>NC_086325.1:5708100-7100600 GCF_036172605.1 Pelobates fuscus
CTATGTAAAGTCCGGTTTGTGAATAGATTTCCACACAATGGTTTGTATTGGCCCCGAATATATTTGTATAATGTTATCATATCCCCTCTCAGGCGACGTTTTTCTAAACTAAATAGGTTTAAATTTGTTAACCTTTCTTCATAGCTGATATGTTCCATTCCTTTTATTAATTTTGTAGCCCGCCTCTGCACTTTTTCTAGTGCCATGATATCCTTCTTTAGAACAGGTGCCCAAAATTGCACAGCATATTCAATATGTGGTCTTACCAGTGATCTATAGAGAGGCAAAATGATATTCTCGTCCCGAGAATGAATGCCCTTTTTCATGCATGACAATACCTTACTGGCCTTGGCCACTGCTGATTGACATTGCACATTGTTGCATAGTTTGTTGTCTATAACAATTCCCAAGTCCTTTTCGTGTGTTGTTATCCCTAATTCGCTTCCATTACGGGTATACGTTGCTTGTGTATTCTTTACGCCGAAGTGCATAACTTCGAGAGAGAGAGAGAATATCACTCTGTTCTTGTATATATAAAGAGAGAGAGAGAGAATATCACTCTGTATATGTATATATAAAGAGAGAGAGAGAATATCACTCTGTATATGTATATATAAAGAGAGAGAGAGAATATCACTCTGTATATGTATATATAAAGAGAGAGAGAGAATATCACTCTGTATATGTATATATAAAGAGAGAGAGAGAATATCACTCTGTATATGTATATATAAAGAGAGAGAGAGAGAGAATATCACTCTGTATATGTATATATAAAGAGAGAGAGAGAATATCACTCTGTTCTTGTATATATAAAGAGAGAGAGAGAGAATATCACTCTGTATATGTATATATAAAGAGAGAGAGAGAGAGAGAATATCACTCTGTATATGTATATATAAAGAGAGAGAGAGAATATCACTCTGTATATGTATATATAAAGAGAGAGAGAGAATATCACTCTGTATATGTATATATAAAGAGAGATAGAGAATATCACTCTGTATATGTATATATAAAGAGAGAGAGAGAGAGAATATCACTCTGTATATGTATATATAAAGAGAGAGAGAGAGAGAATATCACTCTGTTCTTGTATATATAAAGAGAGAGAGAGAATATCACTCTGTATATGTATATATAAAGAGAGAGAGAGAATATCACTCTGTATATGTATATATAAAGGGAGAGAGAGAATATCACTCTGTATATGTATATATAAAGAGAGAGAGAGAATATCACTCTGTATATGTATATATAAAGAGAGAGAGAGAGAGAATATCACTCTGTATATGTATATATAAAGAGAGAGAGAGAATATCACTCTGTTCTTGTATATATAAAGAGAGAGAGAGAATATCACTCTGTATATGTATATATAAAGAGAGAGAGAGAGAGAATATCACTCTGTATATGTATATATAAAGAGAGAGAGAGAATATCACTCTGTTCGTGTATATATAAAGTGAGAGAGAGAATATCACTCTGTTCTTGTATATATAAAGTGAGAGAGAGAATATCACTCTGTATATTTATATATAAAGAGAGAGAGAGAATATCACTCTGTATATGTATATATAAAGAGAGAGAGAGAATATCACTCTGTATATGTATATATAAAGAGAGAGAGAGAATATCACTCTGTATATGTATATATAAAGAGAGAGAGAGAGAATATCACTCTGTATATGTATTGTGGCAAACCTAGCCACTTCTGGACTATAGTTACTAAAGGTTGTCCATAGGCTGAATGTGTACTGTATATCTTGAACTGTGTATGTAATGTATTATGGCCGTTCGCATGCTGGCCGCCGTACGCTTCCAGCATGCAAACCTTTCGTTCGACGAAACACGGCTATCCGGGCCGTTCGCCAAACGAATACGGGCTCCCCATGTAGACCACACACTCACAAGTCGTGTGGCACTAATTAACCGATTGCAACAATGTTGCAATCGGTAATTAAAGGCTCTCCTAGGTGGCCGTCGTTCGGCTACCGACCATGCGGCGGTCGGCCATCTTGGATCCTTTGTCTCTGCAGCGGTGTTCGGTCGTCGAGAGCCTGGAACTGAAAACGGCTACTCAATGATCCGAACACCGCTGGACTTCCAGAGCGTTCGGGAGTTCCGCGTTCACCACATTCTGTTCCCCATCGATGTTCGGTAGTTTCAAACCGAACTCGATGGTTAAATGTATTTGGTGCGGCGTTCGGTTAGTTTAGCTGGGATCGGAGCAGTATTCTCACTAAATGTGCCCGCCGACCCCAGCTATCTACCGAACAGTCATTCGTATAAAAGCGAGTAAAATTGTATAAAATATGGATTTCTGTGTGAATTGCCAGTTTTGCTGCACGAGGGGATAATCCACTTAATCGTCCATTTTAGTGGGAGTATCCCTCTCGTGCAGCAATGCCTGTTGGGATAATCATACTGCCTGATGGGAGAAATCCCCTGTAACATCTGTAAGGAAACCCCTTGCAAGGGGAACTGCATAAATATGGAAGTCTGTGAATAAAGCAAGTTAGTTGACTCCCAAACTGTGTTTCGTCCGGTTATTGGGAGGATTGGGAATATTGCCGTGCTTTCTAACTTTGACTGTGGATTACCTAAGATACCAACGGAGATCGTGGACTAGACTACTGCATTCCGTTACAATTGGTGGCAAGCGACGGGATCCGAACCTTACAGCCGAAAAGCAGTGTTCGTGTAAACTGAAACTACCGAACAAGGAAAGCAAGGGCAATTCGTATGGAGATTGATTATACCGTACTGAAACGACAGACTTTAAAGGAGCTACTGGAAGCCAGGGGTAAGATAGCCAGCAACAAATCCAAAGCTGTGCTGATCGCTGAACTGATGGAGGGAGACAGAGCCCGCAGCGCTACACCTCCACCAGCCATGGAAGAGACCCCATACCAGAGAGAGCTGAGAACCAGGATGGAGTTCCTACCACAGCCAGTACCCATGGTAATAATGACCGTGCTGATGTCAGATGTGCATGATTATCTGATGGCAAACCGCACACCGGAGACACCGCCTAGGGCAGAGTCTGTTACTGCCTCCATATACGGACAGGTAAAACCCAAAGTCCCACATCACGCATTTAAAGTGTTTTGTGAAGAAAAGGACGAGATCGACGGGTATTTACAGGATTTCGAGAGGCTGTGTGATTTGCACGACTTGGAACCCGCAGTATGGGTACCCCTACTGGCAGGCAAAATATCGGGTAGGGCAGCCGAAGCCTACCGCGCTGTGCCCCGAGAGGACAGCAAAGATTACCCTAAAGTAAAGAGGGCGATCTTGGAGAGGTATGCCATTACCCCAGAGGCGTACCGGCGCAAGTTCAGGGGCTTGCGCAAACCTGAGAAAGATTCCCATGCAGAGTGGGCACATAAGCTGGACCAAGCTTCACAAGGCTGGATACAAGCCAGCAACGCTACCAATATGGAAGAATTGCGGCAGTTGATGCTGCTGGAGCAATTCTTTAATGGCTTGTCCCCAGAAGCACAAGAATGGGTGAGAGATCGGAAACCACTCACCCTAACCGAAGTGGCTAGACTAGCGGATCAGCATTTTGATGCCAGGAGGCATCACGGACTTCAAAGTAAGACTTTCCCTCGGATTACCGGGCCATCCAATAACTTTTCGCCTACCGGCCCCACAGTAACCCTGTCCAGGCCAACACTAAATAATCCACCACCCCCCTCTCGATACAATGGCCGGGCTAACATTCAATGTCACACCTGCAAGCAGTGGGGACATATTTCTCGTGAGTGTACGCAAAATCGGAGCCGACAAGCATGGAACCAGGTGCGACAAAACTTAACAACAAGGGCTGCTGTGCATCACTACCAGGTAGCACCAGCCACCCAGGAGATGCTGAGCGCTCAAACCGAGGAACCTCTAGGAGTACTCCACGAGGTAATGTCGGTCCGAGCCACCGACAACCGACAACATCATCGTCAGCTAGTGACCCTGGAGGGGAAGGAGGTACAAGGGCTCCGAGACTCGGGAGCCACTCTAACTTTGGTTGCACCGCATTTGGTACCAGGCTCAACTCACACTGGCGGATCAGTGGCAGTACGGGTGGCAGGGGGAGCAGTATACCGGCTACCCACTGCCAAGGTACATTTGGATTGGGGTGTGGGAGAGGGAACTGTGGAAGTGGGGCTGATGCAAAATTTACCCGCAGATGTTGTACTGGGGAATGACTTGGGCCAGATGACTTCTGCTTTTATACCCCAGGCTCCATACCAGGAGGCCCATCCCGTGACTACACGGCAGCAGGCTCGCACCACGGCTACACCGATACACTCTGAGGCTCAGGTAAGAGACCATGAACCCCACCCGACTCCCATGTCCTGGGATACCCCGACTACCTTTGCGACAGAAGTACAGACAGACCCCACCCTACAAGTATATAGGGACCGGGCACACACTGACCAGGCAGGGCTAGAGGGGGAGCGGTACACGTGGGAGAAAGGGTTATTATACCGCGTCACAGCAAAGGAAGTGGGAGGGTCTGTCACCCTGACCAACAGACAGTTAGTGGTACCACAGAAATATAGGCAGGAGCTAATTAGAATCGCTCATGATACTCCCTTGTCAGGACACCTAGGGATGACCCGCACCAGATATCGCTTAACGCATGCTTTTTTCTGGCCCGGAATTTCTCAGGACGTGCGACAGTATTGCACCTCCTGCGACGTCTGCCAGCGAGTAGGTAAACGAGGGGACCGCCACAAAGTCAAGCTATGTCCCCTACCCATTATTGCAGAACCCTTCAGCAGGGTAGTTGTAGACATAGTGGGGCCCCTGCCAAAACCCAGTCCCTCTGGCAAAAAGTACATTCTAACCGTAGTGGACTACGCCACCAGGTACCCCGAGGCTGTGGCCCTCCCTAACATTCATGCTGAAACCGTAGCTGAGGCCTTGATGAAAGTATTTTCCAGAGTAGGGTTTCCCCAGGAAATAATATCGGACCGGGGCACCCAATTCACTGCCGAGGTCACCCAACATATGTGGAAGGTATGTGGCATTAAGCCAATAGTCAATTCCGCATACCATCCCCAGTACAATGGACTATGTGAGAGGTTCAACGGGACGCTGAAGCAGATGCTTCGGACGTTCGGGGAAACCCACAAAGACTGGGAGAGGTTCCTGCCTCACCTACTCTTTGCGTATAGAGAGGTCCCCCAGGAGTCGACAGGATTCTCCCCGTTTGAACTACTGTTTGGGAGGAGGGTGCGGGGACCCTTGAACTTGATTAGGGAACACTGGGAGGGAGAGAGTACTACAGACGGAACCCCTATCGTATCATACGTACTGGAGTTCAGAGACCGTCTGGAGGCGCTGACTCAGGCTGTGCGCACCAACCTCCCGGCGGCCCAGCAACGCCAGCGGCGCTGGTACGATAGAGGAGCCAGAGACCGCAGCTTTCAGGTGGGGCAGAAGGTTTTCATTTTAAAACCCGTCCGCACAGACAAGCTGCAGGCCATCTGGAAAGGCCCATACCAGGTAGTAGAGCAGCGATGCGACACTACCTATGTGATTGGCCCCTGCTCAGGGGTAGGGAAGAGACGCATGCTCCACGTGAACATGCTCAAACCCTACCATGAGAGGATAGAGGATGTGACGGCGATCTGTGCCTCCGCCGTAGAAGATCAGGAGAACCTGCCCCTACCTGACTTACTAGAACCGGAAGAGCCGATAGAGCCCTCCCGGGGGGTTCAGCTGGGGGAGCGGCTAAGCCCTCACGAGCGTGCCCAGGTACAAGCGCTGATTGTAGCTAAAGGGGCTACCTTCTCCAATTTACCTGGGTACACTCCGCTAGCCACCCACCGAGTCGAAACCCCGGGACAGCTACCTATGCGACAGGCTCCATATAGGGTTCCGGAATCAGTCCGGACCCATATGAAGGCAGAACTAGAGGAAATGTTACAGCTAGGGGTTATCGAACCATCAGATAGCCCCTGGGCATCGCCGGTAGTCCTGGTACCTAAAAAGGACGGCACAACCCGGTTCTGCGTCGACTACCGGAGGCTAAACGACAAAACGGTGTCTGATGCCTACCCGATGCCTCGGATAGACGAGCTGCTAGATAAGATGGCACGGGGTCAGTATCTCACTACCATTGACTTGTGTAAGGGATACTGGCAAATTCCTCTAGCCGATGACGCCATCCCCAAGTCGGCGTTTGTCACTCCGTTTGGCCTGTACCAGTTCAAGGTCATGCCCTTCGGAATGAAAAACGCTCCGGCTACCTTTCAGCGGATGGTAGATCGGCTACTGGACGGCTTTCAGGAGTATGTCTGTGCCTACTTAGATGACATAGCCATATTTAGCCAGACCTGGGAAGACCACCTACGCCATATAGGGGCGATTTTAGACCGTATTGGGGAAGCCGGGTTAACCTTAAAGCCCAGTAAGTGCCACATAGGGATGGCCGAAGTGCAGTATCTGGGACACCGAGTAGGGTGTGGGCAGCAGAGACCCGAGCCAGCCAAGATTGAGGCCGTAGCCAAGTGGCCTACCCCAAGGACCAAAACTCAAGTGCTAGCTTTCCTAGGGACTGCCGGGTATTATAGAAAATTTGTTCCCGACTACAGCGCCCTGGCCAAACCCCTGACGGACCTGACCAAAAAGAACCTTCCCCGACTGGTTGTCTGGGCCCCAGAGTGTGAGCGGGCATTCCAACAACTCAAGACGGCTCTGACTAATGCTCCTGTATTAACTGCTCCTGATCCAACTAAAAGATTTCTTGTCCACATAGACGCTTCAATGTTTGGATTGGGGGCAGTGCTGAGCCAAGTGGGAGGCGATGGCGGAGAGCATCCCGTAGCCTACTTAAGCCGAAAGTTGTTGCCCCGTGAAGTGAGCTACGCCGCCATTGAGAAAGAATGCCTGGCCGTGGTGTGGGCCCTTAAAAAGTTACAGCCGTATTTGTATGGACAACCTTTTTCCTTACTCACAGATCACAACCCGTTGGTGTGGCTGAACCGTGTATCTGGGGACAATGCCAGGCTGCTGCGCTGGAGTTTGGCGCTGCAGCCCTTCGACTTCACCATCCATTACCGCCCAGGAAAACAAAGCGGTAACGCCGACGGGTTATCCAGACAAACTGAACTCGAGAAGTGATCTGTGAGTACTCTCCCGGACATCCCCAAGCCGATCCGTTGGGATCAGACTGTGTATGCCGGCTTGGTTCTGGGGGAGCATTGAGGCAAACCTAGCCACTTCTGGACTATAGTTACTAAAGGTTGTCCATAGGCTGAATGTGTACTGTATATCTTGAACTGTGTATGTAATGTATTATGGCCGTTCGCATGCTGGCCGCCGTACGCTACCAGCATGCAAACCTTTCGTTCGACGAAACACGGCTATCCGGGCCGTTCGCCAAACGAATACGGGCTCCCCAGGTAGACCACACACTCACAAGTCGTGTGGCACTAATTAACCGATTGCAACAATGTTGCAATCGGTAATTAAAGGCTCTCCTAGGTGGCCGTCGTTCGGCTACCGACCATGCGGCGGTCGGCCATCTTGGAACCTTTGTCTCTGCAGCGGTGTTCGGTCGTCGAGAGCCTGGAACTGAAAACGGCTACTCAATGATCCGAACACCGCTGGACTTCCAGAGCGTTCGGGAGTTCCGCGTTCACCACATTCTGTTCCCCATCGATGTTCGGTAGTTTCAAACCGAACTCGATGGTTAAATGTATTTGGTGCGGCGTTCGGTTAGTTTAGCTGGGATCGGAGCAGTATTCTCACTAAATGTGCCCGCCGACCCCAGCTATCTACCGAACGGTCATTCGTATAAAAGCGAGTAAAATTGTATAAAATATGGATTTCTGTGTGAATTGCCAGTTTTGCTGCACGAGGGGATAATCCACTTAATCGTCCATTTTAGTGGGAGTATCCCTCTCGTGCAGCAATGCCTGTTGGGATAATCATACTGCCTGATGGGAGAAATCCCCTGTAACATCTGTAAGGAAACCCCTTGCAAGGGGAACTGCATAAATATGGAAGTCTGTGAATAAAGCAAGTTAGTTGACTCCCAAACTGTGTTTCGTCCGGTTATTGGGAGGATTGGGAATATTGCCGTGCTTTCTAACTTTGACTGTGGATTACCTAAGATACCAACGGAGATCGTGGACTAGACTACTGCATTCCGTTACATGTATATATAAAGAGAGAGAGAGAATATCACTCTGTATATGTATATATAAAGAGAGAGAGAATATCACTCTGTATATGTATATATAAAGAGAGAGAGAGAATATCACTCTGTATATGTATATATAAAGAGAGAGAGAATATCACTCTGTATATGTATATATAAAGAGAGAGAGAGAATATCACTCTGTATATGTATATATAAAGAGAGATAGAGAATATCACTCTGTATATGTATATATAAAGAGAGAGAGAGAGAATATCACTCTGTATATGTATATATAAAGAGAGAGAGAGAATATCACTCTGTATATGTATATATAAAGAGAGAGAGAGAGAATATCACTCTGTATATGTATATATAAAGAGAGAGAGAGAATATCACTCTGTATATGTATATATAAAGAGAGAGAGAGAATATCACTCTGTTCTTGTATATATAAAGAGAGAGAGAGAGAATATCACTATGTATATGTATATATAAAGAGAGAGAGAGAATATCACTCTGTATATGTATATATAAAGAGAGAGAGAGAATATCACTCTGTATATGTATATATAAAGAGAGAGAGAGAATATCACTATGTATATGTATATATAAAGAGAGATAGAGAATATCACTCTGTATATGTATGTATGCAGCATGGGCAGGTTGGTGGGGAGATTGAAAATGTGAAAGTGTGTATATTTGGAGAGGTGAGGGGGTTGGAGAGAGCTCAGGAGACTCTGGCGTGCACCCCTGCTGGGTAACCATGGTAATGCTCTGATACACAGTGCTGGTACCCTGTCTCCATCAGGCAGAAGTGAAACCTAGAGTCTCTGAATGCCACTGGACCACCAGGGATCATCATGCCCCCCCTTCCAGGCCAGAGGTAAGCAACCTTCAATAAAAATAATAAATTAAATAATAAAATAAATTAAAATTATTATTAAAAACTGCTTCTCTTTTACCTTCTGTAAGGAAACCAAGTATATTTAAACCTCCTTCGGTAGTTTCCTCCCGAACCGCCAGAGCCTAATGAATATAGCTCTCTGTTCGGTAGTTGAAGTAGACGAAGTCCATACGAAATACAAATAGCTTTATAAGATAATTCCCTTAACAAAGCATATGAATCCCCAAACATCAGCTGAAGTCAAGAAGAAGGGTACAAATAGAACTGGCTTTAATTATCACACACAGGCTTTTATGCAAGTCCCCATGCAAGGGGACATCCCACAAGGAGGGACAGAGGTTAACCAATCGGGCACAGTAATAACATAGAACACACCCAGTACACACCTACAATTCCCTCCCCTAGCCCTGGAGATAATCAAGTCTGATAAAGTAATAACTTGATTATCTCCAGGCAGAAAAATCACAGTTTTCCCCAATATCTGGAACACCCCTTTATACATGAGGTATCCCCACAAATAATGTGTCCCCTGATAGCCCCGATCTGGGTGACCAACATATTCAAATTTCACCCAGATCGGTTCAGGGGTTCTCAAAAACCATGGAAGTCTTCTGTGACTGGTTCACCGTGAGTGGGCTGCCTAAAATAGTTCCCCAAGATTGAGTGGTTTTGCCGGTCACTTCAGTAAAAAGGAAAAAACGAATAAATTACCAAATGGATCCCCCCTGGCTCCTAGCAGCGATTGTTCCCCTCATTCGTCTGCACAAACGTACCGAATAGCGCTCTTCTAGCTATTCGGTACATATAGATCCAGCGTTCGTTTGTTTGAGACCGGTGTTCGGGAAGTCGAGTGTCTGATTTTAGTTCCAGACACTCGACGACCAAGTCCCGCTGCCTTTGTTCGTCTGAAAAGAGATGGCCGCGGTTTTCTAAGCCACGTGGCGTTTGGTAGTACGAACGCTGGCCGCACACATAGAGGGTCTTTGTTCGGTAGTTACATCTACCGAATGGATAAGGAAGAAATATTGAATAAAAAGGGGAATTTATTCACACCTTCCCCACACAACATCATTACTATACCATGCAACATGTTTACACACACACACACTACATCACCTACATGAACACACACTCCATCCACTGTACACACACACTGACTACCTAACACACACTGCATCGACTACACACACACTACTTCCACTGTACACACACACTGAATACCTAACACACACTGCATCCACTACACGCACACTACATCACCTACATACACACACACTGCATCCACTGTACACACACACTGACTACCTAACACACACTGCATCAACTACACACATACACTACATTCACTGTACACATACACTGAATACCCCACACACACACACTGTGTCCACTAAACACACACTGCATCGACTTTACACATACAATGTATACCCTACACACACACTACATCCACTGCACACACACTGCATCCTCTACACACGCACACACACACACTGCATCCACTGTACACATACACTGAATATGCTACACACACACTGCACTCCTATACACACTGGATTATCTATACACAGTTACACACTGCATCTCCTACATGCACACACACATTACTTTCACACATGTTGCACCTCCTACAAACAAACACTACATTCACTAAACACACACCACATCCCCGATATACACACACTCCATGCATTCCAGGATTGGGTACCAGCGTGCTGTACTCCTTAATATATATATATATATATATATATATATATATATATATAATTACCTCCTCCCTTCCAGGGTAGTATCATATTTTATTTGCATAGTGTAAACATTTCTTTCAGTCAAATCACTGAAAATAAAACAAAGTTTGGGGAAGGCAGATTTCCGTGCATGGGATGGTTCGTTTGTCAGGATATAATCTGCCGAAAGATTTGGGAAAATCAGACAAGCCAAAAGTTCTCAAAATATAGACATCAGATAAATATTACATATATGTTTTGCAGTACAGTTATAGGAGTATTGTTCTGCCATTTGGTTCACAGATCAAGTGAGACAAATGAATGAACAGAGGGGAAAAGAAATCTAAATGTGTATATTTATATATATATTTATTACACATACTATATATAAATATAGATTTTTGGACCTAATCTTACTTTTTCCTGCACTATTGATTACATCTCACTTGATCTGTGAATAGAATAAACATCTAATGGCTGTCCCCGAGCCATCAATCATCTATTTCCCCTCAATCATGTCTTTTCATGGAGCCACGGGCGGAGCCTCAAATCACAAAACAAACCAACATGCTCATTAATTGCGCTAGTCATTTGTTTTTTGAATAGTCTATATCGCGCGTCAGAAATCAGGATAATCGATAAACCGAATGGCCCAAGTTCCATTCAATGAAATGTATCTTCAAGTCTAATTTTTAATTTGTATATACCTAAAATATTGTCCTTATATTAAAGGTACCCTAACGGTTGGGATCTGGTAATTAACAATTACTCCATGGTTATCTGAATAATGGTGCGTTCATCTTGTCATTCATAGAAGGAGTTTGAAGATAAATATGTGCAGTCCTGAAAAAAAACATCTCTCGGCCTGTCCTCCCAGGGTGAGACAGATCAATGAATCAACATCATGGTTAGAGAACATAATGGACAGATTATTCACAATCCATACCTATTTAGTATTTAGAAAATTGGGCAGACTAGATGGGCCGAATGGTTCTTATCTGCTGTCACATTCTATGTCTCTATGTATACCTACTGCACTTACTGTACCTCCCTCTACTGTAATATAACCTGTAAAGTGCTGAGTACAACTGTTAGCGCTATAAAAATATAATATACATACACTGTATACCTACTGCACTTACTGTACCTCCCTCTACTGTAATGTAACCTGTAAAGTGCTGAGTACACCTGTTAGCACTATATAAATACAATATACATACACTGTATACCTACTGCACTTACTGTACCTCCCTCTACTGTAATGTAACCTGTAACGTGCTGAGTACACCTGTTAGTGCTATATAAATAAAATATACATACACTGTATACCTACTGCACTTACTGTACCTCCCTCTACTGTAATGTAACCTGTAACGTGCTGAGTACACCTGTTAGTGCTATATAAATAAAATATACATACACTGTATACCTACTGTACTTACTGTACCTCCCTCTACTGTAATGTAACCTGTAAAGTGCTGAGTACACCTGTTAGCGCTATATAAATAAAATATACATACACTGTATACCTACTGCACTTACTGTACCTCCCTCTACTGTAATGTAACCTGTAAAGTGCTGAGTACACCTGTTAGCGCTATATAAATATAATATCCATACACTGTATACCTACTGCACTTACTGTACCTCCATCTACTGTAATGTAACCTGTAAAGTGCTGAGTACACCTGTTAGTGTTATATAAACTATACATACACTGTATACCTACTGCACTTACTGTACCTCCCTCTACTGTAATGTAACCTGTAAAGTGCTGAGTACACCTGTTACTGCTATATAAATATAATATACATACACTGTATACCGACTGCATTTACTGTACCTCCCTCTACTGTAATGAAACCTGTAAAGTGCTGAGTACACCTGTTAGTGCTATATAAATATAATATACATACACTGTATACCTACTGCACTTACTGTATCTCCCTCTACTGTAATGTAACCTGTAAAGGGCTGAGTACACCTGTTAGCACTATATAAATATAATATACATACGCTGTATACCTACTGCACTTACTGTACCTCCCTCTACTGTAATGTAACCTGTAAAGGGCTGAGTACACCTATTAGCGCTATATAAATAAAATATACATACACTGTATACCTACTGCACTTACTGTATCTCCCTCTACTGTAATGTAACCTGTAAAGCGCTGAGTACACCTGTTAGCGCTATATAAATGTAATATACATACACTGTATACCTACTGCACTTACTGTACCTCCCTCTACTGTAATGTAACCTGTAAAGGGCTGAGTACACCTGTTAGCACTATATAAATATAATATACATACACTGTATACCTACTGCACTTACTGTACCTCCCTCTACTGTAATGTAACCTGTAAAGTGCTGAGTACACTTGTTAGCGATATATAAATAAAATATACATACACTGTATACCTACTGCACTTACTGTACCTCCCTCTACTGTAATGTAACATGTAAAGTGCTGAGTACACCTGTTAGTGCTTTATAAATATAATATACATACACTGTATACCTACTGCACTTACTGTACCTCCCTCTACTGTAATGTAACCTGTAAAGTGCTGAGTACACCTGTTAGTGTAAATATGCATAATGTTTTTTTCTAGATTACACTTGCTTGCGTGCTGTGTCTCAGTTGCCCTAGATCTTGTCATTTCGGGGACATGTCAACATGTCCCAGGTACCGTGTCTGAGCCTTGAAAACCAGCCAGGTTTATATAGAGTTTCATCATTGTGACGGACCCTCCGTCAATCGATGCTCCTAGTTCTTACCAAGGACCATCAGCACCGCACCAGACACAGCACTGCAGACCCCACGAACCGCCGTAGCTTGCCTGGGGACTCGCCTTCCTCTACTTACCCTGGACCTACGACAATGCTCCAGGTTCCAGTGGGTGAACCTCTCTCCCTTCAGAGAGTGAAGCAGGAACAAGCTCTTAAAAGAGCTTAGTGATTATAGTCAGGGGAGTATACAGCGTATAGCAATCCCCAGTGTAAATGCAGCCTTTTTCCCCCACACATGAGACGAGGCTCTATTTTGAGGGTAAAACAGGAACTCAGCAGATCTGAGGGTTTATTGTCTCTTATATTCAGGTTTTCCCACAAGGTTACCACCCACGTGGACCTTGTGGAGCACAGGACACAAAGTCACAAAGCCAATCAGAACAGTCCCAGATAATGTACACAAAGACACTCCCACATAATGTACACAAACCCTCCCCTCTGCCTGTGATACAATTAACGAAGACAATGGACTAACTCAATTAACTCTAAGCAGAAAAAAACATACATTTTTACAAACCCCAAAACGTACCCCAAAATACAACATATCCCTCACATCCACTGATAGCCCCAATCTGGGTGAACAACATATCCAAAAATCACCCAGATCGGTTCAGGGGTTCAGGAATTTCCTGGAAGTCTTATTTTTGCCCCAACGTGCACATGGCCCCATGCCCAGTGGCGAGGTTACTTTCGCCACAATCATTATCTAAAAGAAGGAAGAAAATAAGATGGAGCAATTCATCTTATTCCTGCAATGTGATATGCTCCTGTTACATTATTAACATTGCTTATCAAATGTAAGAATTGTGATTGCAGTTTATCAGCCAGTTTCAATGACGCTAAAATTACAGCATTTGGTTAATAAATTGCAAGGTCATTTGTTTTATTTTATAAGCTATGTAAAAATGGCAGAATTCTCTAATCTGAATCAGTTACAAATTATGAGCAGGTGTGTTTTCCTGCCCCCTTTAACGAGCTGGTGGTGTTGGCATTTTGATTAACGAACAGGTTGTATGCCGTTAATGGACAAACAGATGTCTCGATCCAGGTGTAAGGTTGAAAAGACTTGAATAAAAATCTTCCTTGATTGTCTTATTTGTTTAGCTAATTGTGGATTTGACATTCTTAGCTTGGATCGTACCATAATGCCTCTGTGATTGTTAATTGATTTTCATCAAATCTTAATTTGGCATTTAATTTGGGGTTTATCTACTAAACGGTGAGTTGCAGTGAATTTTAAAACAATGAGAACTGTATCTGTTAATAGCAAACTATGTTTAAAGGGACACTATAGGCACACCGACCACTTCGTCTCATTAAAACGGTCTGCATGGAGTATCTCTGTCCCTATAACTCTGCAATAAAAAACGTGTTTTAGAGAAACTGTAAAGTTTATATTGAGGGGTTAAGACCGCCTCTTGCGGCTGTATCATAGAGACGCTTCCAGAGTTTAACTCAATGAAACAACGCTAGACTTTCTCACATCTACATGTTCCCCATAGCAAGCATTGATTCATTGGGGAAGTTTTAATGCATACACTACACATGGCTCACTGCACACGCGCATTAGGTAATGTTGGAGGAGGAGATGATGGAGCCAGCACCAAGGAACCTCTGCGCTGGAATAAGGTGAGTGGTTGAAAGGGACTTTAAAACTTTTATTGCCATTGGGGGACAGAGGGAGGAGGCAGTGGGACGCTATAATATTAGGAATACAGCGTGGTTTCCCCAACACTATATAGCGTTCCTTTAAATTGCACTGTAATCGTTCTCTCAGCCTACCTTTGCCATCCGCCTGAACAGAAGAAAAGCTTTTAATGCAGAAGTGTAGTTGCTGCATTATCAGGGTAGCTGCAGAGGAAATGGGTGCTGGACTTATAGCACCATAACCACGTCAGAAAGCGGTAATAATACTGTAGTGTTTATGGTACTTTGAGCACCCCCTTTAAAAAGCCATCAGAACTGGGACTTCTAATAACGCATTTTCTATTTCTGTATTTCTTGCAACAGCTGATCTAATACGATTCAATCTAAAGTCTCTTATCGTGTGTGCTTGTTCAAAGGCAGACTATCTGCTTCTGCATTGCCGGTACGATTTTACAATAAACTAAATTACAGCTGCTTTCTGAAGGATGTACAATAAGATATGAATGGAGAGGATATGATTTCTCAGTTTAATCAGCTGCCCCCACCTTGTTTTGTAAGCAGAACAATATGCTGTGATTAGCGATGATTAGCAAGGATTGTACTCTGCCGATTGCTTTTACAACACACTTACTAGTTACAGAATTTGGGGGACAGTGCCAGGCTATCTCGGCGATTCAGCAGCGTTCTGGGTAATTTTATTAATCTGTTGGAAGAAATCAGAATTCTCAGAAGTAACTGTTTAGGGACAATGTGAATAAATGTGTGTGACGAAAGCAACTTCGACACTTGTTTTTCGGAAAGGACTAATGGCCAGCCTTTTACCTTGTCATTATGGCCCCTGTGACTTATTTGGCTCTAAGGCACTGTTTCTGCCTTTTTTAACGCGATTGGAACAGATTTACACTTTCGAAGTGGCGCTTTGGATACAGCCGAAGTGTCGAAGTTGTCGATGTGGCCACCATGCAACATTCAAGCACGTGGTGGCGGCCATTTTGTTTAGTCGAACGAGTTCAGCTGTGTTTTGTCGTCGAGTTCATGGAACTCAAATCAGACACACGACGGCACGAACACTGCTGAAAAGTTACCTTCTCTGGGACTTCAACTCTTCGGAGGGAATCGAACAGCGTTCGACATTTCAAACGGCACTTCAACATTATTATTAGAAATAGACCGGCCGCACAGCCTAATTCTCTGGAACTGTTTTGGGCATGAAATCATGGGTTCGGTCGGTCAAAAGAGACTTCAAGGAATTTCCTGAACCCCTGCCCTTATCTGGGTGATTTTTGGATATGTTGTTCACCCAGATCAGGGCTATCAGGGAATATAATATTAATGGGGATATGTTATGTTTTGTGGTGTTTTCTGTATTTTGTGGAAAATGTGTGTTTTTCTGCCTGTGGATAATTAGGTTATTGTATTAACTACTTTAATTATATCACAGGCAGAGGGGAGGGATTGTTTACTGTATGTCGGAGTGTCATACTGTTAATGACTGTTTTCATTGGCTTACATGTTTTGTGTCCTGGTGCCCAACTAGGCCTACCTGGGCGTCACCTTTGTTTTAAAACTTGTATAAAAGGCCAGTGTGCCCCATTAAACAGAGAGTTCCTGTTTGACGCTCAACACGTAGTCTTGTCTCGTGATTGGAGGGGAACTGCTATAATCACACTGGGGACTGCTATACTTTGTATACCCCCCTGGGTTCTAATCACTTAGCTCTTTTAAGAGCTGTTCCTGCACCCACACAGTCCTGGATGTCAGAGGTTGATCCAGGGTGGAAGGAAGACGGCGAGATTCCAGTTAACTATGGTGGTTGTGGAGTAGGTGGGGGTTGTGGTGTCCGGTGCAGTGCTTATAGTCTTTGGCGTCAGCTAGGAAGCATCCGTTAAAGGAGGTACCCAGTCGGGGTGCCAGGGGATCCGTTACAATGTGCAATAAATAATAAATAGCCAATAGCAATGGACTGAATGGGAAAATGCAGAGACCAAAGTTGCTGATTTGGAAAAGTCCTCCAACTGCTCGTTTTGTGACAAACAAAGAATGCACATACATAGCGTTATTTAACTAAGTGCGTAAATTTGACTTGATATACAGATGTAATCAAAATGATTCAACCCCCTGACTGAAAAATGTACAGATTTTCAGCTGTTTGCAATAAACAAATTAAACAAAAGCAATTGGAATATCTCAACGCAACAAGTGGTTTCCCCAAATTTAACTGAAAATGCAACTTATAATGTATTCTCCAATCTCGAAATTATTCATCCCCTTCATGGCAAGCATCTTTAGTACTTAGTAGAGCACCCTTTTGCTGTTATGACCTGCTGTAAACGATATGCATAGCCAGACAGTAGCTTCTGGCCACATTCCTGAGGAATCTTAGCACATTGTTTATGAGCAATGGCCTCCAGCTCCAGTGATATTCTTGGATCTGCGTGCTGCAACTGCCTTCTTCAAATCCCACAGATTTTCTATAGAATTCAAGTCAGGTGTGATCAGACTGTGATGGCAACTGCATAATTTTCCAGGACTTCTTCTGAATCCAAGCCTTGGTGGAATTTGAGGTATACTTGGGATCATTGTCTTGTTGAAAGGTCCAATGACGCCCAATAATCCATTTTGACCTCCAAACGCTGCAGGTTTCCAGTGCCAGAGGATGCAAAGCAGCCCCAGAGCATCGTCGAGCCACCACCATGTTTAACTGTAGGCAGAGTGTTTGTTTTTTTTCAGCGTATGCTTCATTCTTCTTCCTCCAGAACAGGCATCAATAGCGTCCTTTTTAGTGTTACCATTGTTACTTCAACGTTGAACTTGCGAAATATGTTCCCAACAGTGTCTCTAGGAACATTCAGATTCTTCACAATTTTTTGTAACCTGTTCTTTGTTTGTGAAGGGTGAGGTTCTCTTCTCTTAACTTTGTGGACCATTCTTTTGACTTATTTCTAACATGCAATCAAACGTGACACTCAACAAACCCCTAGCCAGTTCAGGTATTTCAAGTGTTCCAGGTCAAGCACACCTGGTGCAACTAACATAACCCTTGATTAGTTGCATCAGGGGTGCTTGAGACAACATCTGTTTTGCATATTTGAGCTGTTGTGTGAGATTTTTTATTTTCTTTATAATAATTATAATAATAATTAGAAAACATTTTTTCTTTAAACAAATATTTTTTTAACACAAAATACAAAAGTTACAAAAACATAAAACACATTACTAACAGATAAGATCAAGTCTCTTTACACAAACAACATATATTTGGCTGCCAGGCCAGGTAGGAAATTTAAATAAATTCAAACTTAAGAGGGATACATTTTTTTTTTTCAAGCGACTCCGTTGATCCATTTTCTATCATTTTCCATCTTTAGTTGCCATAGAAGTTGGTTAGAAAAAGCTGATCTTGAAAAATTATGCTTCCACTTCCATCCTCTTGTAATTAAAATCTTAACTGCTGCACATTCGTGTGTGATTATATAGACCTGTTCTATTAGACATTCAAACAGGTTCATATTTAATAAGGCTATCTCTGGAGTAATTTTCATGTATGCTTTCAACGCTTTTTCAATAAACTCAGCTTATTGAAAGAGAGATTCTATTTAGGGGGTTGAATAATTTGGAGACTGAAGAAGTCATTATAAGTGGCATTTTCAGCTGAAGTTAAGGAAACCACTTAAAGCATTCATTGTGTTATTCCATTTAAATTGCTTTTGTTTAATTGTTCATTGCAAACAGCTGGTAGTCTATACATTTTGTCAATAAACCTGGTTTTCAATGGGGGTTGAATAATTTTGATTACAACTTCATATGACCTGGTGTAAAAGGTATTGAGTTCATCAAGCTGTAAAAAAATAAAATAAAGTTTAATAGGTTACAGAGCAACTGTCCTTTGTAGCAACCACAACCACTTTGAAACACACTTTTTATATATGTGTGTTTGTATGTATGTGTGACGAAAGCCACTTCGCCACCGGGCTTTGGAGAGGACTACTTGCCAGCTTTTTACCTTGTGACTATGGACCCTGCAATAGAACTGGCTAATATACTTCAAACAGGCTCTGTTTGTGCAATTGGGACTATATGGTTAGTTTACCAAACAACTGCACAAACAGAGACCACCCTGAGGCTTGGTACACCTATTAACAACTTGGAACATTTCTCACCGCAGTGTTCTAATTGTTCGTCTGGGTGGCCGCAATTCCTATGAACAACCACGAGGTGGTGGCCATCTTGTTCGCATGGACGCAGGCAGCGGTGTTTGGGCATGAATCTCATGGAACTGAAATCTGATACAGAGACTCCCGTACACCGCTGGACTTCCATCATCGCCTGCGTTTGTTTCTATTCCACTTAGAAGGGCACTGTTCGGTGAGATCATTCGTCTGGATGAAGGGAACAAGCTTCAGGGTAAGACTATTGACTCCGTTCGGTAGTTTGTTCGTTTGCAAACTACCAAACTAGACCGGCTGCACAGCCTAATTCTATGGAACTGTTGGGCATGGGGCCATGCCTGCGCCTGGGCAAAAATATGACTTCTATAAAACTTTTGAACCCCTGCTCTAATCTGGGTGATATTTGGATATGTTGGTGTAATGGACCGTTTCAGCAGACAAGGGTTAAAATCCGTTTAGGCGATATTCCCCTTTCAGACACAAAGGCAGCTTCAGTAAAACACCAACTTCCCGAACTGGATACAAGGGAATGCACCAAGCTCCCGAACTGCATAAAAGGGAATAAGGTAGCACTCCAAACTCCCGAACCGGAACCTCACGAATAGCTGCTAGCAGACGAACAGGAAAAGCTCCCAAGCAGCTTACACTCCTGGCAATAAGTCTCTAACAGCATACAGTGAATCTCCCCAAGAACGAGAGGTCAAGCAGTGGTCTGTTTATTGAGGGCTACCTGCCCCTGTATTTATGCAGGTCTCCCACCTGGTGGACACTCTCCTAGGGGACCAGATGGAAGACTGTAACAACGGACAGACAAGTAGCATTTCAGGACATACAGTCACAACACTTCCCCACAATGCATCTTGGCTTCCTCTCCTCTGCCCTGGAGATAATTGAGAAGTAATTCAATTATCTCCCAGGACAAAGGCAAAACTCCATTACACACGTGGGGACACAAAAACAGTAAAATACTTTAAAATACATAAAGTCAGATTTTACACATAATACACAGACATTTCACATATCCCCAGATAGCTGGGCTCTGACCGCACAAAACTACCGAATAGCGCTCAGATCCTATACACACAGTTCAATTGCCATGGAGCCAAAGTCTTTAATTACACGAATGGGCTCCATGGCTGTGCTATCTGGGTTAACACATTCACATCACACAAAATACCGAAGGGACATATATTCGTTGGATCGGTACGAAATAGAACCAGGTGGCGGACGGCTCAGCGGTGTTCGTGCAAGTAAGTGTCCGTTTTTAGTTCCATAGTTTAAGTGCCGAACACACTTTTAAAATGGCCGCCGCCACGTGTTTGGTAAGCGAACAAAAACCACCCTGCATTCGTCAATTAAGCTGCGGTTAACCGCAGCTTCAGGGTGGTCAATTGGCGGCACACTCAAGCTCCAGGGTAGAGCTCCTTCGTTAGTTTGTTCGGTAGATAAAATCTACCGAACACCCCGGCAGAAAGGCACGAATAAGCCTTTCTGCAGGGAAAAATAAGTCGTTCAAAAGTCTGGTCCATAGTCCAAAGGCAACAGGCAGGCAACCAGGCTTCTCCAATACAATGTGGCGAGATTGCTCTTGTCACAGTTGGTCACCCAGATCAGGGCTATCAGGGGATGTGACTTTTATGGGGATATGTTGTATTTTGGGTACTTATGAGACTTTGTAAATGTTACAAACTGCCATTTGTAACTGTCCCTTTAAATGACAAATTGCCCTGCTTCCCTGGGTTGTGGAGAAGCCTATTTGCCAGCCTCCTTCCTCATGACTATGGCCCCTGGGGGATTGTGCCCCTGAAAACTCATGGACTTTTATTGGGTGTGTATGGCCCTTTAAGGGGACATATTGTGACTTTGTTGAACAAGGCCCCTTTAAGACGGTGTCACCAAACCTTTAATATACTGTGTTCCTGGCTTTCTCCCACTTGGTTCAGTAAATGGGGCTTACTGAACCAAGTACCACACAGGCGGACCACCCAGAAGTGGAAGTGTGCAGGCAATTTACCTCCCAGGCTGTGAGGTTACTGCAGGTTAATTGCCGAGCGCTGGGTGGCTGCAGTTTGTGCAAACCAACACTTGGCGGCATCTTGGTTCTTCGAACTAGGTCAGTGGTGTGTGTAGCCAAATTCATGGAACTAAAATCGGCTACACATTTCCGCGAACACCGCTGACCCTTACCTTCTCCCATACTGAATTTTCAGCTGCAGAGACAAAGTCCCGTTCGAAGATTCGAACGCACGTTTGAATGGGACTTAGTTGTTTTTCTGCATGAAATTGACCGACCGAACAGCCCAAATCTATGGAACTGTTTTGGGCAGGAAAATGTGCTTGCGGTCGGTCATAAAGGACTCCCAGCTAACTTTTTTATCTACTGGATGGATTTGTCTGATTTTTGAGAGTGTTTATGTTTAAAGTGTGCTGATTAATAATATGAAGATTGGATGTATGGTTTTAAAGTTAGTGTATGTGTAAAAACTGTATTTTTACTGTCTGTGATAATTATGTTAATCCCGTGTGTAACATAATTATATCACAGGCAGAGGGGAGGATTTTGTGTGTAATTGCTGGGAGTGTTTTCTGTAATGCACGTGTGTGATTGGTTGTTTTGTAACGCCCTGTGGGTGGTCCTATCTAAGGGAAACCTGCATAAAAGAAGGTTCTTTTGGTGCCAATAAACAGACCTCTTCTTGACCCTCAATACGTAGCCTTGTCTCGTGATTGGAGGGGACAGCTATATTCACACTGGGGATTGATATGCGCTTGAGATTTAATCACTTAGCTCTTTTAAGAGCTTGTTCCTGATGCGCTCTCCTTGGAGGAGAGGTCTTCCCCACACGGTCCTGGATGCTGGAGGTTCATACAGGGTGGAAGGAAGACGGCGCGGCTCCAGCTAAGCTACGGCGCTTGTGGAGTCTGCGGTGGTTGTGGTGTCGTCTGCAGTGCTTGGAGTCCTCAGGAAGCGCTGGGAGCATCCGTCAACGGAAGGTGTCCGTTACAGTAAATTATGGGTTTATATGCTTGGGGATAATTACGTTAATACATTATCTACCTTAATTGTATCACAGGCAGAGGGGAGGGATTGTGTGTTGTATGTGGGAGTGTCAGGAATTGTTACATTGTTTCTATTGGTCTGTACAATTTGTGTCCTGGTGCCCCATCAGATCCATCTGGCCTGACAAATTGTATAATAATCCAACTTGTACCATTAAACTCTCAGATCTTGTGTTATAGGGAACAGCTATAATCACTACAGGGATTGCTATAATCATTATACTCCCTTGGGTCGCAGTTGTGACTGGGCACGTCACTCCCGGAGTGGGGGGTCCACAAATCAGTTTTCACACTGGGGCCCCATGGATCGTCTGTACGTCACTGAGTACATGTAAATATGTATTCCTAATGCATGATTCCATTCTATTGTGTTAGGCAGGGCACTATTAGAAGGGGCTTTGGTGGCTGTTGTCCCGCAGGTTCTTTAGTTCTGGATCGCTACAGATGGTGGAGGGAGCACAGAATATTAATGTTTTTATATGTTACATCAGGCAGCTGCAAGAAAGAAAGGTAAGTAGTGACCATGCAGCTTAGGCGTTGTGGGGGGGCACCCCCAGATGACTGTTGCTGCACACCCTCCATTAATTAGGTAGTATGGCACGATCGCTTTGAATAATACCTGGCCATGGAACATGCACTTGTTTCTAGCTGTGCTTTTATTGAGATCGGAGAGATCAGCATGCAGTTCTCGGGTAGAGACGAGAGGGCGTAACATAAAAAGATGGGGATATGTCATTATATCGCCCCATTGCTCTGTTAGTGTACGGGTCAATGGCTTTTCCTCTGGGCTCAAGTCCCAGGTGTTTCTGTAACCTAGCAACGCCCCTGGTGTTGATTCTAAAATACGTTGTTCTTCTGGCAGTTAAAGGGCCCTGGGGAATTTCTTTGAAGTCCTCTTGGCATGCAAATACACAATGGGTGCACTTTATAGATCAAACCGTTTCATTTATACGTGTACTCGCCAAATTGCTAGTAAGCATAGACGCCAACAGATTTCTCTGTTCCTCTGTTCCTGTGAGTGGTTTGGAAACGTATGCAATAGCTCCCGCAATCCACCTTTTCTCCATGTAAAGTGCATTCTGTTGGCAGATGAATTTCGTATTGAGCATCCCATTCAACAGAAGAACACTTTGGCTAAAAACGACTGCGTATCTATATTTCTGCTAATGATTTGGATTGCACAAAGTCAAGATGAAACGGTTTGTCGTTCGTAGGTCTCCTTTAAATCTCTTGCCAATGAAATACAACAGATTTCATTTTTGGGCTCACTCTGTGTTGTGTAACCTTTCAGCACAGAAAATGTTAAGTGCGTCTTACCCACGATGCAATGCTAAACCACAGGTTTTATTTCAGAAGCCGGGAATTAATGCTGGATCTTGAAAGATGCTCTTTTTAAAGCCTGCTGTCTTTGAGATGCTGAAACACAAGGTGCAATGTGAACACACATTGTGTCAATGTTTTATTCCACCAAACAGATCTTATCATGTGCCAACATTCCCCACTACTGGTATCATCCAGCATCATTCGATTCTGCTTTTATTAACTCGCTGTAATTATTTATACACAGGCTTGTAACATATGCTGTCTGATAGCCAATGGATCTAGCTTTAACATTGCCTTCTGTGCAATGCTCTGAACTGATAATTAGAGTATGTAGCCCCTGGCATTTACTGGCCCCAACTGTTTCTGTTGTGTCATTCTATTGTGGTTCCATGAAGACTGGGACATTGAAACTGAGTATCTCTGAGATAGAGGGAACATTGATAATGGTCAGTGTCATCTCAAGTGTCTGCAAACCACGACATGTCACCATCATGTCCCATGGAGGAGCAAAGTGACCTAATGACAGTGACATGTTTAATGGGTTAAAGCGACAGTCCCATGTAGGAGCAAAGTGACCTAATGACAGTGACATGTTTAATGGGTTAAAGGGACAGTCCCATGTAGGAGCAAAGTGACCTAATGACAGCGACATGTTTAATGGGTTAAAGGGACAGTCCCATGTAGGAGCAAAGTGACCTAATGACAGTGACATGTTTAATGGGTTAAAGGGACAGTCCCATGTAGGAGCAAAGTGACCTAATGACAGTGACATGTTTAATGGGTTACAGGGACAGTCCCATGTAGGAACAAAGTGACCTAATGACAGTGACATGTTTAATGGGTTAAAGGGACAGTCCCATGTAGGAGCAAAGTGACCTAATGACAGTGACATGTTTAATGGGTTAAAGGGACAGTCCCATGTAGGAGCAAAGTGACCTAATGACAGCGACATGCTTAATGGGTTAAAGGGACAGTCCCATGTAGGAGCAAAGTGCCCTAACGACAGCGACATGTTTAATGGGTTAAAGGGACAGTCCCATGTAGGAGCAAAGTGACCTAATGACAGTGACATGTTTAATGGGTTAAAGGGACAGTCCCATGTAGGAGCAAAGTGCCCTAACGACAGTGACATGTTTAATGGGTTAAAGGGACAGTCCCATGTAGGAGCAAAGTGACCTAATGACAGTGACATGTTTAATGGGTTAAAGGGACAGTCCCATGTAGGAGCAAAGTGACCTAATGACAGTGACCTGTTTAATGGGTTAAAGGGACAGTCCCATGTAGGAGCAAAGTGACCTAATGACAGGGACATGTTTAATGGGTTAAAGGGACAGTCCCATGTAGGAGCAACGTGACCTAATGACAGTGACATGTTTAATGGGTTAAAGGGACAGTCCCATGTAGGAGCAAAGTGACCTAATGACAGGGACATGTTTAATGAGTTAAAGGGACAGTCCCATGTAGGAGCAAAGTGACCTAATGACAGCGACATGTTTAATGGGTTAAAGGGACAGTCCCATGTAGGAACAAAGTGACCTAATGACAGTGACATGTTTAATGGGTTAAAGGGACAGTCCCATGTAGGAGCAAAGTGACCTAATGACAGTGACATGTTTAATGGGTTAAAGGGACAGTCCCATGTAGGAGCAAAGTGCCCTAACGACAGCGACATGTTTAATGGGTTAAAGGGACAGTCCCATGTAGGAGCAAAGTGACCTAATGACAGCGACATGTTTAATGGGTTAAAGGGACAGTACGATGTAGGAGCAAAGTGACCTAATTACAGTGACATGTTTAATGGGTTAAAGGGACAGTCCCATGTAGGAGCAAAGTGACCTAATGGCAGTGACATGTTTAATGGGTTAAAGGGACAGTCCCATGTAGGAACAAAGTGACCTAATGACAGTGACATGTTTAATGGTTTAAAGGGACAGTCCCATGTAGGAGCAAAGTGACTTAATGACAGTGACATGTTTAATGGGTTAAAGGGACAGTCCCATGTAGGAGCAAAGTGACCTAATGGCAGTGACATGTTTAATGGGTTAAAGGGACAGTCCCATGTAGGAACAAAGTGACCTAATGACAGTGACATGTTTAATGGGTTAAAGGGACAGTCCCATGTAGGAACAAAGTGACCTAATGACAGTGACATGTTTAATGGGTTAAAGGGACAGCCCCATGTAGGAACAAAGTGACTTAATGACAGTGACATGTTTAATGGGTTAAAGGGACAGTCCCATGTAGGAGCAAAGTGACTTAATGACAGTGACATGTTTAATGGGTTAAAGGGACAGTCCCATGTAGGAACAAAGTGACCTAATGACAGTGACATGTTTAATGGGTTAAAGGGACAGTCCCATGTAGGAACAAAGTGACCTAATGACAGTGACATGTTTAATGGGTTAAAGGGACAGTCCCATGTAGGAGCAAAGTGACCTAATGACAGCGACATGTTTAATGGGTTAAAGGGACAGTCCCATGTAGGAGCAAAGTGACCTAATGACAGTGACATGTTTAATGGGTTAAAGGGACAGTCCCATGCAGGAACAAAGTGACCTAATGACAGCGACATGTTTAATGGGTTAAAGGGACAGTCCCATGTAGGAGCAAAGTGACCTAATGACAGTGACATGTTTAATGGGTTAAAGAGACAGTCCCATGTAGGAGCAAAGTGACCCAATGGCAGTGACATGTTTAATGGGTTAAAGGGACAGTCCCATGTAGGAACAAAGTGACCTAATGACAGTGACATGTTTAATGGGTTAAAGGGACAGTCCCATGTAGGAACAAAGTGCCCTAATGACAGTGACATGTTTAATGGGTTAAAGGGACAGTCCCATGTAGGAACAAAGTGACCTAATGACAGTGACATGTTTAATGGGTTAAAGGGACAGTCCCATGTAGGAGCAAAGTGGCCTAATGACAGCGACATGTTTAATGGGTTAAAGAGACAGTCCCATGTAGGAACAAAGTGACCTAATGACAGTGACATGTTTAATGGGTTAAAGGGACAGTCCCATGTAGGAGCAAAGTGACCTAATGGCAGTGACATGTTTAATGGGTTAAAGGGACAGTCCCATGTAGGAACAAAGTGACCTAATGACAGTGACATGTTTAATGGTTTAAAGGGACAGTCCCATGTAGGAGCAAAGTGACTTAATGACAGTGACATGTTTAATGGGTTAAAGGGACAGTCCCATGTAGGAGCAAAGTGACCTAATGGCAGTGACATGTTTAATGGGTTAAAGGGACAGTCCCATGTAGGAACAAAGTGACCTAATGACAGTGACATGTTTAATGGGTTAAAGGGACAGTCCCATGTAGGAACAAAGTGACCTAATGACAGTGACATGTTTAATGGGTTAAAGGGACAGCCCCATGTAGGAACAAAGTGACTTAATGACAGTGAAATGTTTAATGGGTTAAAGGGACAGTCCCATGTAGGAGCAAAGTGACTTAATGACAGTGACATGTTTAATGGGTTAAAGGGACAGTCCCATGTAGGAACAAAGTGACCTAATGACAGTGACATGTTTAATGGGTTAAAGGGACAGTCCCATGTAGGAACAAAGTGACCTAATGACAGTGACATGTTTAATGGGTTAAAGGGACAGTCCCATGTAGGAGCAAAGTGACCTAATGACAGCGACATGTTTAATGGGTTAAAGGGACAGTCCCATGTAGGAGCAAAGTGACCTAATGACAGTGACATGTTTAATGGGTTAAAGGGACAGTCCCATGCAGGAACAAAGTGACCTAATGACAGCGACATGTTTAATGGGTTAAAGGGACAGTCCCATGTAGGAGCAAAGTGACCTAATGACAGTGACATGTTTAATGGGTTAAAGAGACAGTCCCATGTAGGAGCAAAGTGACCCAATGGCAGTGACATGTTTAATGGGTTAAAGGGACAGTCCCATGTAGGAACAAAGTGACCTAATGACAGTGACATGTTTAATGGGTTAAAGGGACAGTCCCATGTAGGAACAAAGTGCCCTAATGACAGTGACATGTTTAATGGGTTAAAGGGACAGTCCCATGTAGGAACAAAGTGACCTAATGACAGTGACATGTTTAATGGGTTAAAGGGACAGTCCCATGTAGGAGCAAAGTGGCCTAATGACAGCGACATGTTTAATGGGTTAAAGAGACAGTCCCATGTAGGAACAAAGTGACCTAATGACAGTGACATGTTTAATGGGTTAAAGGGACAGTCCCATGTAGGAACAAAGTGACCTAATGACAGTGACATGTTTAATGGGTTAAAGGGACAGTCCCATGTAGGAGCAAAGTGGCCTAATGACAGTGACATGTTTAATGGGTTAAAGGGACAGTCCCATGTAGGAGCAAAGTGACCTAATGACAGTGACATGTTTAATGGGTTAAAGGGACAGTCCCATGTAGGAACAAAGTGACTTAATGACAGTGACATGTTTAATGGGTTAAAGGGACAGTCCCATGTAGGAGCAAAGTGACTTAATGACAGTGACATGTTTAATGGGTTAAAGGGACAGTCCCATGTAGGAACAAAGTGACCTAATGACAGTGACATGTTTAATGGGTTAAAGGGACAGTCCCATGTAGGAACAAAGTGACCTAATGACAGTGACATGTTTAATGGGTTAAAGGGACAGTCCCATGTAGGAGCAAAGTGACCTAATGACAGCGACATGTTTAATGGGTTAAAGGGACAGTCCCATGTAGGAGCAAAGTGACCTAATGACAGTGACATGTTTAATGGGTTAAAGGGACAGTCCCATGCAGGAACAAAGTGACCTAATGACAGCGACATGTTTAATGGGTTAAAGGGACAGTCCCATGTAGGAGCAAAGTGACCTAATGACAGTGACATGTTTAATGGGTTAAAGAGACAGTCCCATGTAGGAGCAAAGTGACCCAATGGCAGTGACATGTTTAATGGGTTAAAGGGACAGTCCCATGTAGGAACAAAGTGACCTAATGACAGTGACATGTTTAATGGGTTAAAGGGACAGTCCCATGTAGGAACAAAGTGCCCTAATGACAGTGACATGTTTAATGGGTTAAAGGGACAGTCCCATGTAGGAACAAAGTGACCTAATGACAGTGACATGTTTAATGGGTTAAAGGGACAGTCCCATGTAGGAGCAAAGTGGCCTAATGACAGCGACATGTTTAATGGGTTAAAGAGACAGTCCCATGTAGGAACAAAGTGACCTAATGACAGTGACATGTTTAATGGGTTAAAGGGACAGTCCCATGTAGGAGCAAAGTGACCTAATGGCAGTGACATGTTTAATGGGTTAAAGGGACAGTCCCATGTAGGAACAAAGTGACCTAATGACAGTGACATGTTTAATGGTTTAAAGGGACAGTCCCATGTAGGAGCAAAGTGACTTAATGACAGTGACATGTTTAATGGGTTAAAGGGACAGTCCCATGTAGGAGCAAAGTGACCTAATGGCAGTGACATGTTTAATGGGTTAAAGGGACAGTCCCATGTAGGAACAAAGTGACCTAATGACAGTGACATGTTTAATGGGTTAAAGGGACAGTCCCATGTAGGAACAAAGTGACCTAATGACAGTGACATGTTTAATGGGTTAAAGGGACAGCCCCATGTAGGAACAAAGTGACTTAATGACAGTGAAATGTTTAATGGGTTAAAGGGACAGTCCCATGTAGGAGCAAAGTGACTTAATGACAGTGACATGTTTAATGGGTTAAAGGGACAGTCCCATGTAGGAACAAAGTGACCTAATGACAGTGACATGTTTAATGGGTTAAAGGGACAGTCCCATGTAGGAACAAAGTGACCTAATGACAGTGACATGTTTAATGGGTTAAAGGGACAGTCCCATGTAGGAGCAAAGTGACCTAATGACAGCGACATGTTTAATGGGTTAAAGGGACAGTCCCATGTAGGAGCAAAGTGACCTAATGACAGTGACATGTTTAATGGGTTAAAGGGACAGTCCCATGCAGGAACAAAGTGACCTAATGACAGCGACATGTTTAATGGGTTAAAGGGACAGTCCCATGTAGGAGCAAAGTGACCTAATGACAGTGACATGTTTAATGGGTTAAAGAGACAGTCCCATGTAGGAGCAAAGTGACCCAATGGCAGTGACATGTTTAATGGGTTAAAGGGACAGTCCCATGTAGGAACAAAGTGACCTAATGACAGTGACATGTTTAATGGGTTAAAGGGACAGTCCCATGTAGGAACAAAGTGCCCTAATGACAGTGACATGTTTAATGGGTTAAAGGGACAGTCCCATGTAGGAACAAAGTGACCTAATGACAGTGACATGTTTAATGGGTTAAAGGGACAGTCCCATGTAGGAGCAAAGTGGCCTAATGACAGCGACATGTTTAATGGGTTAAAGAGACAGTCCCATGTAGGAACAAAGTGACCTAATGACAGTGACATGTTTAATGGGTTAAAGGGACAGTCCCATGTAGGAACAAAGTGACCTAATGACAGTGACATGTTTAATGGGTTAAAGGGACAGTCCCATGTAGGAGCAAAGTGACCTAATGACAGTGACATGTTTAATGGGTTAAAGGGACAGTCCCATATTCGAATAGAACCACTCAGACATTAGAATGTTTTGTAAAGCATTAAGGGATAGCAATACATGCAGAATAATGTTAGAAGCTGCTGTTAATTAAATATAATATTATTTTGTTTCTCTGTAGAGAGAGTTTCCAAATATCCTTATTTTGTTAAACCATGGCTTTAACAGCCACTAATGGAATAATCACCTTCCTCGCTTTTCAACCTAAAATAGCTCTGCCACTTAAATGATTAGCATTTAGCAAATGATAAGAGCTTTTAGACAAAACAAGGGCAAAAGCCATTTATAATTCCTCTTCTTTATTTTATAATGATGTTTTTAGCTTGTTAATCAAACATTGGGCAAGGGAAAGAAATCTTTGCAGTCTCTATAATGGCACATTAATATCTGCTCTGATTGTGATTTTAATCTGCTAAGTAATGTTTCAACGCCCTTTTATAAACCGTGTTAATTCTATTGGCAAAGGATATTTACATGCTAATTAACCCTACTTCGCAATCGAAAGCTTCCGTCACCTGCATTCCTGCTATAAAGACGCAAAACATCCAAAACATCTGCATCACAGCTTAAACAGGTTAAACATTCTAAGAAATGTTAGGAATACAAGCAAGTATTGCCAACACTATAGTTTCCAGTTTACTCAGGGTTTTATTTACCTTCAGCCCTCGCCACCCCGGACTCTGCGAGGAAGCTCTACCTCCTTGGCTGAGATCATCGAGATCGACAATCTCAGACATTCCAATGCTTCCCATAGGTTAGTGCTCATGCACCATTTGAGACCATTTGATTGAAAGAACCGTGTGTAACGGACCGTTTCAGCATAAAAGGGGAAAAATGCGTTTAGGCGATAATCCCCTTTTCTGGATACAGGCACAGCTACTGCAGAACACCACACTCCCGATCTGGATACGAAATAACACTCCGAACTGGAACAGCTGAACAAGAAAAGCATACAATCGGCTTACACTCTTGGCAGTCAGCTTACAATCCAATCCCCCCCAAGAACGAGACGACACTTCATTTTGAGGGTTAAGCAGGAACTCAGGACTGGGACACCCAGTCTGGCTTTTATTACAACCAAGTACATACAGGACACTCCCAGGGGGAGGATGAATTCAACCAATCACATGGATGTACCTCCCACACATTTCCTCCCCTTAGATTAGCACTTAACATAATTAACAGGGACACATTTTTACCCAAGTTTTGGATGTACCCTAAATACTTGGGGTACATCCACAAATCCAATATCTCCAGATAGCCCTAGTCTGGGGGGACAACATATGTTAAAATCAGCCCATTCGGATAAACGGTTCGGGAGTTATGGGACTTTAAAGTATTGACCGACCGCATGGGTAAAGTATCCGAAAACAGTTCCATGCATTTTGGCCCTGCGGTCGGTCACAAACAAGGGAATGAAAACAGACGAATTACTTGGGTTATAAAGACTAAGGGGGATTCGCATGAATCCCCTAGTTCGTATGTTTCTTTCTACCGAACGACGGGTCATTCGGTAGTTTCTATGCGAAATCCTGGAAGTCTGGAGGTCTCAGCGGTGTTTGCCTAGTCAAGTGTCCGATTTTAGTTCCAGACACTCGACGGCAAAACACCGCTGTTCGGCAGTTAAAGATGGCCGCCGCCACGTGGTTGTTTCCTGAATGGCGGCCACCCAGAGGACACGGAACACATTACATGATTGCCAATTACCCGTTTGCAACATTGTTGCAACCGGTAATTGGAGGCACACTTAATCCTGGGTGGTCTGGTTGTTCGGTAGTTTCCTCAATACAATGAATGGAGTGATTCTACCGAACAATCAGATGAAGGCTGCATATATATTTAACCCAGGTTAACTGCATACATAAATACATATACAATATACAGGCAGTACAATAGGATAGGCTTCACAGTCTTAAAGGGACAGTAGTCCCAAAATGTCCATTGCTGATTTTAAAGGGCCAGTAGCAGCAATATAAATTAGTACATGCCCAAATATAGTCTTTAGAGTGCAATATGTCCAGGGGCCATAGTCCGCGGGCAGGAGGCTAGCAGCCAGGCTTCTCCAGCCCACAGTGGCGAAGTTGGTTTCGCCACACCGTGTTTTACTTGGCTGTTTCTAAAGAACTGAAAATCTAATTTTTGGCTCCATTACCAAGCTAATATTTGCTTACATTTAGCAATTTGTTTTCTATAATTTAACACAATTCAATGTTTAGTGAATACCTTCTTAAGGGGACTCTATAGGCACCCAGACCACCACATCTCATTAAGGTGTCGCTGTTATTGCAGGTTTGGGGAACTAACTCCTAATTTTATCGACTAACAATTTTAGTAAAATTTTAGTTGACTAAACTTTTTGAGATTTAGTCGACTGAAACTCGATTAAAACTAAAACAATTCAGATGACTAAAGTAAAATGTCTTTTTTAGTCAAGGTGCATATTCCCACCTCGGCTGACGTCTTCGGCGCTGGAATTGGGTAAGTGTAAAATTGGTTTGAACTCTTTATTTTGCTCTTTGTTGCTCAGAGGCCGAGAGGGAGGGGGCAGATGGATTCTATAGTGCTAGGAATACAATTCTGCATTCTTAACACTGGAATGTGTCTTTAACCCCTTAACGCCGTTACGGCGTTCTATGCCGTCGCGGCTTTAAAGGGCTTTAAAGCCGTTGCGGCGGCATAGAACGCCGTAACGGCTGAAGCCCCCAGGAGGTACTGTGTACTCACCTCTGCCGCGATCCTCTTCTGGGGGGCTGCCTGAGAGCCCAGGCAGCCCCCCTCCGGCAAATGAGGCCCCCGGGGGCCATGTGATCGCTCTCAAAGAGCGATCACATGGCCCCCTATAGCTGGCTATGGATCTGCCAGCAGGGGGACTGTCTAAAATATTAGACAGTCCCCCTGCTGGTAGGAAAGTATTAAAAAAAAAAATACACATGTTAAAATAAAATACAAGTATTTATATATATATAATATATGTATATATATTATATATATAATATATATACATATTATATATATGTAACGTCATACAAAGTGTATTTTAATATTAATATTAATATATATATTAGTATTAAAATACACTTGGAATGACGTTACATATATATAATATGTATATATATTATATATATATAATAGATATATACACATATATTATATATATACGCATAATTACAATAATAAATAAATAAGATAAATAATTAAATAAATAAAATATTGAAACAAAATTTAAAATAAATTATATATTCATATGTAATTTCATTCTAACTGTATTTTGTTATTAATATATATATATTGGAAACAGAATACACTTAGAATGACATTCTATATATATCTATCTATATATAAAATACAAATAACCGCAAATATATATATATATAGATAAATACATATAATTACATAAAAGATTACATTAGTATACACGTAGAATTTAAATACCTATAAATGCATATATATTAAAATTCTACGTGTATATTTAAGTAATTTTTTAACATAATTATGTCATTTGATTAATGAAAATTTGATTGACATGCCTGACAACACAGGGAGAAAGTGCAGAGAATTTAATTCGCAAGCACTATATTTGACCCTGTAACTCTCCAAGACACCATAAAACCTGTATATAGGGGGTACTGTTTTACTCGGGAGACTTCGCTGAACTCAAATATTAGTGTTTAAAACTGGTAAATTGTATTACAACGATGATATTTTAAGTAAAAGTGACGTTTTTTGCATTTTTTACAAACAAACGGCACTTTTATGGACTATATTATTGTTGTAATATGTTTTACTGTTTTAAAACACTAATATTTGTGTTTAGTGAAATCTCCCGAGAATAACAGTACCCCCCATGTACAGGTTTTATGGTGTTTTGGAAAGTTAGAGAGTCACATATAAGGCTTGCATTTCATTTTTTTCACTTTGAAATTTGCCAGATTGGTTATGTTGCCTTTGAGAGCGTATGGTAGCCCAGGAATAAGAATTACCCCCATGATGGCATACCATTTGCAAAAGTAGACAACCCGAGGTATTCCAAATGGGGTATGTCCAGTCATTTTTAGTAGCCACTTAGTCACAAACACTGGCCAAATATTAGTTTTTTGCGTTTTTCACACAAAAACAAATATGAACGCTAACTTTGGCCAGTGTTTGTGACTAAGTGGCTACTAAAAAAGACTAAACATACCCCACGTTCAATACCTTGGGTTGTCTACTTTTTCAAATGGTATGCCATTATGGGGGTAATGCTTATTTCTGGGCTACCACACTGTCTCAAAGGTAACATTACTAATCTGGCAAATTTCAATTTGAAAATGGAACGTTCTATATTTGACCCTGTAACTTTCCAAAACACCATAAAACCTGTTAATGCGGGGTACTGTTATACTCGTGAGACATCGCTGATTACAAATATGTGCATTTTGTTGCAGTAAAACCTAACAGTATTATGACATTTACAGCTAAAATGTGAGGCGGAACTACAAATTAAAAAAAAAATCAAATTTCTCACAGTTTTTTTAATTTTATTCATAATAAATTGTTTCATATATAAATATTTTATATGAAATGAAAGCCCTGTTTCTCCTGAACAAAATGATATATAATAAGTGTGCGTGCATTTAATATGAAAGAGGTGAATTACGGTTGAACAGACATATAGCGCAAATTCCAGTTTTTGTTTACGTTTTGTTTTGATCAGAACGTGCACTATTGACTCCGTCCTGAAGGGGTTAAGTATCTTTATTGCTGCTGGGAAGGTTCTTCAAAACGTTTTGTAGAAGAGAAGATAAACGCATGAAAGGGTGGGACCATCACAATTTTTGCAGACACTTGGCTTGCTGTTTTTTCCGCATATCTAAACTTACAGGACAATTCCCCTAAGGTGAGAAATGTAGACAATTCAATGTGAAATGAAAGGGCAAAGTGGCTCAATTGTAAGCTTAGCTGACTAAGAGAATTTTTTGGACGGTTTTGGGATTACATTTTCTTTTGTGAATTACCCTGCATGTGTACAATACGGCTCTATTTAATTATCAATCTGAAAGAATTACACATGTTTAGCCATCAGTGGGATAGTACACTAGGGAGTGATAATCTCTGATGAATATCCGGTTAGCCACGGTTTTCCTATGGTTATGAACGATTTTGGCTTTTTGTAAATATCACATTTACTAAAAGGGCCCTGTTGATACACCTGTCTTGAGCGACTGAATTATCTGTTGCAACATATCGCTGTCCGAGGTTATCAACTTTTAGACATAAAATATAAATCATAAAATCATGCTATTTTTATATGCAAATTAATATCTATTGATAGTAAAGTACAATACATTATGATTTATTTACCAAACAACAACCTGCAGCAAACTGAAACCATATAATTTGGGAAAATTTGCTTAAACTGTAAATACAGCTGAGTTGGTGAGTTTTTCCAAATCAGCAGTTTTCGCTTAAAGGGACAGTATAGTCACCAGAATTACTACAGCTTAATATAGGGGTTTTGGTGTTTATAGCAAGCCCCTGCAGGCTGACAAAATGTCATGTTTACATTGCTGCTTAGTAACACCTCTAGGTGCAGTCACTCAGACGGCCACTCAAGGTGCTTCCTAGCTCAGTACTGCACAGTTTACAGCATGCACGTTTAGCGTCCCCACACTCCTCATGGGGGCGCTGAATGTTCCCCAAAGAGATGCTAATTGGTGCATCGTGGTATTTTGCCATCGATGCGCCACAGCCTCCCAATGCTTTTCTATGGGAAAGAATTGGATTGGCTGAGATCATTGATAATCTCAGCCACACAGGCAGGGTCAGCCGCATTGAGACCGGCGCAGCAGTGGGGAAAAGGTAAGTAAAATACGTTTTCACTGCAATTTAATGGGGGCCGGGGAGCTAAAAAGACAATCCAGGACTAAAGGGTTAGGAAGACATGTTTTGTTCCTTTAATTTTTTCTGGCATCCAGTTTGCTGCATTTCATTGTTTAGTGAACATAATGTAACAAAAAGAGATTACACACTAGAATCACTTCATAAAGTATTTCAAATGCTTTAATAAGACCAATAAACAGCACAACAAATATAAAGCAAAACTACGAAGTGACAATATAAGGCAGACAGTAATAATTACCACAATACTCACAAGCCAATTATGGCAGAAACACAAGCCCCTAATATCCCCCAACGTGTTGGCACCTCCTGGCTGCCTTTATCAAGGATAACATCCTGATTGTTCTTATTAAAGCATTTCCAATACTGTTTATATTGATTCTAGTGTGCAATCTCTTTTTGTTACATTTAGTATGTGTTGGGTACTTGAGGGAGTACCTATGAGTAATAGCACTCAGTGATACTTCGTTTATATGCTCTCTCCATATAGAGTTGTTGTTATAATGGTTAGTGAACAAACACGATTGTGGTACAGACGCGAAACAAGGAATGTATCTGCTCCAGAGTGAGCGCATTGCTGTGTACACGTAATCAGCGGAAAGTAATTATAGAATCAATTATCAAAATGAACAAAAAAATGTAGAGTCCGGTCACAGGTAGCATTTATCACTCGTTTAATAAAATATTCGATGAGATAAAATAATTATCAAACTATTAATCTAGGGATAGTAACTCGTCACTAGTTTTCCTGTCCTGGAGTCGACATGTTACATATTTGTAGAAGTTTGTAAAAGACCTAAGTCCATTAAGCTCGACCTTCCATGCATCTGTAGTGCGATCTGAATCTGAATCTACATTTATTTATAAGGTATGATTTGAGATGTCGCTGTCTGTAGTCAAATTAGTTTCCAGGTTTGTTTAGTTTTTAGTGCAGTCAGGCTTTGAGATTTTTTTTTTCATCTTACATTGTCCTTACAAATCTCTTAAAGAGCAATGAACCGTTATAACGTATTTACACAATCTATAGGAAGTGTTTCTGCTCTAGTGGGTAAAAATGAAGAGTTATTGCCTCACTTCACAGAAAGTGCGGCATTTACATTGTTTGACTTCACCTGACTTTTCCGAGTAACAGCTGTTGTATTATATAGGAAACACAAGATATTTCCAATACAAGGCTTCTCATCGAGCCAAATCTGGAGTTAAATCACCCATTTCTAAGCCTTTTATATTAAAACAAAACTATAATAATTAAAATGCTGATTCATTTGGGATTTCTAAACATCATGTGTTATGGTTGAAGTTCTGTGTTTATTAGAGTGAAAATGTAGAGGACCAATATGAATCCAATATTTGTACATTTGGTAGATAATATGTCTGAAGGACCGCCTGGCACCCGACTGGGTGCCTCCACCAATCGCTGCTTCCTAGTACCTCCGAGTACTTCCAAGCACTCCACCAGACACCATCAGCACCGTAGTCCCCTCTTCCAGCATTACAGCTTGGCTGGGGTCTCGCCGTCTTCCACCCACCCTGGACCCAAGATCTTGATCCAGCTTCCAGTGGGTAGACCTCTCCTCCTCCAGAGAGTATAGCAGGGTAGCTCTTACAAGAGCTAGTGATATAGCTGGTATAGCTGTTCCCTACAATCACAAATCACAAGACGAGGCTCTGTGTTGAGGGTGAAGTAGAACTGATTTTAATGGGACCACAACTGGCCTTTTATGACAGTCCCCATGCAAGGGGCACCCCCCCCGGACCTCAGAGTAAAAAACAGTAGAAACAAATACACAATCACATTGGCTCTCAGATCCAGGACACTCTCATAGAAACTAGGTCAATCCCTCCTCTGTACCTAGTTTCATTCATATGAAAACTACCGAACCCTCATGCGAAAATACATACAGTTTTACAATACATAGCGTTTGTTTAGTTTTTAGTGCAGTCATGCTTTGAGATTTTTTTTATTTAGATCTCAGATCAAGGACACTCTCATAGAAACTAGGTCAATCCCTCCTCTGTACCTGTATTCAAGTACTGTATCATCTCCAGACACAAAAAAACACACATTTTTACAAAACCCCCAAAATACCCCAAAACACACAAAACCCCCACAAGTTACATCCCCTGATAGCCCCGATCTGGGTGACTAACATATGCAAAAATCACCCAGATTGGTTCAGGGGTTCAGGAATTTCCTGGAAGTCAAAGTTTGACCGACCTCACGCATGGTCCCATGCCAAAAACAGTAGAATATAGAATTGCAGCTAAGTGCCGGTGTGGGAACGACCGGGAACCGCAAAGTCTTCATGCCGAAAATAGTTCCAGGGCATTTGCAGCTAAGTCCCCCTGATGTCTATTCGTGGTTTTGGTCCATGTGAATGGCTCCCAGGTAGCTAGTGTTCGGTTCAATGCGCACAAATGGAAAATGCCTGTAGCGGAGAGCTGATATTCCACAGCTAATCTCCACTTAAGATCCCAGTGAGGCTCAGGAACAAGTATTATAAATCCATAGAGTAGTAATTCCAGCAGGCAAAATAATCCAACAATATCCCAACAGCACTCCCAATGACTGGACGACACACAGCATCAGGATCAGAACTGACGTTTATTCCCACAGCCTCCTTTTAAGACATTCTCCCATGCAAGGGAGGGATTTGCAATCATTAAGACAGTGACCAATACAGCAATAGTTAACTCCCACACATCTCCTCCCCTCAGAGTGACTCATAATCCCCTTAACTGTACTGTACATTTACCCCAAACCTGGATGTACCCTAATATAAGCAGATAGCCTAATATTTAGGGTACCGCCTGGTAGCCCTGATCTGGGTGACTAACATATCCAAAATTCACCCAGATCGGACCAGGGGTTCGGGAGTTAGGTGGAGGGTGACCAAACAACGCTGAGATTTCTGTGCGTAAGATGGCCGCCGCGCGTGGTTCGTATACCGAACAGCGGCCACCCAGGCACTTAACCCACATCAATTAACCTGCGATTTTGAGAAGTGTGAACGCCTAACGAGGCGCACACTTCTCACTGCGGTGGTCTGGGGGCCTGGTAGTTTCATTCATATGAAAACTACCGAACCCTCATGCGAAAATACATACAGTTTTACAATACATAGCGATACAACTAAACGAATGCCGTTTTACATGAATTATACAGGACAGGCTGAATACAATCCGCTACAATGCCATACCAGGGGAACCAGAGGGAATAAAATATGGGTCTTTTTAGAGTCGCTGACCAGACCCATAGTCTTTTGGCAGGAGGCTGGCAAGCTGGCCCCTCCAAAAGCCTGTGGTGAGGTTCTGTTCGCCACAATATGTAACAGAATGTTCCTTACTGTTCCCTCTACCCCTGTAATATGACTTTGTATCACATACTTAGTATGAGCATTCCTGAAATTTCTGGTTGACGATGAATGTTGAGGTTACGCTTTCATGACGTTGCTCTTTATGTGCAAAAGGCTTCCATTTAACCTGGTGGGGGGTGTAGAGTGTATGTGTTTGCATTTGCCTTGTATTATTATTTTAAAATGCCAACATATTCCACAGAGATGTACAATAGGTGGATGAGTTATACAACTACATGTAACAACTTACATGAGCAAAATGCAGTGAGTACACTGCTCAATCAAGCTTAAAACTGCAGCCTCTTCTTGGTCAAGGAGGACCAAAGTGGAAGAAAAGAATGTTCCGAGAGCAAATGTGTAAAAAATAAATAAAAAATAAATAAATTAAAAGGTTTGATATATACCGTAATCTAAATAATGCATTAATGTAAATTGGAAACTGCAACAAAATGATTCAATCACCACAACCACTGGTGAAAGTCACTGACGTCAGGTAGAGCCCAGGTAAGCTGTGGATGATTTTACTACTTACCCTGGGAGCACTACAGTGGTTATGGTGCTTGGATTGTTCTGTTAACAATCTGAGTGCCAGAGTGTTGTCTAGTAGTTCATTGTTCTGCAATGCACTGGGATCACCTGTGGTACTCAAAGGGTTAAGTGATTTTATTAAAATCAATGCTCTCCTGTGGCAAAGATGTTACATAATAAGAAATGTAACTGTTACTTGAGTAGCAAGCAAGCTCTCCTAATGGGAACTGTGATTACATTCTACTATTATCCTATTACCCTCTAAATATAGCTTTACATGTTTGACATTGCTTCCAATCAATAATGAAGTCAATTTGCATAAATATGTATGTCCTGGATGAAATCTTTACAATTTGCTGGCATTTCGCTCTCTTATCGCGCTCACATTGTGTAGAAACTGTCCACGATACATGTTAATGCTTGGCCACAAATAATGGAATGACATTTCTGTATGGAGGACGCAAACATAATGAGCATCCTATCAACAGCTACAAAGAGACGCGAACATAACGAGCATCCTATCAACAGCTACAAAGAGACGCAAACATAATGAGCATCCTATCAACAGCTACAAAGAGACGCATACATAATGAGCATCCTATCAACGGCTAGAAAGAGACGCAAACATAACAAGCATCTTATCAACAGCTACAAAGAGACGCAAACATAATGAGCATCCTATCAACAGCTACAAAGAGACGCGAACATAACGAGCATCCTATCAACAGCTAGAAAGAGACGCAAACATAACAAGCATCTTATCAACAGCTACAAAGAGACGCAAACATAATGAGCATCCTATCAACAGCTACAAAGAGACGCAAACATAACTGGCATGCTATCAACAGCTACAAAGAGACGCAAACATAACAAGCATCCAATCAACAGCTACAAAGAGACGCATACATAATGAGCATCCTATCAACAGCTAGAAAGAGACGCAAACATAACAAGCATCTTATCAACAGCTACAAAGAGACGCAAACATAATGAGCATCCTATCAACAGCTACAAAGAGACGCAAACATAACTGGCATGCTATCAACAGCTACAAAGAGACGCAAACATAACAAGCATCTTATCAACAGCTACAAAGAGACGCATACATAATGAGCATCCTATCAACAGCTAGAAAGAGACGCAAACATAACAAGCATCTTATCAACAGCTACAAAGAGACGCAAACATAATGAGCATCCTATCAACAGCTACAAAGAGACGCAAACATAACTGGCATGCTATCAACAGCTACAAAGAGACGCAAACATAATGAGCATCCTATCAACAGCTAGAAAGAGACGCAAACATAACTGGCATGCTATCAACAGCTACAAAGAGACGCAAACATAACAAGCATCCTATCAACAGCTACAAATAGACGCATACATAATGAGCATCCTATCAACAGCTACAAAGAGACGCAAACATAACTGGCATGCTATCAACAGCTACAAAGAGACGCAAACATAATGAGCATCCTATCAACAGCTAGAAAGAGACGCAAACATAACTGGCATGCTATCAACAGCTACAAAGAGACGCAAACATAACAAGCATCTTATCAACAGCTACAAAGAGACGCATACATAATGAGCATCCTATCAACAGCTAGAAAGAGACGCAAACATAACAAGCATCTTATCAACAGCTACAAAGAGACGCAAACATAATGAGCATCCTATCAACAGCTACAAAGAGACGCAAACATAACTGGCATGCTATCAACAGCTACAAAGAGACGCAAACATAACAAGCATCCTATCAACAGCTACAAAGAGACGGGAACATAACGAGCATCCTATCAACAGCTACAAAGAGACGCAAACATAACGAGCATCCTATCAACAGCTACAAAGAGACGCAAACATAACGAGCATCCTATCAACAGCTACAAAGAGACACGAACATAACGAGCATCCTATCAACAGCAACAAAGAGACGCGAACATAACGAGCATCCTATCAACAGCTACAAAGAGACGCAAACATAACGAGAATCCTATCAACAGCTACAAAGACGCAAACATAACGAGCATCCTATCAACAGCTACAAAGAGACGCAAACATAACGAGCATCCTATCAAAACAGCTACAAAGACGCAAACATAACGAGCATCCTATCAACAGCTACAAAGAGACGCAAACATAACGAGCATCCTATCAACAGCAACAAAGACGCAAACATAACGAGCATCCTATCAACAGCTACAAAGAGATGCAAACATAATGAACATCCTATCAACAGCTACAAAGAGACGCAAACATAACGAGCATCCTATCAACAGCTACAAAGAGATGCGAACATAACGAGCATCTTATCAACAGCTACAAAGAGACGCAAACAAAACGAGCATCCTATCAACAGCTACAAAGAGATGCAAACATAACGAGAATCCTATCAACAGCTACAAAGAGATGCAAACATAATGAGCATCCTGAGATAAAATAAAAAGCTGCGCCAAACAAACCAATAGAAATCAAAATCAAAATAAAATAGTCCAAATAAAATATAAATAAGTCTTAGCTGAGTAAATCTTCTTTATATAGAATAATCTATATAATGATGAATGTGGGATAGTATCCTCGTTGTCCTTCCTCAGGTTTGTCCAATGATATGAAAAAATAAAACAAATATCCAAAATAGTGTAATAAGTTCACTAAAATTTAACGGATAATAAAAAGGAATAGTATAGCACTCATATTTAATAGAGCTCTAACTAGCTCTAGTGTGGAAAGGCATACAGCGGTATAAATCCCCGCTTATGGGATACAATGCAGTTTTCTTTTCTTCAGGGGTAAGTGCCACTCAAAGAAAACATAAAAAACATGTTACTGGGGGCGGAGCCTGACACCGGAACGGAGCGGACGTGCGGACGCGGAGCTCCGGCTGAATGCACTGCAATCCGCACAAATCCGAGGCATCCCGGGCTACCCCGTGCCACAAATACCGCCACGGTGCCCAGCAGACCCCACTGTAACCGCCGATGCCATTCTTTCAGACTCCCGGCTCCAAAAATAAACGCCGCAGCGGCAAGGCCTACCGGGCGGGAGAGAGGCCTCAGACCACAGCAGGGGAATACTGGCCCTGGAACCTTACAGACCTGGAGGACTGGTACCCCAGCGCACAGAACTCAGGTGAGATGGGGCGCAGGTCCCAAAAACCACCCCAAAGCACCCCCAAACCCCAGCGTGACATAGGCCAAATGCTGCTGGCCCCAAGCGCAGGGAAGACCCCCCACGAAGAATCCCCGCCACCCTCAGAAGAGGGGGAACCGCAGGACAGCCCACACCCCAGTCCCCATCATTCCACACAAGCAGAGAGGTCAGAAGCCACTGCACAGGCCTCAAAACAAGATATACAGGCAATGCTGACAGGCCTGCAACAGAATTTGAGACAAATGTGGGAAGCAGATCTGGCAGTCCTAAAGCTAGATGTACACGCAGTGTCCTCACGCACCCAGGCAATTGAGGAGGAGGTCAAGGGACTGAGGGAGAACTATCAAATAATGGGGGAGAAGCTGCACAACCTACAATCAACACAAGCGGCAATGTCCAGACAAGTCAATCTACTAGACGACAGAGGGCGCCGCAAAAACATCAAGATCAGGGGAGTACCTGAGACAGTGCCACTGGAGGAGCTACCGCACTTTACCAGGCGCCTTGCGGCCGCACTCCTCCCAGCCAAGCACGCTAAAACCTTCCACTTCGACGGGGTCTATAGGATAGCCAAATCCTCACAGGCACCCACCACAGCTCCACGAGACATAATACTAAGATGCCAATCTATGTCTGACAAACTTGGACTAATGGCAGCTATGCAAGGCAACACCCCATTTGAGTTTGAGGACAGCAAACTATCCTTCTTTCAGGATCTAAGCAGAGCCACACTGATGTGGCGCAGGAGCATGCACCCAATCACCAAACAACTCCAAGCAGCAGGAATAGCCTACAGGTGGTCGACACCAGGGACACTCTGGATCACCAAAGACGACAAACACTACAAAGCTACTGACCACACGGAGGGACCAGCGTTGATGGCCGCCCTGGGACTCCTGAACCCTGCACAGATCCCAACAACGAGGCTTTCACACCAACCAGGGACAACAGGCGCAGATCTACACCTGACACCTGGACCAAGCCGGGGCACTAACAACTGAACGAACTCTATCTGCATACAGCCTTATAGGCCTTAGTTTAAACAGTTTAAATGTTTTATGTTTCATAACTTTACAGTCTGTCATATTCCAAAGGTTATTGTTACGGGCAAAAAGGCCCACTGCCTCGGTGACACCAATTCCCCCCCCCGCCCCTCCCTGGGGTTAAAGGGAAATGACTGCAGCGCACACACTTCTAGCCTCTGGCCCCAAGGGCACAGTTCAACCCAGACGCAACACAGCGACTTTCCCACAACTAGACCCAACCTTTAATAGTAGTAAACTAGACCAGCGTAGCACGCAACCACTCCTAGGACTACATAACACTATATGACTCCCAGAATGCCGCGCACGCTGAAGTACTCTAATGACCACGACCAGATGAGACACGAGACGGGACCTAGACATGATAGGGGGCAATGCAAAGTGAATCCGCAACTGTCACCACAAGCCCCAACCACTCACACCGAGACCAGGTGACACATAGCTTACCCACGACAAGTGAGACGCGACAGGGGAACAGAATAGCTATCAGACATAGCCGCCACTACCCATCCCCCTCCACCAACGGCCCCGCAGTACTCAGGGTGACCTCTTTAGAAGGGTGTCTATAACCCTAACAGTTCTACACCTCAATTCACTCGTTATAACATTGAGACCGTATATAATTAGAAAAATGTGTGCCCAAAATCTTGCTAACTGTTTATGATAATGTCTAATGTTTGGAGGCTATTGTGGCCCTGCACATGTACTCTTCATTGCACACGAAAAATAAAGAATTTTAAACAAAAAAACATGTTACTGTCATTAGTACACTGTGACCGTGGGTGGGACCGACCCTTAAACATGTCACTGTCATTAGTACGCTGTGACCCTGGGAGGGACCGACCGTTAAACATGTCACTGTCATTAGTACACTGTGACCCTGGGAGGGACTGACCATTAAACATGTCACTGTCATTAGTACACTGTGACCCTGGGAGGGACTGACCATTAAACATGTCACTGTCATTAGTACGCTGTGACCCTGGGAGGGACTGACCCTTAAACATATCACTGTCATTAGTACGCTGTGACCCTGGGAGGGACTGACCATTAAACATGTCACTGTCATTAGTACACTATGACCCTGGGTGGGACCGACCCTTAAACATGTCACTGTCATTAGTACACTGTGACCCTGGGAAGGACTGACCATTAAACATGTCACTGTCATTAGTACGCTGTGACCCTGGGTGGGACCGACCCTTAAACATGTCACTGTCATTAGTACGCTGTGACCCTGGGAGGGACCGACCCTTAAACATGTCACTGTCATTAGTACACTGTGACCCTGGGAGGGACTGACCATTAAACATGTCACTGTCATTAGTACACTGTGACCCTGGGTGGGACCGACCCTTAAACATGTCACTGTCATTAGTACACTGTGACCCTGGGAAGGACTGACCATTAAACATGTCACTGTCATTAGTACGCTGTGACCCTGGGAAGGACTGACCATTAAACATGTCACTGTCATTAGTACGCTGTGACCCTGGGTGGGACCGACCCTTAAACATGTCACTGTCATTAGTACGCTGTGACCCTGGGAGGGACCGACCCTTAAACATGTCACTGTCATTAGTACACTGTGACCCTGGGAGGGACTGACCATTAAACATGTCACTGTCATTAGTACACTGTGACCCTGGGTGGGACCGACCCTTAAACATGTCACTGTCATTAGTACGCTGTGACCCTGGGAGGGACCGACCCTTAAACATGTCACTGTCATTAGTACGCTGTGACCCTGGGTGGGACCGACCCTTAAACATGTCACTGTCATTAGTACGCTGTGACCCTGGGAGGGACCGACCCTTAAACATGTCACTGTCATTAGTACACTGTGACCCTGGGAGGGACTGACCATTAAACATGTCACTGTCATTAGTACACTGTGACCCTGGGTGGGACCGACCCTTAAACATGTCACTGTCATTAGTACGCTGTGACCCTGGGAGGGACCGACCCTTAAACATGTCACTGTCATTAGTACACTGTGACCCTGGGAGGGACCCACCCTTAAACATGTCACTGTCATTAGTACACTGTGACCCTGGGAGGGACCGACCATTAAACATGTCACTGTCATTAGTACACTGTGACCCTGGGAGGGACTGACCATTAAACATATCACTGTCATTAGTACACTGTGACCCTGGGAGGGACTGACCATTAAACATGTCACTGTCATTAGTACACTGTGACCCTGGGAGGGACCGACCATTAAACATGTCACTGTCATTAGTACACTGTGACCCTGGGAGGGACTGACCATTAAACATGTCACTGTCATTAGTACGCTGTGACCCTGGGAGGGACTGACCATTAAACATGTCACTGTCATTAGTACGCTGTGACCCTGGGAGGGACTGACCATTAAACATGTCACTGCCATTAGTACGCTGTGACCCTGGGAGGGACTGACCATTAAACATGTCACTGTCATTAGTACGCTGTGACCCTGGGAGGGACTGACCATTAAACATGTCACTGTCATTAGTACGCTGTGACCCTGGGAGGGACTGACCATTAAACATGTCACTGTCATTAGTACGCTGTGACCCTGGGAGGGACTGACCATTAAACATGTCACTGTCATTAGTACGCTGTGACCCTGGGAGGGACCGACCATTAAACATGTCACTGTCATTAGTACACTGTGACCCTGGGAGGGACTGATCATTAAACATGTCACTGTCATTAGTACACTGTGACCCTGGGAGGGACCAACCATTAAACATGTCACTGTCATTAGTACACTGTGACCCTGGGAGGGACTGACCGTTAAACACGTCACTGTCATTAGTACGCTGTTACCCTGGGAGGGACTGACCATTAAACATGTCACTGTCATTAGTACACTGTGACCCTGGGAGGGACTGACCATTAAACATGTCACTGTCATTAGTACACTGTGACCCTGGGAGGGACTGACCATTAAACATGTCACTGTCATTAGTACACTGTGACCCTGGGAGGGACTGACCATTAAACATGTCACTGTCATTAGTACACTGTGACCCTGGGAGGGACCAACCATTAAACATGTCACTGTCATTAGTACACTGTGACCCTGGGAGGGACTGACCGTTAAACATGTCACTGTCATTAGTACGCTGTTACCCTGGGAGGGACTGACCATTAAACATGTCACTGTCATTAGTACACTGTGACCCTGGGAGGGACTGACCATTAAACATGTCACTGTCATTAGTACACTGTGACCCTGGGAGGGACTGACCATTAAACATGTCACTGTCATTAGTACACTGTGACCCTGGGAGGGACTGACCATTAAACATGTCACTGTCATTAGTACACTGTGACCCTGGGAGGGACTGACCATTAAACATGTCGCTGTCATTAGTACACTGTGACCCTGGGAGGGACTGACCATTAAACATGTCGCTGTCATTAGTACGCTGTGACCCTGGGAGGGACTGACCATTAAACATGTCACTGTCATTAGTATACTGTGACCCTGGGAGTGACTGACCATTAAACATGTCACTGTCATTAGTACACTGTGACCCTGGGAGGGACTGACCATTAAACATGTCACTGTCATTAGTATGCTGTGACCCTGGGAGTGACTGACCATTAAACATGTCACTGTCATTAGTACGCTGTGACCCTGGGAGGGACTGACCATTAAACATGTCACTGTCATTAGTACGCTGTGACCCTGGGAGGGACTGACCATTAAACATGTCACTGTCATTAGTACACTGTGACCCTGGGAGGGACTGACTATTAAACATGTCACTGTCATTATACACTGTGACCCTGGGAGGGACCGACCATTAAACATGTCACTGTCATTAGTACACTGTGACCCTGGGAGGGACTGACCATTAAACATATCACTGTCATTAGTACACTGTGACCCTGGGAGGGACTGACCATTAAACATGTCACTGTCATTAGTACATTGTGACCCTCGGAGGGACCAACCATTAAACATGTCACTGTCATTAGTACGCTGTGACCCTGGGAGGGACTGACCATTAAACATGTCACTGTCATTAGTACGCTGTGACCCTGGGAGGGACCGACCATTAAACACGTCACTGTCATTAGTACAATGTGACCCTGGGAGGGACCGACCATTAAACATATCACTGTCATTAGTACGCTGTGACCCTGGGAGGGACCGACCATTAAACATGTCACTGTCATTAGTACACTGTGACCCTGGGAGGGACTGACCATTAAACATGTCACTGTCATTAGTACGCTGTGACCCTGGGAGGGACTGACCATTAAACATGTCACTGTCATTAGTACGCTGTGACCCTGGGAGGGACTGACCATTAAACATGTCACTGTCATTAGTACGCTGTGACCCTGGGAGGGACCGACCATTAAACATGTCACTGTCATTAGTACACTGTGACCCTGGGAGGGACTGATCATTAAACATGTCACTGTCATTAGTACACTGTGACCCTGGGAGGGACCAACCATTAAACATGTCACTGTCATTAGTACACTGTGACCCTGGGAGGGACTGACCGTTAAACACGTCACTGTCATTAGTACGCTGTTACCCTGGGAGGGACTGACCATTAAACATGTCACTGTCATTAGTACACTGTGACCCTGGGAGGGACTGACCATTAAACATGTCACTGTCATTAGTACACTGTGACCCTGGGAGGGACTGACCATTAAACATGTCACTGTCATTAGTACACTGTGACCCTGGGAGGGACTGACCATTAAACATGTCACTGTCATTAGTACACTGTGACCCTGGGAGGGACCAACCATTAAACATGTCACTGTCATTAGTACACTGTGACCCTGGGAGGGACTGACCGTTAAACATGTCACTGTCATTAGTACGCTGTTACCCTGGGAGGGACTGACCATTAAACATGTCACTGTCATTAGTACACTGTGACCCTGGGAGGGACTGACCATTAAACATGTCACTGTCATTAGTACACTGTGACCCTGGGAGGGACTGACCATTAAACATGTCACTGTCATTAGTACACTGTGACCCTGGGAGGGACTGACCATTAAACATGTCACTGTCATTAGTACACTGTGACCCTGGGAGGGACTGACCATTAAACATGTCGCTGTCATTAGTACACTGTGACCCTGGGAGGGACTGACCATTAAACATGTCGCTGTCATTAGTACGCTGTGACCCTGGGAGGGACTGACCATTAAACATGTCACTGTCATTAGTATACTGTGACCCTGGGAGTGACTGACCATTAAACATGTCACTGTCATTAGTACACTGTGACCCTGGGAGGGACTGACCATTAAACATGTCACTGTCATTAGTATGCTGTGACCCTGGGAGTGACTGACCATTAAACATGTCACTGTCATTAGTACGCTGTGACCCTGGGAGGGACTGACCATTAAACATGTCACTGTCATTAGTACGCTGTGACCCTGGGAGGGACTGACCATTAAACATGTCACTGTCATTAGTACATTGTGACCCTGGGAGGGACTGACTATTAAACATGTCACTGTCATTAGTACACTGTGACCCTGGGAGTGACTGACCATTAAACATGTCACTGTCATTAGTACACTGTGACCCTGGGAGGGACTGACCATTAAACATGTCACTGTCATTAGTATACTGTGACCCTGGGAGGGACCGACCATTAAACATGTCACTGTCATTAGTACATTGTGACCCTGGGAGGGACTGACCATTAAACATGTCACTGTCATTAGTACGCTGTGACCCTGGGAGGGACTGACCATTAAACATGTCACTGTCATTAGTACGCTGTGACCCTGGGAGGGACTGACCATTAAACATGTCACTGTCATTAGTATACTGTGACCCTGGGAGGATTTTAGTTGCATCAACTATAAGAAAGAAAATGTTTGAATAATGGTTTGCAATATATATTTTTTTAAATCGCTCTCACAGAATGTCTTGAATTTTGAAAGAGTTACCCTTTACTCAATTTCTGTTATTACGACAGTGTGACTAAGATGCAAAACCTGTACTTTTGTTGCTTTCCCCTCTCATCACCCCTGTTGAGACTGGCTTCTCATAGTGAGCGGTGTGGGAAGGAGTGTGGTTTTCACTTCAGCACTTTGCAATTTAGGTTTTTATCATGTAATAATCATGGCTGGATTTTTCAGCTAACTTCAAAGTGCAAATTTGCTTCAATGCAGTGATCCAAATCAGAAGAGGTGCACAGCAGAAAAAAAATATTGATAAATAAATGAAGGAGTTGGAAACTGGTAAAAGCTCCTAAAAAGCATAGATGGACAATTACTGTCTACTGTCTAGATGTATTAAGGTGGATGTGGGTACCCAGGAAAGAGGGGACTTGTGTACAGAATTCCTATGGTTTTCATTTAGCAAACTGTAAGGTGAAGTGAGAAGGAATGGGTAGAGTGGACTGAAAGGGACAGAAGATAAGAGCACGTGGAGAGACTAAGTCCAGTAGAGATTTAGCGAGGAGACCAGGCTGATGGGTGAATAGAATGTGGGGGAGAGGCAAAGGGCCGGGTAGTTTTTGATGTTTGATGTTAAAGGTATTGTCCACGAATTCTAAACTACAATCAGTTTTATGGATTTTAAATTCAGTTACAGAGGGGAGTATACATAAGATTGCCTTACTTTAAAATAAGTGGCTATCTTAGAAAGAGGGGAGTGACTTAGCATAATTTGAAATCTATGATTAAAGCCATACGTTATATTTGGCGGTAAGCTACACAAAGGAGTTATATATGCATGGTAAATGAATAGATGCCTTTAGAAATGTGAGACATCCCAGGGAGTCTTGCAAAGCTTAGGTCAAAGGTTACTATAAACAGGCCCTTCAACTATCACTCTTAAAGTGAACCAGATGTGGTCTCCATTCCTATGCAATGGAAGTCTGTAATACTATAGGCCTAGGTATGGCTTCTCAATTTCAGTGTTCTGGAAGCAATCTGAATAAAACTTATAATATTTATATCAACACATTAAATACATTTAAATGTCATAAAATATATTTCATTAATAGCTCCCAACTGATTCCTCTTCTGCAACTGTCACCAGTCTAATACTATCCTTACCTTTTGTGTCACTTTACCCCACTCCCTCTAGCGTGTAAGCTCATTGAGCAGGGCCCTCAATCCCTCTGTTACTGTGTCACTATACCCCACTCCCTCTAACATGTAAACTCACTGAGCAGGGCCCTCAATCCCTCTGTTACTGTGTCACTATACCCCACTCCCTCTAGCATGTAGACTCACTGAGCAGGGCCCTCAATCCCTCTGTTACTGTGTCACTATACCCCACTCCCTCTAACATGTAAACTCACTGAGCAAGGCCCTCAATCCCTCTGTTACTGTGTCACTATACCCCACTCCCTCTAGCATGTAGACTCACTGAGCAGGGCCCTCAATCCCTCTGTTACTGTGTCACTATACCCCACTCCCTCTAACATGTAAACTCACTGAGCAAGGCCCTCAATCCCTCTGTTACTGTGTCACTATACCCCACTCCCTCTAGCATGTAGACTCACTGAGCAGGGCCCTCAATCCCTCTGTTACTGTGTCACTATACCCCACTCCCTCTAACATGTAAACTCACTGAGCAAGGCCCTCAATCTCTCTGTTACTGTGTCACTATACCCCACTCCCTCTAACATGTAAACTCACTGAGCAGGCCCTCAATCCCTCTGTTACTGTGTCACTATATCCCACTCCCTCTAGCATGTAGACTCACTGAGCAGGGCCCTCAATCCCTCTGTTACTGTGTCACTATTCCCCACTCCCTCTAACATGTAAACTCACTGAGCAGGCCCTCAATCCCTCTGTTACTGTGTCACTATACCCCTCTCCCTCTAACATGTAAACTCACTGAGCAGATCCCTCAATCCCTCTGTTACTGTGTAACTATACCCCACTCCTTCTAACATGTAAACTCACTGAGCAGGGCCCTCAATCCCTCTGTTACTGTGTCACTATACCCTACTCCCTCTAACATGTAAACTCCCTGAGCAGGCCCTCAATCCCTCTATTACTGTGTCACTATACCCCACTCCCTCTAACATGTAAACTCACTGAGCAGGGCCCTCAATCCTTCTGTTACTTTGTCACTATACCCCACTCCCTCTAACATGTAAACTCACTGAGCAGGGCCTCAATCCCTCTGTTACAGTGTAACTATACCCCACTCCCTCTAACATGTAAACTCACTGAGCAGGGCCCTCAATCCCTCTGTTACTGTGTCACTATACCCCACTCCCTCTAACATGTAAACTCACTGAGCAGGGCCTCAATCCCTCTGTTACTGTGTCACTATACCCCAATCCCTCTAACATGTAAACTCACTGAGCAGGCCCTCAATCCCTCTGTTACTGTCACTATACCCCACTCCCTCTAACATGTAAACTCACTGAGCAGGGCCCTCAATCCCCCTGTTACTGTGTCACTATACCCCACTCCCTCTAACATGTAAACTCACTGAGCAGGGCCCTCAATCCCTCTGTTACTGTGTCACTATACCCCACTCCCTCTAACATGTAAACTCACTGAGCAGGGCCTCAATCCCTCTGTTACTGTGTCACTATACCCCACTTCCTCTAGCATGTAAACTCACTGAGCAGAGCCCTCAATCCCTCTGTTACTGTGTCACTATACCCCACTCCCTCTTACATGTAAACTCACTGAGCAGGCCCTCAATCCCTCTGTTACAGTGTCACTATACCCCACTCCCTCTAACATGTAAGCTCATTGAGCTGGGCCCTCAATCCCTCTGTTACTGTGTCACTATACCCCACTCACTCTAACATGTAAACTCACTGAGCAGGGCCCTCAATCCCTCTGTTACAGTGTCACTATACCCCACTCCCTCTAACAGGTAAGCTCATTGAGCTGGGCCCTCAATCCCTCTGTTACTGTGTCACTATACCCCACTCACTCTAACATGTAAACTCACTGAGCAGGGCCTTCAATCCCTCTGTTACTGTGTCACTATACCCCACTCCCTCTAACATGTAAACTCACTGAGCAGGCCCTCAATTCCTCTGTTACATTGTCACTATACCCCACTCCCTCTAACATGTAAGCTCATTGAGCTGGGACCTCAATTCCTCTGTTACTGTGTCACTATACCCCACTCACTCTAACATGTAAACTCACTGAGCAGGGCCCTCAATCCCTCTGTTACTGTGTCACTATACCCCACTCCCTCTAACATGTAAACTCACTGAGCAGGGCCCGCAATCCCTCTGTTACTGTGTCACTATACCCCACTCCATCTAAAATGTAAACTCACTAAGCAGGGCCCTCAATCCCTCGGTTACTGTCACTATACACCACTCCCTCTAACATGTAAAGTCACTGAGCAGGGCCTCAATCCCTCTGTTACTGTGTCACTATACCCCACTCCCTCTAACATGTAAGCTCACTGAGCATGCCCTCAACCCCTCTGTTACTGTGTCACTATACCCCACTCCCTCTAACATGTTAGCTCATTGAGCAGAGCCCTCAATCCCTCTGTTACTGTGTCACTATACCCCACTCACTCTAACATGTAAACTCACTAAGCAGGGCCCTCAATCCCTCTGTTACTGTGTCACTATACCCTACTCCCTCCAACATGTAAACTCACTGAGCAGGGCCTCAATCCCTTTGTTACTGTGTCACTATACCCCACTCCCTCTAACATGTAAACTCACTGAGCAGGGCCCTCAATCCCTCTGTTACTGTGTCACTATACCCCACTCCCTCTAAGATTTAAGCTCACTGAGCAGGGCCCTCAATCCCTCTGTTACTGTGTCACTATACCCCACTCCCTCTAGCATGTAAACTCACTGAGCAGGGCCCTCAATCCCTCTGTTACTGTGTCACTATACCCCACTCCCTCTAACATGTAAACTCACTGAGCAAGGCCCTAAACCCCTCTGTTACTGTGTCACTATACCCCACTCCCTCTAGCATGTAAACTCACTGAGCAGGGCCCTCAATCCCTCTTTTACTGTGTCACTATACCCCACTCCCTCTAACATGTAAGCTCACTGAGCAGGACCCTCAATCCCTCTGTTACTGTGTCACTATACCCCACTCCCTCTAACATGTAAACTCACTGAGCAGGGCCTCAATCCCTTTGTTACTGTGTCACTATACCCCACTCCCTCTAACATGTAAACTCACTGAGCAGGGCCCTCAATCCCTCTGTTACTGTGTCACTATACCCCACTCCCTCTAAGATTTAAGCTCACTGAGCAGGGCCCTCAATCCCTCTGTTACTGTGTCACTATACCCCACTCCCTCTAGCATGTAAACTCACTGAGCAGGGCCCTCAATCCCTCTGTTACTGTGTCACTATACCCCACTCCCTCTAACATGTAAACTCACTGAGCAGGGCCCTCAATCCCTCTGTTACTTTGTCACTATACCCCACTCCCTCTAACATGTAAACTCACTGAGCAGGGCCTCAATCCATCTGTTACAGTGTCACTATACCCCACTCCCTCTAACATGTAAACTCACTGAGCAGGGCCCTCAATCCCTCTGTTACTGTGTCACTATACCCCACTCCCTCTAACATGTAAACTCACTGAGCAGGGCCTCAATCCCTCTGTTACGGTGTCACTATACCCCAATCCCTCTAACATGTAAACTCACTGAGCAGGCCCTCAATCCCTCTGTTACTGTCACTATACCCCACTCCCTCTAACATGTAAACTCACTGAGCAGGGCCCTCAATCCCCCTGTTACTGTGTCACTATACCCCACTCACTCTAACATGTAAACTCACTGAGCAGGGCCCTCAATCCCTCTGTTACTGTGTCACTATACCCCACTCCCTCTAACATGTAAACTCACTGAGCAGGGCCTCAATCCCTCTGTTACTGTGTCACTATACCCCACTTCCTCTAGCATGTAAACTCACTGAGCAGAGCCCTCAATCCCTCTGTTACTGTGTCACTATACCCCACTCCCTCTAACATGTAAACTCACTGAGCAGGGCCCTCAATCCCTCTGTTACAGTGTCACTATACCCTACTCCCTCTAACATGTAAACTCACTGAGCAGGACCCTCAATCCATCTGTTACTGTGTCACTATACCCCACTCCCTCTAACATGTAAACTCACTGAGCAGGACCCTCAATCCCTCTGTTACTGTGTCACTATACCCCACTCCCTCTAACATGTAAACTCACTGAGCAGGACCCTCAATCCCTCTGTTACTGTGTCACTATACCCCACTCCCTCTAACATGTAAACTCACTGAGCAGGGCCCTCAATCCCTCTGTTACTGTGTCACTATACCCCACTCCCTCTAACATGTAAACTCACTGAGCAGGCCCTCAATCCCTCTGTTACTGTGTCACTATACCCCACTCTCTCTAACATGTAAACTCACTGAACAGGGCCTCAATCCCTCTGTTACTGTGTCACTATACCCCACTCCCTCTAACATGTAAACTCACTGAGCAGGACCCTCAACCCCTCTGTTACTGTGTCACTATACCCCACTCCCTCTAACATGTAAGCTCACTGAGCAGGACCCTCAATCCCTCTGTTACTGTGTCACTATAACCCACTCCCTTTAACATGTAAACTCACTGAGCAGGCCCTCAATCCCTCTGTTACTGTGTCACTATACCCCACTCCCTCTAACATGTAAGCTCACTGAGCAGGGCCTCAATCCCTCTGTTATTGTGTCACTATACCTCACTTCCTCTAACATGTAAGCTCACTGAGCAGGGCCCTCAATCCCTCTGTTACTGTGTCACTATACCCCACTCCCTCTAACATGTAAACTCACTGAGCAGGGCCCTCAATCCCTCTGTTACTGTCACTATACCCCACTCCCTCTAACATGTAAACTCACTGAGCAGGCCCTCAATCCCTCTGTTACTGTGTCACTATACCCCACTCCCACTAACATGTAAACTCACTGAGCAGGCCCTCAATCCCTCTGTTACTGTGTCACTATACCCCACTCCCTCTAACATGTAAACTCACTGAGCAGGGCCCTCAATCCCTCTGTTACTGTGTCACTATACCCCACTCCCTCTAACATGTAAACTCACTGAGCAGGCCCTCAATCCCTCTGTTACTGTGTCACTATACCCCACTCCCTCTAACATGTAAACTCACTGAGCAGGGCCTCAATCCCTCTGTTACTGTGTCACTATACCCCACTCCCTCTAACATGTAAACTCACTGAGCAGGGCCCTCAATCCCTCTGTTACTGTGTTACTATACCCCACTCCCTCTAACATGTAAACTCACTGAGCAGGGCCCTCAATCCCTCTGTTACTGTCACTATACCCCACTCCCTCTAACATGTAAACTCACTGAGCAGGGCCCTCAATCCCTCTGTTACTGTGTCACTATACCCCACTCCCTCTAACATGTAAACTCACTGAGCAGGGCCCTCAATCCCTCTGTTACTGTGTCACTATACCCCACTCCCTCTAACATGTAAACTCACTGAGCAGGGCCCTCAATCCCTCTGTTACTGTGTCACTATACCCCACTCCCTCTAACATGTAAACTCACTGAGCAGGGCCCTCAATCCGTCTGTTACTGTGTCACTATACCCCACTCCCTCTAACATGTAAACTCACTGAGCAGGGCCCTCAATCCCTCTGTTACTGTGTCACTATACCCCACTCCCTCTAACATGTAAACTCACTGAGCAGGGCCCTCAATCCCTCTGTTACTGTGTCACTATACCCCACTCCCTCTAACATGTAAACTCACTGAGCAGGGCCCTCAATCCCTCTGTTACTGTCACTATACCCCACTCCCTCTAACATGTAAACTCACTGAGCAGGCCCTCAATCCCTCTGTTACTGTGTCACTATACCCCACTCCCTCTAACATGTAAACTCACTGAGCAGGGCCCTCAATCCCTCTGTTACTGTGTCACTATACCCCACTCCCTCTAACATGTAAACTCACTGAGCAGGCCCTCAATCCCTCTGTTACTGTGTCACTATACCCCACTCCCTCTAACATGTAAACTCACTGAGCAGGGCCTCAATCCCTCTGTTACTGTGTCACTATACCCCACTCCCTCTAACATGTAAACTCACTGAGCAGGGCCCTCAATCCCTCTGTTACTGTGTTACTATACCCCACTCCCTCTAACATGTAAACTCACTGAGCAGGGCCCTCAATCCCTCTGTTACTGTGTCACTATACCCCACTCCCTCTAACATGTAAACTCACTGAGCAGGGCCGTCAATCCCTCTGTTACTGTGTCACTATACCCCACTCCCTGTAACATGTAAACTCACTGAGCAGGGCCCTCAATCCCTCTGTTACTGTGTCACTATACCCCACTCCCTCTAACATGTAAACTCACTGAGCAGGGCCTCAATCCCTCTGTTACTGTGTCACTATACCCCACTCCCTCTAACATGTAAACTCACTGAGCAGGGCCCTCAATCCCTCTGTTACTGTGTTACTATACCCCACTCCCTCTAACATGTAAACTCACTGAGCAGGCCCTCAATCCCTCTGTTACTGTGTTACTATACCCCACTCCCTCTAACACGTAAACTCACTGAGCAGGGCCCTCAATCCCTCTGTTACTGTGTCACTATACCCCACTCCCTCTAACATGTAACCTCACTGAGCAGGACCCTCAATCCCTCTGTTACTGTGTCACTATACCCCACTCCCTCTAACATGTAAACTCACTGAGCAGGGCCCTCAATCCCTCTGTTACTGTGTCACTATACCCCACTACCTCTAACATGTAAACTCACTGAGCAGGCCCTCAATCCCTCTGTTACTGTGTCACTATACCCCACTCCCTCTAACATGTAAACTCACTGAGCAGGGCCTCAATCCCTCTGTTACTGTGTCACTATACCCCACTCCCTCTAACATGTAAACTCACTGAGCAGGGCCTCAATCCCTCTGTTACTGTGTCACTATACCCCACTCCCTCTAACATGTAAACTCACTGAGCAGGGCCCTCAATCCCTCTGTTACTGTGTTACTATACCCCACTCCCTCTAACATGTAAACTCACTGAGCAGGCCCTCAATCCCTCTGTTACTGTGTCACTATACCCCACTCCCTCTAACATGTAAACTCACTGAGCAGGGCCCTCAATCCCTCTGTTACTGTGTCACTATACCCCACTCCCTCTAACATGTAAGCTCACTGAGCAGGCCCTCAATCCCTCTGTTACTGTGTCACTATACCCCACTCCCTCTAACATGTAAACTCATTGAGCAGGCCCTCAATCCCTCTGTTACTGTGTCACTATACCCCACTCCCTCTAACATGTAAGCTCACTGAGCAGGCCCTCAATCCCTCTGTTCCTGTGTGTCCAACTTGTAGGGTTACAACTACATGTTTGTTCGTCCACCCATTGTAAAGTGCTGCTGAATTTGATGGCGCTCTATAAATAACATAATAATAATATACATATTAAAATTTGTCACAGTCTGCAGTAAACAGTGTGTAGGACACGGACATGGATGGTGGAAGACATGACTCACATCAAGGTAAATACTTTGGCAGCAGGCATGATTGAAAGGCCAGGGAAATACTGATTTATATAATCCACAGATTAAACACAGGATTGGATAGTAAGAACAAATGCTTATAATGACTGTGCAATCATTTACAAAGGCTTTAATTGAGGTTGATTGCCTGAGTTTATCTATCCCTGAGCTAGGATCGCCGGAGGACATAGTTGTCTGAACTGCCATGGTTGGAAGCGGTTTAGATAGCATAAATTATAAGAAAAGTGGTTATTGGAGAAGATATAATTTTGAGACAATATTTTTCATGCTCTATGACAGCTGATAATGCCAAGCACAATAAGTGAACTGTGGTTAAATCGTTGAAATATAATCTCCAATCACAGTGATAGCAGCTGTTGGGGATAAAAGGTCTCCATTGCTGTTCTGTTATATGGAAACAGGGCTGATGTTGATTGAAATAATGACTGTAACGGCACCCCCAGGCATAAAGAGGGGTTAAAAGCCATTTAGTAGATCTTCCCTTCCAGAGACACAGGCACTGTTACTGTAGACACCAATACACCGAACCGGAGAAGCATATGAATGTTCTCAAACATACGAATGCTGTAAACAGCTGAATAGGAAAAACCATATGAATAGGTTTACACGCCTATCAGTCAAACTGGAACAGCATACAATAAATCCCCCCAAGAACGAGACAAGGCTCTGTTTTGAGGGTCAAGCAGGAACAGACAGAGCTGTGGGTTTATTGTTCTTATATACACCTTAGTACCACCCACAGGGTTTTGGAAAACAACCAATAAACACGTACAATACACTCAGACACTCCCACACAAAATCCTCCCCTCTGCCTGTGATACAATTACCTTACACAATGGGTAATGTAATTATCACAGGCAGAGAAATACAGTTTTTCCGCATTATTCATAACTTTAAAAGTGTTGCATCACATTCACATAGAATATTACATTTTCAGAATCAGCATACTCCAAATACAAACATATGTCAAAATCATCCAGATTGGTCCATTGGTTCAAAAGATAGATCGAAGTCCTTTGTGACCAAATGAAGCATGGCTTTTCTGCCCAAAACCAGTTCCACAGAGTCTTCTATCCTGGAGATAATTGGGAAGTAATCCAATTATCTCCAAGGACAGAGGCAAAACTCCATTAAGCACATGGCAGTAAAAAGACAGTAAAATACAATAAAATACACAAGGTTACATTTATTACATAAAATACAGACATGCAACATATCTCCAGATAGCTTAGGTCTGAGCACACATTATTACTGAATGGCGCTCAGACCACACACATACAGTTCAATTGCCATGGAGCCAAAGTATTTTATTACACGAATAGGCTCCATGGCATAGCTATCTGGGTTCAATGAGCTCATTCAGTAAATCCGAGAATCTACCAAACGCCAGGGTAGAAATACATGAATAGACCTTTCTGCATAGGAAAATAAAGTATTTAAATGCCGGTCCATAGTCAAAAGGCAGCAGGCAGGCAACCAGGCTCCTCCAATGCACGGTGGCGAGATTGGTCACGTCACAATGACCAATAAAGGTTATTTTATCAGTTAAACCACCGGCATGCCAGCTGTAGTGGGCTAAGTCTCATTGTGCTGAGATGTCTTCAAAGTTGCAGTACTCGCCCGTGAGAACATGTATGTCTATCGATGTATGTGTATTGCTTGGGATGGTTACACTGTAACATCACAGACAATTAATTTCTCAATTAACATTCTAACCTTTGAGTTCAAAAGAGTTGAGAAACGCCATCTGTCTTAACACGTGATGTTTATTTATTGCCAATTAAAGCAAGTTATTGCCATTGTTAATGGCCACCCTGCCACCACTACCAAAATACTCTCAGAGTTAACGAAGGTCCCATAGTCTGACGACTCGATCATTATATGTGATATAGGGATAAACAGTCACTTTATAGAGAGTAGAAGGCAGGCAGTATGTTTGTGACTTTATATAAGGGTGAGGAGATGCCTCCTTAAAGTAAACGTTCAACCTAAATCAATGAATACGTACTTTGCCATGAGAAATAAATGATGTATTTAGTTACTTTAGGAGCTGGTAACGTAATATTTACCTCCTCTCCAACATTACAATGCCACAATGATAAAACATGCAAAGCTGTTCCTTGTTCTTGACACTCTCTGGACTGTTGTGACCTGCTTGGGAAAGTGACCTTAGTGAGTGACACCAATCATTTTGTTCCCTTTTTTCTCCCATCAATAAGTAATTATTTAAACCACAGAGTGTGTAATGTAGTTGCTGTGATGGGGAGCAGAAGCGTAGGAATTCTTTAATTCTCTTCCCTTTCACTCAGTTGGAGGCCCATTATGTCGAGAATTGATTGACTAGTTGGGAAGGAAACTTTTAAACAGTTTTAATTTATGATTGAGTCAGGTTACAGGCCAGCTAGCCATTTTTATGTCAAATCCATAAGCTCAACAAATTGTGCCAACACAGTGGGTTAACTGCCAACATGGCACCCCACCAAAGTCTTTACATTCATAGAAAAAATACTCATCGATAATATACAGTACTTTATAGAAAATTTAATTTAAACATTATATAAAAAAACTATTTAAATGAAATTAAAGTAATATATTAAAATAACTAGCGATTCTTAAGAATGGAACTAAAACAGGCTACAGTTGGGTCATTAGTCCATTCTTCTAAGAACGTGAGCTGATTGGAGACCTGGGCTACTTATCTAATGCCATAAAATGGTGAAACTAAATAATTCCTTGTCCACAATCTGTGCCAGTATCCCCAAAATGTAAGATATTTTGGATACCTAGACGTTAATTCTAAAAAAGCCACCAAAAATCCAAGTAATTCAGTTCTTAATAGTTACATATTGACATGGACAAACATTGAACAAACTGACGAACAAGACTTGTACTAAAGATACTGTAGATATGAATCCCCTTTTTCTTACCTCTCCCCTCACACAAATCTGAAATATATGTAAGTTTGTGCCACCACAAGCACCGTGAGGAGTATTTAACGATATGAAATGTGAGGGAGATTTGCTTAAAACACAAGGCACTGGGACTTGCCAGGTACTGCACGTTATTTCAGAGTCCATAGAAAGAGCGGCTTTGGCGTCTCAGGTCTATAAATGTCTAAGCCGGGCACACGCCGTGACTAACATTTGTTCAATTTGACAATGACACTAATTTCTTTAACAGAAAACCCTGAAGTTATGCCAAGACACTACAGCCAGCAGGCCTCTCTTTCCTTGACATTTGCTAGGCCTCGGCCTGTCAGTTATGTCACCCAGCCCTCTAGAAAATCACCACAGTCAAGGGGAGACATGCTATACTGACGACGCTGGACCGAGGGAACAGCGGCTATGTCCTTACAAGCAATGCACAATATGTAGGGTATCACCATGGCAACTCCCAAAGTCTGCATGCGACTTGGATCTCTCTATATGCATGTGAGAAATCACTCAGAAGATGCAGACGTGCTAATTGCGCTGAAGAACTTTTTCTTTCTTATTTTTTTCGCTCCCCGTCACTTTGCTATTCTGTCAGATCATTTCTGTGACATTTCTGACTTCTGAAATATTCTCTCTGCTGCAAAAATCAATATCGGGAGGCTGGATAAACCAACGTCTTAGACACAAAGCACACAATATTCAGAGTCACTTACTGAACCTACTTATCAACAATCTCCATTTGGTGGGACAGTAGCAAAGGGACCTATTGTTCCGGCTAATTTTGTACCCAACTGTCAGTGTAAGCAGTCAGCTATGCATGTTTAATGCCTGTTAATGGTGTTACTTGATGCTGGCTCTGAAGTCACCATTATGCTGGCTTATTCATTATTAACTGATACACACACACACAACATAGGCACACTTTTAGGCATTTGTAATCCAGTGAAAATGCTTTTAAATCCAGTCCGTTTTCATCTGAGATCAACATTTCTGTCTCACCTGGTCCTTTCTTAACATCAGATAGGGCTCCAACGTTGATTTTCAGATATGAAGTTCACCAATTGAAATTGAAAGCATTTTCACTGGTTGACAAAGACCTGAAAATATGCCTAGTTCACATACATTTTATTATACACGGTGTTGGGAAGTACCAATGCAAAGAATATTGAATGTAGAGTGACGTTTTTTCCCCTTCTGGTTTCTATACATACAAGCAAACTTATCAATGCTTTTTGAACATTTGATATATCTATGTGCCTGGTTGCAGAGAGACCCTTTGCTGACTCGGACCGTGTAACATTCTGGCTCATTCCGTGCCCACCATGGCATCGGTACATTGATAACACCAAACTATGTCAAACTCTGCTCATATTCATTCATAAACAAAACATCAACAAAACGTCAGTGGGGTGATCTCAAGGTCAACCATTGTCATATCGATTCCCTCCTATGAAAGCCAAGGATGTCGCGATCACTATCAATACAATTATATCCAAACTGGTGGAAATGAAGTTCAGAGAGAATATAAGGTAATTATCAATTATACATAGTTATATAGATTACAAAAATAGCTCAAGACAGACAGAAAGCTGTATTCTAATATAAAGTTCTAGCTATGACTAATTCTTGGCAGCAGTAACGAGAACATAGAAAGGATTCTATTCTCCGTTGAGCCCAAATCAATGCAGTTTACTCATTGTAAGATTTTGCTCTGGAAGTAGATTTTATGTTTAACCTTTTAAATTTATAAAAATTCCCAGAATCCTTTCTTTGGATTACTTCACAGCTTTGCCAACTCGATCCAAACGCTCTATAAAGTTAATGTGTTTTAGTAATAAAGAAAGTACTTATCTTAAAAGCAGTGAATGTTGAAGATTCATCTGGATCAGTCAATATTTCTATTTGTTCAGACATCTCGGCAATTTACACCTAGTATGTGTTTTATAGTGTGTTGATGAGGGACATACGCTAAATAAAGTGTTTTTGGTTCTGATTGCTATCTTGAGAGCAAACCTACATCACGCCATTGAAGATGATTATGTGACACGGTTTGTAGGATATAATAAACTGTCATTCATCCATTTAAGATCTTCTGGGTGCTTTGTACAATTTGCTTTTTAGCACTATACTGCACTATTTTTGTTTTGTTTTTTAACTTTGTTTGAGCAATTATATAGGTAAACATATGAACACACACTAACCCTGGGAATCATGGGAAATGTCGAATTGCAACAAAAACAAAGAGTATGTGAATACTGAGAATAGGGATTTACTGGGGTCAAGCTACTGAGTTTCTTTCTCAAAATTCTCGTATTCACTGTTTTTGTTGTAAATGTATTAACTTGGCTCTCCCCAAGTTAAAAGGGTAATCCAGACGTGCACCTCATGCTCACTGTGCCTAGAGGGTTATCAGCTAAACTTCGCTGATGAGGCCCAAAGAAGGCTGAAACGATCCTCTGGGGTTGGCATTTTGGTTCTGGGATGCCCGAACAGTTGGGATCAATCTAATATTCTTCAGAATATGTTCTCTCTGTAATGGCACAAGTGAGCAAAAAATATTTTGAGACCTGAGTGGGGATTTACCGAAAGCCAAGCTATCGAGTTTCTGTAAGATCTTATCCGTTCTCAGAGTCTCATATTCTTTGATTTTGTTAAAATTTTGTGCTTACATCAAATGCCAGCTTGAGCCAGCACATCTTTCCATTCAATACAAAAAAACGAAAACAAAATGAAACAAAATAGATGGAGTATTTTAAATAAACACATGCACACATAACGATTTCACGACTTCCAACGTGACAGCTCTGGTTTATATACAGAACAACAAACACTAATATTTAGCTAAAAACAATCAGCAATGTTCCAGGCAGTGTACAAAAACAGAAAAAATAATAAAATGCCTGCATTATTTCGCCAAATTGTAGCAGAACCTTCTTGGAGATTGTGAATCACCATTTGCAAATCTCTGAAAATACCTGCTCCCTTGTATCTGTAAACACAATGCAGCTAATAATAAATTAATTATTTTTTGTAACATTTGTTTTAGATGTGCAACCTTATAACCGAGATGTTATATTGTTCACATTTCTCAAGACATACTGTGAAATCTCAGTGCATTATTCCTGACAAAACAATGTTTAAATAAGTAATAATAGAAAATAAGCAACTCAGTTCTGTCTCCCAGATTATTTCCGTGTATAGTAAACTAAACCACAATCTTGACAATAATATAGATTCGGAGCGTTCAATTTTTTCCCTACAAGCACGGGCCCAGTTTAATCTGTCATATGATTGGCTTGATTTTTATTAGTTCTGGAAAAGGATACAATGTTTCTCAAATCAAGCATGTACAATACATCAGCGTAAATAACATTTCTGCGCTATGGCGATTGAAGTGGCGTTTCCTAAGTGTGATTTAAAAGGACACTCAAAGTGCCAAAGATGCAAGAATGTATGTTTCAGAGCGCCTTGTTCAAACAATGGGCATGATTTCTCTTGCACAATGCCCAATGTATGTAATAAAAAATGCAAAAATCATTTATTGTTTACTCCAGACTCTTCTCCTTTATCACCCTCTTCCGAGACTGCAATGATGGATGTTTTCATGAACATATATTTAATGGAACCTAAGGCACGTTTGACTTATGTATTTGTGGGGGGGAGGAAACAGTTCAAAGCAATGAATGGACATTTTCTGGGGGTATAAGATATACTTAGATCTATAGTGGGTCCCTGGGTAAATTACCCCTCATCTGTATTTATATACATAGTAAAATATATCCAATACATAAAAGACAAAAAAAGGAACACAATATAGTGCAGATGGGAATTGTATATAGATAATGTGACGGACCGCCTGGCCCACCGACTGGGTACCTCCGCCAATCAATGCTTCCTAGCTGACGCTGAGGACCATAAGCACTGCACCGGACAACATACGCACCGTAGACCCCACAAACCGCCGCAGCTTGGTTGGGGTCTCGCCGTCCCTTCCTACCCTGGACCAAACTCCTGGATTCAGGGACTTAGTGGGAAGGCCTCTCCTCCAGGAGAGTATAGCTGTGAAGCTCTTACAAGAGCTAGTGGAATAGCTGTATAGCGGTTCCCTAAAATCACGAGACGAGGCTATGTGTTGAGGGTTAAGCAGGAATGGTTTAAGGGTAGCCACACTGGCCTTTTATGCAAGTCCCCATGCAAGGGTAACACCCACATGGAGCTTGTTGGGGACTCCAACACAAAGACACAGACCAATAAGAACAGTGATTAAATGCACGACACTCCCATAAATAGCATACAATCCCTCCCCTCTGCCTGGGAGATAATTGAATTGATACAGTATCTGACTCAGTTATCTCCAGGGAGAAAAAACACATATTTTACAAAACCCCAAAAGTACCCCCAAAACACATGATATCACCACAATTGTTACATTCACTGATAGCCCTGATCTGGGTGACCAACATATCCAAAAACACTCAGATCAGTTCAAGGGTTCAAGAATTCTATGGAAGTCATATTTTGACCATCCGCACGCATGGTCCCATGCCCAAAACAGTTCCAGAAAATCAGGCTGTGCGGCTGGTTTACTTCGGGGATTCGAAGTACAGGTCAAAATACCGAACGTAGCCGTTCATGGATAAAGTCATTATATGTCTCTTGTTAGTGAGTTTCTTTTTACCGAACGTCATTCGACTCCCGTTCGAATAGCCTAACATCCATGGAAGGTAAAGTTTTAGTGTTGTTCACGCCGTCGACTGTCCGATTTGAGTTCCATGAACTCGACGACCAAACACCACTCATTGTACTCGCGGCTTAAGATGGCCGCTGCCACATGGTCTAATGGCACTTCGAATGGCTTCGGGAGTTTGGGAGTTCCAATGGTTCCTGTTATGAGTCCCAACAGGCACAAATGGTGTTTTCAAATAGGGTTTAACACGGGGCCATAGTCACAGGGTAGGAGGCTGGCAAGTATGCCCCTCTATGGACCCGTGATGAGGTCCAGTTCGTCACATGTAGTATGTCTATAGATGATCAGGTCACTCACATGTGATGGAGCCTATATATATATATATATATATATATATATATATATATTGGCTCCATATATATATCTGTTATGCTCTTAGGGCAGCATCACACCACTCCATCAATGGACTGTTTCTTTCAAAAAAGAGAAACAGAAGAGAGAGAAACCACCAATGTGTAGTATCACCAGTATATCAATACAATATTGATATACTGGTGATACCACTCTTTCAAATAAGTAACTCAATTCTGTCTCCCATATTATTTCCATGTACAGTAAACTAAACCTGTATGATGTTAGACCCCAATCTAAACCTGTATGATGTTAGACCCCAATCTATCTTTTGGCCTCCACATAGAAAAACTTGCATCGAAACTTTATCCAAAACTAGGTGCCCTGTAGAGAAACAAATGCTGCCTAAGCCCTACAGTAAAGCAAAAGATTGTACAGCAAATGCTGATGCCAATCATTGATTATGGGGATTATGTAGTATATGCATCTGCATCGCAATCCCACATTAATAAACTCAACACATTGTATAACTCGTTCTGCCGATTTGTGCTACAATGTAATTACAGGACCCACCATTGTAACATGTAGACGCACCCTTCATCTTGCCAGCCTTGTATTTAAGAGCTTTTCTGGGAAACTCCCACCCTAACTGAGCAGAATGCTCTCCCCGGCTGTTCCCACCTCCTATAACCTCCGATCCAGTACCAGAACTTTACTTCGTCTACCTCAATACAAAAAGAAAGCAGCCCGATCCTCCTTCTCCTACAGAGTACCGCAATTGTTGAATGACCTCCCGCACAATTTAAAATTTTCCCTAAGCCTATAGTCCTTTAAGAGATCCCTCTCTACATACCTCAAAACAGAATGCAACTGTCATGGTTGATTATATATTTCCTACCTGTTCAATGTTAAAATTTGTATTTATTGTGTATTAATATTGTTTTTGTATTTTATTGTACACTAACTGTAACAATGCAATGATTTGTGGGCCCAGGACATACTTGGAAACGAGAGAAATCTCAATGTATCTTTCCTGGTAAAATATTTTATAAATAAATAAATAAATAATAAAATATTGAGGTAGGTATTGAGCTCACCTTGTTTAGAGCCTAAGTCCCGGCTCTAAGGTATGTAGGTATAGTGCCACTATAGAGGGATGGCACTTTCCCCAATGAATTTGGGGGAGTTCTAAACTCTTCACAGACATTTGCCTGTGATTTTTTTTTTTTTTTTTTAGAAATGACTTGAAGGTGTGCATCTAATGATATACAAGCAGTGCACATGGAGTAATCCCCTATATAATACTATGGAGAGTTTAACAATTTATAGGATAGTAGTATAGACACTGGTGCATTGTGCAGGAAATTATTGCAAATTATTACCTTTAAAGGGACAGTCTAGGCACTGTGATTGCTTCATCTCATTAAAATGGTTATAGTGTCCGGAGTCCCCTTACCCTGTCCTTCCATTCACTGTTATATTGTGTTTAATGTTTTAATGGTAATCAGGAGTCCCCAGCAGCCCTTCCCCTCTGTGATGCCTGGACTAAGCATTAGCCTGTGCAACAATAGGCAGCTGTGATTGGCTGAGAGTGTCAACTGACTGCTTTCAGCCTATCACAGTACCCAATGCTAGTATGAATTGGTATGGCCTGAAGGAAGTGTGTATTCTCTGTCTTAGCCACACCTTCAGTGGGGGACGGGCTAGGGACGCTTATTTACGGATAAACTGCTCAAAATGGTTTAACACTAAATGGAGGGACAGCACAAGTGGACTCCAAATATTATAACCACTTCAATGAGATTAATTCGTTATAGTACCTACAGTGTCCCTTTAAGAGATGATTTGTATACATTTAAAGTATCATTTCTATTATACATTACAAACGTTTAACAAATACCAATAACGCTATTGACGTAATACAAGTAATGGGTGATGCTGAACGTACTCAATGGCACGTGTTCAGATGGAAATTGGTGAGTTTGGTTACATGTTAAAGCTGCTCACTCACCGGATTAAGGTGGATCACTAAACGCTCGGTTTTCCATCTGGTTAAAGCTGATATGTTTTTCTCATATTTATCCACTGGGCTGGCATGGTGCCACAGGCTTTTCAATTCACCTAAAACATTACTTTCCACGCATTTGTCAGTTGGAAAGTCTACAATTAGCGGATAGAAAGCCAGCTGATAGCGGAATGTTTTTTTTAACCCAAGGGAATATTATTATGAAAATAAATAATTTTTAGTTTTCGTTTCCTGCTTATCTATAGTATTTGTTTTACAATCCGAAGGACGCTCTCAAAATAAAATCAGCTTTTACAGGAAACAGCAAGTGTAATGTATTGTGTTTTATTGCCTAAAATAATGGGTTTCAAGGTTGAATTGGATGAACCTACGATCAAATAGTAACGTTTACCATATTCGTTTTAAAACAATTCTAAAATAAATTAGAATTAACGTATTGTCCCTTCAAAACTACAGAACCATTTAATAGATAGGACTTACTTTGTCTCCCGCATGGTATGAAAGCAAATTGGAATAGACATTGTCTTGTGTGAAGTGCAGTAGATGACTATGGGATCTCATTGAGTGTTCAAGGTCGTTTATGAGACGGTCCAACAGTCTTGTAGAATCTTCCATAAACCCAATTTCACACATGTAGGCATGTATGAGAATATGTTGGTGGCGAGGACTCTTGGTGATAAAACAAGCAGGAAATGAACATGCCAGTGGCAATAAAAAAGGGGTTTACATCAATGTATCTACTTGTCTCTTCTCCCCATCATGCAGGGACACATGCTACCTTGGGGGTAGGTGCAAAGAAGTAAAAAGATCCACAAGTGACAATGCTACTTGTATGGTGGCATTTTATTCCAGTTCTATTAGGTAACTAATAGATTGATTATTTGGAGTGAAGGCAAGACGCTATCTATACGGAAACACTAAATATATCTTGTATGTATTTAGTCTGATCTCAATATGTTCATTTGCTCGACATCCAATATTTAATGTGAACAATTTGTTTGAAAACCATCATGCAATGTAGGGCATTCAATCAACCCCACGCACATTGAAAAATGTGTCAAAACAAGAAATACTAAAAGAAAAAAAAAAGGATTAGGGAATACCCGGAGCATTAATTTCTCAGTGGTAGGGCTGCCGTTGATACAATACAGTTTAGAATTTTTTTTTCACTGCTCCTTAAAATCCCCCATCTCAGACAACAAATATGGGGACTCAGTTCCAACAGATGGCTATATGGTGTTAACCCCACCACTACCTCAGAGTACCATAATATCAGTGATGTTTTCAAATTAGCGTCAAATAAAATCTTCGATCAGGTTTTATCACATCTAAAAACTGCATAATAAAAAAATGTGACTTTTACATGCTGAGTGTCGAATTCATTTAATAGAGAATGCAGTTCATAGCACAGGATAGAACCAATCTCATACTCAATGGGTACATTAGATCTTTGCGTATGTCATTTTAAGGCAGTAATTTCTAACTGCGTTGAACTACATTTCCCATGATGCCCTACATAACTTTTTATCTCCAGTGTGGGCCCAGACTAAACTTAATGAAGCAAATCCTACTTTTATGTAATGTTGTCCATACATTTATATATATTTACTATCCGATACAGGTACAAAATCAAACCTCGTTGTACCTCAATCTCCCACTTTGTATCTTACCATTGACCAATGCTGACACATATTTACATGTCATGGCGTTCACTGTCATACATCACATCTCTATATCCAGAAGGATAAAGTGAGTGTTCCAGAAGACCAGCAGTTTCCTATAGCTTTAGGAAGTGTCCCAAAGAGATGATCTCAGTTCCCAGAATCCCTTTCAGTGTCTTGCAAGGGTGAGCAAAGTTGGGAGAGAATGACTCTGTATAAGAGATGCACTCTGTGGCTCTAGAAACCTTTATAGAGACCCACAGAGCAGCCTACACTCAGATTCCATGGTTTGAGTTTTATAAATTGTAGGATCAGGTAAGTTTGTCCTATACAGACCTGGGACCACTTCAAACATCTGGCACATTATTCCTATTCCATCTTCGTAAATGATATTAGATACATTCCCTTCCAACCCATCTCTGTCCACGTACAGACTCCACACCTCAGACTGTCGTCTATATCTTCTTAAAGGCTTTCCTAATATACACTCTGAGCCACGTTCGGTCTCATCAGAAGTGTGCTTTGTGTAATAAGATTGCCTGTTAGTTGTCCATACCGGAGGAAAGAGAACGGAAATTAGATGATGAAATGATTTAAGCTATCAAGATAAAACACAAAGATCAGTTTATTGAATTTGCTCATGTTAAATACTCGTCTGGGAGAATTTTGTGGCTGATTTTCTCGCCCACAATATTATTTTTCCCTCGCAGAAGATTTTTGATTGAAAGTTGGCTATTCACTGGCAGCGAAGTGGTGATTCCTTTTGTAATACAAGCAGGTAAAATGTGTGTAACTAAACGCCATCAGTAGGAATTGTAGCTCTGATTTTCCCCTATTATTACTCGTCACATTATTGGGGATCATTGTAGCCTTGGTGTCTAAATTGTATTAAATACAGTAGGCCAATATTTGGGGAGGAAAAATCCAAAAAGAGCCTCTAGGGCTAAAATAAGCGACCGGACCGCTGACCCACGATCCAAAATGCCCGCCGCAGTAAAATGCAGACAGGTAAAGGCCTAAGTGGTGCTGCTAAAAGAGCGCTAGCAGGCCGTGCAGCTGGTATGAAAACAGAGAGAAGAAAACTACACCAAAACCACCGTCAGCAAGACCAGGAGGCAGGAGCAGAGACACCTTTGCAAAACCAGAGCAGCGCCATAGAGGAACCAGAGTGGCGCGATCGCTGTTAGTGCAGCAGGAGAAAACAGGCCGCTGATGCAGCCCAGAAACAGCCCCCAGTAAAGGCAAAATACTAACAATAATAATGCACATCCACTACACATCACATGTAGTATAACAATAATAAACCGAATGAGGAGAGCACTCCAAATTAGACAAGACTCACCTGGAGGCAACAGCAAAGAAGGAGGATGTGGGAGGGTCTTATTGAGGTTTTTATACGCTCAGCTGTTCACTGATTGGTTGTTTTTTCTGTTAACTGTTTCTTTGCTGCTGGAGGTATTAGTAAAGAAGGATTGTAAGGATTTCTAAAGGAAAGGTCTAAATAAGGAAATCTTAATATTACTGACTGCACTCGCCTCTGTGGTTTACACTCAATACAATGTATTCACTAAACTTCGAATTGCAGTGAGTTGGAAAAGAAATTGAATTGCAAAACTAAAATATCTGGGACTACAGTGGAAGTGGGTCATTTTTCCATATCAGGTGCTGTCAGACTTTGTTTAAAGGACAACAGTCAACTCAAAACAATTTTTTTATAAAAATGCTTTCATCAAGTTGTGAAGGAAAATGAATTATTTTTGGCCTTTAACCATATAGATTGCATCTCGGGTCAGATAGTGTTTAACTTAGACAGTTATTGGGTCTGATGATGTCACTGCACTGCGCTGGGAGTGAACCCCTGGAGAGACCATAGACTCCGAAAGGATTTTTATATTAAAAAATAATATGACACAGAAAATAAATGTTATCAATCACTGTCTGACCCAAGGTGTATGCAAACGGCTGAAGGATTCTTTCATATACTAGAGGTGTAAATTAGATTTTCTCATGTTTAACATATACTATGTTAAAATAAAATCAATTTCTTTTTAAAATGTGGTGAAAGAGCCATTATATTAAACATTGTTTAGCCGTGACAGTAGTATTTAATTGCAATTCCAGAACTGCTGTGTTGTCTGAGTTTTCGTCTGACAGCAGTCAGTCTGTCAGACTGTTTGGATCAGTGGCAGCAGTCTCGCACACTCTGCTTACACGAGGCCGCTGACCCTCATTCACTGTTAATAGAGATTTATTTTAAAATGAATGATATGGACATTGCAACTTTACAGACTAGACAATACGGTCTACAACATATTCCAAGTTACGTATCTTGTCCGTTGTCGTTCGAGCAAAAAGAAAGAAAGAATAAAAGATTGTTTTCTGATTCTGAGACTGATGAAAATGTTGTTGTCTGAATGAGTCACGTCTCTTTTTTTTCTGTATGCATCGTCCCCATTTGCTCTTTCCCGTAATCATGAAAAACTGATATATTATTTATTTTATAATGTCACCTCAATCCGCACAATTTGGTGGATGTGCACCCTTTAAATCAAGCACTACCATTAGCACACTTTTCCTCAAATATACGGCACTGTAGCACAATTTAATTTGTTGCTCTCTGACTTTTCAGGTAACAGAGATAGATCTGCTTTGATTTGCTGAAGCTGCCAGTTTCTGCGGGGTTAGACATTTTATCCAATTGCCAAATAACTAGATATGAAATGTCCTTATCGCAGGAGGCTGTGGTGCAGCACGAACTTTATGAGCCAAAACTGACATTGAAATTCACCCAAAGGAGATTTCATGAGCCTTTAAATTGTAGGTCACGGGTGGGAGCCTCTTTAAATTGTTCATAAAATATTTTGTCAGGCCTAGAAGAACTGCGATGTCTATCAATTGAATGATCACTTCTCTGATTGTCTGAGCGGTCAACAGAATGTATAATTTCACTTATTACTTATCTGCAAGCAGGGGCTTCTTCAAACATCAATCTAAACATCAATTTAACTGGTATAACCCCCCCATCTGCCTAGAGATGTTCTCAAGAGAACTGAAGTCAGCAATCATTGCTAAGCATTGCTATTTATCTTTAATTTTGCGTTATCAGCATCTACATTTTCCTATTTCCCAAATATCATTAAAAATCAGAAAGTTGCAATTCTCTCCAATTCACTGTAATTTTTTCCATTGCTTTCGTGCAATTACTTTGACCCCAATAAGCGATCTATTGTAGATGAGTTTGCATAAATGAATATTATTAGAACCTGATATCATTTTTAGCAGGGCTCCTGTTTGCAAGATTCAATTTCTTTTTTTCCCCTTGAAAATATCACCACATTGTAATAATAGAAGAAATGTACTGGCACTTTCCAAACATAACGATCAATTTGCTGTGTTCATTAACAAACCATGTCTGAGGGTAACGCACACTGCGATATAAAACGCGATAGTTTGTTGTTTTAGAGAAGTTCAGGACCTCGGACAGCTCTGTACCTGCTCATTCTCCACGGCAAATTTAATACAGTGAAACTGAAGAGTTATTCACAAACTCCAAACTGTACAAATCTGAATTGCGAATGTAGGACTAGGAAAGCTGCTACGGACACATTCTCAATATGCCGTTATTGTGACAAGTTAGCTATCTAAACCTCAGTCTTGCGATCAGATATTTTGACAGAAAAGTTAATCATATAACCCTGGTGTAATTTGCTCCTACATGGGACTGTCCCTTTAACCCATTAAACATGTCACTGTCATTAGGTCACTTTGCTCCTACATGGGACTGTCCCTTTAACCCATTAAACATGTCACTGTCATTAGGTCACTTTGCTCCTACATGGGACTGTCCCTTTAACCCATTAAACATGTCACTGTCATTAGGTCACTTTGCTCCTACATGGGACTGTCCCTTTAACCCATTAAACATGTCACTGTCATTAGGTCACTTTGCTCCTACAAGAGACTGTCCCTTTAACCCATTAAACATGTCACTGTCATTAGGTCACTTTGCTCCTACATGGGACTGTCCCTTTAACCCATTAAACATGTCGCTGTGATTAGATCACTTTGCTCCTACATGGGACTGTCCCTTTAACCCATTAAACATGTCCCTGTCATTAGGTCACTTTGCTCCTACATTGGACTGTCCCTTTAACCCATTAAACATGTCACTGTCATTAGGTCACTTTGCTCCTACATGGGACTGTCCCTTTAACCCATTAAACATGTCACTGTCATTAGGTCACTTTGCTCCTACATGAGACTGTCCCTTTAACCCATTAAACATGTCACTGTCATTAGGTCACTTTGCTCCTACATGGGACTGTCTCTTTAACCCATTAAGCATGTCACTGTCATTAGGTCACTTTGCTCCTACATGGGACTGTCCCTTTAACCCATTAAACATGTCACTGTCATTAGGTCACTTTGCTCCTACATGGGACTGTCCCTTTAACCCATTAAACATGTCACTGTCATTAGGTCACTTTGCTCCTACATGGGACTGTCCCTTTAACCCATTAAACATGTCACTGTCATTAGATCACTTTGCTCCTACATGGGGCTGCCCCTTTAACCCATTAAACATGTCACTGTCATTAGGTCACTTTGCTCCGACATGGGACTGTCCCTTTAACCCATTAAACATGTCACTGTCATTAGATCACTTTGCTCCTACATGGGGCTGCCCCTTTAACCCATTAAACATGTCCCTGTCATTAGATCACTTTGCTCCTACATGGGACTGTCCCTTTATCCCATTAAACATGTCGCTGTCATTAGGTCACTTTGCTCCTACATGGGGCTGCCCCTTTAACCCATTAAACATGTCGCTGTCATTAGGTCACTTTGCTCCTACATGGGGCTGCCTCTTTAACCCATTAAACATGTCACTGTCATTAGGTCACTTTGCTCCTACATGGGACTGTCTCTTTAACCCATTAAACATGTCACTGCCATTAGGTCACTTTGTTCCTACATGGAACTGTCTCTTTAACCCATTAAACATGTCACTGTCATTAGGTCACTTTGCTCCGACATGGGACTGTCCCTTTAACCCATTAAACATGTCACTGTCATTAGCTCACTTTGCTCCTACATGGGACTGTCCCTTTAACCCATTAAACATGTCGCTGTCATTAGGTCACTTTGCTCCTACATGGGACTGTCCCTTTAACCCAGTAAACGTGTCACTGTCATTAGGTCACTTTGCTCCTATATGGGACTGTCCCTTTAACACATTAAACATGTCACTGTCATTGGGTCACTTTGCTCCTACATGGGACTGTCCCTTTAACCCAGTAAACGTGTCACTGTCATTAGGTCACTTTGCTCCTATATGGGACTGTCCCTTTAACCCATTAAACATGTCACTGTCATTAGGTCACTTTGCTCCTACATGGGACTGTCCCTTTAACCCATTAAACATGTCACTGTCATTAGATCACTTTGCTCCTACATGGGACTGTCCCTTTAACCCATTAAACATGTCGCTGTCATTAGGTCACTTTGCTCCTACATGGGACTGTCCCTTTAACCCATTAAACATGTCGCTGTCATTAGGTCACTTTGCTCCTACATGGGACTGTCCCTTTAACCCATTAAACATGTCACTGTCATTAGGTCACTTTGCTCCTACATGGGACTGTCCCTTTAACCCATTAAACATGTCACTGTCATTAGGTCGCTTTGCTCCTACATGGGACTGTCCCTTTAACCCATTAAACATGTCACTGTCATTAGGTCACTTTGCTCCTACATGGGAATGTCCCTTTAACCCATTAAACATGTCACTGTCATTAGGTCACTTTGCTCCTACATGGGAATGTCCCTTTAACCCATTAAACATGTCACTGTCATTAGGTCACTTTGCTCTTGAATGGGAATGAGGAGAGAAGAGAGGACCTGGAGGAGCTCTATCTTGCAGCTCCAACGGGTTCCTCTCGCGAGATCCAGAGCGTTGCCACAGGCTAGAGTTCACTCACCACTAGGATCACCAGGGATAGCAGCACAGTCCCAGGCTAAAGGTAAGAAGGGAGGGGGATATAATGCCTTTTTTTTTTTTTTTTATTATTATTATTATTATTAAAAAAATTAATAAAAAATACATACATATTGGCATTAACCTGCCTCCACCAACTAACAATCCCTCCAAACATACCCAGCACCCTCACACATAGCGCCCTTTCACACACACACACAGCACCCTAACACACACATCACTCCCCCCCCCACACACACAGCAACATCAATTACACACACAGCACTCTCACACACACACAGCACCCTCACACACACACAGCACTCTCACACATCACCCTCACACAGCACCTTCACATAGCACCCTAACACACAGATTTCTTACTCACACACACACACACACACACTCACATCACCCTCATTCACACACACAGCATACTCACATATACAGCACACCTCACACACAGCACACCTCCCATACACACACACACAGCACACACACACACACACACACAGAGCAGCCCTCACAAATACACACTACACCCTTCACACACCCACTGAACACCTCACACATACATACAGCAGCCTCCAAACACACTGCACCACTCACACACACAATAAACTGCACCACTCACATACACAATACTACAGAACCCCTTACGCGCATACTGCACCCCAAAACACATTACATTCCAGACACACACTAGATCCCTTACCCAACTCAGGATCATCTATACATACACACACTAGATCCATATATACACTCTGAATCCGTTATATATGCACACTCACTAGATCTACTATGCACAGCCTGGGTCCTTCAAACACACACTAAATGCCCTACACACACACTGCACCACCTACACACACACTACATTCCTGACATACACACTCGGGATCCCCTAAGCACACACTAAATTCATTGTAAGTAAACACCCAATATTCTCCCTAAAGACACACTCTCTACAACCCCTACACATACTATGCCCCCTATACACACACTCTCTACAACCCCTACACATACTATGCCCCCTATACACACACTCTCTACAGCCCCTAGCCACACATATTACACAACAAACACGAAAAAATGAAATCAACCTATTTACACAATACCACACCACAATCAGCTCATTCTACACACACACAATGCCACAAGCAGGCTCCAAACACATGCACAGTACTCTTTCCTGGCCCTTGTGTCCTCATGTATCCCACTTATGGAGACACCAGAGACAAGTTAAAAGCAAACACAATGTTAATAAAAATGCTTGCGCTGCGCATAACAAATACAGGGCCTTTTTCTAATGCTAGAGCTCTGCGCATGGTCTTCCCTGGAAGAGCATTGACCCAACGCTCACTTTGAGAGGGAGCGTGTTTGCCATTAGTGATGACAAAGCACACCCTCTCTGACCCTGATACATTACTCTTCAATAAAACCAGTTGTGACTGCTACATTTTTGACTATGGAAACTAAGATCACAAGAAAAGCAAAAATGATGCAGCGTGCTACAATCCTGAAGGGGGAGGCTATAAAACATGTCTAGATTCTCAGTGGGCCGCTGTGATTAAATAAAAGTCCCGGGCCGAATCTTTTCCCCAGTCCGGCCCTGTAAACATGTCACTGTCACGATGTCATCACACTCTTACCCTGACCTGCTTTGCTTTCTTCGATTGCGTACTTCCCTTTTCAGATTTCTCTCTTCTAAAACAGCCTAATGGCATTTTAATTAGTGGATTTGTTTCCCCTGTGAGACATAGAAGAAAGAGCCTGTTTCAAAGGACTCGGAAACAAAAGCCAGTGTGCAGCCCTCGCTTCTCTGAAAGGATACGTTTGTTTAGAAGTCATTGTAAATCTAACCACCTTAATACCAATAGCTCAGTCATTGTGTTTAATAAAGCACTCATCGAGCAGCCATTCTCAGAGTCCGGTTTACTAATCAGCAGAGAATCACTGGACATTCAGATGGCACATTGACCCTCTCATTGCCATTCAAATTGGATCGAATTGGCAAGGAGATTTCAACCAGGATGGTCAAATTAAGAAAAACTGGCAACTCATAGACGTTCAATGTAGCTCAAGGTTTAATGATTCAATGCTTTACAATTTGTGAGTGACAGTAAGCTTAATTCATATAAGAGACTTGCCCATGCTAAAAAATCGATTCATCCCAAAACATTTTTAGTCTGTTCCAGTTCAGACAAATTTCATTCATGTAAAATTCAGCTGGACGATTCAGACGAACCAAAATGGTGTGAAATTGGGCAAATCGGTGTAATGCAAAAAATAGCATTATTTATATATTTTACATTTTTCCCACCATTTGGTTCACAGACCAAGTGAGAAGAAGTGACCAATAGAGGGAAGAAGAGGATGAGAAGTATAAAACATATATTCATTATATATACCGGTGTAATAATGATATGGATATTTATTTTATTTTTACTGGTCCACCTTCACTTGGTCACTTCTGGCTTGATCTGCTAATAAAATCAACGTTTAGTGATTGTTGCAGATATCAATCATTTTTTTCCCATCAATTATCTTTTTTTTTTGGTGCTATGGATGGAACCCTGATTCACAATCTAACGCAATTCCACGTCTGTCACATGATTCGGCCATATGGCAATTTGAATTACGGAACTTGGACGAGCTGCCGATCGCCCAAAATTCAGATGAACCGCAATTCTTTTGAAACAGAGTGTAATATATATATATACTGCTGTACGAAGAAACACAAACATATAACACAAACAGAAACCACAATGCAGTAAACATCGACATTACAACAACGGATACATTACTCTTCAATAAAACCAGTTGTGACTGCTACATTTTTGACTATGGAAACTAAGATCACAAGAAAAGCAAAAATGATGCAGCGTGCTACAATCCTGAAGGGGGAGGCTATAAAACACGTCTAGATTTACAATCTGCCCTGACTTCCTATAAAACCAATTCTATGTCAGCATGTTCGGCCTGTGTGAACCCTCCCAGTGCTGCAGCGGGGTCTTCTCCAGAACCAAAACCTAGAAAATAAATAAAACGAATGAAAAATAAATGAATAAATGTCTAACTCCAGCACCGTGCATGCAGGGCACTGACAGCCATCCCCATATCAGCTCAGTAAATGTTCCTGTTTATACTCAGACTTTTGCTGGCACTGTACCCCCTCCCTGTCCCCTGATGCCAAGTCCAGTGGGCCTGTTTATCTGGTCCTCCCTTACAATTATTAAATTAGCAAAGGAAGCTTAATTAACTAAACCTGGGGGAATCGACTTGTACTATTATGCAGTTTTAATTTATTTTGTAGCCTATTTCCATGGTAGAAGATGAGGGTTCTAGGGCACCATCTGACAGCATTCGATTAATGTAAGTATTACCTGCTTCTTGTTTACAGGGTTTATTTTTAATAGAGCAATTAATCACAAACTGAAATCTGAAAAAAAACTGAAATGTGTTCAAAGACAGCTCAGCAGGTCGAAGACAAGACGCCCGGATCAGAATATAGAATTTAAATCTAGCAATCACAGAATACTACCTTAGCTCACGCACGATCCCAAATCTCCTGCCTCCGGGCGCAACACACAATCTTAGCGTTACTTGGCTGAGTGTGAAATACCAAGAAAGGTGCCTTTGTCTCAAAAAGTTGTTTTTTTATGGATAAAACTTTTTTAGCACAATTTTCACAAAAAACTATGTCATCTTTCTTGGCTACAAGAATGGCCCGGGGGGGGCAGTGCTCCCCCAACATCCACTGTCTACTCTCTAGGAAGGGAAAACAGTTGCAGTTTAGTAACATACAGTGCATTCAGAAAGTGTTCACACCCCTTCATTTTGTTTGTTGTAGCCTTATGCTACACTTAAATTTGATTAAAAAAAAAAAAAATTCACATCAATCTACACTCAATACCCCAAAATGATAAAGCAAAGAACAGGTTTCTGAAAACATTGCAAATATTTATTGGAGTTATCGTTTTTAGAACCTCAGACTTGGCCGAACGTTTACATTATAACAAGACAATAGCCCTAATCACACGGCGAGCACATGGAAAGAGTGGCTTAGGGACAACTATCGATATCGCCGAGTGGCCCTGTCAAAGCCAGGACTAGAACCCAATCGAACATTTGTAGAGACACCTGTCAATATCTGTCTACCAATGCTCCCAATGTAACCTGAAACAGCTTGAGCTCTGAGGAATAGCAGAAACTACCCAGATCCAGGTCTCATCATAGCCAAAAAGACTGGAAGCTGTGATTGAGTACTGAGTTAAGGGTCTGAATACTTATGTCAATGTAATATTTCCATTTTTTGTTTAATAGACAGTATTTGCAATGGTGTCAGAAATCTGTTTTTCACTTTGTTGTTATGTAGTATTGAGTGTAGATAGATGTAAAAAAAAAAAATTAAACAATTGTAGCATACGTCTGTAACATAGAAAAATGAAGGGGTGTATATACTTTCTGAGTGCACTGTACGTTTGCAGGGCTGTAATACCTGCAGTTATTAGTACAGGAGGGAACGTGGTGGGGGTGTTCCCTTTCAGCTGATCTTAGTGTATGGTGCGTTAGGAAGCTCTCTATCGGTTTATCAGATACAACATATAACAATGCAGCAATCTGTGGGTTTGGTAGAAACAAGGGAAAATACATTTTATAAAATGATCTATGAATAAAACAAACTGTACATGGCAAATCGCCACCATAATGCACAGTAGCTTGGTGAAATACCCCGATTTTGTCCTATTATATGACTTCAGCCCGCAGTGGTGATGGTAGGCAGGAAGGATTTGTTGAGATTTAGTAGAATCCATTCTTCTCTCTACCTTTCCAATATCTATAAGATATTTTAATACGTATTGGTGCAGTTACCGCTCGGCTATGATCAAGATCTAACAATAAGGTTCTGAGACTTTGTAAAGAAATCATTAAGGATCAATGGAAAACATGCCCAAACTTTCGCACATACCAAATTTATCGTTTTATTTTTTTTCTATTAGTTAAACACAGGAATAAATAATTGTGCTTCAAATTTAATCTGTAAATAATGCCTGTTTCTGTTATTTGTGGACTGGCCTGAAACTAGAGGAGTGGGGGGCGACTCTCCGAGCTGAGAGGTGTGCCCAGCAATGCAATCTGAGCAAGCTCATAGTAAGTTTATAAATGTTCATTACATACTTTCAAACTCTTTCAAAGCCCTGCAATATCTGAACTTTCAGTAAGAATATCATTTAAATAATTAAAGAAAACTAAAATGTATTTTACCCTCTCCCCCGTGTTCCTTTGCTCATGAAATCGTGCTTTATTTATAGGATTAATGGAGGGTCAAAGTTCAAAAAGTAGAGCAATCAGTGGAATGTTCCATTGGTTTCTATGGTGATGGCTGCAGTCTCGAACTTTGCCCGACATTTTCTCATGATAAACAAATTGCGAATATCCTGTATCAATGATTATATAATGTGTCTGGATTTTACTTCAACCTTGGACAATTACTAATTTCTCAGACGATAAAAATAACATCCTTTATATGTTTAAAAAAGACTTTAGATATTGTATTTGAACACCAAGACTTAGTAGAGAATAAGTTGCTATAAGAAACGATGAAACAAATGTAATTGTTCATTGGAACACTTATTATTATTATTATTATTATTGCCATTTATATGGTGCCAACATATTCTGTAGCACTTTACAATATTATTAGAGGGAGATTTAACTATAAATAAGACAATTACAAGAAAACTTACAGGAACGATAGGTTGAAGAGGACCATGTTCAATCGAGCTTACATTCTATAGGAGGTGGGGTATAAAACACATTAGGACAAGAAATATCAATCAAATTAGGTGGGAGTAAAGCAGAGCTGGAGGAGAGAGTAGAGTGCTGCCCTTTGGAGAGAGCAAGATACAGGTATGTAAGATAGAGGTTACTCTGGGAGGCCATAAGCTTTCCTAAAGGGATGGGTTTTAAGGCACTTCTTAAATGATTGAAGACTAGGGGAGAGTCTGATGGCGGTAGGCAGGCTATTCCATAGGAAGGGAGCCGCCCGCGAGAAGTACTGCAAGCGCGAGTTAGCCGTACGGGTGCGAGCAGCGGACAGGAGAAGGTCACGGGCAGAGCGGAGAGACAGAGAAGGGACATACCTATGGATCTGTGAGGAAATATAAGAGGGGCTAGAATTGGTCAATGCTACATAGATATGAGTTAGCACTTTGAATTGACTCCTATAGGATACAGGAAGCCAATGTAAGGACTGAGAGAGGGGTGAGCTGTGAGAGGTCCGACTGGAGAGGAAATTCAGTCCGGCCACGGCATAAATTACAGACTGTAGCGGGGCAATACGGCTTTTGGGAAGACCACTTAGGAGAGAGTTACAATAGTCCATGCGAGAGATTACTAGAGCATGGACAAACTCCTTGGCAGCATCTTGTGTAAGAAAGGGGCAGATGCAGGTGATGTTTTTGAGGTGGAATTGTCATGATTTGACAACAGACCGGATGTTAGGCTCAAAGGTGAGGCCAGAATAAAAAGTAGCACCAAGACAATGTGCTTGTTAGGATGGGCTGATATGGGTCCCACCAATCTGAAGGGAGAGCGAGAGAGGAGGATTTATATTAGGAGGAGGAAAGATTGAGTTTCAGACTTATGTTGCTCAGAGACTCAATTTGCAGTAAAAGTGTTTAAACCGATCCTTTTCAGAGTTTGGCGTCAGAGCTACCAAGGGACGAGAAAACTCTTGTCATCACAATACACCAAAAGTCATATTTTACAATTCAATGTCATTAGCTCTTGATTTAAAAAAATAATCCTGACAAAATGAAAATAAATAATCAAAGATACAACTTAAAAACAAATTCCTGAAGATCTAGAGAAATGAGTCCATCACATCACATTATAATAAAGTGGGTTCTGGATTTGTGATCTACTTATTTGATTAAAAAGGATTCAATTTATACAATAAAATGCAGAGACATTTATATGTGAAACACCATAGCTCAGACAGCACGGCCTTCCCTGGTCTCTGTTATAAAAGTGTGCGTTGATGTGTATAATAGAAATTATTGAGTGTGCCGTACAGGTGTGCAATGGATACACGTATCACAAATCCCGCAGCTCGTTCATCCATAGTGCTTTTTGTTAGACACGTGGGAAATAAGTAAATGCGATATAAACCAAAAAGCAGATAATGCACTTTTTCCAGGCGTTGCTGATGCAGGTTTATCCTAAGCAAATAAACATAAAAATGTTTTATCCCAGTGGTATCAAACCCTGGGGACTTTGACCAGTTGGTTCCATTTAATTGCATTAAGAAATGGAGCATAAAATACAATTTATTTATAGGTCTTTACGAACAGAGCCGGGAAACCTCGGTGATATTTTTCTTTTAGACTTCCTTTATTAGCTGCTCTTACTCCAGGCTCCTTTTACTCTACTAGAAATGTGAACATAGTGAACGGACCAGCGAAGATGGATGGGAATGTCTCATGTATTTAAGTGTTGTGGTGGAAGAAGAGTTAAGATATTATGGGATGGCAAGACAGCAACTGAAATCTGTGTCTGAAGGTAGATACCAAACCCCAAAAGCACTTCAGCTTGAGGTGGTTCTAAAGGTGTTAACCAGGTGGACCTACTTTGTCACTTGCCCCAGAAAAACATCTCTGAGTTTCAGTGCGTCTCGCTGAGAAGCATCGTAGGGGCCGAGAGATGATTAATACTGGTATCTCCCGGCAGGCACAGTGGAGCTCCGGAGAGGGACTGTCTCACCGCCTGGGCTGTAACTAAGTTAGCCCTTTAATTTGCCATTAATGCAGAGATCCAGGAGTCTCTCTAGTGCTCCAACATTCTAAATAAAAGTATTGGTAAATAAAACTGGAGTGTTCCTTTAAAAATAGATTGAAATAATTAGAGGCGTATATTAGCTAGCAAGAAAAACCAACAAACTGCACAGAGTGAAAAATAACTGTAATGATCTTTATAGCCTATTTGTATAAGTTACAAATTAAAATAGTGACTGTAATAGTGCCATGGAGAAAATATTGATCAAAATACACATTGTGCTACCGTGTATTGTTCATATTTATAAATATCCTCACATAGATATGAGATTTACTTAAAACATGCTATTTGATTATGAAAATATTATTGGTGCTAAAAAAGCAGTAATTACGTATTATTTTAGTACAGTCCATTAGCCCCCTGTACACCCCCTTAGCCGTCTAGCTGTGTATACAATTATCTGTTTGATGTGTCAACCAGCTGTTTCCAGGACAGGATAGATCTGTGTTTGGGAGACGTTAACCTAGAACAAAATACAGGCACCTGCAGAAAGTATGGACCATGAAATCGACAGACAGACAGACAGATATGAAGCCATAGTGTCACACTGCGCTGGTGGAGTAGCGCTCATCGAACGCACTGCTATAAAATGCTGTGAATACAGATTAAAAAACAAGCAGGTAGACGAGAGCCTAATAGACCAGTACTCTTATTTGTTAATATCTACATTTATCTATTTCGTTTGTATATTCCGTACGACATGGTGGGTGATGTCACATGTGCATTAAAACCAGTATTGCTCCATGTGGTTGACACTGTACAATGCAGGGGCTCTAACCTTCAATTCCTGGCCTGCACTAAATAATTACACTCATGGCATCAACTGCCACCAGTAATTCAGTTTCTTAATATTTCAAATTCCACACTACTATCCAGGCCTTAAAGGTTACTTGCCAATGCAAGCCTTGTGAGTCCATGACACACACATCGCAGGTCAACTGCTACTCACAGGGATACATTTATTAATCTCCATTTTTGCATTCGCAACTGGCTAGTGTCAAGTGCAAATTTTGAGCCCGAATAGACAGTATATTCACATTTATGTTCACCTTTCCTCTTAAACAGTCAGAATGTTATCTTTCCTTGAAATATCTAAGTGACTTTTTCTGTTTAGGAGAAGGTTGTATAACCTGCAATTGATGTCAGTCTTGCTTTGTAATGAGTTTGAGATGTTCTATGTTGTTTGAGATCTCCTGAAGATTGATCACATCAACGTGCACAATTCTGCCTTCCTGATAAATAAACTGTGACAGACCCATCTGTCTGTGAATTACTTTTATTTTCCCTCCATTCATCTGTTTGTTCGTTTTTTTTCCCTGTCCGTACAGCCCCTACGTTTATTTGCTCTTTTACCGAACAACTGCCGAAAGGCCGGCCACCCAGCAGGGAAGTGTGCTTCTTGTTACCCTCTTGACCCCATCAGAATGTTGTGGTTAACTACAGACACTTCCTAATTGTCGAATGTCGGCTGGGTGGTCGTCGTTCATATGCCGACCACGAGATGGCAGCCATCTTGGACGTACGAATGCTCAGCGGTGTTCGTCGACGATTTAATTGAACTAAAAACGGACACTATTTCTCACGAACACCGCTGAAGCCGCCGACCTCCCTTCTGTTCATCCAGCTTACGAACGCCGGCCCGTTCGGTACTTTTTCTGCACGTATGGACTTACCCCAGATAGCTATGCCATGGAGCCCATTCGTATAACGAAAGACTATGTGAAAGACTTTGGCTCCATGGTGATTGAACTGTATGTATGTGATCTGAGCACCATTCGGTAATAATGTGCGCTCAGATCTAAGCTATCTGGGGATACGTTAATTGTACCTAGTGCATTCGGTAGTTTGTATGTTGTATATTTTTATGTGTATTTCCTGCCACATGTAAAATTGAGTTTTGCCTCTATCCTGGGAGATAATTGAATTACTTCCCAATTATCTCCAGGATAGAGAGGAGGGTTCTTCATAGCTAAAGGGGAGTGTTTATGCCTGCAATTCTGTGATTGGTTACTTTGTCATTTTTGTCACATTTTTCCACCAGGTCCCCTAAGGGAGTGTCCACCTGGTGGAAGACCTGCATAAATACCAGGCAGGTAGCCCCATTAAAACTAGATCACTGCTTGACCCACAATACAGAGCTTTGTCTCGTCGTTGGGGGGATTTATATTCGTATGGTTTCCCGTTCGGCTGTTTGGATTGTGAAGTATTTCGTATGGTTCCTGTTCGGCTAATTGGAGCGTTCGTTAGTTGCTTCTCCCTTCGGAAGGTGAATGTCCTTAGCGGTGTTAAACCCTTTTATACCTGGATGTACCGTAACATTAACCAACAAGGAGTGTGTCTGGATAGGACCTACCATGGCTTGAATTTGGGCAGGATCACTGGAAGAAGCTCTGATTCTGAATCTCCTGTGTTAGGTCACCCTTATTTATGAACATGGATAGTACATAAACAGAAGAAAAGTGGAAAAGGTCTGACAATATGTTTTAGCCAGATGTTGTCACGTTTACATAGATTGATATGGAGCGCAACTGCAGATTTCTTAGGACTTAAATTGTTGATTAGAAAATTAAAATAAAATAGGAATTGTCTATTCAATATAGAGAAATATAGGTACTGTATCTTTAAATACTTCGCTGTTGGTTTAATTGGAGTAAGCAGCTTCCTATATACATGCAATCTAGCACATTTGGTGTTTGCAAGTTTTAGGGTAATGAAGAAAGCTATAAATGAAGTTGTAACAGCAGAGATTCGTTTTGGGTTTAAAGATAGCAGGTCAGGGAGCAGCTGGTGCCTGAATGCTTAACGGCTTGAGAGCAGGCTGTAGCAGAAATGCTTGGAAAAACTTGAGAGCAGACTATGGAAGGAATGCTCAGCAGGCTTGAGAGAAGGCCAGATACTAGCCGTGGTCGAGGAGAGGAGAAGGAGGTTAGTTCGGTACACAGGTAGGTTTGCAGAGAAACTTTCAGCCGGTTTGATATCGCGGTAACGCTGTTCAATAATCCAGCGTCTTGTATCTGGCGCGGTCGCATTATGTAACGTGGCGAGACCGCGTCAGAGAGGGGGTGTGGCTAAACTCTGTCAACCCGGAAGAGACAAGGAATTACCGGTAGTTGGGGCATGACATATGTGTACAGTGGGCAGCAGACAGTCAGTCGTATGCCCAACGACTGAGATTTATAAATAAATGAGGGTAAAGTTGTTGCAATGGAACAGTCACCATGGAAACAAACCTCTTCCAACTGATCTATTTGTTTCCAGTTGAGATTGTTACACTTTTGCAACTTTGTCCAATTTTTTTAAGGAACCTTTCTTGACTCCCCACCAAATGATCTTGGCCAGATCAGCCTCATCCTTCAGAAGTGATGGTTTCTGGGTTACGTTTAGACTCTTTAAATACCTTCATGTGTAATAAATCATCAGGTCGTCTTTCATCATCATGAAGTGGAACTCATCCATAGACCTGTGAACTGTCTCCTCACCTTCTTGGAGAGATATCTGGGTGATGAAAACCTCATTGTACTAAGCAGAAATAAAAATGGACAGCATGCAGAATATGCTTCAAAGTGCTAATGATCTCAGTTGTTTAGAAGAATTGGAGCAACTTCATCTTTACAACATCTACCTGCATCCTCCCAGCAAACAAGTCAAATGAAAGACGTTAATTTGCAGTTCCACAAACTCTAAATATATGCAAAAGGAAAACCATACATTATAAAATGCAACAAACATTGTAAAGATGTGATTTGAATGGCATTATTGACCTGCAATTCAGTCCTTGTTTCTTTGAAAGGTTTGAGAAGGACTTTGATCTTCCAGTGATCAAATAAAGTCCCTGTTTGAATCTACGGTAAATCTACCGTATGGAACATTCACAATTAATCACGTGTCACCTTTTGAGACTTTGAAGTCAGACTTTCGTTATCAAAATAGAAATCCAAGAGGAAAGATGGTTTAAAGATAAATTTTTAATAAGTGGAGGGAAACTCAGAATCAATTAGTCTCTTCGTCTGAATATCATTGGAAACATATTCAGTAGTAATAAGAGACACAAGAGAAATATTACATCAAGCAATAGGATGGCTTATACAGATTTATAAAGAGCTATAGTTATAGGGAGGGTTATATGGAGTAATAGGAGGGGTTATAGGGAGGCTTATATGGAGTAATAGGAGTAGTTATAGGGAGGGTTATATGGAGTAATAGGAGGAGTTATAGGGAGGGTTATATGGAGTAATAGGAGGGGTTATAGGGAGGCTTATATGGAGCAATAGGAGGAGTTATAGGGAGGGTTATATGGAGTAATAGGAGGAGTTATAGGGAGGGTTATATGGAGTAATATGAGGAGTTATAGGGAGGGTTATATGGAGTAATAGGAGGAGTTATAGGGAGGGTTATATGGAGTAATAGGAGGAGTTATAGGGAGGGTTATATGGAGTAATAGGAGGAGTTATAGGGAGGGTTATATGGAGTAATAGGAGGGGTTATAGGGAGGCTTATATGGAGTAATAGGAGTAGTTATAGGGAGGGTTATATGGAGTAATAGGAGGAGTTATAGGGAGGGTTATATGGAGTAATAGGAGGGGTTATAGGGAGGCTTATATGGAGCAATAGGAGGAGTTATAGGGAGGGTTATATGGAGTAATAGGAGGAGTTATAGGGAGGGTTATATGGAGTAATAGGAGGGGTTATAGGGAGGCTTATATGGAGTAATAGGAGTAGTTATAGGGAGGGTTATATGGAGTAATAGGAGGAGTTATAGGGAGGGTTATATGGAGTAATAGGAGGGGTTATAGGGAGGCTTATATGGAGTAATAGGAGTAGTTATAGGGAGGGTTATATGGAGTAATAGGAGGAGTTATAGGGAGGGTTATATGGAGTAATAGGAGGGGTTATAGGGAGGCTTATATGGAGCAATAGGAGGAGTTATAGGGAGGGTTATATGGAGTAATAGGAGGAGTTATAGGGAGGGTTATATGGAGTAATATGAGGAGTTATAGGGAGGGTTATATGGAGTAATAGGAGGAGTTATAGGGAGGGTTATATGGAGTAATAGGAGGAGTTATAGGGAGGGTTATATGGAGTAATAGGAGGAGTTATAGGGAGGGTTATATGGAGTAATAGGAGGGGTTATAGGGAGGCTTATATGGAGTAATAGGAGTAGTTATAGGGAGGGTTATATGGAGTAATAGGAGGAGTTATAGGGAGGGTTATATGGAGTAATAGGAGGGGTTATAGGGAGGCTTATATGGAGTAATAGGAGGAGTTATAGGGAGGGTTATATGGAGTAATAGGAGGAGTTATAGGGAGGGTTATATGGAGTAATAGGAGGAGTTAAAGGGAGGGTTATATGGAGTAATAGGAGGAGTTATAGGGAGGGTTATATGGAGTAATAGGAGGAGTTATAGGGAGGGTTATATGGAGTAATAGGAGGAGTTATAGGGAGGGTTATATGGAGTAATAGGAGGGGTTATAGGGAGGCTTATATGGAGTAATAGGAGGAGTTATAGGGAGGGTTATATGGAGTAATAGGAGGAGTTATAGGGAGGGTTATATGGAGTAATATGAGGAGTTATAGGGAGGGTTATATGGAGTAATAGGAGGAGTTATAGGGAGGGTTATATGGAGTAATAGGAGGAGTTATAGGGAGGGTTATATGGAGTAATAGGAGGAGTTATAGGGAGGGTTATATGGAGTAATAGGAGGAGTTATAGGGAGGGTTATATGGAGTAATAGGAGGAGTTATAGGGAGGGTTATATGGAGTAATAGGAGGAGTTATAGGGAGGGTTATATGGGGTAATAGGAGGAGTTATAGAGAGGTTATAAGGAGTAATAGGAGGAGTTATAGGGAGGGTTATATGGAGTAATAGGAGGGGTTATAGGGAGGGTTATATGGAGTAATAGGAGGAGTTATAGGGAGGGTTATATGGAGTAATAGGAGGAGTTATAGGGAGGGTTATATGGAGTAATAGGAGGGGTTATAGGGAGGGTTATATGGAGTAATAGGAGGAGTTATAGGGAGGGTTATATGGAGTAATAGGAGGAGATATAGGGATGGTTATATGGAGTAATAGGATGAGTTATAGGGAGGGTTATATGGAGTAATAGGAGGAGTTATAGGGAGGGTTATATGGAGTAATAGGAGGAGTTAAAGGGAGGGTTATATGGAGTAATAGGAGGAGTTATAGGGAGGGTTATATGGAGTAATAGGAGGAGTTATAGGGAGGGTTATATGGAGTAATAGGAGGAGTTATAGGGAGGGTTATATGGAGTAATAGGAGGGGTTATAGGGAGGCTTATATGGAGTAATAGGAGGAGTTATAGGGAGGGTTATATGGAGTAATAGGAGGAGTTATAGGGAGGGTTATATGGAGTAATATGAGGAGTTATAGGGAGGGTTATATGGAGTAATAGGAGGAGTTATAGGGAGGGTTATATGGAGTAATAGGAGGAGTTATAGGGAGGGTTATATGGAGTAATAGGAGGAGTTATAGGGAGGGTTATATGGAGTAATAGGAGGAGTTATAGGGAGGGTTATATGGAGTAATAGGAGGAGTTATAGGGAGGGTTATATGGAGTAATATGAGGAGTTATAGGGAGGGTTATATGGAGTAATAGGAGGAGTTATAGGGAGGGTTATATGGAGTAATAGGAGGAGTTATAGGGAGGGTTATATGGAGTAATAGGAGGAGTTATAGGGAGGGTTATATGGAGTAATAGGAGGAGTTATAGGGAGGGTTATATGGAGTAATAGGAGGGGTTATAGGGAGGCTTATATGGAGTAATAGGAGGAGTTATAGGGAGGGTTATATGGAGTAATAGGAGGAGTTATAGGGAGGGTTATATGGAGTAATATGAGGAGTTATAGGGAGGGTTATATGGAGTAATAGGAGGAGTTATAGGGAGGGTTATATGGAGTAATAGGAGGAGTTATAGGGAGGGTTATATGGAGTAATAGGAGGAGTTATAGGGAGGGTTATATGGAGTAATAGGAGGAGTTATAGGGAGGGTTATATGGAGTAATAGGAGGAGTTATAGGGAGGGTTATATGGAGTAATAGGAGGAGTTATAGGGAGGGTTATATGGGGTAATAGGAGGAGTTATAGAGAGGTTATAAGGAGTAATAGGAGGAGTTATAGGGAGGGTTATATGGAGTAATAGGAGGGGTTATAGGGAGGGTTATATGGAGTAATAGGAGGAGTTATAGGGAGGGTTATATGGAGTAATAGGAGGAGTTATAGGGAGGGTTATATGGAGTAATAGGAGGGGTTATAGGGAGGGTTATATGGAGTAATAGGAGGAGTTATAGGGAGGGTTATATGGAGTAATAGGAGGAGATATAGGGATGGTTATATGGAGTAATAGGATGAGTTATAGGGAGGGTTATATGGGGTAATAGGAGGAGTTATAGGGAGGGTTATATGGAGTAATAGGAGGGGATATAGGGAGGGTTATATGGAGTAATAGGAGGGGTTATAGGGAGGGTTATATGGAGTAATAGGAGGAGTTATAGGGAGGGTTATATGGAGTAATAGGAGGGGTTATATGGAGGGTTATATGGAGTAATAGGATGAGTTATAGGGAGTGTTATATGGGGTAATAGGAGGAGTTATAGGGAGGGTTATATGGAGTAATAGGAGGGGTTATAGGGAGGGTTATATGGAGTAATAGGAGGGATTATAGGGAGGGTTATATGGAGTAATATGAGGAGTTATAGGGAGGGTTATATGGAGTTAAATGGGGAATTATATTAACTATTGCACAATTTTTTTTTATTTTTTTTTCACAGATTTGTCCCCAATCCTAAAATGACATTTCATCTTCATATTTTCCTCATACACTCATTTGTTTTGCACAATACATTCTGTAAAAACCTATATGTTCCCCTTACACTGTTTACAAGCACTTTTTAAATATTCACCATATGTTTTAAACATTGTTCTCTTTGTTCCAAATATATGTTTTTTATGACCTTTTATGTATTCTTACCAATGGGATTGTGATACTTTTATATATTCACTTTGAAAATCCGCCATACGTTTCAATAAGATATATAATATAATTTTTCTTATTTTAGATGTATGTACCAATTATATATATTCTCTTATGAATTGGACTTTTTGCCAAATGAGTGCAATATGCTAGCAAGTGGAATTCAAATATATAGCATTGCATTCCACAAATTAAACCTCCTTCATGCACAACAAGTAGGGACACTCCCAGAACAATACGTATATGTCACTTCCCGATGATAGAAGGCACCCACGTGATATTTTGGAACCCATGATGCATTCCAAGAGAGAGGCATGTAAGAAACGACGAACCCGAAGTGAATGAAAGGCGGCGGATTTAACCCCTTAAGGACCAAACTTCTGGAATAAAAGGTAATCATGACATGTCACACACGTCATGTGTCCTTAAGGGGTTAAAGATAAGCAAACTCAGACGAGGATCACAACCAACTGAGGAAGCCCCATTACAGCGGTGAAACACATTTTGGACTTCTAGGACTATATTGTCCATATACCAATCGAGGTTTTTACCTTTTTATTTATTAATTGTATTTGTTCATTTGATTTTATTATCCTATAAAGAATCTATTTGAAGATACATCTCCAGCATCATGTGTCTATACTGATAGAGCTACACACGGAGGAACGGGGAGACAAAAGGAGTTGGACATCCTTAAAGTGTCCTTCCACGCTTTCCATCCAAGCCTTATGACGTTAATGGCTCTCCACTTGTGAGTGACACTCCAAATTGTATTACCTATAACGCTACCTGTTCTGGCAATATTGCATTATTTTTTGGTGTGTTTTATTTGCACAGATTTGTACTATAGCTTGTTCCAATCAGCTCCACCTTATGTTTTTACATCTTGTGTATTTTATAGAGGTGGTTTGGGGGATACCCCTCAGTGTCGTACAAACATACCTTCCCTGCTATGATACCCTTCTGTTATTACAATGGTCTCTCTTTTTAAAACATTTTTTTACGTAAAACACCCTTCTTTAAGGGTGTGACGTAAATTTCAGCCCATGTCCACATATGAACGCACCGACAGGGTTAACACCTTGTATGCCGCTATACAGAATGAGACACTGCCTTTTCTGCAAAAGGGAATATTCCTGCCTTAGAGTTAATGCTGACACTTAAAGTGGATGCTAAAAAAATGTACCGACAGCTAAGCTTTAAGTAATTTATTCAGCTGTAACGTCCCCTCCTGCACAGGGTACGCACATCTGACAAAAGAAATCCATTATGTTTAACACAAGTATGACAGGTACACGTGTAAGAACATCAGTGAAGCTGGGATGGAGCACAAAAAGGTTACAATTTGCAATTGTTACAGATGATAGGGAGAGGATTCACTCAGATACTGTTCTGCTCCATCTCGTCCCCCCCCCCCCCCCGTCCCCCCCCAGCTCCCGTACAAGGTCACCGCATTGTGTTGTGTGCTCAGCGCAGGATGGCCTGCCCCTTTTATGTTATGTAGTTTTTTCCCTTTATCTGCTGTCTCTTAATTTTTTTATTTGGTTCATCACTGTCTTTCCCAATTTGTTGCTTTTTTCGCTTGCATGCTGGACTATTTCTTTGATATCATGAAACCTTTCTTGGTTTCTCGTATCTTACAGCCGATCTGCTTTGCAAAGACTGACTAATGGCTGTGTTTTATTTCATATCATTATTATTAAAAAAGACACAATTTTACACATTGGTGATGGAGAAGTCATTACAATTTCGAATACATTTTATGTGCTTCAGTGTAGATGAGATGTTGTTTTCAGATAATGAATACAGATGAGGAAATTCTAGAATTTAAGCTATGGATCATGTTTTCCAGGAGCCAGTACAAACCATTATCAGGAAATCTATTCATAAACATGGCTATACATAGGACACAAGGTCACACATTTAGGCTGGAAGAAAGGAGATTTAATCTAAGGCAAATAAAATATTTTTTTACAGTAAGAGCAATAAAGATATGGAACATGGTTATGGTCAGTTTGTCCTTTGTTTGCAAAACTGTGTCAGACCATCTGGTAACCGAGAACTGGTACATGTTTACCAAATGCCACATTCCTCTGAAAGGGACTATAATCACCACAGTTAAGCCAATGACTCCCAGCTCAGTGACACTTTTTCCACAGCCTAGGAGCCACCACAGGCTGGACAAGAGACGCCTGGCCGGGAACCAGCCACAAGCTCTTTGGAACTCTTGAACGGATCATGGAGTTGCTGTGGTCTGGTAAAACTTTGTCAAGAGTGCTCTCATTCATTAGAGAACCTCTCTTTTTTTAATCCAATAATCATTTGTTATCCCTTGGTAGATGTAATCATTCTACATACAGGCATGGCTGACATTGCTGTTTATACACATTTTTCCAATCGATGGTTGGTATAAACTGCCCCAACCACCAACTCATATCTTGGTTTCCTACCTAAACTAAAATGATGGATTACAGCACCTTAACTTTTTATGGGAACATGTGACTCACTGACTTGGTGTTCTTTTTAACTCTGCCCTCTCCTTCACTCCTCAAGTCCTGTCACTTGCCAAGTCCTGCCACTTCTATCTCAGAAACATAGCTTGCATCTTCCCTTAACTAACGCCAGTTGTGACCAAGGTGCTGGTCCATACCGCAATAGTCTTTTGCCTTGACTACTGCAATCCACTTCTCAGTGGTCTTATGCATTCCCAGTTGGCCCTGTTACAGTCCATAATAAATGGCAAGGCTCATCTTCCTGTCAGCCCGCACCTCCCATGCCTCCCCACTCTGCCAGTCCTTACACTGTCTTCCCATAAGATATAGGGTTCAAATGAAAATTCGGATGCGTGCTTCACAACACTGCTCCTACTTACCTATCCTCCCTGGGCCCTACACTCTGCATGTATTCTCTGTCCTTACTCCCACCTTCAAGACTTCTCTAGGGCTGAATCGTCCCTGTGGAAACCCTTTCCTGTTCTGCTAGACTCTCAAGCAGTCTCAGTTCCTTCACAAGATCTTTAAAAACTCACTTCTTTAGGAAATTATATCAATCTGTTAACAGCTTTCCCTCCCCGCACCTTGGTTACCCATGTGTCCTCTTCTCCTGCAACTGTGTCATCCAAAGAAACTAACACTTCATTGTAAACTATTCTAGTATCCTACATTTTCCCATACATGAAATACATCCTACCCTTACTTCTTGGGCCACCTTACCCCACTCCCTCTAGAATGTAAGCTTGTTTGAGCGGGCCCTTAGCATTCTCTGTTCCTGTGCATCCAACTCGCCTTGTTGCAATTACATGTCTGTTAGTCCCCCTATTGTACATTGCTATGGAATTTGTTGGTGCTTATAACAATAATATATCAGAATGGTTCACAAGCCCCATGTCCCACAAATCTTATATCCTCAAATAGAACATTCAAGTAACTTCCTAAACATCTATCCTGAATTCCAACATTAAGGAAAAGACTCCATTTATGGGAACTCTTTCTCGGTTGTTTTTCCCCATCCTTAAACATTCTTGTATTTTGATATAATAAATAAAAAATCAATTTCCCTGATTTAATCCACCAAAGGCCATGCCACCATTAGCATACACAAGTGTTTGGTTTTTGTTTTCTTTTCTGTTTCTTTAGAAATTAAAAACAAAAGAAGAAACAGTTCAGTGTTTTTGTATTAAAATGTCTGTCTGACATCAGGGGGCACAGGGACCTCAACTGACGCTTGCTGACAAATGACAAAAGAAACTGCTCTATTCAAATAAGAGGCAAAAAATAATTTTGACTTAAATTGGACTCTCGATGGGGCATAGTTTTTGATCTCATAGATAACATCACGATGGCAACGTAACAATGTTCTATGCCACATTGAAAGGAATAAAAATATACCAAAGTATTGCGCTTCAACTAAATACCACTACAAACTCTTCTCGCACAATGCTTTCTACGCAAACATAATTTCATACGATGTTCAATATATTAGAGACATGCAATATGACATTATGGCTAATTTCATATATTACATAATCTAACCATTATTAAAATCTCGTGTCAAAGTGGGTGATATCATATATGCACTTATTTCACAAAACGGAGGTAACTAGAGTGCGGTTTGCTACCACTGTACGAGCCCTGATTTCAGGCAGCCCCAGTGTGCCGGAGATCAGTGGGAGATCCGAAACAGTACCTGCCCCCATTTTAAATCTCTCCTAAGCTTAAAATAATGGCGTCAACTGCAAACTCTGACAAATCTCAGGCAGAATGGGATGTGTACAGTATTTCACAAAAGTGAGTACACTCCTCATATCTTTGTACGTTTTTATTATATCTTTTCATGTGACAACACTGAAGAAATAACACTCTGCTACAATGTAAAGTAGTAAGTGTACAGCCTGTATAACAGGGTAAATTCGCTGTCCCCTCAAAATAACTTGAAACACAGCCAATAATGTATAAACCGTTGGCAACAAAAGTGAGTACACCCCTAAGTGGAAATGTCCAAATTGGGCCCAAAGTGTCACTATTTTGTGTAGCACGTGCACTCAACTTCTTTGGTCGACCATGGCGAGGCCTATTCTGAGTGGAACCTGTCCTGTGAAACCGCTGTATGGTCTTGCCCACCCTGCTGCTGCTCAGTTTAAGGGTCTTGGCAATCTTCTTATAGCCTAGGCCCTAGGCCATCTGTATGTAGAGCAACAATTCTTTTTTTCCTCAGAGTTCTTTGCCATGAGGTGCCTTGTTGAACTTCCAGTGACCAGTATGAGAGAGTGTGAGAGCGATAACACCACATTTAACACACCTGCTCCCCATTCGCACATAAGACCTTGTAACACTAACGAGTCATATGACACCAGGGAGGGAAAATGGCTAATTGGGTTAAATTTGGACATTTCCACTTAGGGGTGTACTCACTTTTGTTGCCAACGGTTTAGACATTAATGGCTGTGTGTTGAGTTATTTTGTGGGGACAACAAATGTACTGTTATGCAGGCTGTACACTTACTACTTTACATTGTAACCTTCTGTTAATGGACGCTTCCTAGCTTGCGCCAAGGACCACAAGCACCGCACCGGACACCACTGTAGCTTGACTGGAGTCTCGCCATCTTCCTTCCACCCTGGATCAGCTTCTATCCTCCAGGACCATGTGGGCAAGACCTCTTCCTTCCACCCTGTATGAACCTCCAGCATCCAGGACTGTGTGGGGAAGACCTCTCCTAAAAGAAGAGCGTATCAGGAACAACTTCTTAAAAGAGCTAAGTGATTCAAGCTCAGGGGAGTATGCAGAGCATAGCAATCCCCAATGTGATTATAGCAGCTCCCTCCAATAACGAGACAAGGCTACATTTTGCGGGATCAAGAAGAACTATCTAAAAATGTATTTTACTTGGGACTAGCCCGTATGGTCATTACATTAATATTGCTGTGAAAACTCAATAAAATTACAAACAGTCAAATCATAGCAGGCAACATACAGTGACTTATTATAACACAATGGCATATTTTTAAAGGGGTGACGGAGACAATATTTAACAGAAAATATCTCACGTGCCTGCAGAATTAGCAATATGCAAATCTACCCGAATATGCAAATGAACCAGTCTTGCTATTCAGGTAGTGCATATTGCTGTTGCTACCAACAGAGGGCACTAGATAAGCTCCATAGCCAAATCCACCTAGTTGGTAGCAAACCTCAGCAGTACAGGAGAGCAGGCAATACATTTCACAGTACACACACACACACACTATAAACAATTACATTACACACATCCTGCATCTATATTGGGTACAGGGTGACTAAAACATAAGAGAAATAAAGCAACCTACATGACCAGAGTACTAAAGAGTCCACTATAGAACCCCCTAAACAACAGAACGACATCAGATCCCTTATTTACCAATTAGGTAAACTAATGGAAAAGGAAGTACAAGTATGGTGGGACATAGCGGCTCTAGACCTTTATGTAAATAACAGTATTGTACCAAGAGGTTTAAGATTATTCAAACGGTCTACCTATAAACGTCATGATCTGACATTATTTAAAAAATGGGACCAACTCTTGGATAAAGGTTCCCTATTATTAATGGTGTTCCTTATTAATGAGAAAAAGAAGGATCTCACACAATTAGACCTGGAAATAACAGAACTCAAAACCTCTATCCACCCCCTAGTGGAAAATGGGGAGTATGTGGAATTATTAGAACAGATGGAGAAAAGAGTGAAGGATCTGGAATCCAACATTAGAGAGAATAAGAGAAAGAAAATTATGAGAGATCAAGCTGGCTACAGAACACAGACACAGAGAAATTGGAAAAGAGAACCAAGACAGAGACACCATTCTCCCATCAAACACCAAATGGAACAGAGACCACAACATTATAGAACTTACAGGGATGTTCTAGTTTCTCCAAGAATCCCCACAAGGAATTATCCCACTAAATGGACACACAACAGACCGAATCACTACAAGAGGCATGATTTCAGGAATGACTCACGACCTCAACCTTACCACCACCAAAAGATGGGATACCCATATCAGGGAAGACATGAACAACGTCAAAAACCCACAGTGTACCCATACCAGAATGAGAATTGGAGATCACAGGACTACTCCCATCGACATACTCCTAATCATAAGGTTTCTTCCTCAGATGATAGAAGGACCTGTTTCACCAGCAAAGCTCCTAGGGCGAATGAGACACAGCAACCCACCACCAACACCCATGTAGAGAACGATTTTTTAGAGGTGAGGGGGAGGATCCCCCCCAAGAAGTTTGTAATGGAGGATTTCAGGTCTCCAGATGTAAGGAGAAAGAGAACAATAAGAGACAAAGAAGAAGGGACAGAAAGACAAGAAGATCCAACACAACAGAAAAGGAGGAAGTAAACATCTTCACTCTCTCAGATAGAAATCTCAGCTTGGATGAGATGTCCCTCCTGAGGAAAGGGTTAAAATTTGCACCTACATCCAATAATCCAAATTTCAACATCTACATAGACCTCCATAAATTCATACGCAAAGTATCAATTAAGAAATTCTTTATGGATAAAAACAGTATACAACCAGATGCAGCGCAGGACTACGAACACACACAACTGCATCCTACATCCACATTCTATCCACAGCACGTAAAGACTGACTCAATCAAGGTATTCGAGAAGATGGTGGAGAAGGATTTTAGACATAAGATCACCAAGGAGATTAAGAGAGACAATCTAAGAAAAAGAGAGAGGGGAGCATTGAAACGATTGATGAAAACAGAGGACATTACCATTAAGGCAGTGGACAAAGGAGGCGGACTGGTTATCCTCAACACTGAGGATTACATAGAAGAAAAACAGAGACTATTGGGAGATACCTGTACCTACCTCAAATTGGACTATGATCCTACCTCCCACTTCAAAGATAAACTCAAGGAAATACTCGACCAAGGAAAGGGTAGAGGTATCATCAACGACAGGGAATACAAATATTTATACACTCAGTTTCCAAGGTTACCGGTGTTTTATCACCTACCTAAAATTCATAAGCAACTAACCAAACCCCCAGGCAGGCCGATTATCTCTGGAATCGGATCCCTTACCGCTAACCTCTCTGAATATGTCGACCACTACCTACAGAAGATGGTCTCCTGTCTTAAATCCTATTTGAGAGATTCTACCCAGATTTTAAATCTTTTATCTAATTTTAATTGGACAGAGGATATGATTTTAGTGAAAGCAGATGTCACCTCACTTTATACTATGATAGAACTTTTACAGGGATGTGAGGCTATACAATACTCCTTAGCGGTTTATACAGAATTGAAGAATGACCAAATAGATTTTTTAATACAGTGTGTCGCTTTTATTCTCACCCACAATTATTTTTGGTGTCATGACCAGTTTTATCTTCAGATTGAGGGCAATGCCATGGGGATGAGATTCGCACCAAGTTATGCCAACTTATTTATGGGCAAGTGGGAAGAAGAGTACATATGGGACCATTGCCCATTTGGCGCGAATCTGTCCCTATGGCGGAGGTACATAAATGACTGCTTTTATCTGGAAAGGGGACTTGGAATCCCTAGATCAATTTAAAATCTACCTCAATAACAATCCGTACCATCTCAAGTTTACTTTTAATCACTCCCAAAAACAGATTGAATTTTTAGATCTTAATATCTACATTGAAGAAGGAAGACTACACAGCAAAACTTATAAGAAAAATGTTGATTGTAATAGTTTTATTCCTTTTAATAGTCACCACAAACAAACTTGGCTCAAAAATATACCACACAACCAATTTAGGAGGATTCGACGAAATTGCTCAAAATTAGAAGACTGTGAGGAACAAATGAAGGAGATGCAACAGAGATTCAGGGAGAAAAGTTATCCCACAACATTACTAATAGAAGCTAAGAATAAAGCCTTAGCCATTCCAAGAGAAGAGACTCTACGAAATAGTATTAAGACCTCGGATGGGTACAATCAGATACCCGCCTTTATTACCAAATTTAGTCATCAATCTCAGACTATAGAAAATATCTTTAAGAAACATTGGGGAATTCTCAGAAACGACCCCGCTCTCTCCACATGTCTTGGGAACAAACCTCAAATCATCTTCACCAAGGCGCCCAATTTACAGCTTATGTTGGCCCCCACTATTAGAACTTCAGCAAACCTCCAGGATCAAGGACCATCTAAAGGTTTCAGAAGATGTACAAAATGTAGGGCATGTAGAAATAATCCCTCTTTGGAAACTGAGATCACTAAATTCTCATCTCCAACCAGTATGAAGGAATATAACCTCAAAACTAATATGAATTGCAATACAGTAGGAGTAATTTACCTGATCACATGCCCTTGCCCCAAACAGTATGTGGGGCGGACTAAGAGATCTGTGAAAATCAGGATCGCAGAACATATCCGAAATATTGAAAAGGGACTACAAACAGATAACCTCTCCAAACATTTCCAAGAATTCCATGGAGGTGATCCTACGGGATTGAAATTTCTACCTATTGAAAAAGTGAAAGTACACTGGAGAGGAGGAGATATGGAAAGAAACCTGAACCAAAATACATTCTCCACCCTTTCCACAATTTCATCACCTAATTTTTTCCGTTGGATCTGCAAATTCACTATTTTGACTATCAGTCTTACACGTATCCTTTAATCGCTTTCACTCTCATTATAAAGTATATATACTTATTAAAAGGAATGCAATAATGTGTTCATTTTTATATTTTTTATATTTCAGAGTGCATCTACCAACACGAGCACAGAAATCCATCTTATACAGCTTTAATTTATATTTGTTTTTTCATGCTTGTTGTACTTCTATACATCTAAAAAATGCCTAACGACCTTTTGTTACACCATCAGATACAGTTTACATTGACAGTGTGTTTAGTTTTAATTCAATATGTGAAGTATCCTTTACTACTTATAGTTACACATCAGTTCTTTTACTTTGTACTGATTGTATTATGCATTATAACATTAGGTCACTGGTTCATTTATTTATTCATTCATTTATTTATTTATTCATTTTCTGAGATTGCTCGGATTATAAAATGGGAATATATAATCCAGTATATGAACTAAATTTGAATTTACATGCCCATAGGGATCCATTTGATTTTATGTTTATATTTTACATTCTACACTTATACATTAGAATGATTCATTTACTCACACAACTGTTTAATATAATTCATTTTAATTCATCTTATTCTTATTTTATTTTTCCATTTTAAGTCACACTATAGAGTCCTGCCGTTTTATATTCCTCTTCATGTTCAATTTACTAATTCATTTATTAATGTACTAACTCCATTCACCAAACGAATTATAGAATAATCACTATGCTACTTTTATTCAATGTTTGCCATATTAAACTGCTGCTATATGTAACGGAAAGTCAACCCTTAATTGTTATTTCTCTATTGTTACTATTGATATTACTTTTTATTTACATTGTCCACTGAAGATGTACCATTTTATTGTGTAATCACGATTCAAACATATGTAAATGTATGTTTATTGATAATTAACTGAAAGTGTATTTAAATTGCCACTTGGAGACGATACTGCATATTGTCTCTGACTCCCACGAAACGCGTCAGACTGAGTAAGCAGGACTCGGACTCTATCTATGTTCCAGCCAGTGGAGTAACATCTTGATCGCGAAGCTCTCACAGTCCCGCACCGGGAGGTTTGCAATACTCACCTCTCAGAGCGAGGTCTGAGACGCACGCCCTCTCTACCGGCAGCCGGCAGCTGGAAAGAGGAAAGTGTTTTACACCATGCGCAGCCATCCGAACCGGTCTTTGAGGTGGACTCCCATCACCCACATCCACTGTGCTGGTAACAATTTTGGATTTCGTTCCTGACTTGTATTTTTAATCTATATATTTTTATATTGTGAATAAACAGTTTTTTATCTACATCCAGTTTTTATTATTTTCATCATTATTCGAGTGGCTTTTTTCAGCGATATAACACATATATTGCACTGCAGGAATCAGTTTTTTATTTACTGTTTCTTCTGCTTCTCAAGGTTTATATATTTTACTAAAAGTATACAACTTGGTGTTTATTCCATTTATTCTGCCTATAGCAGTTTTTAAAGGTATATACACCATACATATTGGTTGCACTTTAACCAAGTTTCCCACTGTCTCTTCATAGAGATAGTGTTCACTTCATAAGTCGTAATCACTGTTTTTATCACCTCATTGTCCATATTTTAATTTTACTACTAGATCACTATTTTTGCACGTTAGCCATTTTTGTAAGTCAGGTCCTGGATCACGTACTCTGCATTCAGGGTGTTACCCTCCATGATACATAAATAGTCTGTCTGAAGGTAGAATAGGGGCTTTAGAGCCAAATCCATCAAAGAGTCATAGTCACAGGGGAGGAGGCTGGCAAGCAGGCCTCTCCAGGACCAAGTGGCGAAGGGCACTCCGTCACAAGTGTCATTTCTTCAATGTTTTCACATGAAAAGATATAATAAAATATTTACAAAAATGTGAGGAGTGTACTCACTTTTGGGAAATACTGTATATCGCACAGCAGGCATGACATTAAAAAACCCTACTCCAAACTTTGTTCTAACCCTGCGCGATATAAATTCCAATTACAAGATGGTAACAATCTCCATCACACTAACTCGAGCCCTACAGAAAACATGTTATGTAAAAGACTTATGATGGCAGTGCTTTTATGGGACAATAATGGCATCTTTTGGAGACATTTATAAAGCATTTCTATAAGTGGGATTATTACCCTAAGTGTGAATTGTTTAAATTCAAAGTAATTCCCTTTTTCATTCAAAAGCAGCCAAAATGAAAACATTGCTGGCTTGGAGAATGTTTCTAGTTTGGCAATTTTAGATTAAATACGAACATTTGCTTTTAAACTCTTAAGAATTCACATTTAAAAGGACCATTAAAGGTCACTTCATCTCAACAACGTAGCTTGGGTGCAGTGCTTGTGTCCTTTTTGTTCTGCCTTGTGAAAACATTGTTGTTTTGTAGATAAAGCAATGTTTTCATGGCAGGATTAAGCTTGCCCCTAGTGACTGCATTACTGACAGCCACGAGAGGCACTTCCACTGCAATGACCGAGTTTATCTCGGTCATCAAATACTGCACAGAGAGAAGCATTGGATTCAACGCATCCCTGTGAGAAGCGTTTGATTAGACGAGCATAGCTTGCTGCTCATGTGCTTCTTGTTTATAATGATTCTCTATAAGAATAATTTGATTGGACGAGAAGTGCAAGAAGAGTCAGTACTCTAGAAGATGACACGGGTGGAGGGATTGTGGTTATACAGAGTAAAACCCTTTCTTTCCATTTGTTTTATTACATTTAGGGGGGCACTCTTATCGAAATAGTTATTATAACAATGTAGCGTTAGGAATGTTTGTAAAGGGTTCTTTTAATGAATCTCCCTGTTAATTGTTACCATGTTATATCTCTATGCCAGACTAGTAGTATCATTGACTACTGTGTATTCATCATGGCTACTGAGGAACACAAGCTCATCTCACAATACACAGAATGACAAACTGTCAATATAGGGGCAGATCATGTAGATGCGTGAAAGGTTTGACATTAAATCTATACATTTGTCTATAACTTTGCTAATGCAATTATACACACATTTGAACATATTAAATTTCAGCAGTTTTTACAACTAATTAATTATTTTTAGAGGATGGTAAAAATTCAGTTTGTGGTCCTATTTATAGTATCTCTTAAAAATGACTAGACGGCTGTAACCCAGTCACCTTACCGGGGTCCCCAACATAGCTGAGGTTCCAGTGGGGACCAGGCTGGCCAAGCACAGGTCAAGGACAGGAGCTGTAACAGCAGTGTGCTACTACAGTGTGGATTTCCATTCACAATTGCTGGGAGGAAGTGATCTGAGATCACTTCCTCTACATGCTGCAATGCATAAATTGAGGATTGTCCTTCACCACGTTTTCATATTAGCAGATATCTGAAGTTTCACTGGGACTCCTGATAGGACAGAACTTCGAGTAGGTTGCCTACCCCTGATCAAGGGGAATGAATAAAAGAAAAATAAGCCATTGATACTTATTCACCTTCCTGGTCAGTTAAGGCAATCTCTATGTTGCTGAGAAAGGTGTTATCTGCATAAGTTTGTGTGAATGAAAGCAACTTCGCCACTGGTTCTTGGAGGGGCATACTTGCCAGCCTCGTACCCTATGACTATGGCCCCTGTCATAAAACTTGGTTTAAATCACTGTTTGTGCCTTTTTGGATATTTATGGCCACAGTTCGAACTTTTGAAGTGGCACTTCAAACTCCCGAACAGTCGAAGTGGCAACCATTCGACATTTGAATACGTGGCCACCTTGTTCGCATGGACCAAAAATGCGAATAGACTTCAAGGGGACTTAGCCGTGAATGCCCTAAACTATTTTTGGCATGAAAACCGTGTGGTTTCTGGTCGGTCCTTCAAGGGCACTTAGCCGCGATTCTATGGAACTGTTTTGGGGATGGAACCATCCCTGCGCATGGGCAAAACTATGACTTCAATAAAATGTCCAGGGTGGGAAGGAGATGGCGAGACCCCAATCAAGCATGGTTGTGGAGTCTGCAGTGCTTATGGTGTCTGGTGGAGTGCTTGGATTCCTCGGTGAGCACTAGGAGCATCCGGCGGCAGAGATACCCAACTGGGGTACAGGAAGCTCCGTTACAGTTTGCAGTAAACTTTTTTCCTAATTAAATAATTAATTTGGTGAAACCTTAGATGTAAATCTGCAGCTCCCTGTGTATATATAAACTGAAAAGTCAGACTCTGAACCCACTTGCAATGGGGGTTGTCGGCTTTTACCAGGTCAATGGAGAATTCTCCAAGCCATTCCATCAGGGCTGTTGGGCTGCCCTTTATTCTTCAGCAATATAAGGGGATTAGTATAGAAGTAGGTTTGTGTGGAGCTCTAGTGGAAGGATATAGAGAGTTGCTATGAGAGCAATTAGAGGGAGTGGGTATAGGAGCAGTTAGAGGAGGAGTTATAGGGAGTGGGTATAGGAGCAGTTAGAGGAGGAGTTATAGGGAGTGGGTATAGGAGCAGTTAGAGAAGGAGTTGTAGGGAGCGGGTATAGGAGCAGTTAGAGGAGGAGTTATAAGGAGTGGGTATAGGAGCAGTTAGAGGAGGACTTATAGGGAGTGGGTATAGGAGCAGTAAGAGGAGGAGTTATACAGAGTGGGTATAGGAGCAGTTAGAGGAGGAGTTATAGGGAATGGGTATAGGAGCAGTGAGAGGAGGAGTTATAGGGAGTGGGTATAGGAGCAGTTAGAGGAGGAGTTATAGGGAGTTGGTATAGGAGCAGTTAGAGAAGGAGTTATAGAGAGCGGGTATAAGAGCATTTAGAGGAGGAGTTATAGGGAGTGGGTATTGGAGCAGTTAGAGGAGGAGTTATAGGGAGTAGGTATTAGGAGCAGTTCGAGGAGGAGTTATAGGGAGTTGGTATAGGAGCAGGTAGAGGAGGAGTTATAGGGAGTAGGTATTAGGAGCAGTTCAAGGAGGAGTTGGTATAGGAGCAGTTAGAGTAGGAGTTATAGGGAGTTGGTATAGGAGCGGTTAGAGTAGAGGTTTTAGAAAGTTGGTATTGAAGGAGATATAGGGAGTTAGTATATGAGCATTTAAAGGAGGAGGTATAGGGAGTGGATATATCAGCAGTTAAAGGAGGAGTTATAGGGAGTGGGTATAAGGTCTAGGAAGGGGTGATAAGGAGTGAATTTTGGTGCATTAGTAAATATGCAACTGGAAGGTTTAATCAGGTCTAGATGAATGTTGACCAGGGCATTAGGCAAGTTGCCAGATTGGGGTTCCCTTTTGTTCAGTGAGTGTTGCGTGGTGTATCTGTGTGAGAATGTGTGCAGTGGCTGAGTACTGTGTATGTGGAGGAGTCTGAGCGCTGTATGTGGGGGCAGTGTACCTTTGTTTGTGACTGAGTGTTGTGTGTGTAGTGTCTAACCAGGTGTTACCTTTCTCCTGTGGTCCAGAGGTGAGCACACTGGTGGTCCACTTTAAGAATTATGTCACAGTTCCAGCCCTCAGTCAATGACTCAGAGAACTGTCTGTGGTGCTATGAGTCATAAAGATGTGCAGTGCGGCCATGAGAGACCTCTTAAATGTTCTGCACCTCATATTAAAGTGGACGACAATGCTCCTTCATCAAAGTGAGGAGACTCAGGACTGATCAGGGAGATCTTTTTGATTTCAGTGTCAGCTCATGGAGGACTCACTCACAGTTAGTGCCAGAGCTCCAGGTCCAGAATGTATGAGCGCAGGTCCTAGGTGGCCACCTTGGCTGCCTAATGGATATTCTAGCTCTGGATGTTTTAAAAGAGTTAATCGAATTAAAAATGTTGATGATTTAATGTCAAACCATATCAGCCTATTTCTGCTTGTGTCACCATTGTAGATTACATTTCCCCGTAAAATCAATCAGTCTCTCCGTCTGTCAAACATACCTTTTCAAACAGTAGAACGCCACGTGGGAGGAGAATTGTGTTCAATGACAAAACAGCCAGCAAACCACATATACATTGCTATTTCCCAGCCCCACATCGAAGCAAAGCATATCATTATGGAACAATTAGCTGTGTGACTATAATTACAATTCAAGCAATTGTCAGAGACTGAAATTACCTATCACTCTGTGCTACAAATCTGCAATATATTAACCTCTTAGCAGCCGGCGTTCCTGTGTACGCACAATGGATGAAGTGGTTAAACACAGCCTGGTGAGTGGTGCGTATTTCCTTTGAGTTTTGTTAGCTTGTTGTCTTTGTCCCGAAGAAGTTATTTTACACATCCTATGGTCCCGTTATCGGATGCCTAACCTTCTTTATTGATTGAAGAATGGATTCTATTCACTCTATAAATACGTTGTATTATGTGATTGTGTACAATTCTAAACAGGTAGTCCCTCAAGCCTCAGGCGTAAGCATATATTTTATAATGTTTCTTACATTTGTAGATGAAACAATAAAACGAAAGAAAGTAATTCACAATTATATTTGTTGTTTGCATTCCTAACAGGAGGCTGCCATTGGCGTACTGGCCACCGACTGACCCCAGATTTTATCTGTATTTTAATTGTCTGAAGACATTTTTTCTTCTTCCTCTCCCTGCAGGTGTCCCATTACCCGCTTCCTCTAAAACGGAAAACTTCCAACAATTCTAAAATGTGTTGTTCGCTAGTCCGAATATTACATCGCAATTTCAACTTCTAAACAGTAAAACCATTAATATGAAGGCATTATTGACCCTTAAAATACCGTCTAGCTAGCTGTAATAGAAAGTGCTTTTTGTTACCTTAAACATACTTTATCTGTAGGAACATTATTGTGTGATATGTGAGTACCTCGCTCGGCTCACTACTCAAACTGATTGCTTTCGGTTATAGCATCGTTCGGTCCTTCACTCATTGTCGTTTATTAGTTACATTTTCTACTTAAAGCATTAAGATGTTATGCGTTAAGGTATTAAACGCGCTCTATTATTTGCTGTAACGCAGGAAGAGAAGCTTTATTTCCTTTCTAAGCACCCTGGGATGTGATTAAAGCCTTATATACAAATCAGAGACCCAATAAAAAAACATTAGCAGGTAGGTTTCGAGAAATCTGCTACTTTCAACTTCTGTTTGTTTAAGAGATAATAGGATCAATGTAATCAATGTAAATAAAACATAAAAGTCAATAATGGTTGTGTTCAAAGAGGGGGCTCTGGTAGACAATCCCCCCTGGATGCCATGATAGCATATAACAAAGATAACATGAACTGCAAGTTTTCATTCCGGTAAATCTACTAAACAATGATTTAGATTTGTATTTATTTAGTCTTTGGGCTGTGGAATAAAGTACGCGGCCATTAAAACAATGACTATATACTAACAGTATAGGACAAATATGTATTCGTTAGCTTGAAAAAGACCTCTGTGAAGGTCGAAACGTTGCTGCTCTTTTTGTTCCATTAAGATCTGCCTGCGGCTTTAACACATCGAGTGCCTGGAAATCATCTTTGTAAATATGTATTCCTAACACTATAGAGCCCTAGTCACCGTTTAGGTGATATAAATGGCAATAATAATAATAATAATAAATGGTTCCGCGGCAAATACATGGTTAATTAACCATTTATTTGCTTACCTTAAACCAGCGCCGGGCTCCCTTGGCGCTGGTGACCTCTCCTCCTCCATCGACGTCAGCTCATTCAAACCCGCCCATAGGAAAGCATTGCTCAATGCTTTCTCATGGGGATCTTTTTTGACACTGGACTCTGTGAGTACTGGACTCCATGAGGACGTCCAGCGTCAAATAAGTGCGATTTACTCTGTGTAAATCGTGGAAGCAGTCTCCATGTCTCCCTGACAGCCACTAGAGGCTGGATTAACCCTGCAGTGTAAACTGCTATGTTTTCAGCTACAGGGTTAAAACTAGGGGTACCTGGCACCCATCCACTTCATTGAGCTGAAGTGGCCTGGGTGCCTATAATGGTCCTTTCAGTCTTGCTACTCTGGCCTTTAAATTGAATTCACTTTTAATGTTGAATGTCCCCAGATAACTATTACATTTATTGTAAACTTTCTGTGATGAAGTGCCCTTTGCCACTTGGTCCTGGAGAGGCCTGCTTGCCAGCCTCATGCCTTGTGACTATGGTCCCTGGGAGACTTTGCCAGTTAAAAACACTATTTGGACTCATTGGTGTTTTAAAAGACTGTTCTAGTCCTTTAAATGGTACTGGCACAATTCTGCAAGTTTAAGTTGGCACTTCGGATGCAGCCGAAGTGCCGAAGTAGTCGAGGTGGCCGCCATTTGACCACCGAACACGTGGCGGCGGCCATCCTTATTTAGTCGAATGCGGTCAGCGGGGTGTGCCGTCAAATTCATGGAACTAAAATCGGCTACAAAACGGCACGAACACCGCTGAAGTGTTACCTTCCCTGGAACTAATGCATTCGACAATTCGAAAGCCGTTTGACAGTTCATTCAACAATTCGAATGGTTGTCGTTCGTCTGTTTGAACTGACTTTAACATGGAAAATAGACCGGCCGCACAGCCTGATTCTCTGGAACTGTTCTCTGGAGACAGGGAGACTTCCATGGAACTTTTAAACCACTGGAGGGAATTGCCTGATTGTTGGATATGTTTATATTTGAATTATGCTGAGTTTGAATATGTAACTTTTAATATTGCATGTGTACTTTTCAAGTTATAGGAATTGTATAAAAACTGTATTTTTCCTGCCTTTGATAATTATATTAACCCATTTTGCATAGTAATTATATCACAGGCAAAGGGGAGGATTTTGCAGGAATGAATGGGAGTGTTTTACTGTATATTACGTGTTTGATTGGCTGTTCCACAAAACCCTGTGGGTGGTACTTTATCCGTAAAACCTGCATAAAAGAAAGCCATTTGGTGCTGATTAAAAGAGATCTTCTTGACCCTCAACACGTAGTCTTGTCTCGTGATTCGAGGGGACAGCTATATTCACACTGGGGATTGCTATACTTGGTATACTCCCCTGAGCTTTAATCACTTAGCACTTTTAAGAGCTTGTTCCTGATACGCTCTCCTGGAGGAGAGGTCTTCACCACACAGTCCTGGAGGACAGAGGCTGAACCAAGGTGGAAGGAAGACGGCGAGACTCCAGTTAAGCTACGGCGGTTGTGGAGTCTGCTGTGGTTGTGGTGTCCGGTGCGGTGCTTGTGGTCCTCAGAGCAAGCTATGAAGCGTCCATCAACGGAAGGTGGTTGGAGTACGGGTGATTCCGTTTCACTTTTTATAAAGTTATTGTGTGATTTAGAGCTCTGCGGTACTCTTGCAGATATCATATAACAATGGTTGTGGTTACTATGGAATATTTTTCTGATAAGAGTTATTTCAAGTAAAAGTTTATAAGGGCATCATTAAGAAATGTACTACTCTTCAGGTGTGCCAAATCTTCAATAGTGACTCTTAGCCCCCCTTTTATTGGTGCAGGAGGGTACACGATCATGGAACATAGGGTTTGGGACTATCCCAGCAAATTCGGGACATTTGGTAGCTGTGCACTCATACTCACATGGGATTGGGATTTTCAGTACACAATGGTAAGGAAACAAGCCCTGGTGGCCAGACTAGGGACACCCCTATTAAACAGGAAAACATCCCGAGACAGTGCTGTGTATATATGGCTACGGTTATTGCACATTACGGGAATTAACAAACAAATTGATAGCCAGAACTCTGGCAGCAGAACGGGGAAGACACAATAATATCTGAAATTAAATATGAATAAATAATGTGGACATAAAATCAGCAACATCTGCCGACTGGATCATTTTCCTGTCTGGATGAAAAGTAGGCAAAAATTTCACATAAAATACTCACCGGCAAAAAGCGAGAGCTTGAAATAAAATCTGTGAGTGTTATTGTAAAGTGAATTTGTAAAAATAATAAAAAAAAATAGGGTTTTATTTCTCTTAATCTGCCAGATGTCCAAAGATAACGGTTTCCATGTCCCACTCGGTCCCATTTAATTATTGACGATTCCATGGGGACCACCATGTGCAGTCACTCTGCCTTAACACGTCAGATTTTAATTCACAATGGGATGCACGCTGCAAACTCTGTACAAAAGGAGACTGTGTCTAATAGCTGCCAGTATGTAAAACCCAGGAGTTCAGAGAGACACACTGCCCCTTAAATAGACAGAAACTGGGACTGAGCTATAGACACACTGCCCCTTAAATAGACAGAAACTGGGACTGAGCTATAGACACCCTGCCCCTTCAATAGACAGAAACTAGGACTGAGCTATAGACACACTGACCCTTCAATAGACAGAAACTAGGACTGAGGTAGAGACACCCTGCCCCTTCAATAGACAGAAACTAGGACTGAGGTAGAGAAGGGAATGTGACCGTGAGCATGACTCTGCTAGAGATCCACACATATCTAACTCCTGGAAGCGTTATTGCTGTGGAGCTCTGCTAGAGATCCACACGTATCTAACTCCAGGAAGCGTTATTGCTGTGGAGCTCTGCTAGAGATCCACACGTATCTAACTCCAGGAAGCGTTATTGCTGTGGAGCTCTGCTAGAGATCCACACGTATCTAACTCCAGGAAGCGTTATTGCTGTGGAGCTCTGCTAGAGATCCACACATATCTAACTCCTGTAAGCGTTATTGCTGTGGAGCTCTGTTAGAGATCCACACATATCTAACTCCTGGAAGCGTTATTGCTGTAGAGCTCTGTTAGAGTTCCACACATATCTAACTCCTGGAAGCATTATTGCTGTAGAGCCCTTCGCCACTTTGTCCTGGAGAGGCCTGCTTGCCTGCCTCCTCCCCTGCGACTATGGCCCCGGGACATATTGCACTTTAAACACTATATTTGGGCATATGGATTTGTATTAGGCTGACTCTAGCCCTTTAACTATGCTGTAGGTCTGGACTGCTAATATAACCGAACAGCCGGGGGATTTATACGAATATATATTGCATGGAAATACCATTACTGGAGAATGCAGCCGTTCGTATGATTTCACACTAATTCTTTGTGCTCGGAATAGGTGGCCGCCATTTCGGGACTTTACACGTGTTCGCGGCCATCTTGCGCATGAACAGCGGTGTTTGCCTGTAACCGCATGGAACTAAAAACGGATACGCGAACAGGCGAACACCGCTGAGTCCTCCAGACCTCCATAAATTCGTACTGAAACTACCGAACGTCCCACCGTTCGGCAGAAAGACTTAATGGACTATGGGGAGTCTAGCGACCATAAAGATTCGAATGGATGGCAAGATGTTCGTGTCTTTTCACCGTGCGAACGGAGACCGACCGCAAGGCCAAAACTCATGGAACTATTTTCGGCTAGTTGGTCTGTGCGGTCGGTCAAAACTTTGGAACCCTGTATCTCCCGAACCATTTATCCGAATTGACTGATTTTTAGGTATGTTGGTCCCCTGAACAAGGGCTATCTGTTTTGGGGGTACATCCAGAACTTGGGTAAAATAATGTACGTTTTAATTATGTTAACTGGTTATCTGAGGGGAGGGGATGTGTGGGTTGTACCCTGTACAGGATTGGTGATTTTATGCCTCCCCCTGGGTGTGTTCTTTCTGTACTGAATCCTAATAAAAAGCAGGCTGGGTATTCCAGTCCTCAGTTCTTCTTGACCCTTCAAAACGTAGCCTTGTCTCGTTATTGGAGGGAATTGCTGTATCACACTGGGGATTGCTATGCTCTGCATATTCCCCTGAGCTTAATCACTTAGCTCTTTTAAGAGCTTGTTCCGGATACGCTCTCCTGGAGGAGAGGTCTTCCCCACACGGTCCTGAATGCTGGAGGTTCATTCCAGGGTGGAAGGAAGACGGCGCGGCTCCAGTTAAGCTACGGCGGTTGTGGAGCCTGCGGTGGTTGTGGTGTCGTCTGCAGTGCTTGGAGTCCTCTGAGAGCGATAGGAGCATCCATCAACGGAGGGTACTCGGTCGGAGTACACGGAGCTCCATTACATCCACACATATCTAACTCCTGGAAGTTCTGCTAGAGATCGACACATATCTAACTCCTGTAAGCGTTATTGCTGTGGAGCTCTGTTAGAGTTCCACACATATTTAACTCCTGTAAGCGTTATTGCTGTGGAGCTCTGCTAGAGATCCACACGTATCTAACTCCTGTAAGCGTTATTGCTGTGGAGCTCTGTTAGAGATCCACACATATCTAACTCCTGGAAGCGTTATTGCTGTGGAGCTCTGCTAGAGTTCCACACATATCTAACTCCTGGAAGCGTTATTGCTGTGGAGCTCTGCTAGAGATCCACACATATCTAACTCCTGGAAGCGTTATTGCTGTGGAGCTCTGCTAGAGTTCCACACATATCTAACTCCTGTAAGCGTTATTGCTGTGGAGCTCTGCTAGAGATCCACACATATCTAACTCCTGTAAGCGTTATTGCTGTGGAGCTCTGTTAGAGATCCACACATATCTAACTCCTGGAAGCGTTATTGCTGTGGAGCTCTGCTAGAGTTCCACACATATCTAACTCCTGGAAGCGTTATTGCTGTGGAGCTCTGCTAGAGATCCACACATATCTAACTCCTGGAAGCGTTATTGCTGTGGAGCTCTGTTAGAGTTCCACACGTATTTAACTCCTGTAAGCGTTATTGCTGTGGAGCTCTGCTAGAGATCCACACGTATCTAACTCCTGTAAGCGTTATTGCTGTGGAGCTCTGTTAGAGATCCACACATATCTAACTCCTGGAAGCGTTATTGCTGTGGAGCTCTGCTAGAGTTCCACACATATCTAACTCCTGGAAGCGTTATTGCTGTGGAGCTCTGCTAGAGATCCACACATATCTAACTCCTGGAAGCGTTATTGCTGTGGAGCTCTGTTAGAGTTCCACACGTATTTAACTCCTGTAAGCGTTATTGCTGTGGAGCTCTGCTAGAGATCCACACGTATCTAACTCCTGTAAGCGTTATTGCTGTGGAGCTCTGTTAGAGATCCACACATATCTAACTCCTGGAAGCGTTATTGCTGTGGAGCTCTGCTAGAGATCCACACATATCTAACTCCTGTTAATCATTTAGGCTGCTATTTCCTGTTCAACATGTCTGTATAGGATTATTTTATGCTGTGATTTTATGTTTGAATTTGATTTGGTTGTTTATGTCCCTGAGGAAGTCCTATTTGTTTGGGACGAAATGCGTAGGAACATGCAATATATATTTTTTTATATTTGTTCAAATAAATGTTCTTCCTATTTTGGAGCAATACCCCAAGACACACCACCGGTCCAGGTTTTGTAAGGATCCACCTAAATAATGTCCGGTTAGTATGAGTTAGAGCTGGGTATTAAACCACTGTTCTAGACAAAGTAAGGTCTAAACTCTAAGCAGTTCTGAAGCATCTTCCAAAATGTGAACGTCCCTGACACTTTGCCAAACCATGTGCTATCTTAAGAAACTCAAAAGAGAACTGTCAAGCATTTTCACAGAAGCAAATGCAAATGACCAATTCCAGTTGATTGACCCCAAATTTAGGACATCTAACCCAGTTGTAAGTACATCATATGGGAATTAAGAAGACAACCCCATAATTCTAATTATTTTCTATTAATGGTGAATCTGGGGGAGCACCAGGACAATATACCCCCCAATAAGTCAGAGGGCCCCCCATTAAATGCCTGTTATGTCTATGAATCTATGTACCTGTGTCTGTGTGGTTGTTTAGGTCTTTGCGTCTGTCTGTATGTAGGTGTAGGTATCTGCATTTGGGAATATGTATGAAGTGTATGTGTGTCAGTAGTTTTCAGTATTTGTAAGTTTATGTATATGCTGATTTTCTAAAGATGAAATGTGACAAAAAATCCTGTAGTGTCCCTTCCAAATTCTGTCTGTGGATCCACCCCCAATATATGAACCACAGGCTTTATAAGTTTGGGCAGCATTCTATGTGACACTGAAATGCGTTTTCATTATTTTAATTAGTCCTTCCCAAAGCCTCTGGGAAATACCACTGAATGTGAATTGGACTTTTTCAAGAAACTAAAAATAATAAAGTGTTTCTCCGGCAAACTATCGGCTGGGTAGACATTCTCGTACTTACTTTTACATTAAATATATAGCAATTCCCACTTATCCTTTTCAGAAAACAACATAGATCTCCAAACCAGAATCTAACCTCGTGGGGGAGATATATTTTAGAACTGACGAAAATTCAAGGAAAGCCATTTACTCTCTTTAATTTATACTTTTCTAAACATGACTCCAGAGTTTTTTTTAAAGTTGCCTTGTCAACTAAATACATTTTTTAACATTGTTCGATACATCACAAGAAATTACATGTATCTTGGAAAACTTTCTTCAAATGCTAGTTGTTAAGATATTCTTCATAACAAGATTATCATGAACCTGTGTAGCATTAGTTCTTCAACCAATCAAGGTGTGATGAAAAAAACTCCGGCTTCGGCAATTCTTACTTAGAATTGAAAATTCACTTTGAATTCTCACTCTAGTGTTTATAATTGCCTCCAGTATGCTTAGAGTCAAACCCTGCCAATAAACATGTGACGGAAGCTCCCGTGCTACGGACTTTTTGAGAGGTTTGAAGGAGCTCCTGTACTCTAACTTAGAACCTCTGCTAGGTCAGCTTTCTCGGTTCTACCAAGAGACTATGAGGCACCTGGGGTCTCTAAGGTTTTCGTCTACCGTACCAGGCTGCCATGAATAGAGCTCTGGAGACCTTCTCACCTGTAAAGCGGAGACCGTAGCTTTTCCCAGACACATTAGATGAGTCTGAATGTAGGGGATATAAACCAGTTATTGCACAGCACACAGCTATTTATACTGAACAGTGTTGGCTCTCCTTGCAGGGTCATGGCTATTCTCCGATTTGATAAGGAGTTCCAGGCATGCAGCGGCATAGTCCGGTATCCAAAAACAAATTCTTGGAACCTCTGGGGAGAGGAGGGCTCTCAACCACCAGGTATCCTGTGATGATTCCTTGCCTCACTGGTCTCTTCTCCAAATAGTGCTATGTTTGGAGGTCACCCCCTAAAAGCAGACCTCAGCAAAGTCCAGATCTGAGAAATAGTTCCAGAGTATCCCCCAGTCAGGTGCTTGACATGTAAAATGAGTCCAGACAATCCCCAGAGGTCCTTAAGTACATCTGGAAAACACAGTTTTCCTTTGGGGCTTCCATACACCTCCCCACAGTGACAAAGCCCCTTTCAGGGACTCTTGGGACTAGAGCCATATCTGTGGGCAGAATGCTGGCCTTTAAGCATCTCCAAAAGTTAGTAAACAAAAAAAAAGAGAGGAATGCCGCACACTTATTAAAATCCTGGTGCAACCAGACCTCGGGTTGGCTACCCGTTCTGTGATAGTTGAACAAAAATTGCAGTCCAGGCACTCAAGGATCAATCGAGCAGGTTTATTGGAACAGAGTGCGACGTTTTGATCCCACAAGGGATCTTTCTCAAGCTTGTGGGATCAAAACGTCGCACTCTGTTCCAATACACCTGCTCGATTGATCCTTGAGTGCCTGGACTGCAATTTATTTTCCACTATCTCCAAACGTCAGTGGCACAGAAGCTTCCATCACAAACACTTTTTGTCCTCTTTTGGCCCCTGATAAAAACAGGATTCAAGTCTGCTTTCCACCACCTGTTTTGGGATCACTGGTTCATGGATTTCATCTGAGCACTGTCAGATATCATATCCACTTCCTGGATGAGGCTGTCATTGTTCATCATTTTATAAGCTTAGTTGTGATATGTTTTGCAGAGATACTTTCTAATTGTTTCATCTCTTTATACAGCAATGCAATAAAAAAAACTCGATTTGACAAGAATAGCATCCATTTCTCTTTGGGTGTGCACCGCTTTGTATTCTACGTATGATATTTCAGTATCTGCACCCTTTGCAGGTGGTTTTTAGATAAGAGATATTTATAGCGCGTGCCCTGGGCTCCAACGAGACACTGCCAGTTATTAGATTTTTAGTGTTTATTGTTTTATTTTGGAATATTTCATTTAATTCTTCGTGTAGTAAAGTTTGCCTTTCACGATTAGAAAAGGGACGTTCATCTAAATATTTGTAATGCTGCGGATCCCAGAAGTCCATTGCAAAATAAAATCTCTGTATAATAAACATTTTCAGACAGCTTATATTCTTAAGGGTCATCTTTACCGCTGAACGAGCAGTACAAATCTGCACTATGATTCATGCAGGAAAGCTGCAGAGGATTGTGGGTAAGATCACTTCTCCTGACCAAACCAGCTTGGTGCCGAGATGTAATTTAGCAATCAATACTCCAAGGGTCTCAGAGTGCGTTCCACTCTCCCATCCCCATTAGCCATATCTGTATCTCGGTTCTGTGTTTAATATGTCTGATGATGAAAAAAAGCTTTTGAATCTGTCACTTGGCAACTCCTGTTTCACAGCAACATAAAATACTGCTTTCAGGGAGAACTGGTACAGGATCTAAGATATTACTGCGGATGCTCAAGTATCTCCTCGATTCCCGTTCTCTGTCTACCTTTTTTCTTTGTTAAATTTGGGCCTCAGCTCGCTGTCACTAATCTAGAACCAAGAAACCTTATGTATGACAATCTATGACAATCTACAGTGCTCATGTCCTCTCTATTGCTTGAGGAATATTAAAGGAACACTATAAGGTCAGGACCCTATAACGAAACCCCCCCCCCCCCCCGCCCTTTGCCCCCTCAGAATGGGTTAAAACTCACCAAGTTTTAACACCCTTGGTGACATCATCAAAATTGCAGATTTTTAGCCAATCCCCCCATGGGGAAAGCATTGGCTAAAATCGGCAATTGGAGTGTCTCCGCCAATCCGCCAATCAGTGCTCACCGAGGAATTCCAGCACTCCACCAGACACAATAAGCACTGCAGACCCCACTTCCAGCGATGCAGCTACGCTGGGGTCTCACCGTCCTTCACCCACCCTAGACCCAAGACCAGGATCCAGCTCCCAGTGGGCAGTCCTCTCCTACTCCCAGAGAGCGTAGCAGGAACAGCTCTTATAAGAGCTAGTGATTATAATTCCTGGGGAGTATAGGGATATAGCAATCTCCAGGTTAGACACAAACAATTTTATGAAACCCCTAAAAGTACCTTAAAACACATAAAACCCCATAAGTTACATCTCCTGATAACCCCGATCTGGGTGAACAACATATCCAAAGATCACCCTGATCAGTTCAGCAATTTCCAGGAAGTCATAGTTTTGACCGCCCGTGCACATGGTCCTATGCCCAAAACAGTTTCAGGGAATTAGGGCCCGCGGCCAGTCTCTCTTTATGGAGTACATTACATGAATGGAGCCTTTTAACGTGTATTGGGCAAGGGATATTGCAGGGCCCATAGTCACAGGGTAGAAGACTGGCAAACAGGCCTCTCAAAAATCAGTGGCGAGGTCACTTTTACCACAAAGGGGGAGGGGCCAAACACTGTTTTGGCCAATCAGTACCTCCTCATAAAGATGTATTGAATCAATGCATCTCTATGAGGAAAATTCAGGGTCTCCATGCAGAGTGTGGGGCCTGAACGTCAGGGCTGCTTACTGTGCAGCACTCAGCCATGAAGCACCTCCAGTGGCCATCTGAGGAGTGGCCACTTGGACGTGTCCCTAGGGACAATGTAAACACTGCCTTTTATCTTAAAAGATAATGTTTACATGAAAATGCCTGAAGGGAGCTATTATACTCACCAGAACAATTACATTAAGCTGTGTATTATACATTAAGCCGTATACTGTACATTAAGCTGTAGTTGTTCTGGTGACTATAGTGTCCCTTTAAATCAGTGAGTTATCATTTGGTCAGTATCTCACTAACTCTATATTACATAAACTAGACATGGCAGTGTTACCATTGCAGGACTAACACACCTCTACTGGTTGTCTTCCTGAGTTTGATTCTGTTTCCACACATCACCTCCTCTGAATGCTTCTCTTAGAGGAGGACCACGGTGCTCAGCGCACATGCACCTCTCTTTGGTAATACTCCGTCATGAGAAGCATTAGATAAAAAAAAGTGAGAATCGGGAAGACGTAGCGGGAGGAGGAGCCCACAGCCACACTGGAAATAAGGTAAGTAAAATACTTTTAAAATGTAACTTATGGGGACCCTAATTCTAAATAGGGAGGATTCCACTACATCAATAGAAATGCCTGTTCGTATTCTTAACCCTAATGCTTTATTCAATATATGCTCTTATACAAAGGGATACAGTATGGTTTTGACTTCGTGGGTAACATCCTATTTATTATAAAAACAAGTACAAGACATTAGCAAACATAGGCTTCTACATGTCTTCAGATCTATTTAGCTGGACGAATATTGCATGGAAATATTTAGACTGTTGAAATAAATAGATTCTTCTCGTTCCCAATTTTGCACTAATGTAGAACTTAAATATCACCTATTCTACATTGTATTCAGTCAGAAAACATTACAAAACCATTGCTTCTCCATTTCATATCAAGATAACAATAATGTGGACAGCCATATGTGTTCCAAGTGTCAGAGGACGCATTCTGGGGGCCTGTTTGCATTTGTGCATGCTACAGTTTCCGAGTGCTTTGTTAGATCTCAGATTAAACTGATGTTAAAGGATATTGGCACGCACGCCACTAAACGTTTATTTATTGTCTCATAAATATCTGATACGTTTTGTAAAATGTAAAAATGTGCTGTGCTTTATTTTAATGCTGTATTTTCTCCCTGGAAGCTGCGGGCACAGCTCCGTAATTGCTGATCTTTGAGATTAACAGATACCAAAAAGCTGACACAGAATAACTACTCTTCAAAATGTAACTGTTTTGTGACTGTCACAAATGTAGCAGGCATGCTTGACTAAACAGTGTAGGAAATGGACATGCAAAGGTTTCCCTCTATATAGGCATTGTAAAACCAGTGAATATGGGTTTTATCAGCAAAACAAGCTTTATCTTACAATCTGTAAGTTATAAAGCATGTGTGCATTAGACACTAGTCACCAAAACGGCTTTAGCTTTAGCTTAATGAAGCAGTTTTGGTGTATAGAACATGCCCCTGCAGCCTCACTGCTCAATCATCTGCCATTTAAGAGTTAAATCCCTTTGTTTATGAACCCTAGTCACACCTCCCTGCACGTGACTTGCACAGCCTTCCTAAACACTTCCTGTAAAGAGTCATCTAATGTTTATACTGCCTTTATTGCAAATTCTGTTTCATTTAGATTGTTTTACCCAGCAGGAACAAGAAAGTTCAATTTACAGAGCAGGAGATTAAAAACTTGTAAAGTAAGTTACTGACTGAAAATTAGGCCATTTTATTTTCATGCAGAACTGAGTGACAGACACTATACAAATAGAGTTAACTGATACAAATAACAAAAACACACATCAAATACAAAACTATTGTGAAAGTGCTCTCCCTTTAAATCTATATTTCTCCCAGATATTGGTATCTAATTTTTATGAATTGCAAAAACAAATCAGCAACCCATAATAATGGCATAATATTTTCTATGATAAAGCTTATATTAAATGTTTCTTAAAACAGAATATTCCATTTATCCAAAGCACCCAATATTGGGTTGAATAATGTTTAAGTTATCCAAATGAAACAATCCAGATAGCGAGATAAAAAGCATTGCCCATGATTATAATGATCCAATGTCAATTCGCACAGCACAGAGTGCCTTCTCAGAGATCCAATTTACTGCTCGATACACACTCATAGATCCAAACACTGCAATTATCTGAACATTCAATGCAATTATTTGTTCAATCTGATACATTGATTATTGCAAAACAAGAATGGAGTTTGGGCAAATATACAGAAACCCCTATTGGAAACCGTGGATTTTCACATAAGCTCCTGAATACGAATGATGGGACGACAATGGGCCAAGCTGGGGAGGGATGCAAATCTTGTTTCAAAATCGTAGAAATAGATTTTTTTTTAATAATGATTAATAAAATACATTCTTGTTCTATGCTAGACCTTTATTGAATAGTATGTGTACATAAAGTAACAACTACCTACATGTTCTGTCATCTGATACTATGTTAGGCATTCATGTATTGAGAGTGCATATATTTTGGGTGTGGAGATATAACGGGTTAATTACTGAAGGGAGTTTTACATACCAGAGCAGCCAAACGGAGTACAATGCTGACTCCGAGAATTTCTTCAGTGCAGTGAATTTGAATTCACCTAAAATTTTCAATTTAGTGTATAACCCTGATAGGTTATTGTCATTAGTATGCTGTGACCCTGGGAGGGACTGACCATTAAACATGTCACTGTCATTAGTACACTGTGACCCTGGGAGGGACCGACCATTAAACATGTCACTGTCATTAGTACACTGTGACCCTGGGAGGGACTGACCATTAAACATGTCACTGTCATTAGTACACTGTGACCCTGGGAGGGACCGACCATTAAACATGTTACTGTCATTAGTACACTGTGACCCTGGGAGGGACCGACCATTAAACATGTCACTGTCATTAGTACACTGTGACCCTGGGAGGGACTGACCATTAAACATGTCACTGTCATTAGTACACTGTGACCCTGGGAGGGACTGACCATTAAACATGTCACTGTCATTAGTACACTGTGACCCTGGGAGGGACTGACCATTAAACCTGTCACTGTCATTAGTACACTGTGACCATGGGAGGGACTGACCATTAAACCTGTCACTGTCATTAGTACACTGTGACCCAGGGAGGGACTGACCATTAAACATGTCACTGTCATTAGTACGCTGTGACCCTGGGAGGGACTGACCATTAAACATGTCACTGTCATTAGTACACTGTGACCCTGGGAGGGACTGAACCTTAAACATGTCACTGTCATTAGTACACTGTGACCCTGGGAGGGACTGACCATTAAACATGTCACTGTTATTAGTACACTGTGACCCTGGGAGGGACCGACCATTAAACATGTCACTGTCATTAGTACACTGTGACCCTGGGAGGGACTGACCATTAAACATGTCACTGTCATTAGTGCACTGTGACCCTGGGAGGGACTGACAATTAAACATGTCACTGTCATTAGTACACTGTGACCCTGGGAGGGACCGACCATTAAACATGTCACTGTCATTAGTACACTGTGACCCTGGGAGGGACTGACCATTAAACATGTCACTGTCATTAGTACACTGTGACCCTGGGAGGGACTGACCATTAAACATGTCACTGTCATTAGTACACTGTGACCCTGGGAGGGACTGACCATTAAACATGTCACTGTCATTAGTACACTGTGACCCTGAGAGGGACTGACCATTAAACATGTCACTGTCATTAGTACACTGTGACCCTGGGAGGGACCGACCATTAAACATGTCAATGTCATTAGTACGCTGTGACCCTGGGAGGGACTGCCCATTAAACATGTCACTGTCATTAGTACGCTGTGACCCTGGGAGGGACTGACCATTAAACATGTCACTGTCATTAGCACACTGTGACCCTGGGAGGGACTGACCATTAAACATGTCACTGTCATTAGTACGCTGTGACCCTGGGAGGGACTGACCATTAAACATGTCACTGACATTAGTACGCTGTGACCCTGGGAGGGACTGACCATTAAACATGTCACTGTCATTAGTACACTACTGTGACCCTGGGAGGGACTAACCATTAAACACGTCACTGTCATTAGTACGCTGTGACCCTGGGAGGGACTGACCATTAAACATGTCACTGCCATTAGTACGCTGTGACCCTGGGAGGGACTGACCATTAAACATGTCACTGTCATTAGTACACTGTGACCCTGGGAGGGACCGACCATTAAACATGTCACAGTCATTAGTACACTGTGACCCTGGGAGGGACCGACCATTAAACATGTCACTGCCATTAGTACACTGTGACCCTGGGAGGGACTGACCATTAAACATGTCACTGTCATTAGTACACTGTGACCCTGGGAGGGACTGACCATTAAACATGTCACTGTCATTAGTACACTGTGACCCTGGGAGGGACTGACCCTTAAACATGTCACTGTCATTAGTACACTGTGACCCTGGGAGGGACTGACCATTAAACATGTCACTGTCATTAGTACACTGTGACCCTGGGAGGGACTGACCATTAAACATGTCACTGTCATTAGTACACTGTGACCCTGGGAGGGACTGACCATTAAACATGTCACTGTCATTAGTACACTGTGACCCTGGGAGGGACTGACCATTAAACATGTCACTGTCATTAGTACACTGTGACCCTAGGAGGGACTGACCATTAAACCTGTCACTGTCATTAGTACACTGTGACCCTGGGAGGGACTGACCATTAAACATGTCACTGTCATTAGTACACTGTGACCCTGGGAGGGACTGACCATTAAACCTGTCACTGTCATTAGTACACTGTGACCATGGGAGGGACTGACCATTAAACCTGTCACTGTCATTAGTACACTGTGACCCTGGGAGGGACTGACCATTAAACATGTCACTGTCATTAGTACACTGTGACCCTGGGAGGGACTGACCATTAAACCTGTCACTGTCATTAGTACACTGTGACCATGGGAGGGACTGACCATTAAACATGTCACTGTCATTAGTACGCTGTGACCCTGGGAGGGACTGACCATTAAACATGTCACTGTCATTAGTACACTGTGACCCTGGGAGGGACTGACCCTTAAACATGTCACTGTCATTAGTACACTGTGACCCTGGGAGGGACTGACCATTAAACATGTCACTGTTATTAGTACACTGTGACCCTGGGAGGGACCGACCATTAAACATGTCACTGTCATTAGTACACTGTGACCCTGGGAGGGACTGACCATTAAACATGTCACTGTCATTAGTGCACTGTGACCCTGGGAGGGACTGACAATTAAACATGTCACTGTCATTAGTGCACTGTGACCCTGGGAGGGACTGACAATTAAACATGTCACTGTCATTAGTACACTGTGACCCTGGGAGGGACCGACCATTAAACATGTCACTGTCATTAGTACACTGTGACCCTGGGAGGGACTGACCATTAAACATGTCACTGTCATTAGTACACTGTGACCCTGGGAGGGACTGACCATTAAACATGTCACTGTCATTAGTACACTGTGACCCTGGGAGGGACTGACCATTAAACATGTCACTGTCATTAGTACACTGTGACCCTGGGAGGGACTGACCATTAAACCTGTCACTGTCATTAGTACACTGTGACCCTGGGAGGGACTGACCATTAAACATGTCACTGTCATTAGTACACTGTGACCCTGGGAGGGACTGACCATTAAACCTGTCACTGTCATTAGTACACTGTGACCATGGGAGGGACTGACCATTAAACCTGTCACTGTCATTAGTACACTGTGACCCAGGGAGGGACTGACCATTAAACATGTCACTGTCATTAGTACGCTGTGACCCTGGGAGGGACTGACCATTAAACATGTCACTGTCATTAGTACACTGTGACCCTGGGAGGGACTGACCCTTAAACATGTCACTGTCATTAGTACACTGTGACCCTGGGAGGGACTGACCATTAAACATGTCACTGTTATTAGTACACTGTGACCCTGGGAGGGACCGACCATTAAACATGTCACTGTCATTAGTACACTGTGACCCTGGGAGGGACTGACCATTAAACATGTCACTGTCATTAGTGCACTGTGACCCTGGGAGGGACTGACAATTAAACATGTCACTGTCATTAGTACACTGTGACCCTGGGAGGGACCGACCATTAAACATGTCACTGTCATTAGTACACTGTGACCCTGGGAGGGACTGACCATTAAACATGTCACTGTCATTAGTACACTGTGACCCTGGGAGGGACTGACCATTAAACATGTCACTGTCATTAGTACACTGTGACCCTGGGAGGGACTGACCATTAAACATGTCACTGTCATTAGTACACTGTGACCCTGGGAGGGACTGACCATTAAACATGTCACTGTCTTTAGTACACTGTGACCCTGGGAGGGACCAACCATTAAACATGTCAATGTCATTAGTACGCTGTGACCCTGGGAGGGACTGCCCATTAAACATGTCACTGTCATTAGTACGCTGTGACACTGGGAGGGACTGACCATTAAACATGTCACTGTCATTAGCACACTGTGACCCTGGGAGGGACTGACCATTAAACATGTCACTGTCATTAGTACACTGTGACCCTGGGAGGGACTGACCATTAAACATGTCACTGTCATTAGTACACTGTGACCCTGGGAGGGACTGACCATTAAACATGTCACTGTCATTAGTACACTGTGACCCTGGGAGGGACTGACCATTAAACATGTCACTGTCATTAGTACGCTGTGACCCTGGGAGGGACTGACCATTAAACATGTCCCTGTCATTAGTACGCTGTGACCCTGGGAGGGACCGACCATTAAACATGTCACTGTCATTAGTACACTGTGACCCTGGGAGGGACTGACCATTAAACATGTCACTGTCATTAGTACGCTGTGACCCTGGGAGGGACTGACCATTAAACATGTCACTGTCATTAGTACGCTGTGACCCTGGGAGGGACTGACCATTAAACATGTCACTGTCATTAGTACACTGTGACCCTGGGAGGGACCGACCATTAAACATGTCAATGTCATTAGTACGCTGTGACCCTGGGAGGGACTGCCCATTAAACATGTCACTGTCATTAGTACGCTGTGACCCTGGGAGGGACTGACCATTAAACATGTCACTGTCATTAGCACACTGTGACCCTGGGAGGGACTGACCATTAAACATGTCACTGTCATTAGTACGCTGTGACCCTGGGAGGGACTGACCATTAAACATGTCACTGTCATTAGTACGCTGTGACCCTGGGAGGGACTGACCATTAAACATGTCACTGTCATTAGTACACTACTGTGACCCTGGGAGGGACTAACCATTAAACACGTCACTGTCATTAGTACGCTGTGACCCTGGGAGGGACTGACCATTAAACATGTCACTGCCATTAGTACGCTGTGACCCTGGGAGGGACTGACCATTAAACATGTCACTGTCATTAGTACACTGTGACCCTGGGAGGGACCGACCATTAAACATGTCACAGTCATTAGTACACTGTGACCCTGGGAGGGACCGACCATTAAACATGTCACTGTCATTAGTACACTGTGACCCTGGGAGGGACTGACCATTAAACATGTCACTGTCATTAGTACACTGTGACCCTGGGAGGGACTGACCATTAAACATGTCACTGTCATTAGTACACTGTGACCCTGGGAGGGACTGACCCTTAAACATGTCACTGTCATTAGTACACTGTGACCCTGGGAGGGACTGACCATTAAACATGTCACTGTCATTAGTACACTGTGACCCTGGGAGGGACTGACCATTAAACATGTCACTGTCATTAGTACACTGTGACCCTGGGAGGGACTGACCATTAAACATGTCACTGTCATTAGTACACTGTGACCCTGGGAGGGACTGACCATTAAACATGTCACTGTCATTAGTACACTGTGACCCTAGGAGGGACTGACCATTAAACCTGTCACTGTCATTAGTACACTGTGACCCTGGGAGGGACTGACCATTAAACATGTCACTGTCATTAGTACACTGTGACCCTGGGAGGGACTGACCATTAAACCTGTCACTGTCATTAGTACACTGTGACCATGGGAGGGACTGACCATTAAACCTGTCACTGTCATTAGTACACTGTGACCCTGGGAGGGACTGACCATTAAACATGTCACTGTCATTAGTACACTGTGACCCTGGGAGGGACTGACCATTAAACCTGTCACTGTCATTAGTACACTGTGACCATGGGAGGGACTGACCATTAAACATGTCACTGTCATTAGTACGCTGTGACCCTGGGAGGGACTGACCATTAAACATGTCACTGTCATTAGTACACTGTGACCCTGGGAGGGACTGACCCTTAAACATGTCACTGTCATTAGTACACTGTGACCCTGGGAGGGACTGACCATTAAACATGTCACTGTTATTAGTACACTGTGACCCTGGGAGGGACCGACCATTAAACATGTCACTGTCATTAGTACACTGTGACTCTGGGAGGGACTGACCATTAAACATGTCACTGTCATTAGTGCACTGTGACCCTGGGAGGGACTGACAATTAAACATGTCACTGTCATTAGTACACTGTGACCCTGGGAGGGACCGACCATTAAACATGTCACTGTCATTAGTACACTGTGACCCTGGGAGGGACTGACCATTAAACATGTCACTGTCATTAGTACACTGTGACCCTGGGAGGGACTGACCATTAAACATGTCACTGTCATTAGTACACTGTGACCCTGGGAGGGACTGACCATTAAACATGTCACTGTCATTAGTACACTGTGACCCTGGGAGGGACTGACCATTAAACCTGTCACTGTCATTAGTACACTGTGACCCTGGGAGGGACTGACCATTAAACATGTCACTGTCATTAGTACACTGTGACCCTGGGAGGGACTGACCATTAAACCTGTCACTGTCATTAGTACACTGTGACCATGGGAGGGACTGACCATTAAACCTGTCACTGTCATTAGTACACTGTGACCCAGGGAGGGACTGACCATTAAACATGTCACTGTCATTAGTACGCTGTGACCCTGGGAGGGACTGACCATTAAACATGTCACTGTCATTAGTACACTGTGACCCTGGGAGGGACTGACCCTTAAACATGTCACTGTCATTAGTACACTGTGACCCTGGGAGGGACTGACCATTAAACATGTCACTGTTATTAGTACACTGTGACCCTGGGAGGGACCGACCATTAAACATGTCACTGTCATTAGTACACTGTGACCCTGGGAGGGACTGACCATTAAACATGTCACTGTCATTAGTGCACTGTGACCCTGGGAGGGACTGACAATTAAACATGTCACTGTCATTAGTACACTGTGACCCTGGGAGGGACCGACCATTAAACATGTCACTGTCATTAGTACACTGTGACCCTGGGAGGGACTGACCATTAAACATGTCACTGTCATTAGTACACTGTGACCCTGGGAGGGACTGACCATTAAACATGTCACTGTCATTAGTACACTGTGACCCTGGGAGGGACTGACCATTAAACATGTCACTGTCATTAGTACACTGTGACCCTGGGAGGGACTGACCATTAAACATGTCACTGTCATTAGTACACTGTGACCCTGGGAGGGACCGACCATTAAACATGTCAATGTCATTAGTACGCTGTGACCCTGGGAGGGACTGCCCATTAAACATGTCACTGTCATTAGTACGCTGTGACACTGGGAGGGACTGACCATTAAACATGTCACTGTCATTAGCACACTGTGACCCTGGGAGGGACTGACCATTAAACATGTCACTGTCATTAGTACACTGTGACCCTGGGAGGGACTGACCATTAAACATGTCACTGTCATTAGTACACTGTGACCCTGGGAGGGACTGACCATTAAACATGTCACTGTCATTAGTACACTGTGACCCTGGGAGGGACTGACCATTAAACATGTCACTGTCATTAGTACGCTGTGACCCTGGGAGGGACTGACCATTAAACATGTCCCTGTCATTAGTACGCTGTGACCCTGGGAGGGACCGACCATTAAACATGTCACTGTCATTAGTACACTGTGACCCTGGGAGGGACTGACCATTAAACATGTCACTGTCATTAGTACGCTGTGACCCTGGGAGGGACTGACCATTAAACATGTCACTGTCATTAGTACGCTGTGACCCTGGGAGGGACTGACCATTAAACATGTCACTGTCATTAGTACACTGTGACCCTGGGAGGGACTGACCATTAAACATGTCAATGTCATTAGTACGCTGTGACCCTGGGAGGGACTGCCCATTAAACATGTCACTGTCATTAGTACGCTGTGACCCTGGGAGGGACTGACCATTAAACATGTCACTGTCATTAGCACACTGTGACCCTGGGAGGGACTGACCATTAAACATGTCACTGTCATTAGTACACTGTGACCCTGGGAGGGACTGACCATTAAACATGTCACTGTCATTAGTACACTGTGACCCTGGGAGGGACTGACCATTAAACATGTCACTGTCATTAGTACACTGTGACCCTGGGAGGGACTGACCATTAAACATGTCACTGTCATTAGTACGCTGTGACCCTGGGAGGGACTGACCATTAAACATGTCACTGTCATTAGTACACTACTGTGACCCTGGGAGGGACTAACCATTAAACACGTCACTGTCATTAGTACACTGTGACCCAGGGAGGGACTGACCATTAAACATGTCACTGTCATTAGTACGCTGTGACCCTGGGAGGGACTGACCATTAAACATGTCGCTGCCATTAGTACGCTGTGACCCTGGGAGGGACTGACCGTTATATATCTCCCTGTCTTAATACAATTTGACCCTAACAGAATGGACTGACTGTTAAATACGTAGTCTCAATTTGTTTAAACCTGAAGAGTACCGTAAGTGTGTACTCACCTGGGTGGTGCAGTCGTACGAACACGTTTCAGGTGAGGTATCCTGCCCAGCAGCTGTAAGAAAATATAGAACTCATTTTAATCTCACGATGTTAGTCAGTCCTGTAAGAATGAGACACAACTCTGCCGATTTTTAGATCACACTTTTCCACAATTCTATAAATACAAGACAATATGTTAATAAACTATAATAATAAATAATATTATATTTATGTATTTTCTATATTTACTCCAGCCCCATTCTACCATGTTTTACAGGAGCACAATGTGACAGCGTCAGAAAAGCGCTAACTCCGCCCACACATTACGCAGTGCAGGTCACAGCATGCGCAGCCACGATACGCTTCAATATGATGGAGATGGTTTATTCATGCAGGCCGGCTGCACAATGCATGTCTGTCCGTCTGTCTGTCTGTCTGTCTGTCTGTAGTCTGTCTGTCTGTCTGTCCGTCTGTTTGTAGTCTGTCTGTCTGTAGATTCAGCAAGGTGCCTCAATTAAAGAGGGGGATGGTCTCTCTAAGGCTAGAGCGCTAAAGAGCGCTGCACACGTGTGGTGGTGCTTTTAACCCTTTCAAGAAACACACAGCCTGCTATCGCCGTCTATCACTATTGCCCTGGTCGTGAAAGGGGTTACAGAGAGCAGATATACACCCAAAATGAGGAAACAGATGACAAAGTAGCAGAAAATAATTTAAGCTGAATAAAGCTATTATAAATGTATCTGTGGAATGCGTGGGCACACTGTAAAATAGAGGCGAAAGATGAAATCTTTCATAGTAGGATAGCACACAGTGTTAAGAATTCCATAGACATAGCGCGTGTGAATGAATCGCTTTCCTGCCCTTGAAGGGTTAAAGATTACTAGGTTGCAATGACATGCAGTTTAGCCAATTTATGGGGAGGGGAGGGAGGTTTTATCCGATCATAGGGGAACTAAGCACATTTTTAGAAGCATCACAGCTTAACCGGGCCGGGTCACAGAGTACAGCGGGATAACATCTCTCGCTCGCAGAGACAAATTATAAAGCAGAGAAACTGTACGCATTGCCTTCCATTAACAGTGAATTAAAACCTACTGTACTTATATCCACCCTAATTATACCATATTAAACCATTAAGAATCAGACTGTCAAAACTAGTAGGTTCTATCTGCCTAAGGCGATTGTGCAGCGCAGATAGGATCGCTCTATCCTTTAAGGGAGTTTTTAAAAATATAGCTTCTTAGAAAGCAAATATCTTTCTATTGTTATTATATATTATATCAAAAATAGCAGCACTAATTAGTAAGTATTACTAGTAATAGGAGGAGTTATACGGAGGTGTGACGGGTCGCCTGCCACCCCGACTGGGTGCCTCCATCAAACAATGCTCCTAGGGCTTGCCAAGGACCATGACACCATAACCACTGCCAACCCCACGAACCGCCGCAGCTTGGTTTGGGGTTTCGCCGTCCTCCACCCACCCTGGACCCAAGAGCGGGCTCCAGTAATAGGAGGAGTTATAGAAAAGGTTATATGGAGTAGTAGGAGGAGTTATAAAGAGGGTTATAAGGAGTAATAGGAGGAGTTATAGGGAGGGTTATATGGAGTAATAGGAGGAGCTATAGGGAGGGTTATATGGAGTAATAGGAGGAGTTATAGGGAGGGTTATATGGAGTAATAGGAGGGGTTATAGGGAGGGTTATATGGAGTAATAGGATGAGTTATAGGGAGGGTTATATGGAGTAATAGGAGGAGTTATAGGGAGGGTTATATGGAGTAATAGGAGGGTTTATAGGGAGGGTTATATGGAGTAATAGGAGGGGTTATAGGGAGGGTTATATGGAGTAATAGGAGGAGCTATAGGGAGGGTTATATGGAGTAATAGGAGGAGTTATAGGGAGGGTTATATGGAGTAATAGGAGGGGTTATAGGGAGGGTTATATGGAGTAATAGGAGGAGTTATAGGGAGGGTTATATGGAGTAATAGGAGGAGCTATAGGGAGGTTATATGGAGTAATAGGAGGAGTTATAGGGAGGGTTATATGGAGTAATAGGAGGGGTTATAGGGAGGGTTATATGGAGTAAAAGGAGGAGTTATAGGGAGGGTTATATGGAGTAATAGGAGGAGCTATAGGGAGGGTTATATGGAGTAATAGGAGGAGTTATAGGGAGGTTATATGGAGTAATAGGAGGAGTTATAGGGAGGGTTATATGGAGTAATAGGAGGGGTTATAGGGAGGGTTATATGGAGTAAAAGGAGGAGTTATAGGGAGGGTTATATGGAGTAATAGGAGGAGCTATAGGGAGGGTTATATGGAGTAATAGGAGGGGTTATAGGGAGGGTTATATGGAGTAATAGGAGGAGTTATAGGGAGGGTTATATGGAGTAATAGGAGGAGCTATAGGGAGGGTTATATGGAGTAATAGGAGGGGTTATATGGAGGGTTGTATGGAGTAATAGGAGGAGCTATAGGGAGGTTATATGGAGTAATAGGAGGAGTTATAGGGAGGGTTATATGGAGTAATAGGAGGGGTTATAGGGAGGGTTATATGGAGTAAAAGGAGGAGTTATAGGGAGGGTTATATGGAGTAATAGGAGGGATTATAGGGAGGGTTATATGGAGTAATAGGAGGAGTTATAGGGAGGGTTATATGGAGTAATAGGAGGAGTTATAGGGAGGTTATATGGAGTAATAGGAGGAGTTATAGGGAGGGTTATATGGAGTAATAGGAGGAGTTATAGGGAGGGTTATATGGAGTAATAGGAGGAGTTATAGGGAGGTTATATGGAGTAATAGGAGGGGTTATAGAGAGGGTTATATGGAGTAATAGGAGGAGTTATAGGGAGGTTATATGGAGTAATAGGAGGAGTTATAGGGAGGGTTATATGGAGTAATAGGAGGAGTTATAGAGAGGGTTATATGGAGTAATAGGAGGAGTTATAGAGAGGGTTATATGGAGTAATAGGAGGGGTTATAGGCAGGGGCGTATTAGCCGCGAGGCAAACAAGGCATTTGCCTTGGGCGGCATTTTCCAGGGGGCGGCAAAAAACGCCGCCCCCAAATGCCCAAGGCAAATGTCTTGTTAGCCTTGCGGCTAACAGACATGCTGGGCTGGTTGCTGGGCGGCCGGCGAGGGAGCTCTTCCCCTGAGCTCTCTGTTCAGCTCACTCGCGCGCCGCCCGCAGAGTGAGACTGGGAGCCGGAATATGACGTCATATTCCGGCTCCGCCTCCCAGCCTCACTCTGCGGGCGGCGCGCGAGGGAGCTGAGCAGAGAGCTCAGGGGAAGAGCTCCCTCGCCGGCCGCCCAGCCTGCCCGCCAGTGCTGTCCTGCAGCCACTGGACCACCAGGGAATGGGAGAACCCCCCCACCCCCAGCATTCCCAAAGGTAGGGGGGGGGGGAGTAAATAAAAAAAAAATGTGTTAATGTGAGTGTGTGTGTGTGTCTCTGACTGTGTGTGTCTGATAGTGTGTGTGTGTGTCTGTTAGTGTGTGTGTGTGTGTGTGTGTTAGTGTGTATGTGTGTGTCTGTTAGTGTGTGTGTGTCTGTGACTGTGTGTGTTAGTGTGTGTGTGTGTCTGTTAGTGTGTGTGTCTGTTAGTGTGTGTGTCTGACTGTGTGTGTCTGACTGTGTGTCCCCGACAGTGTGTGTCTGTTAGTGTGTGTGTCTGTTAGTGTGTGTGTGTGTCCGACTGTGTGTGTTTGTTAGTGTGTGTGTCTCACTGAGTGTGTCTGTTAGTGTGTCCGTCCGTCCGACTGTGTGTGTTTGTTAGTGTGTGTGTCAGACTGTGTGTGTTTGTTAGTGTGTGTGTCTCACTGTGTGTGTCTGTTAGTGTGTGTGTGTCCGACTGTGTGTGTTTGTTAGTGTGTGTGTCTCACTGTGTGTGTCTGTTAGTGTGTGTGTGTCCGACTGTGTGTGTTTGTTAGTGTGTGTGTCAGACGGTGTGTGTCTCACTGTGTGTGTCTGTTAGTGTGTGTGTGTGTCCGACTGTGTGTGTTTGTTAGTGTGTGTGTCAGACTGTGTGTGTTTGTTAGTGTGTGTGTCTCACTGTGTGTGTCTGTTAGTGTGTGTGTGTCCGACTGTGTGTGTTTGTTAGTGTGTGTGTCTGACTGTGTGTGTTTGTTAGTGTGTGTGTGTGTCCGACTGTGTGTGTCTGACTGTGTGTGTCTGTTAGCTAGTGTATGCGTATCTGTCAGTGAATGTGTGTGTATTTAGAAGGCGGGGCAGGGGGGGAGGGTTGGGTGGGGGTGGCGCGCGCGGGGGGGGGTGTCTGAGTTTTGTCCTGCCTAGGGCAGCACAAAACCAAGATACACCACTGGTTATAGGGAGCGTTATATGGAGTAATAGGGTGAGTTATAGGGAGGGTAATTGAAAGGATATATGTAACAGTAAGATAATGTATATGTTTTGGTTGTATGGAGAAATTATATGGAATATTTAACATATTGAAACCAATAAATGGATATTTAAGAGACGTTATATTGTGAAGTAGATAGATATTACTTATAATGTAAATTGGTAGATGAGTATTGCAGTATTGAGTGTATGGAGCTATATAGACAATTTTATCCTATCTTCGCAAGCACGCGGTTATAACTTGTGTGGCCTGCTGTAGGATATTGCTAGATATTACAAGTTCCCTATTGGGGAAACGCCAAGAACGATTTACTTGCATGAAATTGACCCCTGAACTACTGGAAAATAGGTAATGATACAATTAGTAAACCTTAGCTTCAGTGCTTTCCGAGTGGTGAGGTCAGATGTGAAGTCTAGGTGTTCCGAAAGACATTTATAGGTAATTGTTATATCAAAATGCTCTACTCTATAATGTTATAACTATGACTTTAATTCAGTTAATTCAGACAAAAATATTGTTTGATACCACAAAGGTTCTGCCAACACCTTGGCAGATTATGATATGGTTCCGTGCACTAACTTGGAATACAAATACAAAAAGATAAGTCCTGCGCTCACTCCCATCACTCCTGGGCGGCAGCAACGACCACAGTACACGTCAGCCCCAATACATACAGTAAAAACCAAAGAAAAAAGTTACGTGCTAAATCCCTAGGTATATTTAAACAAATGGAGGTAATTTAGTTATTCCAATGGCCATTGGAGGGAATGCCCCCCTAGACTGACTTTTCGCCTTTATTCCTTGAGCTGTCGCCCATCCCATGTGTTCCCTATTAAGGGTTAATCTGTTTATACCAAACACCAACAATGTATCGTCTCCCAGAGCAAACACTTATGGGAAAGGAATTTATAGCATGATTTGACCTGACAGTGATAGTCTGCTCCGGGTCCATCAATCTATCTTTCCATTTATGGAATTGTCTGTAAGTCCTGACCTAACTCCAGGACTTATCAACCATATCATGGTTCTTGCCTATTGCAAATCTTTCATGCTCTGTGGACAGGAGTGGGTGCAAATTACAGCAGAACAGCACGAGGAAGAAAAATCCATTTTATGAGATGTTAAAATGAGCATTGTATTCCAAGTTAGTCCCAGTGATGGCCTTGCAGAAGGGTTCACTTAATATAAGCTTGATTGAGTCACATCATATTACCTGGTGCTGTTAAATTTCTAAACCTTTCACCTAATAATTGTATTGTATGTATTGGTGTTCTCTAGTTAAAATAAATCCCATTAATTACATTGGGGCCAGTGGCGTAGCAAGGGGAGCAAGGGGGTAGGGGTCCAGTCCAGCTGCACCCTGAAAATCCATCTGCCCTCTTTCCCTGCACAGACCCCCTCCTTCCCTGCACAGCCCCCTACTCTGCACCCTGACAATCGATCTCCCCTCCCTCCCTGCACAGATCCCCTCCCTTCCTGCAGAGCCCCATCTCTGAACCCTGACAATCCATCTCCCCTCCCCTGCACAGACCTCCCACCACCCCCCCCCCGTGTTTATTCTACACCCTCACAGACTCCATTCCTGCCTGCACAGCCCCACTCTCTGCACCCTGAAAATCCATCTCCACTTTCTCCCTGCTCAGACTCCCTCCCTCTCTACACAGCCCCCCCTCTCTGCACCATGACAATCAATCTCCCCTCCACTGCACATACCTCCTCTCTCCCTGCACAGACCCCCTATGTGCACAGTGCACCCTCACCGACCCCCTCTCTCCCTGCACAGACCCCCTCACTGCACTCTGCCAATGCATTTACCCTCTGTCCCTGCACAGACCAACTCCCTCCCTGCACAGCTTACCTCTCTGCACCCTGACAATGCATATCCCCTCTCTCCCTGCACAGACCACCTCCCTCCCTGCACAGCTTACCTCTCTGCACCCAGACAATGCATATCCCCTCTCTCCCTGCACAGACCACCTCCCTCCCTGCACAGCTTACCTCTCTGCACCCAGACAATCTATCTCCCCTCTCTCCCTGCACAGCCCCACTCTTTGCACCCTGACAATGCATCTCCCCTCCCATGCACAGAACCACTCTCTCCCTGCACGGCCCCCCTCTCTGCACCCTGACAATGCATCTCCCCTCCCCTGCACAGACCCCCTCTCACCCTGCACTCACAGTCCCCCACCCTCCCTGCACTCACAGACCCTCTCTTCAATAAGTGCCAATTAAGTTGTCAGTTTCACCAATAATTCTACATTGACACTTTATTGTGGAAACTGGCAATTGTATTGGAACTTATTCAATGACAAAATATTTTGGGATGGAAAAGATTTTTTATTTAGGTCGAGATAGGGGCGACAAAACTCAGAGACAGCCCTGGGCGGCAAAAACTCTAGCAACGCCACTGATCGGGGCAAAAAAGAATGATGCAGAGAATGGATGGGGACGACAAGGAAGAGGCAATGAGAAAACAGCACATCACTGACCGGTAAAATATTGAAACAAAATACAGAGGGCAACATTTGGAGTCCATGGTTTATGTGACTTTCTTTAACATCTTATGCACATACAGGCAGGACCATCTTAACAGTGTTAAGACACAGCAGTGCCTACACATCCATTCACTGGAATACAAATTGAAATTATACATAAAATGAAGCTTATACACAAACAGACTGCTGAATACACACACAGACTGCTGAATACATACACACACAGAATGCTGAATACACACACACACACACACACAGACTGCTGAATACACACACACACAGACTGCTGAATACACACAGGCTGCTGAATACATACACACACAGAATGCTGAATACACACACACACACACACACAGACTGCTGAATACACACACACACAGACTGCTGAATACACACACACACAGACTGCTGAATACATACACACACAGAATGCTGAATACACACACACACACACACACAGACTGCTGAATACACACACACACAGACTGCTGAATACACACAGGCTGCTGAATACATACACACACAGAATGCTGAATACACACACACACACACACAGAGACTGCTGAATACACACACACACACACAGTGCCTACACATCCATTCACTGGAATACAAATTGAAATTATACATAAAATGAAGCTTATACACACACAGACTGCTGAATACACATACAGAAAGACTGAATACACACACACACAGACTGCTGAATACATACACACACAGAATGCTGAATACACACACACACACACAGACTGCTGAATACACACACACACACACAGACTACTGAATACACACAGGCTGCTGAATACATACATACACAGAATGCTGAATACATACACACACAGTGTAACGGACCGTTTCAGCAGACAAGGGGTAAAAATCGTTTAGGCGATAATCCCCTTTTCACAGACAGGCACAGCTACTGTAAAATCACCAAAACTCACAAATTGGATATAAGTGAATGCACCAAACTCCCGAACTGCATACAAGGGAATAAGGTAGCACTCCAAACTCCCGAACTGGAACCTCACTGTAACGGAGCTCCGTGGACTCCGACCAAGTACCCTCCGTTGATGGATGCTCCTAGCACTCTCAGAGGACTCCAAGCACTGCAGACGACACAACAACCACCGGAGACTCCACAACCGCCGTAGCTTAACTGGAGCCGCGCCGTCTTCCTTCCACCCTGGAATGAACCTCCAGCATTCAGGACCGTGTGGGAAAGACCTCTCCTCCAGGAGAGCGTATCCGGAACAAGCTCTTAAAAGAGCTAAGTGATTAAAGCTCAGGGGAATATGCAGAGCATAGCAATCCCCAGTGTGATACAGCAATTCCCTCCAATAACGAGACGAGGCTACGTTTTGAAGGGTCAAGAAGAACTGAGGACTGGGACACCCAGCCTGCTTTTTATTACAAAAAGGTACACACAGGACACTCCCAGGGGGAGGATGAAATTAACCAATCACATACATGGTACCACCCCCACGTCTCCTCCCCTCAGATAAACATATAACATAATTATAGCATACAGTAAAAATACAGTTTTCACACATACACTGTAACTTTAAAACTATACATTCAATCTCCATAAAAGATATGCATATTTGCATATTTGCATATTCAGACTCAGCATACATCAAACATAAACACTTCCAAAAATCAGCCAAATCCCTCCAGTGGATCAAAAGTTAGCTGGAGGTCCCTTTATGACCGACCGCAAGCACAATTTCCTGCCCAAAACAGTTCCATAGATTTGGGCTGTGCGGCCGGTCAATTTCATGCGAAAAAACGACTAAGTCCCATCTTCGAACGGGACTTAGTCTCTGGAGCTGAAAAACGAAGTGTAGGAGAAGGTAAGGGTCAGCGGTGTTCGGTAAAATGTGTAGCCGATTTCAGTTCCACAGAATCTTTAGCATACACCGCTGACCGCGTTCGACTGAACCAAGATGGCCGCCGCCACGTGCAATTAACCTGCAGTAACCTCACAGCCTGGGAGGTAAATTGCCTGCACACTTTAACTTCTGGGTGGTCCGCCTGTGTGGTACTTGGTTCAGTAAGACCTATTTACTGAACCAAGTGGGAGAAAGCCAGGGGCAAGTTATTTTACAGGTCTGGGGACATAGTCTTAAAGGGGTATTGTTCAGCAAAGTCACAATATGTCCCCAGATGGTTCTTAAAGGGCCATACACACCCAATAAAAGTTAATAAGTTTTCAGGGGCACAATCTTCCAGGGGCCATAGTCATGAGGAAGGAGGCTGGCAAATAGGCTTCTCCACAATCCAGGGAAGCAGGGCAATTTTCCATTTAAAGGGCCAGTTACAAATAGCGATTTGTAACACTCACGAATAGCTGCTAGCAGACGAACAGGAAAAGCTCCCAAGCGGCTTACACTCCTGGCAGTCAGTCCCTATCAGCATACAGTGAATCCCCCCAAGAACGAGACGAGGCTCCGTGTTGAGGGTCAAGCAGTGGTCTGCTTATTGAGGGCTACCTGCACCAGTATTTATGCAGGTCTCCCACCTGGTGGACACTCCCCTAGGGGACCAAATGGAAGACTGTAACAATGGACAGACAAGTACCAATTACAGACATACAGCAGTAAAACATCCCCACAATGCATCCTGTCTTCCTCCTCTTTGCCCTGGAGAAGTAATTCAATTATCTCCCAGGACAAAGGAAAAACTCCATTACACATGTGGGGACACAAAGACAGACTATCACTTTAAAATACATAAAGACACATTTTATACATAAAACACAGACATGTAACATATCCCCAGATAGCTCAGGTCTGAGTGCACATTATTAGGTGAATGGCACTCAGACCACACGAATACAGTTTAATTGCCATGGAGCCAGAGTCTTTAATTACACTAATATGCTCCATGGCATAGCTATCTGGGTTAAAACATCACCTATACAAACTACGGAATTTCCCTGCATTCACCAAATCCATACGAATTAGAACCAGGGGCTGGAGGTTCAGCGGTGCCTGCACGTAAAAGTGTCCGATTTTGGTGCATGAAAGCCGGGCAGAAAAGCGCTGGCTGCCCGGGGAGCTCCAGAACACCGCCACCTAGCGGCCGCTAAGTGTAACAGCGGGCACCCAGTAACAACGCAATTAAGCTGCGGTTAACCGCAGCTTCTGGGTGGCCAATTAACAGCGCCGGCCGGCTTCCCACGGCTCTGGGGAGGTTGCAAACAGGCTGTTTGTTCGGTAGATAGAATCTACCGAACGGCTGTGCAGAGAGGGAGAAATAAATCCTTCTGCACAGTAAAATTAACCCTTTAGCTGCCGGTCCATAATCCAAAGGAAGCAGGAGGGCAACCAGGCTCCTCCAATGCAATGTGGCGAGGTTGGTCTCGTCACACACAGAATGCTGAGTACATACACACACAGAATGCTGAATACACATACAGAAAGACTGAATACACACACACACAGACTGCTGAATACACACACAGACTGCTGAGTACATACACACACAGAATGCTGAGTACACACACAGAAAGCCTGAATACATACACACACATGCTGTTGAATACACACACACAGGCTGCTGAATACACACAGACTACTAAATACATACACACACAGACTGCTGAATACACACAGAGAAAGCCTGAATATGTACACACACAGGCTGTTGAATACACACATACAGGCTGCTGAATACACACAAACTGCTGAATACACACAAACTGCTGAATACACACACAGACTGCTGAAAACATGTACAGACTGCTAAATACATGCACACACAGACTGCTGAATATATACATACTGATGAATACATACATACACACACAGATTGCTGAATACATATACACATAGACTGCTGAAAACATATACAGACTGCTGAATACACACACAGAAAGGATGAATACACACACACACACACTGTTGAATACACACAGACTACTGAACATAATCACACGGACTGCAGTGAGGGGTGCAGTGTGTATAAGTGGTGTATAGGGTCTATATTGTGTGTGGGGAAGATGGGGGCAAATCTGTATATAAATATGTTTCAAAATCTGTATATATTTTTATTTAAAAATATGTAGATATTTTTATTTAATAATCTGTAGATATTTTTATTTAATAATCTGTAAAAAAAAAAAAAAAAAGCTTGTCCCTCCAGTCTTCTTGCCCTTTGCCTGGGATGGGGGACTTTGCAATCCCTGTTGGTCCCATGGTGGTGAGTAGTGACCTTGAGCTTGCAGTTCCACCGGCTGCAGGCTGACTTTACTCCTCTCGTGGACCCAAAGCATTGCCATGGTAACACACAGGGATGAACACCCAGCCTCACAAGTCCTCCTTCTCTCCCTCTGCTGGAACAAAATGTCAGTGGGGTGATGAGGAAGATCTTCGATTTCCCCGCTGGACCGTGAAAGCATAGAGCAAGGACGGCTCTGCATGGGTTGGTAGGAGAGATAAATGGATCTACTATTTCAATCTTGGCCCATAGGCAATGTGCCCATGTGTAAAGATGGCCTTTCATACAGGAATATGTGAGTGAGCCTCTTCAAACATATCAGCATTCAGAAGATTAAAGGGTACTTGCCACAACATAATCTTAAATAATAAAGAATAAAATTTCATCTGTACATTGTGTTAGCAGAATTGCTACCAAATGTCTAGAATCTAAAATCAGAAATGTAAAAACCTGTTATTTCCCCCTCCTGGCAGCCAATTCAGCCTCTGTCTTTTATCACAGAATTAGGAAGACAGTGCTCTGAATGTCTGTGATCAGAGAAACTATCCTCTGAGCATCTCTCCTGCTTGCCCTCAGCCTAAGGGAGAGCAATGTGATGGAGGGAGGAGGGGCAGGCTTTATGTGAGAGCAGCACCAGCAGCATTTAGAAAAAGAGATTAGCATTATATTTACTACAGCAGTTTCTGATTGCCAATCTTAAAATGGAGTGAGAGGACACATACGTTTTATTTTCACAAAGTCAGCATAAAATGCTGGGGACCTTTATCCTGTTCTGGGAAGTAAGCCTGAGCTTTCCAAACAGGAGAGGTGTGTCATACAGCAAGTTTAACACCCAGTGAAATCATGATTGATGCTCTTAGCAGGAGATAGGGGTATTGGAAACAAATTAAAATGTGCGCTTTTACTCCTTATGAGGGAATTTGACATATATGCTCTCTTGCAAACCTCTGTATCAATTGTAATAAATCTACAATTCTCAACATGTCGGTGCCTCAGGCTGTAGCTGAACTGCTCTGCCATAGGTTTCCAATTCAATGAATACTTCCCTGAGACACTTGTGTTTGACCAAAAACCTCACAGAACTCTATCAAAGAAACTGTCTTCCAATCCTTAACCAACTCGATAAAACCTAGAGGAGTTGGTGCTGCCACACCCAACCTGGCTCGGTAAGGTGGGCATGTAAAGAATAACCTGTTACCGTGTGTACTATAACTTTTTCAAACCCTACCAATAACCATTACCAGTGCCTTTCACTCACTCATTCTCAAGTTTATTTGGCATAAAAAAAGATCTGGGGCCTGGCGGATTCACCCATGAGTATTTAAGGAGCTAAGTGAGGAAATAAGTGAACCTCTGTATTTAATCTTTCAATATTCTTTTGTTTCAGGAATTGTACTTTAGGATTGGAGGAAGGCAGATGTTATTCCTAATTTTAAAAAAGGTTCAAAGTCCTTGCCTGGAAATTATAGATCTGATTATAGATAAATTATAGATAACTTCTATGACTGGGAAAATATTTGAAGGGCTATTAAGGAATAATATCCAGGAATTAATTGGGAAGAACTTTGCTATTAGCAATAATCAGCATAGTTTTATGAAACATAGGTCATGTCAAACTAACCTAATTGCATTCTAAGAATAAGTAAGTAGAATTATAGATCAGGGTGTTGCAGGGGATGTGATCTACTAGGCATTTGATATTGTTCCTCACTATAGGTTAGTCTTCAAACTAAAAGATATTGGAATAGATTAATATTCTTGTTCTTGGGTAGAACATTGGCTTAAGGATAGAGTACAACGAGTTGTCATTAATGGTAAATTTTCAAGCTGGACAAAAGTGGTGTCTCTTAGGGTTCTGTTCTGAGACCGCTTCTATTTAACATATTTATAAATGATCATTAAATAGGCATTGAAAGCTATGTTTTAGTGTTTGCAGATGGCACGAAGCTTTGTAAATATAATGTGAGCAGGATATTGCTTTGCTGCAGAGGGATTTAGATAGATTAGGGGTGTGGGCACTAAAATAGCAGATGAAATTTGTGAAGACATACCCCATCACTTTCAGCTCCTTTCGTTTGTTTGGATTCGTGCTTACGTTTATTTAGTCTATTTTGTTTGGTTCCCGAACCAAGACCATCCCAGAGACCAATTAGAACGTGGAACGTTATGTATCATGTACAAAAACCGCAAAGAAAATAATTAATAGAATGATCCTGTCAGGGCTCCGCGGGCAGCTGTGAGGGGAGGCTGCAATCCTCTCGCAGCACTCACCCTCGGTCCGTCGCCGCCCGCGGTCCCCTCTGCCCTTACCGGTCAGCGAGCGGCGTCCTCTCCCCTTGACACGCTGCTCGCGTCCTCCTCTCCTCCTCTCAGCGGCAGCATGTCTAACGCTGCACGCTGGGAGCCGGCCCTGATATCTGAACGCCGGGGTCACTCACGTGACCCGGCGTTAAAGCTACAGCGCAACAATCACAGTGGGGGGTATAGATATCCCCCACGTGTGATTGTTAATTCTGATTGGAAGTTATCCAATCAGAATTAAGATAAGGATATAAATACTTACCTTTCCTGTCTCTCACTTGTGTTTTCTGGTTACGTACTCTCTGGCTTGTTAATCTGACTTTGTGACTTTCTCCTACCCTTTGACCTCGGCTTGTTTCTCGTTATTCTGTCTTCTGGTTCCCCTTACTCAGCTTGTCTCCTGACTATTCTGTTTGTGCTTAGCCCAGCCACTCTTAGGTCCGGTACTGCACCTTTTCTGTGTGTTTGTGTGTTAGCGTGTTGGGTTCCCCGAATCGTGACAGATCCACTGGGTGGCCACCATTTCGTGCATACAAACGCATGCGGTTGGGACAATGGATGTCAGCCATTTTGTCTCCAGAACGCTGGCAGCAGACTTGGTTGTCGAGTGTCTGGAACTAATTTCGGCAAGGCACTCCCACAAACACCGGTCACCATGGCCCTACGGCCTGTTCCAATTAAAGTTCAGCTATACCAGGGATAGGCAACCTTCGGCTCTCCAGATGTTGTGGACTACATCCCCCATAATGCTCTTACACACATAATGCTGGCAAAGCATCATGGGAGGTGTAGTCCAAAACATCTGGAGAGCCGAAGGTTGCCTATCCCTGACCTATACGAACGGTGTCCGGGTGTTACAGACTACCAAACACGGGGAACATTCTACACAAACCAGCTTTTATCTACCTTATATGGTTTTCGGACAAAACCTCACGAACAGAGACCGGCTCTTGCCACAATTTTCCTGGAACTATTTTGGGCTTCAACCTCGTGGCAGACCGGTCAGAATTCCCCGCGAAGCGATCCAAAACTACCAAACGGATCTGGGTGATTTTTGGATATATTGTTTGCCCAGATCCTGGCTATCTGTGGGGTTTCCATGTATTTTGGGGGTACTTTTGGGGTGGTTAAGAAATGCTAGATTTTTCTGTCCTGAGAGATAATGTAATTAGCAATGTGTATTCCAATAATTATCTCTCAGGCATAGAGCATAATGGGAGGGATTTTCCTGCATTTTCTGTGTGAGAAAACCCTGTGTTGGAGCTTTTGCATAATAGGCTGTGTGTGGCCATGAATAAACCAGTCTTCTCCCAACATTAGGCCTAGGCTCATATGTGGGGGGTTATGCAACAAATTAGGCAGCAATATGCAATGTCAATCTGCAGTTGCTAAGGCCAGTAAGGTTTTGCATTGTATAAATAGGGGCATAAATTCTTGGGATGAGAATATAATTTTGCCTCTTTATAAATCGCTGGTAAGACCACACCTTGAATATGCTGTGCAATTTTGGGCACCTGTTGAAGGATATTATGGCACTAGAAATAGTGCAGAGACGAGCTACAAAATTGATAAAAGGAATGGAGCATTTTAGTTATGAAGAAAGGTTAAAAATTGAAATCTCTTCAGTTCGGAAAAACATCACCTCAGAGGGGATATGATAATTTTATACAAATATATTCAGAGCCAGTACAAACCATTATTTGGAAATCTATTCATAAACAGGGCTATACATAGGACACGAGGTCACACATTTAGGCTGGAAGAAAGGAGATTTCATCTAAGGCAAACAAAAGGTTTTTTTTTTACAGTAAGTACTAGAAGAATGTGGAATTCTCTGCCTGAAGAGGTGGTTTTGTCAGAGTCTATACAGATGTTTAAACTGCAATTGGATAAATACTTGCAAAAACATAATATTCAGGGATATAATTTCTAATTAGTGGGGTAATAGCTGCTTGATACAATGAGACATCTGACTGTTATTTTGGGGTCAAGAATGAATTTTTTCCTAGTTTGTTGCAAAATTGGAAGCGCTTCAGACTGGGTTTTTTGCCTTCTTTTGGATCAACAGCAAAAACATATGTGAGGAAGGCTGAACTTGGACGCATGGACGCAAGTCTCTTTTCAGCTATGTAATTATGTAACTATGTAACTATGTAATGTAACTATATAACTATGTAACTATGTAATGTAACTATGTAACTATGTAATGTAACTATGTAATATAACTATGTAACTATGTAACTATGTAATGCAACTATGTAACTATGTAACTATGTAATGTGTAACGGATCACCTGGCACCCCGACTGGGTACCTCCGTTGAAAGATGCTCCTAGCGCTTCCAGAGGACTCCAAGCACTCCACCAGACACCATAAGCACCGCAGGCTGCAGCTATCTCCCTTCAGAACGAAGCAGGAACAAGCTCTTACAAGAGCTCAGTGATTATAGCAAGGGAATATGCCTAGCATAGCAATCCCTTGTAGCAGATTCCCCCAATAAGAGACAGGACTCAAGTTGAGGGTAAAAATAGAACTCTCTGGCTGCTAGCTTGCAGCCCTTTTTATTAGGTGCTCCCATGAAGGGGAGGGACACACACAGTAACGTACATTAACCAATCACACAATAGTTACATCCCACACATAGCCCTCCCCTCTACCTGTAAACTAATTATATGTACACACAGGAAAATACAATTATCCTAGGTAGGGAAAATATAGTTTTTACACAACATTCATAACTCCCAAAATATACATCATATTCGCATAAAAATACATATACACAATCAATCCATTCGGGGGAACAACATACTCAAAATTCATACGAATTGGACCAGGGGTTCAAAAGTTAGTACAAATGTGCATTTGACCTTCTGGAAGCATGGTTTTTAGAAGCTCAAACTAGTTCCCCAGAATCCTCTATCCTGGAGACAATGGAGAAGCTGATTTAATTATATCCAGGGACAAACACAGCCTCCATTAAGCACATGTTACCAGCAACCACCAAAAGACATAAAAATACATAACTCCTGTTATACTAAACAGAACCCCCACATTCAACCTATCCCCAGATGGCTTGGATCTGAGCGCTCAACATATCCAAACAGCGTTTAGATGCCACAAACACAGTTCAAACGCCATGGGGTTTAAGTTTCGTATGGGCTGATGAGAGGGCCCATAATCCAGGGGCAGCCCAATAACCCACAGTATGCCCAAATACCGTGCATAGAGGGCCAAATCGCCCAGGGACCGTAGTCACAGGGTAAGAGGCGGGCAAGCAGCCCCCTCCAAAACACAGTGGCGAAGTGGCTTTTGCTACATAATGTAACTATGTAATATAACTATGTAACTATGTAACTATGTAACTATGTAATATAACTATGTAACTATATAATGTAACTATGTAACTATGTAATATAACTATGTAACGTAACTATGTAATATGACTATGTAACTATGTAACTATGTAACTATGTAATATAACTATGTAACTATGTAACTATGTAACTATGTAATATAACTATGTAACTATGTAATGTAACTATGTAACTATGTAACTATGTAATGTAACTATGTAACTATGTAATGTAACTATGTAACTATGTAACTATGTAACTATTTAACTATGTAATGTAACTATGTAACTATGTAACTATGTAATGTAACTATGTAACTATGTAACTATGTAATGTAACTATGTAATATAACTATGTAACTATGTAACTATGTAATGTAACTATGTAATGTAACTATGTAACTATGTAAATATGTAATGTAACTATGCAATATAACTATGTAACTATGTAACTATGTAATGTAACTATGTAACCATGTAACTATGTAATATAACTATGTAACTATGTAACTATGTAATGTAACTATGTAATGTAACTATGTAATAGCTGCTTGATACAAGGAGACATCTGACTGCTATTTTTGGGGGCAAGAATGAATTTTTTCCTATTGAGTTGCAAAATTGGAAGCGCTTCAGACTGGGTTTTTTGCCTTCTTTTGGATCAACAGCAAAAACATATGTGAGGAAGGCTGAACTTGGACGCATGGACGCAAGTCTCTTTTCAGCTATGTAACTATATAACTATGTAACTATGTAATGTAACTATATAACTATGTAACTATGTAATGTAACTATGCAACTATGTAATGTAACTATGTAACTATGTAACTATGTAACTATGTAATGTAACTATATAACTATGTAACTATGTAATGTAACTATGTAACTATGTAATGTAACTATGGAACTATGTAACTATGTAATGTAGCTATGGAACTATGTAATGTAACTATGTAACTATGTAATATAACTATGTAACTATGTAACTATGTAATGTAACTATGTAACTATGTAACTATGTAATGTAACTATGTAATATAACTATGTAACTATGTAACTATGTAATGTAACTATATAACTATGTAACAATGTAATGTTACTATGTAATATAACTATGTAATATAACTATGTAACTATGTAACTATATAATGTAACTATGTAACTATGTAATGTAACTATGTAACTATGTAACTATATAATGTAACTATGTAACTATGTAATGTAACTATGTAACTATGTAACTATGTAATGTAACAATGTAACTATGTAATGTAACTATGTACTATAACTATGTAACTATGTGATGTAACTATGTAATATAACTATGTAACTATGTAACTATATAATGTAACTATGTAACTATGTAACTATGTCATGTAACTATGTACTGTAACTATGTAACTATGTAACTATGTAACTATATAATGTAACTATGTAACTATGTAACTATGTAACTATGTAACTATGTACTATAACTATGTAACTATGTAACTATGTAACTATGTAACTATATAATGTAACTATGTAACTATGTAATGTAACTATGTAACTATGTAATGTAACTATGTACTATAACTACGTAACTATGTAACTATGTAACTATGTAACTATGTAACTATATAATGTAACTATGTAACTATGTAATGTAACTATGTACTATAACTATGTAACTATGTAACTATGTAACTATGTAACTATATAATGTAACTATGTAACTATGTACTATAACTATGTAACTATGTAACTATATAATGTAACTATGTAACTATGTAATGTAACTATGTACTATAACTATGTATCTATGTAATGTAACTATGTAACTATGTAATGTAACTATGTACTATAACTATGTAACTATGTAACTATGTAATGTAACTATGTAATATAACTATGTAACTATGTAACTATATAATGTAACTATGTAACTATGTAACTATGTCATGTAACTATGTACTATAACTATGTAACTATGTAACTATGTAACTATGTAACTATGTAATGTAACTATGTAACTATGTAATGTAACTATGTAACTATGTAATGTAACTATGTAATGTAACTATGTAACTATGTAACTATGTAACTATGTAATGTAACTATGTAACTATGTAATGTAACTATGTAATGTAACTATGTAATGTAACTATGTGACTATGTAACTATGTAACTATGTAATGTAACTATGTAACTATGTAATGTAACTATGTAACTATGTAACTATGTAACTATGTAATGTAACTATGTAATGTAACTATGTAATGTAACTATGTAACTATGTAATGTAACTATGTAATATATATTAAATGATTAAAGGGATTCCAGTCAGGACAAGCAATTAAAAAATGTAGGGCATTTTTATTTATTTTTACCTTGGATTATGAAATCATGATTGGGGGTACCACAGGGATACACGGTAAAGAGACACAATTAGAAAAAAAAATAATAAATACAAGATAAACAATAAACGATTAGAAAGAATATTTTCAATCCGTAGAATGAATAGTGTTGTAGAATGGGGATCTCAGGATCCATCACACACAGGTGTATTTCAATATAATGTCGGCAGACAATGGGTTAATAACACGGTATCCAGGCAGAGTGCCGTTGATTATAGGAAAGTGTTCGCATTCCATCTAAATAACATGAGCCCAGTTGCCATTGTTATGGGATTTGCTGAATTTGTTTTCCAGCTACAGAATGAGATACTGCCCAGGGTGATAACACGTTACCCACATAGACACCGACCTCTGTGTTTTGGAGGATAATGTCTGTTATTAAGGAATTTAGGAGAAAATAAACATCTGCTTTTAAGATTAGGCACTGAAGTGGAACTGTGTGTTTAATTGACTGTAAAAAACCTTTTTATTTGCTCCTATAGTAACAAAGATATTGTATAATGAGAGGAAAAAGGGCGACATTACATAAATAGAAAAATAAAGAATAAGCTATAATTTTATTATTGTTACAGCAATAACATTCTTTACATTTTAACCCATTAAGGGCCGATTGTAGAATAATTCCATAATCACAGTCCGGTAAATTAAAATGCTATACCTCGCTGAATTAATGGCTGGAACACAACAGGTACAAAAAAATAGAAATATATGCACGGTACCAAAAAAATCCTAAAAAAATATGGTTTGGGTTTTGAATGGACCAGATTACCCTCAGAGCAAAATATCTCACTGGTTAATGAGGGGTTAAATGTCATGAGGAAATTGATCTCTCCCCGTCCCTCTTGACTAGTGTATCTGACTGCCTCCCTGCTGTTTCTAACTGGATGGCTGCCCACTTCCTTAAACTAAACCAAAACTGAAATTCTGGTCTTTCCTCCCTCAAGTGTTGCTACTCCTGTGTCTGTCTCCCTCCAAGTCAATGGTGCTACCATCAGCTCCACCCCGCAGGCTCGCTGCCTAGGTGTTCTCTTTGACTCCGACCTCTCCTTCAAGCCTCATGTTCAATCTATCGCCAAATCCTGTCATTTCCATCTCAAAAACATTGCGCGCATCTGCCCCTACTTAACGCCAGATGCGACTAAGGTGTTGGTCCATTCCACTGTACTCTCTCGCCTTGACTACTGTTATCCGCTTCTCAGTGGTCTTACGTGCTCCCAACTTGCGCCATTTCAGTCCATAATGAATGCGTCAGCAAGGCTCATCTTCCTGTCCGCCTGCACCTCCCACGCCTCACCCTTCTGTCAGTCCCTACATTGGCTTCCTGTAAGATATAGGGCAGGGGTAGGCAACCTTTTAGCAGCACTGTGCCGATATAGGGTTGTGATGTCCCGTAGCGTGCCGATCCTATTTTTGTAAATTGAGGTGTGTGTGCTGCCGTATTCTGCTTGTTATTTTTACTGTAATTGCTTTGTATCGTGGTATTTGTGCGTATGTGAGCTATTATATTGTATATGTTCATTAGTAGTTTATGGTATCGTGTATGATACATATGAATGTGGGCTGTGTATGAGGGCTGCTTGTGGAATTGTGTGTGGATGGATATGTCACATTGTGTGTTTGGTAGTGGGTGTATGTGTGGGGCTGTTTGGGGTATTGCATGTGAGAGCCTGCATGTGGGGTTGTGTGCATGTGTGTGGATTGTTTGTGGTGTTGCGTTTGTGGGGATTGTGTGTATGTTTGTGTGTGGGCTGTTATTCTGAATTTCTGTGTATATCTAGCAGTGTGGGTGACTTCCCTGGGTTCCAGTGGGTACCTGGCTGGCCAGGTACAGGTCAAGGACAGGAGCTGCAACACCAGCTGCGGGCTTCTCTACTACAGTGTGGATTCCCATTCACAAGTGCTGGGAGGAAGTGATCTCAGATGTGCTGTGAAGTGATCTCTATGTGCTGCCATGCATAAATTGAGGATTGTCCTTCACCACCTCTTCGTATTAGCAGATATCTGAAGTTTTACTGGGACTCCTGATAGGCCAGAGCGTGTTTGGTTCTAGCAGCCTCGAGTGCCGTGCAAAGACACCTCGAGTGCCGTGCATGGCACTAGTGCCGTAGGTTGCCTACCCCTGATATAGGGTCTTAATTTAAAATTCTGGTTCTTGCTTTCAAATCTCTACATAATGCTGCTCCCACCTATCTATCCTCCCTAATACACAAGTATGTCCCGTCTAGGACCTTACACTCTGCTGAAGACTTACGTCTATCTTCTGTCCGTACTCCCACCTCTGATGCTCACCTTCAACTTGCTTAACCTCCTCCGTTAGATGTTCACCCAGTCTCCACTCCTTCAAAAAATCATTATAAACCCACTTCTTCATAAAAACATATCAATTAAACTGTTAATAGCCCCCGACTGATTCCTCTCTTGCAATTGTCAATAGTCTAATACTATCCTTACCTTTTGTGTCATTTTACCCCACTCCCTCTAGCATGTAAGCTCATTGAGCAGGGCCCTCAACGCCTCTGTTCCTGTGTGTCCAACTTGTCTGGTCTGCAGAATTTGTTGGCGCTATATAAATAATAACATAATAATAATAATAATAATAATAAAAATAATAATAATTACTGAGACAGGCACATGTAAAAGCAAAATTAACTTTGCTCCTACATGGGACCGTCCCTTTAACCCATTAAACATGACAGTGACACGTTTAATGGGTTAAAGAGACAGTCCCATGTAGGAGCAAAGTGACCTAATGACAGTGACATGTTTAATGGGTTAAAGGGACAGTCCCATGTAGGAGCAAAGCGACCTAATGACAGCGACATGTTTAATTGGTTAAAGGGACAGTCCCATGTAGGAGCAAAGTGACCTAATGACAGTGACATGTTTAATGGGTTAAAGGGACAGTCCCATGTAGGAACAAAGTGACCTAATGACAGTGACATGTTTATTGGGTTAAAGGGACAGTCCCATGTAGGAACAAAGTGACCTAATGACAGTGACATGTTTAATGGGTTAAAGGGACAGTCACATGTAGGAGCAAAGTGACCTAATGACAGTGACATGTTTAATGGGTTAAAGGGACAGTCCCATGTAGGAGCAAAGTGACCTAATGACAGCGACATGTTTAATGGGTTAAAGGGGCAGTCCCATGTAGGAGCAAAGTGACCTAATGACAGCGACATGTTTAATGGGTTAAAGGGACAGTCCCATGTAGGAGCAAAGTGACCTAATGACAGCGACATGTTTAATGGGTTAAAGGGACAGTCCCATGTAGGAACAAAGTGACCTAATGGCAGTGACATGTATTATGGGTTAAAGGGACAGTCCCATGTAGGAACAAAGTGACCTAATGACAGCGACATGTTTAATGGGTTAAAGGGGCAGTCCCATGTAGGAGCAAAGTGACCTAATGACAGTGACATGTTTAATGGGTTAAAGGGACAGTCCCATGTAGGAGCAAAGTGACCTAATGACAGTGACATGTTTAATGGGTTAAAGGGACAGTCCCATGTAGGAGCAAAGTGACCTAATGACAGTGACATGTTTAATGGGTTAAAGGGACAGTCCCATGTAGGAGCAAAGTGACCTAATGACAGGGACATGTTTAATGGGTTAAAGGTACAGTCCCATGTAGGAACAAAGTGACCTAATGGCAGTGACATGTATTATGGGTTAAAGGGACAGTCCCATGTAGGAGCAAAGTGACCTAATGACAGCGACATGTTTAATGGGTTAAAGGGACAGTCCCATGTAGGAACAAAGTGACCTAATGGCAGTGACATGTTTAATGGGTTAAAGGGACAGTCCCATGTAGGAACAAAGTGACCTAATGACAGTGACATGTTTAATGGGTTAAAGGGACAGTCCCATGTAGGAACAAAGTGACCTAATGACAGTGACATGTTTAATGGGTTAAAGGGACAGTCCCATGTAGGAGCAAAGTGACCTAATGACAGTGGCATGTTTAATGGGTTAAAGGGACAGTCCCATGTAGGAGCAAAGTGACCTAATGGCAGTGACATGTTTAATGGGTTAAAGGGACAGTCCCATGTAGGAGCAAAGTGACCTAATGACAGTGACATGTTTAATGGGTTAAAGGAACAGTCCCATGTAGGAGCAAAGTGACCTAATGGCAGTGACATGTTTAATGGGTTAAAGGGACAGTCCCATGTAGGAGCAAAGTGACCTAATGGCAGTGACATGTTTAATGGGTTAAAGGGGCAGTCCCATGTAGGAGCAAAGTGACCTAATGACAGCGACATGTTTAATGGGTTAAAGGGGCAGTCCCATGTAGGAGCAAAGTGACCTAATGACAGCGACATGTTTAATGGGTTAAAGGGACAGTCCCATGTAGGAGCAAAGTGACCTAATGACAGCGACATGTTTAATGGGTTAAAGGGACAGTCCCATGTAGGAACAAAGTGACCTATTGGCAGTGACATGTATTATGGGTTAAAGGGACAGTCCCATGTAGGAACAAAGTGACCTAATGACAGCGACATGTTTAATGGGTTAAAGGGGCAGTCCCATGTAGAAGCAAAGTGACCTAATGACAGTGACATGTTTAATGGGTTAAAGGGACAGTCCCATGTAGGAGCAAAGTGACCTAATGACAGTGACATGTTTAATGGGTTAAAGGGACAGTCCCATGTAGGAGCAAAGTGACCTAATGACAGCGACATGTTTAATGGGTTAAAGGGACAGTCCCATGTAGGAGCAAAGTGACCTAATGACAGGGACATGTTTAATGGGTTAAAGGTACAGTCCCATGTAGGAACAAAGTGACCTAATGGCAGTGACATGTATTATGGGTTAAAGGGACAGTCCCATGTAGGAGCAAAGTGACCTAATGACAGCGACATGTTTAATGGGTTAAAGGGACAGTCCCATGTAGGAACAAAGTGACCTAATGGCAGTGACATGTTTAATGGGTTAAAGGGACAGTCCCATGTAGGAACAAAGTGACCTAATGACAGTGACATGTTTAATGGGTTAAAGGGACAGTCCCATGTAGGAACAAAGTGACCTAATGACAGTGACATGTTTAATGGGTTAAAGGGACAGTCCCATGTAGGAGCAAAGTGACCTAATGACAGTGGCATGTTTAATGGGTTAAAGGGACAGTCCCATGTAGGAGCAAAGTGACCTAATGGCAGTGACATGTTTAATGGGTTAAAGGGACAGTCCCATGTAGGAGCAAAGTGACCTAATGACAGTGACATGTTTAATGGGTTAAAGGGACAGTCCCATGTAGGAGCAAAGTGACCTAATGGCAGTGACATGTTTAATGGGTTAAAGGGACAGTCCCATGTAGGAACAAAGTGACCTAATGCCAGTGACATGTTTAATGGGTTAAAGGGACAGTCCCATGTAGGAGCAAAGTGACCTAATGACAGCGACATGTTTAATGGGTTAAAGGGACAGTCCCATGTAGGAGCAAAGTGACCTAATGGCAGTGACATGTTTAATGGGTTAAAGGGACAGTCCCATGTAGGAGCAAAGTGACCTAATGACAGGGACATGTTTAATGGGTTAAAGGTACAGTCCCATGTAGGAACAAAGTGACCTAATGGCAGTGACATGTATTATGGGTTAAAGGGACAGTCCCATGTAGGAGCAAAGTGACCTAATGACAGCGACATGTTTAATGGGTTAAAGGGACAGTCCCATGTAGGAACAAAGTGACCTAATGGCAGTGACATGTTTAATGGGTTAAAGGGACAGTCCCATGTAGGAACAAAGTGACCTAATGACAGTGACATGTTTAATGGGTTAAAGGGACAGTCCCATGTAGGAACAAAGTGACCTAATGACAGTGACATGTTTAATGGGTTAAAGGGACAGTCCCATGTAGGAGCAAAGTGACCTAATGACAGTGGCATGTTTAATGGGTTAAAGGGACAGTCCCATGTAGGAGCAAAGTGACCTAATGGCAGTGACATGTTTAATGGGTTAAAGGGACAGTCCCATGTAGGAGCAAAGTGACCTAATGACAGTGACATGTTTAATGGGTTAAAGGGACAGTCCCATGTAGGAGCAAAGTGACCTAATGACAGTGACATGTTTAATGGGTTAAAGGGACAGTCCCATGTAGGAGCAAAGTGATCAAATGACAGTGACATGTTTAATGGGTTAAAGGGACAGTCCCATGTAGGAGCAAAGTGACCTAATGACAGCGACATGTTTAATGGGTTAAAGGGACAGTCCCATGTAGGAGCAAAGTGACCTAATGACAGTGACATGTTTAATGGGTTAAAGGGACAGTCCCATGTAGGAACAAAGTGACCTAATGACAGCGACATGTTTAATGGGTTAAAGGGACAGTCCCATGTAGGAGCAAAGTGACCTAATGGCAGTGACATGTTTAATGGGTTAAAGGGACAGTCCCATGTAGGAACAAAGTGACCTAATGCCAGTGACATGTTTAATGGGTTAAAGGGACAGTCCCATGTAGGAGCAAAGTGACCTAATGACAGCGATATGTTTAATGGGTTAAAGGGACAGTCCCATGTAGGAGCAAAGTGACCTAATGACAGTGACATGTTTAATGGGTTAAAGGGACAGTCCCATGTAGGAGCAAAGTGACCTAATGACAGTGACATGTTTAATGGGTTATCCCATGTAGGAGCAATGATCTAGCGACAGTGACATGTTTAAAGTATCTTAATCATAATTCTAGATTATAAATCTTTAAGTTATTTTACATTTTGTTTAAATGTTTAGAAATACTGGGAGGTAACAGGTTGCCACATCAAGAAATGTGTTTTGTCATGTGTAAAATCCTGGTTTAGAAAATCAATGGTTTGTGAAAAATCTTTGCTCCATTTCTGATGAACTTTCATTCCACAAGATTAGGTTTTGAATTGTAGCTAATTACATAAAATGAACACTATTAAATGCTCATAAAGGGTTAACGTGTCTGTTTTAGTGATAGCCACCTGCTCCGCATACATTGCAGAGCCCCATCTTAGTATAACAGAGACATATGTCTGATTTCCAGTTTACTCACACGGTTTGCTATGTACTATATTCCCTCTCAGCATCTGTTTGTTGCGCAGCACTGGGAGGGATTTTTACGGTAGTTTCAGAATGTTTGGTCCTACGATATTCATAGGATTTAATCCGTATAATTATTTTCATAACTGATTTGTAAGTGGACTTGTACAGAAATAATGCTTACAGGGAACGTTTGCTACCAGGACGGGTATACTGTAAACACCAATGAATTAATCATTGAAAACACTGCCACAAAGTTTCAAGAGCATAATAAAAAGATAGAGAGGCCAGGAATGTATATTTCTCAGCTTCCAAAAGAATTCTATGAATAAATCATATTGACGGTTTCACATTTTGCTGACAGTGCTGCTTTTCAATGTTCCACGAGCGAATTAATACGAAAACAGACACGAGAAAATCAGAAACATTTTTACGCAATCATGTAATTGCAATTCTTACATTTGCCTCTTCATTGCTTGTCATATTCTAACACATTCAGTAACAATAAGTGATGACGAGTTAATGGGAGACCCGATGCGTCTACGTGTAGCAATATGTCAGGTATACACAACGTATATGCTGTTTTTTCTTTTATTGGAGACAAACCTGCAATTTCTTGGCTATTTTATCAATGCAACCAGTTCAGAAATGTGTCATTTTAGTATCAATGGCTCTTTCATGTTGTAAATGTGATTAATCACCAACAAAATCTTAAAATTAAAATCACACAAAACCCTTTGTGAGAACCAAATATCTACCCCAAAACACCTGCTTGGAGACGATAAAAAGAGGGGTTAGGGCCTTGATGTACTTATTGAGGTAGAGGTGGTTCCAAAAAGAAAATATAGCAAAATATAGTGCATTATATCCTGTGACACTTAGAAATAAGAAAAAAAAAAGGTTTGCACTCACAGTTTGTAGAGCTAAGTTAGCTCTATCTAGTATCGCCTGGGCGGTATAATCCCCGCCTACGGATGTGTGGTGTCTTCTTATCTTATAGTGCCATAGTGCAAAGAATCTTCAACTGGATGAAGTAGGTCACGATGATATCAGCCCTGCCTTATGGGCTCGCTGGTAGGTTGTATATGCAAAACACAGAATTAAATATATAGTCCTCACTGATGCAAATACATATACATCATAGGAGAGGTACTCACAATAATGGAGCACATTTGGGTATTGCTCACTAAACAGGACACAGGTGGTACTTTCCCAACCAAAGAAATATGTGGTCCCAGGCTTCAAGAAAATTTAGGGTGAAGTCTAATAAATTTAAAATATTACCTACTTTATTCAATTTGCTAGTTAATAAAACAATAAAAACAATATAAAATAGTAACATACACTTAGCGTGTTTCACCTATCCAGCGACTTTTTTAAAAGTGTCTTTTGAAAAAGCCATTGGATAGATGAAACTTGTTAAAGGGACACTCCAGGCACCCAGACCACTTCTGCCCATTGAAGTGGTCTGGGTGCCAACTCCCACCACCCTTGACCCTGCATGTGTAATTATTGCACTTTTTATAAACTGCAATAATTACCTTGCAGGGTTAAGTCCTCCTCCTCTAGTCTGTCTCTCAGACAGCCACTAGAGGGACTTCCGTGTTCTTAGAACACAAAAAGTGTTTTAAACTACGCTGGACGTCCTCACGTTATGCATGAGGACCTTCAGCATCGCCAGAATCCCCATAGGAAAGCACTGAATAATGCTTTCCTATGGGGAGATATAATGCGCGTGCGCAGCCATTAGGTCTCCCCCGCCGGCTGATGTCGGCAGGTGAGGAGCGTGGGCGGAGCCTTACCCAGCACTGAGGGACATCGGTGCTGCATTCAGGTAAGCCACTGAAGGGGTTTTAACTCTCCTGGCACTGGAGAGTCCCTTTAAGTGTATTTTTGGCATTTCTGGGGGTTGGTTTTTGCACTATTTATCACTTTTATATTTTTTTCTTTAGTTGATTGTTTTTCACCACAACCTTTATTGGTGAATGTACGCCATTTTTTTGAGCAACCTTTTCCATCAGAAAGTATTCAGTTTCACTTCTCTGTTTTACGCCGCTCTAAAAACTGACACGTATCAGAAAAGTTTGAGAAATCCTCCCATTTTATTGAGTTATGTTTCAGATCATTATATTGCTGAAGAATAAAGATGTTTGCTAACGGTTAAAAAACAGATAGAATGACGTGCGTGAGGGAGATGCCAAGATACCCACCTCGCTGGGCAAGTTTTAAATTAACACCATAAAAAACGTAAACCCCACGAACTGCCGCAGCTTGGTTGGGGGTTCGCCGTCCTCCACCCACCCTGGACCTAAGACCGGGCTCCAGCTTCCAGTGGGTGGACCTCTCCTTAGTCCAGAGAGCGAAACAGGAAAAGGAACAGCTCTTACAAGAGCTAGTGATTATACTCTGGGGAGTATTGTGATTATAGCAATCCCCAGAGTGTAGTACTCCAATCCCCCAAACATGAGCCACGTTTTCATGAAGGGTAGAACAGGTCTCTTTAATGCGAGCCAGCACTCACAATTTATACAATTCCTCAGGCCCGAGGCACACCCCCTGGACCTGATGGAACACAGGCACACAAAGGACACAAGCCAATCAGAACAATACAACAATGTCCGACACACCCACATACAGCACACAAGCCCTCCTCTCTGCCTGTGATACAATTAAAGGGACATTATAGTCACCTGAACAACTTCAGCTTAATGAAGCAGTTTTGGTGTATAGAACATGCCCCTGCAGCCTCACTGTTCAATCCTCTGCCATTTAGGAGTTAAATCCCTTTGTTTATGAACCTTAGTCACACCTCCCTGCATGTGACTTGCACAGCCTTCCATAAACACTTCCTGTAAAGAGAGCCCTATTTAGGCTCTTTATTGCAAGTTCTGTTTAATTAAGATTTTCTTATCCCCTGCTATGTTAATAGCTTGCTAGACCCTGCAAGAGCCTCCTGTATGTGATTAAAGTTCAAATTAGAGATTGAGATACAATTATTTAAGGTAAATTACATCTGTTTGAAAGTGAAACCAGTTTTTTTTTTCATGCAGGCTCTGTCAATCATAGCCAGGGGAGGTGTGGCTAGGGCTGCATAAACAGAAACAAAGTGATTTAACGCCTAAATGGCAGTGAATTGAGCAGTGAAATTGCAGGGGAATGATCTATACATTAAAACTGCTTATTTAGCTAAAGTAATTTAGGTGACTATAGTGTTCCTTTAACTAAGACAAGGGACTAACTCAATTAACTTCAGCAGAAAAAAACATACATTTTTACAAACCCCAAAAAGTACCCCAAAATACAACATATCCCCACAAAAGTAGCCATGGTCTGGGTGAACAACATATCCAAAAATCACCCAGATCGGTTCAGGGGTTCAGGAATGTAACGGATCACCTGGCACCCCGACTGGGTACCTCCATTGAAGGATGCGCCTAGCGCTTACAGAGGGCTCCAAGCACTCCGCAGACCCCGCAAACACCGCAGACCCCACTAACCGCCGCAGAAGAACTCTGTTTACTTGGCACCAAAGGGCCTTCTTTTGTGCAGGTTTAACACATACAGGACCGCCCACAGGGTTTTACAGAACAACCAATAAACACGTAGTATACAGTACAAACACTCCCATACATCTCCTCCCCTTAGCCTGAGAGGTAACACAATTAGCCATACAGTTTAAAACATACTTTTTACCCAACTTTTATAACTCTTAAACTATACATCCAATATTAATAATATTAATCAGCATATTACAAATACAAAGATACCCAAAAATCATTCAAATCCGTCCAGCCGTTCGGGAGATAGATATAAGTCACTTTTAACCAACCGCAAGCACATTTTCCTGCCCAAAACAGTTCCATAGATTTGGCTACACATACCGTTGACCTCGTTCGAATGAACAAAGATGGCCGCCGCCACGTGTTAGTTTGTCGAAGGGCGGCTACTTTGACTACTTGGCACTTCGGCTGTATCCGAAGTGGCAATTTAAAGTTGCAACACTGCTCCAAAGTAATTAAAGGGCCAGCAACAGCATTATAAAATTCCATTACGCCCAAATACAGTTCTTAAAGGGTCAGTAACAGTATAATATAAGTCATAGAATGTGACATAGAAAGTCATAGAAAGTCCATAAGCCCCAACTCAGTTCCTTAAAGGGGAATACATCCCAGGGGCCATAGTCGCATGGCAGGAGGCTGGCAAATAGGCCCCTCCAAAAACCAGTGGCGTGGTCACTTTCGCCACAAGGAATTTCCTGGAAGTCTTATTTTTGCCCCACCGTGCACATGGTCCCATGCCCAAAACAGTTCCACACACTCAAAGGCAAAACACTGCCGGACAATTTAAGATGGCCGCCGCCACGTGTTTGAATCTGTTCCAGTTAAAGGTACAAGAGGCAGAAACAGTGCCTTCAAAATCCAATATGCCCAAATAGTGTTTTTAAAGGGCAATATATCCCAGGGGCCATAGTCACAGGGCAAGAGGCTGGCAAGCAGGCCTCTCTAAATCCCGGTGACGAAGGTGCTTTTGTGTTTTTTATATATATATATATATATATATATATATATATATATCAGAAATATATATGTATTAATTAAGTATTATACCCACCATCCCATATTGCCACACCCCTGCGCACACTTAATTGAACCATTAGTATATTATTGTATTTCTCTAAAAATCTATATACATACTTCACAAACACAGAAACACTGCATATCTCTTGCTGTTTGTAAGACCAGTGGTGGGAAACGTGTGCGTGTGTTCCTGTGGGTAGGTAAGGGTTAACATAGAAATAAAAAGCTGCGCTAACTCTAGAAGTGGCTCTCTCCAGTAAGCACTCGATGCCTATGTCTGCTTTGCATAATAAAGGGTGTCAGACAGTTATCCATACACAGAGCTGGAGACGTGCTACAGGGACACAATTCATTCTCTGCGCATTCCTTACAAGCTATTTTCTCCTGTGCAGAAGCCGAATATTGATATTTAACAACAAGGGATGTTTGAAAAAGGCCCGTCCTGTCCTCTATCTAATGCAGCTTTAATCCCATCCTGTAAATAATTAGCAATACACAGGAGGATCTGAAATTCGTTAGAAATCTCTAACTGCAGACTATGCTTACTCTACCAGGAACAGACTATTTAACCCATTAAACACGTCGCTGTCATTGGATCACTTTGCTCCTACATGGGACTGTCTCTTTAACCCATTAAACATGTCACTGCCATTAGGTCACTTTGCTCCTACATGGGACTTTCCCTTTAACCCATTAAATATGTCGCTGTCATTAGGTCACTTTGCTCCTACATGGGACTGTCCCTTTAACCCATTAAACATGTCACTGTCATTAGGTCACTTTGCTCCTACATGGGACTGTCCCTTTAACCCATTAAACATGTCACTGCCATTAGGTCACTTTGCTCCTACATGGGACTGTCCCTTTAACCCATTAAACATGTCACTGTCATTAGGTCACTTTGTTCCTATATGGGACTGTCCCTTTAACCCATTAAACATGTCGCTGTCATTAGATCACTTTGCTCCTACATGGGACTGTCCCTTTAACCCATTAAACATGTCGCTGTCATTAGGTCACTTTGTTCCTACATGGGACTGTCCCTTTAACCCATTAAACATGTCACTATCATTAGGTCACTTTGCTCCTACATGGGACTGGCCCTTTAACCCATTAAACATGTCGCTGTCATTAGATCACTTTGCTCCTACATGGGACTGTCCCTTTAACCCATTAAACATGTCGCTGTCATTAGGTCACTTTGTTCCTACATGGGACTGTCCCTTTAACCCATTAAACATGTCACTGCCATTAGGTCACTTTGCTCCTACTTGGGACTGTCCCTTTAACCCATTAAACATGTCACTGTCATTAGGTCACTTTGCTCCTACATGGGACTGTCCCTTTAACCCATTAAACATGTCACTGTCATTAGCTCACTTTGTTCCTACATGGGACTGTCCCTTTAACCCATTAAACATGTCACTGTCATTAGGTCACTTTGCTCCTACATGGGACTGTCCCTTTAACCCATTAAACATGTCACTGCCATTAGGTCACTTTGCTCCTACTTGGGACTGTCCCTTTAACCCATTAAACATGTCACTGTCATTAGGTCACTTTGCTCCTACATGGGACTGTCCCTTTAACCCATTAAACATGTCACTGTCATTAGGTCACTTTGCTCCTACATGGGACTGTCCCTTTAACCCATTAAACATGTCGCTGTCATTAGGTCACTTTGCTCCTACATGGAACTGTCTCTTTAACCCATTAAACATGTCACTGTCATTAGGTCACTTTGCTCCTACATGGGACTGTCCCTTTAACCCATTAAACATGTCACTGTCATTAGGTCACTTTGCTCCTACATGGGACTGTCCCTTTAACCCATTAAACGTGTCGCTTTCATTAGGTCACTTTGCTCCTACATGGGACTGTCTCTTTAACCAATTCAACATGTCTCCATCCCTTTAAACCAATAATAATGTCAATGTTCTGGTGGAATACATTGTGACAGACAGTATTAGGTGGAGATAGATGTAAGGTTTCGGTGTGGAGTGTTCTCTGCCTTATTACCGTAGTCAATAAACTATAACAGCCTGACTATTTGATGTTATAGGAAGGCTTTGTTTTATATTCACAATTTCCTCCTGTGTCTGATCTTAATGATCTGTTTAACTTTCCTCGCTAGCGATGAATGTTCAGTCAAATAACTCTGCGAGCTGCTATTCTGGAAACTTTGCTCTCGCTTTCCCATCAATTGTGTAACAATGTGTGTGTGTAAGACCTGGAGGGGGGGTTCTGTAGGAAGCTTGATCGCTGTGAATTTATAATTTATTGTCATTGGCGCTCTTTAAGTTAGTGAAGCGGAGAAAATATATTAACACTTTCAAATAGTCAACTGTGAATATTTTCTAACCCTCATGCAGTGATGGGCTATACGGAATAAGTCATTAGTTACGTGATTATATGCCAAGCAGCATGGACCTCTCATTCAAAGACCTTCTATAAACCACCATTGAGATTGTTCCAGTCTATACACAACATGTGTAGAATCGGTTGAAAAGACATACATAGGCATGTTTATCTGTTAATAATAGGTGTACTGCTACACCACTAAAAATTTCTACTTGCTACTAGCCTTTGGCAAGCTAGCAAATGTGATGTGTTAGCGCAGGGATGTACTAAAGCCAATAACTGTTTAATAGGAAGTAAAATTATGATATTTTGCCAAAATTATGAGAGATGTATCTACACAAAAATTGTATGAATTCTTTTTTTAGACTTTTACTATCTCACCAATCTGTATCATTATAAAGCAAAGGCCCAAAAAGGGGGGCAGTGGACAGCCTTGACAAGTTTCCAATGATTTTCAGAAATTGAGCAAATCTCAAAGTCACAATTGTGGCTTTTAGATTTCGATAGTGAACCAGAAGAGAGCAGGAAAACGTTCAGAATTGCCTATATCGCAGACATAGCGTTGTAAAGTTTGTAAATAAAACACAGTTTTTCCCTATTTCCTTGTTGAATACAGAGATCGAGAGACAGGTTTAGGCATGTTAGAGAAAAGGAGTCTGTGAAGAAAAACACATACCGTATATACTCGAGTATAAGCCGACCCGAATATAAGCCGAGGCCCCTAATTTTACCCCAAAAAACTGGGAAAACTTATTGACTCGAGTATAAGACTAGGGTGAGAAATGCAGCAGCTACTGGTACATTTCTAAATAAAATTAGATCCTAAAAAAAATATATTAATTGAATATTTATTTACAGTGTGTGTATAATGAATGCAGTGTGTGTATAATGAATGCAGTGTGTGTATAATGAATGCAGTGTGTGTGTATGAATGCAGTGTGTGTGTATGAATGCAGTGTGTGTGTGTATGAGTGCAGTGTGTGTGTGTATGAGTGCAGTGTGTGTGTATGAGTGCAGTGTGTGTGTATGAGTGCATTGTGTGTGTATGAGTGCATTGTGTGTATGAGTGCAGTGTGTGTATGAGTGCAGTGTGTGTGTATGAGTGCAGTGTGTGTGTATGAGTGCAGTGTGTGTATGAGTGCAGTGTGTGTGTATGAGTGCAGTGTGTGTGTATGAGTGCAGTGTGTGTGTATGAGTGCAGTGTGCTTATGAGTGCAGTGTGTGTGTATGAGTGCAGTGTGCTTATGAGTGCAGTGTGTGTGTGTGTGTGTGTGTGTGTTGCAGAGCCTTGGTGGGGGGTGGGCAATGCTTTTTTAATTTTTTTTATTATTTTAATTTTTTTTTATTATTTATTATTTTTTATTTAATTTAATTATTATTATTTTATTATTATTATTTATTATTTTTTATTTAATTTAATTATTATTTTAGTATTATTATTTATTTAATTATTATTATTATTTTTTTTTATTATTATTATTATTATTTTTTTCGTCCCCCCTCCCTGCTTGATACATAGCAGGGAGGGGGGCTCCTTCCCTGGTGGTCCAGCATTGGCAGCTCAGTGGGGGGGAGAGGGGGGCTGGCAGAGCTGTACTTACCTCTCCTGCAGCTCCTGTCAGCTCTCTCCTCCTCCGCGCCGTCCGTGCAGCTCCCTCTGTCAGCAACCAGTGTAAGGCGGCTCTCGCGAGACTTACACTGGGAGCTGACCGAGGTGCTGAACGGACGGCGCGGAGGAGGAGAGAGCTGACAGGAGCTGCAGGAGAGGTAAGTACAGCTCTGCCAGCCCCCTCTCCCCCCCAGTCTGTATTATGGCAATGCAAATTGCCATAATACAGACTATTGACTCGAGTATAAGCCGAGTTGGGTTTTTTTAGCACAAAAAATGTGCTAAAAAACTCGGCTTATACTCGAGTATATACGGTAATATTAAATGCCATAACTAACAAGCCGCATTATGGTTTTAATAAATGGCGTATAGATTGGCAGTCATATAACTGGAGTACTTTATGGTCTTAGGGAGAAATAAAAAAGCATCCTGATGGCATGCGGCAGGATGACGTAGGGACGTGACCGCACGCATCCAGGGGCGGAGCTAAGGAGGTCCAGCAAGGAAAAAAGCGCGAATACTGCTCGATAGCTTGTGTTATGTGATCAGAGAGGAGAAGGAAGTTATCTAAGCTGCAATCGAAAAACAAAGCATAATGGAGGAGAGTGGAGGGGCCCCAAGACAGCAAGTAAACCCATCGGATAAAACGAGCCTTTGGCTCTCCATCCCTTCCCCCTGACACCCTTCATACAAACAACACCTTCTGAAACCAGTGAATGAGAGGAATAAGGAGGAGTGAGTAGAAAATACATGCTGCATGGGGAAAACTCTCAATATTGCTACGATGGGAATTTATATTGCTCTGAATATTCTAGGAGGCATCTCATAATTGTACAAGTTCACTCTTGTAATTGACTTATGGAATATATTTTTTGCTTAAAGCTATACAATGTATCTGAATTTCTAATGCTCTATGGTACAACACAGCCACTGGGAAAAGCATAAGAATTTATTGTCTATTGCGGTCTTTTAATTTTGACACTCTACAATTTCAGCTTTTTAAGCTTAGATCAAGACCTAACTGACATATTAAACCATCAAAGAAACATACTGAATGTGAATGTCTGTTGCTATAAACTAAACCTTTGTTGCTACACAGGAAAAATACCAGAAGGAATCGAGTAATTTAGCAAAATAAGCAACGATCGAAATATGGCCTCTAAAACACAGGAAAAAAGGGTCTCTAAAAAACATAAGAAGAAAGATCCCAAAGCTGATAAAGGAACTACAATTCCGCCCCCCCCCCCCCCCCCCCAGCTAATAAACCTCAAAAGGAAAAAACATTTTTTGAAGGGGAATCTTCAATGTCACTGTCTCACTTAGAAGATTCACCTGGTAGCGCAGACAGCTCTAATGGAACAAATATTACCCCAGATTTCCTGAACAGTTAGAGGCTATAACTATTCAAAAAAATAAAAACACAGAAGAAGTAAAGCAGCAGATCAACTGTCTATCAGAAAGAGTCAAGACAATAGAAGAAAGACAAGTGAATCGAGAATTTCAAGATCAAAATTCCTCACTGACCAAGCAAATAGAAAAATTGGAAATAAAGTTGGGAGACATAGAGGATCGCTCCCGAAGAAATAATCTACACATGAGAAATGTCCCAGAAGCAATTACTCAAGAACAAATTCCTGAATTTTTAAATAAACTTTGGAACGCATGGGAGAGAGATCTAACAAAGTTCAATGTTAAAATAGAAAGATACCATAGAGTCTTCAGAGCAAAAGCGACCCCAGATAATGAGAGTATTCAAAGAGAGTATTTAAGATCAAGTAGATCAAAACCCGTCAAAGAAGATGAATTTAAAAACATTTTATTTCTACAAGATCTATCCTTCTTTACTAAAGTCTCAAAGAAAACGGTTTTCCTCGGTGACTAACACACTACGAAGAAACAATATTAAATACTCGTGGGGTTTCCCGACGGCAATAAGGATTTTCATGGAAGGACAATTGAGCTCATTGAAGTCAGTAGAAGAAGCCAATACTTGGCTACAATAAAAAAGTATAGCTTTATAAGTCCTCTTTGTTAAAAGCATACAGGAGGGAAAAGGGGGGGGGAGTTTTTGTTTTTTTTCTCGTAAGAGGAGATATACAAGAAATCTCACTGATGAGCACGGCTACGTAGGGAAGCTTACCAGATCCGATGAGTGTTACATTTCGCATATAGTAATATAGTTATTGTGGTAATTGATGTTTATCTGTTTGGTTGATGAATAGTTAGTATTAAATGCACGGAATTTGGGCCCCAAGATGATATTAAGAAACGTAAAAGTTAAAAAGTGACTTAGTAGGGATGCGTGATGTGAAATACATATAGAACATTCACAGCAGAGCACGGATATGCAGGGGTGTATTTTTTGTATTTTTATGCCATATGTAATGGATAGTTATAGCTGCAAAAAACGCCGCCCCCAAATGCCCAGGGCAAATGCCTTGTTAGCCTGGTGGCTAACTGACATGCCGGTCGGGCGGGCTTCGCTGGCGGGTGGGCGGCTGGCGAGGGAGCTCTTCCCCTGAGCAATCTGCTCAGCTCCCTCACGCGCCGCCCACAGAGTGAGGCTGGGAGCCGGAATATGACATCATATTGTGTCTGCTAGTGAGTGTGTGTGCCTGTTAGTGTGTGTGTGTGTGTGCCTGTTAGTGTGTGTGTGTTTGTGCCTGTTAGTGTGTGTGTGTGCCTGTCTGTGTGTGTGCCTGACTGTGTGTGTGTGTCTGACAGTGTGTGTGTGTGTGTGTGTGTGTGTGTCTGATTGCGTGTGTGTGTCTGACTGTGTGTGTGTATTTGACTGTGTGTGTCTTTTAGTGTGTGTGTGTTTTCCTTGTTAGTGAGTGTGTGTGTGTCTGCTAGTGAGTGTGTGTGCCTGTTAGTGTGTGTGTGTTCCTGTTAGTGTGTGTGTGTGCCTGATTGTGTGTGTGTATCTGACTGTGTGTGTCTGTTAGTATGTATGTGTGTGACTGTGTGTGTGTTTGCCTGTTAGTGTGAGTGTGTGTGTCTGTTAGTGAGTGTGTGTGTGTCTGCTACTGAGTGTGTGTGTGCCTGTTAGTGTGTGTGTGCCTGTTAGTGTGTGCCTGTTAGTGTGTGTGTGTGTGTCTGACTGTGTGTGTCTGACTGTGTGTGTCTGTTAGTGTGTGTGTGTCTGACTGTGTGGGTGTGTTTGTCTGTTAGTGTGAGTGTGTGTGTCTGTTAGTGAGTGTGTGTCTGCTAGTGAGTGTGTGTGTCTGTTAGTGTGTGTCTGACTGTGTGTGTGTGTGTGTGTGTGTGTGTCTGACTGTGTGTGTGTGTCTCTGACTGTATGTGTGTGTGTCTCTGACTGTGTGTGTGTTTGCCTGTTAGTGTGAGTGTGTGTGTATGTTAGTGAGTGTGTGTGTGTGTGTCTGCTAGTGAGTGAGTGAGTGTGTGTCTGTTAGTGTGTGTGTGTGTCTGTTAGTGTGTGTGTGTGTCTGTTAGTGAGTGTGTTTGCCTGTGAGTGTGTGTGTCTGTTAGTGAGTGTGTTTGCCTGTGAGTGTGTGTGTCTGTTAGTGAGTGTGTTTGCCTGTGAGTGTGTGTGTCTGTTAGTGAGGGTGTGTTTCTGTTAGCTAGTGTATGCGTATCTGTCAGTGAATGTGTGTGTGTGTATTTAGAAGGCGGGGCGGGGGGAAGGGTTGGGTGGGGTGGCGCCTGAGTTTAGTCCTGCCTAGGGCAGCACAAAGGATACACCACTGGGTACAAACACATGTTGTAGATAAAAAGGAATTTCAAACAGGGAGGATATTGTTTTTCTCTCCTCTTTTAGGATTAGAGTTTTATTTTTTTTAAGAAAAGGGAAGGGAAAGGAAAAGAAGAGTCTCATTTTTTTTATATGTAAAATATTTTTTTTATTTTTCTATACTCTACTTTTTTTTATTTTGATTCCATTTATTTATTTAATATTTTTTTTTAGGTTTTCAAACTAAACAAAGACAATACACAGAGGAATACTATTATGAAGGGGATTATGTATATATTTGGAGGAAGTTATACGTATTGTTAATAATGTTTGTGATTTAGCTATACACTATATAAACCTTCAGTACAGATTTGGGAGCAGCTAGACCTATACAGCTGAATCTGCAAATGGAGCTATGAGTATGTATAGATATGTAATGTGTGTATATATATATATGTGTGTGTGTGTGTGTGTGTGTATGGAATTACCCAGATTGGGGTGTCTGTGCAAACAGTACCATAGTGAAGAAAAGGTGACACAGGAAGACACAGGGGGTATATTTCAACAGATTTAATGGCTTATTAGGGTGGCAATTGTATTTTTTTCCCTCTCTCATGTCCTCTCTCCCTCGTCATTTCAATACAAAGAGCATAGTTCTCTACCCCCAGTTTCTTCTCTATTTAAGAGCATACACAAGAGATAATATAAGAATAAAAATAAGAGTAAAATAAAGAGAGAAAAATATGTTCCACGCCAGCCAAAAACAGATCCTCCTCAAGTTCTTAAGAGAACTTAGTGTGTGTAATTGTATGACACACAATGAGGAAGATGGAGAGAAGACCTTTGGATAGGGCTTTCCGCGTGTGGGGAGAAGGTAGTGTTTGTTTCGATGTATTTCATGTGGTGTATGTTTTTCACTTCGTTATGAGCAAGGTGATCGGTCTGCGGAAACCCCCATAACAATAAGATGTAAAAAAGAAGAATAGACATGATTAGGTTAGCTTCTATAAATATTCAAGGGCTCAATATGCCACAAAAAAGGTGGGCGTTTAATTTATATTTACAGAAAGAGAAAATCCAAGTCGCCTTTGTCCAAGAGACACATTGGCGGCAATTGGATGAGAAAATATGGTATGGGAAACAGTTCCCTATAGTAATTATGGCCTCAAGGGTCAAAGCGAAGAAATCGGGAGTAGACAATTTTTTTCAAACTCTTTGCAAATTGATATAAGACACCAAGACTCAGATCCTGAGGGTAGATTTTAAATTCTGGTATTCTGGATATAAAAGGAATTAAAAAGATATACGCTAATACAACATGGAAATTAGATGAATCAATATTATTAAAGAATGAGAATAGAGAATATTTAGTCTTTATGTTTCATTAATGAGAACCAGACTTATGAGGTAGAGGATGATATCATTTGGTGATCATATAAAGCGTAGTAAGAAGTCATTGCATCAAATTAATGAAGTAAAAAAAAAGGCAGGACTTAGTTTACAAGATCTGTATATAAAGTTATAGAAAATATCAAACGCTCATAAGTTAAATTCTATTCAAGAAAACCAACACAAACTAAAAGAGATAAAAAATTAAATAAAAATAAAAACTACAGAGAGAATCGATCGTAATATGATCAAGATGAAAACTAAATACTATTATAGATATAACAGAGCAAACAGATCAAATTCTAACCATTCAAAAAAAAAAAAAGGGTCAAATAATCGAGTCGAGAAAATAGTTCAAGGAGATGAGTTGCATGTCTCCCAGGGGGATATAGGCAAAGCCTTTAACAAGATCTATAAGGAGCTATATAATCTTCCAGAGAATTTCCATAGAAAGGAAGCGGATGAATAAATATCTAATTTGAATCTACCAAAGACTTCTCTAGAGCAGATGACTATAATGAACAAAGAAATGACTAAAGAAGAAGTAATTAAGGCTATGGATAAACTAGCACGTCATAAAGGTCCTAGCTCAGATGGTTTGGGCTAATGGTTTTTATAAAGCAATGAAAGGTATCATATCAGAACATTTGGCTAATACGTTTAATTATGCGGTTAAGAGGGGTAGGTTTCTGTAGGCCAATGTGGCGAAAGCAACCTCGCCACTGGTTTTTGGAGGGGCCTGTTTGCCAGCCTCCTGCCCTGCGACTATGGCCCTGGGATGGATTGCCCTTTAAGGAACTGAGTTGGGGCTTATGGACTTATATCATGCTGTTTCTGGCCCTTTAACTGTTTTGTACAAAGGATTGGTACTTCGATATGGCACTTCGGATACAGCCGAAGTGCCGAAGTAGTCGAAGTGGCTGCCATTAGACAGTTGAACACGTGGCGGTGGCCATTTTAATCCAGTCGAACGCGGTCAGCGGTGTGTGCCATCAAATCCCTGGAACGGAAATCGGCCACACATTTGAACGAAACCGCTGACCTATACCTTCCCCTGCAGTTCGACACTGCGGCTGGAGACTAAATCCCGTTCGAAGATTCGAACACACGTTCGAACGGGACTTTGTCATTTTGGGTGTAAAATAGACCTCCAGTAGACAATTGAACACCATGGAAACGCAACCCCGGTTTCACTTCGACACTTCGACACTTCGACAGAAGTCGAAGTGCGTTCAACGATTCAAACGCCGCCTTCAGATGGGACTTTGTTACTTTTCAGGGCAGAAATAGACTATTTTGGGAATGCAAACAGGCGTGCGGTCGGTCCAAAGAGACTTTTTCCATATCTCTGGAACCACTGAACCGATATGTATGATTTTTTTATATGTTTGTCCCCAAGTTGTGTTGTTCATAAAAATATAAGTTTTATTCCTGTGTGATACAACATCATAAAGTTATAAAAATGCATAAAAAAGTATACGTTTTAGCTTGGAGATAATTGAGTAGATACAGTAAGCAGAGGGGAGGGAATCTGTGGGATGTAACCGTTGTCTGATTGGTTAATGCCTAATTGCCTGTGGGCGTCTCCCTTGCAGGGGAGCACTGCATAAAAGCAGAGTACCTGCCATTAAACATCAGAGTTCTTCTTCATCCTCAATCTAGAGTCCTGTCTCTTATTGGGGGAATTACTATATCACTACAAGGGATCGCTATGCTCTGCATACTCCCTTGGATAATCACTTCTAAGCTCTTGTAAGAGCTTGTTCCTGCTTCACTCTCTTGGAGGAGAGGTTCACCCACTGGAACCTGGAGCCTTGTCGTAGGTCCAGGGTAGGTAGGAGACGGCGAGACCCCAACCAAGCTGCGGCGGTTCGTGGGGTCTACGGTGGTTGTGGTGTCTGCGGAGCGCTTGGAGCCCTCTGTAAGCGCTAGAAGCATCCTTCAATGGAGGTACCCAGTCGGGGTGCCAGGTGATCCATTACAGCCAATATACTTCCCATTTTAAAGCCAGGTAAAGAACTATCAGATGTAAAAAGCTACAGACCCATCACTCTTGTTAATGTCAATGTGAAGTTGTTTGCCTCAATTATAGCTGAGAGAATTAAAATGGTGTTGCCTAAATTAATCCTAAAGGTTGCCTAAAGGTTCATCGACACTTTAGACTTGGCAGATCTAGGAAAGAGACCCCTTCTGATCCTGTTGCCAGATGCTGAGAGAGCCTTCGACAGGGTCAGTTTGGGGCTTTATGCAAAAAGTGTTTGAAGCCTTTGGTCTGTCTGGGTGGATACAGAGGGCTACCATGTCACTTTATTGTGCTTCAATGACTAGGACCATTGGCCCCAACGTATGCATACCGTGGTTCGAGTTAAAAAATGGGACGTGACAGGGTTGCCCTCTGTCTCTGATCCTATATATACTAACAATTGAAGTATTAGCAGCCAAATTAAGGGTAATAAACCAGCAAAGCATGAACTGATCCCTTGTGGGTATCTACTATCTGATTAAATAGATTTTTTCCTTGTATACAATAAAGCATCAATTTTCTAAATGTGTAAAATTAATTGATTTAGGTAAAGCTAATAATTCACCTTTAGCAATCCAAAGATGGGTAAAATATTTAAATATTAAAATTGATGAAGAGGTTTGGTATGGATCTCTCCATAGAGTTCATCTTTAGTAGAAACCCAGTATATATTGATGAAGAAATGGTATCTAGAATCTAGACTCTCAGTTTTATCCCAGATCAGTCGTGCTGGAGATGCAGGGCGGAGAGTGGCAATTATTTGCATATCTGGTGGTCTTGTGAGGCAGTTCTGCCTTTATGCCTATCAGTACAGAAGGTCATACAACAAGTCTGCAAGGCTAGACTTACATGTTAACCAGATAGTATGATTTTACCTTTAAATTGGCTTTTCATGACCAAGAGACAGCAGATAGGAGCTACTCATTGCATTGCTGCGGCAAAGATATTGATTGCTAGAAATTGGAAAAAGGACCAACCGTTTGTTATATCTCAGCTAAGATCTCAGTTTAGTTTTCAGATCCAGATGGAAAGAGGAATGAGTCACATTAAAAGTTTATTTGAAGACATAAAGCAGTGGGATAAATTGCTACAAAATATGGATTTGGAAACCGATTAAACAGCTATATACATGAGGGAATTAAAAAATTATTCTGAAGGATGAGAGTAACTTCTGCAGACCGACTTGAGCTACATGACAAAGTGTTTAAATTGTTTTTATGAATGTAAGTAAGGGTCTTATGTCTGTTTGTAAATATTTATAATTGACTAGTACTCGCCCCTATTTTTAGGGGATGTTAAGGAAATGTATAAATGTGTGATATTCTGTTTTGTTATGATATGAAACTATATAATAGTAACGGATCAACTGATCACCTGGCACCCCGACTGGGCACCTCCATTGACGGACACTTCCTAGCTGGCGCCGAGGACCATAAGCACTGCACCAGACACCACAACCACCGCTGTCTGGAGTCTCACCGTCTTCCTTCCCCCCTGGGTCAACCTCTGACATCCAGGACCATTTGGGGGAGACCTCTCCTCCAGGAGAGCATGACAGTGATTAGAACCCAGGGGAGTATACAAAGTATAGCAATCCCCAGTGTGATTATAGTCGTTCCCTACAATAACAAGACGAGGCTACGTATTGATGGTTAAGAAGAACTCTGGTTTAATGAGCACAATGGCATTTCTTTTATACACATTTTCACCACAAGGTTACCACCCACAGGACACAAAGTCAACAAACCAATAGAAACAATAATTAACATAGTAAAACTCCCACATACAATCAGCAAGCCCTCCCCTCTATGATATAATTGAGCTAGCTAATGGAATAACTTAATTATCCCCAGGCTGAAAAAACACACATTTGTATAAAGTCCCATAAGTACCCCATAACACATCCTCATAAATCTTACATCCCCTGATAGCCCTGATCTGGGTGAACAACATATCCAAAAATCACTTAGATCAGGGGTTCAGACATTTTATGGAAGTCATATTTTTGCCCAGGCAAACCCATGCCGTAAATAGTTCCAGGGCATTCGCGGCTAAGTCCCCCTGAAGTCTATTCGCGGTTTTAGCCCATGCTAAAACCGCTGTATCCGAAGTGCCACTTCGAAAGTGCCAATACTTGCCAATAGTTCTTAAAGGGGCAGAAACAGTACTTTAGAATCCAATCTGCACAAATTGAGTTTTTAAATGGCAATACACCCCATAGTCACAGGGCAAGAGGCTGTCATGCAGGCTTCTCCAAAAGCCAGTGGCAAAGTTCAATTCGTCTCAATAATAAAAAAATAATTTGAAAAAACAAAAAAAAACACATCCTTATGGTCTCATTGGGTTGTGTTTAGTTGAAAGTCCCAGTCTGTATTCGTGCCTCTTAGCATTTAGAGTGAACACTATGATAGGGGAGTGAAAGATATGAATGAAATTCAAATAAATACAAATTAAAAAAAAAACTGAAATTAATTTCCTAAAAAAAGTTTATTTTTTAAAACATTTTGAATAGATACTCACATTTTCTTTTTGAAAATAAATGCAAAATCCTAACGTTTGCCTTAGAATGTAAAGAAATACACGTGTAAGGTATAAATAAATCAAATTCACCTTAAAACGTAGGTAGAAGAAGAATTAGAGGATATCATGGAAGTGCTACGAATGGGTGACTCCATAAAGATTCAATATGTTGTCTTGTAGGACGCAGCGAGAGGGAGAAGAAAAGAGAGACGCAGAGACTCCAACACGTACAAAGAGACTCGTACTCTGTAATAAGAAGGTAAATTCAAAGAGCTTTCTGAACAAGAACCTTATTCCGGAGGCGGAATGCATAATAACATAGAGGAAGGCTGGTAGGTTATTGTAAACTTCAATTATGTGCGAAGAGGTAAAAGAAAACGCATGCTGTATGAATCAAGAATAAAGCTATTCTGTCTGATAGCAAAATGTATGAGACATTTGCTGTTGTGGAAATCAGGTAACGAAGCAGAATAGCTGTAGGTAATAGATTGTGATATCGGAGTATCTTCTCGATACAATAGCCGAAGAGCGAATGGATGTTTGCAGAGCATCTGTCGATACAGGAAAGGGGGGGTTTATAAACAGCTAGGTTTTTATTATGATTATTATTATTATTATATTTATTATATATTCCACAGCAATGCAACAGATAAATAATATCTGCAAGTAATAAGATGACAAACCGCAACACAACTGCTGCACAATTTATGATATCGTACGGGTGATATGCCAAGCTTCCTGCTGAACTTGTACTGTGTGCGTGCAAACCACGAACGTGGCAAGAACACGCCGTAAAATTCCAAAACAATTTGTACATAGCTCGTCTCGGCTTTCTATTGGACAATTTGCACGGTATTCAACTTTGATTCATAGAAAAATTATTATGATTGAAAATACTTAACAAATTATGAATTGTAGTATGACAGCTGTATGAGGGCTGCTATTATATCTTATATTATATATTTGCACAAAGTATTCATGGCCATTTCAATAGTAACCTGTGACGGGTAATAATAATATTTTTTTATGTAAATCCCACAATATGTTAAAACATTTTAATCTCCACTAACGTTTACTTATTACTATAGTTTTACATTTTCATATTCGATTCAATCCTGTAACTGGGCGTCTCCATCTTAGCTACCTGTCAATCATTGTAGCAAGCTCTGCAGTGTTCTGTCATTGAACATATTGAGTGTGCCATGGCATGCCAGGAATGAACTGGACAGCAGCACAGAAATATTTAATGTACAGCGGTGTAGCAGACCACGGGTAACCCAACCGGTTACCTCTCTTAATTCCCTTCCTTCACCCGGTCAGGAGCCACCTATAGTATTACGAGACCCATTTTCCCCCAGTAACTGGACGACGCACATTCCTGGAGTTACAACACAATTTTATTGGCCACAGATGACGTTTATGCACATCCCCATGCAAATGGTCTCCCACACAACCGTACAGGGTCACCTCCCTGGCCCTAGCGTGGGAATAGGATTCTGTTCCCTTTGTTCCCAAAGCCCGACACTAAAACACAGGGTTTCCCACACCAGACACCAGGGGATCGTCTTCCAAAGAGCCTGTGTACTTGAGAGTCCAGGCACGGGAAAAAGGGACCGTCCCCTTGTCTCCCAGGCACATAAAAGCCCACCAAACCCGCCAGCGCTCCACAAGTGTCTACACCAATCTCAGGGACCCGCACAATGGCTCCTCTCTCACAATTTGCTCTCCACAATTTTAAAGGGTAATCCAGACGTGGATCCCTTGCTCACGGTGCCTAGAGAGATATCCGCTATGCCTCACTGATGATGCCTAACAAGGCTGAAACAATTGTCTGGGGTTGCTGTATCTCTCGTGCAGAGGGAACTTGCTGGCATTTCGGATCTGGACTGCCCGTATGGGTGGGACCAGTCTGATATGCTTCAGAGATGTTCTCTCTTTAATGGCACAAGATGAGCTAAAACCAGCTTGAGTTCTGAGTGGGGACCCACCGAAGGGCAGGCTATTTCAGCTGCTGTCCGTCCTCAGTGCACTCTTGTTTTTTTGCTCTCCTCTCTCAACTAGCCTACGTTTGTCAGGTCCCGGTGTGAAACCCAGACAAGGGAAGCGTTGCCTTTCGGGGTAGGAATCCTCCCCTTGGCTGCCGCCCGTCGGCACAAATGGCAGCCACCCAGGGGAGCACTCATTAATTACTTCCCTTGCAGTTTAACACCTATGTTGCAAGTGCGAACATTCTGAATAATTAGTGTGAACGTTCCAATGGGGCGCTGGGAGGTCCTTGTTTGGGGAACAAACGAGCCGGGAACCAACACACGAATGCTGCCCCTGGTTGGCATTTGTCTAACAAAATGGCGGCCAGACAGGGGAGCTCTCATTGATTGTTTCCCTTGCGGTTTGCGGTTTGACACTTATGTTACGAGGTGAGAACGTTCTAACATGGTGTTCGAAATGAGGTATAGGGGTGGTCCCTGTTCGGGAAGTGAATGAATCCTTTTCATGGAAGCACTCCCAAACGGGGACAACGGGCACAATAAACGAAAAGGATAGGCCAAGGATAAGAAAACATAATATAAAAATGGAAATTCACGAACAGGCAGCGGTTCCGCCACAAGCGTAAAAAAAAAAAAAACAACAAAAGCCCCCAAAGTACCAAATGAAAATATGTTAATATGACTTAAAGTGGTTTCCAATGTTTTAGTAATCGGTGTAATTACTAGAGAAGCGAGCATTCCCTTCTAAAGATTTTACACTTTTCCCTGACCACACCGTAGAAAGGAGAAGGTAACCAGGACCAGAGTTTATTAAATATATAATATATAAATATTTTGAATGCTCCTCCTTTTTCTCATCTCTTGGACACTTCTCGCTTTATCTCTTGTTTGGCGCCATTATGAATCCCAAATGTGAATGAACATGCTCTTCCATAGCGCATTTCATTTCATTTGTGATTGTTTTACATTTCAGAGTTTGGGAAATTCGGACGATTACACAATCAGCCCAAGTTCGGACGAATTGTAGTTGGGAAGCAACCTTTAAGTCTACCAATTACTTCTGCACAGAGACCTGCTTATCACAACTTCATCTTTTTAGTAGATTTCATTAAATGGACAAGCACAGTGTACAACTCAAACATTTAGCTGTAGCAGAAAAAAAACCTTAAGATAATAGGTTAATAGAGAGATACTTTTCTGTTCCCCTGCAGACTGCCGCAGTGCAGCCATTAAAGTTTATTGAAACTATGACTTTATTCTTATATAACTTAATTGCACGAAAAGCATTTTCTGGCACAGAGTGACCTGCCTCTGGCCGTATCCTCGCTGGTGCACAAGGAAATAACTGGAATTTAAATTGTGTCTTGTTGCAGAAATAAAAGGCAGAGTTCTTTACTTTTGTTTGAGAATGTCACAAAAAAACAACAGGAAAATGTGTTGTTTAGCATGAGTCATGTGACTTGTCTTTATGCAGAATTTAGAACGACCAAAACACCATTTGGTACTGATGGCAAACTTTGACACTGTAGGTGATTTTGAACTTAAAGATGTGTCTAAGAATCATGGAAAAGATAGCTTGCAAACACCTACATAATCATTTTGAGCTGCTACTGGCTTAAAAGGGACACTCCAGGCTCCCACACACATTGGATGCACTGTGTAGGTTAGGTTACAGTTAGTTATACTGGGTGGGTTTATATTATTAAAGAGACACTCCAAGCTCCCACACCCGTTAGATGCACTGTGTAGGTTAGGTTACAGTTAGTTATACTGGGTGGGTTTATATTATTAAAGGGACACTCCAAGCTCCCACACCCGTTAGATGCACTGTGTAGGTTAGGTTACAGTTAGTTATACTGGGTGGGTTTATATTATTAAAGGGACACTCCAGGCTCCCACAAGTTAGATGCACTGTGTAGGTTAGGTTACAGTTAGTTACACTGGGTGGGTTTATATTATTAAAGGGACACTCCAGGCTCCCACACACGTTAGATGCACTGTGTAGGTTAGGTTACAGTTAGTTATACTGGGTGGGTTTATATTATTAAAGGGACACTTCAGGCTCCCACACACGTTAGATGCACTGTGTAGGTTAGGTTATAGTTAGTTGTACTGGGTGGGTTTATATTATTAAAGGGACACTCTAGGCTCCGGCACACACGTTAGATGCACTGTGTAGGTTAGGTTACAGATAGTTATACTGGGTGGGTTTATATTATTAAAGGGACACTCCAGGCTCCCACACACGTTAGATGCACTGTGTAGGTTAGGTTACAGTTAGTTATACTGGGTGGGTTTATATTATTAAAGGGACCCTCCAGGCTCCCACACACGTTAGATGCACTGTGTAGGTTAGGTTACAGTTAGTTATACTGGGTGGGTTTATATTATTAAAGGGACACTTCAGGCTCCCACACACGTTAGATGCACTGTGTAGGTTAGGTTATAGTTAGTTGTACTGGGTGGGTTTATATTATTAAAGGGACACTCCAGGCTCCGGCACACACGTTAGATGCACTGTGTAGGTTAGGTTACAGATAGTTATACTGGGTGGGTTTATATTATTAAAGGGACACTCCAGGCTCCCACACACGTTAGATGCACTGTGTAGGTTAGGTTACAGTTAGTTATACTGGGTGGGTTTATATTATTAAAGGGACACTCCAGGCTCCCACACACGGTAGGTGCACTGTGTAGGTTAGGTTACAGTTAGTTATACTGAGTGGGTTTATATTATTACAGGGACACTCCAGGCTCCCACACACATTAGATGCACTGTGTAGGTTAGGTTACAGTTAGATATACTGGGTGGGTTTATATTATTAAAGGGACACTCCAGGCTCCCACACACGTTAGATGCACTGTGTAGGTTAGGTTACAGTTAGGTATACTGGGTGGTTTATATTATTAGAGGGACACTCCAGGCTCCCACATACGTTAGATGCACTGTGTAGGTTAGGTTACAGTTAGTTATACTGGGTGGGTTTATATTATTAAAGGGACACTCCAGGCTCCCACACACGTTAGATGCACTGTGTAGGTTAAGTTACAGTTATACTGGGTGGGTTTATATTATTAAAGGGACACTCCAGGCTCCCACACACGTTAGATGCACTGTCTAGGTTAGGTTGCATTTAGTTATACTGGGTGGGTTTATATTATTAAAGGGACACTCCAGGCTCCCACACACGTTAGATGCACTGTGTAGGTTAGGTTACAGTTAGTTATACTGGGTGGGTTTATATTATTAAAGGGACACTCCAGGCTCCCACACACGTTAGGTGCACTGTGTAGGTTAGGTTACAGTTAGTTATACTGGGTGGGTTTATATTATTAAAGGGACACTCCAGGCTCCCACACACGTTAGATGCACTGTGTAGGTTAGGTTACAGTTAGTTATACTGGGTGGGTTTATATTATTAAAGGGACACTCCAGGCTCCCACACACGTTAGATGCACTGTGTAGGTTAGGTTACAGTTATACTGGGTGGGTTTATATTATTAAAGGGACACTCCAGGCTCCCACACACGTTAGATGCACTGTGTAGGTTAGGTTACAGTTAGTTATACTGGGTGGGTTTATATTATTAAATGGACACTCCAGGCTCCCACACACGTTAGATGCACTGTGTAGGTTAGGTTACAGTTAGTTATACTGGGTGGGTTTATATTATTAAAGGGACACTCCAGGCTCCCACACACGTTAGATGCACTGTGTAGGTTAGGTTACAGTTAGTTATACTGGGTGGGTTTATATTATTAAAGGGACACTCCAGGCTCCCACACACGTTAGATGCACTGTGTAGGTTAGGTTACAGTTAGTTATACTGGGTGGGTTTATATTATTAAATGGACACTCCAGGCTCCCACACACGTTAGATGCACTGTGTAGGTTAGGTTACAGTTAGTTATACTGGGTGGGTTTATGTTATTAAAGGGACACTCCAGGCTCCGGCACACACGTTAGATGCACTGTGTAGGTTAGGTTACAGTTAGTTATACTGGGTGGGTTTATGTTATTAAAGGGACACTCCAGGCTCCCACACACGTTAGATGCACTGTGTAGGTTAGGTTACAGTTAGTTATACTGGGTGGGTTTATATTATTAAAGGGACACTCCAGGCTCCCACACGTTAGGTGCACTGTGTAGGTTAGTTTACTGTTAGTTATACTGGGTGGGTTTATATTATTAAATGGACACTCCAGGCTCCCACACACGTTAGATGCACTGTGTAGGTTAGGTTGCAGTTAGTTATACTGGGTGGGTTTATGTTATTAAATGGACACTCCAGGCTCCCACACACGTTAGATGCACTGTGTAGGTTAGGTTGCAGTTAGTTATACTGGGTGGGTTTATGTTATTAAAGGGACACTCCAGGCTCCCACACACGTTAGATGCACTGTGTAGGTTAGGTTACAGTTAGTTATACTGGGTGGGTTTATATTATTAAAGGGACACTCCAGGCTCCCACACGTTAGGTGCACTGTGTAGGTTAGTTTACTGTTAGTTATACTGGGTGGGTTTATATTATTAAAGGGACACTCCAGGCACCCACACACGTTAGATGCACTGTGTAGGTTAGTTTACTGTTAGTTATACTGGGTGGGTTTATATTATTAAAGGGACACTCCAGGCTCCCACACGTTAGGTGCACTGTGTAGGTTAGTTTACTGTTAGTTATACTGGGTGGGTTTATATTATTAAAGGGACACTCCAGGCTCCCACACACGTTAGATGCACTGTGTTGGTTAGGTTACAGTTAGTTGTACTGGGTGGGTTTATATTATTAAAGGGACACTCCAGGCTCCCACACACGTTAGGTGCACTGTGTAGGTTAGGTTACAGTTAGTTATTCCGGGTGGGTTTATATTATTAAAGGGACACTCCAGGCTCCCACACACGTTAGATGCACTGTGTAGGTTAGGTTACAGTTAGTTATACTGGGTGGGTTTATATTATTAAAGGGACACTCCAGGCTCCCACACACGTTAGATGCACTGTGTAGGTTAGGTTACAGTTAGTTATACTGGGTGGGTTTATATTATTAAAGGGACACTCCAGGCTCCCACACACGTTAGATGCACTGTGTAGGTTAGGTTACAGTTAGTTATACTGGGTGGGTTTATATTATTAAAGGGACACTCCAGGCTCCCACACACATTAGGTGCACTGGGTAGGTTAGGTTACAGTTAGTTATTACTAGATGGGATTATATTGTTGTGACAAATCCTGTAATTTCCCTTGCCCCGGTTATTTTTTCCTGCATTTGGTAGTTTGATCTACCGTACACCAACCACCCCCTGGCTTATTTAACTTCAAAGTAACCACAAATTAGGTGCTCTTCCGAAAGCAGTCAGTGGTACTTGGTCGTTGAGTGTCTGGAACTCTAAGTCGGACACTCAACCTCACAAACACCGGTAACTTTCTATGAACGCCTGCTTCTGTTCCCGAGAAGCCAGGAGATCGCTATTGGGTGAAAAGGTATGCACAAACTAGAGGAACAATCGCTAACTATGAGACAGGGGAAACCGTTTGGTATTTTGTTTGTTTTGGGACTCCCGAAAGTGACTTACAGCTACCACTTTTTTCATGGAGCTATTTTGGGCAGATGCCACATGTGCAGTCAGTCAAACCTATACCCCGGTAGTTATTTGGCTGTATTCGTGGGATCTGAGCACTATTTGAACACTATTGGGCACTCAGATCCAGGCTATCTGGGGATATAGGATTTGTGGGGGTTCTCTATTATATTACATATGTTTTGGGTGTGTTTTATGTTTTATTCTCTGTAACTCTAGTGCCTGGGAGATAATCAGTTTAAGCAAAGTACACTCAATTATCTCCAAGACTCAGAGACCCCTAGGTGTGTTTTACTATACTTTTGCTGGAGACCCCTGGGGTATCCTGGGGGACTGTGTACAAAAGTGGGCCATCTGGCAATAATAAAACATTTCAGTTGCACCCTTCATCAAGTCTCAGCTGATGTTTGTGTATGCGAATGACTAAGCGCTTGATTTTTTTCCACGACCTGCTTGGATTTTGGGAGAGTACGAATTAGCGTACCATTCGAATCGGCTAGAATCACGTAACCCTCTAGCAGTTCTGGAGTGTGTGAATGAATATACTATATGAAGTGCAAGAGGTTTGATACAATTATTAAAGGGACACTCCCACACATGTTAGATGCGCTGTGTGGTGTGAGGGGTTCGAAGGGAACCAGATGACTACATCGAGACTACAATGTTACAAAAAACAACAAAACTAAATAGTCTATAAATGCCAAAACAAGAACATTATTATTATTATTATTATTGCAATTTATATAGCGCCAACAGATTCCGTAGCGCTTTACAATATTATGAGAAGGGATTTAACTATAAATAGGACAATTACAAATAAACTTACAGGAACAATAGGTTGAAGAGGACCCTGCTCGATCGAGCGTACATTCTATAGGAGGTGGGGTGTAAAACAAATTAGGACAGGAATTTGCAATCAAATAAGGTGGACTGCCCTTTAGGAGAGGGCAAGAGACAGGTATGTGAGGTAAGGGTTAGTCTTGGAGGCCATATGCTTTCCTAAAGAGATGAGTTTTAAGGCACTTCTTAAAAGATGCAAGACTAGGGGAGAGTCTGATGGCGGTAGGCAGGCTATTCCATAGGAAGGGAGCCGCCCGCGAGAAGTCCTGCCAGCGCGAGTTGGCCGTACGAGTGCGGACAACGGACAGGAGGTGGTCACGGGCAGAGCGGAGAGACCGAGAAGGGACATACCTATGGATCTGTGAGGAGATATAAGAGGGGCTAGAGTTCTTCAGTGCTTTATAGGTGTGAGTTAGTACCTTGAATTGACTCCTATAGCATACAGGAAGCCAATGTAAGGACTGGCAGAGGGGAGAGGTGTGAGAGAAACGACTAGAGAGGAAAATCAGTCTAGCAGCAGCGTTCATTACGGACTGTAGGGGTGCAGTACGGCTTTTGGGAAGACCAATCAGAAGAGGGTTACAGTAATCCATGCGGGAGATTACCAGAGCATGGACAAGCTCCTTGGTAGTATCTGGTAGAATTAGTAAATATCTAGATTCAGACAGAAGACGTACGTTGGTAAACCAGTTGTATGGCTGGAGAGAGGATCACTTTATTGGGTGAATATGTAGGCAATACATGGTATGATGGAAAGCTGATGGCAAATTGCAGACTTCTCAGGACTCTGGATTAAAGTAGACGTTAAAAATGTCTGTTGGCTTGTTCCAGAACAGGGGTGTTTGTTATTACTGACAATTTAAGCATTTTAATAAAAGCTGTGGTCAATGCCCTATCCAACATAAGAAGTGTTCAGTCTCCTTTGTGGCACTGGGTTAGGGCAGCGGATTACGGGGTTCTAGAAGTAGGGTTTGATTCTTTGCTGGTCAGCAGTCAAAGACTGTGGTTTTCTGTAAGCTTTTCGACATTCTATCTAATATGTTCTGTTCTCTGAAATGTAAAATGTTAAAATAAAGAATTTACGAGAAAGATTCAGAATCTATCAGGGAGAAACGTCGGATCCATAACATACCCACTGTATATTTAATGGATATGTGTGTGTCACTTTAAAGATTGAATAAGCTGTTTGTACCGAGTTATACGAGCAATCTAACGGGATGCATTCTAAGAGAAGTGACATTAAACACATTATAGATCTCTCTGCACAATCTCCATGGATTTCTCTGGATTTTTCTTGAAAGAATCAGATACTGCTTTATTCATTTTTATTGCTGTGCTTCACACATGATCAATTCTGTACAGAATAATATACATACATGTTCCCAGGGGACTAGGGAATGAAACTTGTAACATTGCTGGAGAGATGCATGGCGTTAGAATAATGGGCATTTTACAGCGTATTCGCTTGCTACCCATGATTCCTTGCTCCCTGCTTGAGTAGCAGCTTATACAATGCTTTAGCTGACCGCTGAAATGTTTGGCTTTCTTTTATATGGCCGGTAGTTATTCCGGAAAGGTATTGCAGATCATTTTGATGTGAAATATCTTGTAATTTAATTCCTACACCTTGGAAACGGGGAAGAGCAGAACCTTCTAGATTTCCTGTGAAAGAGCGGAGCAGAATGTATGTTTAGTTCTTATATCACTCGGCTTGGTATGAATTTTGTACTTTATTACTGTGTTTTATATATAGCTCTGCCTCTGCCTTGCGTCCCCTCGCCGTATCACCCCCTCCCCAGGTCTGAATAAGGCTGCAGCCATTCCTCTTAGCAGTTCACAGGGAAGATTATATTCTAAGAATGATGGCAGTAAGTCTATCCCCACATTGGTGCTAACACTCCTTCCATTTAAAGCAACATGTCTGCAGAAACTGGTGAACACCTACAGGGGCTTATACTGGCTACACTAGCTATTGGGAGAGTTAAAACGAGGAAACAATTACAGATATAGCCACATGTTTGTCATTTCTATATCTATATATATAAAGCAGACAGGAGAGATGTTCAGGTAATATAATGTATAATGTTTACTTGCTTCCAGTAGGCCATACGGCTTCTCCATTCCAAATAAAAGTTTCTATGTCATGATACTTTGCTATCACTTTAAATAAAGAATACTGACCCCCTTGAGTAAAGACCACTCAATTGACCGTGTACACATGTGCGCGGCATTAGCAGTGGGAGGGTTAATGGGCGAGCACTGCTAGCGGGTCGTGAGGGCATCGGCAATGGTCCGTGCGATGCCCTTGTGGACATATAGTGCAGAGGTCCACACGGACAGCGCTCAGATTGGAGTGCTTGTCCGCAAGGTACTGTAAAGAGGAAAACTGCAACTGAGGTAACAGCTGGCGCCAAAACAGCTGAAGAAAAACTGCATGCCAAAATAGCTGTGGAAGATTTGGATTAGAGCTGTTCCCTGTTCCCTCCCTCCCGAGTCCTTTCCTGGGGTTTCTCAGCAGGAATGAGCAGTGAATGTCCATATAACTGTTAGTGCTATATTACACAGAGTACCTAAGGTTTTAAAGTGTTCCCTTACAAACACCCAAAATACAGCAGTAAAGAAAAAAGGAAAAAACTGTGCGTGTACACCACAAAGTGATAATAATGAAAAATATATACAAACTGGATAACGTAGGTATATTCTGCCTTAGATATATATCTATATGGAGAAATATAAAGGTATATAGAGGGTGGGGGTGGTAGAGAATGAATTCAGGCGTAGCTCCCTTAATATTAGTGTGAGGGACCTCCAGAGATGGAATTCTGGATAGGAAGTAACAAATCTTCTTGCCCACTCAAAATAGAAGGAAAGAAATAGAAAGTGCAGTATATTGTATATAAAAATAACAATTTATTATATATATTGCACTCACAGTGTGTCAGATAAAAGACAGCATGTCTCCACATCAAAGTGGAATCCAAGTTTTTCAGCTAGTCCAGTCACAGTAGAAAATGGCAAGAACAACACCAGCAATATAAAACAAGATCAAATAAAATAAAAAATAATAAAAGTGAATGCCCATATGCCTGAGTGATAGAAGTATGCTTCAGGGGAGAGAAAAGAGAGTGTCTAAATCCAGAATGATTCATTCCCCTGCATTTATCAGAGGAAGCAAGAAGATCAGGATTGCAGGGAAAATGAAAAAGAAATCATGTGAATCTTCTGGAACTGGGACAGTACCGGTTATTGACGACAGTGAGCAACCCGTACCTTGTTTGCCGTGCCGTCAGAAGGAGCAGATAATTCGGCTGGCGAGTCCTTTCCTGGGGTTTCTCAGCAGGCTAAGCTAGGAGAGGCGCTGTGACTGTTAATTCAGGCTTTACAGGGTAAGGCGGATAGTGTGGCCTTAGCCTGGGTTCAAGAGGTTTTTGAGAAATCGTCAGTCAACTATGACTAGAAATAATACAGTTAGTTGACCTGACAGGAATAGTACACCTGTTAATGAAGCTTGCTTAAAAGAGGCTTTAGCTTGCGAAGCTTCTCCGCTTGGTTTTCATTTAGCAAATTCAACCAAAGAAAAGATATCGAATGGAGAATATTTAGATATTCTTTCTTGTTATCAGTGTCTATTATTATTATTGCCATTTACATAGCGCCAAAAGATTCCGTAGCGCTTTACAATATTATGAGAGGGGATGTAACTATAAATAGGACAATTACAAAAAAACTTACAGGAACAATAGGTTGAAGAGGACCCTGCTCAATCGAGCTTACATTCTATAGGAGGTGGGGTATAAAACACATTAGGACAGGAAACAGCAATCAAATAAGGTGGGAGTGAAGCAGAGCTGGAGGAGAGAGTAGAGTGCTGCCCTTTAGGAGAGAGCGAGAGACAGGTATGTTACATAGTTACATGGGCTGAAAAGAGACTTGCGTCCATCAAGTTCAGCCTTCCTCACATTTGTTTTTTGCTGTTGATCAAAAAGAAGGCAAAAAAAAAAACAGTTTGAAGCACTTCCAATTTTGCAACAAACTAGGAAAAAAATTCCTTCTTGACCCCAGAATGGCAGTCAGATTTATCCTTGGGTCAAGCAGTTATTACCCTACATTGAAAGATTATGTCCTTGAATATTCTGCTTTTGCAAGTATGCATCTAGTAGCTGTTTGAACATCTGTATGGACTCTGATAAAACCACTTCTTCAGGCAGAGAATTCCACATCCTGATTGTTCTTACAGTAAAAAAACCTTTCCTTTGCCTTAGACGAAATCTTCTTTCTTCTAGTCTAAACGCATGACCTCGTGTCCTATGTAAAGTCCGGTTTGTGAATAGATTTACACACAATGGTTTGTATTGGCCGCGGATATATTTGTATAATGTTATCATATCCCCTCTCAGGCGACGTTTTTCTAAACTAAAAAGGTTTAAATTTGTTAACCTTTCTTCATAGCTGATATGTTCCATTCCTTTTATCAATTTTGTAGCCCGCCTCTGCACTTTTTCTAGTGCTATAATATCCTTCTTTAGAACAGGTGCCCAAAATTGCACAGCATATTCAATATGTGGTCTTACCAGTGATTTATAAAGAGGCAAAATTATATTCTCGTCCCGAGAATGAATGCCTTTTTTCATGCATGACAATACCTTACTGGCCTTGGCCACTGCTGATTGACATTGCAAACAAGAACAGTGTTTGTTTGTTGTACAAATTCTCCCATTTAATCAGCTGGTTTTACATTGTTTCAAATTGTAGGTGGGGTATAAAACACATTAGGACAGGAGATGGGTACGATGGGTTGAAGAGGGCCCTGCTCAAACGAGCTTACATTTTATAGGAGGTGGGGTATAAAACACATTAGGACAGCAATCAAATGAAGCAGAGCTGGAGGAGGGAAGAGAGTGCTGATCAAAAAGAAGGCAAAAAAGCCCAGTTTGAAGCGCTTCCAATTTTGCAACAAGCTAGGAAAAAAATTCCTTCTTGACCCCAGAATGGCAGTCAGATTTATCCTTGGGTCAAGCAGTTATTACCCTACATTGAAAGATTATATCCTTGAATATTCTGTTTTTGCAAGTATGCATCTAGTAGCTGTTTGAACATCTGTATGGACTCTGATAAAAACACTTCTTCAGGCAGAGAATTCCACATCCTGATTGTTCTTACAGTAAAAAAAACTTTCCTTTGCCTTAGACCAAATCTTCTTTCTTCCAGTCTAAACGCATGACCTCGTGTCCTATGTAAAGTCCGGTTTGTAAATAGATTTCCACACAATGGTTTGTATTTGCCCCGAATATATTTGTATAATGTTATCATATCCCCTCTCAGGCGACGTTTTTCTAAACTAAATAGGTTTAAATTTGTTAACCTATATTCATAGCTGATATGTTCCATTACTTTTATTAATTTTGTAGCCCGCCTCTGCACTTTTTCTAGTGCCATAATATCCTTCTTTAGAACAGGTGCCCAAAATTGCACACCATATTCAATATGTGGTCTTACCAGTGATTTATAAAGAGGCAAAATGATATCCCGAGAATGAATGCCCTTTTTCATACATGACAATACCTTACTGGCCTTAGCCATTGCTGATTGACATTACACATTGTTGCATAGTTTGTTGGCTATATATGTAAGGTAGAGGTTACTCTGGGAGGCCATAAGCTTTCCTAAAGAGATGGGTTTTAAGGCACTTCTTAAACGATTGAAGACTAGGAGAGAGTCATAGGCAGGCTATTCCATAGGAAGGGAGCCACTCGCGAGAAGTCATTCAAGCGTGAGTTGGCCGTACGGGTGCGAGCAGCGAACAGGTGTCATGCCTTAATTATGATATCCCCTTAATTCCTCGTTCCACGGAGCTTAGCCACACCTCTTCATGACCCGGTCTCCCTATTTAATCTGACCGCACCAGCTGATCGACGCTGGATTAATGAACTACGTTCCGTACTCACGAACCGGCTGCAACATCGTTGTGAAAGCCTGCTGTTACCGGACCAGACTGGAAGACTTCAAGTTCCCTTCACCTTTCCTCAACCACGGCTAAAGCTGACCTCTATCCATGCAGGATAAACCGCCTCTGAGGAAATCTCGGGAACCAGTGTTCTATGTGCCGGAAGCTAAGTAAAACCTCTGTGATAAGCGTTACATCTCAAACTGTTATTTCCTGTCTCCAAAGTCCTTCGTTAAAACAACCTCGTTACAGCTAACTTCAACTCATACTTGTCTCAGTTAGCTGCATCTATCTTACTTCAGTTAAAGCCTATGGAACAGTTAATTGTGACTTCTTATCACCTAATTAATTATTACTACTAAAGGACTCTTGCTGCTTCAGTTACCGTTTACTCCTTAAAGCTACAGTGCATATAATTGTGGACTTCAGTTATCGTTTACTCCTTAAAGCTACAGTGCATATAATTGTGGACTTCAGTTATCGTTTATTACTTAATGCTACAGTACCTGTAAATTGGAATTAAAGTCAATACCAATTACTTTCTAATAAATATTCGAACTATAAGAAATCTGCAGTTGTGTTCCTTCATAACAAATGTTTAAACGTGACAGATTAATCCAGCCATTGTAATGGATCCAGCAGATTTCGATTCTACTATAACTACGCTGAATCAAAGAGTTGATACACTAGCCCAAGGTGTGCAAGAACTGCAAGTTACTCACGAAAGACTTTTCGCCTATGTCAGAGATTTACAAACTCATACTCCTCATACTACTCTGCACTCGGTTAGTGATCCTGCTGTGTGTAACCCTGAAATATTCTCTGGAGATCGTTCAAATACAGGGAGTTCCTCAACTCCTGCAAATTGTTAATTGCTTTGAAACCTCGATCCTACCCTACAGAAAGAACTAAAGTTTGTTCGGTTATCTCCTTTCTAAGAGGTGAACCGATGTCATGGGCCCATTCCTTTCTGGAAAACGATGACCCCATCTTAGATTCACTGGATGAATTTTTTGAAGCCATGTCTCTCCTCTATGAAGATCCTAACAAACAAGCTACAGCTGATTTAACAATCAGAACACTACAACAAAGAAATAGACCCGTTGAAGATTATATTGCTGAATTCAAAAGATGGGCTGTTGAAACGCAATGGAATGACATCACATTGCGCAACCAATTTCGAATTGGTTTATCTGAAGCTGTAAAGGACGAACTATCTAGAACAGAACTTCCTACTACTTTGAACGCTCTAATTCAATTATCAATCAGCATTGACAGAAGATTAAGAGAAAGAAAGGCAGAAAAAGCCCTTTTACATTCTAAAGACCGCAACCCGCTCACTCCCTCAAAAGCTCCAGAAAAGACTTCCTTACCAAGTGAACCTATGGAAATAGGGGTAATACGAAGTCCTCTTACTCCTGCAGAGAAGAACCGAAGACGTCAATTAAACCTATGCATGTATTGTGCCTCTCAAGATCATCTGGTTTCTGATTGTCCCTTATTAAAACGGACAAAGGCCGGTAGACAAACTTATACCTCTGCTATCTTCAGTGCACTCCCTTCAACATCAACCAATCCGTTCTTAACTGTATCCCTTGTATTACAGTGGGATAAGGTGAGAATTGTGACTGAAGCTCTCATCGATTCTGGTGCACATGGAGTATTCATCGATTCAACCTTTGTAACAAAGAATAGAATTCCTTGTGTTCAAAAAGCCAACTCTGTTCCTATTAAAGTGATTGATGGCTCCTTTATCTCCTCGGGACCGATTCTTCATGAAACCATCCCTCTAAAGGTAACCACCAATCATATTCATACTGAATTTCTAGTATTTGATGTTATTCCATCACCTCTCTATCCCGTTATAATAGGGATCAACTGGTTAAGGAACCACAACCCTCAAATTTCTTGGTCTCCTTTCTCTATCACCTTTAACTCACATTATTGTAAAGAAACATGTTTACAACAAATTCCTATTCTTCAAATCTCTAAAGAACCAACCATACCCTCTTGTTATTCAGACTTTTCAGATGTCTTCAGTAAAAAAGAAGCTGAAACGCTCCCGCCTCATCGTGCCTACGATTGTCCAATAGACCTCATACCTGGTGCCCCAGTACCATTTGGGCACATCTACCCTCTCTCTGAGGCTGAACTACAAATTCTCAAGGAATATCTAGATGAAAATCTACGGAAAGGGTTTATTAGACCCTCTAGTTCACCTGCTGCCTCAAGTATGTTTTTTGTAAGAAACAAAGACCAGACTATTCGTCCTATCATTGACTACAGAGCTTTAAATAAAATAACAGTTAAAAATCGTTATCCTCTTCCTCTCATCAATGAACTGGTTGAACGATTGAAAACTGCTACCATCTATACAAAGCTTGACCTTCGCGGGGCATATAATCTCGTCAGGATAAAGGCTAATGATGAATGGAAGACTGCTTTCCGAACAAGGTATGGCCTCTTTGAATATCTGGTGATGCCCTTTGGCCTTTGCAACGCCCCTGCAACTTTTCAACACTTCATAAATGATATCTTTAGAGACCTATTGGACGTCTGTGTCATCATTTATTTAGATGATATTCTCATATACTCCAACACTCCTGAGGAACACAGAAAACATGTCAGATGGGTGTTATCAAGACTCAGAACTCACAAATTATTCGCTAAACCTGAAAAATGTATTTTTCATGTCAAAGAAATAACCTTCTTAGGTTATGTCATCTCCCCTCATTCAATAGGTATGGACAATGCAAAAGTCGATTGTATCATCAACTGCCCTGTTCCCACTACAGTAAAAGAATTACAGCGATTTCTAGGATTCGCCAATTTCTACAGAAAATTTATTAAAAACTACTCTGAGATAGTTCACCCACTCAATCAACTTAACAGTAAAAAACATCCCTTCAATTGGAACGAGAAGGCTCAAACTGCCTTCACTGAATTAAAGAGAAAGTTTACAACAGCTCCTATTCTTCAACTTCCAAATCCTTCATATCTTTATGTCCTTGAAACGGATGCTTCGGAATTTGCAATTGGAGCTGTCCTCTCTCAACACAAAACTCCTCAAGACCCTCTTCATCCTGTCGCCTTCTTCTCACGATCATTATCTCCTGCTGAAAAGAATTATCCTACAGGAGAAAAAGAATTATTAAGTATCAAAGTGGCTTTAGAAACCTGGAGACACCTTCTTGAAGGCGCTCAAAATTCTTTAATCATTTATACTGACCATAAAAATCTCGAATATCTTCACTCCAATAAAACACTGTCTGCTCGACAAGTAAGATGGAATCTCTTTTTTTCCCGGTTCAACTTCCAAATCGTCTTTAGACCTGGGTCTAGAAACAAAAAGGCTGATGCCCTTTCCAGGATCCATAAAGACACTAAGATTGAACCTCCTTCGCCTAAAGTCATTGGAATCTTATCTTTTCTTATTGACGACATTAAAGATCTCAGTGAAGATGCTCTCGAACTTCCTAAATCAATTAAATTATCCAAGAAAAACGGTCTCTACTATTTCAAAGACCGGATTTACGTGCCTTTATCCTTCAGAATTAAGGTACTCGAATTTATTCATGATTCTCCTCTGGCAGGTCATCCAGGTATAAAGAAGACCCTTGAATTGTCCAAAAGATACTATTGGTGGCCTCGTCAAGACCAAACTATTGAATCTTATGTCAAATATTGTTCTGTATGCCAAAGATCAAAACATGTTCATCATCAACCATTTGGTCAATTATTGAATTTACCAATTCCTGAACGACCTTGGCAATCCATCTCTATGGATTTCTTGGTAGAATTACCTCCTTCTCATCATCACACTACCATTTTAGTGGTAGTGGACCGCTTCACGAAAATGTCTCATTTCATTCCTTTAAAGAAGTTACCCTCATCCTCTGAACTTTCGAAAACATTTCTTGACAACATAGTTAAACTTCACGGACTTCCAGACGAAATCATTTCAGACCGAGGAACTCAATTTACCTCCAAATTCTGGACTGCTTTATGTGCCACTCTTCATATCCAACGTAAACTGTCATCTGCATATCATCCTCAAACAGATGGACAAACTGAAAGAGTCAACCAATGCTTAGAACAATATCTACGATGTTATTGCTCTCACTTACAAGACGATTGGATAACTTGGTTACCTATGGCAGAATTCGCTTACGATAACTCTTTTCATACCAGCAGTAAAATGACTCCATTTCTATCCAATTATGGATTTCATCCTTCCTCATTTCCTGCTCAGACAAGTTCTTCATCTAATCTCTCCGATTCGAATCAAATCTCTCATATGTCCTCTTTATTCAAAAAATTGCATGACAATCTTGAATTGGCCTCCTCCACTCAAAAGAAGTTTTTTGATACAAAAAGACAACCTTCACCTTCTTATCAAATCGGTGATCTTGTCTGGCTTTCCTCAAAGAACATTTCTACAAACCGTCCATCAAAGAAGTTAAGTTCTCTTTTTCTTGGTCCTTTTCCAATACTATCGATTATCAACCGTAATGTTGTTAAATTGAAACTTCCACCGACGTTAAAGCTACATCCTGTTTTTCATGTGTCCTTGCTGAAGCCTCATCATCCTGACCCTTTCCAAAGGAATGTCACTACTTCTCCTGACCCCATACTGGTCCAGGGTGAAGAAGAATACGAGATTCAAAGTATACTGGATTCAAGGTTCCATCGTGGCTCCTTACAATACCTCATCAGATGGAAAGGATATGGAGTTGATGAAGATACATGGGAAAACTCCTCTGACGTTCATGCTGACAAATTAGTTTCCCAGTTTCACAAACGCTACCCTTCTAAGCCAAGTCAATAGCACCCAGAGGTTGCTCATTAAGGAGGGGATACTGTCATGCCTTAATTATGATATCCCCTTAATTCCTGGTTCCACGGAGCTTAGCCACACCTCTTCATGACCCGGTCTCCCTATTTAATCTGACCGCACCAGCTGATCGACGCTGGATTAATGAACTACGTTCCGTACTCACGAACCGGCTGCAACATCGTTGTGAAAGCCTGCTGTTACCGGACCGGACTGGAAGACTTCAAGTTCCCTTCACCTTTCCTCAACCACGGCTAAAGCTGACCTCTATCCATGCAGGATAAACCGCCTCTGAGGAAATCTCGGGAACCAGTGTTCTATGTGCCGGAAGCTAAGTAAAACCTCTGTGATAAGCGTTACATCTCAAACTGTTATTTCCTGTCTCCAAAGTCCTTCGTTAAAGCCAACCGTTACAGCTAACTTCAACTCATACTTGTCTCAGTTAGCTGCATCTATCTTACTTCAGTTAAAGCCTATGGAACAGTTAATTGTGACTTCTTATCACCTAATTAATTATTACTACTAAAGGACTCTTGCTGCTTCAGTTACCGTTTACTCCTTAAAGCTACAGTGCATATAATTGTGGACTTCAGTTATCGTTTACTCCTTAAAAGCTACAGTGCATATAATTGTGGACTTCAGTTATCGTTTACTCCTTAAAGCTACAGTGCATATAATTGTGGACTTCAGTTATCGTTTACTCCTTAAAGCTACAGTGCATATAATTGTGGACTTCAGTTATCGTTTATTACTTAATGCTACAGTACCTGTAAATTGGAATTAAAGTCAATACCAATTACTTTATAATAAATATTCGAACTATAAGAAATCTGCAGTTGTGTTCCTTCATAACAAATGTTTAAACGTGACAACAGGAGAAGGTCACAGGCAGAGCGGAGAGACCGAGAAGGGGCATACCTATGGGTCTGTGATAAGATATAAAAGGGGCTAGAATTGTTCAGTGCTGTATAGGTGTGGGTTAGCACTTTGAATTGACTCCTATAGGATACAGGGAGTCAATGTAAGGACTGACAGAGGGGCGAGGTGTGAGAGGACCGACTAGAGAGGAAAATCAGTCTGGAGGCAGCATTAATTACAGACTGAAGCGGGGTAATACGGCTTTTGGGAAGACCAATCAGGAGAGGGTTACAATAATCCATGCAGGAAATTACTAGAGCAAGGACAAGCTCCTTGGTAGAATCTTTTGTAAGAAAGGGGGGATGCGGGCTATGTTTTTAAGATGGAATCTACAGGATTTGGCAACATACTGGATGTGAGGCTCAATGGTGAGGCCAGAATCACGTATGAAGCCAAGACAGCGCGCTTGCAAGGATGGACTGATGTGGATAGCACTGACTTGAAGGGAGAGCGATAGAGGCGGATCAGTATTAGGAGGAGGAAAGTCAAGGAACTCAGTTTTAGAGAGATTGAGTTTTAGAAAGTGGGAGGACATCCAGTCAGAGATAGAAGAAAGGCAAGCAGTGACACGTTGCAGGACAGCAGGGGAGAGGTCCGGGGGGGGAGAGATATATCTGGGTGTCATCAGCGTACAGGTGGTAGTGGAATCCAAAAGAGGTAATACGTTTGCCAAGGGAGGCAGTATACAGAGAAAATAGAAGGGGACTCCAACCGAGACAAGGAGGATGAGGTGTCATTAGAAAAGGAGACACTAAGAGTTTATTGTTCAAGCAAGAAAGAGAGGATGACAGGAAACGCCCGGTAACTCTGTCTTTTAATAACTGGTTACTAGCTTTTTGTAGAGTTTATAGTGTGAACGTCATCGTGATAAGCCTAGTGGAATTTTTTTTTTAAAGTCAATACAGGAGGGTGATTTTGGTGGATTGTCTGGGTACAATTATGATGAAATATTTAGTCAAAAATTATCTGTTTATAAGAATTTGCGATGGAGTATGAAGGAGATGGGCTCTTGGGTAAGTATTATGCTACCAAGCAGATCCCTACAGAGTCAAGTTAGACCTCAGGTTCAGGCTAACGTACGAGTCCTAAAGGTATCTGTTGGCCATTTAATGAGTTATATGGTATTGGTTATTGATATGTTTAAGTTCTGGCTATATAGAGGGCAGAACTATGGTAAGTCATGTATTAAAATCTCTGGGGGTTTAAAGACCGGAGATGTTTGTTTACAAGTTTTGCTGTTTTGAAAGTGAGTAAAGTTATAGTTGTTTTATAGTGATGTGTTCATCTTTCGGATGTTGGTCTGGATATCTTTAGTAATAATTTACAAATGCTGACTGTTTAATTCACCGTCTATCCTACCCGAAGGTGATTGTTTGAATGTTGAGGTGGACATTTCCATATTTCAATATCGTACTTTTCTTTCGTGGATGCAATAAAATGGGGAGGAATCGTGGGAAGAATGCTATGATGGCAAAAGTTGACATTTAGTCAGCATTCAGATTACTCCCAATACATGCTGATTGTTTTGGGTCATTGGGTTTCCAATTTGAAGGTGAATTTTACATTGATGAATATATGCCCATGGGTTGTTCTGCCCCTTGTTTTTATTTGAATGTTTTGCGTGTTTTTTGGAATGGGGACTTTAAAAAAAAAAGGTTTCAGGTTTACAATCGACTATTCACTAAGTAAACTAATTTCTTTTCATCGGGAAAGCTGCATCCTCTGACTGCTTTGAGTTCTTGAACACTTTCATGTCTATTGCTCAGCAATTTGGCATTCCATTTGCAAGGGAAAAAACGGTCTGACCTAGTACTTGTCTGTAATTTTGGGTATAATTATTGACTCTAAAAGAATGGAATTTCGTTTACCTGAAGAGAAAATAATTAAAATGAAGGGAGAAATTTCCCAATTGTATAGCTGAATCCTTGTCCCGTTTCTACTTCAAGTCTTTCAGGTCCGTCGGACCTCTAGCGGAAGAATGTAGAAGGAAATTGCCCGAGCACATCTGGGATCTAACTTCGCCTAGATAAGTCGATTGCTGGGTTTATTGTTATCATAAATCACTTGGAAGCATATTTATTTGCAAGGGATGAGTGGAATCGGTTAAAGGGGAATCTCAATAAAGGCGCTACTGATCCTTACATACAGGATGCTATTCAATTTGTTATCAATAACATTCAGTCTGGGGTGTCTACGTTTTCATTAAAGGGACACTATAGTCACCTGAACCACTTTAGCTTAATGAAGCAGTTTTGGTGTATAGAACATGCCTCTGCAGCCTCACTGCTCAATCCTCTGCCATTTAGGAGTTAAATCCCTTTGTTTATGAACCCTAGTCACACCTCCCTGCATGTGACTTGCACAGCCTTCCATAAACACTTCCTGTAAAGAGAGCCCTATTTAGGCTTTCTTTATTGCAAGTTCTGTTTAATTAAGATTTTCTTATCCCCTGCTATGTTAATAGCTTGCTAGACCCTGCAAGAAACTCCTGTATGTGATTAAAGTTCAATTTAGAGATTGAGATACAATTGTTTAAGGTAAATTACATCTGTCTGAAAGTGAAACCAGTTTTTTTTCCCATGCAGGCTCTGTCAATCATAGCCAGGGGAGGTGTGGCTAGGGCTGCATAAACAGAAACAAAGTGATTTAACTCCTAAATGACAGTGAATTGAGCAGTGAAATTGCAGGGGAATGATCTATACACTAAAACTGCTTTATTTAGCTAAAGTAATTTAGGTGACTATAGTGTTCCTTTAAGTATTTAAGGAAAAAGGATGAATCTCATTCATTCCGTATTGGTGCTGCAACGGAGGCAGTATCGCAAGTTTTGTCGAATGAGTTGGCTAAACAAGTTGGGCGATGGTCATCAAATAGATACAAAAGTTATGTTAGGCCTTAGTGTTTGTTAATATGCTTTTCAGATAACGGACCATTTATAGTGTGGATGTTTGGTCATTCATTCATCCACTGGGTACATAGAAGAGCTGTGGTTGTATCGTACGGAGAGAATTTGAGTTTTGCTAATGAGACTGTTTCGATAATTTGGGTTGGGGTAAGAGGTCTAGTAAGCAATGAAGCTTTTTAAGTTTTACAGAAATGTCAAAATCAATTTCCATGACCACAATATTATTTTTCATCACGGAGGTAATGATATAGGTAGAGTCGAGTCAGTGGTGTTGTTTCACCAGTTGAAGAAGATTTGTGGAATGCTCCGAGGATGCTCCCGGACTCATTAATCATTTGGTCTGAGATTGTAACTCGCCTGGTGTGGTTGTGTAAAGCGAATCTTAAAGCTTTAGAAAGATTAAGGTGCAAGCTGAACACACCACGGCCTTTCCTCCACATATCTCAGTCTGTGTGTGTCATCGTTATTTTACTTTGTATTTATTATGTATATTCATGAAATGTTGATATGTTTGTGTATGTTAGGATTAACCCCTGCAGTGCACATGCTTTGCCTCAATTCAGTAAAATATGTTAATACATTTACCGGGTAGAGGAGAGGCAGCAAAGGTAAGTATGTATCACACAACTCCATGGGTGCTCTAAATACTGAAAACAGCATCTTCTAAAAGGCACACACAGACATGTTTGGGTACATCTCCCACAATGCCCTATGTGCCCAAATATCCAAACTAGTCTATCGGATTAAACGATTACCATGATTTACTAAGAAATTTTGACACAAAATGTAGTTTGCCATATTGCTGCAAAATAACCTCTAAAGTAACGTTTTCTCTTTAATTGCAACGTGAGCCCTAGGTTGTCATGACTTTCCTAGGTAACGATAAAAGTGCAGTTATTTTAACAGGGGATAGCCGAAAACCACAAACTGCATCTAGTGCAGCCTTATTTCGATGATTTGCTAATAGGTATCTAAATGTTAGAACAGAGCACGTTATAATAAAAGGTCTCCACTCATTTTGTTTCAAGATAATCAAATGAAACTTGTCTTGGGCGTCTTTTCCCTTCATAAAATCAATTAGAATATAAATGTGCGCCATTAAAAGCAGTTAATAAAGCAGGTGTACTATAACGTAATAAAGCTGTTTTGTGATAACATTATTCTGGTTTACAGATCGCAATCAGGCAGCCTGGCAGGTCATTACATAATCATTGAGGCTGATTGACTTGATAAACATGTAGCAGATTGAAGGGTTAAGGTAGAGGAGTTTAGATCTTACACACAGGAGGATTGGGTGTTACAAATAAAACTCAAATATTGTGTTGGCAACAAAGTCAGTGATCTCTTGGGGTAAACCAATCCATTTTTAATCACTTGCTAGTAGGAGCACAGTGACCTAATGACAGTGACATGTTTAATGGGTTAAAGGGACAGTCCCATGTAGGAGTAAAGTGACCTAATGACAGTGACATGTTTAATGGGTTAAAGGGACAGTCCTATGTAGGAGCAAAGTGATCTAATGACAGTGACATGTTTAATGGGTTAAAGGGACAGTCCCATGTAGGAACAAAGTGACCTAATGACAGTGACATGTTTAATGGGTTAAAGGGACAGTCCCAAGTAGGAGCAAAGTGACCTAATGGCAGTGACATGTTTAATGGGTTAAAGGGACAGTCCCATGTAGGAACAAAGTGACCTAATGACAGTGACATGTTTAATGGGTTAAAGGGACAGTCCCATGTAGGAGCAAAGTGACCTAATGACAGTGACATGTTTAATGGGTTAAAGGGACAGTCCCATGTAGGAGCAAAGTGACCTAATGACAGTGACATGTTTAATGGGTTAAAGGGACAGTCCCATGTAGGAACAAAGTGACCTAATGACAGTGACATGTTTAATGGGTTAAAGGGACAGTCTCATGTAGGAGCAAAGTGACCTAATGACAGGGACATGTTTAATGGGTTAAAAGGACAGTCCCATGTAGGAGCAAAGTGACCTAATGACAGTGACATGTTTAATGGGTAAAAGGGACAGTCCCATGTAGGAATAAAGGGATCTAATGACAGTGACATGTTTAATGGGTTAAAGGGACAGTCCCATGTAGGAACAAAGTGACCTAATGACAGCGACATGTTTAATGGGTTAAAGGGACAGTCCCATGTAGGAGCAAAGTGACCTAATGACAGTGACATGTTTAATGGGTTAAAGGGACAGTCCCATATAGGAGAAGAGTGACATAATGACATTGACACGCTTAATGGGTTAAAGGGACAGTCCCACGTAGGAGCAAAGTGACCTAATGACAGCGACATGTTTAATGGGTTAAAGGGACAGTCCCATGTAGGAGCAAAGTGACCTAATGACAGCGACATGTTTAATGGGTTAAAGGGACAGTCCCATGTAGGAGCAAAGTGACCTAATGGCAGTGACACGTTTAATGGGTTAAAGGGACAGTCCCATGTAGGAGCAGTGACCTAATGACAGTGACATGTTTAATGGGTTAAAGGGACAGTCCCATGTAAGAGCAAAGTGACTTAATGAAAGTGACATGTTTAATGGGTTAAAGGGACAGTCACATGTAGGAGCAAAGTGACCTAATGACAGTGACATGTTTAATGGGTTAAAGGGACAGTCCCATGTAGGAACAAAGTGACCTAATGACAGTGACATGTTTAATGGGTGAAAGGGACAGTCCCGTGTAGGAGCAAAGTGACTTAATGAAAGTGACATGTTTAATGGGTTAAAGGGACAGTCACATGTAGGAGCAAAGTGACCTAATGACAGTGACATGTTTAATGGGTTAAAGGGACAGTCCCATGTAGGAACAAAGTGACCTAATGACAGTGACATGTTTAATGGGTTAAAGGGACAGTCCCATGTAGGAGCAAAGTGACCTAATGGCAGTGACATGTTTAATGGGTTAAAGGGACAGTCCCATGTAGGAGCAAAGTGACCTAATGACAGTGACATGTTTAATGGGTTAAAGGGACAGTCCCATGTAGGAGCAAAGTGACCTAATGACAGTGACATGTTTAATGGGTTAAAGGGACAGTCCCATGTAGGAACAAAGTGACCTAATGACAGCGACATGTTTAATGGGTTAAAGGGACAGTCCCATGTAGGAGCAAAGTGACCTAATGACAGTGACATGTTTAATGGGTTAAAGGGACACTCCCATGTAGGAGCAAAGTGACCTAATGACAGTGACATGTTTAATAGGTTAAAGGGACAGTCCCATGTAGGAACAAAGTGACCTAATGATAGTGACATGTTTAATGGGTTAAAGGGACAGTCCCATGTAGGAACAAAGTGATCTAATGACAGCGACATGTTTAATGGGTTAAAGGGACAGTCCCATGTAGGAGCAAAGTGACCTAATGACAGTGACATGTTTAATGGGTTAAAGGGACAGTCCCATGTAGGAATAAAGGGATCTAATGACAGTGACATGTTTAATGGGTTAAAGGGACAGTCCCATGTAGGAGCAAAGTGACTTAATGAAAGTGACATGTTTAATGGGTTAAAGGGACAGTCCCATGTAGGAACAAAGTGACCTAATGACAGCGACATGTTTAATGGGTTAAAGGGACAGTCCCATGTAGGAGCAAAGTGACCTAATGACAGTGACATGTTTAATGGGTTAAAGGGACAGTCCCATGTAGGAGCAAAGTGAACTAATGACAGCGACATGTTTAATGGGTTAAAGGGACAGTCTCATGTAGGAGCAAAGTGACCTAATGACAGTGACATGTTTAATTGGTTAAAGGGACAGTCCCAAGTAGGAGCAAAGTGACCTAATGACAGTGACATGTTTAATTGGTTAAAGGGACAGTCCCATGTAGGAGCAAAGAGACCTAATGACAGCGACATGTTTAATGGGTTAAAGGGACAGTCCCATGTAGGAGCAAAGTGACCTAATGGCAGTGACATGTTTAATGGGTTAAAGGGACAGTCCCATATAGGAGAAGAGTGACCTAATGACATTGACACGCTTAATGGGTTAAAGGGACAGTCCCACGTAGGAGCAAAGTGACCTAATGACAGCGACATGTTTAATGGGTTAAACGGACAGTCCCATGTAGGAGCAAAGTGACCTAATGACAGCGACATGTTTAATGGGTTAAAGGGACAGTCCCATGTAGGAGCAAAGTGACCTAATGGCAGTGACACGTTTAATGGGTTAAAGGGACAGTCCCATGTAGGAGCAGTGACCTAATGACAGTGACATGTTTAATGGGTTAAAGGGACAGTCCCATGTAAGAGCAAAGTGACCTAATGACAGCGACATGTTTAATGGGTGAAAGGGACAGTCCCATGTAGGAGCAAAGTGACTTAATGAAAGTGACATGTTTAATGGGTTAAAGGGACAGTCACATGTAGGAGCAAAGTGACCTAATGACAGTGACATGTTTAATGGGTTAAAGGGACAGTCCCATGTAGGAGCAAAGTGACCTAATGGCAGTGACATGTTTAATGTGTTAAAGGGACAGTCCCATGTAGGAGCAAAGTGACCTAATGACAGTGACATGTTTAATGGGTTAAAGGGACAGTCCCATGTAGGAGCAAAGTGACCTAATGGCAGTGACATGTTTAATGGGTTAAAGGGACAGTCCCATGTAGGAGCAAAGTGACCTAATGGCAGTGACATGTTTAATGGGTTAAAGGGACAGTCCCATGTAGGAGCAAAGTGACCTAATGACAGCGACATGTTTAATGGGTTAAAGGGACAGTCTCATGTAGGAGCAAAGTGACCTAATGACAGCGACATGTTTAATTGGTTAAAGGGACAGTCCCATGTAGGAGCAAAGTGACCTAATGACAGTGACATGTTTAATTGGTTAAAGGGACAGTCCCATGTAGGAGCAAACAGACCTAATGACAGCGACATGTTTAATGGGTTAAAGGCACAGTCCCATGTAGGAGCAAAGTGACCTAATCACAGGGACATGTTTAATGGGTTAAAGGGACAGTCCCATGTAGGAACAAAGTGACCTAATGACAGCGACATGTTTAATGGGTTAAAGGGACAGTCCCATTTAGGAGCAAAGTGACCTATTGACATTTATGTTGTTGGCTTATGCTAATAGATCTATTATGCTGTTTACCAAACATGGCCCCAATAATTATTTTTTCTGTAAGATTTCCAGCTGTAGTCTCTCTGGTGGCCACTCTGATGCTGGTCAGAGCGGTGCAATACATCAGCCATTATAATAGGCCCACATCCCATTTATCAGCAGGAGAATGTCTACAGTGAGGAGCCATCTCTCAAACACTTCTCACCAGCCGCCTATTCCCCACAGGGCTTTATTGTCTGAGCCAGTTTGGGGAAAGAACAGTGCGTACAAATCAAACAAGGGAGGATTCCTCCCGCCCCCTCTCTGTGCCCCTCTCACTGTCTTGGAAAGATATGACAGCAATGTCTGAGCGGTTTCAGAATATGCATTCTGATGAGAATCGATGGAACAAAAAAAGTTTTTTTTTTTATTATTATTAAATGAGCCATTTGCATGCCCGTCTCTTATTTCACATGTTGGAAACCTTTTTTCCCATAATCCTCAGCCAGAGAACCAATAGTTGCAATTGATATATGTAGATATAAATGTATATTTATTTCGGTAAGCTTCCAGTGGTATCGTGACCTAGCCATTGCTGTCTGTCTAGTTATCGCTTGTGTTAGTACAAATATTAATTGTTTGGATTTACCTGTACCGGACACTGACAATAGCTTAATCCACAAACCTTTATAAGGGTATCCACTCCTGTGAGGGTTAATCTCTTATTTGCAGCATTTGCAAGCCCTCCCCTTCTATCCCCGCCAAGACTTTCTGTGGCTGTCCAATTACAGCCGTCCCAATGCAGCTCAATGAGAAGTCTTTACAAGACAGGTGCTCTGAGCAATTGCTGCCTCTTGAGCTTAGTTCCACTGAGCTGAGCAAACCAGGAAGTAACAGGACAGGGTGTCTGATTGACAGCCACGGGGGCGTAACCAGATTAATTTATAAATGTGCCAAATTCTATTGAAATCTGTACTTTTTGTAAAATGAAAAAATGATGACTCACTCTTCAGATATAATTAATTTAAGCGAGCTAAAGTGCTCTAGGCAATTGGAGTGTCTTTTTTTTGTTGTGTTCATTGTGTACAGCAGTATTTGAGATCTTTGCTGTGCTAGCATCATTGTCAGCTTGTGATTGAGCTTAGGAAATTGAATAATAAAGGTTTCCCAATCTGGATGTATAGCGCTCTATATCAATCAGATCTATTCATTGACTTGCTCCAGAGTATTTTGCTAAAAGTTGTCCCATTGTTGACATTGTTGCAAGAAGCCATAGCAGTCGACAGTTATGAAGTGAATACTCTTTGACTTAAAATAACAAACAGCCCGGTGTATTTATAGCCCAGCGCACAATGAAAGGGAATTAAAAATAGGGAGACTAAAAGATGGGAGGCGTCCAATACACTAAATTTGCGTATTATTCGGGTTCTACATTTCTTCGGTTTAAAACAATTTTCATTGTGCTCATTTTTCACAGTTGATTGAGTTACAGAAATAGTAGCACACAGTAAGACTATGTTTTGGGTTTGCAAATTTATACAGGGGTCATTGGATTTCTCATGGGAATTGGGGAAAGTCACTCTAAAAAAACAGTATTTTAACACAACACTGTAAGTACCCTTCTGGCAGTGCACACCCACACACAGACACTTCAATATATCTCCCACTTGCTGCAGGAGAAGGGATGACCTGAAGGCAGGGCTAAGGGAGAACTTAGATTGGAGGGGGGTTGTGCAGCCGATAGACATCCATTGCCAGTATGCTATGCCTGCTATCTACCAATGGTTTTTAGGCACAGAATTCACAGCTGCAGCCCGGAGAACTCATGTCATAATAAAATGCTTTACATGCTGACTTTGACACCATGACTACTTCAACACTCTAAAGCGGTCATGGTACTTGGAGTAAACCTTTATACCAATACAAAAGGAAAAAAAAGCCAAAAGCTCCCACTCTCTGTTGTAATAGAGTGCAGAAACCCAGGTCCCATCCAACCGCCCAAACCGTGCAGGAGTAAAGGAGTTGTCCAGCACTAACCCACTTGAGTTAAAATACTGTTTTTTTAGAGTGACTTTCCCCACTTTCTTTACACAACTGGATGACTGCTGGACCTTTCCTCAGCTCTAGTACAAACGTGGTCACAGAGCAGATAGACCAGAAGTGAATGGCCTCTTTCTGGCAAATCAGATTTTATAACTGGCAGGGTTTTAGAAAATTTATGTTATAACAAGTTCAATGTGGGCTAGTTGAGTTACGGTACATTTTCATAGAATCACTTCAGCTTTTAGCCGTATTCTGATCAGTTCTATGTGTTTACACATGATGTTAAACCCTGTGGATATAATATTATGTATATCATTTGCAGCACAAATTTCACAAAGTTCTGCGGAATCTGCATTAAACCGTATCTTCCAAACTACTGAACGGATCTGGGTGAATTTTGGATATGTAGTTCACCCAGATCCCCTGGTTTTGAGGATTTTATCTGGTTATTGCATGTTTTGGGGTTCCTGTGGTATGTTTTATAATACTGTATTTTCATGCCTGTGATAATTAAGTTAGTCTATTGTGTTGAGATAATTGTATCACAGGCAGAGGAGAGGATTTCTGATGTAATGAATAGGAGTGTTAGCTGTGTTGTAAAGTGTTGATTGGTTGTTCTTCAAAACCCTGTGGGCAGTACTATGTTTGTAGAATGTGAATAAAAGAGACTGTATGTGCCAGTACAGTCAGTTCTTCTTGACCCTCAACCCATAGCCTCGTCTCGTTATTGGAGGGAACAGCTATATCACACTGGGGAATTGCTATGCTCTGCATGCTCCCTTGAGCCTTAATCACTTAGCTCTTTTAAGTGCTTGTTCCTGATTTGCTCTCCTGGAGGAGAGGTCTTCCTCACACAGCTGATCCAGGATGGACAGAAGATGGCGAGACTCCAGTTAAGCTACGGCGGTTGTGGAGTCTGCGGTGGTTGTGGTGTCCGGTGCGGTGCTTGTGATCCTCGGCGCAAGCTAGGAAGCATCCATTAACGGAAGGTTCCGTTACAGGTGGTATTTTTTTAAAATAATAATAAATTAAATACAACTAACCTGGCATTGTCTATCAGTTGTATACAGGTTATAGGCTACATATTATCTGGAGTTTTATTTAGTATTTGAATACTATACCTCATATACCTCATATAATTTTATCAGTTTTTCTTTTGTCAAAATACAGCTTAGATGTTCTCTTTCTGCAATCAGTCTGTGTACATATTCAGCATTCTCCAGTCCTCAAATGTCTCTAGTTGAAATGCAGCGATCAGTCTGGAATACACTTATGCCATCTATCCATAGATTTTTGAAAAGTCGAACAATAAATCCTGGAATGCGTTGGCAAGTGACCACTCTTTTTATGATGGGTTTATCTCCAAACGTCTGTTATCTCTATGAATTCAATCGTTTTTCTGCACATATTGTGAAATGGTTCCCACAGGCATTTTGGGTCAGTACAGGTCAAGGATAATCTTTGTTTGCCCGTTCACGTAGGAGGAAAAACTAATCAATGACATGATTGAGAGAAGAAGACTAAAGAATTCATCTTCTCTCGGGACTTGGGTCAAAAACACACAGACCTGCATTTTCTTCCTTTTTTTTCCTTTGAAAATAGAAGCGGTTGAAGAGACAACGAGAAGACATGACCCTCCTAAGACCGTGATTCTAAGTAGCTGGTATTAAACAGGCAACAGATATGCTGGGCGTAGATGTGAACATGAGGGTGAGCTAAAGTTGTGTACTTGAGTAAATGCCTGCTTTTAACCTCCTCTAGAGTGACACTTCCTCACCACTTGATGGACCTAGAACACCGCGATAATTCAGGAGAACATCTGCACGGGAGGTAATATATTTTATTTTAAAAGAGAAACCCTTTTGAGATTAATTTATTATGACAACCAAATGGATGCAAAATGTGTTGACATGGAATTATTAAAGCTTCATATTAATACATTATTCAGCAAAAACGTCTATTGCTAAAATCCTGATTAACTCTAAAGAAAAGTACATGGCCACTGAGTCCTTTGAGGGGGCTGTGCAGGGTCGCCATCAGGGGGTGACAACCATAACAGTTGTCACGGGCAACTGCTTGAAGAGAACCAGAGGTCACGTGATCTCGAGCACGATTTCATCCTGTTAATGGTGAGTCGTGGTCAAGAAGATGAGGTAGCCGATATCCTCCTCCAACACAAACCAGAGAAACCCAAAGTAGAGGACTGCATGGAGTGGAACTGGAAAGGCCCCCAGCAGGCAGGTGGAGATGGGACCGAGGTCTCTCTACCGGCCCTACAGGGATGCTGGGCATTCGGCCCAGATCCCCAACGGCAGTGTGTACCCCAGGGAGCTGATGGTGTCGTCCATCCTCCCCAGCGGCCGTGTGTGTCCCAGGGAGCCGAAGGTGCAGTCCTTCCTCCCCAGCGGCAGGCTGAGTTACAGGGGGCAGAGGTAGTTGTTCCTGCCCCCCAGCAGCAAAGTGATATGCCAAGAAGGCAGTGTGAAGTGAAGGGAGAGGAGAGCAGCGTCCTCCCTCCCCAGCGGCAGTGTGTACCCCAGGGAGCTGATGGTGTCGTCCATCCTCCCCAGCGGCCGTGTGTGTTCCAGGGAGCCGAAGGTGCAGTCCTTTCTCCCCAGCGGCAGGCTGAGTTACAGGGGGCAGAGGTAGTTGTTCCTGCCCCCCAGCAGCAAAGTGATATGCCAAGAAGGCAGTGTGAAGTGAAGGGAGAGGAGAGCAGCGTCCTCCCTCCCCAGCGGCAGTGTGTACCCCAGGGAGCTGATGGTGTCGTCCATCCTCCCCAGCGGCCGTGTGTGTCCCAGGGAGCTGAAGGTGCAGTCCTTCCTCCCCAGTGGCAGGCTGAGTTACAGGGGGCAGAGGTAGCTGTTCCTGCCCCCCAGCAGCAAAGTGATATGCCAAGAAGGCAGTGTGAAGTGAAGGGAGAGGAGAGCAGCGTCCTCCCTCCCCAGCGGCAGTGTGTACCCCAGGGAGCTGATGGTGTCGTACATCCTCCCCAGCGGCAGTGTGTCCTGCAGGGAGCAGAGACAGTCAGTCTCGCAACCCAGCAGCCGGACAAGAGAATGAAAGGGGAGACAGCTGGTTCCCCTTTCCACCAGCAGAGAGAGTGCCAGGGAGAGGAGCCTGCTAACCCCTCTCCCCAGCGGCAGTTTACCATCCAGAGAGAGGAGCTTGTTACACCCTCTCTCCAGCGGCAGCCTAACCCACCAAGGGGAGATGTTAAGCCCCACATCTGTGCAGATGGGACCGTAGTCTCTGCACTTGCAGCACCAGGGGTAGGGACGTTCGGTCCTGTTCCCCAGCCACAGAGCCATATATCCAAAGGGGAGACAATCGGTCTCCAGCAACCAGGCTCCAACGAGACTAACCCTGTGGTAGTGCTGGCAACAGGACAGAGTACCGCTGGTCTCTGCCCCCTCAGCAACCCACCAAGGCAGCCTATCAGTCCCCCACACAGCCGTGGTGAGGCACCTGAACCTGGGCAAAATTCTCCCTCACCCAGGTGTAGTAACTGTTTATTGTGGGTGGGCTGCCCTGCTGTTTCTGTTTTGTGGGTGGGTTGCTGGACTAACCAGGGCACTGACCGGCAGGAGGTCAGATACCCTGTTAGTCTAATTGGTAAAGGGGAGAATTGTGGCGAAACCAACTTCGCCACTGTGAACTGGAGAAGCCTGGTTGCTAGCCTCCTGCCCTGCGACTACGGCCCCTGGACATATTGCTTTATAAACACTATATTTGGGCATGTAATAATTTATATTGCTGCTACTGGCCCTTTAAAATCAGCGATGGACATATTGGGACTTTTGGGACTAATGTCCCTTTAAGACTTTGTAACATATCACAGTAATACTGTCTTAAATATTATGTAGGTATTTATGTGTTCAGTTAAACTGGGGATATGTAGAAATGTGTGTTTTATGTGTTAAATGTATCAGTATGTAATTTTATGTCTTTTACTGTCTTTTTGCAACCATGTGGTTAATGGAGTCTGACTCTAGTCCTAGATAATTGGATGACTTCTCCAATTATCTCCAGGGCAGAAGCGAGGAAGCCGGGATGCATTGTGGGGGATGTTTTACTTCTGTTTGAGCCAGATTGTGCCATGCTGCAAGCCAGGGCCCAAAAGATACTTTTAGTAACTTTTGAACCCCTGGTCTGATTCATGCAATTTTTGAGTATGTTGTTCCCCCGAATGGATTGATTGTGAATATGTATTTTTATGCGAATATGATGTATGGTTTTGAAGTTACAGATATTGTGTAAAAGTTATGTTTTAAACTGTATAATAAGTGGATTATCTCTCAGGCTAAGGGGAGGGGATGTGTGAGTTGTACCATATCTCGGATTGGTTATTTTATGCCTCCCCCTGGGTGTGGCCTGTATGTGGATTATTGTAATAAAAGCCAGGCTGGAGGAGCCAGTCCAGAGTTCCTACTTAACCCTCAAAATGAAGTGTCGTCTCGTTCTTGGGGGGAATTGGATTGTAAGCTGACTGCCAAGAGTGTAAGCGGATTGTATGCTTTTCTTGTTCAGCTGTTCCAGTTCGGAGTGTTATTTCGTATCCAGATCGGGAGTTTGGTGTTCTGCAGTAGCTGTGCCTGTCTCTAGAAAAGGGGATTATCGCCTAAACGGATTTTTCCCCTTTTATGCTGAAACGGTCCGTTACAAGCTGTATCCCAGATATACAGGGTTAGTAAATAGCTATATCCCAGATATACAGGGTTAGTAAATAGCTATATCCCAGATATACAGGGTTAGTAAATAGCTATATCCCAGATATACAGGGTTAGTAAATAGCTATATCCCAGATATACAGGGTTAGTAAATAGCTATATCCCAGATATACAGGGTTAGTAAATAGCTATATTCCAGATATACAGGGTTAGTAAATAGCTGTATCCCAGATATACAGGGTCAGTAAATAGCTGTATCCCAGATATACAGGGTTAGTAAATAGCTATATCCCAGATATACAGGGTTAGTAAATAGCTGTATCCCAGATATACAGGGTTAGTAAATAGCTATATCCCAGATATACAGGGTTAGTAAATAGCTGTATCCCAGATATACAGGGCTATTAAATAGCTATATCCCAGATATACGGGGTTAGTAAATAGCTATATCCCAGATATACAGGGTTAGTAAATAGCTATATCCCAGATATACAGGGTTAGTAACTAGCTATATCCCAGATACACAGGGTTAGAGTAAATAGCTATATCCCAGATATACAGGGTTAGTAAATAGCTATATCCCAGATATACAGGGTTAGTAAATAGCTGTATCCCAGATATACAGGGTTAGTAAATAGCTATATCCCAGATATACAGGGTTAGTAAATAGCTGTATCCCAGATATACAGGGTTAGTAAATAGCTATATCCCAGATATACAGGGTTAGTAAATAGCTGTATCCCAGATATACAGGGTTATTAAATAGCTATATCCCAGATATACGGGGTTAGTAAATAGCTATATCCCAGATATACGGGGTTAGTAAATAGCTATATCCCAGATATACAGGGTTAGTAAATAGCTATATCCCAGATATACAGGGTTAGTAAATAGCTATATCCCAGATATACAGGGTTAGCAAATAGCTATATCCCAGATATACAGGGTTAGTGTAACGGACCGTTTCACTTACAAGAGGATAATACCCAGTTTAGGCGATAATCCCCTTTCCAGATGCACAGGCAGCTACTGCAAACACCATTCTCCCGACTGGAACCACACGAACACTGGAACAGCTGAACAAGAAAAGCAGACATCGGCTTACACTCTTGGCAGTCAGCATACAATCCCATTCCCCCAAAGACCGAGACGACACATCGCTTTGAGGGTTAAGCAAGAACTCATTTACTCAGGGCTACCTGCCCAGTATTTATGCAGGTCTCCCACCTGGTGGACACTCCCCTAGGGGACCAAATGGAAGACTGTAACAAAGGACAGACATAAACCAATTACAGACACACAGCAGTAAACATTCCCACAATGCATCCTGGTTTCCTCCCTTCTGCCCTGGAGATAATTGGAGAAGTAATCCAATTATCTCCCAAGCCAGAAACCAAACTCCATTACACATGTGGGAACCTAAATACAGTATTATGTTTTAAAATATATAAAGTCACTTTGATTACACCCAACACAGACATGTTACATATCCCCAGATAGCTCAGGTCTGGGTGCACATTATTAGGTGAATGGCACCCAGACTACATGAATACAGTTTAATCGCCATGGAGCCAAAGTCTTTAATCACACAAATAGGCTCCATGGCATAGCTATCTGGGTGACTACAATTCACATGAAACATAAAATACAGAGTGAACGGCTGTTCGGCTACATCCCCACGAATAGGAACCAGGAGACGGACGGCTCAGCGGTGTTCGTGCAAATAAGTGTCCATTTATAGTTCCATAGAATCCTCGCTGAACACCGCTGGTCTTTCGCACGATTAAAATGGCCGCTGCCTCGTGGTCGACAAACGAACAAAGGCCACCCAGCGTTCATCAATTAAGCTGCGGTTAACCGCAGCTTCTGGGCGGTTTATTGACGGCACACTCCAGCTCCTAGGTGGTCCCTCATACGGTAGTTTGTTCGGTAGCTGGAATCCACCGAACACCCCGGCTGAAAGGCACGAATATGCCTTTCTGCAGGTAACATAGGCTTTTTAAAGTCTGGTCCATAGTCCAAAGGAAGCAGGCGAGCAACCAGGCTTCTCCAGCTCATAGTGGCGAGGTTGGTTTCGCCACACTTCTCCCCTTTACCAATTAGACTAACAGGGTACCTGACCTCCTGCCGGTCAGTGCCCTGGTTAGTCCAGCAACCCACCCACAAAACACAACTATTAGTACAGCCCCCCCACAATAACTGGGTACTACACCTGAAAAAATTACAAACTTGTCCAGGTCCAGGTGTCTCACCATGACTGTGTGGGGAACAGTTAGGATGCCTTGGTGGGTTGCTGAGGGGGCAGAGACCAGCGGTACTCTGTCCTGGTGCCAGCACTACCACGGGAGTAGTCTGGTTGGAGCCTGGTTGCTGGAGACGGACTGTCTCCCCTTTAGGTACATAGCTCGGCTGCCGGAGGGGGAGACTGACTGTCTCCCCTTTGGATACATCGCTCTGTGGCTGGGGGACAGGACCGACCGTCCCTACCCCTGGTGCTGTAAGTGCAGAGACTACGGTCCCATCTGCACAGATGTGGGGCTTAACATCTCCCCTTGGTGGGTTAGGCTGCCGCTGGAGAGAGGGTGTAACAAGCTCCTCTCTCTGGACGGTAAACTGCCGCTGGGGAGGGGGGTTAGCAGGCTCCTCTCCCTGCCACTCTCTCTGCTGGTGGAAAGGGGGACCAGCTGTCTCCCCTTTCATTCTCTTGTCCGGCTGCTGGGGTGCGAGACTGACTGTCTCTGCTCCCTGCAGGACACACTGCCGCTGGGGAGGATGGACGACACCATCAGCTCCCTGGGACACACACTGCCGCTGGGGAGGGAGGACGCTGCTCTCCTCTCCCTTCGCTTCACACTGCCGTCTTGGCATCTCACTTTGCTGCTGGGGGGCAGGAACAACAACCTCTGCCCCCTGTAACTCAGCCTGCCGCTGGGGAGGAAGGACTGCACCTTCGGCTCCCTGGGACACACACGGCTGCTGGGGAAGATGGACGACACCATCAGCTCCCTGGGGCACACATTGCCGCTGGGGAGGAAGGACTGCACCTTCGGCTCCCTTGGACACACACGGCTGCTGGGGAGGATGGACGACACCATCAGCTCCCTGGGGCACACATTGCCGCTGGGGAGGGAGGACGCTGCTCTCCTCTCCCTTCACTTCACACTGCCTTCTTGGCATATCACTTTGCTGCTGGGGGGCAGGAACAACTACCTCTGCCCCCTGTAACTCAGCCTGCCACTGGGGAGGAAGGACTGCACCTTCGGCTCCCTGGGACACACACGGCCGCTGGGGAGGATGGACGACACCATCAGCTCCCTGGGGTACACACTGCCGCTGGGGAGGGAGGACGCTGCTCTCCTCTCCCTTCACTTCACACTGCCTTCTTGGCATATCACTTTGCTGCTGGGGGGCAGGAACAACTACCTCTGCCCCCTGTAACTCAGCCTGCCACTGGGGAGGAAGGACTGCACCTTCGGCTCCCTGGGGCACACACGGCCGCTGGGGAGGATGGACGACACCATCAGCTCCCTGGGGTACACACTGCCGCTGGGGAGGGAGGACGCTGCTCTCCTCTCCCTTCACTTCACACTGCCTTCTTGGCATATCACTTGGCTGCTGGGGGGCAGGAACAACTACCTCTGCCCCCTGTAACTCGGCCTGCCGCTGGGGAGGAAGGACTGCACCTTCGGCTCCCTGGGGCACACACGGCCGCTGGGGAGGATGGACGACACCATCAGCTCCCTGGGGTACACACTGCCGCTGGGGAGGGAGGACGCTGCTCTCCTCTCCCTTCACTTCACACTGCCTCTTTGGCATATCACTTTGTTGCTGGGGGGCAGGAACAACTACCTCTGCCCCCTGTAACTCGGCCTGCCTCTGGGGAGGAAGGACTGCACCTTCGGCTCCCTGGGGCACACACGGCCGCTGGGGAGGATGGACGACACCATCAGCTCCCTGGGGTACACACTGCCGCTGGGGCGGAAGGACTGCAAACCCCCTGGCCCGCTCGGATTCCCACGGCAAGTACCCTCGCACTGCTTTCTTCACACGCTGTACTATATCCTCTGAGAGGTTGGGTCCGCATAAAGCCAGCACCGCGGTGACCTCTCTGTCATACGCCTCTTGAGTGTAGCTGGGTGCCATGCTTGCTCTGCTGCAGTTGGTTCCTTGTAGATAGGGGCGCTGTACGGGTACTGGCGTTGCCCTCACTTTGTAATCCAGGAATGGTGTTGTCTGTAGCTGTCCCTCTGGTTGTAGGAACGATCCCGCCGCTTGCCACCAATTGTAACGGACCGTTTCAGCATAAAAGGGGAAAAATCAGTTTAGGCGATAATCCCCTTTAGATAGACCAGCAGCTACTATAAGCACCAAGTTCCCGAACTCCCAAACTGCACGGATTCACCAACTCTCGAACAGCAGACACACGAACCCTGGAAGCAACCGAACAGGAAAAGCAATACGAACAGCTTACACTCCTGGCAATCGGCATGCAGTCCCCTTCCCCCAAGAAAGAGACAACACTTCAGCTTCAGGGTTAAGCAGGAACTCATTTACTCAGGGCTACCTGCCCAGTATTTATGCAGGTCTCCCACCTGGTGGACACTCCCCTAGGGGACCAAATGGAAGACTGTAACAAAGGACAGACATAAACCAATTACAGACACACAGCAGTAAACATTCCCACAATGCATCCTGGTTTCCTCCCTTCTGCCCTGGAGATAATTGGAGAAGTAATCCAATTATCTCCCAAGCCAGAAACCAAACTCCATTACACATGTGGGAACCTAAATACAGTATTATGTTTTAAAATATATATAAAGTCACTTTGATTACACCCAACACAGACATGTTACATATCCCCAGATAGCTCAGGTCTGGGTGCACATTATTAGGTGAATGGCACCCAGACTACATGAATACAGTTTAATCGCCATGGAGCCAAAGTCTTTAATCACACAAATAGGCTCCATGGCATAGCTATCCAGGGCCGTCTTTAATATTGATTGGACCCTGGGCAAAGCATTTGCCTGGGCCCCCTGGTACCCTCTCCCCAGGTGTGCAATCCCGTCCTCCACCCCAACGCAGTGGCAGTCCTAATGTAGAGAGGTGCAAGAATTTTTTTGAGCCTCCCTATCGCACGGGTGATTAAAAGGTAGTTCCCCATCTGTCGTGCAACTCCAGCAATGCATTGACAGCTGGGCTCTACCATTTACCCATGTTTGAAGGTTTGTATTTAGCACTAAGCTGTTTTTATGTGTTTGAATGTAAACAGGTTTTTGTATGGAATGTATGTGGTGTTGGCGTACTTGCATGTATTTATGTGTAGTGTTGGTTTTTGAATGCAGGGGTGTGTTTACATATAATTTTGGTGTGTGTTTGTACGTAGTGTTGGAGTTTGAATGCAGGGGTGTATTTGTATGTAGTGTTTGTATATGTGCATACATCTCCGCATTCACACACTCACACACATAGATATTTATACACACACACACACACACTGAAAAATATGCAGACACACCGATATACACACTGGCACACATGTAGATATACAGACACTTATACACACATGCAGATACACAGACACACACACAGATACACCGAAACACACAAAGACAGCATACAGATACACACTGATACACATACAGACACAGATATACAGACACATATAGACAGACAAACTGACACATACATACTGACATATGGATACCGACACATACACTGACAGACATGCTGACACACACACAGACACATACTGAGACATACTGACATACATTCACAGACACACACACAGACCTACTGACAGACACACAGACATACACACAGACAGACATAGTGGCACACACACACAGACATACTAATACCCAGGCAGACATACTGGCACACTGACACACACACAGACAGACAGACCTACTGACAGACACACACACACAGACCTATTGACAGGCACACAGACAAACTGACACACATACACATACCTACTGACACACACAGACCTATTGACAGACACAAACACAGACCTAGTGACAGACACACACACAGACCTAGTGACAGACACACACACACACAGACCTGGTGACAGACACACACACAGACCTAGTGACAGACACACACACAGACCTAGTGACAGACAGAAACACAGACCTAGTGACAGACAGAAACACACACCTAGTGACAGACAAAAACACACACCTAGTGACAGACAAAAACACACACCTAGTGACAGACAAGACACACACACAGACTGACACACACACACACACCTATTGACAGACACAAACACAGACCTAGTGACAGACAGACTGACACACACACAGACAGACTGACAGACATAAACACACACATACTGATGGGCAAACTGTAAATACACATGGGCAAACTGTAAAGCCCCCCTCCAGTTTCCTACCTTCCCTGGGGTTCAGTGTGCTGCCTTGGGTGGTTGGGAGTTGGGGACTGGTTCTCTTTGCTCAGTCCCCCTCCTCGCTGCCTCCTGGCTCAGCCTCCCTCCCGCGCGGGTCATCATCTCTGAGGGAGGAAGTGACTCCCGGACGTCACTTCCTCCCAGGCTGCCGTAAAGCAGGAGGCCCGGTCGTGCTGTTAAACGGCCACAGCATCCGACCGGGCCCGTGCTGAAAAGTGCTCACCGGGTGGCCCTAAGTGTATTGGCCACCCGGTGAGCACCCTTAGAGTATGGGCCCCGGTGCAGCCGCAATACAAGCACCGCGGGCCCATGGGTAGGGAGGGAATTTTTCTTATGCAGGCTATGGGCGGCGGGGCCACGGGGCAGCTGCTTTGGGCCCCCCAGGAGTAACTGGGCCCGGGGCAGCTGCCCCGTTTGCCCCGCGTTAAAGACGGCCCTGTAGCTATCTGGGTGACTACAATTCACATGAAACATAAAATACAGAGTGAACGGCTGTTCAGCTACATCCCCACGAATAGGAACCAGGAGACGGACGGCTCAGCGGTGTTCGTGCAAATAAGTGTCCATTTATAGTTCCATAGAATCCTCGCTGAACACCGCTGGTCTTTCGCACGATTAAAATGGCCGCCGCCTCGTGGTCGACAAACGAACAAAGGCCACCCAGCGTTCATCAATTAAGCTGCGGTTAACCGCAGCTTCTGGGCGGTTAATTGACGGCACACTCCAGCTCCTAGGTGGTCCCTCATACGGTAGTTTGTTCGGTAGCTGGAATCCACCGAACACCCCGGCTGAAAGGCACGAATATGCCTTTCTGCAGGTAACATAAGCTTTTTAAAGTCTGGTCCATAGTCCAAAGGAAGCAGGCGAGCAACCAGGCTTCTCCAGCTCATAGTGGCGAGGTTGGTTTCGCCACAGTTAGTAACTAGCTGTATCCCAGATATACAGGGTTAGTAAATAGCTATATCCCATATATACAGGGTTAGTAAATAGCTATATCCCAGATATACAGGGTTAGTAAATAGCTATATCCCAGATATACAGGGTTAGTAAGTAGCTATATCCCAGATATACAGGGTTAGTAAAGAGCTGTATCCCAGATATACAGGGTTAGTAAATAGCTATATCCCAGATATACAGGGTTAGTAAATAGCTATATCCCAGATATACAGGGTTAGTAAATAGCTATATCCCAGATATACAGGGTTAGTAAATAGCTATATCCCAGATATACAGGGTTAGTAAATAGCTGTATCCCAGATATACAGGGTTAGTGAATAGCTATATCCCAGATATACAGGGTTAGTAAATAGCTATATCCCAGATATACAGGGTTAGTAAATAGCTATATCCCAGATATACAGGGTTAGTAAATAGTTATATCCCAGATATACAGGGTTAGTAAATAGTTATATCCCAGATATACAGGGTTAGTAAATAGCTGTATCCCAGATATACAGGGTTAGTAAATAGCTGTATCCCAGATGTACAGGGTTAGTAAATAGCTATATCCCAGATATACAGGGTTAGTAAATAGCTGTATCCCAGATATACAGGGTTAGTAAATAGCTATATCCCAGATATACAGGGTTAGTAAATAGCTGTATCCCAGATATACAGGGTTAGTAAATAGCTATATCCCAGATATACAGGGTTAGTAAATAGCTGTATCCCAGATATACAGGGTTAGTAAATAGCTATATCCCAGATATACAGGGTTAGTAAATAGCTGTATCCCAGATATACAGGGTTAGTAAATAGCTGAGGTATATCCCACATTAGGTTTATTGATCTAAAGCATGTTTTATTTTGTTGCAATATTCTACAACTGATTAAACCCCTATTCTATTTTGTCTCTGCTTTTACATTGGTATTTTGTCAGATGGTCATAGTTTCTATACATAAGAACAGGAACTAATTGTGTCACAATTGTGATTTTTTGACTCATGGAAACACATTTTTCCATCCCCCCAAGTATGCTTTTCTTCCGCAATGGACCTTGACATTCAATGTGCTCTTTGTTCCCCCTGGCAGGTATATTTATTACTTCCAATTCACTTGTCAAAGAGCTGATGAGTGAGTTAATTTTGCATAAGAAAATCCATTTGGAAACTGAGAAAAAATATCAGCAAAACCAGTCATGTGTTAGTTCCATATAATTTATTTGATGCAACCTATAATCCATTACTTCATGCCATTAGCATGCTACAAAGTCATAGAAAGATAATTAATCCTCAAAATGTTAGCACAATGAGTCGTATATGTTTGAACCAATATGGCCGCCCTAAAGTCAACACCACCCAGCCGAACAAGGACACAGAACTATTAAATGAATAATAATAGGGTCACCCAGACCTCGTATTGATGCTGAAAGACCCGACAAGCAAATCATTCAACAGACAGAAAACACACACACACTTTTAAGGAGGCAATAGTGTGATGTTGTCCTTACATAAAGGTAGAGGGAAAAGGCAAGTTATCTGAGCTTTTCCCAATTATGAAGAGGCACACTGGAACACTGGGTATGTTCTGCCTCTCCTTGCCTCACATAGTGCCTGGAACAAAGTGCAGTAGACTGCTTGTTTCACTAGGCAATCATTTAAGTAACTATTACCTGGGTTTTATCTCACCAGTGCCAGGACTGATCTCCCCGCCAGGCTTCCTGTCCACATGGCCTATGATGGCACATCCACTTTATAAGCGGACGCATTGCCAGTGACGCTAATTTTATCATTGAAATCATTTTAACTCAATGTAACCAGGGACGGACTGTGCAGTTACATTGTAATTAGCAATAATACATGTTATAAGAGTTGGATATTATATCCCCATGTAGGTAATGTTTTATATGCGTTGTGCTGTTCCCTTCTGAGACAGACAGTAACAGCTGTGCTTTGTGCTCGGTGTATTTATAGCTCTGGGTTTGAAGCGGATTCTTCAGATCCTACAGCAAATAGCAGAGAGATAAAAGATGCTGCCACGGAGTATGTCAGAGTGTGTTTCAGAGCTGAAAGACTGTGCGAATATTTATAGGGCCAAGTACAGACCTCCGGGAAGGCTCACCGACCACCCAGCGAGCTGTCACGTCAGCGCGATCTCAGCAAGAAACAATCATACGTAACACGCCAGACTTGAACAGCAGCGGTGCGGGATTAGAAGAATTGCTTGAATGCAAGAAAGCCACCACAAACATAGAGCGCAATGTGCCACAGGCCCCGGAAAAGGTGTTTGAAATAAAGGCACCGGGTGCACATCAATAGATATTACCGAGGAAGTCACACTGAAAGGAATAGAAATAATAATTTTTTACTTGACACTTTTAAAAAAAAACAATATTTCGAGAAATTCTAAAATATATGTTAAAGTCATGGGACAAGCAGGGGCGGACTGAGAACCCTCAGGGCCCCCGGGCAAAATAAATCAAGGGCCCCCTTACAGGCCCCACCCATACTCCGCAGCAAGCGCCACCCATGTCCCACCTCCATGCACCGCCTCCAGCCACACCCTACACAATCTTTAGACACAAGGAACAAAAGTGCAATAATCCCTTCATGGCCCCAGAAGAGACTACAATTGAGGGCTAATGGGCCATGGAGGGGGGTCTTTCTAGCAGAGGCTATCTCAGTGTCCTTTAGAGAGTGTGTTAGAAAGAATCCCCTCCAGGCCCTATTAGAGACTACAATGGAGTCTAATAGGCTTGGAAGGGGGTCTTTCTAACAGAGGCCATCTCAGTGTCCCTGCTGGAAACAGTCGCCTCCAGGCCCCAGTAGAGACTACAATTGAGGGCTAATGGGCCATGGAGGGGGGGAGCATTCTAGCAGAGGCTATCTCAGTGTCCTTTAGAGAGTGTGTTAGAAGAAAGAATTTCTTCCAGGTCCTATTAGAGACTACAATGGAGTCTAATGGGGCCTGGAGGGGGGTCTCTCCAACACTCTGGTTCCTATTCACAATATAGCAACACAACATAGCTGATACCTAGGCCAAGTTGGCTCCTCTTACCTTAATTACTGTTGCTGGCTGCGGAACAGGAGTTTCTGTTTCCTGTACCCGGCCGGACTGACAGGAAGGTGCACACTCAGTGTGTGTGCACCTTCCTATAACTCCGGCCGGCACCGCGGACGCAGAGCAGCTCGGCCACGCTACGGGGAGGGGAGGTGAGAAGCTGCAGCCGCCTGAGCGCTCTTAAGAGAGCGCTCAGGCGGCTGCAGCATTTAAAGGGGCGGCCGGGCCCCCTGATGGCGGGCCCCCCTCCCGGCCGGGCCCTCGGACCATGTCCGAAGTGCCCGACCGGTCAGTCCGCCCCTGGGGACAAGTCTAATGTATCTGTTTATTTGTTATTGCAAACTGGGGGCAGCTATTAGCATCCTGATCTGTGGATTACATCGTCAGTGATCTGGATTCTGATTGGCTGAAAGCAACCTCCGCCGGTTAAAACATAACTTGGGTTTAAAAAGTGTCAGCTTTTTTTTTTTTTTTGGTCAAGTTTCTTTCTGAGTAGTCTGTAAAGACAGACATAATAGAAAGTAAATCGCACAAAATATGTCATTTTATTTCGCTTTTGCATGTACTGTCCCTTTAAGTAAACTACACATATCACATTTTCTGAGTAAATTGCATATTCAGATTAGGAGGTTTGACACTGAAGGCAAATTCATGGGGACAGATATACCAATGTAGATGAAATTACTTTTCCTGTCTTGTTATCATGATTTGGATTTGTTGATTGTTTTTGGTGTATGTCTGTGTTGCTGCAAATTACCTGGGGTTACATTAACCCCAAAACCAACCGTATCCGTGAGAAACACTAACCTGAACATTGAACGGACGGACAAACAGTGCAAAGGTGGCCAGAAGATAGATAAAATAACTATAACACCCATGATCCTTTGCCTTTAGGCCAACACAGGTTCAGGCTTTTCCTAGCATTGGGTTCGAGAAGGATTCTTTGGGTTTATAATTCCTAGTGTTAGATCCTCTGAATGCGAAATTTCAGAGATTGTGGTACCCTACTGACAGATCGCACTCAGACTGCCTGCATTCATAATTAAACATTAAAAATACATTTGTTTCCTTTAGAAATATGGGCACTGAGTTCTCTCATTAATGAGAATAAAACCTAAACATTGCTTCGGATATTCAAAGGAGAAACATTTTGTTTTATTTTATTTTCATGCAGAACCGGATCGGAAGGCTTTAGGGACTCGATGATAACATGTTTTGCTGAATAATCTGGCATTGTGGGGGTTAAGGCAATTTGATGGGGATATTAAACGTTATTCCAGGATTATTGTAGGACACTTTACAATACAGAAAGACATCTTTCAACTGCATTCACAGCCAGCGGCACGGACTGTCAGGGTAGAGTGTGGGGTGGGGGGACTATATAGTACAAAATATGAAATAGGACAGCAAAGAGCGGAGACGTGGAGAGCGAGGGAATGAGCAAGTAGGGCACAGAGAGAGAACATACAATGTACGAGAGAGAGGGGAGGAATGAAACAGAGAGAATAGGAGGAATAGAGAGACAGACAGGAGGAATGAAGAAAGGAGAAATTCTAATAGAGATAGATAAAGGAAGAGAGAGAGTGTGAAGGAGGACGATGGAGCGAGAGAAAGAGAGACAGAGAGAGAGAATGATAGGAGAGAGACAGAGAGAGAATGAGAGGAGAGATACAAAGAGAGAATGAGAGGAGAGAGACAGAGAGAGAGAATGAGAGGAGAGAGACAGAGAGAGAGAATGAGAGGAGAGAGACAGAGAGGATGAGAGGAGAGAGACAGAGAGAGAATGAGAGGAGAGAGACAGAGAGAGAATGAGAGGAGAGAGACAGAGAGAGGATGAGAGGAGAGAGACAGAGAGAGAATGAGAGGAGAGAGACAGAGAGAGAATGAGAGGAGAGAGACAGAGAGAGGATGAGAGGAGAGAGACAGTGAGAGAATGAGAGGAGAGAGACAGAGAGAGAGAATGAGAGGAGAGAGACAGAGAGGATGAGAGGAGAGAGACAGAGAGGATGAGAGGAGAGGGACAGAGAGAGAGAATGAGAGGAGAGAGACAGAGAGAGAATGAGAGGAGAGAGACAGAGAGAGAGAATGAGAGGAGAGAGACAGAGAGAGACAGAGAGAGAATGAGAGGAGAGAGACAGAGAGAGAATGAGAGGTGAGAGACAGAGAGAGGATGAGAGGAGAGAGACAGAGAGAGAATGAGAGGAGAGAGACAGAGAGAGGATGAGAGGAGAGAGACAGAGAGAGAATGAGAGGAGAGAGACAGAGAGAGAATGAGAGGAGAGAGACAGAGAGAGAATGAGAGGAGAGAGACAGAGAGAGGATGAGAGGAGAGAGACAGTGAGAGAATGAGAGGAGAGAGACAGAGAGAGAGAATGAGAGGAGAGAGACAGAGAGAGAATGAGAGGAGAGAGACAGAGAGAGAATGAGAGGAGAGATACAAAGAGAGAATGAGAGGAGAGAGACAGAGAGAGAGAATGAGAGGAGAGGAGAGAGACGGAGAGAGGATGAGAGAGAGAATAACGGGAGCAGTATAGAGATTGTGTGAATAACGGGAGCAGTATAGAGATCGTGTGAATAACGGGAGCAGTATAGAGATCGTGTGAATAATGGGAGCAGTAGAGAGATCGTGTGAATAACGGGAGCAGTAGAGAGATCGTGTGAATAACGGGAGCAGTATAGAGATCGTGTGAATAACGGGAGCAGTAGGGAGATCGTGTGAATAACGGGCGCAGTAGAGAGATCGTGTGAATAACGGGAGCAGTATAGAGATCGTGTGAATAACGGGAGCAGTATAGAGATCGTGTGAATAACGGGCGCAGTAGAGAGATCGTGTGAATAACGGGCGCAGTAGAGAGATCGTGTGAATAACGGGAGCAGTATAGAGATCGTGTGAATAACGGGAGCAGTAGGGAGATCGTGTGAATAACGGGAGCAGTAGAGAGATCGTGTGAATAACGGGAGCAGTATAGAGATCGTGTGAATAACGGGAGCAGTATAGAGATCGTGTGAATAACGGGAGCAGTATAGAGATCGTGTGAATAACGGGAGGAGTATAGAGATCGTGTGAATAACGGGAGCAGTAGAGAGATCATGTGAATAACGGGAGCAGTAGAGAGATCGTGTGAATAACGGGAGCAGTAGAGAGATCATGTGAATAACGGGAGCAGTAGAGAGATCGTGTGAATAACGGGAGCAGTAGAGAGATCGTGTGAATAACGGGAGCAGTATAGAGATCATGTGAATAACGGGCGCAGTAGAGAGATCGTGTGAATAAAGGGAGCAGTATAGAGATCGTGTGAATAACGGGAGCAGTAGAGAGATCGTGTGAATAGCGGGAGCAGTATAGAGATCGTGTGAATAACGGGAGCAGTAGAGAGATCGTGTGAATAACGGGAGCAGTATAGAGATCGTGTGAATAACGGGCGCAGTAGAGAGATCGTGTGAATAACGGGAGCAGTATAGAGATCGTGTGAATAACGGGAGCAGTATAGAGATCGTGTGAATAACGGGCGCAGTAGAGAGATCGTGTGAATAACGGGAGGAGTATAGAGATCGTGTGAATAACGGGAGGAGTATAGAGATCGTGTGAATAACGGGCGCAGTAGAGAGATCGTGTGAATAACGGGAGCAGTATAGAGATCGTGTGAATAACGGGCGCAGTAGAGAGATCGTGTGAATAACGGGAGGAGTATAGAGATCGTGTGAATAACGGGAGGAGTATAGAGATCGTGTGAATAACGGGCGCAGTAGAGAGATCGTGTGAATAACGGGAGCAGTATAGAGATCGTGTGAATAACGGGAGGAGTATAGAGATCGTGTGAATAACGGGAGCAGTAGAGAGATCATGTGAATAACGGGAGCAGTAGAGAGATCGTGTGAATAACGGGAGCAGTAGAGAGATCGTGTGAATAATGGGAGCAGTAGAGAGATCGTGTGAATAACGGGAGCAGTAGAGAGATCGTGTGAATAACGGGAGCAGTAGAGAGATCGTGTGAATAACGGGAGCAGTATAGAGATCGTGTGAATAACGGGAGCAGTATAGAGATCGTGTGAATAACGGGCGCAGTATAGAGATCGTGTGAATAACGGGAGCAGTATAGAGATCGTGTGAATAACGGGAGCAGTAGAGAGATCGTGTGAATAACGGGAGCAGTAGAGAGATCGTGTGAATAACGGGAGCAGTATAGAGATCGTGTGAATAACGGGAGCAGTATAGAGATCGTGTGAATAACGGGAGCAGTAGAGAGATCGTGTGAATAACGGGAGCAGTAGAGAGATCGTGTGAATAACGGGAGCAGTAGAGAGATCGTGTGAATAACGGGAGCAGTATAGAGATCGTGTGAATAACGGGAGCAGTATAGAGATCGTGTGAATAACGGGAGCAGTAGGGAGATCGTGTGAATAACGGGAGCAGTATAGAGATCGTGTGAATAACGGGCGCAGTAGAGAGATCGTGTGAATAACGGGAGCAGTATAGAGATCATGTGAATAACGGGAGCAGTAGAGAGATCGTGTGAATAACGGGAGCAGTAGAGAGATCGTGTGAATAACGGGAGCAGTAGAGAGATTGTGTGAATAACGGGAGCAATATAGAGATCGTGTGAATAACGGGAGCAGTATAGAGATCGTGTGAATAACGGGAGCAGTATAGAGATCGTGTGAATAACGGGAGCAGTAGGGAGATCGTGTGAATAACGGGAGCAGTATAGAGATCGTGTGAATAACGGGAGCAGTAGAGAGATCGTGTGAATAACGGGAGCAGTATAGAGATCGTGTGAATAACGGGAGCAGTAGAGAGATCGTGTGAATAATGGGAGCAGTATAGAGATCGTGTGAATAACGGGAGGAGTATAGAGATCGTGTGAATAACGGGCGCAGTAGAGAGATCGTGTGAATAACGGGAGCAGTATAGAGATCGTGTGAATAACGGGAGGAGTATAGAGATCGTGTGAATAACGGGAGCAGTAGAGAGATCATGTGAATAACGGGAGCAGTAGAGAGATCGTGTGAATAACGGGAGCAGTAGAGAGATCGTGTGAATAATGGGAGCAGTAGAGAGATCGTGTGAATAACGGGAGCAGTAGAGAGATCGTGTGAATAACGGGAGCAGTAGGGAGATCGTGTGAATAACGGGCGCAGTATAGAGATCGTGTGAATAACGGGAGCAGTATAGAGATCGTGTGAATAACGGGAGCAGTATAGAGATCATGTGAATAACGGGAGCAGTAGGGAGATCGTGTGAATAACGGGAGCAGTATAGAGATCGTGTGAATAACGGGAGCAGTATAGAGATCGTGTGAATAACGGGAGCAGTAGAGAGATCGTGTGAATAACGGGCGCAGTATAGAGATCATGTGAATAACGGGCGCAGTAGAGAGATCGTGTGAATAACGGGAGCAGTAGGGAGATCGTGTGAATAACGGGAGCAGTAGGGAGATCGTGTGAATAACGGGAGCAGTATAGAGATCGTGTGAATAACGGGAGCAGTAGAGAGATCGTGTGAATAACGGGAGCAGTATAGAGATCGTGTGAATAACGGGAGCAGTAGAGAGATCGCATGAATAACGGGAGCAGTAGAGAGATCGTGTGAATAACGGGAGCAGTAGAGATCGTGTGAATAACGGGAGCAGTAGAGAGATCGTGTGAATAACGGGAGCAGTAGAGAGATCGTGTGAATAACGGGAGCAGTAGAGAGATCGTGTGAATAGCGGGAGCAGTATAGAGATCGTGTGAATAACGGGAGCAGTAGAGAGATCGTGTGAATAACGGGAGCAGTATAGAGATCGTGTGAATAACGGGAGCAGTATAGAGATCGTGTGAATAACGGGAGCAGTAGAGAGATCGCATGAATAACGGGAGCAGTAGAGAGATCGTGTGAATAACGGGAGCAGTAGAGAGATCGTGTGAATAACGGGAGCAGTAGAGATCGTGTGAATAACGGGAGGAGTATAGAGATCGTGTGAATAACGGGAGCAGTAGAGAGATCGTGTGAATAACGGGAGCAGTAGAGAGATCGTGTGAATAGCGGGAGCAGTATAGAGATCGTGTGAATAACGGGAGCAGTATAGAGATCGTGTGAATAATGGGAGCAGTAGAGAGATCGTGTGAATAACGGGAGCAGTATAGAGATCGTGTGAATAATGGGAGCAGTAGAGAGATCGTGTGAATAACGGGAGCAGTATAGAGATCGTGTGAATAACGGGAGCAGTAGAGAGATTGTGTGAATAACGGGCGCAGTAGAGAGATCGTGTGAATAACGGGAGCAGTAGAGAGATTGTGTGAATAACGGGAGCAGTATAGAGATCGTGTGAATAACGGGAGCAGTATAGAGATCGTGTGAATAACGGGAGCAGTAGAGAGATCGTGTGAATAACGGGAGCAGTAGAGAGATCATGTGAATAACGGGAGCAGTAGAGAGATCGTGTGAATAACGGGAGCAGTAGAGAGATCGTGTGAATAACGGGAGCAGTATAGAGATCATGTGAATAACGGGCGCAGTAGAGAGATCGTGTGAATAACGGGAGCAGTATAGAGATCGTGTGAATAACGGGAGCAGTAGAGAGATCGTGTGAATAGCGGGAGCAGTATAGAGATCGTGTGAATAACGGGAGCAGTAGAGAGATCGTGTGAATAACGGGAGCAGTATAGAGATCGTGTGAATAACGGGCGCAGTAGAGAGATCGTGTGAATAACGGGAGCAGTATAGAGATCGTGTGAATAACGGGAGCAGTATAGAGATCGTGTGAATAACGGGCGCAGTAGAGAGATCGTGTGAATAACGGGAGGAGTATAGAGATCGTGTGAATAACGGGAGGAGTATAGAGATCGTGTGAATAACGGGCGCAGTAGAGAGATCGTGTGAATAACGGGAGCAGTATAGAGATCGTGTGAATAACGGGCGCAGTAGAGAGATCGTGTGAATAACGGGAGGAGTATAGAGATCGTGTGAATAACGGGAGGAGTATAGAGATCGTGTGAATAACGGGAGCAGTAGAGAGATCGTGTGAATAACGGGAGCAGTATAGAGATCGTGTGAATAACGGGAGGAGTATAGAGATCGTGTGAATAACGGGAGCAGTAGAGAGATCATGTGAATAACGGGAGCAGTAGAGAGATCGTGTGAATAACGGGAGCAGTAGAGAGATCGTGTGAATAATGGGAGCAGTAGAGAGATCGTGTGAATAACGGGAGCAGTAGAGAGATCGTGTGAATAACGGGAGCAGTAGAGAGATCGTGTGAATAACGGGAGCAGTATAGAGATCGTGTGAATAACGGGAGCAGTATAGAGATCGTGTGAATAACGGGCGCAGTATAGAGATCGTGTGAATAACGGGAGCAGTATAGAGATCGTGTGAATAACGGGAGCAGTAGAGAGATCGTGTGAATAACGGGAGCAGTAGAGAGATCGTGTGAATAACGGGAGCAGTATAGAGATCGTGTGAATAACGGGAGCAGTATAGAGATCGTGTGAATAACGGGAGCAGTAGAGAGATCGTGTGAATAACGGGAGCAGTAGAGAGATCGTGTGAATAACGGGAGCAGTAGAGAGATCGTGTGAATAACGGGAGCAGTATAGAGATCGTGTGAATAACGGGAGCAGTAGGGAGATCGTGTGAATAACGGGAGCAGTATAGAGATCGTGTGAATAACGGGCGCAGTAGAGAGATCGTGTGAATAACGGGAGCAGTATAGAGATCATGTGAATAACGGGAGCAGTAGAGAGATCGTGTGAATAACGGGAGCAGTAGAGAGATCGTGTGAATAACGGGAGCAGTAGAGAGATTGTGTGAATAACGGGAGCAATATAGAGATCGTGTGAATAACGGGAGCAGTATAGAGATCGTGTGAATAACGGGAGCAGTATAGAGATCGTGTGAATAACGGGAGCAGTAGGGAGATCGTGTGAATAACGGGAGCAGTATAGAGATCGTGTGAATAACGGGAGCAGTAGAGAGATCGTGTGAATAACGGGAGCAGTATAGAGATCGTGTGAATAACGGGAGCAGTAGAGAGATCGTGTGAATAATGGGAGCAGTATAGAGATCGTGTGAATAACGGGAGGAGTATAGAGATCGTGTGAATAACGGGAGGAGTATAGAGATCGTGTGAATAACGGGCGCAGTAGAGAGATCGTGTGAATAACGGGAGCAGTATAGAGATCGTGTGAATAACGGGAGGAGTATAGAGATCGTGTGAATAACGGGAGCAGTAGAGAGATCATGTGAATAACGGGAGCAGTAGAGAGATCGTGTGAATAACGGGAGCAGTAGAGAGATCGTGTGAATAATGGGAGCAGTAGAGAGATCGTGTGAATAACGGGAGCAGTAGAGAGATCGTGTGAATAACGGGAGCAGTAGGGAGATCGTGTGAATAACGGGCGCAGTATAGAGATCGTGTGAATAACGGGAGCAGTATAGAGATCGTGTGAATAACGGGAGCAGTATAGAGATCATGTGAATAACGGGAGCAGTAGGGAGATCGTGTGAATAACGGGAGCAGTATAGAGATCGTGTGAATAACGGGAGCAGTATAGAGATCGTGTGAATAACGGGAGCAGTAGAGAGATCGTGTGAATAACGGGCGCAGTATAGAGATCATGTGAATAACGGGCGCAGTAGAGAGATCGTGTGAATAACGGGAGCAGTAGGGAGATCGTGTGAATAACGGGAGCAGTAGGGAGATCGTGTGAATAACGGGAGCAGTATAGAGATCGTGTGAATAACGGGAGCAGTAGAGAGATCGTGTGAATAACGGGAGCAGTATAGAGATCGTGTGAATAACGGGAGCAGTAGAGAGATCGCATGAATAACGGGAGCAGTAGAGAGATCGTGTGAATAACGGGAGCAGTAGAGATCGTGTGAATAACGGGAGCAGTAGAGAGATCGTGTGAATAACGGGAGCAGTAGAGAGATCGTGTGAATAACGGGAGCAGTAGAGAGATCGTGTGAATAGCGGGAGCAGTATAGAGATCGTGTGAATAACGGGAGCAGTAGAGAGATCGTGTGAATAACGGGAGCAGTATAGAGATCGTGTGAATAACGGGAGCAGTATAGAGATCGTGTGAATAACGGGAGCAGTAGAGAGATCGCATGAATAACGGGAGCAGTAGAGAGATCGTGTGAATAACGGGAGCAGTAGAGAGATCGTGTGAATAACGGGAGCAGTAGAGATCGTGTGAATAACGGGAGGAGTATAGAGATCGTGTGAATAACGGGAGCAGTAGAGAGATCGTGTGAATAACGGGAGCAGTAGAGAGATCGTGTGAATAGCGGGAGCAGTATAGAGATCGTGTGAATAACGGGAGCAGTATAGAGATCGTGTGAATAATGGGAGCAGTAGAGAGATCGTGTGAATAACGGGAGCAGTATAGAGATCGTGTGAATAATGGGAGCAGTAGAGAGATCGTGTGAATAACGGGAGCAGTATAGAGATCGTGTGAATAACGGGAGCAGTAGAGAGATTGTGTGAATAACGGGCGCAGTAGAGAGATCGTGTGAATAACGGGAGCAGTAGAGAGATTGTGTGAATAACGGGAGCAGTATAGAGATCGTGTGAATAACGGGAGCAGTATAGAGATCGTGTGAATAACGGGAGCAGTAGAGAGATCGTGTGAATAACGGGAGCAGTAGAGAGATCGTGTGAATAACGGGAGCAGTAGAGAGATCGTGTGAATAACGGGAGCAGTAGAGAGATCGTGTGAATAACGGGCGCAGTATAGAGATCATGTGAATAACGGGAGCAGTATAGAGATCGTGTGAATAACGGGAGCAGTATAGAGATCATGTGAATAACGGGAGCAGTAGAGAGATTGTGTGAATAACGGGAGCAGTAGAGAGATTGTGTGAATAACGGGAGCAGTATAGAGATTGTGTGAATAACGGGAGCAGTAGAGAGATCGTGTGAATAACGGGAGCAGTAGAGAGATTGTGTGAATAACGGGAGCAGTAGAGAGATCGTGTGAATAACGGGAGCAGTATAGAGATCGTGTGAATAACGGGAGCAGTATAGAGATCGTGTGAATAACGGGAGCAGTATAGAGATCGTGTGAATAACGGGAGCAGTAGAGAGATCGTGTGAATAACGGGAGCAGTAGAGATCGTGTGAATAACGGGAGCAGTAGAGAGATTGTGTGAATAACGGGCGCAGTAGAGAGATCGTGTGAATAACGGGAGCAGTAGAGAGATTGTGTGAATAACGGGAGCAGTATAGAGATCATGTGAATAACGGGAGCAGTAGAGAGATCGTGTGAATAACGGGAGCAGTAGAGAGATCGTGTGAATAACGGGAGCAGTAGAGAGATTGTGTGAATAACGGGCGCAGTAGAGAGATCGTGTGAATAACGGGAGCAGTAGAGAGATTGTGTGAATAACGGGAGCAGTATAGAGATCGTGTGAATAACGGGAGCAGTATAGAGATCGTGTGAATAACGGGAGCAGTAGAGAGATTGTGTGAATAACGGGAGCAGTAGAGAGATTGTGTGAATAACGGGAGCAGTATAGAGATCATGTGAATAACGGGAGCAGTAGAGAGATCGTGTGAATAACGGGAGCAGTAGAGAGATCGTGTGAATAACGGGAGCAGTAGAGAGATCGTGTGAATAACGGGCGCAGTATAGAGATCATGTGAATAACGGGAGCAGTATAGAGATCGTGTGAATAACGGGAGCAGTATAGAGATCATGTGAATAACGGGAGCAGTAGAGAGATCGTGTGAATAACGGGAGCAGTAGAGAGATTGTGTGAATAACGGGAGCAGTAGAGAGATCGTGTGAATAACGGGAGCAGTAGAGAGATCATGTGAATAACGGGAGCAGTATAGAGATCGTGTGAATAACGGGAGCAGTATAGAGATCGTGTGAATAACGGGAGCAGTATAGAGATCGTGTGAATAACGGGAGCAGTAGAGAGATCGTGTGAATAACGGGCGCAGTAGAGAGATCGTGTGAATAACGGGCGCAGTAGAGAGATCGTGTGAATAACGGGAGCAGTATAGAGATCGTGTGAATAACGGGAGCAGTATAGAGATCGTGTGAATAACGGGAGCAGTATAGAGATCGTGTGAATAACGGGAGCAGTATAGAGATCGTGTGAATAACGGGCGCAGTAGAGATCGTGTGAATAACGGGCGCAGTAGAGAGATCGTGTGAATAACGGGCGCAGTAGAGAGATCGTGTGAATAACGGGAGCAGTATAGAGATCGTGTGAATAACGGGAGCAGTATAGAGATCGTGTGAATAACGGGAGCAGTAGAGAGATCGTGTGAATAACGGGAGCAGTAGAGAGATCGTGTGAATAACGGGAGCAGTATAGAGATCGTGTGAATAACGGGAGCAGTATAGAGATCGTGTGAATAACGGGAGCAGTAGAGAGATCGTGTGAATAACGGGAGCAGTAGAGAGATCGTGTGAATAACGGGAGCAGTATAGAGATCGTGTGAATAACGGGAGCAGTATAGAGATCGTGTGAATAACGGGAGCAGTAGAGAGATCGTGTGAATAACGGGCGCAGTAGAGAGATCGTGTGAATAACGGGAGCAGTAGAGAGATTGTGTGAATAACGGGAGCAGTATAGAGATCATGTGAATAACGGGCGCAGTAGAGAGATTGTGTGAATAACGGGAGCAGTAGAGAGATCGTGTGAATAACGGGAGCAGTAGAGAGATCGTGTGAATAACGGGAGCAGTATAGAGATTGTGTGAATAACGGGAGCAGTAGAGAGATCGTGTGAATAACGGGAGCAGTATAGAGATCGTGTGAATAACGGGAGCAGTAGGGAGATCGTGTGAATAACGGGAGCAGTATAGAGATCGTGTGAATAACGGGAGCAGTAGAGAGATCGTGTGAATAACGGGAGGAGTATAGAGATCGTGTGAATAACGGGAGCAGTAGAGAGATCGTGTGAATAACGGGAGCAGTATAGAGATCGTGTGAATAACCGGAGCAGTAGGGAGATCGTGTGAATAACGGGAGCAGTAGAGAGATCGTGTGAATAACGGGAGCAGTATAGAGATCGTGTGAATAACGGGAGCAGTAGGGAGATCGTGTGAATAACGGGAGCAGTATAGAGATCGTGTGAATAACGGGAGCAGTAGAGAGATCGTGTGAATAACGGGAGCAGTAGAGAGATCGTGTGAATAACGGGAGCAGTATAGAGATCGTGTGAATAACGGGAGCAGTAGAGAGATCGTGTGAATAACGGGAGCAGTATAGAGATCGTGTGAATAACGGGAGCAGTAGGGAGATCGTGTGAATAACGGGAGCAGTATAGAGATCGTGTGAATAACGGGAGCAGTAGGGAGATCGTGTGAATAACGGGAGCAGTATAGAGATCGTGTGAATAACGGGAGCAGTATAGAGATCGTGTGAATAACGGGAGCAGTAGAGAGATCGTGTGAATAACGGGAGCAGTATAGAGATCGTGTGAATAACGGGAGCAGTAGGGAGATCGTGTGAATAACGGGAGCAGTATAGAGATCGTGTGAATAACGGGAGCAGTAGAGAGATCGTGTGAATAACGGGAGGAGTATAGAGATCGTGTGAATAACGGGAGCAGTAGAGAGATCGTGTGAATAACGGGAGCAGTAGGGAGATCGTGTGAATAACGGGAGCAGTATAGAGATCGTGTGAATAACGGGAGCAGTAGAGAGATCGTGTGAATAACGGGAGGAGTATAGAGATCGTGTGAATAACGGGAGCAGTAGAGAGATCGTGTGAATAACGGGAGCAGTATAGAGATCATGTGAATAACGGGAGCAGTAGAGAGATCGTGTGAATAACGGGAGCAGTAGAGAGATCGTGTGAATAACGGGAGCAGTATAGAGATCGTGTGAATAATGGGAGCAGTAGAGAGATTGTGTGAATAACGGGCGCAGTAGAGAGATCGTGTGAATAACGGGAGCAGTAGAGAGATTGTGTGAATAACGGGAGCAGTATAGAGATCGTGTGAATAACGGGAGCAGTATAGAGATCGTGTGAATAATGGGAGCAGTAGAGAGATCGTGTGAATAACGGGAGCAGTATAGAGATCGTGTGAATAACGGGCGCAGTATAGAGATCGTGTGAATAATGGGAGCAGTATAGAGATCGTGTGAATAACGGGAGCAGTAGAGAGATCGTGTGAATAACGGGAGCAGTAGAGAGATTGTGTGAATAACGGGAGCAGTATAGAGATCATGTGAATAACGGGAGCAGTAGAGAGATCGTGTGAATAACGGGAGCAGTAGAGAGATCGTGTGAATAACGGGAGCAGTAGAGAGATCGTGTGAATAACGGGCGCAGTATAGAGATCATGTGAAAAACGGGAGCAGTAGAGAGATCGTGTGAATAACGGGAGCAGTAGAGAGATTGTGTGAATAACGGGAGCAGTAGAGAGATCGTGTGAATAACGGGAGCAGTAGAGAGATCATGTGAATAACGGGAGCAGTAGAGAGATCGTGTGAATAACGGGAGCAGTAGAGAGATTGTGTGAATAACGGGAGCAGTATAGAGATCATGTGAATAACGGGAGCAGTAGAGAGATCGTGTGAATAACGGGAGCAGTAGAGAGATTGTGTGAATAACGGGAGCAGTATAGAGATCGTGTGAATAACGGGAGCAGTAGAGAGATCGTGTGAATAACGGGAGCAGTAGAGAGATCGTGTGAATAACGGGAGCAGTATAGAGATCGTGTGAATAACGGGAGCAGTAGAGAGATCGTGTGAATAACGGGAGCAGTATAGAGATCGTGTGAATAACGGGAGCAGTAGGGAGATCGTGTGAATAACGGGAGCAGTATAGAGATCGTGTGAATAACGGGAGCAGTAGGGAGATCGTGTGAATAACGGGAGCAGTATAGAGATCGTGTGAATAACGGGAGCAGTATAGAGATCGTGTGAATAACGGGAGCAGTAGAGAGATCGTGTGAATAACGGGAGCAGTATAGAGATCGTGTGAATAACGGGAGCAGTAGGGAGATCGTGTGAATAACGGGAGCAGTATAGAGATCGTGTGAATAACGGGAGCAGTAGAGAGATCGTGTGAATAACGGGAGGAGTATAGAGATCGTGTGAATAACGGGAGCAGTAGAGAGATCGTGTGAATAACGGGAGCAGTAGGGAGATCGTGTGAATAACGGGAGCAGTATAGAGATCGTGTGAATAACGGGAGCAGTAGAGAGATCGTGTGAATAACGGGAGGAGTATAGAGATCGTGTGAATAACGGGAGCAGTAGAGAGATCGTGTGAATAACGGGAGCAGTATAGAGATCATGTGAATAACGGGAGCAGTAGAGAGATCGTGTGAATAACGGGAGCAGTAGAGAGATCGTGTGAATAACGGGAGCAGTATAGAGATCGTGTGAATAATGGGAGCAGTAGAGAGATTGTGTGAATAACGGGCGCAGTAGAGAGATCGTGTGAATAACGGGAGCAGTAGAGAGATTGTGTGAATAACGGGAGCAGTATAGAGATCGTGTGAATAACGGGAGCAGTATAGAGATCGTGTGAATAATGGGAGCAGTAGAGAGATCGTGTGAATAACGGGAGCAGTATAGAGATCGTGTGAATAACGGGCGCAGTATAGAGATCGTGTGAATAATGGGAGCAGTATAGAGATCGTGTGAATAACGGGAGCAGTAGAGAGATCGTGTGAATAACGGGAGCAGTAGAGAGATTGTGTGAATAACGGGAGCAGTATAGAGATCATGTGAATAACGGGAGCAGTAGAGAGATCGTGTGAATAACGGGAGCAGTAGAGAGATCGTGTGAATAACGGGAGCAGTAGAGAGATCGTGTGAATAACGGGCGCAGTATAGAGATCATGTGAATAACGGGAGCAGTAGAGAGATCGTGTGAATAACGGGAGCAGTAGAGAGATTGTGTGAATAACGGGAGCAGTAGAGAGATCGTGTGAATAACGGGAGCAGTATAGAGATCATGTGAATAACGGGAGCAGTAGAGAGATCGTGTGAATAACGGGAGCAGTAGAGAGATTGTGTGAATAACGGGAGCAGTATAGAGATTGTGTGAATAACGGGAGCAGTAGAGAGATCGTGTGAATAACGGGAGCAGTATAGAGATCGTGTGAATAACGGGAGCAGTAGAGAGATCGTGTGAATAACGGGAGCAGTAGAGAGATCGTGTGAATAACGGGAGCAGTAGAGAGATCGTGTGAATAACGGGAGCAGTAGAGAGATCGTGTGAATAACGGGAGCAGTAGAGAGATCGTGTGAATAACGGGAGCAGTATAGAGATCGTGTGAATAACGGGAGCAGTAGAGAGATCGTGTGAATAACGGGCGCAGTAGAGAGATCGTGTGAATAACGGGAGCAGTAGAGAGATCGTGTGAATAACGGGAGCAGTATAGAGATCGTGTGAATAACGGGAGCAGTAGAGAGATCGTGTGAATAACGGGCGCAGTAGAGAGATCGTGTGAATAACGGGCGCAGTAGAGAGATCGTGTGAATAACGGGAGCAGTAGAGAGATCGTGTGAATAACGGGAGCAGTAGAGAGATCGTGTGAATAACGGGAGCAGTATAGAGATCGTGTGAATAACGGGAGCAGTATAGAGATCGTGTGAATAACGGGAGCAGTATAGAGATCGTGTGAATAACGGGAGCAGTAGAGAGATCGTGTGAATAACGGGAGGAGTATAGAGATCGTGTGAATAACGGGCGCAGTAGAGAGATCGTGTGAATAACGGGCGCAGTAGAGAGATCGTGTGAATAACGGGAGCAGTATAGAGATCGTGTGAATAACGGGAGCAGTATAGAGATCGTGTGGATAACGGGAGCAGTAGGGAGATCGTGTGAATAACGGGAGCAGTAGAGAGATCGTGTGAATAACGGGAGCAGTATAGAGATCGTGTGAATAACGGGAGCAGTATAGAGATCGTGTGGATAACGGGAGCAGTAGAGAGATCGTGTGAATAACGGGAGCAGTAGAGAGATCGTGTGAATAACGGGAGCAGTATAGAGATCGTGTGAATAACGGGAGCAGTATAGAGATCGTGTGAATAACGGGAGCAGTAGAGAGATCGTGTGAATAACGGGAGCAGTATAGAGATCGTGTGAATAACGGGAGCAGTAGAGAGATCGTGTGAATAACGGGAGCAGTATAGAGATCGTGTGAATAACGGGAGCAGTAGGGAGATCGTGTGAATAACGGGAGCAGTATAGAGATCGTGTGAATAACGGGAGCAGTATAGAGATCGTGTGAATAACGGGAGCAGTAGAGAGATCGTGTGAATAACGGGAGCAGTATAGAGATCGTGTGAATAACGGGAGCAGTAGAGAGATCGTGTGAATAACGGGAGCAGTAGAGAGATCGTGTGAATAACGGGCGCAGTATAGAGATCGTGTGAATAACGGGAGCAGTAGAGAGATTGTGTGAATAACGGGAGCAGTATAGAGATCGTGTGAATAACGGGAGCAGTAGAGAGATCGTGTGAATAACGGGAGCAGTATAGAGATCGTGTGAATAACGGGAGCAGTAGGGAGATCGTGTGAATAACGGGAGCAGTATAGAGATCGTGTGAATAACGGGAGCAGTATAGAGATCGTGTGAATAACGGGCGCAGTAGGGAGATCGTGTGAATAACGGGAGCAGTAGAGAGATCGTGTGAATAACGGGAGCAGTAGAGAGATCGTGTGAATAACGGGAGCAGTAGAGAGATCGTGTGAATAACGGGAGCAGTATAGAGATCGTGTGAATAACGGGAGCAGTATAGAGATCGTGTGAATAACGGGCGCAGTAGGGAGATCGTGTGAATAACGGGAGCAGTATAGAGATCGTGTGAATAACGGGAGCAGTATAGAGATCGTGTGAATAACGGGAGCAGTATAGAGATCGTGTGAATAACGGGAGCAGTAGAGAGATCGTGTGAATAACGGGAGCAGTATAGAGATCGTGTGAATAACGGGAGCAGTAGAGAGATCGTGTGAATAACGGGCGCAGTATAGAGATCGTGTGAATAACGGAAGCAGTATAGAGATCGTGTGAATAACGGGAGCAGTAGAGAGATCATGTGAATAACGGGAGCAGTAGAGAGATCGTGTGAATAACGGGCGCAGTATAGAGATCGTGTGAATAACGGGAGCAGTAGAGAGATTGTGTGAATAACGGGAGCAGTATAGAGATCGTGTGAATAACGGGAGCAGTATAGAGATCGTGTGAATAACGGGAGCAGTATAGAGATCGTGTGAATAACGGGAGCAGTAGAGAGATCGTGTGAATAACGGGAGCAGTATAGAGATCGTGTGAATAACGGGAGCAGTAGAGAGATTGTGTGAATAACGGGCGCAGTAGAGAGATCGTGTGAATAACGGGAGCAGTATAGAGATCGTGTGAATAACGGGAGCAGTAGAGAGATCATGTGAATAACGGGAGCAGTAGAGAGATCGTGTGAATAACGGGCGCAGTATAGAGATCGTGTGAATAACGGGAGCAGTAGAGAGATTGTGTGAATAACGGGAGCAGTATAGAGATCGTGTGAATAACGGGCGCAGTAGAGAGATCGTGTGAATAACGGAGCAGTAGAGAGATCGTGTGAATAACGGGCGCAGTAGAGAGATCGTGTGAATAACGGGAGCAGTATAGAGATCGTGTGAATAACGGGAGCAGTATAGAGATCGTGTGAATAACGGGAGCAGTAGAGAGATCGTGTGAATAACGGGAGCAGTATAGAGATCGTGTGAATAACGGGAGCAGTAGGGAGATCGTGTGAATAACGGGAGCAGTATAGAGATCGTGTGAATAACGGGCGCAGTATAGAGATCGTGTGAATAACGGGAGCAGTATAGAGATCGTGTGAATAACGGGAGCAGTAGAGAGATCGTGTGAATAACGGGAGCAGTAGAGAGATTGTGTGAATAACGGGAGCAGTATAGAGATCATGTGAATAACGGGCGCAGTAGAGAGATCGTGTGAATAACGGGAGCAGTAGAGAGATCGTGTGAATAACGGGAGCAGTATAGAGATCGTGTGAATAACGGGCGCAGTATAGAGATCGTGTGAATAACGGGAGCAGTATAGAGATCGTGTGAATAACGGGAGCAGTAGAGAGATCGTGTGAATAACGGGAGCAGTATAGAGATCGTGTGAATAACGGGCGCAGTATAGAGATCGTGTGAATAACGGGAGCAGTAGAGAGATTGTGTGAATAACGGGAGCAGTATAGAGATCATGTGAATAACGGGCGCAGTAGAGAGATCGTGGGAATAACGGGAGCAGTATAGAGATCGTGTGAATAACGGGAGCAGTATAGAGATCGTGTGAATAACGGGCGCAGTAGAGAGATCGTGTGAATAACGGGAGCAGTATAGAGATCGTGTGAATAACGGGAGCAGTATAGAGATCGTGTGAATAACGGGAGCAGTAGAGAGATCGTGTGAATAACGGGAGCAGTATAGAGATCGTGTGAATAACGGGCGCAGTATAGAGATCGTGTGAATAACGGGAGCAGTATAGAGATCGTGTGAATAACGGGCGCAGTAGAGAGATCGTGTGAATAACGGGAGCAGTATAGAGATCGTGTGAATAACGGGAGCAGTAGAGAGATCGTGTGAATAACGGGAGCAGTAGGGAGATCGTGTGAATAACGGGAGCAGTATAGAGATCGTGTGAATAACGGGCGCAGTATAGAGATCGTGTGAATAACGGGAGCAGTATAGAGATCGTGTGAATAACGGGAGCAGTAGAGAGATTGTGTGAATAACGGGAGCAGTAGAGAGATCGTGTGAATAACGGGCGCAGTAGAGAGATCGTGTGAATAACGGGAGCAGTAGGGAGATCGTGTGAATAACGGGAGCAGTAGGGAGATCGTGTGAATAACGGGAGCAGTATAGAGATCGTGTAAATAACGGGAGCAGTATAGAGATCGTGTGAATAACGGGCGCAGTAGAGAGATCGTGTGAATAACGGGAGCAGTATAGAGATTGTGTGAATAACGGGCGCAGTATAGAGATCGTGTGAATAACGGGCGCAGTATAGAGATCGTGTGAATAACGGGCGCAGTAGAGAGATCGTGTGAATAACGGGAGCAGTATAGAGATCGTGTGAATAACGGGCGCAGTATAGAGATCATGTGAATAACGGGCGCAGTAGAGAGATCGTGTGAATAACGGGAGCAGTATAGAGATCGTGTGAATAACGGGAGCAGTATAGAGATCGTGTGAATAACGGGCGCAGTATAGAGATCATGTGAATAACGGGCGCAGTAGAGAGATCGTGTGAATAACGGGAGCAGTAGGGAGATCGTGTGAATAACGGGAGCAGTATAGAGATCGTGTGAATAACGGGAGCAGTATAGAGATCGTGTGAATAACGGGCGCAGTATAGAGATCGTGTGAATAACGGGAGCAGTAGAGAGATCGTGTGAATAACGGGAGCAGTAGAGAGATCGTGTGAATAACGGGCGCAGTAGAGAGATCGTGTGAATAACGGGAGCAGTATAGAGATCGTGTGAATAACGGGCGCAGTATAGAGATCGTGTGAATAACGGGAGCAGTAGAGAGATCGTGTGAATAACGGGAGCAGTAGAGAGATCGTGTGAATAACGGGCGCAGTAGAGAGATCGTGTGAATAACGGGCGCAGTAGAGAGATTGTGTGAATAACGGGCGCAGTAGAGAGATCGTGTGAATAACGGGAGCAGTAGAGAGATTGTGTGAATAACGGGAGCAGTATAGAGATCGTGTGAATAACGGGAGCAGTAGAGAGATCGTGTGAATAACGGGAGCAGTATAGAGATCGTGTGAATAACGGGAGCAGTAGAGAGATCGTGTGAATAACGGGAGCAGTAGAGAGATCGTGTGAATAACGGGCGCAGTAGAGAGATCGTGTGAATAACGGGCGCAGTAGAGAGATTGTGTGAATAACGGGCGCAGTAGAGAGATCGTGTGAATAACGGGAGCAGTATAGAGATCGTGTGAATAACGGGCGCAGTAGAGAGATTGTGTGAATAACGGGAGCAGTAGAGAGATTGTGTGAATAACGGGAGCAGTATAGAGATCGTGTGAATAACGGGCGCAGTAGAGAGATCGTGTGAATAACGGGCGCAGTAGAGAGATTGTGTGAATAACGGGCGCAGTAGAGAGATTGTGTGAATAACGGGCGCAGTAGAGAGATCGTGTGAATAACGGGAGCAGTATAGAGATCGTGTGAATAACGGGCGCAGTAGAGAGATCGTGTGAATAACGGGCGCAGTAGAGAGATTGTGTGAATAACGGGAGCAGTAGAGAGATCGTGTGAATAACGGGCGCAGTAGAGAGATCGTGTGAATAACGGGCGCAGTAGAGAGATTGTGTGAATAACGGGCGCAGTAGAGAGATCGTGTGAATAACGGGCGCAGTAGAGAGATCGTGTGAATAACGGGCGCAGTAGAGAGATTGTGTGAATAACGGGCGCAGTAGAGAGATCGTGTGAATAACGGGAGCAGTATAGAGATCGTGTGAATAACGGGCGCAGTAGAGAGATCGTGTGAATAACGGGCGCAGTAGAGAGATTGTGTGAATAACGGGAGCAGTAGAGAGATCGTGTGAATAACGGGCGCAGTAGAGAGATCGTGTGAATAACGGGCGCAGTAGAGAGATTGTGTGAATAACGGGCGCAGTAGAGAGATCGTGTGAATAACGGGCGCAGTAGAGAGATTGTGTGAATAACGGGAGCAGTAGAGAGATTGTGTGAATAACGGGAGCAGTAGAGAGATCGTGTGAATAACGGGCGCAGTAGAGAGATCGTGTGAATAACGGGAGCAGTAGAGAGATCGTGTGAATAACGGGAGCAGTATAGAGATCGTGTGAATAACGGGAGCAGTAGAGAGATCGTGTGAATAACGGGAGCAGTATAGAGATCGTGTGAATAACGGGAGCAGTAGAGAGATCGTGTGAATAACGGGAGCAGTAGAGAGATCGTGTGAATAACGGGAGCAGTAGAGAGATTGTGTGAATAACGGGAGCAGTAGAGAGATCGTGTGAATAACGGGAGCAGTATAGAGATCGTGTGAATAACGGGAGCAATATAGAGATCGTGTGAATAACGGGAGCAGTATAGAGATCGTGTGAATAACGGGAGCAGTATAGAGATCGTGTGAATAACGGGAGCAGTATAGAGATCGTGTGAATAACGGGCGCAGTAGAGAGATCGTGTGAATAACGGGAGCAGTATAGAGATCGTGTGAATAACGGGAGCAGTAGAGAGATCGTGTGAATAACGGGAGCAGTAGAGAGATCGTGTGAATAACGGGAGCAGTATAGAGATCGTGTGAATAACGGGAGCAGTATAGAGATCGTGTGAATAACGGGAGCAGTATAGAGATCGTGTGAATAACGGGCGCAGTAGAGAGATCGTGTGAATAACGGGAGCAGTATAGAGATCGTGTGAATAACGGGAGCAGTATAGAGATCGTGTGAATAACGGGAGCAGTAGAGAGATCGTGTGAATAACGGGAGCAGTAGAGAGATTGTGTGAATAACGGGAGCAGTAGAGAGATCGTGTGAATAACGGGAGCAGTATAGAGATCGTGTGAATAACGGGAGCAGTATAGAGATCGTGTGAATAACGGGAGCAGTAGAGAGATCGTGTGAATAACGGGAGCAGTAGAGAGATCGTGTGAATAACGGGAGCAGTATAGAGATCGTGTGAATAACGGGAGCAGTAGAGAGATCGTGTGAATAACGGGAGCAGTATAGAGATCGTGTGAATAACGGGAGCAGAATAGAGATCGTGTGAATAACGGGAGCAGTAGGGAGATCGTGTGAATAACGGGAGCAGTATAGAGATCGTGTGAATAACGGGAGCAGTAGAGAGATCGTGTGAATAACGGGAGCAGTATAGAGATCATGTGAATAACGGGAGCAGTATAGAGATCGTGTGAATAATGGGAGCAGTAGAGAGATCGTGTGAATAACGGGAGCAGTAGAGAGATCGTGTGAATAACGGGAGCAGTATAGAGATCGTGTGAATAACGGGCGCAGTATAGAGATCGTGTGAATAACGGGAGCAGTAGGGAGATCGTGTGAATAACGGGAGCAGTAGGGAGATCGTGTGAATAACGGGAGCAGTATAGAGATCGTGTGAATAACGGGAGCAGTAGAGAGATCGTGTGAATAACGGGCGCAGTAGAGAGATCGTGTGAATAACGGGAGCAGTATAGAGATCGTGTGAATAACGGGAGCAGTATAGAGATCGCATGAATAACGGGAGCAGTAGAGAGATCGTGTGAATAACGGGAGCAGTATAGAGATCGTGTGAATAACGGGAGCAGTAGAGAGATCGTGTGAATAACGGGAGCAGTATAGAGATCGTGTGAATAACGGGCGCAGTAGGGAGATCGTGTGAATAACGGGAGCAGTATAGAGATCGTGTGAATAACGGGAGCAGTATAGAGATCGTGTGAATAACGGGAGCAGTATAGAGATCGTGTGAATAACGGGAGCAGTATAGAGATCGTGTGAATAACGGGAGCAGTAGAGAGATCGTGTGAATAACGGGAGGAGTATAGAGATCGTGTGAATAACGGGCGCAGTAGAGAGATCGTGTGAATAACGGGCGCAGTAGAGAGATCGTGTGAATAACGGGAGCAGTATAGAGATCGTGTGAATAACGGGAGCAGTATAGAGATCGTGTGGATAACGGGAGCAGTAGGGAGATCGTGTGAATAACGGGAGCAGTAGAGAGATCGTGTGAATAACGGGAGCAGTATAGAGATCGTGTGAATAACGGGAGCAGTATAGAGATCGTGTGGATAACGGGAGCAGTAGAGAGATCGTGTGAATAACGGGAGCAGTAGAGAGATCGTGTGAATAACGGGAGCAGTATAGAGATCGTGTGAATAACGGGAGCAGTATAGAGATCGTGTGAATAACGGGAGCAGTAGAGAGATCGTGTGAATAACGGGCGCAGTAGAGAGATCGTGTGAATAACGGGAGCAGTATAGAGATCGTGTGAATAACGGGAGCAGTAGAGAGATCGTGTGAATAACGGGAGCAGTAGGGAGATCGTGTGAATAACGGGAGCAGTATAGAGATCGTGTGAATAACGGGCGCAGTATAGAGATCGTGTGAATAACGGGAGCAGTATAGAGATCGTGTGAATAACGGGAGCAGTAGAGAGATTGTGTGAATAACGGGAGCAGTAGAGAGATCGTGTGAATAACGGGCGCAGTAGAGAGATCGTGTGAATAACGGGAGCAGTAGGGAGATCGTGTGAATAACGGGAGCAGTAGGGAGATCGTGTGAATAACGGGAGCAGTATAGAGATCGTGTGAATAACGGGAGCAGTATAGAGATCGTGTGAATAACGGGCGCAGTAGAGAGATCGTGTGAATAACGGGAGCAGTATAGAGATTGTGTGAATAACGGGCGCAGTATAGAGATCGTGTGAATAACGGGCGCAGTATAGAGATCGTGTGAATAACGGGCGCAGTAGAGAGATCGTGTGAATAACGGGAGCAGTATAGAGATCGTGTGAATAACGGGCGCAGTATAGAGATCATGTGAATAACGGGCGCAGTAGAGAGATCGTGTGAATAACGGGAGCAGTATAGAGATCGTGTGAATAACGGGAGCAGTATAGAGATCGTGTGAATAACGGGCGCAGTATAGAGATCATGTGAATAACGGGCGCAGTAGAGAGATCGTGTGAATAACGGGAGCAGTAGGGAGATCGTGTGAATAACGGGAGCAGTATAGAGATCGTGTGAATAACGGGAGCAGTATAGAGATCGTGTGAATAACGGGCGCAGTATAGAGATCGTGTGAATAACGGGAGCAGTAGAGAGATCGTGTGAATAACGGGAGCAGTAGAGAGATCGTGTGAATAACGGGCGCAGTAGAGAGATCGTGTGAATAACGGGAGCAGTATAGAGATCGTGTGAATAACGGGCGCAGTATAGAGATCGTGTGAATAACGGGAGCAGTAGAGAGATCGTGTGAATAACGGGAGCAGTAGAGAGATCGTGTGAATAACGGGCGCAGTAGAGAGATCGTGTGAATAACGGGCGCAGTAGAGAGATTGTGTGAATAACGGGCGCAGTAGAGAGATCGTGTGAATAACGGGAGCAGTAGAGAGATTGTGTGAATAACGGGAGCAGTATAGAGATCGTGTGAATAACGGGAGCAGTAGAGAGATCGTGTGAATAACGGGAGCAGTATAGAGATCGTGTGAATAACGGGAGCAGTAGAGAGATCGTGTGAATAACGGGAGCAGTAGAGAGATCGTGTGAATAACGGGCGCAGTAGAGAGATCGTGTGAATAACGGGCGCAGTAGAGAGATTGTGTGAATAACGGGCGCAGTAGAGAGATCGTGTGAATAACGGGAGCAGTATAGAGATCGTGTGAATAACAGGCGCAGTAGAGAGATTGTGTGAATAACGGGAGCAGTAGAGAGATTGTGTGAATAACGGGAGCAGTATAGAGATCGTGTGAATAACGGGCGCAGTAGAGAGATCGTGTGAATAACGGGCGCAGTAGAGAGATTGTGTGAATAACGGGCGCAGTAGAGAGATTGTGTGAATAACGGGCGCAGTAGAGAGATCGTGTGAATAACGGGAGCAGTATAGAGATCGTGTGAATAACGGGCGCAGTAGAGAGATCGTGTGAATAACGGGCGCAGTAGAGAGATTGTGTGAATAACGGGAGCAGTAGAGAGATCGTGTGAATAACGGGCGCAGTAGAGAGATCGTGTGAATAACGGGCGCAGTAGAGAGATTGTGTGAATAACGGGCGCAGTAGAGAGATCGTGTGAATAACGGGCGCAGTAGAGAGATCGTGTGAATAACGGGCGCAGTAGAGAGATTGTGTGAATAACGGGCGCAGTAGAGAGATCGTGTGAATAACGGGAGCAGTATAGAGATCGTGTGAATAACGGGCGCAGTAGAGAGATCGTGTGAATAACGGGCGCAGTAGAGAGATTGTGTGAATAACGGGAGCAGTAGAGAGATCGTGTGAATAACGGGCGCAGTAGAGAGATCGTGTGAATAACGGGCGCAGTAGAGAGATTGTGTGAATAACGGGCGCAGTAGAGAGATCGTGTGAATAACGGGCGCAGTAGAGAGATTGTGTGAATAACGGGAGCAGTAGAGAGATTGTGTGAATAACGGGAGCAGTAGAGAGATCGTGTGAATAACGGGCGCAGTAGAGAGATCGTGTGAATAACGGGAGCAGTAGAGAGATCGTGTGAATAACGGGAGCAGTATAGAGATCGTGTGAATAACGGGAGCAGTAGAGAGATCGTGTGAATAACGGGAGCAGTATAGAGATCGTGTGAATAACGGGAGCAGTAGAGAGATCGTGTGAATAACGGGAGCAGTAGAGAGATCGTGTGAATAACGGGAGCAGTAGAGAGATTGTGTGAATAACGGGAGCAGTAGAGAGATCGTGTGAATAACGGGAGCAGTATAGAGATCGTGTGAATAACGGGAGCAATATAGAGATCGTGTGAATAACGGGAGCAGTATAGAGATCGTGTGAATAACGGGAGCAGTATAGAGATCGTGTGAATAACGGGAGCAGTATAGAGATCGTGTGAATAACGGGCGCAGTAGAGAGATCGTGTGAATAACGGGAGCAGTATAGAGATCGTGTGAATAACGGGAGCAGTAGAGAGATCGTGTGAATAACGGGAGCAGTAGAGAGATCGTGTGAATAACGGGAGCAGTATAGAGATCGTGTGAATAACGGGAGCAGTATAGAGATCGTGTGAATAACGGGAGCAGTATAGAGATCGTGTGAATAACGGGCGCAGTAGAGAGATCGTGTGAATAACGGGAGCAGTATAGAGATCGTGTGAATAACGGGAGCAGTATAGAGATCGTGTGAATAACGGGAGCAGTAGAGAGATCGTGTGAATAACGGGAGCAGTAGAGAGATTGTGTGAATAACGGGAGCAGTAGAGAGATCGTGTGAATAACGGGAGCAGTATAGAGATCGTGTGAATAACGGGAGCAGTATAGAGATCGTGTGAATAACGGGAGCAGTAGAGAGATCGTGTGAATAACGGGAGCAGTAGAGAGATCGTGTGAATAACGGGAGCAGTATAGAGATCGTGTGAATAACGGGAGCAGTAGAGAGATCGTGTGAATAACGGGAGCAGTATAGAGATCGTGTGAATAACGGGAGCAGTATAGAGATCGTGTGAATAACGGGAGCAGTAGAGAGATCGTGTGAATAACGGGAGCAGTATAGAGATCGTGTGAATAACGGGAGCAGTAGAGAGATCGTGTGAATAACGGGAGCAGTATAGAGATCATGTGAATAACGGGAGCAGTATAGAGATCGTGTGAATAATGGGAGCAGTAGAGAGATCGTGTGAATAACGGGAGCAGTAGAGAGATCGTGTGAATAACGGGAGCAGTATAGAGATCGTGTGAATAACGGGCGCAGTATAGAGATCGTGTGAATAACGGGAGCAGTAGGGAGATCGTGTGAATAACGGGAGCAGTAGGGAGATCGTGTGAATAACGGGAGCAGTATAGAGATCGTGTGAATAACGGGAGCAGTAGAGAGATCGTGTGAATAACGGGCGCAGTAGAGAGATCGTGTGAATAACGGGAGCAGTATAGAGATCGTGTGAATAACGGGAGCAGTATAGAGATCGCATGAATAACGGGAGCAGTAGAGAGATCGTGTGAATAACGGGAGCAGTATAGAGATCGTGTGAATAACGGGAGCAGTAGAGAGATCGTGTGAATAACGGGAGCAGTATAGAGATCGTGTGAATAACGGGCGCAGTAGGGAGATCGTGTGAATAACGGGAGCAGTATAGAGATCGTGTGAATAACGGGAGCAGTATAGAGATCGTGTGAATAACGGGAGCAGTATAGAGATCGTGTGAATAACGGGAGCAGTATAGAGATCGTGTGAATAACGGGAGCAGTAGAGAGATCGTGTGAATAACGGGAGCAGTATAGAGATCGTGTGAATAACGGGCGCAGTAGAGAGATCGTGTGAATAACGGGCGCAGTAGAGAGATCGTGTGAATAACGGGAGCAGTATAGAGATCGTGTGAATAACGGGAGCAGTATAGAGATCGTGTGGATAACGGGAGCAGTAGGGAGATCGTGTGAATAACGGGAGCAGTAGAGAGATCGTGTGAATAACGGGAGCAGTATAGAGATTGTGTGAATAACGGGAGCAGTATAGAGATCGTGTGAATAACGGGCGCAGTATAGAGATCGTGTGAATAACGGGAGCAGTAGAGAGATCGTGTGAATAACGGGAGCAGTATAGAGATCGTGTGAATAACGGGAGCAGTATAGAGATCGTGTGAATAACGGGAGCAGTAGAGAGATCGTGTGAATAACGGGCGCAGTAGAGAGATCGTGTGAATAACGGGAGCAGTATAGAGATCGTGTGAATAACGGGAGCAGTATAGAGATCGTGTGGATAACGGGAGCAGTAGGGAGATCGTGTGAATAACGGGAGCAGTAGAGAGATCGTGTGAATAACGGGAGCAGTATAGAGATCGTGTGAATAACGGGAGCAGTAGGGAGATCGTGTGAATAACGGGAGCAGTAGAGAGATCGTGTGAATAACGGGAGCAGTATAGAGATCGTGTGAATAACGGGAGCAGTATAGAGATCGTGTGAATAACGGGAGCAGTAGGGAGATCGTGTGAATAACGGGAGCAGTAGAGAGATCGTGTGAATAACGGGAGCAGTATAGAGATCGTGTGAATAACGGGAGCAGTATAGAGATCGTGTGAATAATGGGAGCAGTAGGGAGATCGTGTGAATAACGGGAGCAGTATAGAGATCGTGTGAATAACGGGAGCAGTAGAGAGATTGTGTGAATAACGGGAGCAGTAGAGAGATCGTGTGAATAACGGGAGCAGTATAGAGATCGTGTGAATAACGGGAGCAGTATAGAGATCGTGTGAATAACGGGAGCAGTATAGAGATCGTGTGAATAATGGGAGCAGTAGGGAGATCGTGTGAATAACGGGAGCAGTATAGAGATCGTGTGAATAACGGGAGCAGTATAGAGATCGTGTGAATAACGGGAGCAGTATAGAGATCGTGTGAATAACGGGAGCAGTATAGAGATCGTGTGAATAACGGGAGCAGTAGGGAGATCGTGTGAATAACGGGAGCAGTAGAGAGATCGTGTGAATAACGGGAGCAGTATAGAGATCGTGTGAATAACGGGAGCAGTATAGAGATCGTGTGAATAATGGGAGCAGTAGGGAGATCGTGTGAATAACGGGAGCAGTATAGAGATCGTGTGAATAACGGGAGCAGTAGAGAGATTGTGTGAATAACGGGAGCAGTAGAGAGATCGTGTGAATAACGGGAGCAGTATAGAGATCGTGTGAATAACGGGAGCAGTATAGAGATCGTGTGAATAACGGGAGCAGTATAGAGATCGTGTGAATAATGGGAGCAGTAGGGAGATCGTGTGAATAACGGGAGCAGTATAGAGATCGTGTGAATAACGGGAGCAGTATAGAGATCGTGTGAATAACGGGAGCAGTATAGAGATCGTGTGAATAACGGGAGCAGTATAGAGATCGTGTGAATAACGGGAGCAGTATAGAGATCGTGTGAATAACGGGAGCAGTATAGAGATCGTGTGAATAACGGGAGCAGTAGAGAGATCGTGTGAATAACGGGAGCAGTATAGAGATCGTGTGAATAGCGGGAGCAGTATAGAGATCGTGTGAATAACGGGAGCAGTATAGAGATCGTGTGAATAACAGGAGCAGTAGAGAGATCGTGTGAATAACGGGCGCAGTATAGAGATCGTGTGAATAACAGGAGCAGTATAGAGATCGTGTGAATAACGGGAGCAGTATAGAGATCGTGTGAATAACGGGCGCAGTATAGAGATCGTGTGAATAACGGGAGCAGTATAGAGATCGTGTGAATAACGGGAGCAGTAGAGAGATCGTGTGAATAACGGGAGCAGTATAGAGATCGTGTGAATAACGGGAGCAGTAGAGAGATCGTGTGAATAACGGGCGCAGTAGAGAGATCGTGTGAATAACGGGAGCAGTAGAGAGATCGTGTGAATAACGGGAGCAGTAGGGAGATCGTGTGAATAACGGGAGCAGTATAGAGATCGTGTGAATAACGGGCGCAGTAGAGAGATCGTGTGAATAACGGGAGCAGTAGAGAGATCGTGTGAATAACGGGAGCAGTAGGGAGATCGTGTGAATAACGGGAGCAGTAGGGAGATCGTGTGAATAACGGGCGCAGTATAGAGATCGTGTGAATAACGGGAGCAGTATAGAGATCATGTGAATAACGGGAGCAGTATAGAGATCGTGTGAATAACGGGAGGAGTATAGAGATCGTGTGAATAACGGGAGCAGTAGAGAGATCGTGTGAATAACGGGAGCAGTATAGAGATCGTGTGAATAGCGGGAGCAGTATAGAGATCGTGTGAAGCTCAGCCAGTGATTGTATTAGATATTCATTGTGACACTATAGCGGTGACAGCTGTCATTGAGCCGCTGGTGACACCGATTTGGCATAACAGAAGATGACGTCTTAATAATGCTTTTGTGATCCGCTGACCCGTGATGTTTTCTTATCACACAATCTCTCGGCAAGTCCCCTGGAGGCTATGAATTTACCTCCGAGTCAGCAGTTCTGCCGAGGCAGGAAATCAGCCACAATGTCTTTATGTGGACGTTCTATGATGTGTCCCAAATTATCCTCACATTGCCCAAACAATGAGCTGTTAACCCCTTCGGCATTGCTTGTCTCCTCTGACCCAATGAGTTAAAATATCAGCAAGCTTTGTTCTGCCACGAGCCGGCTTTCTATGTAGACGAAGGCGGATTAGTATGTGTAGTATTTGTCCATACACGGCCTCCTCCTGTTTGCTTTCAAACTGAATCAACTCTCTCCAGGCAGACAGCAAGCCATCACATTATAAAAGTTTAATCGCCCTCCTTTCAGGTTATTTAAAATATTCTATAGCACCAGCAGATGTGAAAACATATATCTCACCCATACTCCAAATCAAGTGCAACTTGGCAGGAGGCTGCGTATTGTGATAGAGATCATACCCTGTATTGTACAGTATGGGGGAGATCAGACCCTGTATTGTACAGTATGGGGAGATCAGACCCTGTATTGTACAGTATGGGGAGATCAGACCCTGTATTGTACAGTATGGGGAGGTCAGACTCTGTATTGTACAGTGTGGGGGAGATCAGACTCTGTATTGCACAGTGTGGGGGAGATCAGACTCTGTATTGTACAATGTGGGGGAGATCAGACTCTGTATTGTACAGTATGGGGGAGATCAGACCCTGTATTGTACAGTATGGGGAGATCAGACCCTGTATTGTACAGTATGGGGAGATCAGACCCTGTATTGTACAGTATGGGGAGGTCAGACTCTGTATTGTACAGTGTGGGGGAGATCAGACTCTGTATTGCACAGTGTGGGGGAGATCAGACTCTGTATTGTACAATGTGGGGGAGATCAGACTCTGTATTGTACAGTATGGGGAGATCAGACCCTGTATTGTACAGTATGGGGAGATCAGACCCTGTATTGTACAGTATGGGGAGATCAGACCCTGTATTGTACAGTATGGGGAGGTCAGACTCTGTATTGTACAGTGTGGGGGAGATCAGACTCTGTATTGCACAGTATGGGGGAGATCAGACTCTGTATTGTACAGTATGGGGGAGATCAGACCCTGTATTGTACAGTATGGGGAGATCAGACTCTGTATTGTACAGTATGGGGGAGATCAAACTCTGTATTGTACAGTATGGGGAGATCAGACTCTGTATTGTACAGTGTGGGGGAGATCAGACTCTGTATTGTACAGTATGTGGAGATCAGACTCTGTATTGTACAGTGTGGGGGAGATCAGACCCTGTATTGTACAGTATGGGGAGATCAGACTCTGTATTGTACAGTGTGGGGGAGATCAGACCCTGTATTGTACAGTATGGGGAGATCAGACTCTGTATTGTACAGTGTGGGGGAGATCAGACTCTGTATTGTACAGTATGGGGGAGATCAGACTCTGTATTGTACAGTATCGGGGAGAACCGACGCTGTATTGTTACTGAGTTAGCTTAGTGTCAGGGCCGGCGCATCCATAAGGCGGCACAGGCGGCCGCCTTAGGGCGCACGGGCTCTGGGGGCGCAAGATTTCAGTGACCGGCAGGAGGGAAGCTCTCCCTCCTGCCGGGCCACCATCTCGGCCCCCGGTGCGGCGTGCGGCTGTGCCGAGATCAGATGCGGCGAGGGAGCTCTAACCTCTCTGCTCTGCTCCCTCGCGCGCTGCCTGTCTGCTGATACCGCGAGAGCCGGAATATGACGTCATATTCCGGCTCCAGCGGTATCAGCAGACAGGCAGCGCGCGAGGGAGCAGAGCAGAGAGGTTAGAGCTCCCTCGCCGCATCTGATCTCGGCACAGCCGCACGCCGCCCAGCAGCCCCACTGGACCCCAGGGAAGGATTCCTCATCCACACCAGCTCTCCAGGTAGGGAGGCTGGGTGGAAAATATGTATTTGTAAAATAATTAGTCAGTGTCTGTGTGTGTGTGTCTGTGTGTCTGTGTGTCTGTGTGTGAGTGTGTGTGTGTGTCTGTGTGTGAGTGTGTGTGTGTGTCTGTGTGTGAGTGTGTGTGTGTGTGTGTGTGTGTGTGTGTCTGTGTGTGAGTGTATGTGTCTGTGTGTGAGTGTATGTGTCTGTGTGTGAGTGTATGTGTCTGTGTGTGAGTGACGGCGTGTGTGTGTGTGTGCGAGTGACGGCGTGTGTGTGTGTGTGTGTGCGAGTGACGGCGTGTGTGTGTGTGTGTGCGAGTGACGGCGTGTGTGTGTGTGTGTGTGCGAGTGACGGCGTGTGTGTGTGCGAGTGACGGCGTGTGTGTGTGCGAGTGACGGCGTGTGTGTGTGTGTGCGAGTGACGGCGTGTGTGTGTGTGTGCGAGTGACGGCGTGTGTGTGTGTGTGCGAGTGACGGCGTGTGTGTGTGTGTGTGTGCGAGTGACGGCGTGTGTGTGTGCGAGTGACGGCGTGTGTGTGTGTGCGAGTGACGGCGTGTGTCTGTCAAATCAGTGAGAGTATGTTTGTCATTGAGTCTGTGTGTGACTATCAGTGTGTCTGTCAATGAGTCTGTGTCTGTCAGTGTGTACAGAGTGTAGCGGAGCGGAGCGCGGTACAGGAGCTTCTGTTTCCTGTACCTGGCCAGACTGACAGGAGGTGCTCACAGAGAGAGCACTCCCTGTCAGTTCGGCCGGGTACAGAAAACTGAAGCTCCTGTACCGCGCTCCGCTCCGCTACACTCTGTACACACTGACACACCAGGAAGAAGAGTGTGACCACTAAAGGGGTGTGGGGTGCACCAAGGGACAGGGAGGGAATGGGAGAGAAACACCAAGAGACAGGGAAAAGAGGGGGGAGGGGAGAAGAACACTAAGGGACAGGGAAGGGACCAGGGAGGGGCTGGTTAAGAGGCACATAGGTGAAGATGTTTTTTTTTGGGGGGGGGGGGGGGGGTGCGGAAAAATGCATCTTCGCCTATGTACCTAAAAATCCAAGCACCGGCCCTGCTTAGTGTGATTCTGAGTAATAATGACTGCCACAGAACATATCTTATAATTTTTCAGAATTGGGGTAATTGAGTGAAAATGTGGAACAGAATTGGGACAGAGGACAAAAATCTTATGACTTTCCTGTCAACATTCTGGGACATTTGGGAGGTATGCACTATGGGGAGGATCCAGCACGTATTTATATGCAATACAGAATCTGATCTTCGATAAAATAAAGCTGACGAGGATGTTACAGCAATTAATATTCTAAAGGAATTAAACACACAGGCTGCTCTATACGTCTTTGTGCGATGGATGACATTTCACACCTATACAGAGCTGATCACAGAATGGATGTAGCCATGCTATCCTAAATGTCACAAGTGGAATTTTACACCAACAAATTATGGTAAAAGCTAAAAGCACCGATCCCATTGGCCAGGTCTGTGCTGGAATCTTTAAATTAGAGACACAGAATATCTGGGGAGCTTAACCCTGACAAAAATGTCATTTTTGGTACAAAAAATGTTGATTTTTGGTACAATGATACTGAAATAGTGATCAGACTAAGAATGATGTAGACACTGTCAGAGACTGTCAGAGAATGAGTGCGCAGCCCTTCCAACAATTCAAATGGACAAAGAGGACACTTTCATTTTAGGGGTGTCAGTGGGGTGTAGCCAGGGGCTGTTCTGAGATATTTTAGTTATATTGTACAGTGGAACCTCTGAACTCGAACTTAATCCGTTTCAGAAGGCTGCTTTAGCTCCAATTTATTCGAGAACCGAATCAACATTTCCCATTAGAATTAATGTAAATCTGATTAATCCATTTCAGACCCCCAAAATTACAGCATTTAACATAAATTTTACAGTTTACTGATGCCCTACATGCATACAATCATATGGATAAAAAAAATAAACACAATGTACAGTAAATGAAAAGAAAATGGAACTTCACTTTACCTGTAATGATGAGAGTTGATGATGTAAGTTGAAAGGTGAAGAAATATTATTGGTTGGGGTAGGTAACTGTTCTTCGGGCATTTAAAATGTGTCTAAAGTGAGGCATAGCTTTATAATTGAATATGTTTGTGGCATTATTTGTTTGTGTACCGAGAATCATTCGTGTACAAGACATTTTTTATTTTCAATTTTTTGTTCAACTACCGAATTGTTCGGGTAAGGGACTGTTCGAGTTCCGAAGTTCCACTGTAGTTTAAAGACACATTACTGGGAGTATTATTTCTGTGGAGCTCTGTTATACACTCAGACACATTACTGGGAGTATTATTGCTGTGGAGCTCTGTTATACACTCAGACACATTACTGGGAGTATTATAGCTGTGGAGCTTTGTTATATACTCAGACACATTACTGGGAGTATTATTGCTGTGGGGCTCTGTTATACACTCAGACACATTACTGGGAGTATTATTGCTGTGGAGCTCTGTTATACACTCAGACACATTACTGGGAGTATTATTGCTGTGGAGCTTTGTTATACACTCTGACACATTACTGGGAGTATTATTGCTGATGAGCTCCGTTATACACTCAGACACATTACTGGGAGTATTATTGCTGTGGAGCTTCGTTATACACTCAGACACATTACTGGGAGTATTATTGCTGTGGAGCTCTGTTATACACTCAGACACATTACTGGGAGTATTATTGCTGTGGAGCTTCGTTATACACTCAGACACATTACTGGGAGTATTATTTCTGTGGAGCTCTGTTATACACTCAGACACATTACTGGGAGTATTATAGCTGTGGAGCTTTGTTATATACTCAGACACATTACTGGGAGTATTATTGCCGTGGAGCTCTGTTATACACTCAGACACATTACTGGGAGTATTATTGCTGTGGAGCTTTGTTATACACTCTGACACATTACTGGGAGTATTATTGCTGATGAGCTCCGTTATACACTCAGACACATTACTGGGAGTATTATTGCTGTGGAGCTTCGTTATACACTCAGACACATTACTGGGAGTATTATTGCTGTGGAGCTCTGTTATACACTCAGACACATTACTGGGAGTATTATTGCTGTGGAGCTTCGTTATACACTCAGACACATTACTGGGAGTATTATTTCTGTGGAGCTCTGTTATACACTCAGACACATTACTGGGAGTATTATTACTGTGGAGCTCTGTTATACACTCAGACACATTACTGGGAGTATTATTGCTGTGGGGCTCTGTTATACACTCAGACACATTACTGGGAGTATTATTGATGTGGAGCTCTGCTATACACTCATACACATTACTGGGAGTATTATTGCTGTGGAGTTCTGTTATACACTCAGACACATTACTGGGAGTGTTATTGCTGTGGAGCTCTGTTATACACTCAGACACATTACTGGGAGTATTAATACTGTGGAGCTCTGTTATACATTCAGACACATTACTGGGAGTATTATTGCTGTGGAGCTCTGTTGTACACTCAGACACATTACTGGGAGTATTATTGCTGTGGAGCTCTGTTGTACACTCAGACACATTACTGGGAGTATTAATACTGTGGAGCTCTGTTATACACTCAGACACATTACTGGGAGTATTATTGCTGTGGAGCTCTGTTATACACTCAGACACATTACTGGCAGTATTATTGCTGTGGAGCTCTGTTGTACACTCAGACACATTACTGGGAGTATTATTAGTGTGGAGCTCTGTTATACACTCAGACACATTACTGGCAGTAATATTGCTGTGGAGCTCTGTTGTACACTCAGACACATTACTGGGAGTATTATTACTGCTATGGCGTTCCATTATACACTCAGACACAACAACATTATGGAGGACCTAGAAAAGAGGGACATTAGGACAGATATGTGGGATTAGGGCCCACAATAAGAACTGTGCATCCTAAATAGGGACACTTGAGAGGGTAAGGGTGTATACCCTCATAAAATGTTACAATAATACAGACTCCTGTTCATTTGGGGACAATCTCTGTTTATAACATTTCTCCCAGGTAGTGCATCACATTTATTACATATCTAAAGGTGACCGAATCCATCAAGCACCCTTTGTATCTCTAAAGTGGCCAGTCTAGTAGTATGGAAAGGATTGTAAAAAGATCAATCACTAAAAATGGAAATAAGAAGAACTAACAAGGGAATTGCTCAATTTCATCCAGAATAGCTAAAAAATAGCAAAATATTGAGTTTGGAAAATGATCACGGGTTGGCAGTGTTGGTCCAGAATTTGCAAGTAAAGTTGAAAGTTAAACTCCCAACATTGAGAGAAATGAGATCGGACAGGTGGAATTGCCAATTACGTGACTTACCTCACTAACGACGCCCACAATGGGTGAGCCTGCCTTGGAAAAGGGTCGGTCTTCCCACTGGCTGGCCCCCAACCTACAGGACTTTGTAGAGTGCTGCTGAAGGGCTTTGTGCAGGGTCCTATTGCTTGTGCACATGGTCCAATGATGCTCTTGTTTCCTATTGTCCCTGGATCCAAGACACCAGGTCACAAAATCAGGGAGGTGTGGAAGGACTCCGAAATTGTGACAGTCCTGCTGAAATTTGGACTGTTGGGGGCCTTGTTATATGATTATTGGTGGTCAAGCACGTCTAAGTGAGATTACCTTCACTTGACATCACTGGGGTTTTAGACATAACATGTAACTATGTGTTATAGTAGTTTTATTATTGGGATCTGAAAATAGAAGTGTTTTCAGTGCTGATTCTCCTTGTTATATCCTTACATCTAGGATGAACTGAACCTCGTCACGAGTTCTTGGATGGGCCTGCTTGCCAGCCTCCTGCCTCAGGACTATGGGCCCTGCTATATACCTTGCCCAATGCACTTTAAAATTTTCTGTTCACAAGATTTATGTACTTTTGTCTTCTGGAAAGAGAGACCGACCATTAGTCCTGATTCCCTGGAACTGTTTTGGTCATAGGACAATGTGCACGGGCGGTCACAATTGTGACTTCCATGCTAATCTCGAACCCCTGAACCGATCTGGGTGATTTTTGAATATGTTGGTCCCCCAGATCGGGGCTATCAGGGGATATGACTTTTGTGGGGTTTCCATGTGCTTTGGGGGTGTCACGACTAGTAATGTGGTCCAGCACGCAGAATCTATGTAAACATATACATAAGTCAGAAAAGGAAAAATAACAGGACAGAGCGTAAACCGGACCTTAGAATGGCCGGACTAATACGCTAGAGACAGAGAATGGTCAAAGGGAAAGCCGAGGTCAAGGAAGCCAGAAAATACTCAATACCGATAAGACAAGCCAAGTCAGGGAAACCAGAGATCAGAATAACCAGGGAAACGCCAAGGATCAGGATACCAGGAAATCAGAAACACGAAACTAGCACTTTCAGGAAACCAGGAAACTGAAACCACGACATGGCCAAGTACTAGGGTGAATTAGGGGTTTAAATACCCCTCTCTGAGCTATGATTGGTCAGAGGGCGACCTCTGACCCCAGAACGCGCGTGTGCGTTGACGTCGTGACGTCACGCAAACGTTAGTATAATTCTCGAGGGCGGGGCTATCCATAGACGCGACCACGTGGTCGGCGCCATCTTGGATTCGGGCGTGATGCCCGGAAGAACTACACGCGCGGTTCCCGGCTCGCCGACGAGCAGGTAAGCTCGTGTAGTCGGAGCGGTCGTGCCGGTCGGGCACGACCGTGAGGCTCGGCGGGCCGGTGACCGCAACAGTACCCCCCACTCGAAGACCGCGCACCGAGCGGGAAGGACCCGGCTTAAGAGGAAAGCGGTTGTGAAATGACCGGATAAGACGGGGCGCATGGACCCGGTCAGCAGGAACCCAACAACGTTCCTCGGGACCATAACCCTTCCAGTCAACGAGATAGGACAAGACACCTCTGGATAATTTGGAGTCCATGATAGAATGGACTTCGTATTCCTCTTGATCACCCACTACCAAGGGTGGAGGAGGAGTGGATACCCTTGTGTAGCGATTGCAAGTAAGGGGCTTGAGCAGAGACACATGGAAAGTATTCGCTATTCTCATATGAGCCGGTAGTGCCAAAGCATAGGTCACTGGATTAATACGTTGGGTAACTCGAAAGGGACCAATGTACCGAGGGGCAAATTTCATGGACGGGACCTTGAGCTTGATATGTTTTGTGGAGAGCCACACCCTGTCACCTGGAATATAGACAGGATTAGCGCCCCGTTTCTTGTCAGCTTGGACCTTCGCTCGTAATGAGGCTTTTTGCAGAGCTGAATGGACGGAATCCCAAGTATCATGAATCGAATCTAAACGGGTGTTCAAAGCGGGTGTTTCTGTGTCTGAGAATGCAGAAGGAAAAACAGTGGGGTGATAACCCTGATTAACAAAGAATGGACTGTGATTAGAAGATTCATGAGTGGCGTTGTTTCTGGCGAACTCAGCCATGGGTAAGAGCTCGTACCAGTTAGATTGATTGGCATTTATAAAGCAACGTAAATAGGCTTCTAAAGACTGATTCGCCCTCTCTGCTGCTCCATTTGTTTGAGGGTGATATGCTGACGAAAAGGAGAGTTCGACGCCCAATTGTTTGCAAAAGGAACGCCAAAACCTAGAAACAAACTGGGTACCTCTGTCAGATACTATGCTTTTGGGTACACCGTGCAACCGAAAGATCTCTCTCAAGAATATTTGAACTAGATCTTGAGCAGATGGTAATTTTTTAAGTGGGACGAAATGTGCCATCTTCGTGAATCTATCAATGACCATAAGGACTGTATTAAACCCGTTTTAACTGGGTAGATCCACAATGAAATCCATGGCCAAGTGGGTCCATGGAGCACTAGGTATGGGCAGTGGTTGTAATAGTCCAGGAGGTGACCTGGGAGGAACTTTAGAAACAGCACATATTTGACATGCCCCAACATAATCTTTGACATCGTTTCTAAGAGCAGGCCACCAAAATCTCCTGGAGATGGCAGAGAGAGTTTTATGGACTCCAGGATGGCCCGCTGTGAGGCTGTCATGGAACAAATCTAGTACCTTCTTTTGAAACTGAGGTGACACATACAGTTTGTCCGGAGGTTTTCCCACAGGTGCCTGAGTTTGATCTGCTATTATGGCACAGAAGAGTGGAGAAGACACTTCGGAAACTGTAGTGGCAATGAGGCATTCAGGAGGTACAATAGGATATATCACCTGTTCCGGAACTTCATCTGTCTCAAACTGCCGAGAAAGTGCATCTGCCTTGGTGTTTTTAGTACCAGGTCTGTATGTAATTACGAAATTGAATCGGGAGAGGAACAATGACCACCTAGCCTGACGAGAGGACAGTCTCTTAGCGTCCCCAATATAAGCCAAATTCTTATGATCAGTAAAGATCAAAAGTGGCTCTTTGGAACCTTCCAAGAGATGCCTCCATTCCTTAAGGGCAAGTACAATGGCCAAAAGTTCCCTATTCCTTATGTCGTAATTCCTCTCTGCAGGTGTGAGTTTGCGAGAGTAAAATCCACAGGGATGTAAAGGCGTATCAGGACTCTCTCTTTGAGACAGAATGGCTCCAACTCCTGTCTCTGATGCATCCACCTCTAGGATAAATGGTTTGGATGGATCAGGATGGGTCAGGACAGGTGCTGAGGAAAATAAAGATTTTAATCGTTCAAATGCCTCTCTTGCTTCTTTGGGCCAAGATATACAATTTGCTCCTTTTTTTGTTAAATTGGTTATAGGGGAAATCACGGAGGAAAATCCCCTTATGAATTTGCGGTAGTAATTCGCAAAACCTATAAAGCGTTGAGTAGCTTTAAGACCCTTGGGTAATGGCCACTGTAAGACTGCCTCCAGTTTACGAGGATCCATCTGGAAACCAGACGGAGATATAACGTATCCAAGGAATTGTATCTCCGTTTGGTCAAACTGGCATTTCTCCAGTTTACAGTAAAGGCCGTTCTGTAACAGGGTTTTCAGTACGATTCTCACATGTTCGTGATGTGTCTCTAGGTCTGGGGAATAGATGAGAATGTCGTCCAAATACACTAGAACGAACATGTGAAGGTACTCTCTTAGGACATCGTTGATAAAATCCTGGAATACCGCTGGAGCGTTACATAATCCAAACGGCATAACCAGGTATTCGTAATGTCCCATTCTGGTGTTAAATGCGGTCTTCCATTCGTGACCGTCCTTAATTCTGACTAGATTGTAGGCACTTCGGAGATCGAGCTTGGTAAAGACTCGAGCTCCCTTTAATCTGTCGAATAGCTCTGATATAAGGGGAATAGGGTAGGCATTTTTTATGGTAATCCTATTCAAACCCCTATAATCAATACAAGGGCGTAGGTCTCCTTCTTTTTTAGAGACAAAGAAGAATCCAGCCCCGGCTGGTGAGGAGGATCTACGGATATGACCCTTTCTGAGAGCATCCTTAATATATTCCTCCAAACAAAGATTTTCCTGGGGGACAAGGCATAGACTCCTCCCTTGGGAGGCATAGTCCCTGGTAATAAGTTTATAGTACAGTCATAAGGTCTATGAGGAGGTAACCCTTCTGACTGGACCTTGTTAAATACCTCTTTCAAATCCATATACTGCTGTGGAATTTGTGTGGTCAAGGGAGGTGTAACAGGAACATTAATGGTGCCAATAGGTTGTGGGATTTGCTTAAAGCAAACATCTTTGCATCTCTCACCCCAACTCACAATCTCTCCTTCAATCCAATCCAAACGTGGATTGTGTTTCAGGAGCCAAGGGAAACCGAGTATTATCGGAACTGTAGGTGAAGATATGATTTGAAAGGTAATTTCTTCAGAGTGGAGAATACCCACTGAAACAGTGATTGGCAGAGTTTCGTGTGTGATGAAATGCTGGGTAAGAGGCCTTCCATCAATGGCCTCGACTGCTATAGGTTTCTCTTTATGTCTTAAGGGCAGGAGATGTTTAGCAGAGAACTCTTTGTCTAGGAAATTCTCCGCTGCCCCAGAGTCAATCATAACCTCACACTGAACAGTAGTGTTCTCGAAAGATAAGGTTACTTTGACCAGGAAACGGTTCTTAGTCAATTTAGGGGACATATACATCACACCTAAGGTCGGTCCCCGTACGTGCCTTAGGTGTGCAAGTTTTCCGGCCGAACCGGGCATGAAGATCTTAGATGTCCCTTCTTGCCACAATACATACATAACCCCTCGTTACGTCTGTGTTGTCTCTCTGCCTCAGTGAGTTTAGCACTACCCAATTGCATGGGTTCAGGTTCTGGAAGAGGCGTTTGGCTACTCACCACTGGGTTAGAGAAACGAGGAGCTATGGACAAATTAGAACGTCTGTTACGTTGTTTGTTTTTCTCTCTCTCTCTGAGCCGGTTATCAATGTTTATCATGTAGGCAATAAACTCATTAAGACTAACCGGAAGGTCTCTAGCTGCAGTTTCGTCTTGTATATTCTCAGCTAAACCTTCAGAGAAAGCAGCCACCAGACCGCTATTGGTCCAATCAACCTCAGACGCTAATGTCCTGAACTCTATTGCATAATCGGCTACAGAACGACTGCCTTGCCTGATTCTCATAAGGGCTTTGGCAGCGTTCTTCTCCCTGCCTTTAGGTTCAAATGTAGCCTTAAAGGCCGTAAGAAAGGTACTGTAATCACGGGCTGTTGCGTCACCACTTTCCCATAAGGGGTTAGCCCAAGTCAAGGCTTTTCCAGTTAATTGGTTCATCAGATAGCCTATTTTAGATCTATCTGTTGGGAATGAACCTGGGGAGGCCTCAAAGTGGTATTCTATTTGGTTTAAAAAACCTCTAAATTCCTTAGAATCACCTCCATAACGAGGGGGCGGTGACAAAGTTATGGACGGTGGTTTATGTGGTACGGGAACCACTACAGGTGGCGGAACCACAGGTGGTACAGGAGGGACCTCTAAATAGGCAGTCCTCTGGAGCAAGGTCTGAAATGCCTGAGCAAACTGGTCTAACCTGTGGTCCATATCCTCCACCCTATTTTCACAGGCGATCATATGTTTGCATAGTTCTGCAGGATCCATGGCCATGTCGTAATGTCACGACTAGTAATGTGGTCCAGCACGCAGAATCTATGTAAACATATACATAAGTCAGAAAAGGAAAAATAACAGGACAGAGCGTAAACCGGACCTTAGAATGGCCGGACTAATACGCTAGAGACAGAGAATGGTCAAAGGGAAAGCCGAGGTCAAGGAAGCCAGAAAATACTCAATACCGATAAGACAAGCCAAGTCAGGGAAACCAGAGATCAGAATAACCAGGGAAACGCCAAGGATCAGGATACCAGGAAATCAGAAACACGAAACTAGCACTTTCAGGAAACCAGGAAACTGAAACCACGACATGGCCAAGTACTAGGGTGAATTAGGGGTTTAAATACCCCTCTCTGAGCTATGATTGGTCAGAGGGCGACCTCTGACCCCAGAACGTGCGTGTGCGTTGACGTCGTGACGTCACGCACACGTTAGTATAATTCTTGGGGGCGGGGCTATCCATAGACGCGACCACGTGGTCGGCGCCATCTTGGATTCGGGCGTGATGCCCGGAAGAACTACACGCGCGGTTCCCGGCTCGCCGGCGAGCAGGTAAGCTCGTGTAGTCGGAGCGGTCGTGCCGGTCGGGCACGACCGTGAGGCTCGGCGGGCCGGTGACCGCAACAGGGGGTACTTTCGCGATATTGTAAAATTTATGTTTTCTGTGCCAGGAGATAATTGAGTTTATTACAGTTCCTGACTCAATTATCTCTCAGGCACAGGAGAGAGATTATCTTGTTTGGTGTGGGAGTGTCCTGGACCTGAGAGCCAATTTAATTACAGTGTGTACTTTGTCACAGTCCCATCTCAGGTCCAGTGGGGAATGCCCCTGGAATATGTGATGGAAAACCCCTTGCATGGGAACTTGCATATAAGTCAAGTTGTGGCTGCCATTAAACAGTTCCTCTTCACCCGCAACACAGAGCCTCTATATTCCAGCTATATTCACTCTGGGGATTGCTATACTCCTTATACTCTCTTGGAGTATAATCACTAGCTATTGTAAGAGCTATCCTGCTATACACTCTCTGGAGTAGGAGAGGTCACTGTAAGCTGGATCCTGGTCTTGGGTCCAGGGTGGGTGGAGGACAGCGAGACCCCCAACCAAGCTGTCACACTGGCGGTGGGGACTACAGTGATTATGGTGTCTGGTGGAGTGTTTGGAAGTACTGGTGAGCACTAGGAAGCATCAATTGGCGGAGGCACTCATTCGGGGTGCCAGGTGGTCCGTCACAACATCTCACTCAAAGTACATGGAATTGTTAGTTAAAATTACCTAATCTGATCACTTAGAAAGTATTTAGGTTTTATAACCACAGTGCCCAGAAATGTGATGAATGTAGATCATATACAAGATGTGTCAATAATACTTCCACAATGTTCTGTGAAATTACAAATAAAAAGATATTTAAAAAAAAACTGAATGTTCTAGAGATTAAGGAAATATTTATTTTCAAAATGTACCCGTGATGTTTGAAGGGGCACATTTGGTGTCTGAGTAAGCAGTGCACCATATTATCTGTTTGAGTGAGCTTGCTCATTTATCGATGGATCTGAAGAACTCTTGAAATTGCTATTCGAACGGGTTCAGAACATACGGATCGTGGCTTTTGCTTACTGACAAGAGAACATAGGTTGAAACGTATGTCTGAATAGACAGATAATAACTGCAATGAGAACCTGCCTGGCTGTTTAGCAATACATGGAGAATGCATTGCCAGGCAGAGAAAGAATAAAGAGAGATTAAGCATCTTAACCTTTCTTTTCCCGAGAAACCAGTCTCCCAATGGTCTGTAATGAGAGATATTCTCCAACGCTAGAAGCATTAACAGTAGAAAATATGAGACAAATTCACCTCAAAGACAAATTTCTTACACAAACTCTCTTTGCTCAGTTCTGCGCTTTTTTACAGTTAATTATTTAGTACCTGTGACTGACACTCTCTGCGTGAATTATTAAGAGTACATTCCATGCCGACACACTTCTAAAACAGGATTAAAATTGTAAATCACTAATAAAGGCTTAGTCCACACTGAGCTTTCATGATTCACACCTAACAAGTCTATACACAGCCATCGTCTCCTCACTCGTTCATAAAATATAATCCTCTATTTTATAAGCATGTTAAAGTTAATTGGTCACTTTGCTCCTACATGGGACTGTCCCTTTAACCCATTAAACATGTCCCTGTCATTAGGTCACTTTGTTCCTACATGGGACTGTCTTTTTAACCCATTAGACATGTCACTGTCATTAGGTCACTTTGCTCCTACATGGGACTGTCCCTTTAAACCATTAAACATGTCACTGTCATTAGGTCACTTTGCTCCAACATGGGACTGTCCCTTTAACCCATTAAACATGTCGCTGTTATTAGGTCACTTTGCTCCTACATGGGACTGTCCCTTTAAACCATTAAACATGTCACTGTCATTAGGTCACTTTGCTCCAACATGGGACTGTCCCTTTAACCCATTAAACATGTCGCTGTCATTAGGTCACTTTGTTCCTACATGGGACTGTCCCTTTAACCCATTAAACATGTCGCTGTCATTAGGTCACTTTGTTCCTACATGGGACTGTCCCTTTAAACCATTAAACATGTCACTGTCATTAGGTCACTTTGCTCCAACATGGGACTGTCCCTTTAACCCATTAAACATGTCGCTGTCATTAGGTCACTTTGCTCCTACATGGGACTGTCCCTTTAACCCATTAAACATGTCGCTGTCATTAGGTAACTTTGTTCCTACATGGGACTGTCCCTTTAACCCATTAAACATGTCGCTGTCATTAGGTCGCTTTGCTCCTACATGGAGCTGTCCCTTTAACCCATTAAACATGTCACTGTCATTAGGTCACTTTGCTCCTACATGGGACTGTCTCTTTAACCCATTAAACATGTCGCTGTCATTACGTCACTTTGCTCCTACATGGGACTGTCCCTTTAACCCATTAAACATGTCACTGTCATTAGGTCACTTTGCTCCTACATGGGACTGTCCCTTTAAACCATTAAACATGTCACTGTCATTAGGTCACTTTGCTACAACATGGGACTGTCCCTTTAACCCATTAAACATGTCACTGTCATTAGGTCACTTTGCTCCTACATGGGACTGTCCCTTTAACCCATTAAACATGTCCCTGTCATTAGGTCACTTTGCTCCTACATGGGACTGTCACTTTAACCCATTAAACATGTCACTGTCATTAGCTCACTTTGCTCCTACATGGGACTGTCCCTTTAACCCATTAAACATGTCACTGTCATTAGCTCACTTTGCTCCTACATGGGACTGTCCCTTTAACCCATTAAACATGTCACTGTCATTAGGTCACTTTGCTCCTACATGGGACTGTCCCTTTAACCCATTAAACATGTTGCTGTCATTAGGTCACTTTGCTCCTACATGGGACTGTCCCTTTAACCCATTAAACATGTCACTGTCATTAGCTCACTTTGCTCCTACATGGGACTGTCCCTTTAACCCATTAAACATGTCACTGTCATTAGGTCACTTTGCTCCTACATGGGACTGTCCCTTTAACCCATTAAACATGTCGCTGTCATTAGGTCACTTTGCTCCTACATGGGACTGTCCCTTTAACCCATTAAACATGTCACTGTCATTAGGTCACTTTGTTCCTACATGGGACTGTCCCTTTAACCCATTAAACATGTCACTGTCATTAGGTCACTTTGCTCCTACATGGGACTGTCCCTTTAACCCATTAAACATGTCACTGTCATTAGGTCACTTTGTTCCTACATGGGACTGTCCCTTTAACCCATTAAACATGTCGCTGTCATTAGGTCACTTTGCTCCTACATGGGACTGTCCCTTTAACCCATTAAGCATGTCGCTGTCATTTGGTCACTTTAACCCATTAATCATGTCAAACATTAGGTCAGTCACGTTAGATATGAAAGCCAAAGTATCACTTTCTCTAAGCAGTGCATATCAGTGATCTGCTCATTCAATTGTCACTGGAAAGGTCACCCAATAAATTGCCAAACTACTAGCTACAGAAAAATAACTCTTGATGCAGATTTTGAATAAAATAGAGAATTTTTCTTCATATCACCTTTCAGCAGCTCCAGGAAGGTCACTGCGCTCTCTCTGGCCCCAGTCGTCTTTTCATTAGTTTTTCATTGGTTTATGGATCTTGGCCAATAATGGATTCTCTCGATCAAACTCGCAGTGCAGATACCCCGACAGCCAACATTGTCCAGCCATCCTGAAAAAGTAGAAGAGAACATGTTCTAATTATTGATTAATATTCAGCACATAATCGCATGATAAATGGAATTTAAATCACTACACACTTTCAGTATCAGTATTTCTCTGATGTTCCCCTGCTGGACAGTTCTAGTTTGTTTTAAATCAGTTTACTTTTTGAGACAAGATGAAGTTTAATTAATTACATTTTTGGGCTGGAATACAATGGAAGAACTTTCTGATCAATTTGTAATTTGTTAAAACTGGTCGATGTAACCTCTACTCCAAACAGGAATCAGCAATATGGTTCTTCTATATGGTGCACAGAGAGCAGGCAACTGCAGAGTTTAGCTGAGTTTCTATGAGATGTTGGCGAGGAATGCACTGACCATATAACGCAAGCCACCTGGAAAACTACCTAGGCCAGGGGCCATCTGGAAAGCTACTTAGGGTAGAGGTCACCTGGAAAGCTACCTAGGGCAGGGGGCACCTGGCAACTACCTATGGCAGGGGTCATCTGGAAAACTACCTAGGGCAGGGGCCACCTTGAAAGCTACCTAGGGCAGGAACCACCTGGAAAGCTACCTAGGGCAGAGGTCACATGGAAAACTACCTAGGGCCGGGGCCACCTGGAAATCTACCTAGGGCAGAGGACACCTGGAAAGCTATCTAGGGCAGGGGGCACCTGGAAAACTACCTAGGGCAGGGCCACCTGGAGAGTTACCTAGGGCAGAGGCCACCTGGAAAGTTACCTGGGGCAGGGGTCACCTTGAAAGCTACCTAGGGCAAAGGCCATCTGGAAAGCTACCTAGGGCAGGGGCCACATGGAAAACTACCTGGGGCAGGAGCCACCTGGAAAACTATCTAGGGCAGGGGCCACGTGGAAAACTACCTAGGACACTGTGGGATCTTAAGTCTTCTCTGCTAAACACAGAAGTGAGAATGGAATACGAGATCTTCATGTAAATATGCTTCATTTTTTGTTACAGGGATATGAATTACAAAGGAGAACACTTTAACAAACCTGTATTCCTAACGCTATAGTGTCCTTGCCCCTTATTTTATGGATCCACCCAACTGTCAGCAATGAAAGGGTTAAAAAAACTTAATTTTTTTTACTTCCTTCCTTCCGGCCAGAGATTTGTTCGGCTAGTTATCCTGCTCCCCTGACGTCAAGGTGAAACGGACCATTACATCGGTTTGTCCATAATTATGGCACATTCTCAACACTCGATCGGCCCAAATTTGGCCGAGGTAAAGTTTGCCATGAAATATATCTCCAATTCATCGCCAACATATACATGAGATAAATTATAAGGGAAATAGTCTGGTTTTAACACATGGATGATATAAATGATAAATTAAATATATGAAATGCATTATTCTTCACCCATTGGAGCAGAAGAATAACGTGTCTTATCAGGAAAAACACACCAATCTTTCTCTGTAAAATATGTCCGGATTATTAACACGGAAGGAGACTGTTGCATTGCGCGGCACAATATGTTGGAGTTTAATAAAAGCAATCATTTTCATTTTTTTAATAAAAATTTTAATAATTAGAGATTTGCATGGAACTACATCTCTATTTTTTCTGCTCGGGAACACATTAGATGAATGACATGGAAAAAGCTCTGGCCCACTCTTTGGAAGCTGTGGGATCATTTTTATTTCCTTGAATAAAACCTTTGTGTCTAAATTTAGCGACTGCAAGTACCTGTGAATATTAGTGCCAGCAGGTCAGGAGACTCACACGGCCATGCAATTAGCATGCGGCTTGAAAATCCCAGAAAGATAGCTACTGGCCACGTGTTAACAAAATGCCTGTGGTCTGTCTGTCTGTCCCTCTATGTATCTAATTATCTATCTATCTAATCATCTATCTATCTATCTATCTATCTATCAATCATTTATCTGTCTTCTATCTATACATCTAAAGGTCAGTTATCTATCTATCCATATATCTGTCTGTTATCCATATATCCATATATCCATTATCTATCTATCTATCTATCTATCTATCTATCTATCTATCTATCTATCTATCTATCTATCTATCTATCTATCTGTCTGTCTGTCTGTCTGTCTGTCTGTCTGTCTGTCTATCTATCTATCTATCTATCTATCTGTCTGTCTATCTATCTATCTATCTATCATCTATCTATCTGTCTGTCTGTCTGTCTATCTATCTATCTATCTATCATCTATCTATCTATCTATCTATCTATCTATCTATCTATCGTCTATCTATCTATCATCTATCTATCTGTCTGTCTGTCTATCTATCTATCATCTATCTATCTATCTATCTATCTGTCTGTCTGTCTGTCTGTCTATCTATCTATCTATCTATCTGTCTGTCTGTCTATCTATCTATCTATATATCTATCTATCATCTATCATATATCTATCTATTTATCATCTATCTATCTATCATCTATCTATCTATCTATCTATCTGTCTGTCTGTCTGTCTATCTATCTATCTATCATCTATCTATCTGTCTATCCATTCCTTATACATCTATCCATTCTCCATCCGTCTATCCATTCTCAGTCCATTCTTTACCCATCTATCTGTTATTTATCTATCTACCTATGTATCCATTCTCTATCCGTCTATCCCTTCTCTATCTATCTATCTATCTATCTATCTATCTATCTATTCTCTATCCGTCTGTAACAGATAACATGTTTATTGCCTGGTTGTTGGATTTACAATATTGTTGCTGTTGAACTCTCGTTACAATATCCTGTACTTAATAAAACCATATGAATTTTGAAACAAACTCACTATGTTTAATCTGTCTTATACCGAACGATTTGTCGAACGAGAGACCACCCAAGCTTGTCGTGTGCTGCCAATTGACTCATTTGACTCAGTGCCAAACTGTAACTTCAACGTTCTAAGTGGTCCACTGGGTGGCTGTTGATTCATATGCACGAACACGTGGTGGTGGCCATCTTGTTTTGTCAAACACATCCAGCGGGATTTGGTCATTGAGTGTCTGGAACTAATTTCGGACACTCGATCTCCTGAACACCGCTGAGACTTCCAGGACCACTTAGATTCGTAATGATGATCCATCTGAAGGAGGCGGCGTTCGATGAAAATACTATACGAATGAAGCGGCACACGACCATCAAACTCACAAACTCTTATGTGAACGGTCGTTTGACATTTTATGACATACGAAAGAGACTGAACCGATTATTAAACTGAATATGATTTTTCAAGATGTTGTTCCCCTAATTATACCCTATCAGAATATATATGTTTTATGGGGATTGGATATGTTTTCATGATATTTCTGGAAATGTGCAAAAAGTTTCATTTTTTCGTTTGGAGATAATTGAGTTGATACAGTAATTAACTCAATTATCTCCTAAACAGAGGGGAGGAATTTTATGTAATGAATGGGAGTGTTTTTAAATTGTGATTGTATGCCATTGGTTGTTAACTGTATTGTTCAGTGGCAGTGCCCAACAAGGTCCACCTGGGTGGCAACCTTGTTGGGAAAGTTGCATAAAAGGCCAGCCTGGCCCATTAAAGCTTCAGATCTGCTTAACCCTCAATATGTAGCCTTGTCTCGTCTAAGAGCTCTGCTATTCCTTCACTACTGGTTCTGCTGATGTGACATCTGGAGAATTCTGCATCACAGCTTCTCCCAAGGGAAAAGGATATCTGGGTGGCCATTACACCATCTATCAATTCTCTATCCATCTGTCCATTCTCTATCCATTCTCTATCAGTCTATCCATTTTCTATCCATTCTCTATCCATCTATCCATTCTTTATCCCTCTATGCATTCTCTATCTGTCTATCCATTCTCTATCTGTCTATCCATTCTCTATCTGTCTATCCATCTATCCATTTTCTATCTGTCTATCCATTCTCTATCCGTCATGCTTGCGGCCGGTCAAAAGGAGACTTCCAGGAAACTTTTGAATCCCTGCTCTGATCAGGGTGATTTTTGGATATGTTGTTCACCCAGATCAGGGCTATCAGGGGATGTGACTTTTATATGTTGTATTTTGGGGTACTTATTATGAGACTTTGTAAAATATGTGTTTTTATCCTTGGGGGATAATTACGTTAATACATTATCTACCTTAATTGTATCACAGGCAGAGGAGAGAGATTGTGTGTTGTATGTGGGAGTATCAGGCATAGTTACATTGTTTTTTTATTGGTCTGTACAATTTGTGTCCTGTGCCCCATCAGGTCCAGGGGGTGTTCCTCTGGCCTGAAAAGTTGTATAAAAATCCAACCTGTACCATTAAACTCTCAGATCATCTTGCACCTTCATGAAGTCTTAACTCATGTTTGGGGAATTGGAGAACTACACTCTGGGGATTGCTATAATCACTATACTCCCCTGAGTATAACCACTAAGCTCTTGTAAGAGCTGTTCATGCTACGATCTCGGGACTAAGAGAGGCACTGGAAGCTGGATCCTGGTCTTGGGTTCAGGGTGGGTGCAGGACGGCGAGACCCCAACCAAGCTGCGGCGGTTCGTGGGATTTATGGTGGTTATGGTGCTCCAGTGCAGTGCTTATGGTACACGCAAGTACTAGGATGCAGCGATAGACGGGTGGTCCGTCTATTCTCTTGCCATCTATCCATTCTCTATCTGTCTATCCATTCTCTATCCGTCTATCTATTCTCTATCCATTCTCTATCAGTCTATCCATTCTCTATCCATCTATCCATTCTCAGTTTATCTATTCACTATCTATCTATCTATCTATCTCTCTATCTATCTATCTATCTATCATATGATACATTATTGCAGGAAGGCACTCACTGGGTTTGTTAGTACATTGTGTAGATGCTGTTATTGCATATAAATCCTTCTTCCACATTTCCGTCCTATATACAGAATTTACTGAAGTATTGAGAGCAGTTCATATATAGGACTGAAACATTGCCATTGATGGTTTAATATGCCACAATCTATGAATGCACCCAGTGAGTGTTTCCTGCATTGTTGTATATGGAATATATATATAATCTAGATGTTGGTTTTCCCCTGCAGCTGTGCATAATAAATCTGTAATTCACTGTATGCTCTGATCCTCTTCTCATTCAATAAATCACAATAAGGAAAGTACCGTAATTACATAACAGACAGTGTTGTAGAAGTGGCAGATGTAACACATTAAATTATTACCATGTAAAAGTATTCTTTCTGCATAATTATATTTTAGTTCAAATCTGTCCCAAATAAATAGTGCAAGCTATAGAACTGCCAACTACCTCTATTCTAACATTTTTAAGGAAGGCCTGTGAGGGACAAAATCAATCTAAATGTTTTTACACTCCTTATAGGAGCATGCCTACTTTAGAGTTCATTTTGCTATTAGGAAGAGATAGGCCCCTCCGATGCTCATTAACGTATTACCTCTCTATAAACGTTAATGCTTTTACTGAATCTTGACAACTGCTTTCTCCGACATTAAACCCACTTATCTTTTAAATGGTTCTAGCTGTCATTGATCAGGTTCAGCGTTTTTCCTCCAGGGCGCTTGGATAATACATCCTGCCCGCTGCTTAGCTTTAAACTCTGTGGGTGAGAGGTCCTATGCTAGGGTCAGACCAAAAAAATATCACTGAGCGTGTAATTAAATGCCGGATTCCGTCTGTTTCTGAGGGTGTCGAGGGTCTGTGGATTTGGCACACAGTGAGTTAACTGCGCTCAGATCGGAACGTGCAGTTTCCAGGCAACCAATGTTACAATGTTAAACCTGTTAAATGTGTACAAAGGTGTAAATCAGTCTCTAATGTTAAAGCAGTGAATATAGAGACTCTGCAGCACTTAGAATAAACCTGATTCTTTTTTGGATGGACAGTGAAGGTGACTTGGCCGAGACCTCCTTTGGCTCACTTTCCTGGAGTCATAAAGTCACACACTGCATTCATACACACACACTGCACTCACACACACTGCATTCATACACACACTGCACTCACACACACACTGCATTCATACACACACTGCACTCACACACACACTGCACTCACACACACTGCATTCATACACACACTGCACTCACACACACACTGCACTCACACACACTGCATTCATACACACACTGCACTCACACACACACTGCATTCATACACACACTGCATTCATACACACACTGCACTCACACACTGCATTCATACACACACACTGCACTCATACACACTGCATTCATACGCACACACTGCATTCATTATATACACACACTGTAAAAAAATATTCAATTAACAATTTTTTTAGGATCTAATTTTATTTAGAAATTCACCAGTAGCTGCTGCATTTCCCACCCTAGTCTTATACTCGAGTCAATTAGATTTCCCAGTTTTTTGGGGTAAAATTAGGGGCCTCGGCTTATATTCGGGTCGGCTTATACTCGAGTATATACGGTAAATAATAAATAAATGAGTAGATAATAAATGAGAGCTTTATATGGTATCAAAAATAATACAAATACAGTATATATAAAACAAGGTGCACACCAGAAAGTGGAAAATCATGGGAATATATACAATATTACCCTAAATGGAGGATGGTATGACAACTCCTCAAATCTTCAGCATAAATATTGAAAATATACAATCTAAAAGGAAAATCGATATATAATCGTGTGGAACTGGGAACCAAGTGGAGTGCTAGTGGTATAAATACACTCACAAGATATAACTTGATTGTAGACTCATAAAGGTATATTTAGACTGTGTAGCCTTTAAGGGTTCTCTTGTATGGCGTATGTGGGAGAAAATACAAACATAGTGTACCAGTTTAGAAATAAAAATCTCCTTTTATTTATATTGCACTAAAGAGAAAGATTAAAAAAAAAAAATGAGCACATCCACAATCCTACTCCTCCATGGACCAGGAAAATCAATCAGCATTCCCTCTCGACAGGAATACAGAAAAAGGCAGCAAGTACTCCAATGAATAACAATAAAATAATATGTAAAAAAATAAAATGTAAACTAGTAAAAAGTCACTAAATCGATCTCCAAGCCTTACGCGTTTCGTAAAAACTTCCTCAGGCCCATCCGTTTAGTGTCACAATGAAGGTCCGTCTTCTTTCGGTCTAAATACCTGTTTCCTGCCTACCACAGCTAGTCGGGAGTCAAACTCAATTAAAATTCACTTGCGTTCACAATCCTGATGTCAGCGTCTTCGATCGCAGACTCATGTGTTTCAAGCCTCGTTCTCAAGTGGTTTCTTGATGCCGTATGTCCGGATTGTTTGCCATAGTCGCGCAATGCGTATAAGTCCACCAACAAGTAGTGAGAAACATGAGAACAACACAAAAAGAAAGAAAATAGAACACAAGTGGCAAATTACAGTTCTTAACCCCTTAACACTGTTAGGGCGTTCTCGAACTGACTGCAGTTCGTCGTCGTAACCGACTTGAGTGGGCAAATGCTCACATTCAATGGCGTCTGTCACTTTGGAGCGGTGTTCTCTTCACGGATGAATTCTGTTTTTCACTGTACAGGGAAGATGGCAGACAGCGTGTATGGCATCGTGTGGGCGATCGGTTTGCTGACGTCAGCGTTGTGGATCGAATGGCCCATGGTGGGGTTATGGTATGGGCGTATGTTATGGACAACGAACACAAGCAATTTTATTGATGGCATTGTGAATGCACAGAGATATCGTGATGAGATCCTGAGGCCCATTGCAGTGCCATTCATCCACGACCATCACCACATGTTGCAGCATGATAATGCACAGTCCCATGTTGCAAGAATCTGTACACAATTCCTGGAAGCTGAAAACATCCCAGTTCTTGCATGGCCAGTGTAACGGCTACCCAGGTAGAGAGAGGGTATCTGCCGTTGGAGACGTCCTTTTCCCTGTAAGCTGCTGTGGAGAAGTAAAGCTGGTATAATCCCATCCACGATATCCAGAGAGAGAGTCAGGTTCAGCTGAAAAAGAGCAGAGTAATATTCCCAAATAATCCCCTTCCAAGAACGAGACGAGGCTACGTTATGAAGGGTCAAGAAGAAATGAGGACTGGAACACCCAGCCTGCTTTTTATTACAAAAATGTACAAACACGACACACCCAGGGGGAGGTTTAAAATAATCAATCATATACATGGTACCACCCCCACGTCTCCTCCCCTCAGATAAACATATAACATAATTATAGGCTAAAGTATTTTACCCAAGTTCTGGATGTACCCCAAAAACAGGGGGTACACCTTTAAGTCCAGCACCGCTTGATAGTTCTTTTTTAGGGGAACAACATGTCCAAATTTCAGCTCATTCGGTTGAGGGGTTCGGGAGTTATGGGTCTTTGAAGTTTTGACCGACTGCACAGATTTTCTAGCCGAAAAGAGTTCCACAAGTTTTGGCCCTGCGGTCGGTCTCCGTTCGCCTATTAAAACTCCACGAAATTCTTGCCATCCACAACTATCTCGGTGTTCGCTGAAATCCCCATAGAAGATTAAGTATAACTACCGAACGGCCGGTTGTTCGGTAGTTCCAGCACGAAGTTACGGTTGTATGGAGGTCTCAGCTGTGTTTGCCTATTTGCGTATCCGTTTTTAGTTCCATGCGTTCACAGGCAAACACCGCTGTTCGTGCGCAAGATGGCCGCGAACACGTGTAAGTCCCGAAATGGCGGCCATCTATACTTTACACATGGAGTTCGTGCTGAACGATACGAACGGCTGGGAACAAGCTGGGAGGTAAAATATGCTTTCATTTCACCTCAAGGCAGTCCGGTGTTCAGTAGAAATATACTGATAAAGAACGAATCAAATTACCGAACAGATGCTTTATAATGCAATTCACTTATTCCACAGGGCTTAGGGATGATGAAGTTCTGTTAGAGCCAGCATACTCACCGGACATTTTACCCATTGAGCATGTTTGAGATGCTCTGGATCGGCGTATACGACAGCGTGTTCCAGGTCCTGCCTATATCCAGCAACTTCGCACAGCCATTGAAGAGGATTGTACCAACATTCCACAAGCCACAATCAACAACCTGATCAACTCTATCATGTGAAGGAGATGTGTTGCACTTTGTGAGGCAAATGGTGGTCACACCAGATACTGTCTGTCTGGTTTTTGGACCCCATTCGGACCCCTGCAACACAGTAAAACTGCACATTTTAGAGTGGCCTTTTATTATGGCCAGCCTAAGGCACACCTGTGCAGTAATCATGCTGTCTAATCAGCATCTTTATATGTCACACCTGTGAGGTGGATTGATTATCTCAGCAAAGGAGAAGTGCTCACTAACACAGATTTAGACAGATTTGGGAACAAAATTGGAGAGAAATAGGCCTTTTGTGTACATAGAAAAAGTCTTATTATTATTATTATATTATTTAGATAGCGCCATCAGATTCCGTAGCGCTGTGCAATGGGTGGACTAACAGACATGTAATTGTAACCAGACAATTGGACGTACAGGAACAGAGGCGGTGGAGGGCCCTGCTCAATGAGCTTACATTCTAGAGGGAGTGGGGTATAGTGACACAAAGGGTAAAAGTAGGGGTACGAAGTAGGTTGTTAGAAAAGTATTCACTGAGGATTCAGTAGGTGATTTTCGACAGTTGCAGGAGAGGAGTCATGGGGGATTGGGCATAAAAACCTGCTAACAGTTTAATTGATATGCTTTCTTGAAGAAGGGAGTTTTCAATGATTTTTTGAATGAGTGGAGACTGGGTGAAATTCTTACGGAGAAGGGAAGGGAGTTCCACAGAAGAGGTGCAGCCCTGGAGAAATCTTGGAGGCGAGCATTAGAGGTAGGAGTATGGACAGAGGATATACGTAGGTCTTTGAGTTCAGCTCTTGAAAAATGTGGGCAAAAACAAGTGTTGCGTTTAGGATTTTGTTCAGTGTATATATATATATATATATATATATATATATATATATTTCAATTCTAAATGTATATTTATGCCATCTTTTAACATAATTAAGTAATTTTATTCATTATAATTTAAGGGACAAGCCTGACAACCACGACAGCAAGTTTAGATAATTTAATTTGCAAGTCCTATGTTTATCCCTGTAACTTTCCAAAACAACATAAAACCTGTACATGGGGGGTACTACTGTACTCAGGAGACTTTGCTGAACACAAATACGTGTTATAAAACTTATAAAACTCATAGAGATGAATTGAATCAATTAATCTCTATGAGAAAAGTTCAGTGTCTGCATGCAGAGGGTGGAGATACTGAATCACAGGATGCTCGTGCACAGCAGATCTGAGTGGATGGAGGAATATTATTATGATAGAAACATTTAAATACATAAAGGGAATCAACACAGTAAAGGAGGAGACTATATTTAAAAGAAGAAAAACTACAACAACAAGAGGACATATTCTTAAATTAGCGGGACAAAGGTTTAAAAATAATATCAGGAAGTATTACTTTACTAAGAGGGTAGTGGATGCATGGAATAGCTTTCCAGCTGAATTGGTAGAGGTTAACACAGTAAAGGAGTTTAAGCATGCGTGGGATAGGCATAAGGCTATCCTAACTATAAGATAAGGCCAGGGACTAATGAAAGTATTTAGAAAACTGGGCAGACTAGATGGGCCGAATGGTTTCTAATCTGCCGTCACATTCTATGTGTCTATGTGCACGCTTGGAGTAGGGTGCGTTGATGACAATATGTATCACTTATACCATATGTCACTTTTAAAGAAGATTCCATACGGTATTTGTATCTAGTTTACATTTATATATCTTGTATATTGACACTATATTTACACAAATGTTCTGTTCATGTATTTGTTTGTAAAACCTTACAAGATGTTGAGCTCTCCTCTGATGGTAAAAGGGTTGCAGGGAGAATATGAACGAAGCTTTGTTGCCTTCTGGGTTATCTGCTTATTTTGTGAAAACCCCAGGTGGTGACTTTGCCACTTTCAGTATGGTAGCCTGGGGGTGCAGGGAAAGGCAGTTTTTACTCTACTGAACCTGTCTTTCATGGCTGCCACCATCGTCTTCTTCAGCTCCTGCTGCTTCATCTGCCACAAGCCAATGTCAACTCTGTACTCGAACACAACACTTATGTCTATGGAGGAACCCGCGGGGCCGCAGACACTGCCATTTCCCCTTTAGATGTCACCAGTGACGACTGAGGGCTTGACAAAACTGGACAGCAGTAGCGCCGCCTTTTGTCAAAACTTTGTCAAGCGTAGGAAAGATAGATAGGACAAAGCAGTCACCACCTTGTCTTATATATCTTTATAAATTCAGCGACATTCCAACAGAGTATTTATATTTCATAAAGATTTTAATGCTATGAAATGCTCAGTTTTAGGGAGAGGGTGATAAAGACACCTTAACCATAGAATAGCATGGGCCTCTGTATAAAACCTAATTAAGGATAATGTTTTATATGCGTTTTAGGAGTCATACGAGATAATTCTGTCTTTGTTTTCCAAGATTGCCACCCAATGTATCCGTAACGACGATTATTTGGATGTGTACATGTTCAGACACATTGCTGAATTATTTAAAATATTAAATATTAAATAAATGACTATATGTGAAAGCTGCACAGTTTATCGACAAACATTCCAGCTTTGAAAGATGGTTTCTAGCCTGTACGAGTAGTCCGGGTTACCCCGCGTGTCATAAGATGGTCCTGCTTCCTCCAATCACGTTCCTTTTATTGTGTTAGAATCCCAATACGACTCCCACCACTATGTACTGTTGACATATGTTGCTATAAGCCTTAGTGTCCCATTCGAAAGGGACAGCCCAAACGTTGGAACTTAACCATTTGTCCACTTTTTTTTATCTATTACTACAGATAAATGTAACTCCGGTTACTGAACAGCAGACATACCAATGACATCTAAAAGAAGCCATGAATCCCATAACAGAAATGTATTTACATCTATCTAGCCGGTGTATGGGAATCCCAGCTAAACTGATCGCTTAAAATAATACCAATCTGTTGGGAATTTTATTTCAAACTGAGATATGTAAATAGAATGTTATGTTTCCAAGATTTTGGTACGTAGGTTTAAGCTGTGATTTGTAAAAGGAATGGCAAATAAAGATTATTTAAAATTGCTTAAAGGGACAGGAAAGCCTAAAGCCTTCAGCTTATGTAAAAGAGCGCTTTTATAAAACATCAAATATTTGTAAATGTGAAATAAAAAATGCTTATTTTCAGCATTTTGCTTCAGGGGTCTGTATAACAGACAAGGGGCTGCCATAGGCTATCTTAACGAACAGATATGTCAAATAATTCTGACATTTCATAATAAGCAGAATAGAGGGTCCTCGCTTCTGCCAGTACAGGTTACATTTCAATGAGAATTACTAGATTTTCCGAATAAGACGAGAAAATGACACCATTTAACCTCCACAATCCACTCAATAAATATCCGGCCTGAGACATAATTAGCCCGTTTAACCTGTCGCAGGCAAACTGCGGAATACATTCAGATAGTTTGATCATTAAACAGCAATAATTGGGGAGTTGAAATCACATTTGCAAATTTAAACTAAAATAGTCAACTGATGTCTATAGCAGAGTTGGATTATTTATCCAAATCCACTATTTTTTTTCCCTAAAAGGTGCTTTTCAGTGGGTAACCTAGTTTTCCCTCACCCTTAAACACAATGAAAATATAGTTTGGGTTACTGCGTACACTTTCCTCCACAATACTGAAGACATTATCATCTTATGATGATCTGAGCACGTGATTTCCTCCAGTAATGCTATGTGTGCACGTACAAACTGACCATCTTCCAAAGAGCTTATCTAAACTGTGTGCATCATGGGATACCATGGCATTTACATGGTATGCCACGCTGTGCCTTTGTGTGTAAGCAGATATTGGATAGCAGAGGCTTCCAGCTACAATGTCACTTATTTGGTGCTAATAATTCTCCATGCTGGATACCTGGAGTGTTACATGAAAAGCTCTGGCCACAAGTATGTAAAACCATGTTGGTGCTGGAGGGGAACCATTTTATTAACCACGGCAATGCCTATGGTATCTAGTCTAGTTAAATATTTCCCCACCAATCACATATCATTTCAACAGTGCAAATAAAATGGCACAGGCCAGATCTAAGGAACAGTGCACACACTTAACGACCTTAGCTTTCTCTCCTCTGTTTTTCATTTTACAAAAACTTTAGATTTCAAAAGAAATTGACAAACTTGGTTACACCTCATTGCTGTCAATCAGACAACCAGTCCTGTTACTTCCTGGTTTGGTTAGCTCAGTGGAGCTAAACTCAAGTGGCAGCAATTACCTAGAGCACCTGCCTTGCAAAGACTTCTCATTGAGCTGCAGAACGTCTGGGCGAGGTTAGAAGGGGAGGGCTTGCAAAGGCTGCAGGTAAGAGAACTGAGACTTCCCAATGAAAATTGTATAATTAAAGGCATGCATAATAACCATTTTTCAAACTTGATCTAATTCAATATTTCCTTTCGGATGCATATTCAATGATCAGCCATAACATTAAAACCACTGACAGGTGAAGTGAATAACATTGATTATTTCGTTATAATGTCACCTGTCAAGGGGTGGGATATATGCGGCAGCAAGTGAACTGTCAGTTCTTAAATTTCATGTGTTGGAAGCAGGAAAAATGGGCAAGCAAAAAGATCTGAGAGACTTTGACAAGGGTCAACTTGTAATAGCCAGATGACTGGGTCAGAGAATCTCAAAAATGACGAGTCTTGCGGATTTGTATGCAGTGGTTAACACCTGCCAAAAGTGGTGCAAGGAACGACAACCAGTAAAGTGGCATCAGGGTCATGGGCGCCCAAGACTCATTGATGCACACAGGGAGCAAAGGCTAGCCCATCTGGTCTGATCGCACAGAAGAGCTGTTGTAGCTCAAATTGCTGATAAACGTAACACTGGCCATGATAGAAAGGTGTCAGAACATACAGTGCATCACAGTTTACTTCATATGGGGCTGTGTAGCTGAAGATTCGTCAGAGTGCCCATGATGACCTCTGTCCACCACGAAAGCACCTTCAATGGGGACATAAGCATTAGACCTGGACCGTGAAGGAATGGAATAATATTGCCTGGTCTGATGATTAACATTTTCTTTTAGATACAGTGGATGCCTGGGTGTGTGTGCATTGTCTACCTGGGGAAGATATGGCAGAAGTATGTACCATGAGAAGAAGGCAGGTTGGCAGAAGCTGTGTTATGCTCTTTTTGGGACCTGGCGTTCATTTGGATGTTACTTTGACATGTACTACCTACCTAGAGATTGTTGCAGACCACATACACCTCTTCATAGCATTGCATTACAGTGATATTCTTTGTTAGCAGTGGCCTCTTAAACCAGGATGATGGACCCTGCCACGCTGAAACAGAGGTTCAGGAATGGTTTGAGGAACATGACAAAGAGTTCAATATGTTGCCTTGGCCTCGAAATTCCCCAGATCTCAATCTGATTGAGCATCTGTGGGATGTGCTGGAACAACAAATCCGAAACATGGAGACCCCACCTGGCATCTTGCAGGACTTAAATTATCTGCTGTTAATGTCTTTGTACCAAATACCACATGGCACGTTCAGAGGTCTAATGGAGTCCATGCCTCGACACATGAGAGCTGTTTTGGCAGCAAGAGAGGGGCAAACATGATACTAGGCAGGTGGTTTTAATGTTGTGACTGATCAGTATATCCCAGAAAGAGAAATAGAAGCTTTGAATCCTACAACGTGACACCAACTCTGGAGACTGACAATTCTATGTCACAAAAGAAGAGAATTCATGGCAGCCTGATCTACACAGACAACAAGAGACAACGGCTGATTTAGAAAATACTAATCAAAAGCATTATTAATACTAACAAATGTCCTTTATGTATAAAAAACAAAGAATTGCAATAAAGTATGTATGATGAGCAAATCAATGAATAAGTAAACCTAAAGCAACTTATTCTTACAACAGGCACTCGGGACCAGGACCCATAAAGAGAACAAGACCCACAGCACAGGAGCCTTGTCTCTATTCCCTATAAAATATTCAAAACTGCTTTTTGTAGGTGGCGTTTGAGGGGAAATTGGATTGGTCATGAATAAAATATACCAAACATGGACAATTGTGGGTGTGGTTTCATCTACACAAGACTGAGCTGCCATTAAGCCCCTTCTAGCTAAAAACAAAAAGCTAAAAGTAAAATTGTATTCAAATTGTTTAACAATGTGTAGAATGCTGAACGTTCTGTAAGCAATCATTAAATGTCTGCTTGGAATTGTCAAACGTTTGACTAGTATACTAGTGGAGCCATGTCAGAAACAGTAACATTTCATTAAAGGACAACTGTCATCCAATTTCTATTTTTCGTATTTTAAAATGTATTACATTTATTGGAACTTAATGATATATTTTTTTTTAATTGTGCACGTTGTTTTTTTGTTTTGTTTTTTGAAAACGTCCTTGTTGGGTCAGACTTTGCTGTTATCCGACCAACTGGCGCTCGGCCTTACTTGCTGTAACTGCTGTTATTCTCGGTGTAAAACGTACCAAGTTAGAACGAGATAAAAAAGCCAGATAAAAAAGTGACATTTCTGGTCTGGTATGTTCTGAGAATCACGTAGGTAAAAACCAGCTCCAAGTCTTTTTCAATTATATTTCCTATGTGGCATTTTCTTTGGTTGCAGACCGTTTCTGGAGTGCTATTTGTGGATTTATGCACGGAGACAAAATTCAGCTCGGTCAAACCATTTTTCCTGAAAACAGAAAATTGTTAGGGATCGCCGAACTTTGGACTAATGTCGACTTGACTCAGCAGAAATTCAGAACACAGGTTCTTATTCGCAAACTAAATTAGAAGAACTAAGAAGGTGTGTGTGATTGGGCCAAGCAGTGTGCAGCAATAATGTACATTTTGCAATTCACTGGTAGGAGCATTTTATTGCCATTTGATTCACAGATCAAGTGAGGAAAAGGTAGCTTATAAAGGGAAAAACAACAGGAGAAATACAAAATCTATATTTCCGATTAATCCTTTTTCCTTGTATTGCTCGGTCTATGAATAAAATCAATAATTAGTGACTGTCCCCTAGCGGTTTCCAAGGGTGGAACTCAGAATCATGAACTGGCCAGAAGATCTCCTGCACTGAGCATTGCTTACAGGGATACTATAGTGCCAGAAAAAAGCACGCTCACGCTTCCCCCTCCCGCGGCGCTGAATTTAGGATAAGGCCAGAGAAATCTTGCAGCAAACTGTGATTGGCTAACACAGGACAATATGCAAATACAATTAAATAAAAGTAAATATAGGACCAGATGGTGTGAACCCAATAATAACCAGACTATCATTTTTCATCTTTCTGATTTCTTTGGTTTCTGGTAGAGTGCAAATCTGTGTCATTATGCAGATGTGGCAGCCATATTCCCATAAGGGAATCTAATTGCAGACTGGGACATACAGACTTGTGAGATTGACATCGTGCTGGTGACGTTATTTGAAGGGTTTTCACAAACAATTTTCTGGAATCTCTAACAGCAATGTCAACAGCTGAAGTCAACATGGTTGTATGAAGGGCAGATTATGGCAAACTCATTGCGTTTATGGTAATGATCAAGGTATTTCAGGAGAAGTGATCTGCTAAAATGTTACATTTCAAAGTGTCCAACAAAAATGGTTACTGTATCAATATAAATAGATAATAGGGACGTACCCGTGCTTGATATTAAAAGAGTGCAGAAAGTAGAGTACAGAAGACTTGGATCTACTTCTCTCAAATGTATTCACTGATGACCTTGAAGTGGACATTTAAATCTCAATTATGGCAGATGCCACAAAATTAAATAAGACAATGCAATCAGGATACAATGTGGCTTCTATACTTAACACGCTGAGAAAATTTGGCTCAGCCAAAAAAATAAAAATAAAATATTAATAATTGTTAGGGTGGTTGTTTTGGTTAGAATTAATTTCATTCATGTGATCATTTATGGGAAAATGATTTGGAGAAACCAAAATGGTGTGAAACTGTGAAAATCGGTGTGTACTGCAAAATATAAATATTGTGTATAGATACGTTTTGGTTATAGATCAAGTGAGAAGACGTAACCAATTCAGGGAAAAAGTGAGAGAGCATTAAAAATAAAATCTATATTTATAATTTACATATTCCTTATATACAGTAAGGGAACAATGTATTTAATCCCCTGCTGATTTTGAATGTTTGTCCACTGACAAAGAAATGATCAGTCTATAATTTAATGGTAGGTGTATTTTAAAGGAACACTATAGGGTCAGGAACACAAACATGTATTCCTGACCGTATAGTGTTAAAACCTCCATCTAGCCCCCCCTGGGCCCCTCATGCCTTCCTAAATATAGCAAAATCTTACTTGTATTCAAGCCTGAAGCTGTAGCTCTGCAGGCTGTTTGTCTCAGAATAGCAAGCAGTCTGCTGACATCATCAGAAGTGGTGGCCTGATCCTATTACAATGCTTCCCCATAGGATTGGCTGATACTGACAAAGATACAGATAAGGGGCAGAGCCAGCATGATTCAAACACAGCCCTGGCCAATCAGCATCTCCCCATAGAGATGAATTGAATCAATGTTTCTCTATAAGGAAAGTTCAGTGTCTGCATGCAGAGGGAGGCGATACTGAATGTTCGGATGCATTTTAGGCAGCCGTGACCCAGGAAGGATCTCTAACAGCTATCTCAGGAGTGGCCAGTGAAGTTATCACTAGGCTGTAATGTAAACACTGCATTTTCTCTGAAAAGACAGTGTTTACAGCAAAAAGCCTGAAGGTAAGGATTCTACTCACCAGAACAAATTCAATAAGCTGTAGTTGTTTTGGTGACTATACTGTCCCTTTAACAGTGAGAGACAGAATTAAGAAACAAAATAAGACAAACTCATGTCAAAAAAAGTTATAAATTGATTTGCATGTCAATGGGTGAAATAAGTATTTGACCCCTTTGACTTGGTACTTGGTGGCAAAACCCTTGTTGGCAATCACAGAGGTCAGATGTTTCTTGTAGTTGGCCGCCAGGTTTGCACACATCTCAGGAGGGATTTTATCCCACTCCTCTTTGCAGATTCTCTCCAAGTCATTAAGATTTCGAGGCTGACGTTTGACAACTTGAACCTTCAGCTCCCTCCACAGATTATCTATGGGATTAAGGTCTGGAGACTGGCCAGGCCACTTCAGGACCTTAATGTGCTTCTTCTAGAGCCACTCCTTTGTTGCCTAGGCTGTGTGTTTTGCATCATTGTCATGCTGGAATACCCATCCACAACCAATTTTCAATGCCCTGCATTCTCACCCAAGGTTTGATGTTACATGGCCCCTTGGTCAATCGTCCCCTTGATGCAGTGCAGTTGTCCTGTCCCCTTAGCAGAAAAACACCCCAGAGTATAATGTTTCCACCTCCATGTTTGACAGTGGGGATGGTGTTGTTGGGGCTGTAGGCAGCATTCCTCCTCCTCCAAAGACGGCGAGTTGAGTTGATGCCAAAGAGCTTGATTTCGGTCTCATCTGACCACAACACTTTCACCCAATTCTCCTCTGAATCATTCATATGCTCATTGGCAAACTTGAGACGAGCCTGTACATGTGCTTTCTTGAGCAGAGGGACCTTGCGGGCGCTGCAGGATTTCAGTCCTTCACAGCCTAATGTGTTACCAATTGTTTTCTATGGTCCTAGCTGCTTTGAGATCATTAACAAGATTATCCTATGTAGTTCTGGGTTGATTCCTCACCATTCTCATGATCATTGAAACTCCACGAGGTGAGATCTTGCATGGAGCACCAGACCAAAGGAGACTGACAGTTATTTTGTGTTTCTTCCATTTGCGAATAATCACACCAACTGTTGTCACCTTCTCACCAAGCTGCTTGGTGATGGTCTTGTAGCCCATTCCAGCCTTCTGTAGGTCTACAATCTTGTCCCTGACATCCTTGGACAGCTCTTTGGTCTTGGCCATGGTAGAGAGTTTGAAATCTGGTTGGTTGGTTGGTTGATTGATTTCTTCTGTGGACAGGTGTCTTTTATACAGGTTACGAGCTGAGATTAGGAGGACTCCCTTTAAGAGAGTGTTCCTAATCCCAGCTTGTTACCGGTATAAAAGACACCTGGGAGTCAGAAATATTGCTGATTGATAGGGGATCAAATGCTTATTTCAATCATTGACATGCAAATCAATTTATAACTTTTTTGACATGCATTTTCTGGAAAAACAAATGTGTTATTCTGTCGTTCACTGTCAAAATACACCTACCATTAAAATTATAGACTGATCATTTCTTTGTCAGTGGACAAACGTTCAATATCAGCAGGGGGTCGTACTTTTTTCCCTCACTGTATATTTTTTTGAGTGCTCCCCTTTTTTCCTCTATTGGTCACTTTTCACTTTATCTGTAAATAAAATCCGCATTTAGTGGCTCTGTTCCAGCCATCAATCGTCTTTTCCGCATCAATCTGCACTTAGTTTGGCGAACTTTTGGAAAAAAACCTAACATGCATTATTTATGGAAAGCATTAGAGTGTATGATACAAGAAATACTATGTTCTCAGTCTTCCTATTATCCCATTTATTATGGACACATAAATCTGTCCATCCAGCCCTTTTCTTTTCTATAGTGTATACAATAGGGGCACTCTATGCCACATAGACATCTATTTAGATTTCATTTATATTGTGTAATAAATGACTTTTTTCAATGTTTACATTGTGTGACATATAGATTTAATGAGTTACAACGGTCGTCAGGTCAAGTTTTTTCTAGGTTTGAACTGATGAAATCTTAAAACTTACAGTTCCTTTGAGAAATATGTCCTCCTTATTCTAAGTCCACAAAAACCTCTTCAGAAGAGTCCATGCTCTCTATATTGTCATTCATCAAATCTACATCCTACTCGCTCAACTTAATCAGTGGGTCCAATCTGCAGTTCTACTAGATCCCATCCTGTCACTTGGTTCCGATCCCGAAGGCTGCTCTTCCAATTGTGTTTACTACTGTATACTGTGACCCTGGGAGGGACCGACCATTAAACATGTCACTGTCATTAGTACACTGTGACCCTGGGAGGGACTGACCATTAAACATGTCACTGTCATTAGTACACTGTGACCCTGGGAGGGACTGACCATTAAACATGTCGCTGTCATTAGTACACTGTGACCCTGGGAGGGACCGATCATTAAACATGTCACTGTCATTAGTACACTGTGACCCTTGGAGGGACTGACCATTAAACATGTCACTGTTATTAGTACACTGTGACCCTGGGAGGGACTGACCATTAAACATGTCACTGTCATTAGTACACTGTGACCCTGGGAGGGACCGACCATTAAACATGTCACTGTCATTAGTACATTGTGACCCTGGGAGGGACTGATCATTAAACATGTCACTGTCATTAGTACACTGTGACCCTGGGAGGGACCGATCATTAAACATGTCACTGTCATTAGTACACTGTGACCCTTGGAGGGACTGACCATTAAACATGTCACTGTCATTAGTACACTGTGACCCTGGGAGGGACTGACCATTAAACATGTCACTGTCATTAGTACACTGTGACCCTGGGAGGGACCGACCATTAAACATGTCACTGTCATTAGTACACTGTGACCCTGGGAGGGACTGACCATTAAACATGTCACTGTCATTAGTACGCTGTGACCCTGGGAGGGACCGACCATTAAACATGTCACTGTCATTAGTACACTGTGACCCTGGGAGGGACCGACCATTAAACATGTCACTGTCATTAGTACACTGTGACCCTGGGAGGGACTGACCACTAAACATGTCACTGTCATTAGTACGCTGTGACCCTGGGAGGGACCTGTGGCGAAACCAGCTTCGCCACTGTGAACTGGAGAGGCCTGGTTGCTAGCCTCCTGCCCTGCGACTACGGCCCCTGGACATATTGCTCTATAAAAACTATATTTGGGCATGTAATAATTTATATTACTGATACTGGGCCTTTAAGGGCCATCCTTGAACTTATTTGGATTATGGTGATACTGTACCTTTAAGACGGTGGAACATGGTACTTTAACCCTGCCTTTAATATCCTGTCTGTATTTCTATGTTGAGTTAACCTGGGATATAGATATGCAGTATTCATCTGATTGTTCAGTAGAATCACTCCATTCAGTATATTGAGTGAAACTACCGAACAACCAGACCACCCAGGAATAAGTGTGCCTCCAATTACCGGTTGCAACAATGTTGCAAACAGGTAATTGGCAATCCATGTAATGTGTTCTGTGTCCTCTGGGTGGCCGCCATTCGGGAGCTGAACACGTGGCGGCGGCCATCTTAAACTACCGAACAGGGGTGTTTTGCCGTTGAGTGTCTGGAACTAAAATCGGACACTTGACTAGGCAAACACCGCTGAGACCTCCATACTTCCAGAGATTCGTATAGAAACTACCGAATGACCCGCCGTTCGGTAGAAAGAAACTCACGAACTAGGGGATTCATGCGAATCCCCCTTAGTCTCTATAACACCAGTAATTCGTCTGTTTCATTCACTTGTTTGTGACCGACCGCAGGGCCAAAATGCATGGAACTGTTTTCGGATACTTTACCCATGCGGTCGGTCAAATCTTTGGAACCTCATATCTCCCGAACCATTCATCCGAATGACCTGATTCTTGAATATGTTGTCCCCCTGAATAAGGGCTATCAGGGGATACCTGTTTTGGAGGTGTAGCATATGTATTTGGGGTACATCCAGGAATTGGGGAAAAGGGTGTACGGTATAATTATGTTAAGTGCTAATCTAAGGGGAGGAAATGTGTGGGAGGTACATCCATGTGATTGGTTAAATTCATCCTCCCCCTGGGAGTGTCCTGTATGTACTTGTTTGTAATAAAAGCCAGACTGGGTGTCCCAGTCCAGAGTTCCTGTTTTACCCTCAAAGTGATGTGTCGTCTCATTATTGGGGGGGAGGATTTATTGCATGCTGTTCCAGTTGACTGCTAGGAGTACAAGCCTATTCGTATGGTTCCTATTCAATGGTCTACAGCATTCATATGCTTGGGAGAATTTAAAAGGTTTCTCGGATTCAGTGTTCGTGTGTCTCCAGTCGGGAGAATGGTGTTTGCAGTAGCTGCCTGTGCATCTGTAAAGGGGATTATCGCCTAAACTGGATTTTATCCTCTTGTAAGTGAAACGGTCCGTTACAATTGGTGGCAAGCGGCGGGATCGTTCCTACAACCAGAGGGACAGCTACAGACAACACCATTTCTGGATCACAAATTGAGGGCAACGCTAGTATCCGTACAGCGACCCTATCTACAAAGGAAATCAGGAAATGGAAGGAGACAGAGTCGCAGCTGCTACAGCACCTCCAAGGGAGGAGGAGAAATCCGAGTTTATCAGGGAATATAGGAGAAGGATAGCTCTATTCTCACCAGCCCGAGCGGAGCAGATGGCATCCCGGGTCTACGACGATGTACAGGCATACCTCATGCTGCTATTGACGCAGAGGATCCAACAAGCTTGGTCCTGTGAGGAACCACAACAGGCAGGTGGAGATGGGACCAAGTTCTCTCCACCGGGCCCAACGGTATGGTGGGCAGCAGGCCCAGATCCCCAGCGGCAATGTGTACCCCAGGGAGATGAAGGTGTCGTCCTTCCTCCCCAGCGGCAGGCTGAGTTACAGGGGGCAGAGGTTGTTGTTCCTGCCCCCCAGCAGAAAAGTGATATGCCAGGAAGGCAGTGTGAAGTAAAGGGAGAGGAGAGCAGCGTCCTCCCTCCCCAGCGGCAGTGTGTGTCTCCGGGAGCTGATGGTGTCGTCCATCCTCCCCAGCGGCAGGCTGAGTTACAGGGGGCAGAGGTTGTTGTTCCTGCCCCCCAGCAGCAAAGTGATGTGCCAGGAAGGCAGTGTGAAGTGAAGGGAGAGGAGAGCAGCGTCCTCCCTCCCCAGCGGCAGTGTGTACCCCAGGGAGCTGAAGGTGCCGTCCTTCCTCCCCAGCGGCAGTGTGTCCTGCAGGGAGCAGAGACAGTCAGTCTCGCACCCCAGCCGCAGGACAAGGGAATGAAAGGGGAAACAGCTGGTGAAAAAAGTGAAACGGTCCGTTACAGGACCGACCATTAAACATGTCACTGTCATTAGTACACTGTGACCCTGGGAGGGGACGACCATTAAACATGTCACTGTCATTAGTACACTGTGACCCTGGGAGGGGCCGACCATTAAACATGTCACTGTCATTAGTACACTGTGACCCTGGGAGGGACTGACCATTAAACATGTCACTGTCATTAGTACGCTGTGACCCTGGGAGGGTCCAACCATTAAACATGTCACTGTCATTAGTACATTGTGACCCTGGGAGGGACTGACCATTAAACATGTCACTGTCATTAGTACGCTGGGACCCTGGGAGTGACTGACCATTAAACATGTCACTGTCATTAGTACGCTGTGACCCTGGGAGGGACCGACCATTAAACATGTCACTGTCATTACTACGCTGTGACCCTGGGAGGGACTGACCATTAAACTTGTCACTGTGACCCTGGCAGGGACCGACCATTAAACATGTCACTGTCATTAGTACACTGTGACCCTGGGAGGGACTGACCATTAAACATGTCACTGTCATTAGTACACTGTGACCCTGGGAGGGACTGACCATTAAACATGTCACTGTCATTAGTACACTGTGACCCTGGGAGGGACTGACCATTAAATGTGTCACTGTCATTAGTACACTGTGACCCTGGGAGGGACTGACCATTAAACATGTCACTGTCATTAGTACGCTGGGACCCTGGGAGTGACTGACCATTAAACATGTCACTGTCATTAGTACGCTGTGACCCTGGGAGGGACCGACCATTAAACATGTCACTGTCATTACTACGCTGTGACCCTGGGAGGGACTGACCATTAAACATGTCACTGTCATTAGTACACTGTGACCCTGGGAGGGACTGACCATTAAACATGTCACTGTCATTAGTACACTGTGACCCTGGGAGGGACTGATCATTAAATGTGTCACTGTCATTAGTACACTGTGACCCTGGGAGGGACTGACCATTAAACATGTCACTGTCATTAGTACACTGTGACCCTGGGAGGGACCGACCATTAAACATGTCACTGTAATTAGTACGCTGTGACCCTGGGAGTGACTGACCATTAAACATGTCACTGTCATTAGTACGCTGTGACCCTGGGAGGGACCGACCATTAAACATGTCACTGTCATTACTACGCTGTGACCCTGGGAGGGACTGACCATTAAACATGTCACTGTGACCCTGGCAGGGACCGACCATTAAACATGTCACTGTCATTAGTACACTGTGACCCTGGGAGGGACTGACCATTAAACATGTCACTGTCATTAGTACACTGTGACCCTGGGAGGGACCGACCATTAAACATGTCACTGTCATTAGTACGCTGTGACCCTGGGAGGGACTGACCATTAAACATGTCACTGTCATTAGTACACTGTGACCCTGGGAGGGACCGACCATTAAACATGTCACTGTCATTAGTACACTGTGACCCTGGGAGGGACTGACCATTAAACATGTCACTGTCATTAGTACACTGTGACCCTGGGAGGGACCGACCATTAAACATGTCACTGTCATTAGTACACTGTGACCCTGGGAGGGACCGACCATGAAACATGTCACTGTCATTAGTACACTGTGACCCTGGGAAGGATCGACCATTAAACCTGTCACTGTCATTAGTACACTGTGACCCTGGGAGGGACTGACCATTAAACATGTCACTGTCATTAGTACACTGTGACCCTGGGAGGGACTGACCATTAAACATGTCACTGTCATTAGTACACTGTGACCCTGGGAGGGACTGACCATTAAACATGTCACTGTCATTAGTACACTGTGACCCTGGGAGGGACTGACCATTAAACATGTCACTGTCATTAGTACACTGTGACCCTGGGAGGGACTGACCATTAAACATGTCACTGTCATTAGTACACTGTGACCCTGGGAGGGACCGACCATTAAACATGTCACTGTCATTAGTACACTGTGACCCTGGGAGGGACTGACCATTAAACATGTCACTGTCATTAGTACGCTGTGACCCTGCTTTGATGAACATACTCATAATGCAAATCAATATGTGCTAAATGAAGGTTATAATAAAAAAGGGACATTACTATTCAAAAACGTCTCACCTCCAAAGGGGCCTCTGAAGCTAGGGGTTTGGGCGGGGTCCTTAACCCCCAAGGGAATGTCCAGAAAAACTTTCTAGAGTCTAACTGTACCAGAATTCCATCTCATTGGCTACCAATCCTTACTGTGGCGCAACATCAAACCATTGGATAAAGATTTGCCTTTTTAATAATAGCTTGACATAAGGTGCCTACCACTTAACCGAGTTCCAAGGAGTTATTGATACATGTCATCACCATTAGCATCCAGTCTGTTTGTCTTTTCCAATCCTCTCATTACGGATCTCCCATCCAACATTACTCACTGTGAACCTTCAGAGGCTAATTCTTCAGCCTTTAACATGCCTAAGTAGAGATTCAAGCGTGTGTAAGATGAATGGAGCCATTACTAATTGATCGATACTTGTAGCAGTATTAATGGCCTTTCCTTTTGCCAGAAAGATAATAGAAGCCTACAAACTGCAAACTGTGTGTTGGAACGTTAAGTCATTACCTTCTAATTGTCTGCACGGATCCTTAGATCCTGCTAACTTTCTCATCCACATAGAGAGCTCAGGACAAAAAGATTTTATTTCTTCTATATAGTATAGCAGGTACATTAAGCTGATCTTTAAGGTTGGTTAAGGAATGCCAAAATATCAACGGTCACATTATTATAACAATCAGTTTTTAAGGATTAAAACTATTTGATCTATTTGCCTCAACAATTAGACCACTTCCCAGGAAAGACATCTTTTTAGTGGTCCTTCCATCTAGTTTCTCTCTATAATCTCTATTAATTGTGTCTATTTCCAAATCAAAGCTCTAGCTACTGAATTAGATACACCAACCTGCAAAGGGTTTGGTCTGTTTGTATTTTCAGTTACTTCAACAAAGCATCACATGCTATTCAATCTGTAAGAAGGACGAGCCACAGACTAGTTTTAGTGCTTATCTTATCGGTCAAAGAATTGTGTATGGACAGAGGTAATAACCCACCATGACCATGACATTATTTACAAAAACATATCCTTAAATTAATTAGATAATTCAGATACATTTTATAAATAGCAGTTAATAAATCAGTGAAGAAATCTGCATTTTTTGAGTTAATAAAGAACTCCTAGATGTTTTTTGAGACATAAGTGGAAATTGCTTGAAATTGGAAGATTCTGTTTTACTTTGTTCGGTTCGGTTCTACAACACTTAGGAGGACACTGTTCGGTGGAAACGTTCCCACGAACAAGGGGAACAAGCTCCAGGGTAAGAATATTGACTATGTTCGGTAGTTTCTTCGGTTTTAAACTACTGAACTAGACTGACCACTAGCCCTTATCTTATGGAACTGTTTTGGGCAGGAACCTCGTGTGCGGTCGGTCAAGTTAAGACTTCCACGAAATTCCCGAACCCCTGAACCGAGCTGGGTGATTTTTGGATATGTTGGTGATCCAGATGTAGCTTTTAGTTTTTAGTTTTTTGTTTTTTTTAGTATTTAAAAGGTACTTTGGGATGTTTGTTAAATGTGTGTTTTTTTGTGACCGTAGAGAACTGAGTTTTGTACAGTTCCTGACTCAATTATCTCCCAGACAGGGGAAGGATTATCCTGTTTTCGGGGGGAGTGTCATGGGCGTGCTTGTCTGTGTTCAGAATTGGCCAGAATAAATCATTGCATCATCACGGTTGCGATTGGCAGTTGGCATAACTTGCTATATGTTGGGTTTATTTTTATCTATTTTTTTTATTCAATGTATTAATAAATGTTTCTTGGGTTTTAAACTGATTTATGTAAAGAATATGTTATAGACCTGCTTTATACACATAATTCAGCTAACTTAATATATTTTTTATCATTAAAGTTACAACATAATCTGCAGCAATGTATAGTTGGTAACTGATACACACAAATGTTTGCAACAATACAATTCAAGTCAACAATACAAGTTACAAAGTTACATGAAACTCTCTTAGATAGAATAAACGTTAACATCAGGAAAAGGTGCAAAGCCAAGAGCTTTATGATAAGAGTATATATATATATATACTACTATAGATACAATATAATATAATTTACAATACAAATACAATAATATAGAAAACCAGAAGCAGTGGATGTAGTGCCTTTTAGGTCCTTTGTGCTTTATGGAATGACAAAAATAGTCGAAAATACAGGAAATGATAGTGTAGCATATCTTAAATATGTAGGAAAAAACAAAGAAGTGCACTTACACTTTCTGGAGCTAAAGCACAGCTCCAACGTGTGTGCTTGAGGAGTATGATCCTCGCTTGTGGATATAGTGTGGCTTCTTCTCTATGGGTAAGTCCTTGTTTGTTACGGTGGAAGATCTTGTGGAAGGAGAACAGAGTAAGATAATATAGAGTAGTATATCGGTTGAAGGATATTATGTGGGTAAGTATATATGCACTCACATATAGTGGAGCCCTACATTGGCTTCTAAAGTATAGCATGAAGTGGTATGGTCCCCACTCTGGGATACATAGGGAGGGCAGGTACTCTTCATATGGATATGGTAGGACAATATAAAACAATATAGTACACTCTATGTGAGAGTATAAAATCCAACTTACTTACATTAAAATTAGCAAATATGGATTGCTAAATTCTACAGACATAGGTGGTATATACCCCCCCTCCAAAAAAAACAACAATATCTGTGATCCATTAATGTATCTCACCTTTTATTTAGGCTTTATCAAAGTGTCACATGATATGGGGACCTTCTCTGTTTTAATAGCAGAGATTTGATTTTAAAATAATGCTCATGTAAGGTCATAGTCAAAAAAAAGTATAAAAACTAAATATAGACTAGATGGGAAGGAGAGGGAAATCCTTGATTTTTCTTTTTGGTTAATTTTCAATCTATTCATCCAAAAGAACCCCCATTTTTATGGATATCCCTCACATCAATTTGGAGTAACCCCTTTCTTCCCAATTCAGTCTATATTTAGTTTTTATTCTGTTTTCCTTCCATGAGATCTTCCACCATAAGCCACAAGAACTTGCCCACAGAGAAGCAAGTAGTCACACTATATCTACAAGTGGGGGTCATACTGCCCAAGCACATACGTTGGAGCTGTGCTATCGCTCCAGAAGAGTGTGCACGTTCTATTTCTGCTATAAATGATCATTCTATAAACCACAAAAGACATTCAAACCACTACATGCCCTCTCCCTGGTTTTTCACATTTCTGTTCCTCGGAGAAGACAGACACTAGACCTAGCCGACTGTTGGGCCGACTGTTAGAACTGTACCAGTCTATCAAAACACAGAATTGTCCTTTCTTTCTTTTTTTCTATAATATAATCATAACCGAAAAGTAACTGAAGCATAAATCAACATTTTAATTCAAACTAATGGTTTCACTAAAAAAAAAAAGTTTTTATTTTGTAACTTTACTTACTGTATAAATTAAAACAAATGGTCTAGCAGGATTTCGAAACTAATTTGAACTAATTATTGATTTTTGTATTGTGGCCAAGAAATGAAAGTAGTAAGTCTGTCTGCTTTAGGTTAAATTGCTTGAAACAAACCTTGGTTTGTGCTGTTGGAGTCTGCTGTGCTTTGGAGATGTTATAAACAAATCGACGGACGCCAGATTTTATACATCAATTTATTTCAGACACGAGCACGCCACTAATTCTCCGTGCACACATAGAAATGCCCTAATCCTAATAATGAAATTCAACAAACAATACCACCAAAAGAAATACATCCATTTTAACACTTGCTTTTCCTATTACTACAAGTAATATATATATGAAAACAGTGTATTTTGCAGAATTTTGTTAATGTTAAAATATCATCAAAGCTACTTATATGTTGTGGTAACTTTAAATCAATTCAACATTTTTAAATATTTTTTAAAAAAAATAATGTTTGATCTACCTGCCACACACATCATCATTTGTATTAAAACTCAAATTTAAACAATTCTTTTTCTTTCACAATTCAGGATTAAAAAAGTGCTTCGTGTTATTAACTGACCATTAAATGCCACAATTTAGGCCAAAACTGTTTTCCTCAAAAGGATATTGTAGGCACCCAAACCACTTCATCTCATTGCAATGGTCTTGAAGCAGTGTCCTCGTACTCCTTAGTTTTTAATGACAAAAAACTACAATGATTTCATGGCAATACTAAGGCTGCTTCCATGGGCAGTTTACCAGAAAGCCACAAGAGGTGCTTCCTGGAGTTTCACACGGTGTGCTATCGGTGCTGGCCTCCCCAGATGAAGGGCATTGCACCCCTGACAGCACCAAGCGACCAGAGGTCAACATCCAAATCCCCAGCAGACAAATGGAGGTTACAGCCAGCATGGGAGAAAGAAAGTGCGCACATAGAAGAATGCTGCTAGAACAAGGTTTTATATATAGTTATCATAACCGCTGAATTTACTGAATTGTGTTGAACATGTGAACTGAGTTATACAGGTTGGGTCAAATGACACAGGAGACCTCTGGGACCCATTTTGAAAAAACAAACAATAAACTTAGCTAGGGATCTTGAAAAATTTTTACAATTTTGGACAAATATTGATAGGCAAACTGTTAGAGAATAGACATAGATAACAACATCCAAGAGTTCTAGTGGGTACCGATAAAAAATACTTTAAAAAAAATGTCTCAGAAGATATATACTTGATAAGGAAGTATAGACCATGCTTGCTCATCCAGTTAGGCAGTAATATGTGATCGATCACTACAATTAACGATTCTTTGGAGCCATTGGGGGCTGCTACCGACCTACCTATCGTCTATATTCTCTTAATCCAACACCCTAGCTTTAGAAGGTACAAATTAGCCTGAATATGGGCTTCAAGAGCTCACTTTGACTCTTGTATATAGTTGATTTTTGTTTTACATTGTCCATTATTTTCCTACTGTTTAGGCATTGTCGGTGGCCAGTGCCTCCCTCAAGTTCCTCTATGGGGTTTACAACTTCCCTGCACATACAGGTTCCACTTTGGACACACTGAAGGCACCTTACATGGCAAAATATAAATGTTTAGAGTATATTGATTTTTGGTGTACAAGATCAAAGATATTACCCATCTACCAACCTCACATGAAGATATTATAATATTATAATGCCAGGGGACTGAATATAATATTATACATATACATTGTTTAGAGACTTAGAAAAGCCTCCACAGATATCATATGTCTTCAAGAAACACACCCTGCCTATTAATGCCTATTAATAAATAGGCATGTAGCATTCTCACTGGATAAAGCAATTACTGGACCCACATACACTATCTTCTGTGCAACCGTATAGTGAAAGTATCTCCCCTGCAGGTCCATGTAGGCCCTTTGGGCATGGAGGGGAGATTCGCGAGCTGGAAGGGAGAAATTAATCCGGACACCCTCTGCGCATTATTGGCAGATTTGTTGTCTCCCTTTCGTGAGCTCTGATATCGTTAGAGCGCTGGCATGGTAACCAGTGGCAACACTCGGAAACACTGGACCTCGTGAGAGGGTGAGGCATGGTCTTTAACCTGAATAACTGGACCACCAGGGATTAATGTGCCCCTCTCCCATGCAAGGTAATAAGTGGGAGAGTAGAGCAAATGTGATATAGACATATACATATTTTAATGATTAAACTAATCCAAGCATGATGGAAAAAAGAGCTAGATATTGAATTCTTAGCTGAGAATATAAAAGCCACGAAGGCATCACCTCATGTGTCTCCCATCTATAATTGCAAAGGAATATACTGTATATAGATGGTAGAATCAGCCAAATTTGCCCATAAATACCCAAACAGCCCCAACACGTGCTGGAGATGCAGCTCAGACATATTTGGTGGATTTGTTTGGTTATACAGCCCTACTGGTGCACAACTTCAACGATTCTTTTGTCCATATTATTGCAGACAAAAATAAAAGCCCAACCTGAAAACGTTATTTTATTTATGTTGCTGAGAGCGATACCAAGATTAAAGCTAAAATTAAAGTATCAAGTATTAATTACAACCAATAATCTCATAGCCAGACTTTGGAAAACAATCAAGATCTCAGCACACAAAGTGTTTATCCAATAAGTCTACTTAAACTGGACATATGAAATCATGGCACATACCCACTTGCATCAAAACACAGTGATAAATAAAGCAAAGGACTTGTGCAACGCATTCCTAGAGGAGCAAAATAAGGTGTCAAAAGGTGTGTTGTACTAGGAAGACCATATTATATCTATATTATACTCTCTGACACGGGACTTACCCAACTAGACTGTGACCATTGACGAAAATACTCATCTCACTTTGACTTTATCCATTTCATTCAGACACAGAGGGAGTACAGACCAGTTGGTACTTACTAGCAAGAAGGTATGTGGCCGAAAGGATAATCTACCAAGTCAACACCCTGCCGGAGATACATTATTTTACCTACAATCTTTTGCTCTTGTTTTTGTTTTGTCTCTTTTTTATGTTTTTTGTTTATGCTCATGCTTAGGAAGGCTGAACTTGATGGACGCAAGTCTCTTTTCAGCTATGTAACTATGTAACTATGTAACTATGCTACTTACATGTTCGGGCTTATGGTTTCTTGGATGGCGGACAAATTTAGACTTTGTCGAATCTCTGGTAGAAACCAGGATAGCTCTTTACTGTGACCACCTTATTTTTGATACCAACAGCTAAAACACCAAAGGGTTCAGACATTTAGGCTACGAGAAACCCATTATTATGTCACTATTATCCTCTGTTACAGTGAAAAGGTACCATTGGTTACATCATTCCTGTGACCTACATGAATACAGCCAACTATACAATATATGATGGAATACTAATCAAAATTGTCAAATTAAAAAAAATAGCAGATAAGTGGAGATTCTAAACACGTGTCTGACCTTAATGTTGAAATGCAAACTGAAAACTAAAATGCAAAAAAAAGAAACATAAGGAAAAAAAGGACACAATATATTAAATATACTAACACAATATATTAAATACATTAACACAATATATTAAATATAATAACACAATATATTAAATATACTAACACAATATATTAAATATACTAACACAATATATTAAATACATTAACACAATATATTAAATATAATAACACAATATATTAAATATACTAACACAATATATTAAATACATTAACACAATATATTAAATATAATAACACAATATATTAAATATACTAACACAATATATTAAATATACTAACAAACACAATATAATAAATACATTAACACAATATATTAAATATACTAACACAATATATTAAATATACAAACACAATAAATTAAATATACTAACACAATAAATTAAATATACTAACACAATATATTAAATATACTAACAAACACAATATATTAAATACATTAACACAATATATTAAATATACTAACACAATATATTAAATATACTAACAAACACAATATAATAAATACATTAACACAATATATTAAATATACTAACAAACACAATATATTAAATATACAAACACAATAAATTAAATATACCAACACAGTAAATTAAATATACTAACACAATATATTAAATATATTAACACAATATACTAAATATACTAACACAATAAATTAAATATACTAACACAATATATTAAATATACTAACACAATATATTAAATATACTAAAAACACAATATATTAAATATACTAACACAATATATTAAATATAATAACAAACACAATATATTAAATACATTAACATAATATATTAAATATACTAACACAATGTATTAAATACATTAACACAATATATTAAATATAATAACACAATATATTAAATATACTAACACAATATATTAAATATACTAACAAACACAATATAATAAATACATTAACACAATATATTAAATATACTAACACAATATATTAAATATACAAACACAATAAATTAAATATACTAACACAATAAATTAAATATACTAACACAATATATTAAATATACTAACAAACACAATATATTAAATACATTAACACAATATATTAAATATACTAACACAATATATTAAATATACTAACAAACACAATATAATAAATACATTAACACAATATATTAAATATACTAACAAACACAATATATTAAATATACTAACACAATATATTAAATATACTAACACAATATATTAAATATACTAACAGACACAATATATTAAATATACTAACACAATATATTAAATATACTAACACAATGTATTAAATACATTAACACAATATATTAAATATACTAAAAAACACAATATATTAAATGTATTAACACAATGTATTAAATATACTAACAAACACAATATATTCAATGTATTAACACACTATATTAAATATACTAACACAATATATTAAATGTATTAACACACTATATTAAATATACTAACACAATTTATTAAATACATTAACGCAATATATTAAATATACTAACACAACATATTAAATATATTAACACAATTTATTAAATACATTAACACAATATATTAAATATACTAACACAATATATTAAATATATTAACACAATTTATTAAATACATTAACACAATATATCAATATATTAAATATACTAACACAATATATTAAATATATTAGCACAATATATTAAATACATTAACACAATATATTAAATATACTAACACAATTTATTAAATATATTAACACAATATATTAAACTGTTGCTGCTTACTGCTACAAGAACACTGATGGGTCTTGTTTAGACTTGTGCACAACTGGAAATTTTGGTTTGGCTGAATAAATAATTTTTCTAGAAGTTAAAGTTGCGTTCAGGATGTTTCGATGCTCATTTATGTGATAGTTCGGCCTGGCCACATTTTGTCCATGGAAATTAATTCAGAGAAACATTCAGACAAAACAAAAAGGGCAACACAAATGTGCCAATTGGTGTAAAGCAAAATATACAAATGATATTAATATTACGTGTGTATGAATACAGCACACTGATAGGTTCCGCCTCTCCATTTGGATCTCAAATCAAAAAGTAGTGATTTGCACAAAATGCAAAAAAAAACCCTCGTGGCTATTAAAAGGGAAAAATATATATAATGATATAAATACCCTAAATTAGAAGGTGCGAAGACTCCTCAATGTCTTCAATATCATACAATCATACATATTATCTCAAATCAAGTGAGATAAAGTAGCCAGTAGAGGGGAAGAGATGAGAAACCATAAATAGATATATATATATACTTATAGATTATACATACAGTAGATATAATATATAAGTATATAAATATAGATCTTTTCCCCTCTACTGGTCACTTCTCACTTGATCTGTGTATATAACATGTAGGGGTCACCCTAGCCATAGATCATTTTTTTCCATCAATAATCTCTTTTTTTGGTACCACAGTTGTAACTCCCGATATTGAATGCATCCACAGGAGTTGTTTGCCCGGTTATATGTCCACATGGTGCTTCAGAAATACGAAATTTGACCAAACAACCATTTGGCCCAAATTTGTCAGAATTCTTATTGAGGTAAATTATTCACTAAAGTGGGTACTATGGAAAGTTGACAAGAGAATTGTACATATTATTTCTAAATGGCCGAATTTGAAACATTCTCTATCTACGCAATTATTTTTGACTTGGCACCGTATTCATGTTTCCCATATCATACAATATAGGTGTAATGTTATTTATTTAAAGTTTTCACAGAAGCCATTTGGGTTTATTCATGAAACACTGAATTTTACCGAATTGAAAAGTGAATTGCTAAATTTAGGCAAAACAGCTGATGTAAAAAAATTTCTCTTGTTCTGCTGTAGTCACAGTTTGAATATTCTTGCCTGGATTTTGCATGTTGGTTTCCAATTCACTTCTGTTCAAAACACCATGGCATTAATAACTCGCACTATAGGTGGGGCTTGCTGGGTTTGTTCCCAGTCTGGCTAAGAGTGATCAGACTAGTGTTATCCCAGTTTGTAGTGGTATTTATCACACTTTATATGACCACTTTAATTTACTGTTTTCTGACCTTGCGAGGTCTCCAATATTTTTTCTTTTTCTAACAGGGTTTGACATTAAACGAAAGATAACAGTAGAAAATGTCAGCTTTGATGTATGGCTGCTATTGAAAAATCAAACTATGGCAAGAGTTGTCCTGGTTTTCTCTTTGTAGTGTCTAATAATTGCACGAGTGGATAGACAGCTGACACTTTTTGTTGGATAATATACAGAATGTTCATCACTGTGATGTGGCAGGGGTCAGTGAAAAAAAAGCCACTTATCACAAAATAAAATGGATTTGGGGCGTATGTTAGAATACGTCCCTGTGTATCGTTCTCCATTATCACTATTAAAGAAAAGCATTGTGCAATGCTGTGTTTTTCTGTGAATATCTGGGTTATTTACCAAAGTGTGAATTCAAAGGGAATTTCAAATTTAAGGTCAGAGTCTGAACGCTCACTTTGAATTCCCACTTTAGTGAAGAGAGCAGTATGTGGTGTATTAATTGTGGCAGAACCACTGCCTTTTCATGGAGTTCCTCCCATATTGTGTGTGTTCCCCTGTAATTTTCGTATAATGTGCCTACTCCCCATTTGGGAGAGCCCCCACGAAAGGAACTTATTAGTCTCCCTCAAATTCCATTTAGAACACGAGTCAGAATGTTCAAATAGAACGTTCTCACCTCGATCATCGGTGCAAAACCGAAAGGGAAACAATTCATGAGAGCTCCCCTGGGTGGCCGCTACAATACAGACGAACGCCAGCCTGGGGGAGCATTCATGGATTGTTTCCCGACTCGCTCGTCTCCCGAACGAGGACCGGTACCACATTAGAACGTTCCCCCCAATTAATCAGAACGTTCACACTTGCAACATAGTGTGAAAACACAAGTGAAGTAATTAATGAGTGCTCCCCTGGGTGGCTGCCATTTTATATAGACGAATGCCAACCAGAGGGAGCATCGTACCCTTGCAGGTTTCAGCACCATAGCCTTGCAAACGGAGAGCGGTCGGGGAAGGTGCCCTGGTGTGGACACCTGAGGTTGGTGGGGACACTTTTGGGGCACTGGCTACTTTGGCGGATTTTCTGTGCCTGGGAAACAAAGGGACAGTTTATTTTCCTGCGCCTCGGCTTCCAGACACAGAGGATCATGGGATGAACACCCTTGTCTTTTGGGGTGAGAGACCCCTTGTATGTGTGGTGGGCTTTCTGTACCTGGAAGACAAAGGGACAACTACCCCCTTTCCTGTGCTTTGGCTCCCAGGTACAGAGGATATCCCCCGTGTGGACATGAGATGAAAACTCCTTACACAGGGACAATAAAATTGTGTTATACCTCCAGAACTGTGTGTCATCCAGTTACTGGGGGGAGGGAAAGGGTCTCTTGATATTTTGGAATGGTTCCTGAACGGTTCAAGGAAGGGAATTAACGAAGGTAACCAGACGGGTAAACCGCCAATTGCAAAAAACATTTAATAAATTGGTAAATATAGGTCAAAACAGCCGAACTGAGACCTTGTAGGATTTTACACTTTTTTCTAGTTACGTTTTAGTGAATAAACCCCTTTATATTAGTATGTAAGCGTTATAGTGTACTTCAGGGCAAACTCTGTTATTTACGAAGATTTAATATATGTGTTTGTTACTAGCTGGTAATTTAAGATCTTAAAACCGGAAGGGATCTCCAAATTGTAGGATTAAACAGCATGACTAAGACCTCTAGGCCGAAACGTTATATCTTTTTTTTGCCCTTTTTGATCTCCAATAAATCATTGTTTGCCTTCAGTCTACATTGTGACGCCTGGTGAACTCTACTTCTCGTATTATAAATGTCATTGTCATGGAATAGTCCACACCTCCAGTCGCACCGTTCTCTGTCCCCGTCCTGTCTTTGTGCCAGGTACAGTTATTACCGGGTGACACCAGTGCCACCGACTGCATCTTTGTTACATGTTATATATCAAGGTAAACTTTACAAGTGAATGAAAATAACTATAAAGCATTCACAGCACAGCAAGATTGTGAAAATAACTGGATTTTAACCTCATTCTGTCTGATGTTTTGTGGTCTGAGCCAGCAACCCTCTGTTGAGGACAAGGTGTGCAGTAATTACAATGCTGTCAGAGAGAGAACGGAGACACTCTGTTCAAAGGAGCAGCCTCCAGTCTCACGTTGATTCATTAGCAGCACCGAGCAGTGTAATTCCATGGACTCCATATATCCCGCCACGGAGACCCACTGATCATTAGAGCTATCTGCCTGTATACCATAACTGATAACACAGCATACACTAATGGGAAATACTGCATGATCTGTGTCAGTAACATGGCACAACATGGACTAATAACAGTCACATGTTTAATGGGATAAAGGGACCTAATGACAGTGACATGTTTAATGGGTTAAAGGGACAGTCCCATGTAGGAGCAAAGTGACCTAATGACAGTGACATGTTTAATGGGTTAAAGGGACAGTCCCATGTAGGAGCAAAGTGACCTAATGACAGTGACATGTTTAATGGGTTAAAGAGACAGTCCCATGTAGGAACAAAGTGACCTAATGACAGAGTTACATGATTAATGGGTTAAAGGGACAGTCCCATGTAGGAGCAAAGTGACCTAATGACAGCGACATGTTTAATGGGTTAAAGGGACAGTCCCATGTAGGAGCAAAGTGACCTAATGACAGTGACATGTTTAATGGGTTAAAGGGACAGTCCCATGTAGGAACAAAGTGACCTAATGACAGCGACATGTTTAATGGGTTAAAGGGACAGTCCCATGTAGGAGCAAAGTGACCTAATGACAGCGACATGTTTAATGGGTTAAAGAGAGAGTCCCATGTAGGAACAAAGTGACCTAATGACAGTGACATGTTTAATGGGTTAAAGGGACAGTCCCATGTAGGAACAAAGTGACCTAATGACAGCGACATGTTTAATGGGTTAAAGGGACAGTCCCATGTAGGAGCAAAGTGACCTAATGACAGCCACATGTTTAATGGGTTAAAGGGACAGTCCCATGTAGGAGCAAAGTGACCTAATGACAGTGTGGCGAAACCAACCTCGCCACTGGGCCCTGGAGAAGCCTGTTTGCTAGCCTCCTACCTGCTGACTATGGCCCCTGGGTTATTTGGGGCATATTGTACTGTATATTGCTGCTACTGGCCCTTTTAACAGCATCTATGGACATATTGGGACTTTTGGGACTACTGTCCCTTTAAGACTGTGATACATATTCTAGTGTACTGCCTGTAATATTATATGTGTATTAAGTTTAACCTGGGATATGTATGCAGCATTCATCTGATTGTTCGGTAGAATCACTCCATTTATTATATTGAGTGAAACTACCGAACAACCAGACCACCCAGGAATAAGTGTGCCTCCAATTACAGTTTGCAACAATGTTGCAAACGGGTAATTGGCAATCAGTGTAATGTATTCTTTGTCCTCTGGGTGGCCGCCATTCGGGAAACAAACACGTGGCGGCGGCCATCTTAAACTACCGAACAGCGGTGTTTTGCCGTCGAGTGTCTGGAACTAAAATCGGACACTTGACTAGGCAAACACCGCTGAGACCTCCATACTTCCAGAAATTCGTATAGAAACTACCGAATGACCCGCCGTTCGGTAGAAAGAACCCCATAAACAAGGGAATTCATTCAAACCCTCTCCAGGCTCTATAACACAGGCAATTCGCCTGTTTTCATTCCCTTGTTTGTGACCGACCGCAGGGCCAAAATGCATGGAACTGTTTTCGGATACTTTACCCATGCGGTCGGTCAAATCTTTAGAACCCCATATCTCACGAACCATTCATCCGAATTACTTGAATTTTGGATATGTTGTCCCCCTGAATAAGGGCTATCCAGCGATGCTGGATTTAAAGGTGTACCCCCGGGTTTTGGGGTACATCCAGAACTTGGCTGAAAAAGTGTACCGGATAATTGAGTTTAATGTTATCTGAGGGGAGGGGATGTGTGGGCTGAACCATGTATGTGATTGGTTATTTTATGCCTCCCCCTGGGTGTGGCCTGTATGTGGATTAGTGTAATAAAAGCCAGGCTGGATGAGCCAGTCCAGAGTTCCTGTTTTACCCTCAAAGTGATGTGTCGTCTCATTATTGGGGGAAGGATTTAATGTATGCTGTTCCAGTTGACTGCTAGGAGTACAAGCCTATTCGTATGGTTCCTATTCAATGGTCTACAACATTCATACGCTTGGGAGAATTTAAAGGTTTCTCGGATTCGGTGATTATGGTGTCTGCCAGAGTGCTTGGAGTCCTCAGGAAGCACTAGGAGCATCTATTAACGGAGGTACCAAGTCGGGGTGCCAGGTGATCCGTTACAGACAGTGACATGTTTAATGGGTTAAAGGGACAGTCCCATGTAGGAGCAAAGTGACCTAATGACAGTGACATGTTTAATGGGTTAAAGGGACAGTCCCAAGTAGGAGCAAAGTGACCTAATGACAGTGACATGTTTAATGGGTTAAAGAGACAGTCCCATGTAGGAACAAAGTGACCTAATGACAGTGACATGTTTAATGGGTTAAAGGGACAGTCCCATGTAGGAACAAAGTGACCTAATGACAGAGTTACATGATTAATGGGTTAAAGGGACAGTCCCATGTAGGAACAAAGTGACCTAATGACAGAGTTACATGTTTAATGGGTTAAAGAGACAGTCCCATGTAGGAACAAAGTGACCTAATGACAGTGACATGTTTAATGGGTTAAAGAGACAGTCCCATGTAGGAGCAAAGTGACCTAATGACAGCGACATGTTTAATGGGTTAAAGAGACAGTCCCATGTAGGAACAAAGTGACCTAATGACAGTGACATGTTTAATGGGTTAAAGGGACAGTCCCATGTAGGAGCAAAGTGACCTAATGACAGCGACATGTTTAATGGGTTAAAGGGACAGTCCCATGTAGGAGCAAAGTGACCTAATGACAGTGACATGTTTAATGGGTTAAAGGGACAGTCCCATGTAGGAACAAAGTGACCTAATGACAGCGACATGTTTAATGGGTTAAAGGGACAGTCCCATGTAGGAGCAAAGTGACCTAATGACAGCGACATGTTTAATGGGTTAAAGAGAGAGTCCCATGTAGGAACAAAGTGACCTAATGACAGTGACATGTTTAATGGGTTAAAGGGACAGTCCCATGTAGGAACAAAGTGACCTAATGACAGCGACATGTTTAATGGGTTAAAGGGACAGTCCCATGTAGGAGCAAAGTGACCTAATGACAGCCACATGTTTAATAGGTTAAAGGGACAGTCCCATGTAGGAGCAAAGTGACCTAATGACAGCCACATGTTTAATGGGTTAAAGGGACAGTCCCATGTAGGAGCAAAGTGACCTAATGACAGTGACATGTTTAATGGGTTAAAGGGACAGTCCCATGTAGGAGCAAAGTGACCTAATGACAGTGACATGTTTAATGGGTTAAAGGGGCAGTCCCATGTAGGAGCAAAGTGACCTAATGACAGTGACATGTTTAATGGGTTAAAGGGACAGTCCCAAGTAGGAGTAAAGTGACCTAATGACAGTGACATGTTTAATGGGTTAAAGGGACAGTCCCATGTAGGAACAAAGTGACCTAATGACAGCGACATGTTTAATGGGTTAAAGGGACAGTCCCATGTAGGAGCAAAGTGACCTAATGACAGCGACATGTTTAATGGGTTAAAGGGACAGTCCCATGTAGGAGCAAAGTGACCTAATGACAGCCACATGTTTAATGGGTTAAAGGGACAGTCCCATGTAGGAGCAAACCAACCTAATGACAGTGACATGTTTAATAGGTTAAAGGGACAGTCCCATGTAGGAGCAAACCAACCTAATGACAGTGACATGTTTAATAGGTTAAAGGGACAGTCCCATGCAGGACAAAGTGACCTAATGAAAGCGACATGTTTAATGGGTTAAAGGGACAGTCCCATGTAGGAGCAAAGTAACCTAATGCCAGTGACATGTTTAATGGGTTAAAGGGACAGTCCCATGTAGGAGCAAAGTGACCTAATGACAGTGACATGTTTAATGGGTTAAAGGGACAGTCCCAAGTAGGAGCAAAGTGACCTAATGACAGTGACATGTTTAATGGGTTAAAGAGACAGTCCCATGTAGGAACAAAGTGACCTAATGACAGTGACATGTTTAATGGGTTAAAGGGACAGTCCCATGTAGGAACAAAGTGACCTAATGACAGAGTTACATGATTAATGGGTTAAAGGGACAGTCCCATGTAGGAACAAAGTGACCTAATGACAGTGACATGTTTAATGGGTTAAAGAGACAGTCCCATGTAGGAGCAAAGTGACCTAATGACAGCGACATGTTTAATGGGTTAAAGGGACAGTCCCATGTAGGAGCAAAGTGACCTAATGACAGTGACATGTTTAATGGGTTAAAGGGACAGTCCCATGTAGGAACAAAGTGACCTAATGACAGCGACATGTTTAATGGGTTAAAGGGACAGTCCCATGTAGGAGCAAAGTGACCTAATGACAGCGACATGTTTAATGGGTTAAAGAGAGAGTCCCATGTAGGAACAAAGTGACCTAATGACAGTGACATGTTTAATGGGTTAAAGGGACAGTCCCATGTAGGAACAAAGTGACCTAATGACAGCGACATGTTTAATGGGTTAAAGGGACAGTCCCATGTAGGAGCAAAGTGACCTAATGACAGCCACATGTTTAATGGGTTAAAGGGACAGTCCCATGTAGGAGCAAAGTGACCTAATGACAGCCACATGTTTAATGGGTTAAAGGGACAGTCCCATGTAGGAGCAAAGTGACCTAATGACAGTGACATGTTTAATGGGTTAAAGGGACAGTCCCATGTAGGAGCAAAGTGACCTAATGACAGTGACATGTTTAATGGGTTAAAGGGGCAGTCCCATGTAGGAGCAAAGTGACCTAATGACAGTGACATGTTTAATGGGTTAAAGGGACAGTCCCATGTAGGAGCAAAGTGACCTAATGACAGTGACATGTTTAATGGGTTAAAGGGGCAGTCCCATGTAGGAGCAAAGTGACCTAATGACAGTGACATGTTTAATGGGTTAAAGGGACAGTCCCAAGTAGGAGCAAAGTGACCTAATGACAGTGACATGTTTAATGGGTTAAAGGGACAGTCCCATGTAGGAGCAAAGTGACCTAATGACAGTGACATGTTTAATGGGTTAAAGGGACAGTCCCATGTAGGAACAAAGTGACCTAATGACAGTGACATGTTTAATGGGTTAAAGGGACAGTCCCATGTAGGCGCAAATGGACCTAATGACAGTGACATGTTTAATGGGTTAAAGGGACAGTCCCATGTAGGAGCAAAGTGTCCTAATGACAGTGATATGTTTAATGGGTTAAAGGGACAGTCCCATGTAGGAGCAAAGTGACCTAATGACAGTGATATGTTTAATGGGTTAAAGGGACAGTCCCATGTAGGAGCAAAGTGACCTAATGACAGCAACATGTTTAATGGGTTAAAGGGACAGTCCCATGTAGGAGCAAAGTGACCTAATGACAGTGACATGTTTAATGGGTTAAAGGGACAGTCCCATGTAGGAGCAAAGTGACCTAATGACAGTGACATGTTTAATGGGTTAATGGGACAGTCCCATGTAGGAGCAAAGTGACCTAATGACAGCAACATGTTTAATGGGTTAAAGGGACAGTACCATGTAGGAGCAAATTGACCTAATGACAGCGACATGTTTAATGGGTTAAAGGGACAGTCCCATGTAGGAGCAAAGTGACCTAATGACAGCAACATGTTTAATGGGTTAAAGGGACAGACCCATGTAGGAGCAAAGTGACCTAATGACAGTGACATTTTTAATGGGTTAATGGGACAGTCCCATGTAGGAGCAAAGTGACCTAATGACAGCAACATGTTTAATGGGTTAAAGGGACAGTACCATGTAGGAGCAAATTGACCTAATGACAGCGACATGTTTAATGGGTTAAAGGGACAGTCCCATGTAAGACCATAGTGACCTAGTGACAGGGACATGTTTAATGGGTTAAAGGGACAGTCCCATGTAGGAGCAAAGTGATCTAATGACAGTGACATGTTTAATGGGTTAAAGGGGCAGTCCCATGTAGGAGCAAAGTGACCTAATGACAGCGACATGTTTAATGGGCTAAAGGGACAGTCCCATGTAAGACCATAGTGACCTAGTGACAGGGACATGTTTAATGGGTTAAAGGGACAGTCCCATGTAGGAGCAAAGTGATCTAATGACAGTGACATGTTTAATGGGTTAAAGGGGCAGTCCCATGTAGGAGCAAAGTGACCTAATGACAGCGACATGTTTAATGGGTTAAAGGGGCAGTCCCATGTAGGAGCAAAGTGACCTAATGACAGCAACATGTTTAATGGGTTAAAGGGACAGTCCCATGTAGGAGCAAAGTGACCTAATGACAGCGACATGTTTAATGGGTTAAAGGGACAGTCCCATGTAGGAGCAAAGTGACCTAATGACAGTGACATGTTTAATGGGTTAAAGGGACAGTCCCATGTAGGAGCAAAGTGACCTAATGACAGCGACATGTTTAATGGGTTAAAGGGGCAGTCCCATGTAGGAGCAAAGTGACCTAATGACAGCAACATGTTTAATGGGTTAAAGGGGCAGTCCCATGTAGGAGCAAAGTGACCTAATGACAGCAACATGTTTAATGGGTTAAAGGGACAGTCCCATGTAGGAGCAAAGTGACCTAATGACAGTGACATGTTTAATGGGTTAAAGGGACAGTCCCATGTAGGAGCAAAGTGACCTAATGACAGTAACATGTTTAATGGGTTAAAGGGACAGTCCCATGTAGGAGCAAAGTGACCTAATGACAGTGACATGTTTAATGGGTTAAAGGGACAGTCCCATGTAGGAGCAAAGTGACCTAATGGCAGTGACATGTTTAATGGGTTAAAGGGACAGTCCCGTGTAGGAGCAAAGTGACCTAATGACAGCGACATGTTTAATGGGCTAAAGGGACAGTCCCATGTAAGACCATAGTGACCTAGTGACAGGGACATGTTTAATGGGTTAAAGGGACAGTCCCATGTAGGAGCAAAGTTATCTAATGACAGTGACATGTTTAATGGGTTAAAGGGGCAGTCCCATGTAGGAGCAAAGTGACCTAATGACAGCGACATGTTTAATGGGTTAAAGGGGCAGTCCCATGTAGGAGCAAAGTGACCTAATGACAGCGACATGTTTAATGGGTTAAAGGGACAGTCCCATGTAGGAGCAAAGTGACCTAATGACAGTGACATGTTTAATGGGTTAAAGGGACAGTCCCGTGTAGGAGCAAAGTGACCTAATGACAGCGACATGTTTAATGGTTTAAAGGGGCAGTCCCATGTAGGAGCAAAGTGACCTAATGACAGCAACATGTTTAATGGGTTAAAGGGACAGTCCCATGTAGGAGCAAAGTGACCTAATGACAGTGACATGTTTAATGGGTTAAAGGGACAGTCCCATGTAGGAGCAAAGTGACCTAATGACAGTAACATGTTTAATGGGTTAAAGGGACAGTCCCATGTAGGAGCAAAGTTACCTAATGACAGTGACATGTTTAATGGGTTAAAGGGACAGTCCCATGTAGGAGCAAAGTGACCTAATGGCAGTGACATGTTTAATGGGTTAAAGGGACAGTCCCATGTAGGAGCAAAGTGACCTAATGACAGTGACATGTTTAATGGGTTAAAGGGACAGTCCCATGTAGGAGCAAAGTGACCTAATGGCAGTGACATGTTTAATGGGTTATAGGGACAGTCCCATGTAGGAGCAAAGTTACCTAATGAAAGCAACATGTTTAATGGGTTAAAGGGACAGTCCCATGTAGGAGCAAAGTGACCTAATGACAGTGACATGTTTAATGGGTTAAAGGGATAGTCCCATGTAGGAGCAAAGTGACCTAATGATAGTGACATGTTTAATGGGTTAAAGGGACAGTCCCATGTAGGAGCAAAGTGACCTAATGGCAGTGACATGTTTAATGGGTTAAAGGGACAGTCCCATGTAGGAACAAAGTGACCTAATGACTGTGACATGTTTAATGGGTTAAAGGGACAGTCCCATGTAGGAGCAAAGTGACCTAATGACAGTGACATGTTTAATGGGTTAAAGGGACAGTCCCATGTAGGAGCACAGTGACCTAATGCAAGTGACATGCTTAATGGGTTAAAGTGACAGTCCCATGTAGGAGCAAAGTGACCTAATGGCAGTGACATGTTTAATGGGTTAAAGGGACAGTCCCATGTAGGAGCAAAGTAACCTAATGACAGTGACATGTTTAATGGGATAAAGGGACAGTCCCATGTAGGAGCAAAGTGACCTAATGACAGCGACATGTTTAATGGGTTAAAGGGACAGTCCCATGTAGGAGCAAAGTGACCTAATGACAGCGACATGTTTAATGGGTTAAAGGGACAGTCCCATGTAGGAGCAAAGTGACCTAATGACAGCGACATGTTTAATGGGTTAAAGGGACAGTCCCATGTAGGAACAAAGTGACCTAATGACAGCGACATGTTTAATGGATTAAAGGGACAGTCCCATGTAGGAGCAAAGTGACCTAATGGCAGTGACATGTTTAATGGGTTAAAGGGACAGTCCCGTGTAGGAGCAAAGTGACCTAATGACAGCGACATGTTTAATGGGTTAAAGGGACAGTCCCATGTAGGAGCAAAGTGACCTAATGACAGTGACATGTTTAATGGGTTAAAGGGACAGTCCCATGTAGGAGCAACGTGACCTAATGACAGTGACATGTTTAATGGGTTAAAGGGACAGTCCCATGTAGGAGCAAAGTGACCTAATGACAGCGACATGTTTAATGGGTTAAAGGGACAGTCCGTTGTAGGAGCAAAGTGACCTAATGACAGTGACATGTATAATGGGTTAAAGGGACAGTCCCATGTAGGAGCAACGTGACCTAATGACAGCGACATGTTTAATGGGTTAAAGGGACAGTCCCATGTAGGAGCAAAGTGACCTAATGACAGTGACATGTTTAATGGGTTAAAGGGACAGTCCTATGTAGGAGCAAAGTGACCTAATGACAGCGACATGTTTAATGGGTTAAAGGGACAGTCCCATGTAGGAGCAAAGTGACCTAATGGCAGTGACATGTTTAATGGGTTAAAGGGACAGTCCCGTGTAGGAGCAAAGTGACCTAATGACAGCGACATGCATTCAGTTTCAGTTTCTCCAAAATATGTGTGATCAGTGGAACAAATCTGAATTCCTTAACTCAGAATCGCCATAAGAAAAAAAAATCACAAAACACATGAAACAGGTAATGGATGAACAGTGTTGTTTGATTTGTGAGTTCTGTCCACGGTGCAAAAAAAAAGCTGATTCATGGGAACAATTATCCATGAAAACAAGGTCAGAAATAGCATAGATTATGTAGTCCACTATTTCACCAATGTTGGTGCCCTTTTGGTTTGTCCAAACTGCGCCACTGTCTAAGGCTTCCTGATTCAGGATGTTTATGGTGAGGGTAAGCGGACACCGGATGGCTTGGATGAAGTTGTTAGAGTACTTGTACTGTTCCTTCAAAGCCTTTGAATTTGGAAGCAGATAATGAATGAGAAGGCATTCACATGTTTTTTATATTGCAGACTATACACCACTCTCAATTATTCTCTAGTCCTCATTGCCCCCTGTGTTCAGTTCCATCTCCATTCTCTTTCTATGTAACATTAATTAAAACGAATAAAGAAAACACCCAACATGGCGCAGAGTTATAGTAAAGAGATTTGATACGAACGATAAGGAACCTTGAATCATTATGTAGCAGACAATGTGTCATATCATACTTACTGGCTCTAGGAATACAGAGGAACATTCTGTATGGAAATGGAAATTAATGTTTGTTTTTGTGCCTGTCAAAGGGAGCGGAGAAATGAATGAATGAAAAACAAACAAACGAAAAAAAGAATTGGAAATTCTCATGGGTTTACATTGACCTTGGTAAAGAAATGTAAATAAAGCATTAAATATGCTAATGGCAATCATGCTTTAATTCGAAGGTTATGTTATCCATATGTAGTGCGTTACCCACAATGCATTGCAATGTACTCAATACTGATATACAGGTTAGGGAGATTGTGAAATTAAGGTTAAGCCTCTCCATTAAATATTGTTCGGGTCATTTACTAAAGGAAGAATTCAGAGTGAATTTCACATTTAAGGCCAGAGTAGTTGAAAGCAAAACTGACTTTGAGAATGAGAAACAGTTTGTCTCTTTTGACCTTAAATTTTAAATTTGCTTTGAATTCTCACTTTAATAAATAATTATTTCTAAAACCGTTGTTCGATACTTTGTTGATGAGTATAGGAAGGAAGTCACTTCACTCCGTTCCAAAGCCAGCATGCCAACGTCATTGATGAGATTTCCTGAAAGCTGACAAGACTTCGGGGGGAGTGCAGGTGTGGTTGAAAAGAAAAAGTGAGTAAATCTCTATATTTTACGTTGAATAGTTTTGTCCTATACGGTTTTTTTAATGTGTATGGGAGCAATTTCAGGTAAGTTGTTTTTTGAACTTTAAATGGACCACCGAAAAGGTTTTTTAAAAATAAAAATGAAGAGTTCAATAAACTAATTTATAATTGTAATAAGACCTGTTCCAAGATAAGTTTAGCATACATTGAGCCGTTTTGGCTGACCTGCTGATGTTGAAGAGTTTGAAGGCAGTAAGGGAAGGGGAGAGTGATACAGCTTGATTCTCTTGTGATACTTGTAGTCGCATGGTTCTTGTCAATGTGTGAAGTGTGCAGTCAGAACTGCCATGTGCAGGTTATTGCTTATGATCCCGCGGTCGTGGAGCACCACTGTGAGCTCTCTTAAATACAAGAACATGCTAAACATATTTATGGTTGAGCATCATTACAATATCAACATCCATTCCCGATGGAATGTAGGACATTCAGTGATGGGACTCTGGGTGGCTTGATGACGGGCAAGTGCTTGTGTAGGCGAGTGTTTCTCATTTTCAAATAATGGACCTACATGACTGCTCTGATCTGCTGGAAGACCTTCTGCATCTCCAAACAACTATTGAGACACGAAAGACAGGCATCAACAACATTCAGCTATATTGTGAGTGAAGAATTACTGAATCGCTCTCAATACATATTCTTGGGATTTGCTAAAAGATCTAAATTGTCTAAAGCTCTGAGCTATACATAGCTATCTATATCCATAAGTATATGTTTTTTTTGTAAAAGACAGATAGTATATAATCCGTTAATGCGTGCTTGCGTCATTTCTCGGAGCACAGTTACCAGTTGGATTGGCAGGTTGGAGGACATTGGCCTTTACTCAGAACTGCCAATGACCACATCACCAAAAAGGGCCACAATTAGCTGTTTACAGACCAGGCACCAGCATTTTGCAACAAGCACAACAATTCATTGTTGGAATAGTGTCTTCAGACTCCTGTGTCCTCTGTGTTACTGTTTTGCTACGATTTTGTCATTTCTGCTAGTAAAAACATTCAAGTTGGCCGCCAGCTGGTTGCCAATCGACCATATATTATCTTGGGGACAAAACATGCACTAATGGTCTGTGATTGAGTTCTTTTCATATATAAACATACCCGGCCATCGCACTTACAATATGCTTGGTCAATCTCCACAATATCACAATATGTCACCAAAAAACAAACCTTAATCTAATCTGCTTTATATAAATCCCCGTGTACTGATTCTATTTTTATCTTTTTCTTTGCGACGTAGATTTCATAAAATATTTAAAGAAATGTAGCGACTGCACGTTTTTTGGCACAATTTGACAATGGGCAAAGCTTAATCAAGGTTATGTTTCTGATTGCTACTTACCCACAATTCATCAGTAAGAAGAATCAAACAGCGCACACCGTGGGCAGGCAGGGCAAAATGGCTGCCACCAAATACTGAGGTTCATAAGAAAATATAATAAATATACGTGAAGGTTCGTAAGACGGAGAGTGCATAATAATTAGGATACAAGTAGCATAATGTAAGGAAGGACCCCCCACTCCCAATAAAAAAGGACACCAAAGCAATATAACGTTATGTTATGATGTTAGATAGAGCCTACAGACAACAAATGGACAAAAATGAGAAAAAAAAATAACATTAAAGGACCACTCTAGGCACCCAGACCACTTCAGCTTAATGAAGTGGTCTGGGTGCCAGGTCCAGCTAGGGTTAACCCATTTTTTTATAAACATTGCAGTTTCAGAGAAACTGCTATGTTTATAAATGGGTTAATCCAGCCTCCAAATCCTCTAGTGGCTGTCTCACTGACAGCCGCTAGAGGCGCTTGCGTGATTCTCACTGTGAAAATCACAGTGAGAGCACGCAAGTGTCCATAGGAAAGCATTGATAATGCTTTCCTATGCGACCGGCAGAATGCGCGCGCAGCTCTTGCCGCGCGTGCACATTCAGCCGAATGGGAGGAGAGGAGGAGGATCGGAGGAGGAGAGCTCCCCGCCCGGCGCTGGAAAAAGGTAAGTTTTAACCCCTTTCCTCTCTCCAGAGCCCGGCGGGAGGGGGTCCCTGGGGGTGGGGGAACCCTCAGGGCACTATAGTGCCAGGAAAACGAGTATGTTTTCCTGGCACTATAGTGGTCCTTTAAGCTAAGTTATCTATTTTTTTAAATGAAAAGCACAATGAATAAATCATTTTAGTTGCTGAGATATGCCGTATGAAAAGACAGTTCCCCTTCAAACAAGGTGTTTGCTACTTGGCGAAAGCCACTGCGCTCGCAGCCATGTGTTTGTTGTTCTGCAGAACAAACATGGCTGTGATTTGGAGCGGCATTGTCTCTATGCTGCTGTGTTTCTGTATTCTCAAGGTAAAGCCGCACTCGTGGGAGGAAGGATCCTAAATCGCGCTTTCATGAAATAGAGTGACCTTGTGCATAGAGTTCTGTCTCTCTCTGTTTTCTATCCAGACCCATCATCACGATGAACCAACACGTCTCCCCCCCCCCCCCCCCCCATTTTAATGCGGATGCTGCAAGGCTACAAACATGTAGATAAGGATAAAAACACATGGATAAAGGTGTGCTGGTTTTATATGGTTTTTTTTTATTAATTATCTATTTATTTATTTATAATATATACAATACAGGGATTCGTATTTTGGTTATACAGAGACAAAGGTTTTATGTTATTTGTTAAAACAGAAGTACAGATATATGTATATGTTAATAACCAGAAGGCCAAACAAATGGATGAACATTATTTTAACCCATTAAACATGTCCCTGTCATTAGGTCACTTTGCTCCTACATGGGACTGTCCCTTTAACCCATTAAACATGTCACTGTCATTAGGTCACTTTGCTCCTACATGGGACTGTCCCTTTAACCCTTTAAACATGTCACTGTCATTAGGTCACTTTGCTCCTACATGGGACTATCCCTTTAACCCATTAAACATGTCACTGTCATTAGGTCACTTTGCTCCTACATGGGACTGTCCCTTAACCCTTTAAACATGTCACTATCCTTAGGTCAATTTTCTTCCTACATGGGACTGTCCCTTTAACCTGTCACTGTCCCTTTAACATGTCACTGTCATTAGGTCACTTTGCTCCTACATGGGACTGTCCCTTTAACCCATTAAACATGTCAATGTCATTAGGTCACCTTGCTCCTACATGGGACTGTCCCTTTAACCCATTAAACATGTCACTGTCATTAGGTCACTTTGCTCCTACATGGGACTGTCCCTTTAACCCATTAAACATGTCACTGTCATTAGGTCACTTTGCTCCTACATGGGACTTCCTTTAACCTAATAAACATGTCACTGTCATTAGGTCACTTTGCTCCTACATGGGACTGTCCTTTTAACCCATTAAACATGTCACTGTCATTAGGTCACTTTGCTCCTACATGGGACTGTCCCTTTAACCCATTAAACATGTTGCTGCCATTAGGTCACTTTGCTCCTACATGAGACTGTCCCTTTAACCCATTAAACATGTCACTGTCATTAGGTCACTTTGTTCCTACATGGAACTGTCCCTTTAACCCATTAAACATGTCACTGTCATTAGGTCACTGTGCTCCTACATGGGACTGTCCCTTTATCCCATTAAACATGTCGCTGTCATTAGGTCTCTTTGTTCCTGCATGGGACTGTCCCTTTAACCCATTAAACATGTCACTGTCATTAGGTCACTTTGCTCCTACATGGGACTGTCCCTTTAACCCATTAAACATGTTGCTTTCATTAGGTAACTTTGCTCCTACATGGGACTGTCCCTTTAACCCATTAAACATGTCCCTGTCATTAGGTCACACTGCTGTGTGTGTGAGGGTGCTGTGTGTGGGTGCTGTGTGTGTGGGGAATGCTGTGTGTGTGTGTGTTTGTGAGGGTGGTGTGTGTGTGTGTGTGTGTGTGTGTGTAAGGGTGCTGTGTGTGTGAGTGTAAGGGTACTGTGTGTGTGTGTGTGCGTTTGTGAGGATGGTGTGTGTGTGTGTAAGGGTGCTGTGTGTGTGAGGGTGCTGATGGTGTGTAAGGGTGCTGTGTGTGTTTGTGAGGGTGGTGTGTGTGTGTGTGTGAGGGTGATGTTAGTGTATGTGTGTGCTGTGTGTGTAAGTGTGTGTACATTTTGTAGGGAAGGGGGACCGTGCTGCTGCCATCCCTGGTGGCCCAGTGGCGAGTGAACTCTAGCCTACGGGGCTAGAGTTCTCTCTCACAAAATCATAGCGTTGGCGCGGCAACGCTCCGACCTTGCCAGAGGAACCCAGCGGAGCTGCTGGCTAGATCTCCTTCACTGGCCCATGGAGGCACACAGCAAATCCAAATGTATCACCACTATACAGAATTTGATGTGTTAAAATGTATTAGGAATATGTTTTAACTGACTCATCTGCATTTCTTTCTTTATTTTAACACATGAAGTCTGGAAAATGTTCTAAATTTGTTTAATTGCTATATCCAATTAAGCCGTATAATATGTGGGTGCTGTAATAGCGATCAATCGTGTGCACGCATTCAGAGTTTGTGCTCAAGCCGTTATATTAATTGCACACTGTCACAGAATCTGAACTACAGAAACACCACGCAAAACACAAAAAGAAGCTGGGATAATGGACTGCTACACCGTGAGCCAGATCAACAAGCCCTTAATTCTGTGTCTGGAAATGTATCAACAATGGTACAAATGGCTTTTATGTAAAACCCCACTTATTACAATAGTTTTAATCATTTGCAATTGATGAACAAGCTGTTAAAAACATTTTATAATAATGAAATTAAATGTTCACTAATAGTTTAGAAATAGCTGCAAAAGGTAAATGTCATCTGATATAGAGTGAAATTTAATGGTAAAAAATAATCTAAAGAGGCTGTAAAGTTTTTTTCATATTCATTCTTTGCTGTCTTCTCTTCAATTCTACATTTCGCAGACACCTTCCTTAATCTCTTATGCATACCTGCCGAGTGTCCTGATTCCCGTAGGACTTTAAATATTTAATTTGCATTCCCTATTGTTTTACTTTTTGTGATACCAGAGGAGCACAGATTGACTACACATCTTTGGCTACTTAGGAGCCAGATTAACCCGTTGGTCATTTAATCAATGACTCTGACTATGACATGTCCGGCAGAGTGCAAACTGTGACCTTGAGCATCTTGAGTGCTCCCTTATATTATTGCAATTCTGAATGAGTTATTTCCCACTTTCACTGTGAGTACTTAATTCCCCACATATTTTTTTTTTTGTTTTATATAATTTCTTCTGGTATTTCCTTTATTACTCTGACTCTAAAAATAAAGGTTTTGACCTTGATAAAAGTGATACAATTATAACACACATAGGTCCTGATTTAATATATTTGGATAAGCTTTTAAAAATATATATTATTTTTGGATAATCATTTAAAAAAAATAAAACTTTTTTTTTATTAAAATGTTAAAAGATAAAAAAAAAACTGTAACAAATATAGTAATATATCAAAAGTATTAAAAACGTTTTTAATGTTAAATTATCACAAAAACAATACCAAATATAGTAATATATCAAAATTATTTTGTAAAATATTAAATTATTTTGAAAGTTTAACCAAAACTATTAAACCATATGACAAGTGTATCCAAAAATAATAAATGGAGACCATAGTGTCAGCACGTATGTATAAAATATGATAACCCTGTGCAACATCTGTGGCAAATTTGAAATATGATGTGATTATTTTTTTGTAATTTTCTCTCAAAATTATGTATAAACATTGGAGGAAAACTCTTTTTTTTTTTTTTTTTAGATCCCGTCAGTTCTCTGCCATCCTTTATCTGGAGTCACCAGAATTGTGAAAAAATGTGACACAAAATAGTCCCAACTTTGAGAATAAGTAGTTGCAGATGTTTTTGTTCAAAAATATAAAGCGATTTCGGCATCATTATACATATCTTACAAACATATACCTAACAATGGTTCGGATTTAATATTGTTGGGAAAACTTTGCAAATGATTTCATGTTTTTGAATAAACGTTTAAATTATTTTTTTTTTCAAAATATTAAAATATAAAAAATATCAACATATCATAAAATGTTACAATTTTTTTTTTACTATTTTTCATTATATTAAATCATTTTAAAAGTTCTAAGCAAGATATTAAATCATATGACAAACGTATCCAAAAATAATAATTTGAGGCCAATGCCAGTAAAGCTTTGCAAAATATTTATCTACAAAAGGCGACTTCTGAAGATTTATCACTTAAAACATTTTTCTAACAGATTGTATTCATTTGAAAACCTTATCTAAACGAGCTAAATGGAGGCCATTGTTACCGGACAGACCGTGGGGTTATGTATAAATCATGGTGCAGTTTATACAGCATTGCGACGTGTGAGAACAAAATGGAGCACGCGTGAAATCTTGTATTCTGAATTTTGTAACTTGCTCCTGCGATGCGGATAATGTAAAGAATGGCGCACATTTTTGCTCCTATTTTTTTTTTTTTAAATAAGGAATAATAAGATGATTTTTTTTTTATTTTCTCTCTGTTTCTCAATCACCTGATTTTTGCTTTCTCTCTCTCTCTCTCTCTCTCCCTCTCTCTCTCTTTTTCTCGGTCTCACTATCCAATTTCCTCATTAACACCTTTTGTATTGACTAATGTAGCTCTTCTTCGCCAGCGTTCCCATCATGCTCTGCTACAGCTGCAAAGCAATCCATTTCCAGAGAAAGCAGGTGAAAGCTGCTCCGTGTCATATTCTAAAAATCATTTTCTGTCTGTAATGCTTTTCAAAGCTTCTATTACAGCGTGTCAATCATTCGACCATCAGCAGGATTAACCCTATTGAACTATTAATTCTTAAAACAAGTCCATACTTCCTCCGGTTCCACGGCCTCCTTTTGTTCTCTGATTTGCAAGGCAGATTTCACTTTCCCGCAGAATAAATTATACAGATAAATCTATGGCATTCCGAGGGAGATCAAACAATGGGGGCATTAATACGTTCAAATATAAATGCCCAACTAGAAGGCGGCATGGTCACCGTGTTTAGCTATCCGCATGGCTGTGACATATCAGTCCGTGATTTCATATCTCTCTGCATATTATTACATATTACATTTCCCTGTTTCACATTACTTGCCTGCAATTTTCTTTGTTTATCTGCTTGTCATTGTAATTACCTGCGTGCATGAAATATTAAATGATGAAAATGTTCAATATAATGCATGTTTGTGTAATATTAAACGTGTTTTGTTCATGTTATAGATGGATAATATTACTATTGTAATCAATATCACATATTGATAATGGTGTGCGCACATACTATCCTACACCTCCCCCCGGTTATTCTATCTTTTAACATTAATGTTTTGTTTTTACTGACAGAATTACCTCCTTGATCTGCCTGCATTTGGGGATTTTTAGAGCCTAACTGTTTCTTTCTGTTTTGATAGCATACTGTATCTTTTTTTATCACACTTGTCTCTCTGGTATTGTGTCTCTGTTTGATATTCTATATTACTGTGTTAATACATCCCCATTAATATTAAACACATTTCCATGTAGGATCTTTTATGTTACTTAATATATACGTAATCTTTTTATGCTATTACATGTCTCTGCGTAATATTTATAGTCATTCCTTTGTATTATATTTCATATCACCTAAAAAAAAAATGGTTTTAACACAGTTACAAAGAGAAAAAAAACTATTTATTATTCGTTCATTGTATTGTTGGAATGCATTTAAGTATATGTATTTTGTAACATAGATAACCCCCTAGTATCACTCAGTTATATGAGGTGTGTCCAGGCATGTAATATGAAAAATGTAGATATTTAAGATACAAAAAACATTGTACATAGAACAAGAAACATTGTACATAGAACAAGAAACATTGTACATAGAACAAGAAACATTGTACATAGAACAAGAAACATTGTACATAGAACAAGAAACATTGTACATAGAACAATGATGCCTCAGTCCCCTTCAAAGTAGGACCTTGGGACCTCACACGGTTCTCCCAGCGTCTCTTCCTCTGTTCAAAACACTCTGCAAAATCCTATGTTGGAATCGCTTTCAGCTGCCTTGTTGTATTTACCTGAAGCTCAAAAACAAAAAATCTGAAATCCCTTAGCTTTCAGAGGTGATTTTAGTTTTGGGAAAAGCCAGAAATCATAGGGCACCAAATTCGAAGTGTAGGGGGGCCGAGTCACATGAGGGATTTTATTTGCGATACACTCATTGCATCGTCCCCAAAATAGTTTCCACGGAGGAAAGTTCAAGCTTGACGCATAATTTGATGCAGATTTGGTGCTCTACTCGCTCAGTCATTTTGAATGTGACGGCCACACAGTACACATGCTCACACAACTAGCGCCCCCACTGACCAGTACTGGGGAGTCATCATTGTTCACGCATGCACATTGCAGTCCTTCTCCTTGGCTGACAGATTACATTGATGCAGCGCAAACCGTTATATTAACAATGGCTGGACTTTCCAACAGACCTCGTATGCAATAATGTACTTATATTTATTATCACAACTCTGTATACCATATATTACATGTGTTACCTGGGGGATATTGGCCTTTCTATTTTGTACATCATATTTATAATACATTAACTTACATGGCACCTGTTAATTTGCAGATACACTGCCAGCATTACATTTATTAAAGAGTGATATATTTCTATATGTGTTCTATCCTTGTCATAAATATATCTGCATGATGTGATATCTCTCTTTTTATTATATATCTGTATATTTAAATATATCATTGTGTGATAATATTTCTTTGTTTGTTATATCTCTGCATGTTTAAGATATCACCATGTGATATATTATTTCTGTGTGATATATCTCTGCATGTTGAAATATTACATGGAGTGATATATCTCTGCATGTTTAAATATTACATGGAGTGATATATCTCTGTATGTTTAAATATTACATGGAGTGATATATCTCTGCATGTTTAAATATTACATGGAGTGATATATCTCTGCATGTTGAAATATTACATGGAGTGATATATCTCTGCATGTTTGAATATATCATGGCGTGATATATCTCTGTATGTTAAAATATTACATGGAGTGATATATCTCTGTATGTTAAAATATTACATGGAGTGATATATCTCTGTATGTTAAAGTATTACATGGCGCAATATATTATTTCTCTTTTATATATATCTGTATATTAAAATATATATGTGTGAAATGCTTCTTGGGAGACATACCTTAATACATGTTTCTACATTTATTTATTTAGTGGATAATAGTTATTTGGAACTGACTATGTTACTTTTACTTAAGATTGTTTGTCTTATATGCTAACTTGGGTTTCTTGTTTCCTATACATTTATAGGATTATACATATTTATTAGGGTGTTGGGCACTGTAACCCCAGCACCCACCATGTATTTTGCTGTTATTTAAAATATTAAAATGTTTTTAAACAAATGTCTGTGTATAAAGATATATAGCTCCTCCCTATCCCTAATTAGACAGGGACTAATTAAAAGAAGGCTATAAATACCCATTCCTACCCCTTCCACCCTCAGTCTGGTTGTTCCTGTCCTAAATCAATAGGACTAGATTTTTGGCCTTTTCAGAGTAGAACAATTTTCTTTTTGTCTTATCTATGTGTCTTCACCCTTTTCCCAAAGCAAGTTTAGCTGCTCTTCCTTGGGAAGTATATGGCCCTGCGCAAAATAGTATTTTTGAAATGACCCTTTTAGTTACCAGGGGTTTACTTGCTGTGACTCTAGGGGTCATACCATGACCCTATTTCCTGCAGTGACCCAAGGGGTAGCAGACTGGGCCGGCAGATATATTCAGAATAATACAATAACCCTCCTTCTCATTTCTTGCTGTGCCACCTTTTTCTGGTGGCCCGGTTTCATTTTGCAGCAATTTTTGCCACGTTCTGGGCAAGTTTTGCAATTCCCGGCATTCAGGAACCACCATAGTGATCAGGATTCTGTCCCTGCAAATGCGCATGCACAAACCAGGCATTCGCGTCATGAAGTTTTCGCATGCGGGTTTGCGCATTCATATCTTTAGCTACGGTGACGGTGATGATGCCATCAATGATGTCAGGCGCCCTATTTTAAGCATCCAAATCCAAAATGTTTCCCTTATCCTCATTCTATGCCTGTAAGAATTTCCTGTACAATGGTTTCAGTCTATTTTATTGAAGCTTGGCGGATTTCTGATTTCTCATCAGTTTAAGGTCCGCTCTTTTACTCCTTTTTGTAAAATAAAGTGGAATGTCATCCTTTTTCGAGATTCTTTTTCTAACATTTCTATTCTTTAGCAATTTAACAATTTCTGAATATAGATAAAAAGATATCCTGTTCCAGGGATTCCGATTAATCCACTTATCAGAAAAGGTTACAGTCTAAGAGTCATAGGTAAGCCATGTTTATTCTGTCTGTCTTTTGTTCTTCTTTTATGCTTATTTTCAAACAAAAAAGAGCTGGCTATTAACACATTCCCTATCATGATAGTTATATGAGTAATAAATCACCTGTATCGTCTAAAGGGAGGTGAACCAGAAGGATCATATGTAAAGTCTGTGAGAAAGGAGCATTGGAAGGGAAATGCCTCTGCATATGATTACCACTTGACCGGCTCCAGATATTATGCAGTACATCAGGTAGGCTGTCTCCCAAAACCTTAACAATGCCAGAAAAGCTTGAAAAAGACATATATATCCTGATCCACCAGACTATTTACAGGATGAGTCATCAGATGAGTCGATGATAATAAAATAATTCAGGGAGATGGTATCCATGACCTTCTAGACCCAGGTCACGTGAGCCATCTAATATCTAGAGTTCGCAAGGTCATGAACTTGATGGAAGCTTTAAAAGAAGAGCCTTCCCCTTCCAGCAGCTACGTCTAATACTTCAGGAGAAAAAGAGTTACCTTTCCAGTGCATGTCACCATTAGAGACATTGTTATGGAGGAATGGTCCAAATAAGAGTAAAAGGAGGAGAAGGGGCACACCTGCTTCAATTACAAAATACATGGGAAGATTCCACAAAGGCAGATGCGTTATAAAAATATAACTCAAAGAGGATATCTTCTAGAATTCTACAGAACCCCTCCACATCATTCCTCTCAGAAGACAAAATGGCCAGGGGACAAGGAAAAAGAGGTGCCCTTCAGAAATGTATTCACCCATTTAAGAAGAAGGAGTTTATGTATGTGTCCCAAGAGCAGAACTCGTGGATTCTACCACAGATTGTCATCACCAGAGAATCTCAGGAGGATGGATACCTATTCTGTATTTACACAAGCTAAATCAGCATCTGGAATCAACAAGCTCAAGGTGGAATTCTTACAGTCCATCATAAACACAGTATTCCCAGGTCAATGGAGGGCTAGATGCTTACTCTCATATTAATATTGCACCCCAACATCATCAGTACCTCAGATTAGCTGTGGAGGAGGGCCACTTCCAATTCAGAGCCCTTCTGTTTGGTCTCAGTACAGCGCTACTGACATTTTCAAAAGTTCGGTTAGTCCTCAAAGCAAAACTGAGAAAGAAAGGCATTGCCATATTCTATTATTTAGACATCATCCTGATTCTAGCATACATAATGCTTGCTTACAAGTCCCTATGAGGACTTTTTAGGAAAATTTCTTTCTGCAGTTCAAATCAGGGAATCTACTTCAACCCATCAGAATTCCATAACATGTCCAGCAATCTCTAATTTGGTAGTTACAAAAGAGGTCAGTCACTGTTTAGAGGTTTTCCCCTGAGAGACTTTCCTGTAAATGTTATAATCACATGCCAGCCAACAAGGCTGGAGAGCCCATCTTCAGGGCAGATATGTACAAGGGAAGTGGACATTTTCTACAATAAATACACCTTCCAATCTTCTGCTCAAAGCATTAAAACATTTTTTGCAACAATGGTTGTAACGGTTGTAGCATACATTAATCATTAAAGAGGAACAAGAAGTCGCAGGATGATGAACATAATGAAACCTATGAAGTCCTGGGCACAACCATACCTGGCAGGTCTGACAACTGTCCATCTCCTGGGAGTACAGAATTCAGTGGCAGATTTCCTCAGTAGCGTGAAGATAGATCCAGATGATGGAGCTAATCTGCCAGAGTCTTCCAAATGAAAGTGAAGAAATGGGATCTTCCTCAATTGGATCTAATTTCAACACACAACAACAGGAAGGTCCAAAAAGTTGTCTCAAAAAGCCTCAATTCCCAGGCTCCATGAATAGATGCGCTATTATGCAGATGGCTTGTGAAGAAATTACCCTTTTATTCAGTATTTCTTCATTTTTCCCTTCGGTAGATGGAACTACTGAACAAAGACCACCCCCTGGCTCATTTAACTTCAAAGCCTGCGTCAATTAAACCCTCTACGTGTGCGGCCAGCGTTCGTACTACCGAATGCCATGTGGCTGAGAAAACCGCGGCCATCTTTTTTCATACGAACAAAGGCAGCGGGACTTGGTCGTCGAGTGTCTGGAACTAAAATCGGACACTCGACTTCCCGAACAACGGTCTCAAACACACGAACGCTGGATCTATATGTACCGATTAGCTAGAAGCGCGCTATTCGGTACGCTTGTGCATACGAATGAGGGCAACAATCTCTGCTAGGAGCCAGGGGAATCCATTCGGTACTTTTATTCGTTTTTCTCCTTTTTCTAAAGTGCTTGGCAAAACCACCCAAACTTGTGGAACTATTTTGGGCAGCCCGCCCACTGTGAACCGGTGACAAAGGACTTCCATGGTTTTTGAGAACCCCTGAACTGATCTGGGTGAAATTTGAATATGTTGGTCACCCAGATCGGGGCTATCAGGGGACATATTATTTGTGGGGATACCCCATGTATAAAGGGGTGTTCCAGATATTGGGGAAAATAGTGATTTTTCTGCCTGGAGATAATCAAGTTATTACTTTATCAGACTTGATTATCTCCAGGGCTAGGGGAGGGAATTGTATGTTTGTGCTGGGTGTGTTTTATGTTTTTACTGTACGATTTTGGTTATATTTTGTCCCTCCCTGTGGGATGTCCCTTTGCATGGGGACTTGCATTAAAAAGCCTGTGTGTGTTAATTAAAGCCAGTTCATTTTGTACCCTTCTTCTTGACTTCGGCTGTTATTTGGAATTCGTATGCTTTACTAAGGGAATTATCTTGTAAAGCTATTAGTTTTTCGTATGGATTTCGTCTATTGCAACTACCGAACGGAGAGCTATATATACTTGGTTTCCTTACATGGCTATAAAGTCTGGGGGACACATTTCTTTCAACTCTCCTCCTCTCTCCCCTCCTGAGGAGATTTAGACCAGAGACAGTTTCACTATTCTAATAGCTCCATAATGTCCTTGCAGACCATGGATTCTGCTTTAACCTAGTCTCTGTATGGAACCTCCACGGCAGCTTCCAAGAGTTCCATCCATTGTGAAACAGAGTCCGGTTCTCCACCAACACCCATCCTCCCTCAACCTTGATTGCGTTCTACGAAGAAGTAAGTAGAAGTATAGATCAGGGTGTTGCAGTGGATGTGATCTATTTGGATTTTGCCAAAGCATTTGATACAGTTCCACACAAAAGATTAGTGTTCAAACTCAAGGAAATCGGTCTCGATGAAAATGCTTGTTCTTGGGTAGAACATTGGCTTAAAAACAGAATACAAAGAGTTGTCGTTAATGGTAAATTTTCAAGCTGGACAGAGGTGGCAAGTGGTGTCCCTCAGGGGTCTGTTCTGGGACCCCTTCTATTTAACATTTTTATAAATGATCTTGAAGACAGCATTGAAAGTCATGTTTCAGTGTTTGCAGATGACACAAAACTTTGTAAAATAATACAATGTGAGCAAGATATTACTTTGCTGCAGAAGGATTTAGATAGACTGGAGGACTGGGCACTCAAATGGCAGATGAAATTTAATGTTGAAAAATGCAAAGTTATGCACTTCGGCGTAAAGAATACACAAGCAACGTATACCCTTAATGGAAGCGAATTAGGGATAACAACACACGAAAAGGACTTGGGAATTGTTATAGACAACAAACTATGCAACAATGTGCAATGTCAATCAGCAGTGGCCAAGGCCAGTAAGGTATTGTCATGCATGAAAAAGGGCATTCATTCTCGGGACGAGAATATCATTTTGCCTCTCTATAAATCACTGGTAAGACCACATATTGAATATGCTGTGCAATTTTGGGCACCTGTTCTAAAGAAGGATATCATGGCACTAGAAAAAGTGCAGAGGCGGGCTACAAAATTAATAAAAGGAATGGAACATATCAGCTATGAAGAAAGGTTAACAAATTTAAACCTATTTAGTTTAGAAAAACGTCGCCTGAGAGGGGATATGATAACATTATACAAATATATTCGGGGCCAATACAAACCATTGTGTGGAAATCTATTCACAAACCGGACTTTACATAGGACACGAGGCCATGCGTTTAGACTGGAAGAAAGAAGATTTCGTCTAAGGCAAAGGAAAGGTTTTTTTACTGTAAGAACAATCAGGATGTGGAATTCTCTGCCTGAAGAAGTGGTTTTATCAGAGTCCATACAGATGTTCAAACAGCTACTAGATGCATACTTGCAAAGACAGAATATTCAAGGATATAATCTTTCAATGTAGGGTAATAACTGCTTGATTCAAGGATAAATCTGACTGCCATTCTGGGGTCAATAAGGAATTTTTTGTCCTAGCTTGTTGCAAAATTGTGCTTCAAACTGGGTTTTTTTTTATTTATTTTTTTTCTTCTCTTTTGGATCAACAGCAAAAAACAGGTGTGAGGAAGGCTGAACTTGATGGACGCAAGTCTCTTTTCAGCTATCTAACTATGTAATATGTAACCTGATGGCATGAATATTGAAAGGGAAGGGCTGGAAGCTAAACGCTTCTACCAGGCCATTATCAACACTCTGTTAAAGGACAGAAAACGCTCCACTTTTGCCACATATTGTAGAGTTTTGCATGTATTTTCTTCTTGTGCAATTTCCAGACACATATACATACAGAAGCCAAAGCCATTTTGGAGTTTCTTCAATTTAGGCCTTAATACAGGACTAAGGTGGAACACCTTAAAGGTCCATGTTTCAGCTCTTTCAGCACTTACCAACTATAAATGGGCCTTTGATACGGATGTAGCCAGAATTTTCACTGCGGTTTTAAAGATTAATTTTTAAGGTCTCTCTCACTAGGGATATTTAGGATAGATACCCATTGCTTATGACCAGGAAAATAAAGATATGTAAGTAGGAATACATTTTCCTATATATAAACACACACACACACACACGTATAATTAGACAAATAAGTTTGGCAATCTGGCACTCTATATAACTTTTATAACCAAGGTTCTTCCTAGTGCTGGATATTTTCAATTTAAAAAATGAGAGCACTCAATGGATTTCAAAGAAATACTTGAAATCCATTGAGTGCTCTCGTTTTTTCAATTAAATAAAACTATGATAATAATGTGTATGTTATATTTCAGTTTCTGTTTGTATATCAATCGCCATATTATGATATTCTTATTGCTATATCTCTCTGCATAATGTGATATCTATATTTCTATATCTCTCTGCATAATGTGGTATTTATATTGATATATCTCTCTGCATAATGTGGTATTTATATTGATATATCTCTCTGCATAATGTGGTATTTATATTGATATATCTCTCTGCATAATGTGGTATTTATATTGATATATCTCTCTGCATAATGTGGTATTTATATTGATATATCTCTCTGCATAATGTGATATTTATATTGATATATCTCTCTGCATAATGTGGTATTTATATATATCGCTGCATAATGTGTTATTTATATTGGATTATCTCTCTTCATTGTGTCATATTTATATTTATACATCTCTGCATAATGTGGTATTTATATTGCTATATCTCTGCATAGTGAGATAGTTATATTGATATATCTCTCTGCATAGTGTGATATCTATATTTCTATATCTCTCTGCATAGTGTGATATCTATATTTCAATATCTCTCTGCATAGTGTGATATCTATATTTCTATATCTCTCTGCATAGTGTGATATCTATATTTCTATATCTCTCTGCATAGTGTGATATTTATATTTCTATATCTCTCTGCACAGTGTTTTGTTTATATTGGTATATCTCTCTTCATAGTGTGATATTTATATTTCTATATCTCTCTGCATAGTGTGGTATGTATATTAGTAAATCTCATTACATAGTGTTATAATTATATTTGTAGATCACTCTTCATAGAATCGATTCCAATCTATTTGGGTAAAAAATTGCAAATGATTTAGCTACAGAAGTCACCATTAAAGTCTCTGACATTTTTTTCAGATAAATGATTTTAAAAGATTTTGATCATTTAAAATGCTTATACAATAATATTAAATTAAACGGACACTATAGTCACCAGAACAACTACAGTTTATTGAATTTGTTCTGGTGAGTAGAATCATTCCCTTCAGGCTTTTTGCTGTAAACACTGTCTTTTCAGAGAAAATGCAGTGTTTACATTACAGCCTAGGGATACCTCCTACAGCCTAGAGGTACTTCCTGGGGCAGTGCTGCACAGTGTGACCGACATTCTGTGTCTCCACCCTGTGCATGCAGACACTGAACCTTCCTCATAGAGATGTATTGATTCAATGTATCTCTATGAGGAGATGCTGATTAGCTCAGCTGGCGTTTGACCCTGTTCGTGTCCCACCTCTTTGCCGATTTCAGCCAATCCAATGTTTTCCCTATGAGAAAGTCTTGGATTGGCTGAAATCATATCATTTTGAGGATGTCAGCAAGGAGGCGGATCGGAGGCAGATCGGGGTCGGGCCAGCTCAGGCGGACCCACGCCACATGTTTTCCTACCTTTCAACAGGGTTAAGGGGGGGGGGGAGCAGCCACCTAAATGGAAGCCAGTGTAATTCAAGTGTCCATAGGAGATCACTGCATGTTATGACATCACTGCATGCTGTGACATCACTGTATAATGTAATATTACACTGCAGACATTACAGAATTATGTGAGTGTGATGCATGTTTTGACATTACTGTATGTTGTGACATTATTGTATGTTGTGATATCCCTGCATGCTTTCCCATTGCATGCCTCTTGTTGCATTGCTGCATGTTGTGACATCGCACTCCTCTTGTTGCATTGCTGCACGCGGCAACATTGCATGTGTCTTGTTGCATTGCTGCATGTTGTGACATGGTATGTGTGTTGTTGCATTGCTGCACATTGCAACATTGCATGCGTCTTGTTGCATTGCTGCATGTTGCAACATTGTATTGTCTTGTTGCATTGCTGCATGATGTGACATGGTATGCGTGTTTTGTTGCATTGCCACATGTCGCGACATTGTATGTGTGTTGTTGCATTGCCGCATGTCGCGACATTGTATGTGTGTTGTTGCATTGCTTCATGTTGTGCCATTGTATGTGTGTTGTTGCATTGCTGCATGTTGTGACATGGTATGTGTGTTGTTGCATTGCTGCATGTCATGACATGTATGCGTGTTGTTGCATTGCTGCATGTTGTGACATGGTATGTGTGTTGTTGCATTGCTGCATGTCATGACATGTATGCGTGTTGTTGCATTGCTGCATGTTGTCCCATGGCATGTGTGTTGTTGCATTGCTGCATGTCGTGCCATGCATGCGGGTTGCTCATTGCTGCACGTTGCCCCATGGTATGCGTGTTGTTGCATTGCTGCATGTTGTGACATGGTATGCTTGTTGTTGCATTGCTGCATGTTGTGACATGGTATGCGTGTTGTTGCATTGCTGCATGTTGTGACATTGTATGCGTGTTGTTGCATTGCTGCATGTTGTGCCATGATATGCGTGTTGTTGCATTGCTGCATGTTGTGCCACGGTATGCGTGTTGTTGCATTACTGCATGTTGTGACATGGCATGTGTGTTGTTGCATGTTGCGACATGGTATGCGTGTTGTTGCATTGCTGCATGTTGTGACATGGTATGTGTGTTGTTGCATTGCTGCATGTTGTGACATTGTTTGCGTGTTGTTACATTGCTGCATGTCGTGTCATGCATGTGTGTTGCTACATTGCTGCATGTTGCCCCATGGTATGCGTGTTGTTGCATTGCTGCATGTTGTGACATGGTATGCGTGTTGTTACATTGCTGCATGTTGTGACATGGTATGCGTGTTGTTGCATTGCTGCATGTTGTGACATGGTATGCGTGTTGTTGCATTGCTGCATGTTGTGCCATGGTATGTGTGTTGTTGCATTGTTGCATGTTGTGACATGGTATGCATGTTGTTGCATTGCTGCATGTTGTGACATGGTATGCGTGTTGTTGCATTGTTGCATGTTGTGCCATGGCATGCATGTTGTTGCATTGTTGCATGTTGTGACATGGTATGCGTGTTGTTGCATTGCTGCATGTTGTGACATGGTATGCGTGTTGTTGCATTGCTGCATGTTGTGACATTGTATGCGTGTTGTATGTGTGTTGTTGCATTGCTGCATGTTGTGACATGGTATGCGTGTTGTTGCATTGCTGCATGTTGTGACATTGTATGCGTGTTGTTGCATTGCTGCATGTTGTGACATTGTATGCGTGTTGTTACATTGCTGCATGTTGTGACGTTGTATTTCTGGTGGTTTGACATTGCTCAGAATTGTTAACATTCATCTTTGCAGGATTCCCTTAAATTCCACCAAAAACACACAAAAAAAAACAGGAACGTGAAACATCCTGGGACCTATTTTTGTCCTTGTAGAAAGCTCTCCAGGATAACCGCATGTTTATACATCCACATTAGGCCCTGCTTGTTAATGTGTGTCTGCAGTGAGAGTAATAGGAAGGGGTTTGTCTTATCTGCTGAGGTGTACTTTTCACCAAATCGCAGAACTGCTAACTGTGCTACCAGCCAGATGGTCTCAATTCTTCGGGGATGAGAAGCTATATTTATTACAAGGTTTCATCTTACTAAAAGGAGAGGAAGCAAAAATACAAAGAGTTTATGTTACAGAGACCAAAATATACAATATATATTATATATGACAAAATAATCACCCAATAATAATTTGATCATCAAGTAGACAATGGTCTGGAGAGACTCACTTAATGGCCAAACCTCAAGAGAAGCCAGATTGCAAGATCAAGAACAATTGTTATGTTATATCAGTTTTAGTGAGCTAAAAACAGGGCGAGTGAGCATCTCTTGCACTAAACTGTGATTTCAGATTGTAATAACAAGCAAAAACTGCTCCTATATGGAACCTCTAGGACTCACGGTCACCATATTCCTGTGATAACAAGAATGGAATAGACTGGAAGCTGGTGAAATCGCTCCGTATGTCTCAGTTACAGCCACAGAGTCTCTAAAATCTTTAAAAAAAACAGTTTTCATATGCTAGTATGAGCCGCTCTGCTGTTCTAAATATTGTTTTAATTATTGTTTATATTTTGTACATTTCATATCACTGCACAATGGGCACACACATCAAACAATGAAATAGCGACACATTTAGACTAAGAAGATACAAGAGGTGATGAGGGATGTCTATATAATCTAAATACAATGTCTAGAACTGCAGAAGAGGCACAAGCAATGCGACTAGCAGGGTGGAGAGATTGCTGAGTGTGCAGTGTGTCTTACTAAACGAATGTATCACGAGATATGGCCCAACAGTAAGAAAGTGATAGAGAGGGAACGGTTAGTACGGGTTGTGTGAGGTGCCACCAGGACACATTGCCAAAGAGAGAGGTATTAGATATTACGTTACATTAAGAAGTGACCTCTTCAATGACAGGAGACAGGGAACTCCAAAAGAACTTCATGGTTTTTAAATTGTAATGATGTCTCTGGTTCCAGGTAGCCTGGATTTCCGGATATTCTTCTTAGCGAGCAGTCAGTATGAGCCTCCTAGCGAGCAGTCAGTATAGACATTTGACCATAAGATTATGTGTAAATGTTTCCTTCAGCTCATAATTCCTTTTCATCATCACAACTCTGAACCCTGACATTGTTAAACATTATGACTCATCTTTTGAGACCAAACATCAGCCTTACGGTGCTCCATCAACAATTCTTTTCATCTACCCAAAAACAGATAGTCTCAGCAACCATTGGCAGGCAGTCTGTAATAATTATTTAACTGTTTCTTCACCAACCCTTCCCAAGAATCACTGGAGAATACATGTCCTGGGACTGCCTGAGGTCTATGGGAGCTACACTCCTCTGCAGCTGATGTCATGACTTCTCTCCCTCATGTTTACTTTCAGCCAGACAAGAAACTGGGGATAGGGAATCAGTGTCTCACTCTCCCCAAACCTTTGCTTGTTGTATCAGTAAGGTAAGAATAAATGGCTGTGTTTAGGCAAGGAACCATGGCGGCAGCCCAAAACGTGACCCAAAAATATTAAACAAAACGTACATAATGGTACATAGTGTGTTATAAGATCTAGACATATACAGAGGATGATGGAAGGATTCTTGTTTTTGCTCCTAGAATTATCTGAGAAACCCTCACTGGTTTACAGCTGGTATTTAATATTCTTTGGGCAAAGTTCGGACACTAACGAAATGTCCCTGTCAATGTTCCACTAACGGAATGTCCCTGTTGATGTTCCACTAACGGAATGTCCCTATCGGTGTTTCACTAACGGAATGTCCCTATCGGTGTTTCACTAACGGAATGTCCCTGTTGATGTTCCACTAACGGAATGTCCCTATCGGTGTTTCACTAACGGAATGTCCCTATCGGTGTTTCACTAACGGAATGTCCCTGTTGATGTTCCACTAACGGAATGTACCTATCGGTGTTTCACTAACGGAATGTCCCTATTGATGTTTCACTAATGGAATGTCCCTGTTGATGTTCCACTAACGGATGTCCCTGTCTATGTTCCATTAATGGAATGTCTCTGTCGATGTTCTATTAACAGAATGCCCCTGTCAATGTTCCACTAACGGAATATCCCTGTCGATGTTCCACTAATGGAATGTCCCTATCAATGTTTCACTAATGGAATGTCCCTGACAATGTTCCATTAACGCAATGTCCCTGTCAATATGTCCCTGTCGATATGTCCCTGTCGATGTTCGGCTAACGGAATGTCCCTGACTGTTGATGTTCCGCTAACGGAATGTCCATGTCGATGTTCCGCTAACAGAATGTCCCTGTCGATGTTCCACTAACGGAATGTCCCTGTCTATGTTCCGCTAACAGAATGTCCCTGTCGATGCTCCGCTAACGGGAGGTCTCTGTCGATGTTACACTAATGGAATGTCCCTATAGATGTTCCGCTAACGGAATGTTCCTGTAGATGTTCCATTAATGGAATGTCCCTGTCGATGTTAAACTAACGGAATGTCCCTGTGGAAGTGAAACCTTTGGATGTTCCACTTTCACAGCATAGTTTGTGTAACGGATCGCCTGCTACCCCGTCTGGGTAACTCCGTTGAAGGATGCTCCTAGCGCTTCCTGAGGACTCCAAGCACTCCAGTAGACACCATAACTCCTTCAGTTAGCAAAACAGGAACAAGCTCTTAAAAGAGCTTAGGAGTGATTTTAGCAAGGGAATATGAAGAGCATAGCAATCCCTTGTAGCAGATTCCCCCAATAAGAGACGACACTCCAAATTGAGGGTGAAGTAGAACTGCACTTTTATGCAAACACTCTGCTTTTGTGCCCATTCTACAACCATAGTACTGCCCACAGGGTTTTGCAGAACAACCAATCAATATGTACAATACACACAGACACTCCCATACAAAATCCTCCCCTCTGCCTGTGATATAATTTCTGAACACAATGGGTTAATGTAATTATCACAGGCAGATAAATACAGTTTTTACACATGTACTGTAACTTTACATCCAGCACTTTACATATCCATCCAGTCTTCATAAAATTACATATTATTATTCAGCACACTTTAATTATAAACATAGTCAAAATTCAGCCAATTCCATCCAGGGGTTAAAGAGTTAGCTGGAAGTCCTTTTTTGACCGACCGCCAGCACATTTTCATGCCCAAAACAGTTCCATAGATTTGGGCTGTGCGGTCGGTACATTTCACACTGAAAAAATGACTAAGTCCCATTCGAATGAGCGTTCGAATCGCCGAACGGGACTTAGTCTCTGCAGCTGAAAATTCAGTGTAGGAGAAGGTAAGGGTCATTTGAAAGAAAAAAGATGGCGCCGCCACGTGTTCGTTTGCACGAACGGCGGCCACCCAGGTTTCAGCAATTTACCTACAGCAGCTTCCCAGCCTGGGAGGTAAATTGCCTGCACACTTCCACTTCTGGGTGGTCCGCCTGTGTGGTACTTGGTTCAGTAAGCCCCATTTACTGAACCAAGTGGGAAAAGGGCACAAACAAAGTATATTAGGGGGACAGAGGACACAATCTTAAAGGGGCATTGTTCCCAAAAGTCACAGTATGTCCCCAGATGGTTCTTAAAGGACCAGCAGCAGTATAATAAAATACAATATGCCCAAATACTGTATTTAAAGGGCCAAATCTCCCAGGGGCCATAGTCAGCAGGCAGGAGGCGGACAAACAGGCTTCTTCAATGCCCAGTGGCGAGGTTGGTTTCGCCACAGTTGCACTTTATAAATACCATCCAGGGATTTTCAAAACACAAACCATAATTTGCAATTCCAGATCGATATAGTTTCTATGCCCAACCATTGGGCTTCAATACCAACTTGCATGGAATTTGAAACCCTCCCTTAAAAAGGGCAAAGTAAATCAAATCAAACATCTCATTTAGCAAAACTATTCACTAAAAAGAGATTTCAAAGTGAACTTCAAATTAAAGGCAGGAAGAGCCAAAGTTAATTATAGCTGATTTAAAAAAAAAATAACTTTTTCATTTTGACCTTAAATTCACTTTGAATTTTCCCTTTAGTAAATAACCTTTTTAGTATTAATATGGTTATTGCAAATTTGAGTTTTATACTCTAGTGCTAAGACAACACATAGAATGCGATAAGTTAATTCAAAACATTTCTTCAACTCGGTAGTGCTCTGTGACTCTGCAGCCAAAGGACAGGGTGGATTATAATTATGAATCACAATGAGGGCAGGTACAACAGGTTGGCTTTATCCATCAGGAGTCTGTGTGCCAGTCCTTCTTGGCACTGTCCAATGGAATGCAGTTCTATTCACGGACGACTTGTACACCATGATTCTTACAACATGTGAGGTGACAATATATTCTGGTGTCCTCACACGTTCCAATCATAGAAGTAATTTTTATGGCCTTAAATACCATAGAGGAAACTGGTAGACTGCGCTTTATGGAATTATTTTATATCCATCGGCCATCGTGTGAAAACCAATGGGCCATGGCCTGAATTATAGAGGATAACCTCTGATTTTAGCCGAGACATATAGAGATATTTTACCACTCTATGATCAGCCTTCCTTTTTAGAAGCGCCATATACATATTATCTTAATATAATTAGTAAAATCTACTGCGTGCCTTAATTGCTGTTAAAATAAAACAATAATAATAATATCTAGTATTTATATAGCGCCTTTCTCTCCGTGAGACTCAAAGCGCTCTCGGAATTAACCAAATGGGCAGCTGTCTAGTAATACATATTATTATTACAAAATAAATGTGGTAATACCTCCTATTTTCAATAATTATTGCTGCTGAATTTGTAGGCATTATAAAACTGCATGATGGTGATCACAATAATTACAATAACAGCAGAAAGACACTGCACACACACACACACACGTATATATATATATAAACACATATTTAATAATGAGTGTGTTTTGTTTTTATTTATTTATTTTTAATCTCAGCAAATTGCTCTGGGTTGTGTTGTTAGTGCTATAAATAAACTTGCCTTCTTCAATTACATTTCGCAGTCCGTGCTATCGACTCGTGTGTATGTTAAAATGTAATAAGTAAAGAGCTCGGCTATATTCTGGTATCTATATATAGATCCTTACTCACACACACAGCTATATATATATATAACTAGCTAGAGAGGTGGGGAGATGTACACACAGGACGGTATAGAGATAAATGAACATCCATCATGTAAAGGAAGGGCTTGGGTTAGCGGTAGAAGGTGGACAGACAGTGTTGATAGAGGTAATGCTAAATCTATGATATAATAAAAGTTGGACATAGCCCCGGCACGGTTAGTGTGCCTCGCACACTTTAAGCCTGTTGTGTTGGCAGTACACGCAACTGTATCATAACGGTTACTGTATCATGACTATAACATCTATTATTATCTTAGATGTTACCACTCTCTGTTCAGACTAGGATGCTGATACAGGAAGATTTAGACATGATTTCCCAGCAGAGAGAGCAAGCAAGAGAGAAAGGGCAAAGTCATTTCACCTTAGTACATAGCTCTCTACGGAATGTGGGGAAGTGAGGATCCTAAAAACCTGCTCCAACATGCTGGGTCTTTGGGGAACATATTCACCCCAACGTATTGAAGTGCTATAACACTGACTATTTATATCTTAAACAGATTTATACCCAGACTACCCACCCGCTGTGTATATCAAGCAAGATTGTGTGCATATCTTTATGACAAATCTTTTTTGATGAGCTATCTCTCTGTGATATTTTCTCTGCTTGATGATGAAGTTGTGCTGTTTGTCATGTTCAACGTTATTCTGCACACGTTCAATTACCATTCCCATGTAAGAGAAAACATTCACAGTCTACTTTTTTTTTTCTTCATCCTTTAAAAGAGACGTTGAATATAATTGGAAAATTCATGGCAACATTTATGATGGGTTGACTTGTTGATCGCTAGAAGATTAAAAGTCCCTCAAATTGCTGGTGAGTAATTTATTAACCTGCTGAACGACATTGCTGTAAGAGACTGCAATTAGACAAGAAAATCAAGCTACGAAAGCATAAATGGTTTGCAGGCGATTCTGTCCGAGATTCACTGGCGCGGATATTTAATAAAGTGGATTCAAAGTGAATTTCAAATTTAAGGCCAGAGTAGTCGAGCTGGAAGCACAGCTGGATCAAAGAATATTTTCCAGCTATTTTGATCCTACATTTAAAATTCACTTTGATTTATTTCTTTAGTAAATATCCCTTTGAGTGTTTTGACTAAAGTAAACATAAAAAAGAAATGTTATTATGTAAACAAATATAAAATATAGTAACTCCTGAGAATTCCGTAGACCAAGATGCTTCATGGTTACTAAAGACTCACATTAGTGGGAGGTTTTTACTGGGATATCTTAACGGAGGTTCTAGTAAGGGAATCCGAATACAAGTAGAGCACCTAAAGGACTTTTCCTCGGCACCGCTCTGTCTGCCGGAGGAACACGGCCGTGGGAACAGAGCCATCCCAAAAATCCAACGGTCAATTGGAACTAGTTGAGGAAGATGACGCTTAGGACAACTAAATACCACAAAAAAAAAATACAAGTGCTGAAATGGGTCTTGGAGGCAGTTTTATTAGGGTCATCTAACCTCAGATATTTGGAAGCATGTTCTATTACCATTGATTATATATATATATATATGTCTTAATAATAATAATAATAATAATTATTATTATTATTATTATATTTTGTCTTTAAAGGAATATAGTATGGTCAAAGTGGTCAATTTTTGAATTGACAGTGAAATCACTCTAATTCATTAATAACAGAATAAAATAATACCAACATGATTGTTCTATGTATCCAGTGTGGAAATAACCTGGAGATACATTTCATGGACACGTGCATTCATATTCTAAAGATTCACCAAATGAACGGAAGTTTTGATTGACAGAAGTGCCGAATGGCTCATAGACCGACTTCGTAATTATCAGACATGCCCCCAATCGTGGCATGGCAAGGGGGGGGGGTGTGGGAGGTATACAACTATATACACAATTGTCAGTGTGCATTGGTTATAGTTATTTATAAACTAGTCACACAATGTTGCTAAACAGCAATGCCATGTTTTTAGATGTGTCATTTTTGTTTGAACGCTATAGTACAAGTATGGGACATCGTCAAACCCCAATATGATTGCAAGTTACAATGCTGCATCTTGTGAGTCAAACTGCACAATGTTTGCTCATTCTATCCGCCATGGATTTCCTCTCAGACCAATCAGTAATTTGTTTTATAAAATGTGTTTCATTTTCTGCTTGATAATATCGTTTCAGATAATCCCACAACTCTGCAGGCGAGTGCCCTTAATCTTTAATAATGTAGAATGGTTTGTTTTTTATCCCAGAATCAGGTAATATCAGTTTCATGTTTCCTGTGATGGACACTAAACCCAATATAATTCATAATATTCTCCTGCTGCGGGCCTTGAAATGAATAAAAAAATGTTTTAATGAAAAAAAAAAAATAAATCAGCAATGAATACAACAACAAACAGCAAATGGAGAGAGGAACGGCGGTTACAAAATAACGCTATATTCTGCAGGATAAGACCGGACCTGGGATTAGAATGCTGACAAACTGTTTTATAAAACGGTGTAACGGGCAATTATTGATTGTCACACAGTAAGGCAGATCCATCACTTAATAAAGATAAATCACCGGATTTTCCATAAAAACCTGATTTCCCCCATGCAGTGGTTATACAATGGCGACTAAACAGTTGAGACAGAAGGACTGAGGAGTCATATTAAGCACAATCATATAGAAATTGAAATTTTTTTATGTTTTTTTCCCCTCGGTTGATGTCATATCGTAATAACGCAAAAACAAACACTGACAGATCTACATTATAGAGTTACTCCAATCAAAAAACAGTGCTTTAAAAACGAGTTTTGGTTATCCACCCCTCCCCCATAAACGTAAAAATAAATAAATAAATAAAACAAAGAATAAATGTACCGCTCTTCCAGCACCGAGGCCAAGTTCTTTACTCCTCTGTTGAGGTTATTCCCTGTAACCACTGGAGGTTGAGGGAAGGACATTGGCGGCACGGGGCAGGCCATGTGTGCTGACAACAATATGTACATTATTGACATGTGGCATTTTAGATCCAGGCTGGCTAATGACCTAATCACCTCGGCCCATAAAAAGTCCTGGCACCATAACCACATTAAATCACCGAAGTGGCCATGGTGCTTGGAATAAACCTTAAGTTCAATGTTGCAGGTTTTTTCTTTGACTTCTTTGACTTCACTGATGTGACAAACTCTGCAGTAGATTCCATTATTAATAAACTTTTCATATCATTTTTTTATATATATATATATATATATATATTACAGTGATGATTTGCCCCAAAATAAATTCTGGCTAACAATATATATAAGGGAGAATTATTCCAGGAAAAATAGTACATGCAAATAGGTTTGGCCAGTACAGGAGTACAGCTAAACTATTGGGCAAATCGGAAAAGGAAATTTGGAGACAGACGAGTTTGAGAGTTGGAATTCATTAGGAGACAAGTTTGGCAAATCAGAGGACAGTAAATTTAGTGAACTTCTCTGTAATTCAGTTTCCTGGATGACTTTATTGTATCCTCATTAAAGAGTCTGCGTGTTACTAGCTGGGTATGGTTGTGTTTTGCGGAGTGACTGAATGGATCAGTGTGCTCCTTGTGTGCTTTTAAGTGTGTCTGTATGTCTACATTGTGAGTGTGAGTGGGTCAGTATGCTTACTGTGTGAGTGTGAGTGGATCTGTATGTCCGCAGTGTGACGTGTGTGTTTACTCTGTGACTTTGTGCTTAGCATGTGATTCTGAATGGGTCTGTTTGTACTGTGTGACTATGAGCATGTCTGTGTGTTTTTTGTGTGACTGTGTCTGTGTATTTACTGTGTGACTATATGCTTGTCTGTGTGTTTACCAAGTGACTACGAGTGGGTCTAGGTGCTTATTGTGTGACTGTGCCTGTGTGCTGATTGAGTGACTGTGTCTCTGTGTTTACTGTGTGACTATGAGTGTGTCTGTGTGCTTACCATGTGACTGTGAGTGGTTCTGTGTATTTATTGTGTGACTGTGTGCTTATCATGTGACTGTGTGACTATGAGTGCTCCTGTGTGTTTGTCATGTGATTCTGAATGGGTCTGTTTGTTTACTGTGTGACTATCAGCATGTCTGTGTGTTTATTGTGTGACTGTGTCTATGCATTTACTGTGTGACTAGGAGTGGATCTGTGTGTTTACTGTGTGACTGTGATTGTATCTGTGTGCTTATCGTGTAACTGTGTCTCTGTGTTTACTATTTGCGTGTCTGTGTGCTTACCATTTGACTGTGAGTGTGTCTATGTGTTAACTGTGTTGCTGTAAGTGGGTCTGTGTATTTACCATGTGACTCGGAGTGGTTCTGTTTATTTTCCATGTGACTACAAGTGGGTCTGTGTGTTTACCATGTGACTACGAGTGGGTCTGTGTTTTTACCATGTTACTCCAAGTTATTGTGTTATTGTGTGACTCAGAGTGGGTCTGTGTGTTTATTGTGTGACTCAGAGTGGGTCTGTGTATTTAACATGTGACTCCGAGTGAGTCTGTGTATTTACCATGTGACTCTGAGTGAATCTGTGTGTTTATTGTGTGACTCCGAATGGGTCTGTGTGTTTATTGTGTGACTCCGAATGGGTCTGTGTATTTACCATGTGACTACGAGTGGATCTGTGAGCTTACCATGTGACTCTGAGTGCGTCTGTGTGTTTACCATGTGACTATGAGTGGGTCTGTGTATTTACCATGTAACTCCGAGTGGATCTGTGTGCTTACCATGTGACTACAAGTGGATCTGTGTGCTTACCATGTGACTCTGAGTGGGTCTGTGTATTGACCGTGTGACTCCGAGTGGGTCTGTGTATTTACCATGTGACTCAGAGTGGGTCTGTGTGTTTACCATGTGACTCCGAGTGGGTCTGTGTGTTTACCATGTGACTCCGAGTGGGTCTGTGTGTTTACCATGTGACTCTGAGTGGGTCTGTGTGTTAACCATGTGACTCTGAGTGGGTCTGTGTATTGACCGTGTGACTCTGAGTGGGTCTGTGTATTAACCATGTGACTCCGAGTGGGTCTGTGTATTAACCATGTGAATCCGAGTGGGTCTGTGTATTGACCGTGTGACTCCGAGTGGGTCTGTGTATTAACCGTGTGACTCCGAGTGGGTCTGTGTATTAACCATGTGAATCCGAGTGGGTCTGTGTATTAACCATGTGGTGAACATGATGGTGAACTTACTGATAATCGCAGACCTTTGTAGCCACAGAAGGATAGCAGGGAAGCTGGTTTATCCCAGTCCAACCCTGACTGTGAGTAAGAAATCGAAATGAGGAGGACACAGATGTTAGGGATTTGTGGGCAAAGAGGGAATAAGGGGTTCACTGTGGCGGCTAGACAGTCACTACAGGTGAGGATGAGCCTGTCTCCGATGGGATCAATTGGCTGCACAAAAAGACTGCAGATATTTCTCTGTACAAATGGAAGGTAGATAAAACGATGCTAAAATACTAACCATGGCAGTTTTTGGCAGACAGAGATTTTGGTTATTTAAACGTATGAAAGAAATGTAAATCAACGCGTTAAGGTAAATCTGCCACTGACGAGGGATTGTGGGTAAGGGCGTTAATACATCCCTGTTCGCTGTGTGGCCAGGTTGGCTGCAGACAAGGCGTTCGGGGAAAGCAGGAATGAGATATACTGAGTCAGGGAACAGATGAATTGGATCTGTCACATATAATAGGGTGTCGGAAACTGGAAGCGTGAACTGCGAGTGTTTATATAACAACTGGATGCGAAGCCATGCTCTTGGAATTGAGCCCAATCTATTTTCCTTTCGGCTTAAAGTACAGCAGTTCAACCACAAATAAATACCCAGGTGTCAAGCTCAGAATTAAAGCACCTGAAAGGTGGAACCTTTACGACACTTAGAAGCATTAAGAAATGCAGACAATGCGGTAAATGAGACACTAGCATGATTTTACTTTACTATTTAAATGTAATACGTGCGTTAAGTATAATAAACTATACGGGAACAATCACATTTTCTTTGTAAAAAAAATAAACACATTTTACTGAAATAATGAATTTGATTTAAAAAAATAAAACATGTTATGCTGTAAATTATGTTAGGCTGTTTTGGGACTTTTTTGTAAAGATATATTGCCCCTTGTATTTGTTGTGAGCTCTCTATAGAAGGAGCAATGGTTTTGAGATGCACAGTGGTCTGATATAATGCTATTTGCTATAATGACTAGTAGAGCAATCTCCTGAATTTGATGTTCTACACATGCTTAGTTTTGTAGAGTGAGCTTGTCCAAGCAGAGCTAACATTATCACTTTCTAGTATACGCTGTTAGCATGCCTTAAGCTGGGCTGAACAAAACAATTGAGCGAGCACGCCTTATCGCCTCCAGAAACACCGGCCGTGAGTCCACATACCTAGAGAATTGCTAAACATGGCGGCAGTTAGGAATAAAGGGCAGTTCTATACCAACAGGAGTGGGTACATTGAGTTTTATGTAGATTGTATTCATGGGGGTAAACTTTTTTATTAAATAAAAATCGATTTTTAAATTGATTATTGAAAATACATTTTATCGAGATGGAACTACTTTTGCATTATCTCGTTGGTGTTTCTGTTTTCTTATTTCTTTCACCCTACTAAATCCATTCAAATCTTGTTTGAAAACATTGAAGCATTAGATACTCTGGGTCTAACGAATCAGGGATATTTCTAAGGACATTTAATGTACATGTGAATGCCCCAAACTGAGCCATAGCAAAGCCATCTTAATGGTGTCTCATGGTGTCCAATAGATTTGTGTACAGAGGACAATGTTGGTCAAAAATGGGCCGACCGGTGTACTGCAAAATATGAACATTGTATAAATATTAAATACTGTATATATATTACGCAGTACATGATAGGAACATTTTCCCACTATTTTGTGCACAGTAAGAAAAAGTAACCAATATAGGAAAAACCAGGAGAAGCAGTAAAATTTATCTATATATTTACTGAAGCAATCATATGGCCTAATCTCCCATCTAGTAGTCTAGAGATGAAATTAAGTCCTGTTACTGACTGACAGCGATCTGAAAATGGCTACCTAATTACTTGAGGTATGTTTATTCCCTAGAATAGAATTTAACTCTTTATTAGTATCTCACAGCAAGCAGGCAATGTCTCAACTGAATCAGAAGTATTTCTAGAACTTAAATGAAGTGAATGAAAGCAGGCTATAATTTTCAACAGAGAGGGATCTGACGAAGCTTGTTTTAGTTAGTTAGTCAGAAAATAGATTTAACTTGATTATTATTATTATTTTTTAACAGACCGATACTATGTATCTGAATAATTAGAACTAACTTCTTTGAAAAACTGTCCCTGTTTGCCCCCAACCACAAAGTTGTTGTTTTACTCAATGGACATTTCAAACAGTGGAAATATAGATACCATACAGAACTGTACGCAATCCTTTTTAATAATGTACCATAATATTCCCCAAAATCCATATTTTCCAAAACATATCTATGGATCGCAAGCCTTTTAGGATATGTATCTTACAATCATTCCACCATGCGCCCAGCTTACAGACAATTTCTTGGTAATGTAACTGTGGCCAAAATAACCTCACCACTGGGTTTTGGAGGGGCCTGTTTGCCAGCCTTTTGCCCCAGGATTATGGCCCATGCGCTAAAACTTTGTTTTTTGACTGTGAAAAGGCTTGTTCGTGCCTTTTCCCTATGTGGTTCGGTAAATGGGGTTTACTGAACAAACTGTCGAACAACTGGACCACACTCAAGTGGAGTGTGCAGCCAATTTACCTCCCAGGCTGGTGGTTAACCACAAGCTAATTGATGAACGGCTGGGTGGTATAGTCGAACACATGGCGGCGGCCATCTTGTTTAGCCGAACACGGGCAACAGTGTTTTGCCGTCAAGTTCATGGAACTCAAATCGGACACGCGATGGCATGAACACCGCTGAACTTTACCTTCTCTGGAACTTCAATGGGAGTCGAACAGCGTTCGACAATTCAATCGCCACTTTAACATTGAATATTTACATGAATGGCCCCCGTTCGTTCATTCGAACTGCATTGAACTATGTGAAATAGACCGACCGCACAGCATCATTCTCTGGAACTGTTTAGAGCATGAAAATGTGCGTGCAGTCGGTCAAATGAGACTTCCAGGAATTTCCTGAACCCATGCTCTGATCTGGGTGCTATCCAGGGATGTATGGGGATATATGGTGTTGTGAGGTGTTTTCTGTGTTTTGTGAAAAAAAAAAAATTCTGCTTGGGGATAATTGAGTTAATTACAGTATCTTACTCAATTATCTCCCAAGCATAGGGGAGGGTTTGTGTACATTATCTGGGAGTGTCTAACTGTACAATACTGTTCTAATTGGCTTTGTGACTTTGTGTCCTGTGCTCCACAAGGTCCAACTGGGTGGTAACCGTGTGGGGAAAACTGTATAAGAGACAATAAATCCTCAGATCTGCTGAGTTTCTGTTTTATCCTCAACATAATGCCTCACCTCGTGAGGTTGCATTTACAATGGGGATTGCTATATCACTATACTCCCCAGGGATTATAATCACTAAGCTCTTTCTCTTGCCTTATCGTAGGTCCAGGGTGGGTAGAGGATGGCGAGTTCCCAGCCAAGCTGTAATGCTGGATGTGGGGACTGCGGTGCTGATGGTGTCTGGTTGAGTGCTTGGAGTCCTTGGTGGTATGTCCAGTCTTTTTTAGAAGCCACTTAGTCACAAACACTGACCAAAATTGACATTCAAATTAGTTTTTTGCATTTTTCACACACCACCAAATATTAACACTAACTTTGGCCAGTGTTTGTGACCAAGTGGCTACTAAAAATGACTGGACATAACCCATTTGCAATACCTTGGGTTGTCTACTATTGCAAATGGTATGCCATCATGGGGATGATTCTCATTCCTGGGCTACCCTATGCAGGGCCGGCCTTAGGCCGTTAGGTGCCCTGTGCAAAAAATCTTCACAGCGCCACTCCCCCTCCCATCATCCATGTATGATGTAATGTTTGTGTTGTCTGTGTATGTGATAGATGTGATGACTGTGTGTGATTTGTATGTTGTTATGTGTTGGCTGTGTGTGATATTTGTAATGGGTGTATTAACAGTGTGTGATATGCGTGTATTGGTTGTATGTGATATTTGTGCTCGGTTTATTGGCTGTGTGTGATGGGTATTTAATTCAGATAAAAACATGCATTTAGGCCTGTGTGTGAATGCAGGTGTATACTTTTGCAGAGTTATGTGCACACAGTCCCACTGTCAGATGCACACAGTTATACATTTACACTGTCAAATCCACCACATGCACATAGTCGCAGGCAGATAGTCACATACACAGGATCAGGCAGAAACACACTGGTACAGGCAGTAACACACATACACAGTTACAGGTAGATAAACACACTCTCACACACACACACACACAGGCAGACTGTCAAAAACACACACAGCCACACATACAGTTTTACACACACACACACACACACACACACACACACACACACATACAGTCTTGCACACACATACTTATATGCAGACAGTCACACACACACACACAGACAGACAAACACACACACACAGGCAGCCACACACATACACACACAGACAGTCATACACATACAGACAGTCACAATCACACTGACAATCACACATAGTTACCTCTGTTCATTGTGGAGGCAGTGCAGCTCCTGGAGACTGTTTGTTGGGGAAGCAGGGACTCCTTCCTGCTTCTCCTGCAGCAGTTATCCGGTACTATAGCTCCGTCCCCTCTGCACGAAAAGCTCCGCCCCGTCGCACAGGAAGCTCCGCCTCATCGCATAGGAAGCTTTTTTTTTTTTAAATGCTGCCGGCCATGTGTGAGCTGTGTCGGCCGCACGGCGCCCCCTGTTCCATGGCTCCCTGTGTGGCCGCACAGCTCACACACCCCTAAGGCCGGCCCTGACCATATGGTCTCAAAGGCAACGTAACCAATCTGGCGAATTTCAATGTGAAAAAAACTGAAAAATTTAAAATGCTATATTTGACTCTGTAACTTCCCAAAACACCATAAAACCTGTACATAGGGGGTACTGTTTTACACGTGAGACATCGCTGAATACAAATATGTGTATTTTATTGCAGTAAAAGCAAACAGTATTATGACATTCACAGTTAAAATGTCATGTAGAACTAAAAAATAACATTTCTTATTTTCTACTCATTTTTTTATACTTTATTCATATTAAATTATGTTTCAAAGCTAAATATTTGATGTTAAATGAAAGCCCCGTTTCCCCTGAATACAATGATATATAATAAGGGGGGGTGCACTTAATATGAAAGAGGTGAATTACGGTTGGACAGACATATAGCGCAAATTCCAGGTTTTGTCTACGTTTTGTTTTGATCACAACTTGTACATTTGGCTCAGTCCTTAAGGGGTTAACCCCTTAACACCGCAGCCAAATGTACAAGTTGTGAACGAAACAAAACGTAGACAAAACCTGGAATTTGCGCTATATGTCTGTCCAACCGTAATTCACCTCTTTCATATTAAGTGCACCCCCCCTTATTATATATCATTTTATTCAGGGGAAACAGGGCTTTCATTTAATATCAAATATTTAGCTATGAAACATAATTTAATATAAAAAAAAATGGGAGAAAATAAGATTTTTTTTTATTTTTTTCGTTCTACATGACATTTTAACTGTCAATGTCATAATACTGTTTGCTTTTACTGCAATAAAATACACATATTTGTATTCAGCAAAGTCTTACGTGTAAAACAGTACCCCCTATGTACAGGTTTTATGGTGTTTTGGGAAGTTACAGGGTCAAATATAGCGTGTTACATTTGAAATTGAAATTCGCCAGATTGGTTACGTTGCCTTTGAGACTGTATAGTAGCCCAGGAAATAAATTTACACCCATAATGGCATGCCATTTGCAATAGTAGACGACCCAAGGTATTGCAAATAAGCGATGTCCAGTCTTTTTTAGTAGCCATTTGGTCACAAACACTGGCCAAAGTTAGCGTTAGTATTTGTTTGTGTGTGAAAAATGCAAAAAACGCCAATTTTGGCCAGTGTTTGTGACTAAGTGGCTACTAAAAAAGACTGGACATACCCCATTTTCAATACCTTTGGTTGTCTACTATTGCAAATGGTATGCCATCATAGGGGTAATTTTCATTCTTGGGCTACCATAGGGTCATAAAGGCAACGTAAGCAATCTGGCGAATTTTAATGTGAAAAAAATGAAACACAAGCCTTATATTTGACGCTGTAATTTTTGAAAACACCATAAAACCTGTACATGAGGGGTACTGTTGTACTCAGGAGACTTCGCTGAACACAAATATTTGTGTTTCAAAACAGTAAAAAGTATTGCAGCAATAATATTGTCCCTGTAAGTGCTGTTTGTGCGTGAAAAATGCAAAAAACTTCACTTTTACTGGCGATATCATGGTTGTAATACATTTTACTGTTTTGAAACACTAATATTTGTGTTCAGCGAAGTCTCCCGAGTAAAACAGTACCCCCCATGTACAGGTTTTATGGTGTCTTGGAAAGTTATAGGGTTAAATATAGTGCTAGCAAATTAAATTACTTTCGGCATGGGTGGTCAGGCAGGTCACGCTAATTGTAATTAATTAGGATACCTAATTATGTAAAATTATTACATAAATATATGTGTAGAATTAATATATGTATATATATACATATGTGTATATATACGTATATATATATGTATTTTTCTTTTAATATTTTTATTTATATATAGGTATATATATAGTGATATATACGTATATATTTATGTATATAGATATATATATTATTTCGTTCTACGTGTATTTTGATATAAATATATATATATATTAATATCACAATACAGTTAGAACGAAATAAAACACATCTATATATTTTTTAATATTTTATTTTTAATTATTTTTTTTATTTAATTTTTTTACGTATTTACATATTTTTTTTTTTTATATTATTTATAAATATATATATAACAATAATGATATATATATTTAATCAGTATCAGTCTACGTGTAATTTGATATTAATATATATATAATTATATATATATATTAATATTAAAATACACCTAGACGGTGTATATGTGTGTATGTATATGTGTATATATATACTTAGATCATATATATATAATATATATATATATATGATCTAAGTATACATTTTTTTTTTGACACTTATTTAACATTTATTTTATTTGATTTCAGCCAGCAGGGGGACCAACTGTCATTACAGTTGGTCCCCCTGCTGGCAATGCCTGAGCCAGCTATACCGGCCATGTGATTGTGAGGTCCTCGCAAGGACCTCACTCTCACATGACCGGGAGGGACCGGAGGAGGAAGATGTGCCGCGGGGGGGCTCCCTGGGAGTCCCCCCAACCGCGATCGCCGGCGTGGGACCGCCGGCGACCGGGTAAGTTACTAAAAACCGGAGGGCGTACTATTACGCCCTGCGGCGTTTAGAGACGCTTTAAAAAGGACGTAATAGTACGCCCTCCGGTCTTAAGGGGTTAAATACGTACATTTCTCAGTATGTACCATTGGGTAATAAATATAAAAGGAACAAATTGAAACCAATATGGCTTAGTAGAGAAGTAAAACAAGAGATGAAAAATAAGAAAAGGGAATTTAAAGCATTTAAATCAGACAAATCAGAGGCATCCTATATAAGGTATAAGATAGCCAATAATGCTTGCAAAAAGGCAATTATAGTGGCTAAACTAGAAAATGAGAAACTGATAGCCAAAGAATGCAAAACCAATCCCAACATTTTCTTTAAGTACATTGTGGCGAAACCAACTTCGCCACTGTGGGCTGGAGAAGCCTGGCTGCTAGCCTCCTGCCCGCTGACTATGGCCCCTGGACATATTGCACTTTAAAGACTATATTTGGGCATGTAATAATTTATATTGCTGCTACTGGCCCTTTAAAATCAGCGATGGACATATTGGGACTTTTGGGACTAATGTCCCTTTAAGACTTTGTAACATATCACAGTAATACTGTCTTAAATATTATGTAGGTATTTATGTGTTCAGTTAAACTGGGGATATGCAGAAATGTGTGTTTTATGTGTTAAATGTATCAGTATGTAATTTTATGTCTTTTACTGTCTTTTTGCAACCATGTGGTTAATGGAGTCTGACTCTAGTCCTAGATAATTGGATTACTTCTCCAATTATCTCCAGGGCAGAAGGGAGGAAGCCGGGATGCATTGTGGGGGATGTTTTACTTCTGTTTGGGCCAGATTGTGCCATGCTGCAAGCCAGGGCCCAAAAGATACTTTTAGTAACTTTTAAACCCCTGGTCGGATTCATGCCATTTTTTAATATGTTGTTCCCCTGAATGGATTGATTGTGGATATGTATTTTTATGTGAATGTGATGTATGGTTTTAAAGTTATGAAAGTTGTGTAAAAGTATATTTTACTCTGTATGCATAATGGGATTATGTGTCACACTAAGGGGAGGGGATGTGTGGGATGTAACATCTATGTCATTGGTTCTTTTATGCCTCCCCCTGGGTGTGGCCTGTATGTGTGAGTTGGAAATAAAAGCCAGACTGGGTGTCCCAGTCTAGAGTTCCTGTTTTTACCCTCAAAGTGATGTGTCGTCTCATTATTGGGGGAAGGATTTATTGAATGCTGTTCCAGTTGACTGCTAGGAGTACAAGCCTATTCGTATGGTTCCTATTCAATGGTCTACAGCATTCATATGCTTGGGAGAATTTAAAAGGTTTCTCGGATTCGGTGATTGTGGTGTCTGCCAGAGTGCTTGGAGTCCTCAGGAAGCACTAGGAGCATCCATTAACGGAGGTACCAAGTCGGGGTGCCAGGTGATCCGTTACAATTGGTGGCAAGCGGCGGGATCGTTCCTACAACCAGAGGGACAGCTACAGACAACACCATTCCTGGATTACAAAGTGAGGGCAACGCCAGTACCCGTACAGCGCCCCTATCTACAAGGAACCAACTGCAGCAGAGCAAGCATGGCACCCAGCTACATTCAAGAGGCGTATGACAGAGAGGTCACCGCGGTGCTGGCTATATGCGGACCCAACCTCTCAGAGGATCTAATACAGCGTGTGAAGAAAGCAGTGCGAGAGTACTTGCCGTGGGAATCAGAGCGGGCCAGGGGGTTTGCAGACCTCCCTCCCCAGCGGCAATGTGTGGCCCAGGGAGCTGATGGTGTCGTCCATCCTCCCCAGCAGCCGTGTGTGTCCAAGGGAGCCGAAGGTGCAGTCCTTCCTCCCCAGCGGCAGGCTGAGTTACAGGGGGCAGAGGTTGTTGTTCCTGCCCCCCAGCAGCAAAGGGATATGCCAAGAAGGCAGTGTGAAGTGAAGGGAGAGGAGAGCAGCGTCCTCCCTCCCCAGCGGCAATGTGTGCCCCAGGGAGCTGATGGTGTCGTCCATCCTCCCCAGCAGCCGTGTGTGTCCAAGGGAGCCGAAGGTGCAGTCCTTCCTCCCCAGCGGCAGGCTGAGTTACAGGGGGCAGAGGTTGTTGTTCCTGCCCCCCAGCAGCAAAGTGAGATGCCAAGAAGGCAGTGTGAAGTGAAGGGAGAGGAGAGCAGCGTCCTCCCTCCCCAGCGGCAATGTGTGCCCCAGGGAGCTGATGGTGTCGTCCATCCTCCCCAGCAGCCGTGTGTGTCCAAAGGAGCCGAAGGTGCAGTCCTTCCTCCCCAGCGGCAGGCTGAGTTACAGGGGGCAGAGGTGGTTGTTCCTGCCCCCCAGCAGCAAAGTGATATGCCAAGAAGGCAGTGTGAAGGGAAGGGAGAGGAGAGCAGCGTCCTCCCTCCCCAGCGGCAATGTGTGCCCCAGGGAGCTGATGGTGTCGTCCATCCTCCCCAGCAGCCGTGTGTGTCCAAGGGAGCCAAAGGTGCAGTCCTTCCTCCCCAGCGGCAGGCTGAGTTACAGGGGGCAGAGGTTGTTGTTCCTGCCCCCCAGCAGCAAAGTGAGATGCCAAGACGGCAGTGTGAAGCGAAGGGAGAGGAGAGCAGCGTCCTCCCTCCCCAGTGGCAGTGTGTGCCCCAGGGAGCTGATGGTGTCGTCCATCCTCCCCAGCGGCAGTGTGTCCTGCAGGGAGCAGAGACAGTCAGTCTCGCACCCCAGCAGCCGGACAAGAGAATGAAAGGGGAGACAGCTGGTCCCCCTTTCCACCAGCAGAGAGAGTGGCAGGGAGAGGAGCCTGCTAACCCCCCTCCCCAGCGGCAGTTTACCGTCCAGAGAGAGGAGCTTGTTACACCCTCTCTCCAGCGGCAGCCTAACCCACCAAGGGGAGATGTTAAGCCCCACATCTGTGCAGATGGGACCGTAGTCTCTGCACTTACAGCACAAGGGATAGGGACGGTCGGTCCTGTCCCCCAGCCACAGAGCGATATATCTAAAGGGGAGACAGTCGGTCTCCAGCAGCCAGGCTCCCACCAGACTACTCCCGTGGTAGTGCTGGCAACAGGACAGAGTACCGCTGGTCTCTGCCCCCTCAGCAACCCACCAAGGCAGCCTATCAGTCTCTCACCCAGCCGTGGGGAGGCACCTGAACTTGGACAAAATTCTCCCTTACCCAGGTGTGGTAACTGTTTATTATGGGTGGGCTGCTCTACTACTTCTGTTCTGTGGGTGGGTTGCTGGACTAACCAGGGCACTGACCGGCAGGAGGTCAGATACCCTGTTAGTCTAATTGGTAAAGGGGAGAATTGTGGCGAAACCAACTTCGCCACTGTGGGCTGGAGAAGCCTGGCTGCTAGCCTCCTGCCCGCTGACTATGGCCCCTGGACATATTGCACTTTAAAGACTATATTTGGGCATGTAATAATTTATATTGCTGCTACTGGCCCTTTAAAATCAGCGATGGACATATTGGGACTTTTGGGACTAATGTCCCTTTAAGACTTTGTAACATATCACAGTAATACTGTCTTAAATATTATGTAGGTATTTATGTGTTCAGTTAAACTGGGGATATGCAGAAATGTGTGTTTTATGTGTTAAATGTATCAGTATGTAATTTTATGTCTTTTACTGTCTTTTTGCAACCATGTGGTTAATGGAGTCTGACTCTAGTCCTAGATAATTGGATTACTTCTCCAATTATCTCCAGGGCAGAAGGGAGGAAGCCGGGATGCATTGTGGGGGATGTTTTACTTCTGTTTGGGCCAGATTGTGCCATGCTGCAAGCCAGGGCCCAAAAGATACTTTTAGTAACTTTTAAACCCCTGGTCGGATTCATGCCATTTTTTAATATGTTGTTCCCCTGAATGGATTGATTGTGGATATGTATTTTTATGTGAATGTGATGTATGGTTTTAAAGTTATGAAAGTTGTGTAAAAGTATATTTTACTCTGTATGCATAATGGGATTATGTGTCACACTAAGGGGAGGGGATGTGTGGGATGTAACATCTATGTCATTGGTTCTTTTATGCCTCCCCCTGGGTGTGGCCTGTATGTGTGAGTTGGAAATAAAAGCCAGACTGGGTGTCCCAGTCTAGAGTTCCTGTTTTTACCCTCAAAGTGATGTGTCGTCTCATTATTGGGGGAAGGATTTATTGAATGCTGCTCCAGTTGACTGCTAGGAGTACAAGCCTATTCGTATGGTTCCTATTCAATGGTCTACAGCATTCATATGCTTGGGAGAATTTAAAAGGTTTCTCGGATTCGGTGATTGTGGTGTCTGCCAGAGTGCTTGGAGTCCTCAGGAAGCACTAGGAGCATCCATTAACGGAGGTACCAAGTCGGGGTGCCAGGTGATCCGTTACAATTGGTGGCAAGCGGCGGGATCGTTCCTACAACCAGAGGGACAGCTACAGACAACACCATTCCTGGATTACAAAGTGAGGGCAACGCCAGTACCCGTACAGCGCCCCTATCTACAAGGAACCAACTGCAGCAGAGCAAGCATGGCACCCAGCTACATTCAAGAGGCGTATGACAGAGAGGTCACCGCGGTGCTGGCTATATGCGGACCCAACCTCTCAGAGGATCTAATACAGCGTGTGAAGAAAGCAGTGCGAGAGTACTTGCCGTGGGAATCAGAGCGGGCCAGGGGGTTTGCAGACCTCCCTCCCCAGCGGCAATGTGTGGCCCAGGGAGCTGATGGTGTCGTCCATCCTCCCCAGCAGCCGTGTGTGTCCAAGGGAGCCGAAGGTGCAGTCCTTCCTCCCCAGCGGCAGGCTGAGTTACAGGGGGCAGAGGTTGTTGTTCCTGCCCCCCAGCAGCAAAGGGATATGCCAAGAAGGCAGTGTGAAGTGAAGGGAGAGGAGAGCAGCGTCCTCCCTCCCCAGCGGCAATGTGTGCCCCAGGGAGCTGATGGTGTCGTCCATCCTCCCCAGCAGCCGTGTGTGTCCAAGGGAGCCGAAGGTGCAGTCCTTCCTCCCCAGCGGCAGGCTGAGTTACAGGGGGCAGAGGTTGTTGTTCCTGCCCCCCAGCAGCAAAGTGAGATGCCAAGAAGGCAGTGTGAAGTGAAGGGAGAGGAGAGCAGCGTCCTCCCTCCCCAGCGGCAATGTGTGCCCCAGGGAGCTGATGGTGTCGTCCATCCTCCCCAGCAGCCGTGTGTGTCCAAAGGAGCCGAAGGTGCAGTCCTTCCTCCCCAGCGGCAGGCTGAGTTACAGGGGGCAGAGGTGGTTGTTCCTGCCCCCCAGCAGCAAAGTGATATGCCAAGAAGGCAGTGTGAAGGGAAGGGAGAGGAGAGCAGCGTCCTCCCTCCCCAGCGGCAATGTGTGCCCCAGGGAGCTGATGGTGTCGTCCATCCTCCCCAGCAGCCGTGTGTGTCCAAGGGAGCCAAAGGTGCAGTCCTTCCTCCCCAGCGGCAGGCTGAGTTACAGGGGGCAGAGGTTGTTGTTCCTGCCCCCCAGCAGCAAAGTGAGATGCCAAGACGGCAGTGTGAAGCGAAGGGAGAGGAGAGCAGCGTCCTCCCTCCCCAGTGGCAGTGTGTGCCCCAGGGAGCTGATGGTGTCGTCCATCCTCCCCAGCGGCAGTGTGTCCTGCAGGGAGCAGAGACAGTCAGTCTCGCACCCCAGCAGCCGGACAAGAGAATGAAAGGGGAGACAGCTGGTCCCCCTTTCCACCAGCAGAGAGAGTGGCAGGGAGAGGAGCCTGCTAACCCCCCTCCCCAGCGGCAGTTTACCGTCCAGAGAGAGGAGCTTGTTACACCCTCTCTCCAGCGGCAGCCTAACCCACCAAGGGGAGATGTTAAGCCCCACATCTGTGCAGATGGGACCGTAGTCTCTGCACTTACAGCACAAGGGATAGGGACGGTCGGTCCTGTCCCCCAGCCACAGAGCGATATATCTAAAGGGGAGACAGTCGGTCTCCAGCAGCCAGGCTCCCACCAGACTACTCCCGTGGTAGTGCTGGCAACAGGACAGAGTACCGCTGGTCTCTGCCCCCTCAGCAACCCACCAAGGCAGCCTATCAGTCTCTCACCCAGCCGTGGGGAGGCACCTGAACTTGGACAAAATTCTCCCTCACCCAGGTGTGGTAACTGTTTATTATGGGTGGGCTGCTCTACTACTTCTGTTCTGTGGGTGGGTTGCTGGACTAACCAGGGCACTGACCGGCAGGAGGTCAGATACCCTGTTAGTCTAATTGGTAAAGGGGAGAATTGTGGCGAAACCAACTTCGCCACTGTGGGCTGGAGAAGCCTGGCTGCTAGCCTCCTGCCCGCTGACTATGGCCCCTGGACATATTGCACTTTAAAGACTATATTTGGGCATGTAATAATTTATATTGCTGCTACTGGCCCTTTAAAATCAGCGATGGACATATTGGGACTTTTGGGACTAATGTCCCTTTAAGACTTTGTAACATATCACAGTAATACTGTCTTAAATATTATGTAGGTATTTATGTGTTCAGTTAAACTGGGGATATGCAGAAATGTGTGTTTTATGTGTTAAATGTATCAGTATGTAATTTTATGTCTTTTACTGTCTTTTTGCAACCATGTGGTTAATGGAGTCTGACTCTAGTCCTAGATAATTGGATTACTTCTCCAATTATCTCCAGGGCAGAAGGGAGGAAGCCGGGATGCATTGTGGGGGATGTTTTACTTCTGTTTGGGCCAGATTGTGCCATGCTGCAAGCCAGGGCCCAAAAGATACTTTTAGTAACTTTTAAACCCCTGGTCGGATTCATGCCATTTTTTAATATGTTGTTCCCCTGAATGGATTGATTGTGGATATGTATTTTTATGTGAATGTGATGTATGGTTTTAAAGTTATGAAAGTTGTGTAAAAGTATATTTTACTCTGTATGCATAATGGGATTATGTGTCACACTAAGGGGAGGGGATGTGTGGGATGTAACATCTATGTCATTGGTTCTTTTATGCCTCCCCCTGGGTGTGGCCTGTATGTGTGAGTTGGAAATAAAAGCCAGACTGGGTGTCCCAGTCTAGAGTTCCTGTTTTTACCCTCAAAGTGATGTGTCGTCTCATTATTGGGGGAAGGATTTATTGAATGCTGCTCCAGTTGACTGCTAGGAGTACAAGCCTATTCGTATGGTTCCTATTCAATGGTCTACAGCATTCATATGCTTGGGAGAATTTAAAAGGTTTCTCGGATTCGGTGATTGTGGTGTCTGCCAGAGTGCTTGGAGTCCTCAGGAAGCACTAGGAGCATCCATTAACGGAGGTACCAAGTCGGGGTGCCAGGTGATCCGTTACATACATCAATTCTAAAAAACACAAAAAATGAAAGTGTAGGAACACTGGCAACAGAGATGGGTCTGTTAGTCAATGAAGACCAGGAAAAGACAGACATTTTAAATAACTATTTTTCCTCAGTATATATTAATGAGGATCCTATGGCAAGAGATATGCAAATGATTGATGCAAAAAAATTGCAGATAACTAAAAAAAACTCATGTTCCTTCACTCCAAATGGTATTTTGTTTAATATCACCAGATGTACGAAATAATAATAATGTTAATCTCTGCCCAGTGGCATGCCTCCAGGAGTATGAACTACAGACTCAGTCATTCAGGAACCCAACACACAACGACTTGTTCCTGGCTCTGAAACAACCTCACCACCCAGTATCCACGGTGACTTTGGCCCGCTGGGTGAAATGGATAATGTCGTCTGCTAACATTCACACATCAGTTTATGGAGCTCATTCTACTAGAGGCGCTATGGCTTCAAAAAAATTCACATTGGGTTGTAAACAAATGTATGACATCAGTATTTGAACATATTTTACCACCTGTTTCTCTGTCTCTTACAGCTTGAACCTTTACAATGTGGTGATCGGGACCGGTTTTCTTCCCATGGTTGCAATAGAGGTGCTCTCTAGGATCCACTATTATGTCAATGCATATTTTGGATGTTGGACACTTGGTCATGTCGAGTCAGTTGTTATGTCGGTTGTTTATAGTTGACTTTTCGGCATCATCAAGAAGAGGAGTGGCTTAGGGTCACATGGAAGTATATGGAATGAGGACGGCTCCCATTTGTTGTATATGTTATATGGTTAACCTTTTAAGGGTATTTGCTTTGTTTTATATTAATATCTTAATATTCTTTCTTTGCTGCCGAGGAATAAAGAAAGAGATAAAGCCTAATATTCCCCTCTGTGACTTTATGTCATGTAATTAGTAAAATCTGGTAATTAGTGGGGTAATAGCTGATGTTCCAAGGAGATATCTGACTGTCATTTTGGGGTCAAAAGGAATTATTTCCTAGTTTATTGCAAAATTGGAAGCGCTTCAGACTGGGTTTTCTGCCTTCTTTTGGATCAACAGCAAAAACATATGTGAGGAAGGCGGAACTTGGTGGACGCAAGTCTCTTTTCAGCTATCTAACTATGTAACTATGTAACTATGTAACTATGTAACTATGTAACTATGTAACTATGTAACTATGTAGCTATGTAACTATGTAACTATGTAGCTATGTAACTATGTAACTCTGTAACTATGTAACTATGTAACTATGTAACTATGTAACTATGTAACTATGTAGCTATGTAACTATGTAACTATGTAACTATGTAACTATGTAACTATGTAGCTATGTAACTATGTAACTATGTAACTATGTAACTATGTAGCTATGTAACTATGTAGCTATGTAACTATGTAACTATGTAACTATGTAACTATGTAACTATGTAACTATGTAACTATGTAGCTATGTAACTATGTAGCTATGTAACTATGTAACTATGTAACTATGTAGCTATGTAACTATGTAACTATGTAACTATGTAGCTATGTAACTATGTAGCTATGTAACTATGTAACTATGTAACTATGTAGCTATGTAACTATGTAACTATGTAACTATGTAGCTATGTAACTATGTAACTATGTAACTATGTAACTATGTAGCTATGTAACTATGTAACTATGTAACTATGTAACTATGTAACTATGTAACTATGTAGCTATGTAACTATGTAACTATGTAACTATGTAACTATGTAACTATGTAGCTATGTAACTATGTAACTATGTAACTATGTAACTATGTAAATATGTAGCTATGTAACTATGTAACTATGTAACTATGTAGCTATGTAACTATGTAACTATGTAACTATGTAACTATGTAACTATGTAACTATGTAACTATGTAGCTATGTAGCTATGTAACTATGTAACTATGTAACTATGTAACTATGTAGCTATGTAGCTATGTAACTATGTAACTATGTAACTATGTAACTATGTAACTATGTAAATATGTAACTATGTAACTATGTAACTATGTAACTATGTAGCTATGTAACTATGTAACTATGTAACTATGTAACTATGTAACTATGTAACTATGTAACTATGTAACTATGTAAATATGTAACTATGTAACTATGTAACTATGTAGCTATGTAACTATGTAACTATGTAACTATGTAGCTATGTAGCTATGTAGCTATGTAACTATGTAACTATGTAACTATGTAGCTATGTAGCTATGTAACTATGTAACTATGTAACTATGTAACTATGTAACTATGTAGCTATGTAACTATGTAGCTATGTAACTATGTAACTATGTAACTATGTAACTATGTAGCTATGTAACTATGTAGCTATGTAACTATGTAACTATGTAACTATGTAACTATGTAACTATGTAACTATGTAACTATGTAGCTATGTAACTATGTAACTATGTAACTATGTAGCTATGTAACTATGTAACTATGTAACTATGTAACTATGTAGCTATGTAACTATGTAACTATGTAACTATGTAACTATGTAGCTATGTAACTATGTAACTATGTAACTATGTAGCTATGTAACTATGTAACTATGTAACTATGTAGCTATGTAACTATGTAACTATGTAACTATGTAGCTATGTAACTATGTAACTATGTAACTATGTAGCTATGTAACTATGTAACTATGTAACTATGTAACTATGTAACTATGTAGCTATGTAACTATGTAACTATGTAACTATGTAGCTATGTAACTATGTAACTATGTAACTATGTAGCTATGTAACTCTGTAACTATGTAACTATGTAACTATGTAGCTATGTAGCTATGTAACTATGTAACTATGTAACTATGTAGCTATGTAGCTATGTAACTATGTAACTATGTAACTATGTAACTATGTAGCTATGTAGCTATGTAACTATGTAACTATGTAACTATGTAACTATGTAACTATGTAACTATGTAACTATGTAGCTATGTAACTATGTAACTATGTAACTATGTAACTATGTAACTATGTAACTATGTAACTATGTAGCTATGTAACTATGTAACTATGTAGCTATGTAGCTATGTAACTATGTAACTATGTAACTATGTAACTATGTAACTATGTAACTCTGTAACTATGTAACTATGTAACTATGTAACTATGTAACTATGTAACTCTGTAACTATGTAACTATGTAACTATGTAGCTATGTAACTATGTAACTATGTAACTATGTAACTATGTAACTATGTAACTATGTAACTATGTAACTCTGTAACTATGTAACTATGTAACTATGTAACTATGTAACTATGTAACTATGTAACTATGTAACTCTGTAACTATGTAACTATGTAACTCTGTAACTATGTAACTATGTAACTATGTAACTATGTAACTATGTAACTATGTAACTATGTAACTATGTAACTCTGTAACTATGTAACTATGTAGCTATGTAACTATGTAACTATGTAACTATGTAACTATGTAACTATGTAACTATGTAAATATGTAACTATGTAACTATGTAACTATGTAGCTATGTAACTATGTAACTATGTAACTATGTAATGTAACTATGTAATGTAACTATGTAACTATGTAACTATGTAACTATGTAACTATGTAACTATGTAACTATGTAACTATGTAACTATGTAGCTATGTAACTATGTAACTATGTAACTATGTAACTATGTAACTATGTAACTATGTAACTATGTAAATATGTAACTATGTAACTATGTAACTATGTAACTATGTAACTCTGTAACTATGTAGCTATGTAACTATGTAACTATGTAACTATGTCACTATGTAACTATGTAACTATGTAATATAACTATGTAACTATGTAACTATGTAACTATGTAACTATGTAACTATGTAACTGTGTAACTATGTAGCTATGTAGCTATGTAACTATGTAACTATGTAGCTATGTAACTATGTAACTATGTAACTATGTAACTATGTAACTGTGTAACTATGTAGCTATGTAGCTATGTAACTATGTAACTATGTAGCTATGTAACTATGTAACTATGTAACTATGTAACTATGTAACTGTGTAACTATGTAGCTATGTAACTATGTAACTATGTAACTATGTAACTGTGTAACTATGTAACTATGTAACTATGTAACTATGTAACTATGTAACTCTGTAACTATGTAGCTATGTAACTATGTAACTATGTAACTATGTAGCTATGTAACTATGTAACTATGTAGCTATGTAACTATGTAGCTATGTAGCTATGTAACTCTGTAACTATGTAGCTATGTAACTATGTAACTATGTAACTATGTAACTGTGTAACTATGTAACTCTGTAACTATGTAGCTATGTAACTATGTAACTATGTAACTATGTAACTATGTAGCTATGTAACTATGTAACTACGTAACTACGTAACTATGTAACTATGTAACTATGTAACTATGTAACTATGTAACTATGTAACTATGTAACTATGTAACTATGTAACTATGTAACTGTGTAACTATGTAACTCTGTAACTATGTAGCTATGTAACTATGTAACTATGTAACTATGTAACTATGTAACTCTGTAACTATGTAAATATGTAACTATGTAACTATGTAGCTATGTAACTATGTAACTATGTAACTATGTAGCTATGTAACTATGTAACTATGTAACTATGTAACTATGTAACTCTGTAACTATGTGACTATGTAACTATGTAACTATGTAACTATGTAACTATGTAACTATGTAACTATGTGACTATGTAACTCTGTAACTATGTAACTATGTAACTATGTAACTATGTAGCTATGTAACTATGTAGCTATGTAACTATGTAACTATGTAACTATGTAACTATGTAACTATGTAGCTATGTAACTATGTAACTATGTAACTATGTAGCTATGTAACTATGTAACTATGTAGCTATGTAACTATGTAGCTATGTAACTATGTAACTATGTAACTATGTAGCTATGTAACTATGTAACTATGTAGCTATGTACCTATGTAACTATGTAACTATGTAGCTATGTAACTATGTAACTATGTAACTATGTAACTATGTAACTATGTAACTATGTAACTATGTAACTATGTAGCTATGTAACTATGTAACTATGTAACTATGTAACTATGTAACTATGTAGCTATGTAACTATGTAGCGATGTAACTATGTAACTATGTAACTATGTAGCTATGTAACTATGTAACTATGTAACTATGTAACTATGTAAATATGTAGCTATGTAACTATGTAACTATGTAACTATATAGCTATGTAACTATGTAACTATGTAACTATGTAACTATGTAACTATGTAACTATGTAACTATGTAGCTATGTAGCTATGTAACTATGTAACTATGTAACTATGTAGCTATGTAGCTATGTAACTATGTAACTATGTAACTATGTAACTATGTAACTATGTAAATATGTAACTATGTAACTATGTAACTATGTAACTATGTAGCTATGTAACTATGTAACTATGTAACTATGTAACTATGTAACTATGTAACTATGTAACTATGTAACTATGTAAATATGTAAATATGTAACTATGTAACTATGTAACTATGTAGCTATGTAACTATGTAACTATGTAACTATGTAACTATGTAGCTATGTAGCTATGTAACTATGTAACTATGTAACTATGTAGCTATGTAGCTATGTAACTATGTAACTATGTAACTATGTAACTATGTAACTATGTAGCTATGTAACTATGTAGCTATGTAACTATGTAACTATGTAACTATGTAACTATGTAACTATGTAGCTATGTAACTATGTAACTATGTAACTATGTAACTATGTAACTATGTAACTATGTAACTATGTAGCTATGTAACTATGTAACTATGTAACTATGTAGCTATGTAACTATGTAACTATGTAACTATGTAACTATGTAGCTATGTAACTATGTAACTATGTAACTATGTAACTATGTAACTATGTAGCTATGTAACTATGTAACTATGTAACTATGTAGCTATGTAACTATGTAACTATGTAACTATGTAGCTATGTAACTATGTAACTATGTAACTATGTAGCTATGTAACTATGTAACTATGTAACTATGTAGCTATGTAACTATGTAACTATGTAACTATGTAACTATGTAACTATGTAGCTATGTAACTATGTAACTATGTAACTATGTAGCTATGTAACTATGTAACTATGTAACTATGTAGCTATGTAACTCTGTAACTATGTAACTATGTAACTATGTAGCTATGTAGCTATGTAACTATGTAACTATGTAACTATGTAGCTATGTAACTATGTAACTATGTAACTATGTAACTATGTAAATATGTAACTATGTAGCTATGTAGCTATGTAACTATGTAACTATGTAACTATGTAACTATGTAACTATGTAACTATGTAACTATGTAGCTATGTAACTATGTAACTATGTAACTATGTAACTATGTAACTATGTAACTATGTAACTATGTAGCTATGTAACTATGTAACTATGTAGCTATGTAGCTATGTAACTATGTAACTATGTAGCTATGTAACTATGTAACTATGTAACTATGTAACTATGTAACTATGTAGCTATGTAACTATGTAACTATGTAACTATGTAACTATGTAGCTATGTAACTATGTAACTATGTAACTATGTAACTATGTAACTATGTAACTATGTAGCTATGTAACTATGTAACTATGTAACTATGTAACTATGTAACTATGTAGCTATGTAACTATGTAGCTATGTAACTATGTAGCTATGTAACTATGTAACTATGTAACTATGTAACTATGTAGCTATGTAACTATGTAACTATGTAACTATGTAGCTATGTAGCTATGTAACTATGTAACTATGTAACTATGTAACTATGTAACTATGTAGCTATGTAGCTATGTAACTATGTAACTATGTAACTATGTAGCTATGTAACTATGTAACTATGTAACTATGTAGCTATGTAACTATGTAACTATGTAACTATGTAACTATGTAGCTATGTAGCTATGTAACTATGTAACTATGTAACTATGTAGCTATGTAACTATGTAACTATGTAACTATGTAACTATGTAGCTATGTAACTATGTAACTATGTAACTATGTAACTATGTAACTATGTAGCTATGTAGCTATGTAACTATGTAACTATGTAACTATGTAGCTATGTAACTATGTAACTATGTAACTATGTAACTATGTAATGTAGAGATACAAAGGAATATTTGAGTGGAACAAAGTCCAATCAATCTATAATGAGCGCAGTGTAGTGCTTTGATGTTTTCCGTTGTACGTTTTTTTATGACTCATTGCATCCCTACAGATCATTCTGTTTCTGTTACTTAAGAATCCTGCTGTGTCACAGATATTCAGCATTCAAACACTTGAAAACCAGAATATTTATAAAAAGCAGACAAGCTTAAAAACATCGTAACAGAAGGAAGATGACACAGCACAATATGGTGCATTTTTTCAGCAAAAAAAAAAAAAAAAACCTCATATGCCAAGTGTTAAGTTATGGCCGAAGGATAAAACAATGCGTTTGGATCAACAAACAACACTAACAAGCACTCTACCAAATGTATGGGGAACCAAATGAACGTACGAAAAAACAAAACATAACATAGTGTAATACAATTCATTTGAAAGATATGCGCTTCATAAAGAGGTAACTTACACGATAGAGACGTTAAAAAATATTGCCACATGCCTTCTCCAAATTGGTGGGGGGAATACACTCCTCACAGCACTCCTTTGGATAGATAGGATATGGTAGGGGGAAATCATGGTCTCTAATGGGATGGAAGATAGAAATATGTCTTTATTAAATAAATAAAAACAAATACAAGTAGGTTCTCCGTGTTTCATCCCAGGGAACAAAACTAAAATCAACATGTAAAAACAAAAAGCCTTCAAGCAAATATCTTTCAAATTAATTTTCTTACACAATTAAATGTTTTATTTTGTCATAGAGTTTGCTAATTCCCCGGGTATTTGGTAGAGTGGATTGGTATGGAGAAGTGAGATTTACTGGCACACTCCTTGTGCATTTGTTTGGTGGTGCGAACGGTTGTCATATATACATTTTGCAGCTGGAAGGAGAGTATTGGAAAGCTCTTAGTTATACAACGTCACACGTTAAAAGAACCAAGGAAACTATGAACCAGGTAGTCTGATTTCCACAAGATGATCTTGAATGCTCGATAACATGTGTAGCCAACTCCCATAAAGCCTTGCTAACCAGTCTGTATAAACCACATTGCAGTATTGATTACTCCATGGTAACTCATTGGTAAATACTATCAATCATTTCTCACTGAAGATGTTGATGAATACAGCCTCCGATGTCATAGATAAACTTTACTTAAACCACGTTTCACTGAAATACTAACCAGGAAAGGTACATTCAGATTACTCTGGTTTCCAAATATTGGCTGTGCAGCTGACCTAATTAACTTACAGCCTAATATCACCATAATTACATTTGCCCAACATTTACTATTACCCAATTAAATGGTACTCATTGTATTGGCCTCGAAAGGATGAAGGGCTGAGTCAACCCTGCCGGGATTTGAACCGGCAACCTCCAAAGGTTGAATGCATTAGCCCACTGAGCTACCTCACCAGCCTTAACCCCTTAAGGACACATGACATGTGTGACATGTCATGATTCCCTTTTATTCCAGAAGTTTGGTCTTTAAGGGGTTAAATCAGATAATGCAAACAGAACCAACGTTTGCAATGTCTGTGACATCTTAAAAACACATTCACCATTCCTTATAAATACTTTACTGCGAGCCAGTTCTGCTCATTGTAGGAGGTAATTATTAATAAAAATAGCATTCACATTAAATGTATGAGAATAGCAATCATTTGCATTTCTAATATACATGATTATAGGGTAATAATGTTTTTCATGGAGTGTATGAGTGAGACAGGAGCAATTTATCAGCAGAAATTCTGTGTTTAAGCCTTTATTCCGGGCAATACATTTAAAAAAAACTTTCTAAAAGACAAAGCTCAGTTTGCAAATCTCAGTTTTGGCAATATAAATTGATATCATGTGTCTGATCATCTTTTCTTAGATTGTTGTTGAATGTCACTGATTGGCTGAGCAGGTCACTTATTTCACCTACAGCCTAATATCACCATAATCATTACATCTGCTTGAAGTGGTTGTGGTGCTTAAACTGCCCATTAAATATATATTTTTAAAAATGGTATTTAAGACAAAATTTTAACTAAACAGGGGGCATTCAGCTTTATTTAAAGGAACACTCACCACATTTCATGAGAGTAGGAGTGCCTCCATTCTTGAACAGTTTAACCTTAAAGTTGGCTTCTGGCTTCCCTGCTCCCTCTGTTCTTTCCTCTGCCCGCTGTACATACATACCTACATACCATTACTCAAAGTAGGTGGCTGTAACAAAACCCCTCTTTGATTTGCAGTAGTTATGGTGGTTTTGTTCCTTCCTACGGTGATAGGTATGTCACCTCCTTCCGAATGTTTGCCCTTCTCTGGCTGGAGTTTATATGTTTCCTGGGGTGTTCTTTAGTGGATTTGGTAAATAAAGATTTATCATGAACCAGATGCGAGTACTCAAGTAACTGAACCAAGTGTCGCTGAATGTGGAGTGTGCTGCTAGGTAACCACCCAGAAGCTGCGGTTAACCGCAGCCTAATTGACGAAAGGCTGGGTGGTCGGTGTTCGTATGAACGAACACGTGGCGGCGGCCATTTTGTTTAGCTGAACGCACTCAGCTGTGTTTTGCTGTCGAACGCCTGGAACTAAAATCGGACACTCAAAGGCACGAACACCGCTGAGACTTCCACCTTCCGTGCGTTCGGCTAAATACACACGAACAGAGCGCTAATATCACCATAACAACTTCAGTGGAACAAATTCCCTTTAAACACCTCATGTCTGCTTACTCATATAGTGACATTTTGGGAGCTACTTAGGAAGCTTCTTGTACTGCCTATGGAGAGAGAGATGTCAGTCCACTGAGATGCATGAAGCCAGCATGGCAGCGTCAAAGAGGAAGACGGCTTACCAGGTAACGTGTCCCCAAGCCAATCAAATCAGCGGATTAGCACCCATTGCAAAAACATGGAGGCGATGCAGCAAAGGGAATTAATGATGGTCCTGAACCGTCATAACGGTCTGGGGGTACTTACCTGATACCTGGTACTTACTGGGGGACCGACGGCGATCAGCGCTCCTCCAGGTCCAGGGGGACTGCCTATCTGCCTGGGCAGTCTCCCCGCGGCAGATCAGGAACCCGCGGCCATGTGATCGCTCGATCACATGACCGCAATAGGTACCTGTGGATCTGCCTGCAGGGGGACTGCCTGTGCTGACAGGTAGTCACCCTGCAAGTGTAAAATAAAGTAAAAAAAAAATCAATCAGTGTAAAAAAATAATAATAATATATGTATATAAATAAGATATATATACATGTATTATATCTATATATATGTATATATATATCATATATATAATGTCATACTAAGTGTATTTTTATATTTATGTATACATATATTAATATAAAAATACACGTTAAATTACACACATGTATATATATAATATTTGTGCTCGGAATTTAAATACGTAATGAATAGTAACTGTGAGCAAAGTTGGTTGTGGTGTGCCGAAAAACCAACGTACGAGTGGGCCTGTAAATAAAAGAGGGCCCACCAAGGAGAATGTATTTATAACAGGGTGTAGGTGGGTGGGAACAATCAGCTGAACGGCAGAGGTGAGTAGGGGCTGGGAGTTTAAGTAGTGGACTTACTCCTCCCACAAATTCAGGCCTCCACAAGTTCAGGCCTTTTAACTTGTGCTCGGAATTTAAATACGTAATGAATAGTAACTGTGAGCAAAGTTGGTTGTGGTGTGCCGAAAAACCAACGTACGAGTGGGCCTGTAAATAAAAGAGGGCAAAAGATAAACTTGAGAAATACACACTTTATTGCATTTTTTTTACAAAACCAAGTTCCTAAAAGTTCGGCGAAGCTCTTTCTCTGGCTGTGGAATAAATGCCGTATATATGGAGGATTTCCACCGTCCCAGTCTCTTGATGATATGGACCGGTGTGTTAGTGCTAGAGGCTGCAGAGGCGGCTCCTATACGGAAGGAGTGCCCAGAGAATGTCGTCGGGTTGTGTCCGAGCTTAGCTAACAAAATTCTGATATGAACCATCAATTTAGCGGTGGTTAACGGGTGCCCTTGTAGTGTTAAGAGCGGAGAGTCCTGTGGGTGATCGTGCAGAGATGACCGTAGGTGATCTAATACTTTAACCGGACACCAGGCATTATCAGTAGGGAAGAGAGGAATTATAGTAGGATGTAGTGATTGGTTGGTTTTAGTTGTAGGGATCGAAAGTTGGTAGTGATCCTCTATCTTAGTGAGGTGTGATATTTTAAGACTTAGCTTTATATCTCCTTGGCAAATCACGGTGAACTCTCTAGGTCTGAGAAAACCGTAGAAAGCGAGATATATAGCAGATTTAATCACCGTATTAGTGCCGATGTCGAATGGGGCTGTGTCAAGGAAATTGCTAAGTGACCTGAAGATAGGCCCATCTATAGGTAATCTAATGGTAGAGAGTGGAGGTGAAACCTTGGTTATACCTTTCAAAACCTTTTTGATGGGATATGAAGAAAGGAAAGGCGTGTTGTTAGGGAAAAGGGTGAGGCTGTGGTGCTGGACCCCCGTGAGATAGAGTTTGATGGTGTTGTGGGATAGTTTTAGGTGTAGGTGGCAAAAGGAGGCAAAAGCCACCATGGTTTGAATAGAGAAGTCACCTTGTAGACCGAACTCTGCAGTGAATTTATTAAATATATTAAGTGCCCTATTGTAAGTGATAGCCGTGTTTGGTGATAATGCTTGGTGAGTGAGTGCTCTAGCGTGGTTCAAGAGTGTGCTTAATCCAGGATTAGCTCGTGGAACCGTGGTGTCCTGGATGGTTGTAGGTGAGCCGTTGGGAGTGCCTGAGAAAATGCCTGAAATTGAGAACGAGAAAGAGCGTCAGCGGCCGTGTTGTGAATCCCCGGGATGTGAAAACAAACTTAGTGAAACTGGCCGGATGCTGCCAACCAGGTCAGCTTGCGAATCAGCCGCATGATGGTTAGGGAAGATGATCGCCATTTGTTCACGATTTTGCAAGCTGCCGAGTTATCAGAGTAGCATTTGACTGCCTTGCCAGACCAGAGATGACCCCAGGTGTGTGCGGCCGCCACAATGGGATAGATTTCAAATAAAGCTGAGGTCTCTCTGAATCCTGGCAAGGCATCCGTCTCAGTGGGCCAATGGCCCCTGAACCAGTGGTTCCCGAAAATGGCTGCAAAACCGGTATTGGCTGCTGCGTCTGTGTGGATGATGGGTGAAGAGGTGGAGAGAGGGGGAATAAACATGGAGATTCCATTCCAGTCTTTCAAAAACTTCCCCCACATAGCTAGGTCAGCCTTGGCGTGGGGGTCCAACGAAACTGTGCCAGAGTCCGGAACTCCGTGCATCAGGCAAAGAAGTCTGGATATGAAAGATCTTCCCTGCGGAATGATGCGCATGGCAAAGTTCAGGGATCCGAGAAGGGACTGAAGTTCCTTCCTAGTGCAAACATCATTCCGCAGGAACAAGTCTATTTCCCCTCTCAAACGTGTCAGTTTGTCGTGAGGGAGGCTAGCTTTGAGGTTAATCGAGTCCAGTTCTATCCCCAGAAAGGTCAATTTGGTAGTGGGGCCTATAGTTTTGGCTGGGGACAAAGGGACTCCAAGTGTGGCAAATAGTGCAGTAGTGCTTTTGATTGATGTGGGTGATGTTGACCCTGGCTCTATAAGCAAAAAGTCGTCGAGGTAGTGGATAACGGAGTGACACCTGGTGATGTTCAGGAGCAGCCAGCACAACGACTCTGCGAAAATGTCGAACAGTTTGGGGCTGCTACGAGAACCGAAAGTGAGTCGTGTAGAGAAGTAGTATAGATCACGCCATTTAATACCGTGTAAGTGCCAGAGTGAGGGGTGCATGGGTAGTAATTTAAAAGCGTTAGTAATGTCCGTTTTGCTAAGCCAGGGTCGGTTACCGGATGAAATTATGGAATGTATGGCGTCGTCGATGGTTACGTATTGAAGTGAAAATTCGTCTGCTGGAATGAGTGCGTTTATGCTAGGAACAAAAGAGGAGTGCGGTGCCGATAAATCAATAATTAAACGTTTTTTATTAGAATATTTGTGAGTAGCGATGCCAATGGGGTTAGTGCGCCAGGAGGAAAATGGTGAAGAGGTGAAGGGGCCTATCATAAACCCGTTGGTGATTTCTGAGGCAATGAGGGAGTCTGTGGAGACTGGGTCTAAACGTGCAGACTGTAGATTAGGACATTCTAATGTACCTGGGGGAATGGCAACTATACCCGTGAGAAACCCTCTAGTGAACCCTGTGGTGAGATAATCTACCAGATGCCTGCTAGGGTGAGACCTTAGATAAAAAACCAGGTTGTCGATGTTTATGTCGGTTAGTCATTTGTTTGGTGACAACCTGGCTGGACACATGGTCTTAGTATGTGCCCTGAAACATATGGAGCAGATGTGCAATAATCTACAGGCGCTGAAACTGCAGGAGCCTGCGTTAAAGTTATTGCACACCTGCGCCTTCCCTAGAAAGGAGATGGGCCTACCTAGCTTATCCCGAAGACCACCTGATGACTTGCAGTAGGGGGTGAAAGTAGAGTGAGGTGTGAAAGAGTGAGAGGTGGGTGTGGAGGTGGTGGGATCTGCTTCGACTGGACATAAGTCCGCCATGTGGGATGTCGAGTTGCATATGGCACAAGCCGGGGGCCTGAGTCCAGCGAAGTGGCGACAGAACAATTCAGTGTCCATCTGACCCCAGTTCATTTTGATATTGAACTGTTTTAGATGGGTCGCCGCCTTCGCTGACACTGACTTGTGGTAGTCATAGAACGAGGAGCCCCCGTACTTGATGCCTAGATCCACCACCTTGTGCAGATAAAGGTCTAACTCCTCTCTCCTGTGGGGGTACACTGTGCAAATAACATCTCTATATATCCCGAAGGCTATCACAAACTGTGGGATTGATAATTTTTTATTAAGCCTGGGATCCCTCGTCTTGAGTACCACAGAAATGTCGCCATAGTTGAAGGCCTTGTTCTCAAGAACATCCTGGGAGGCTATGAGCAGAGACACCAGACACACGTCCTTCCCGTCTAATATATCTTTCTTGATAGAGTCAGGGACGGAATGTGCTGGTGACTCAAATGGTGTAATGGTTGTGCCTGGTGCTAGGGGGGGGGGGGTATGGGAGGGCATGTAGGTATGATGGGTACAGCCGTGATAGGAGCTGGGATTATCGTGATAGGGGCTGGGACTATCGTGATAGGAGCTGGGACTACCGCAGTAGTACCTGGGGAGGAGATGGCGCTCTCCACCTTGGATAGTCTGTTATTGAGGGCCTGAAGATTGGCCAAGATCTCTGCCAGGGTATCCTGGTTGGACGTGCTGTAACTTGGTGGTAGTCCTTGAGAGCTAGTGCCTGGCCTAGGCTCGGGGGCTTGGTGGGTCAGTAGCCTATAAAGTTCAGCCTTTCTGGCTGTGGCCGGGAAGGGGATTCCCCTGAGCCTAAGTTCGGCCGTAATTTTGGGAATAGTCCATGCTCTCAAGGACGTGGGGGTTGAAAGGGTGAGAGAATCGCTTGGAGACTCGGGTCTGGTTGGCGTGAATGGTATATCTTCAGTCAGTTCTTCGGTTGGCATGAGTTCTTGGGACATTCTAAAAAGGAAATGATTATGCGAAGATACATTAGTGAGGGAGTACGGAAGTTTGGGGTGTGTGGGGGGTGAGGTAAATGGAAGAACTGGACTGTAATGCTAGATGCCGAAGCGAAGAGTTTAACTGTTGAATGTTTTGGTAGGTGAGGCCCTGCTAATGCCAAGTGGCGGTGAGAGGCTCTACCTATGATTTGGCTTATGACGTGATTGCCACAGACGTGGTGGCGGGGTGTTGGCCTCTCGGTGACAGTAAAGAAAGATCAAAACGTGTGGCCGTGACGGGTGAGGCCCTGACTAGAGCCCTATAGTAGGGCATGCGAGGCTTCTAACTATGATTTGGGCGTGGGGCCGTACCTCCGTGTTGAGGTGGGGCGGGGATGGATGGCCTCGTAGGATAGGATTAGGACTAATAGGGTGAGCTTAAGGCGTAAGGCCTAGACCCTGTAGCCAGTTCGATTGTATACTAAGGGTATAATGCGTGGCCTGGAGTGGTGTGTGGATACCAACCTTAACTGGACGCAAATGGTTTCTGGAACCTTTTAGGCAGATTAAGTGTAGTGAGTCTTGTCGTCTGGCTGTCCTCGTTGAAGAATCCTGGGAATTTAAGAAAGATGTTGATGTATTTATACGTATCGTGGTGGCGTATGATTTGTTTTCTTTTTGATAGGGGCGGCATGCGTGATCCTGCGTTGAGGGATCTGGAATGTTTATGAATTTTGATTGGGACGATTTTTCCTATTTTTTGAGAAGGCTGAATGAGGCCTAGGGTTGGAAAATGGACGTATTTGGGAAGGGCGTAAGTACCTGAAGGTATGGCTGAGTACCGGGTCAGGATTTGGTGTAGGATCCAGAGCCTGGAGGCCGTATGACCGTATGTCTGGATAAAAAAATAAAGTAACGAGATTAACGTATCGTGGGCGTAAGCTTCTGAAAAAGCAGAAAGGAGATGATGAGACTACGTGAGGTCTTGTAAGAGGATTTGTGAGTAGAAATTAGAGGACTATACCTTGGTAGGACGTACAGAAATTTTGTATGGACGTAGTAGGTTACCAGTGTAGACCGGTGGAAGCCTAGGTTAAATTCAGGAGCTTAAGGATTGACTGAACAAAATATACCTAGTTAACAACAGGTGCAATGGTATGTAATGAATTTTGTATTTTAATTTTATATATTCAAATGAATTTTACTTAGACCGTGAAGACAAAGAGTGATAAAATACCGTACCTGTTCCTGTAAAGAAAAAGGCCTTGAAACTATCAACTTTAGCTCAGAAAGTGAGAAACCGAAGTATTCTGTAAAGTCAAAAATATGTGGCGGCGTGATTATATGAGAAATGCTTTAGCACATGTATTTAATGTTCCGGGTGTATTTACTGTTTAGACAAAGTATTAATTAGTATATGTGTCGTTTTACAGAAAATTTAGGGTAGCGAGCCGTATTTTTTATAATAGTAGTGGGAGTATTAAGGTTAGTAAAATGAATATTGCTGTCTAACATTGATAGAGAATCGAAAAGGCTGGTATTTAAAATGAGTAAAATATATAACACTAAACAGACGAGTAGGTATTAAATAGTAACCTGATGTAGATTTATTTAAAATAGACCTAAATGCATACAGTAGCCTATTTAAATAAGATCTAATCGCATATGTGTAGGAGCGTCGTGTTTGTACTTAACATAGTGAATAACGTATGAATATGTAAACGATATGTAAACGATGAGAAAAAGTACCGGTGCGAGCGTAGATTAGTTTAAACGAGCATGTAATAGTGTGATTAAGTTTAAAGGGAGCCTACCCCCACGTTTTTAGGCCCGAACGGCGGGAAAATAGCGGAACGCTATTTCCTTCGCCTAACTCACGAGTACGTGCCGGTGTTGAGACCGGAAGCCGGGTACCACGACCGGAAAACGGCTTGGAGGCTACGAACGGACGGAGGGCTTGTACTGAACGTCTGTCTGCTGGAAACACAAGAAAAATTCTGGCGGGAACCGGAAGTGCTGGTTGCTATGGGGACCAAACAATCAGCTGAACGGCAGAGGTGAGTAGGGGCTGGGAGTTTAAGTAGGGGACTTACTCCTCCCACAAATTCAGGCCTCCACAAGTTCAGGCCTTTTAACATATAATAACTATATATATTGTATATATATATTATTATAAAATATAACTAATAGGAAAATAAAAATAAATAAAAACATTTAAAAATCCTTTTTAATAATTTAACAAAAATTATATATATATATGTGTGTGTAATTTTATTCTAACGTTATTTTGATATTAATATATATATATATATATATATTTATATCAAAATACACTTAGAATGAAATGATATATATATATATATATATATATATATATATATATATATATATATATATATATGTATAAATAAATAAAAAATAAAGGAAATATACATATGTCCATATACATAATAACATAAATAATCATATAAATATACATGAAGACTTCAAATATATAAATATGTATATATATTAAAATTCTACGTGCATATTTATGTAATATTTTTTTCATAATTAAGTCATTATATTGATTGCAATTTGAGGGACCTGCCTGATAACCCAGGCCGAAAGTCCAGAGAATTTAATCTGCTAGCACTGTGTTAATCCCTGTAACTTTCTATGACACCATAAAACATGTACATGGGGGGTACTGTTTTACTCGGGAGACTTCGCTGAACACAAATATTAGTCTTTCAAAACTGTAAAACATATCACAGTGATGATATTGTCAGGGAAAGTGACTTTTCTTTGCCTTTTTCACATACAGATTTTTCATTGAAATTTGGCAGGTTGGCTATGTCGCTTTTGAGAGCGTATGGTAGCCCAGGAATGAGAATTACCCCCATGATGGCATACCATTTGCAAAAGAAGACAGCCCAAGGTATTGCAAATGGGGTATGTTCAGCCTTTTTTAGTAGCCACTCAATCACAAACACTGGCCAAAGTTAGCGTTTCTTGCATTTTTAAGACGCAAACAAATATAAATGCTAACTTTGGCCAGTGTTTGTGACTAAGTGGCTACTAAAAAAGACTGGAAATACCCCATTTGCAATGCCCTGGATTATCTATATTTGAAAATGGTATGCCATGGTGGGGTTATTTCACATTCCTGGGCTACGATATGGTCTCAAAAGGCATCACAGACCCAGCAAACCAATCTGGCAAACTGAATTGGGCAAGCCCTATATTGACGCTGTAACTTTTCAAACCACCATAAAACCTGTACATGGGGGGTATTGTTATACTCTGGAGACATCGCTGAACACAAATATGAGTGTTTACAACAGTAAAACTTGTCCCGACGATGAAATCACCAGTAAAAGTGCAGTTTTTGTGTAAAAAAAATGCAAAAAACAAATAAAAACGCTAAATGTGGCCAGCGTTTGTGACTAAGTGGCTACTACAAACGACTGGAAATACCCCATTTTGAATACCGTGGGTTGTCTTCTTTTACAAATGGTATGCCATGATTTTCATTCCTGGGCTGCTATACGCTCTCAAAAGCAACATAGGCCCAGCAAACCAATCTGTCAAATTTCAATGTGCGAACATGGACAAGGGGAAAGTCCTACATTTGATCCCTGTAAGTTTGCAAAAACCCATAAAACGTGTACATTGGGGGCACTGTTGTACTCGGGAGATGTTGCTGAACACATATTGGTGTGTTCTTTGTCAGTAACAGGAACTGAATCCATGAATCCATGTCTAAAGTACAATCTGAGAAAAAAAAAATGACAACCCAAAAGTTTGACAGAGACTGGTGGTAGAATTAGTGCATGGAAAGTGTTACAATACCACCATTTGAAATACCCTAGGGTGTCTAAATTTCAAAAATATATGGTTTGATGGGGGTAAATTATATTGTCCGGCTTCAAAAATTTCCCAAATGGAATAGGGTGCATGATGACCAGCTGAGAAAATTCTAAGTTTGAAAACTGGAATGCGCACCCTCCAAATAAGGTATTTTAGCCCCCAGAGAACCCGACACACCTAAACATGGATGGTATCACTGTACTCGGGAGATATTGCTGAACACATATTGGGGTGTTCTTTGGCAGTAACCCTAAAGTTCTCGGTACATGTATTCTTAAAATGTGTGTCAAAAAAATCACCAATTATAATTTTTTTTTTTACATTTGGCATAGATTGGTGGTAAAATGGCTGCATGAAAAGAGTCAAAATACCCCACGTTTAATACCTTAGATTGTCTTCTTTTAAAACATATATACATGTGAAGGGGAATTCAGGGGTTCCTGAAAGATATCAGTGTTACAATGTAACTTGCGTTAATTTAAAAAAAATAATGTTTTGGAACTAGCAAAGAGCTACTTGTTCTTATAGCCCTATAACTTTCCAAAAAAAAGCTAAGAACATGCTAACATTGGGTATTTCTAAACTTAGGAAAAAATTTAGAAACTATTTAGCACGGATGCTTTTTGGCGGTTGTAGATGCGTAACAGATTTTGGGGGTCAAGGTTATAAAATGTGAGTTTTTTTAAAAAAAATCTTCATATTTTATATTTTATTTTGATAGTAAATTATATGATATGATGAAAATAATGGTATCTTTAGAAAGACCATTTAATGGTGAGAAAAACAGTTTATAATATGTATGGGTACAGTGAATTATTAAGAGGAAAATTATAGCTAAACACAAACACCACAGAAATGTAAACACAGCCCTGGTCCTTAATGGTAAGAAAATTGAAAAACGGTCTGGTCACTAAGGGGTTAAAGGGAATCAGGGTTCACGTAACTTCCTTTAACAAATATAGTGTCAAGGTCTCATTACAATAAACACTACATGAGTGCGAGCGAAGGAAGAAAGGCAGAGGACGGTGGTTACAGGAGAGGTTAAAGCAACTTAAACATTTATAGACGACCATGGCACCACGGCGGACTCTGTGAGCGATTTCTCAAGGAGATGGAAAGGCAACAGTATCAAGGGGATGATGTATGACAGTGACAAATGACTGCTGTACCCGTTCCACGCCGCGCTGGGCCCAGAAACGAACTCAATTACTCAATGCACATAACTATGTTTTAACAAAGTCCACCGAGAAAGCAACATTATGTTTCTTAAAGTAGGAATTACGAACGTCCAGGCATTGGGCAACTAACAGTCCGGGCACTGTGTGGGGATGTTTCTTTTTATTTAAGTCATTGAGAATGTAAATAATAAATAACTGAATTTCCTGTATGCAGTGTGCAATCAGAGCCTGTATGCATTTAAATGGTATTTAATGGGTTAAAGGGACAGTCCCATGTAGGAGCAAAGTGACCTAATGACAGCGACATGTTTAATGGGTTAAAGGGACAGTCCCATGTAGGAGCAAAGTGACCTAATGACAGCGACATGTTTAATGGGTTAAAGGGTCAGTCCCATGTAGGAGCAAAGTGACCTAATGACAGCGACATGTTTAATGGGTTAAAGGGACAGTCCCATGTAGGAGCAAAGTGACCTAATGACAGTGACATGTTTAATGGGTTAAAGGGACAGTCCCATGTAGGAACAAAGTGACCTAATGACAGTGACATGTTTAATGGGTTAAAGGGACAGTCCCATGTAGGAGCAAAGTGACCTAATGACAGCGACATGTTTAATGGGTTAAAGGGACAGTCCCATGTAGGAGCAAAGTGACCTAATGACAGTGACATGTTTAATGGGTTAAAGGGACAGTCCCATGTAGGAGCAAAGTGACCTAATGACAGGGACATCTTTAATGGGTTAAAGGGACAGTCCCATGTAGGAACAAAGTGACCTAATGGCAGGGAAAGGGCTTCCAGTGGATATGCAGGGGCCATCAAAGGGACAACATATCCCGAGCGCGCAGCCCGAGGATTGCTCAGCCGCCAACAGTTTACTCGTCTGATTATCACTCAGCCGCCAGGAGTGGATTCAGCCGTCTGTGCTATGGCACAGATGGAGTACAAATTTCTACCAGATACCTTTGGCCCCTCGGAACAAGTTCAGCTATTGGAGTAGTTATAGAGCTCATCTGAACTTCTTACTGCAACTCTCAAAGTGGTGAGATCCAACCAAACTTAGACTGTATTCGTATATAGTATATTTACAAAGGACTTTTTTTCTCTTTTTTCCTTATTTTCACTGTTTTTTTCTTTTTTTCTTTTTTTCCTTTTTTTCATTATATATATATATATATATATCTTTTTGTTTTTTTGTTTTTTGTATATACACCATTTTTCCAAGGCATGGATCCATCAGAATACTGGACATTATAGAGTGCTATGCATAGCCTAGGTTGTGTGGATAGATTTTTGTATTATCTTTAGGAACTGATTAATTATCCATTTTGATGAAATGTTATTGATTGAAGGAGATCATCAGACTTCCATGATGTACATATTTTGTAGATTTATGAATTATATTATTGATTAAATTTCACCTTTCTTTGCATATTGAATAGTTATTCATTCATTGATTTTTCACACATATAACTATTTTTGAGTGCGGTATTTAATTTTTGTTGTATATATATTGTTGAGGTCACAAGGGGGAATACTTCTAAATACCGGCACCATTTAGTAATTGAGTGCAAACACTACCTATATTTTTGTAATGACAGGGACATGTTTAATGGTTTAAATTGTTTTTTTCCATCGGCACGTTTTCTCGCCGGTAAAAGATAAATGACTGCTGAATGATACATTTCTCATACTAGTTCTCATCTCAGTCGTTTGTCCTTTTTTAAATCTTTGATTTCTGATAATGAATTTGTTGATTTTAGTTTGCAGTTGCCGTATTTTGCAGGAATCCATCACTGACTGATCGCAATGTGTGATTTGCTGGAAAAAACTTTTTTAAAAAAAAAAAAAACAATCAGATCGTTTCTCAGTGTCCGTGCTTTCTTCGGGGGACGGTTTCTATTTACTATAAAACCACACATGGCTGCTTGATGACAGTTTGGATAAATCACGGTACTGTCACCAGGTTTATGTCTCTGGAAGTGAAGATGCCGTGAGCAGATGGCAGCATCGAGTCTCCAGTCCATGCAGTTTGGAAATGATAAATGTCGCTCATTACGCTACTTGTACATTTACTTGTCACACTAAAAACATGTTCGTTTTAGGGGATATACACCCAGTTTCCATAATGTGATGACAAAATCACTAGGAGTCATACAGATAAAACCTACCTTTGCTAGAAGGTAATACATAACCCATTATAGCTGCTGGAAATTGACAAAATGGTCAGTGTGCTAGATACAGTGTCTCACAACACCGCTGGAGGACTCCTGCAACACTGCACTAGATGTGCAGCAGTAAGTATGCGTGTCTTTAATCATTGGGAGGTTGGAAGAGAGACGGATGACAATGTTCCCAATCAGAAAACCAGGAGCCTACAAGTGAAATACCAGAAAAAATGTGAAACGATAGAAACATAGAATGTGACGGCAGATAAGAACTATTGGGCCCATCTAGTTTGCCCAGTTCTCTAAATACTTTCATTAGTCCCTGGCTTTATCTTATAGTTAGGATAGCCTTATGCCTATCCCACGCATGCTTAACCCCTTAAGGACCAAACTTTTGGAATAAAAGGGAATCATGACATGTCACACATGTCATGTGTCCTTAAGGGGTTAAACTCCTTTACTGTGTTAACCTCTACCACTTCAGCTGGAAGGCTATTCCATGCATCCACTACCCTCTCAGTAAAGTAATACTTCCTGATATTATTTTTAAACCTTTGTCCCTCTAATTTAAGACTATGTCCTCTTGTTGTGGTAGTTTTTCTTCTTTTAAATATAGTCTCCTCCTTTACTGTGTTGATTCCCTTTATGTATTTAAATGTTTCTATCATATCCCCCCTGTCTCGTCTTTCCACCAAGCTATACATGTTAAGATCCTTTAACCTTTCCTGGTAAGTTTTATCCTGCAATCCATGAACCAGTTTAGTAGCTCTTCTTTGAACTCTCTCTAAGGTATCAATATCCTTCTGAAGATACGGCCTCCAGTACTGTGTACAATACTCCAAGTGAGGTCTCACCAGTGTTCTGTACAATGGCATGAGCACTTCCCTCTTTCTACTGCTAATACCTCTCCCTATACAACCAAGCATTCTGCTAGCATTTCCTGCTGCTCTATTACATTGTCTGCCTACCTTTAAGTCATCAGAAATAATCACCCCTAAATCCCTTTCCTCAGATGTTGAGGTTAGGGATATTCTGTACTCTGTCTTTTTTACAGAACTCACTGCCTAGAGAGGTTGTGCCATCAAATTCACTACATTTATTTATGTATGAAATATTTTACCAGAATGGATACATTGAGATTTCTCTTGTTTTCAAGTATGTCCTGGGTCTACAAAACATTGCGTTGTTACAATAGGATACAATATTACAAAAATACAATATACAAACTTTACATAAACACACATATATAAATTTAACCCATAACAGCTGATAAATATAGTAAACCATGACAGGTGCATTCTGTGCTGAGGTATATTGCCATAGATCTCTTAAAAGATTTTAGATTGAATGGAGATCTGACTGTGTCCCTGAGGTTATTCCATAATTGAGGTGCTCTGTAGGAAAAGGAGGATCGAGCCACTTTATTTTTGTACTGCGGTAATGCTAAACATCGTGCTAGTACTGGATCTGAGGTTATAGGAGGTGGGAACAGCCAGGGAGAGCATTCTACTCAGGTAGGGTGGGAGCTTCCCAGAAATGCTCTTATGCACAAGGCTGGAAAGATAAAGAGTGCGTTGGGATTCCAGCGACAGCCAGTTTAGCTCTTTTAACATGTCACAGTGGTGGGTAAAGTAATTACATTCTAGTACAAAGCGGCAGAACGAATTATATAACGTATTAAGGTGGGTTTGTGGTGCGGGTGCATACACTACATCCCCATAATCAATGACCGGCATTAGCATTTGTTGCACTGTCTGTTTCCTTACTGTAGGGCTAAGGCAGGATTTGTTTCTGTACAGGGCACCGCGTTTTGGGCACAGCTTTGAAGAGATTTTTTCAATGTGACGGCCAAAGGATAGATCGGGGTCTAGCAACACACTTAGATATTTAAAAGAGCAGACTGCTGTCAGTGTGCTATTTGAATTTGTTCTGATACACAGTTGTTGATTTTGTAGTTTACGTGATTTAGGGACAGTTCCAAAGATCATTGTAACAGTTTTGTCAGTGTTTAGGAAGAGTTTGTTATCTGCTATCCACTTTTCTACCTCTGTGAATTGGTTTTGGGGCACAGCCTCAAGCTGCGGTAGCTTGGGTTTACTAGCCTAGATTACAGTGTCGTCTGCACATACAACGGGGCTTGTTTTTTATTTTTTCTTTAACCCCTTAAGGACCAAACTTCTAGAATAAAAGGGAATCATGACGTGTCACGCATGTCATGTGTCCTTAAGGGGTTAATCAAAAAAGGATAAGTGGAGCTAAAAAAAATCATGTAGAAATTATTACTAACAGACAGCTGATCCAGGGTGAGGTTTCATTGCTTTTTTTTAGAATTAATTAGCCACGGTTTTACTTTTACTGTTTTTTTTTTTTTTTTTGCTACAATCTTTTTTGCTGGTCTTTTTAAACACAGATAGACTGTCTGGACCGGATACAATGCATTTTATACTAATAACTTATTTAAAAGTTATAATAATTTTATTGAATTTTATAAACAATGATATCGTGCTGGTCAAAGTAAAAATATGACTTCCATTTAGGGGTCCAAAATATGTTTCCCAATTTTAAATGCACCTCGAAATGAATTCAAAGCAAGTTTTTATCTAGTTTGGAACAAATCGATGGGAAGTCAATGGCTCTAAAAGAACAAATTCACCTTAAAGGGACACTATAGTCACCCAGACCACTTCAGCTCAATGAAGTGGTCTGGGTGCCAGGTACCTCAGGTTTTAACCCTTCAGATGCAAACATAGCAGTTTCAGAGAAACTGCTATGTTTACATTTGGGGTTAAGCCAGCCTCTAGTGGTTGTCTTCCGGACAGCTACTAGAGGTGCATCTGCGACGCTGGAGGCATATTATGCCTCCATTGCGCAGAGCATCCATAGAAAAGCATTGAGAAATGGTTTCCTATGGACATTTTGAATGCGCGCGCCGCACTTGCCGCGCATGTGCATTAGGCTCCGATGATGTCGGACGGGGGAAGAGAGGTCACCAGCGCCAAGAGGGAGCTGGAGATGGAACAGGGTAAGCTGCTGAAGGGGTTTTAACCGTCAGCACAATGGGAGGGGGGCCCTGAGGGGCACTATAGTGTCAGAAAAAACGCTTTGTTTTCCTGACACTATAGTGATCCTTTAACTTAAAGGGACACTATAGCCACCAAAACAACCATAGCATAATTAAGCAGTTTTGGTGTATAGATCACAGCCCTGCAGTCTCACTGCTCAATTCTCTGCCATTTAGGAATTAAATCACTTTGTTTCTGTTTATGCAGCCCTAGTCACACCTCCCCTGGCTGTGATTGATACAGCCTACATGAAAAAAATGGTTTCATTTTAATCACATACAGGAGGCTTCTGCATGATCTAGCGAGCTATTAAAAGAGCAGGAGATAAGACAATCTAAATGAAACATAATTTGCCATAAATGTAAACATTAGATGACTCTTTGCAGGAAGTGTTTAGGATGGCTGTGCAAGTCACATGGGGGAGGTGTGGCTAGGGCTGCATTAAAAAAGCAATTTAACTCTTAAATGAGAGCAGTGAGACTGCAGGGGCATAATTATTATGTTATTATTTATATAGCGCCAACAAATTCCGCAGCGCTTTACAGTGGGTGGACGAACAAACATGTAGTTGTAACCATACAAGTTGGACACACAGGAACAGATGGATTGAGGGCCTGCTCAATGAGCTTGCATGCTAGAGGGAGTGGGGTATAGTGACACAGTAACAGAGGGATTGAGGGCCCTGCTCAGTGAGTTTACATGCTAGAGGGAGTGGGGTATAGTGACACAGTAACAGAGGGATTGAGGGCCCTGCTCAGTGAGTTTACATGTTAGAGGGAGTGGGGTATAGTGACACAGGAACAGAGGGGTTGAGGGCCTGCTCAGTGAGTTTACATGTTAGAGGAAGTGGGGTATAGTGACACAGTAACAGAGGGATTGAGGGCCCTGCTCAATGAGCTTGCATGCTAGAGGGAGTGGGGTATAATGACACAGTAACAGAGGGATTGAGGGCCCTGCTCAGTGAGTTTACATGTTAGAGCGAGTGGGGTATAGTGACACAGTAACAGAAGAGGATTGAGGGCCTGCTCAGTGAGTTTACATGCTAGAGGGAGTGGGATATAGTGACACAGTAACCAAGGGATTAAGGGCCCTGCTCAGTGAGTTTACATGCTAGAGGGAGTGGGGTATAGTGACACAGTAACAGAGGGATTGAGGGCCTGCTCAGTGAGCTTACATGTTAGAGGGAGTGGGGTATAGTGACACAGTAACAGAGGGATTGAGGGCCCTGCTCAGTGAGTTTACATGCTAGAGGGAGTGGGGTATAGTGACACAGTAACAGAGGGATTGAGGGCCCTGCTCAGTGAGTTTACATGTTAGAGGGAGTGGGGTATAGTGACACAGGAACAGAGGGGTTGAGGGCCTGCTCAGTGAGTTTACATGTTAGAGGAAGTGGGGTATAGTGACACAGTAACAGAGGGATTGAGGGCCCTGCTCAATGAGCTTGCATGCTAGAGGGAGTGGGGTATAGTGACACAGTAACAGAGGGATTGAGGGCCCTGCTCAGTGAGTTTACATGTTAGAGCGAGTGGGGTATAGTGACACAGTAACAGAAGAGGATTGAGGGCCTGCTCAGTGAGTTTACATGCTAGAGGGAGTGGGATATAGTGACACAGTAACCAAGGGATTAAGGGCCCTGCTCAGTGAGTTTACATGCTAGAGGGAGTGGGGTATAGTGACACAGTAACAGAGGGATTGAGGGCCTGCTCAGTGAGCTTACATGTTAGAGGGAGTGGGGTATAGTGACACAGTAACAGAGGGATTGAGGGCCCTGCTCAATGAGTTTACATGCTAGAGTGAGTGGGGTATAGTGACACAGTAACAGAGGGATTAAGGGCCTGCTCAGTGAGCTTACATGTTAGAGGGAGTGGGGTATAGTGACACAGTAACAGAGGGATTGAGGGCCCTGTTCAATGAGTTTGCATGCTAGAGGGAGTGGCGTATAGTGACACAGTAACAGAGGGATTGAGGCCCTGCTCAGTGAGTTTACATGTTAGAGGGAGTGGGGTATAGTGACACAGTAACAGAGGGATTGAGGGCCTGCTCAGTGAGTTTACATGCTAGAGGGAGTGGGATATAGTGACACAGTAACCGAGGGATTAAGGGCCCTGCTCAGTGAGTTTACATGTTACAGGGAGTGGGGTATAGTGACAGTAACAGAGGGATTGAGGGCCCTACTCAGTGAGTTTACATGTTATAGGGAGTGGGGTATAGTGACACAGTAACAGAGGGATTGAGGCCCTGCTCAGTGAGTTTACATGTTAGAGCGAGTGGGGTATAGTGACACAGTAACAAAAGGGATTGGGGGCCCTGCTCAGTGAGCTTACATGCTAGAGGGAGTGGGATATAGTGACACAGTAACCGAGGGATTAAGGGCCCTGCTCAGTGAGTTTACATGTTAGAGGGAGTGGGGTATAGTGACAGTAACAGAGGGATTGAGGGCCCTGCTCAGTGAGTTTACATGTTAGAGGGAGTGGGGTATAGTGACAGTAACAGAGGGATTGAGGGCCTGCTCAGTGAGTTTACATGTTAGAGGGAGTGGGGTATAGTGACACAGTAACAGAGGGATTGAGGGCCCTGCTCAGTGAGTTTACATGTTAGAGGGAGTGGGGAATAGTGAAACAGTAACAGAGGGGTTGAGGGCCCTGCTCAGTGAGTTTACATGTTAGAGGGAGTGGGGTATAGTGACAGTAACAGAGGGATTGAGGGCCCTGCTCAGTGAGTTTACATGTTAGAGGGAGTGGGGTATAGTGACACAGTAACAGATGGATTGAGGGCCTTGCTCAGTGAGTTTACTTGTTAGAGGGAGTGGGGTATAGTGACAGTAACAGAGGGATTGAGGGCCTGCTCAGTGAGTTTACATGTTAGAGGGAGTGGGGTATAGTGACACAGTAACAGAGGGATTGAGGGCCCTGCTCAGTGAGTTTACATGTTAGAGGGAGTGGGGAATAGTGACACAGTAACAGAGGGGTTGAGGGCCCTGCTCAGTGAGTTTACATGTTAGAGGGAGTGGGGTATAGTGACACAGTAACAGAGGGATTGAGGGCCCTGCTCAGTGAGTTTACATGCTAGAGGGAGTGGGGTATAGTGACACAGTAACAGAGGGATTGAGGGCCTGCTCAGTGAGTTTACATGTTAGAGGGAGTGGGGTATAGTGACACAGTAACAGAGGGATTGAGGGCCCTGCTCAGTGAGATTACATGTTAGAGGGAGTGGGCAATAGTGACACAGTAACAGAGGGATTGAGGGCCTGCTCAGTGAGTTTACATGTTAGAGGGAGTGGGGTATAGTGACACAGTAACAGAGGGATTGAGGGCCTGCTCAGTGAGTTTAAATGTTAGAGGGAGTGGGGTATAGTGACATGAGCTTACATGCTAGAGGGATGGAGTGGAGTATAGTGACACAAAAGGTAAGGATATTATTAGCCTAATGACAATTGCAAGAGAGGAATCAGTCAGGAGCCATTAACTGTTTAATTGATACGCTTTAATGAAGAAGTGGGTTTTTAATGATTTTTTTGAAGGAGTTGAAACTGGGTGAGCCTCTAACGGAGGAGGGAAGTAAGTTCCACAGAAACGGTGTAGCCCTCGAGATGTCTTAAAGGCGAGCATCAGAGGTGGGAGTACAGACAGAATATAGACGTAAGTATTCAGCAGAACGTAAGGGCCTAGACGGGACATACTTGTGTATTAGGGAGAAAGTCAATATAGGGACTGACAGAAGGGTGAGGCGTGGGAGATGCAGGCGGACAGGAAGACTGTAACAGCACAAGTTGGAAGCACGTAAGACCACTGAGAAGCGGATTACAGTAGTCAAGGCGAGAAAGGACAGTGTAATGGACCAGCACCTTAGTCGCATATGGCGTTAAGTAGGGTCTGATGCGCGCAATGTTTATGAGATGGAAGCGGCAGTATTTGGCAATGGACTGAACATGAGGCGTGAAGGAGAGGTCAGAGTCAAAGGCAGTGAGCCTGCGTGGTGTAGCTGATGGTAGCACCGTTGACTTGGAGACAGACAGACACAGGAGTAGCAACACTTGAGGGAGGAAAGACCAAAATTTCGGTTTTGATCAAGATGAGTTTAAGGAAGTGGGCAGCCATCCAGTTATAAATAGCAGAGAGGCAGTCAGAGACACTAGTCAAGAGGGACAGGGAGAGATCAGGAAAGGACAGATAGATTTGCGTGTCATCTTCATAAAAATTATATTGGATGCCAAAGGAGCTAATGAGTTTACCAAGGGAGGCAGTATAGATTGAGAACAGTTGGGGACCAAGAACTGAACCTTGGGGGACACCAACAGAGAGGATTTAGGGAGAAGAAGCAGAGCTAGAGAAAGAAACACTGAAAGAGCGCTGGGAGAGGTAGGAGAAGCACCAGGAGAGAGCAATATCTTGTAGACCGATATTGCGGAGGATGAGAAGAAGCTGTTGATGATCAACAGTGTCAAAAGCCGCAGAAAGGTCAAGGAGAATTAGGATAGAGTAGTGACCACTAGATTTTGCAGCGCGTAGATCATTGGATACTAGCGAGATAGGACGGTAGTTGGACGGGGAGTTAGGGTCAAGGTTGGGTTTCTTTAGAATTGGGGTTACAGTTGCATGTTTGAAGGGTGATGGAAATATGCCAGAGGAAAAAGAGAGATTGAGAATTTTAGTGATAGGTAGAGAAAGAGAAGAAGACAGAGTACGGATGAGATGCAAGGGATTTAGATCTAGGAGGAGCAGGTGGTGGGGCGGGAGGACTGGAGCAGAGCAGAAACCTCTTCCGCTGTATCGGGTGCGAATGGACATAGAACAGCAGAGGGAGTGAAGTTAGGGGAAGTATTGTAAGGGGAAGAAGAACGATGAGAAATCTCTTCCCTGATTGTAGAGATCTTGTCAGTGAAGGGAGTTGCAAAGTCTGAGGCGGTCAAGTTAGTAGGTGGAGGAGGAACAATAAGGCGAAGAAGAGAGTTCAATGTGTGAAATAGTCCTTTGGGTTCGCAGGAGAGTGTGGTTTTGAGGGTATTGAAGTAATTTACTTTTGCAGAGGAAAGAGCCAGAGTGTAGGAGCGCAGCATAGATTTATAGTGGAGAAAGTCAGACGCACAGTGAGACTTTCTCCAACAGCGTTCAGCAGTTCTGGAGCATTTTTGGAGGTATCGAGTCAGCTTTAAAAATTCTGATCTTTCCAATCCTGAGCTTTGGTTGTCTAATCATCCATTTACCTCAGCCTTTCCATTGATTATTCTGGCTATTGACTCATACATTAGGCCTGGCCACCACTATTTATCTGAGCCCAGCTGCATTTGCATGTTTAGAGTACCTACACATCCTGATTTCAGCTCTCAGTGAGACCTCCACTTCCGAAACAACCTGTTTGGTGCTGAGAGTCAATCTTCTCTACCCTTCGCGGTATTGGTTTTATTGTCGAGGAATATGTTGGCTTCAGGGGAGTTAAGGTGTTGAATTTTGTCATAACGTATAAATTATACATATGCACATCACATGAGGAAATCAAAGTGTCAAACTGTAAATTATAAAAGTGAGTTAAAAATAGTGTCTTCCTTTAGGAGTTGAAAAACATTTAACACGACAAGGTAAAACCGCTCGGAATGCAAACATTTCCAGAATATACGGGAAAATCAGTGACCTCCAGGTTGCTTGGATAATTGGATAATTCTGTTTACAGAATTATACATATATTTCAGAGACGGACTTGGTTCAAGGTCATTAAATTGCTGAACTCCTCTAGGTCCCAGAAATAAATCCATCTCTTAGAACAGATTCTTTCAGGGAGCAGTGGGAAAGCATTGTATTGTGGTATAGGTAGGCTTTCTACATCCTGGGGTCTACATGGTGCTATTACCCAGCTGAGTGATACCTGTCCTATTGACCTTAGAAAGAGGAAAGACTGAGAGACCTCAGCAGCCTCTGAATCTTCTGTTTCAACGTGAAACCGTAGCAGGAACCACTAACATACCTTATCAGGTATTGATGGAAATATCTCTCTAAAACACCCAGTTCAAATTTTATGTGATAAAAGTATCCTGGAGCATTCTTTATAGAATATATTATAATATGATAACACACAATTTTCCACCTTACACCAACATAATGCTCGATCCACACTTACATCATGCCTCTCTTAAACCACAAACTCAATTTATGTTGTGGTGGACTCAAAGCTCCATCCTGCTATCTTCTTCCCTTTATTAACTTTTAAATCACAAGGTGTGGGTATGGATGCACTGCATAAAAGCAGAGTTTTCTTGAGTATTGAATTATCTTCTAACAGTCCCAGATCTGTCCTACATCCAATTACTGTAACATGATCCCTCTCACGCGCAACTCAGTCACCAGCCTAAGTCCCTAACCGGTCCACTTAGACTTGGATCCTCCCGGGGCCTCTCAATTAAGTGGTCTGGGTGCAGTGTTCCCGTCCCTGTAACTCTGTGATGTTAAACATTGCATTTTTTTTTTAGAAATTGCAATGTTTGTATTGCTGGGTTAAATGCACCTCTAGTGGCCGTCAGGAAGACTTCACTAGAGATGAACGCAGAAGCCCCCATATGAAAGCATTGATTCAAAGCATTTATTCGCTGGTTTTCAATGGGAAGCTTGTATGAGCCTGTGTCTCTCACCGCGCATGTACATCAGGACCCCAAATCTCATCAAATCTGAGCAATCGTGGATTGAACCACGCCTCAAGGACATCACAAGAGGAGACGAGGAGTGCTGGGATTGAGTAGGCCCTGAAAATGGAAAGTAAAATGTCTATTTTATTATTTTTCATCACGGGAGAGCCTATATCGCAATGGACAGGCACCCTTAAGGGTTAGGAATACAGATCTATATCTCTAATGTTTCAGTGTTCCTTTGAGCCTTAATACTGCGACTATCAAGGAAAAACAAGTAATGTTATATTTGTTTCCCAATTGCCATTTGTCAAGAGTTTAAGGTTCAGTGAGTAATTCTTATAGTAGTTTTATGGTCAAATAGTCTGTAAAATGATAGGCATATACACTGTGTGCAGAATTATTAGGCAAATGAGTATTTTGACCACATCATCCTCTTTATGCATGTTGTCTTACTCCAAGCTGTATAGGCTCGAAAGCCTACTACCAATTAAGCATATTAGGTGATGTGCATCTCTGTAATGAGAAGGGGCGTGGTCTAATGACATCAACACCCTATATCAGGTGTGCATAATTATTAGGCAACTTCCTTTCCTTTGGCAAAATGGGTCAAAAGAAGGACTTGACAGGCTCAGAAAGTCAAAAATAGTGAGATATCTTGCAGAGGGATGCAGCACTCTTAAAATTGCAAAGCTTCTGAAGCGTGATCATCGAACAATCAAGCGTTTCATTCAAAATAGTCAACAGGGTCGCAAGAAGCGTGTGGAGAAACCAAGGCGCAAAATAACTGCCCATGAACTGAGAAAAGTCAAGCGTGCAGCTGCCAAGATGCCACTTGCCACCAGTTTGGCCATATTTCAGAGCTGCAACATCACTGGAGTGCCCGAAAGCACAAGGTGTGCAATACTCAGAGACATGGCCAAGGTAAGAAAGGCTGAAAGACGACCACCACTGAACAAGACACACAAGCTGAAACGTCAAGACTGAGCCAAGAAATATCTCAAGACTGATTTTTCTAAGGTTTTATGGACTGATGAAATGAGAGTGAGTCTTGATGGGCCAGATGGATGGATTGGTAAAGGGCAGAGAGCTCCAGTCCGACTCAGACGCCAGCAAGGTGGAGGTGAAGTACTGGTTTGGGCTGGTATCATCAAAGATGAGCTTGTGGGGCCTTTTCGGGTTGAGGATGGAGTCAAGCTCAACTCCCAGTTTCTGGAAGACACCTTCTTCAAGCAGTGGTACAGGAAGAAGTCTGCATCCTTCAAGAAAAACATGATTTTCATGCAGGACAATGCTCCATCACACGCGTCCAAGTACTCCACAGCGTGGCTGGCAAGAAAGGGTATAAAAGAAGAAAATCTAATGACATGGCCTCCTCGTTCACCTGATCTGAACCCCATTGAGAACCTGTGGTCCATCATCAAATGTGAGATTTACAAGGAGGGAAAACAGTACACCTCTCTGAACAGTGTCTGGGAGGCTGTGGTTGCTGCTGCACGCAATGTTGATGGTGAACAGATCAAAACACTGACAGAATCCATGGATGGTAGGCTTTTGAGTGTCCTTGCAAAGAAAGGTGGCTATATTGGTCACTGATTTGTTTTTGTTTTGTTTTTGAATGTCAGAAATGTATATTTGTGAATGTTGAGATGTTATATTGGTTTCACTGGTAAAAATAAATAATTGAAATGGGTATATATTTGTTTTTTGTTAAGTTGCCTAATAATTATGCACAGTAATAGTCACCTGCACACACAGATATCCCCCTAAAATAGCTATAACTAAAAACAAACTAAAAACTACTTCCAAAAATATTCAGCTTTGATATTAATGAGTTTTTTGGGTTCATTGAGAACATGGTTGTTGTTCAATAATAAAATTAATCCTCAAAAATACAACTTGCCTAATAATTCTGCACTCCCTGTACGTGAGAATTTATAATATTATATCTATTATATCATTCTGTATAAATAACATTAATCAGTGTATATAAAAAGCTCTGTGTAACAATCAAAGGCATTTGTGGCGTATCTGAAAAGACTGGGATGTAAAATGCATTTCTATAATTTTGTGTTTAAGAGACAGGACACTGAAATTGCCTCAATTTTGTGGGAGGAAGGATAATCGCCTTGTGTATTAAAACCTGTGAGAGTACAATAAAGGTACATTCAGTTAACATCTCGCAGCCCTTAAAACACCCACAGTCGTACTAACATAGTGCTTTTTCAGCACAGCTCTCTTCATTATACAATTAATTAAGGTTTGTTACATTAATTTAAAAAAAAAAATCTGATTACTGCAATCTATAGATATATGTGATTCTTAGCAAATATTTTCACAGTAATTATGTGCGCGTGAATAATTTACCTCCCAATCTCTTGTGTTAATATGTGACTGTTTTATGTCGTTAGTGAATTATAGGGAGTAACTTAGTTGAGTCAGTGATTAGTAACATATTACCTTTTTTTTCCCCCAAGACTGTATTGTACCATGATCTGTACGGACTATCTATATTATAGCTAAGTTTCCTTCCCCCTGTTAAATTCTCTCTCACAGTTATTTAGGGTCTGTATTAAGGGCGAAAGGGGCACCTCACTGGGACCCAAAATAAAAGAGTCCTAACGCAGCTGTCATGCCTCTTCCTCGCTGAGGACACTATTTATATTAGACGGCCCTGTGGGTAATTCACTAACATTTTACAGGGAAAACCAAACCAGAGAATTAAAAGTGAATTTCACATTTTATGCCAAAATAATCAAACTGAAAACAAAAATAGAAAATAAAAAATTCAATTTCAGCCATTTTTAAGCTGGGCCTAAAATTGGAAATTCACTTTAGATTTCAAACCATTCACCTTTTAGTGAAAAACGATGTCTGTCTTGTGGCAAAACGTGGTAGCTAGAGAGCTGAAGCAAAGTCTGAAAGGGGTTATAGTGCTAGAAGGCTGCAGGAGTCACTCCTCCATGCTGGGTCTCTGAGTGGATTTACCAAGAATGGGAGTCCTTGAGGCATTGATGGTCTGGCTTGTGCATTCCGGACCGCGAACGCAGACGTTTATTAGCAATCTGTCCCTTTAAGGAAACCACCCATTTTATAAATTATCTTTGAAGGTTGGCTCACAAGTCTTTGACAAAAAGACAAAATTGAGCAAAAACATTGCTTCCATGGACATTAGACAAATTCTTCAAATCAGCTTTTTTTTGTTCAATGATTGCAATTTAAATTTTAATTTGATAATTTGATAAAAATCCAGAATTTAGTGAATCTACACCTTTAATTTTGAAAGCTGGTACCTCGGCCCTTGAAGGATGATATACGGAGCACGTTGATACATGAGACTCTCCCAGGGAAAGTAAGGATGAATGGTTATCTGGATCTCATTCTTTCCGGTAGCAAACCTTCCCATTAATACAGCATACTATTCTTCATTTCATATATTTCCCTATAGATGGGATTAATCTTTATAAATGTATGACTGGCGAGTACGATATTTTATCTGCAGAGCCGTGTCTTGTTGAGTGGCCATACTGTTCTGCCGTTAGGCTATTCAACATCCAGGGACATTATGTATCCATTAAGCTGTGGGTTGTTTCACGTTAACACAGCACATTCCATATACTAAATACGAATTCAAACACCCACCATGACACTTCCATTTATTTATTTTTTCAATGAATTGTTGACAAGAATCGCCTTAAAATATGCTGGTCGCAGTTGGCAACACTTTTTAGCGACTGACATAATAGATATCTGCAGATAAAGGAAGGAATATCCCATGGATTCTTCTTCAAACACTTAAAAAAATAAAATAACATTCCAGACATTGTATTGTTCAAGATTGATATATACAAATGCTCCTGCTGGTCTTACCGAGCACTCAGAATATCTTTAGCGTTAGCTGTATAAAGTAACAGCTCAGTATTTTTCATTTTATTAACTAAAATGTGTCACTGCTATTAGTACGCTGTGACCCTGGGAGGGACTGACCATTAAACATGTCACTGTCATTAGTACACTGTGACCCCTGGGAGGGACTGACCATTAAACATGTCACTGTCATTAGTACACTGTGACCCTGGGAGGGACTGACCATTAAACATGTCACTGTCATTAGTACACTGTGACCCTGGGAGGGACTGACCATTAAACATGTCACTGTCATTAGTACACTGTGACCCTGGGAGGGACCGACCATTAAACATGTCGCTGTCATTAGTACACTGTGACCCTGGGAGGGACTGACCATTAAACGTGTCACTGTCATTAGAACGCTGTGACCCTGGGAGGGACTGACCATTAAACATGTCACTGTCATTAGTACACTATGACCCTGGGAGGGACTGATCATTAAACATGTCACTGTCATTAGTACACTGTGACCCTGGGAGGGACTGACCATTAAACATGTCACTGTCATTAGTACACTGTGACCCTGGGAGGGACTGACCATTAAACATGTCACTGTCATTAGTACACTGTGAGCCTGGGAGGGACTGATCATTAAACATGTCACTGTCATTAGTACACTGTGACCCTGGGAGGGACTGACCATTAAACATGTCACTGTCATTAGTACACTGTGACCCTGGGAGGGACTGACCATTAAACATGTCACTGTCATTAGTACACTGTGACCCTGGGAGGGACTGACCATTAAACATGTCACTGTCATTAGTACACTGTGAGCCTGGGAGGGACTGACCATTAAACGTGTCACTGTCATTAGAACGCTGTGACACTGGGAGGGACTGACCATTAAACATGTCACTGTTATTAGTACACTGTGACCCTGGGAGGGACTGATCATTAAACATGTCACTGTCATTAGTACGCTGTGACCCTGCGAGGGACTGATCATTAAACATGTCACTGTCATTAGTACACTGTGACCCTGGGAGGGACTGACCATTAAACATGTCACTGTCATTAGTACACTGTGAACCTGGGAGGGACTGACCATTAAACATGTCACTGTCATTAGTACACTGTGACCCTGGGAGGGACTGACCATTAAACATGTCACTGTCATTAGGACACTGTGAGCCTGGGAGGGACTGACCATTAAACGTGTCACTGTCATTAGAACGCTGTGACCCTGGGAGGGACTGACCATTAAACATGTCACTGTCATTAGTACACTGTGACCCTGGGAGGGACTGATCATTAAACATGTCACTGTCATTAGTACGCTGTGACCCTGCGAGGGACTGACCGTTAAACATGTCACTGCTATTAGTACGCTGTGACCCTGGGAGGGTCTGACCATTAAACATGTCACTGTCATTAGACACTGTGACCCTGGGAGGGACTGACCATTAAACATGTCACTGTCATTAGTACACTGTGACCCTGGGAGGGACTGACCATTAAACATGTCACTGTCATTAGTACGCTGTGACCCTGGGAGGGACTGACCATTAAACATGTCACTGTCATTAGTATACTGTGACCCTGGGAGGGACTGACCGTTAAACATGTCACTGCTATTAGTACGCTGTGACCCTGGGAGGGACTGACCATTAAACATGTCACTGTCATTAGTACACTGTGACCCTGGGAGGGACCGACCATTAAACATGTCACTGTCATTAGTATGCTGTGACCCTGGGAGGGACTGACCATTAAACATGTCACTGCCATTAATACACTGTGACCCTGGGAGGGACTGACCATTAAACATGTCACTGTCATTAGTACACTGTGACCCTGGGAGGGACCGACCATTAAACATGTCACTGTCATTAGTATACTGTGACCCTGGGAGGGACTGACCGTTAAACATGTCACTGCTATTAGTACGCTGTGACCCTGGGAGGGACCGACCATTAAACATGTCACTGTCATTAGTACACTGTGACCCTGGGAGGGACCGACCATTAAACATGTCACTGTCATTAGTACGCTGTGACCCTGGGAGGGACTGACCATTAAACATGTCACTGTCATTAGTACACTGTGACCCTGGGAGGGACTGACCATTAAACATGTCACTGTCATTAGTACACTGTGACCCTGGGAGGGACTGCCCATTAAACATGTCACTGTCATTAGTACGCTGTGACCCTGGGAGGGACCGACTATTAAACATGTCACTGTCATTAGTACACTGTGACCCTGGGAGGGACCGACTATTAAACATGTCACTGTCATTAGTACACTGTGACCCTGGGAGGGACTGACCATTAAACATGTCACTGTCATTAGTACACTGTGACCCTGGGAGGGACCGACCATTAAACATGTCACTGTCATTAGTACGCTGTGACCCTGGGAGGGACCGACTATTAAACATGTCACTGTCATTAGTACACTGTGACCCTGGGAGGGACCGACCATTAAACATGTCACTGTCATTAGTACACTGTGACCCTGGGAGGGACTGACCATTAAACATGTCACTGTCATTAGTACACTGTGACCCTGGGAGGGACTGACCATTAAACATGTCACTGTCATTAGTACACTGTGACCCTGGGAGGGACCGACCATTAAACATGTCACTGTCATTAGTACACTGTGACCCTGGGAGGGACTAACCATTAGAGATGTCACTGTCATTAGTACACTGTGACCCTGGGAGGGACCGACCATTAAACATGTCACTGTCATTAGTACGCTGTGACCCTGGGAGGGACCGACCATTAAACATGTCACTGTCATTAGTACGCTGTGACCCTGGGAGGGACCGACCATTAAACATGTCACTGTCATTAGTACACTGTGACCCTGGGAGGGACCGACCATTAAACATGTCACTGTCATTAGTACACTGTGACCCTGGGAGGGACTGACCATTAACCCCTTAAGGACCAAACTTCTGGACTAAAAGGGAATCATGACATGTCACACACGTCATGTGTCCTTAAGGGGTTAAACATGTCACTGTCATTAGTACACTGTGACCCTGGGAGGGACTGACCATTAAACATGTCACTGTCATTAGTACACTGTGACCCTGGGAGTGACCGACCATTAAACATGTCACTGTCATTAGTACACTGTGACCCTGGGAGGGACCGACCATTAAACATGTCACTGTCATTAGTACACTGTGACCCTGTGAGGGACTGTCCATTAAACATGTCACTGTCATTAGTACACTGTGACCCTGGGAGGGACGACCATTAAACACGTCACTGTCATTAGTACACTGTGACCCTGGGAGGGACCGACCATTAAACATGTCACTGTCATTAGTACCCTGTGACCCTGGGAGGGACTGACCATTAAACATGTCACTGTCATTAGTACGCTGTTACCCTGGGAGGGACTGACCATTAAACATGTCACTGTCATTAGTACGCTGTTACCCTGGGAGGGACCGACCATTAAACATGTCGCTGTCATTAGTACGCTGTGACCCTGGGAGGGACCGACCATTAAACATGTCACTGTCATTAGTACGCTGTGACCCTGGGAGGGACCGACTATTAAACATGTCACTGTCATTAGTACACTGTGACCCTGGGAGGGACTGACCATTAAACATGTAACTGTCATTAGTACACTGTGACCCTGGGAGGGACCGACCATTAAACATGTCACTGTCATTAGTATACTGTGACCCTGGGAGGGACAGACCATTAAACATGTCACTGTCATTAGTACACTGTGACCCTGGGAGGGACTGACCATTAAACATGTCACTGTCATTAGTACGCTGTGACCCTGGGAGGGACTGACCCTTAAACATGTCACTGTCATTAGTACGCTGTGACCCTCTGAGGGACCGACCATTAAACATGTCACTGTCATTAGTACACTGTGACCCTGGGAGGGACTGACCATTAAACATGTCACTGTCATTAGTACACTGTGACCCTGGGAGGGACTGACCATTAAACATGTCACTGTCATTAGTACACTGTGACCCTGGGAGGGACTGACATTAAACATGTCACTGTCATTAGTACACTGTGACCCTGGGAGGGACTGACATTAAACATGTCACTGTCATTAGTATACTGTGACCCTGGGAGGGACCGGCCATTAAACATGTCACTGTCATTAGTACGCTGTGACCCTGGGAGGGACCGACCATTAAACATGTCACTGTCATTAGTACACTGTGACCCTGGGAGGGACCGACCATTAAACATGTCACTGTCATTAGTACACTGTGACCCTGGGAGGGACCGACCATTAAACATGTCACTGTCATTAGTACACTGTGACCCTGGGAGGGACTGACCATTAAAGATGTCACTGTCATTAGTACACTGTGACCCTGGGAGGGACCGACCATTAAACATGTCACTGTCATTAGTACGCTGTGACCCTGGGAGGGACTGACCATTAAACATGTAACTGTCATTAGTACACTGTGACCCTGGGAGGGACCGACCATTAAACATGTCACTGTCATTAGTACACTGTGACCCTGGGAGGGACCGACCATTAAACATGTCACTGTCATTAGTACACTGTGACCCTGGGAGGGACTGACCATTAACCCCTTAAGGACCAAACTTCTAAAATAAAAGGGAATCATGACATGTCACACACGTCATGTGTCCTTAAGGGGTTAAACATGTCACTGTCATTAGTACACTGTGACCCTGGGAGGGACTGACCATTAAACATGTCACTGTCATTAGTACACTGTGACCCTGGGAGGGACTGACATTAAACATGTCACTGTCATTAGTACACTGTGACCCTGGGAGGGACTGACATTAAACATGTCACTGTCATTAGTATACTGTGACCCTGGGAGGGACCGGCCATTAAACATGTCACTGTCATTAGTACGCTGTGACCCTGGGAGGGACCGACCATTAAACATGTCACTGTCATTAGTACACTGTGACCCTGGGAGGGACCGACCATTAAACATGTCACTGTCATTAGTACACTGTGACCCTGGGAGGGACCGACCATTAAACATGTCACTGTCATTAGTACACTGTGACCCTGGGAGGGACTGACCATTAAAGATGTCACTGTCATTAGTACACTGTGACCCTGGGAGGGACCGACCATTAAACATGTCACTGTCATTAGTACGCTGTGACCCTGGGAGGGACTGACCATTAAACATGTAACTGTCATTAGTACACTGTGACCCTGGGAGGGACCGACCATTAAACATGTCACTGTCATTAGTACACTGTGACCCTGGGAGGGACCGACCATTAAACATGTCACTGTCATTAGTACACTGTGACCCTGGGAGGGACTGACCATTAACCCCTTAAGGACCAAACTTCTAAAATAAAAGGGAATCATGACATGTCACACACGTCATGTGTCGTTAAGGGGTTAAACATGTCACTGTCATTAGTACACTGTGACCCTGGGAGGGACTGACCATTAAACATGTCACTGTCATTAGTACACTGTGACCCTGGGAGTGACCGACCATTAAACATGTCACTGTCATTAGTACACTGTGACCCTGGGAGGGACCGACCATTAAACATGTCACTGTCATTAGTACACTGTGACCCTGTGAGGGACTGACCATTAAACATGTCACTGTCATTAGTACACTGTGACCCTGGGAGGGACGACCATTAAACACGTCACTGTCATTAGTACACTGTGACCCTGGGAGGGACCGACCATTAAACATGTCACTGTCATTAGTACACTGTGACCCTGGGAGGGACTGACCATTAAACATGTCACTGTCATTAGTACGCTGTTACCCTGGGAGGGACTGACCATTAAACATGTCACTGTCATTAGTACGCTGTTACCCTGGGAGGGACCGACCATTAAACATGTCGCTGTCATTAGTACACTGTGACCCTGGGAGGGACCGACCATTAAACATGTCACTGTCATTAGTACACTGTGACCCTGGGAGGGACCGACCATTAAACATGTCACTGTCATTAGTACACTGTGACCCTGGGAGGGACTGACCATTAAACATGTAACTGTCATTAGTACACTGTGACCCTGGGAGGGACCGACCATTAAACATGTCACTGTCATTAGTATACTGTGACCCTGGGAGGGACCGACCATTAAACATGTCACTGTCATTAGTACACTGTGACCCTGGGAGGGACTGACCATTAAACATGTCACTGTCATTAGTACGCTGTAACCCTGGGAGGGACTGACCCTTAAACATGTCACTGTCATTAGTACGCTGTGACCCTCTGAGGGACCGACCATTAAACATGTCACTGTCATTAGTACACTGTGACCCTGGGAGGGACTGACCATTAAACATGTCACTGTCATTAGTACACTGTGACCCTGGGAGGGACTGACCATTAAACATGTCACTGTCATTAGTACACTGTGACCCTGGGAGGGACTGACATTAAACATGTCACTGTCATTAGTACACTGTGACCCTGGGAGGGACTGACATTAAACATGTCACTGTCATTAGTATACTGTGACCCTGGGAGGGACCGGCCATTAAACATGTCACTGTCATTAGTACGCTGTGACCCTGGGAGGGACCGACCATTAAACATGTCACTGTCATTAGTACACTGTGACCCTGGGAGGGACCGACCATTAAACATGTCACTGTCATTAGTACACTGTGACCCTGGGAGGGACTGACCATTAAACATGTCACTGTCATTAGTACACTGTGACCCTGGGAGGGACTGACATTAAACATGTCACTGTCATTAGTATACTGTGACCCTGGGAGGGACCGACCATTAAACATGTCACCGTCATTAGTACGCTGTGACCCTGGGAGGGACCGACCATTAAACATGTCACTGTCATTAGTACACTGTGACCCTGGGAGGGACTGACCATTAAACATGTCACTGTCATTAGTACGCTGTGACCCTGGGAGGGACCGACCATTAAACATGTCACTGTCATTAGTACACTGTGACCCTGGGAGGGACCGACCATTAAACATGTCACTGTCATTAGTACACTGTGACCCTGGGAGGGACTGACCATTAAACATGTCACTGTCATTAGTACACTGTGACCCTGGGAGGGACTGACATTAAACATGTCACTGTCATTAGTATACTGTGACCCTGGGAGGGACCGACCATTAAACATGTCACTGTCATTAGTACACTGTGACCCTGGGAGGGACTGACCATTAAACATGTCACTGTCTTTAGTACACTGTGACCCTGGGAGGGACCGACCATTAAACATGTCACTGTCATTAGTACACTGTGACCCTGGGAGGGACTGACCATTAAACATGTCACTGTCATTAGTACGCTGTGACCCTGGGAGGGACTGACCATTAAACATGTCACTGTCATTTGTACACTGTGACCCTGGGAGGGACCGACCATTAAACATGTCACTGTCATTAGTACACTGTGACCCTGGGAGGGACTGACCATTAAACATGTCACTGTCATTAGTACACTGTGACCCTGGGAGGGACCGACCATTAAACATGTCAATGTCATTAGTACGCTGTGACCCTGGGAGGGACCGACCATTAAACATGTCACTGTCATTAGTACACTGTGACCCTGGGATGGACTGACCATTAAACATGTCACTGTCATTTGTACACTGTGACCCTGGGAGGGACCGACCATTAAACATGTCACTGTCATTAGTACACTGTGACCCTGGGAGGGACTGACCATTAAACATGTCACTGTCATTAGTACACTGTGACCCTGGGAGGGACCGACCATTAAACATGTCACTGTCATTAGTACACTGTGACCCTGGGAGGGACTGACCATTAAAGATGTCACTGTCATTAGTACACTGTGACCCTGGGAGGGACCGACCATTAAACATGTCACTGTCATTAGTACGCTGTGACCCTGGGAGGGACTGACCATTAAACATGTAACTGTCATTAGTACACTGTGACCCTGGGAGGGACCGACCATTAAACATGTCACTGTCATTAGTACACTGTGACCCTGGGAGGGACCGACCATTAAACATGTCACTGTCATTAGTACACTGTGACCCTGGGAGGGACTGACCATTAACCCCTTAAGGACCAAACTTCTAAAATAAAAGGGAATCATGACATGTCACACACGTCATGTGTCCTTAAGGGGTTAAACATGTCACTGTCATTAGTACACTGTGACCCTGGGAGGGACTGACCATTAAACATGTCACTGTCATTAGTACACTGTGACCCTGGGAGTGACCGACCATTAAACATGTCACTGTCATTAGTACACTGTGACCCTGGGAGGGACCGACCATTAAACATGTCACTGTCATTAGTACACTGTGACCCTGTGAGGGACTGACCATTAAACATGTCACTGTCATTAGTACACTGTGACCCTGGGAGGGACGACCATTAAACACGTCACTGTCATTAGTACACTGTGACCCTGGGAGGGACCGACCATTAAACATGTCACTGTCATTAGTACACTGTGACCCTGGGAGGGACTGACCATTAAACATGTCACTGTCATTAGTACGCTGTTACCCTGGGAGGGACTGACCATTAAACATGTCACTGTCATTAGTACGCTGTTACCCTGGGAGGGACCGACCATTAAACATGTCGCTGTCATTAGTACACTGTGACCCTGGGAGGGACCGACCATTAAACATGTCACTGTCATTAGTACACTGTGACCCTGGGAGGGACCGACCATTAAACATGTCACTGTCATTAGTACACTGTGACCCTGGGAGGGACTGACCATTAAACATGTAACTGTCATTAGTACACTGTGACCCTGGGAGGGACCGACCATTAAACATGTCACTGTCATTAGTATACTGTGACCCTGGGAGGGACCGACCATTAAACATGTCACTGTCATTAGTACACTGTGACCCTGGGAGGGACTGACCATTAAACATGTCACTGTCATTAGTACGCTGTGACCCTGGGAGGGACTGACCCTTAAACATGTCACTGTCATTAGTACGCTGTGACCCTCTGAGGGACCGACCATTAAACATGTCACTGTCATTAGTACACTGTGACCCTGGGAGGGACTGACCATTAAACATGTCACTGTCATTAGTACACTGTGACCCTGGGAGGGACTGACCATTAAACATGTCACTGTCATTAGTACACTGTGACCCTGGGAGGGACTGACATTAAACATGTCACTGTCATTAGTACACTGTGACCCTGGGAGGGACTGACATTAAACATGTCACTGTCATTAGTATACTGTGACCCTGGGAGGGACCGGCCATTAAACATGTCACTGTCATTAGTACGCTGTGACCCTGGGAGGGACCGACCATTAAACATGTCACTGTCATTAGTACACTGTGACCCTGGGAGGGACCGACCATTAAACATGTCACTGTCATTAGTACACTGTGACCCTGGGAGGGACTGACCATTAAACATGTCACTGTCATTAGTACACTGTGACCCTGGGAGGGACTGACATTAAACATGTCACTGTCATTAGTATACTGTGACCCTGGGAGGGACCGACCATTAAACATGTCACCGTCATTAGTACGCTGTGACCCTGGGAGGGACCGACCATTAAACATGTCACTGTCATCAGTACACTGTGACCCTGGGAGGGACTGACCATTAAACATGTCACTGTCATTAGTACACTGTGACCCTGGGAGGGACTGACCATTAAACATGTCACTGTCATTAGTACGCTGTGACCCTGGGAGGGACTGACCATTAAACATGTCACTGTCATTTGTACACTGTGACCCTGGGAGGGACCGACCATTAAACATGTCACTGTCATTAGTACACTGTGACCCTGGGAGGGACTGACCATTAAACATGTCACTGTCATTAGTACACTGTGACCCTGGGAGGGACCGACCATTAAACATGTCAATGTCATTAGTACGCTGTGACCCTGGGAGGGACCGACCATTAAACATGTCACTGTCATTAGTACACGGTGACCCTGGGATGGACTGACCATTAAACATGTCACTGTCATTAGTACACTGTGACCCTGGGATGGACTGACCATTAAACATGTCACTGTCATTAGTACACTGTGACCCTGGGAGGGACTGACCATTAAACATGTCACTGTCATTAGTACACTGTGACCCTGGGAGGGACTGACCATTAAACATGTCACTGTCATTAGTACACTGTGACCCTGGGAGGGACCGACCATTAAACATGTCACTGTCATTAGTACACTGTGACCCTGGGAGGGACCGACCATTAAACATGTCACTGTCATTAGTACACTGTGACCCTGGGAGGGACCGACCATTAAACATGTCACTGTCATTAGTACGCTGTGACCCTGGGAGGGACCGACTATTAAACATGTCACTGTCATTAGTATGCTGTGACCCTGGGAGGGACCGACCATTAAACATGTCGCTGTCATTAGTACACCGTGACCCTGGGAGGGACTGACCATTAAACATGTCACTGTCATTAGTACGCTGTGACCCTGGGAGGGACCGACTATTAAACATGTCACTGTCATTAGTATGCTGTGACCCTGGGAGGGACCGACCATTAAACATGTCACTGTCATTAGTACACTGTGACCCTGGGAGGGACTGACCATTAAACATGTCACTGTCATTAGTACGCTGTGACCCTGGGAGGGACCGACTATTAAACATGTCACTGTCATTAGTATGCTGTGACCCTGGGAGGGACCGACTATTAAACATGTCACTGTCATTAGTATGCTGTGACCCTGGGAGGGACTGACCATTAAACATGTCACTGTCATTAGTATGCTGTGACCCTGGGAGGGACCGACCATTAAACATGTCACTGTCATTAGTATGCTGTGACCCTGGGAGGGACCGACTATTAAACATGTCACTGTCATTAGTACGCTGTGACCCTGGGAGGGCCTGACCATTAAACATGTCACTGTCATTAGTACGCTGTGACCCTGGGAGGGACCGACCATTAAACATGTCACTGTCATTAGTACACTGTGACCCTGGGAGGGACCGACCATTAAACATGTCACTGTCATTAGTATGCTGTGACCCTGGGAGGGACCGACCATTAAACATGTCACTGTCATTAGTATGCTGTGACCCTGGGAGGGACCGACTATTAAACATGTCACTGTCATTAGTACACTGTGACCCTGGGAGGGACTGACCATTAAACATGTCACTGTCATTAGTACACTGTGACCCTGGGAGGGACCGACTATTAAACATGTCACTGTCATTAGTACACTGTGACCCTGGGAGGGACCGACTATTAAACATGTCACTGTCATTAGTACGCTGTGACCCTGGGAGGGACTGACCATTAAACATGTCACTGTCATTAGTACGCTGTGACCCTGGGAGGGACCGACTATTAAACATGTCACTGTCATTAGTACACTGTGACCCTGGGAGGGACTGACCATTAAACATGTCACTGTCATTAGTACGCTGTGACCCTGGGAGGGACCGACCATTAAACATGTCACTGTCATTAGTACACTGTGACCCTGGGAGGGACCGACCATTAAACATGTCACTGTCATTAGTATGCTGTGACCCTGGGAGGGACCGACCATTAAACATGTCACTGTCATTAGTATGCTGTGACCCTGGGAGGGACCGACTATTAAACATGTCACTGTCATTAGTACACTGTGACCCTGGGAGGGACTGACCATTAAACATGTCACTGTCATTAGTACACTGTGACCCTGGGAGGGACCGACTATTAAACATGTCACTGTCATTAGTACACTGTGACCCTGGGAGGGACCGACTATTAAACATGTCACTGTCATTAGTACGCTGTGACCCTGGGAGGGACTGACCATTAAACATGTCACTGTCATTAGTACGCTGTGACCCTGGGAGGGACCGACTATTAAACATGTCATATAAAATTGTAACATAAAAAGAAAATTATTCAAAATAACCATCATGGAATTATCCATCTTTGCTATATTCCTTACTCGATACAACGGTTTAGATTTACAACATTTGGGCTTCAGTCGACCACAGTTCAATGTAAAGAAGATCCAATGTGGCAATCCAAGAAGAATGCAGATAAAATCTTTAAAGGGACACTGTAGTCACCAAAACAACTTTAGCTTAATGAAGCAGTTTCTGTGTGTGGATCATGCCTATGAAGTTCCACTGCAATTTAGGAGTTAAATCACTTTGTTTCTGTTATGCAGCCCTAGCCACACCTCCCCTGTCTGTGACTGACACAGCCTGCATTAAACAAAATGTTTTTCTTCTTCAATCAGGTGTAACTTACTTTAAAAGTTTTGATCTCCTGCTCTCTAAATTAAACTTTTAAATACACACAGGAGGCTCCTGTAGGATCTGGCAAGTTATTAGCAGGGCAGGAGATAATAATTTCTAAATTAAACTGAATTTGCAATATAGGAAGTATAAACATAAACATAAACATAAATGACTCTTTACAGGAAGTGATTTGGAAGGTTGTGTAAGTCCCATGCAGGGAGGTGTGCCTAGGGCTATAAAAAATGATTTAACTCCTAAATGGCAGGGAATTGAGCAGTGAGACTGTAGGGGCATGATATATACACCAAAACTGCTTAAATAAGCTAGAGTTGTTTTGGTGACTATAGTTTCCCTTTAACATGAAAATATGAATAAAAATATATTAAACTGTATATTTTTAAATTTTTTGCAAACCTTTAAATTAAGCATTGTACTTTGTCAGGAATATCTGTTTGAAAATAATATCTACTCCACAAATTTACTTTAGGCATAGTAATGATTTAGAATGGAGTGTCTCAAATTGCCCTTTTCAGATAATAAATGCCGAATTTCATGTTGAGCATACAACTAACGAGAGGACATTGAAGAGAATGGCTTTTGTTCGTTGTATTGTGGGGAGGGGGGTAAATGGAAAAAAAAAATTGGAAAAAATTGTGAAAATCATATTGACATAATCATTGTTAAATAAATTGTATGTAAAACTCATTTGCATTGATGTAGATAGCCCCAAGCTATTATGTATGGACCTCAGCAGTGTCCTTAGCAGGACAAACGTGGGAGAATTAAAAAGAAAGATTTTATATAGAGTGGGTTCTCATTGAGAAACAATTACAGGGACTCATAGATAGATCCTGCAATGTATCGAGCTGTTAGTACATTTTATGTGTTTGTTTATTTTACAAAAGACCGATGGCTTATTAAACATATACGACTGATTTTTACAATTCCAGATAATTTCAGCATCTATTAGTAATAGTGAGTCACGTATGTGTAAGATTACATTGTTAAAGAAAACCCTGTTAAATTTTCAGCAAAAAATAAACTTTTCATAAAGTTACTTATCAAAATTAGGATATATGTTCCAAATTGTCCCTCATTTCAACGTAACGGCTCTAGTGGAGACTAATTCAGGGCCTCTCCAGAGGTGGATAGTTATAGGTGGGTAGTAGGGGAAATTGGGGAATATGTATATAATTAACCAAAACCTTCAACGCCACCATCTCCAGCTGCCACTGGCTTTGACTACTTTACCCTACGGCCATTCTTTATGGAAAGGTCACCAATCAAGTTACATCACAGGAGAAGGAAGTACAAACCTTAGTTTCAAATAATCCTCTTTTAAATACAGCCAGATCCTGGCAAAATATGTTTAGACTGATAACATAAATAAGACTCTCCACTTGTAACAGACTTAGAAAGGAAGGGAAACGCTACTAAATTAATTGTCCATTTTTCCATGTTTTACGTCAGCAATATGTAGTATTATCACGCTTTGCATAAGGAGGTCCGGCGTCTTCTAAATTCCCATAATAGCACAATGATCCAATGGTTTTTTTTTTTGGAAATGCCTGAAGTGTTTGAAAGGTTTTTTAACCCTTTGTCATGTGGAGTGGCACAGGGAAAGAGGGGGCAGAGGGATCCTATAGTGTTGGGAAGTTTGCTTCATTAAGAAAAAAATATTAACATTTAAAAAGCTCATTATTTATTTAAAACTCTGGATGCCTAGCAAACATAGCATGTAAACGTGATGAAATTCAAATGATGTAACCATAAACAAATATGTTGTTTAACCAATTTAATAAAATATTACTGGGATAAAAGAGTTCTCAGATAAGCTGGTTCCCCGTATTTTGCATTTGTATTTTGTAATGACTCTCCAGGCATTAAAGGACCACTATAGTGCCATGAAAACATACTCATTTTCCTGGCACTATAGTGCCCTGAGGGTGCCCCCACCCTCAGGGACCCCCTCCCACCAGGCTCTGGGGAGAGTAAAGGGTTAAAACTTACCTTTATTCCAGAGCCGGGCGGGGAGCTCTCCTCCTCCTCTCCACCTCCGATCCTCCCTTTCGGCTGAATGCGCATGCGCGTCAAGAGCTGCGCGCGCATTCAGCCGGTCTCATAGGAAAGCATTTACAATGCTTTCCTATGGACGCTTGCGTGCTCTCACTGTGATTTTCACAGTGAGAATCACGCAAGCGCCTCTAGCGGCTGTCAGTGAGACAGCCACTAGAGGATTTGGAGGCTGGATTAACCCTCAGTATAAGCATAGCAGTTTATCTTAAACTGTTATGTGTATAAAAAAAGGGAATTCCCTCTACTGGCAGTCTGGTAGAGTTAAGCCTAGCAGGTAATTATTGCAGTTTATAAAAAATGCAATAATTACATGCTCAAGGTTAGGAATGATGGGAGATTGCACCCAGACCACTTCAATGAGCTGAAGTGGTCTGGACGCATACAGCATCCCTTAAAATAACACAGAATCATTAGCCGGAGTCTGTGAGCTGGGAATCGCTCCTATTATAGATATATGTGATGATCTTACAATGCAGATCAATTATCAGTATTTCGCTATAAAAGCCCTCGTAAAATAACCCCGACACACATAACATGAGCACTACGGTTTGTAGACATGCATGTGAGCGCCTGTCATTAAAGTCGCATGCCGTATAATCCCCAAACAGAACATGTCGTCATAGAGGGAGCACAGATCATCATTTGTTTTCTTCAACTACTTGACTGAAGATAATTAAAAACGAGAAACTCAGGAATAAACTCAGTCAATTCCCCCACGGACAAAGTGACATTGCAGCATAGAAATAAATAGCTGTTTAGCTTTATTAATTTAATATTGCATCAAAAATAGAAATCATTTCACTTTGCAGTAAAACGTGCAGCAATCAAAACGTTAAAATATTTTGAATAACAAGGAGGTGCAAAGCAAAGTGTAACGGCTCATCGTAGCTTCTGTTAAAATGTGACAGCTGTGCCCAGTTTGCATTCCCTTGGGGAATTGGAAAACACGAGTGAGCAGGCAAAACACATTTCTTTTATTTCTTATGGGATTCATATTCAACTGTAGGTTATAACCGAATGGCACAGCCATAAAACAAGACGTAAAAAAAAAAAAACGACCCCTGTTCAATAGTCTTCATACCCTTAGTTGTTCTTAATACTGTGTATTGCCCCCTTTAGCATCAATGACAGCATGCAGTCTATTGTAATAGTTGTCTATGAGGTCCCTAATTCTTGCAGGAGGTATAGCTACCCATTCGTCTTGGCAGAATGTCTCCAGGTCATGCAAAGTCGCTGGTCGTCTTGCATGAACCGCACGTTTGAAATCTCCCCAGAGTGACTCGATGATATTAAGGTCAGGAGACTGTGATGATTGTTAAGGTCAGGAGACTCCAGAACCTTCACCATTTTCTGCTGTAACCACTGGATGGTTAGCTTGGCCTTGTGTTTCGGGTCATTGTCATGCAGGAAAGTCCGAAGAGCGTCCCATGCGCAGCCTTCGTGCAGAAGAATGCAGAGTGTCTGCCAATACTTTCTGATAACATGCTGCATTCATCTTGACATTAATTTTCACAAGATTCCCTGTGCCATTAGAGCTCACAACCACCCCCCCCCCCAAATATCAGTGAGCCACCACCATAATTCACAGTGGGGATGCTATTCTTTACACTGTAGGTCTTGTTGACCCCTCTCCAAACACAGCACCTATGGTTGTGACCATAAAGCTCTTTTTTTGTCTCATCACTCCCAATTACAGTGTGCCAGAGGCTGTGAGGGGTGTCAAGTTGTTGAAGGGCATATTGTAACCGGGCTTTTTTGTGGCATTGGCGCAGTAAAGGCTTCATTCTGGCAACTCGACCATGCAGCTCATTTTTGTTCAAGTATCGTCGTATTGCACTCCTTAAAACAACCGCACCATCTTTTTCCAGAGCAGCCGGTATTTCTCCTGAGGTTACCTGTGGGGTTTTATTTGTATCCTGAACAACTCTTCTGGCAGTTGTGGCTGAAATCTTTCTTGGTCTACTTGACCTCGGCTTGGTATCAAGAGATCCTCCAAATTTCCACTTCTTAATAAGTGATTGAACAGTACTGACTGGCATTTTCAAGGCTTTGGAGATCTTTTTATCTTTATAAAGTCCCATTAACTTGTTACACTGGTCTTTTGACAGTTCTTTTCTGCTCTCCATGGCCTAGCCTGCTCAGTGCTACATGTGAGAGCTAACAAACTCATTGACTATTTATACCTAGGCACTAACTGCAATTTAAAAAGCCACAGGTGCGATAAATTAATCTTCCAGTTACTCAGAAAGAAGTAAAAAGAGTGGAACAAGATCCTGGTGCGTTATCCTTATAATATATGTATCACAGTAAAGAATGGTGCAAATTTGCTCACCTGATGGAGAGCCAAAAGTAACTGGACTCTCAGTGTACCTAGCACTGTGCCTTTAACAGGGCACAACTCTTCTTGTAAAGCAGGAAAGGATGCTGCAGCTCATAGAACTCAGTAGAAAATAAAAACAATTTATTTATAAACAAATATAAAATACATAAATAAAATACCATCCAATAATGGTCTATTTAAAAGTCCTGGCTGCCCGAGACGCGTTTCACCTTATCATAAATGGCTTCTTCAATCGGATTCCTGCTGTTCGTTCTCTTCCTGTAAATATACCGGGAAGTCTCGTCCTGATTGGTGCTTGTGATCTTCAATTGCTGCTTCCGTCCGCCCATATAAGGAGAAAGTTTCCGGTGCATCTGTTGAAGGTTTTTCCACTCTCCTTTCTTCTTTCTGAGTACCTGGACACCAATATAGAAGAAGTTTGGTATTCTCTTTAAATACCCCTGCGTTTGTGACTTGAGCCTATCCAGGGGAATTGTAACAGGTTGCTGTCATTAGGTCACTTTGCTCCTACATGGGACTGTCCCTTTAACCCATTAAACATGTCACTGTCATTAGGTCACTATGCTCCTACATGGGACTGTCCCTTTAACCCATTAAACATGTCACTGTCATTAGGTCACTTTGCTCCTACATGGGACTGCCCCTTTAACCCATTAAACATGTCACTGTCATTAGGTCACTTTGCTCCTACATGGGACTGTCCCTTTAACCCATTAAACATGTCACTGTCATTAGGTCACTTTGCTCCTACCTGGGACTGTCCCTTTAACCCATTAAACATGTCGCTGTCATTAGGTCACTTTGCTCCTACATGGGACTGTCCCTTTAACCCATTAAACATGTCGCTGTCATTAGGTCACTTTGCTCCTACATGGGACTGTCCCTTTAACCCATTAAACATGTCACTGTCATTAGGTCACTTTGCTCCTACATGGGACTGTCCCTTTAACCCATTAAACATGTCACTGTCATTAGGTCACTTTGCTCCTACATGGGACTGTCCCTTTAACCCATTAAACATGTCACTGTCATTAGGTCACTTTGCTCCTACATGGGACTGTCCCTTTAACCCATTAAACATGTCACTGTCATTAGGTCACTTTGCTCCTACATGGGACTGTCCCTTTAACCCATTAAACATGTCACTGTCATTAGGTCACTTTGCTCCTACATGGGACTGTCCCTTTAACCCATTAAACATGTCACTGTCATTAGGTCACTTTGCTCCTACATGGGACTGCCCCTTTAACCCATTAAACATGTCACTGTCATTAGGTCACTTTGCTCCTACATGGGACTGTCCCTTTAACCCATTAAACATGTCACTGTCATTAGGTCACTTTGCTCCTACCTGGGACTGTCCCTTTAACCCATTAAACATGTCGCTGTCATTAGGTCACTTTGCTCCTACATGGGACTGTCCCTTTAACCCATTAAACATGTCGCTGTCATTAGGTCACTTTGCTCCTACATGGGACTGTCCCTTTAACCCATTAAACATGTCACTGTCATTAGGTCACTTTGCTCCTACATGGGACTGTCCCTTTAACCCATTAAACATGTCACTGTCATTAGGTCACTTTGCTCCTACATGGGACTGTCCCTTTAACCCATTAAACATGTCACTGTCATTAGGTCACTTTGCTCCTACATGGGACTGTCCCTTTAACCCATTAAACATGTCGCTGTCATTAGGTCACTTTGCTCCTACCTGGGACTGTCCCTTTAACCCATTAAACATGTCGCTGTCATTAGGTCACTTTGCTCCTACATGGGACTGTCCCTTTAACCCATTAAACATGTCGCTGTCATTAGGTCACTTTGCTCCTACATGGGACTGTCCCTTTAACCCATTAAACATGTCACTGTCATTAGGTCACTTTGCTCCTACATGGGACTGTCCCTTTAACCCATTAAACATGTCACTGTCATTAGGTCACTTTGCTCCTACATGGGACTGTCCCTTTAACCCATTAAACATGTCACTGTCATTAGGTCACTTTGCTCCTACATGGGACTGTCCCGTTAACCCATTAAACATGTCGCTGTCATTAGGTCACTTTGCTCCTACATGGGACTGTCCCTTTAACCCATTAAACATGTCGCTGTCATTAGGTCACTTTGCTCCTACATGGGACTGTCCCGTTAACCCATTAAACATGTCGCTGTCATTAGGTCACTTTGCTCCTACATGGGACTGTCCCGTTAACCCATTAAACATGTCGCTGTCATTAGGTCACTTTGCTCCTACATGGGACTGTCCCTTTAACCCATTAAACATGTCGCTGTCATTAGGTCACTTTGCTCCTACATGGGACTCTCCCTTTAACCCATTAAACATGTCGCTGTCATTAGGTCACTTTGCTCCTACATGGGACTGTCCCTTTAACCCATTAAACATGTCACTGTCATTAGGTCACTTTGCTCCTACATGGGGCTGTCCCTTTAACCCATTAAACATGTCGCTGCCATTAGGTCACTTTGCTCCTACATGGGACTGTCCCTTTAACCCATTAAACATGTCACTGTCATTAGGTCACTTTGCTCCTACATGGGACTGTCCCTTTAACCCATTAAACATGTCGCTGTCATTAGGTCACTTTGCTCCTACATGGGACTGGCCCTTTAACCCATTAAACATGTCACTGTCATTAGGTCACTTTGCTCCTACATGGGACTGTCCCTTTAACCCATTAAACATGTCACTACCATTAGGTCACTTTGTTCCTACATGGGACTGTCCCTTTAACCCATTAAACATGTCACTGTCATTAGGTCAATTTGCTCCTACATGGGACTGTCCCTTTAACCCATTAAACATGTCACTGTCTGTAACGGAGCTCCGTGTACCCCGACCGAGTACCCTCCGTTGATGGATGCTCCTAGCGCTCTCAGAGGACTCCAAGCACTGCAGACGACACCACAACCACCGCAGGCTCCACAACCGCCGTAGCTTAACTGGAGCCGCGCCGTCTTCCGTCCACCCTGGAATGAACCTTCAGCATTCAGGAACGTGTGGGGAAGATCTCTCCTCCTGGAGAGCGTAACAGGAACAAGCTCTTAAAAGAGCTAAGTGATTAAGAGCTCAGGGGAATATGCAGCGCATAGCAATCCCCAGTGTGATATAGCAGTTCCCTCCAATAACGAGACAAGGCTACGTATTGAGGGTCAGAAGAGGTCTGAGGACTGGAACACCCAGCCTGCTTTTTATTAGGATCAGGTACATACAGGACACTCCCAGGGGGAGGATGAAATTGACCAATCACATGCATGGTAACACCCCCACGTCTCCTCCCCTCAGATAAGCACATAACCCAATTAAAACATACATTATTTTACCCAAGTTCTGGATGTACCCCAAAAACAGGGGGTACAGCTTTAAATCTGGTATCCCCAAATAGCCCTTGTTCAGGGGAACAGTCTGTCCAAAAATCAGCCCATTCGGATGGATGGTTCGGGAGATACAGGGCTCCAAAGTTTTGACCGACCGCACAGACCAACTAGCCGAAAATAGTTCCATGAGTTTTGGCCTTGCGGTCGGTCTCCGTTCGCACGGTAAAATAGACGAAATTCTTGCCATCCATTCGCATCTTTGTGGTCGCTAGAATCCCCATACTAAGTTAAGTATAACTACCGAACGGCCGGTCGTTCGGTAGTTTCCGTGCGAAGTTCTGGATGTCTGGAGGTCTTAGCGGTATTCGCCTGTTTGCGCTGCCGATTTCAGTTCCATGCGTTCACAGGCAAACACCGCTGTTCGCACGCAAGATGGCCGCGAACACGTGGAAAAGTCCCGAAATGGCGGCCACCTATTCAGAGCACAAAGAATTCGCATGAAATCATGCGAACGGCTGTATTCTCCAGTAATGTGATTCTTATGCAATATATTCGCCTAAATCTCCTGGCTGTTAGGTTATTTTAGTAGTCCAAACCTACAGCATCGATAAAGGGAAAAAGACAGTCTAATACAAGTCCATATGCCTGAATACAGGGTTTACAGTGCAATATAGTCCAGGACCATAGTCGCAGGGGAGGAGGCAGGCAAGCAGGCCTCTCCAGGACAAAGTGGCGAAGGGCACTTCGTCACACATCTCCCCTTTGGGGGGAAGACTAACCAGGCACCTGACCTTCTGTCGGTCAGTGCCTCCGTTAGTCGATCCACCAACCCACAATAAACAAATGCCAGAGTAGCCCACCCACAACAAACAGGTACAAGGGTGACCCACCCACAAGACACAATTACTGCACCTGGGTATTTTGCTGTGGTAATGAGGCCACATGCCGAGGGTACTTGAAGGGCAGAGGCCAACTGCACTCTGCCCAGATGCCAGCTCTTCTGCTGGGGTAGCCTGCAGGACATCAGGCTCTGGACCAGGGACAAAGGTAGGGCAGAGGCCGACTGCACTCTGCCCAGCTGCCAGCTCTTCTGCTGGGGTAGCCTGCAGGACATCAGGCTCTGGACCAGGGAAAAAGGTAGGGCAGAGGCCGACTGCACTCTGCCCAGCTGCCAGCTCTTCTACTGGGGTAGCCTGCAGGTCATCAGGCTCTGGACCAGGGACAAAGGTAGGGCAGAGGCCGACTGCGCTCTGTCCAGCTGCCAGCTCTTCCGCTGGGGTACTGAGACCATAATCCGGCTCAGTAGTTAAGGGAACCTGGACGTCAGGAGGGGTTAGCATCGCCTCCGTTAACCCTGGTGCCACGCTAGGAGTTAGCTGGGGAGGGGAATTTGTACTTACCCCCTCCTCTGGGTGTCCCGGTGAGGGTAGTTGGGGATCTGGAAAGGCTGTCCAGCATCCCTGTAGGTCAGGCACAGAGACCACGGTCCCATCTGCGCCGTCTGGAGGATTGGTGTCTCCCCTTGTTGGGGAAAGCTGCCGCTGGGGAGAGGGGGGGCTGTGCTCCTTTCCTGGAAACACAGGCTGCCGCTGGAGAGGGAGACCGCCTGTCTCCACTCCCTTACCATGGTCCTGTTGCTGTAGAGAGGGACCAACTGTCTCTGCTCTCTGTAGGACACACGGCTGCTGGGGGGGAAGGACGGCACCTTCGGCCCCCTGGGGTACACACTGCCGCTGGAGAGGGAGACCGCCTGTCTCCACTCCCTTACCATGGTCCTGTTGCTGTAGAGAGGGACCAACTGTCTCTGCTCTCTGTAGGACACACTGCTGCTGGGGGGGAAGGACGGCACCTTCGGCCCCCTGTAACTCACGCTGTTGTTGGGGCGCAGGGACGGAATACTTTGCCCTCACTGCCCGATATTCTGCTTCCATCTGCAGATACTCCGCCAGTTCTCTCCTCACTATTGGTACAATTTCCTCTGTTAGGAGGGGCCCGTAGATAGCCAACCGCCGCTTCAGCATAGCGTCAAACTGTACGTGACTATACCAATAGTCCAGTTTTGCTTGGTGTTCCCAGGATGCTGTTCCTCGCACTAGGGAAGCCATCCTGTTGTAGCCAGGGGCGCTGCCCAATGGCTAGCGTTGCCCTCAATTGTAACTCCAAACGTTACCCGTGTCTCTGAGCTGCTTCTCCTCGCACTAGGACGCCATCCCACCGCTGCCACCAATGTAACGGAGCTCCGTGTACCCCGACCGAGTACCCTCCGTTGATGGATGCTCCTAGCGCTCTCAGAGGACTCCAAGCACTGCAGACGACACCACAACCACCGCAGGCTCCACAACCGCCGTAGCTTAACTGGAGCCGCGCCGTCTTCCGTCCACCCTGGAATGAACCTTCAGCATTCAGGAACGTGTGGGGAAGATCTCTCCTCCTGGAGAGCGTAACAGGAACAAGCTCTTAAAAGAGCTAAGTGATTAAGAGCTCAGGGGAATATGCAGCGCATAGCAATCCCCAGTGTGATATAGCAGTTCCCTCCAATAACGAGACAAGGCTACGTATTGAGGGTCAGAAGAGGTCTGAGGACTGGAACACCCAGCCTGCTTTTTATTAGGATCAGGTACATACAGGACACTCCCAGGGGGAGGATGAAATTGACCAATCACATGCATGGTAACACCCCCACGTCTCCTCCCCTCAGATAAGCACATAACCCAATTAAAACATACATTATTTTACCCAAGTTCTGGATGTACCCCAAAAACAGGGGGTACAGCTTTAAATCTGGTATCCCCAAATAGCCCTTGTTCAGGGGAACAGTCTGTCCAAAAATCAGCCCATTCGGATGGATGGTTCGGGAGATACAGGGCTCCAAAGTTTTGACCGACCGCACAGACCAACTAGCCGAAAATAGTTCCATGAGTTTTGGCCTTGCGGTCGGTCTCCGTTCGCACGGTAAAATAGACGAAATTCTTGCCATCCATTCGCATCTTTGTGGTCGCTAGAATCCCCATACTAAGTTAAGTATAACTACCGAACGGCCGGTCGTTCGGTAGTTTCCGTGCGAAGTTCTGGATGTCTGGAGGTCTTAGCGGTATTCGCCTGTTTGCGCTGCCGATTTCAGTTCCATGCGTTCACAGGCAAACACCGCTGTTCGCACGCAAGATGGCCGCGAACACGTGGAAAAGTCCCGAAATGGCGGCCACCTATTCAGAGCACAAAGAATTCGCATGAAATCATGCGAACGGCTGTATTCTCCAGTAATGTGATTCTTATGCAATATATTCGCCTAAATCTCCTGGCTGTTAGGTTATTTTAGTAGTCCAAACCTACAGCATCGATAAAGGGAAAAAGACAGTCTAATACAAGTCCATATGCCTGAATACAGGGTTTACAGTGCAATATAGTCCAGGACCATAGTCGCAGGGGAGGAGGCAGGCAAGCAGGCCTCTCCAGGACAAAGTGGCGAAGGGCACTTCGTCACACTGTCATTAGGTCACTTTGCTCCTACATGGGACTGTCCCTTTAACCCATTAAACATGTCACTGTCATTAGGTCACTTTGCTCCTACATGGGACTGTCCCTTTAACCCATTAAACATGTCACTGTCATTAGGTCACTTTGCTCCTACATGGGACTGTCCCTTTAACCCATTAAATATGTCACTGTCATTAGGTCACTTTGCTCCTACATGGGACTGTCCCTTTAACCCATTAAACATGCCACTGTCATTAGGTCACTTTGCTCCTACATGGGACTGTCCCTTTAACCCATTAAACATGTCACTACCATTAGGTCACTTTGCTCCTACATGGGACTGTCCCTTTAACCCATTAAACATGTCACTACCATTAGGTCACTTTGTTCCTACATGGGACTGTCCCTTTAACCCATTAAACATGTCACTGTCATTAGGTCACTTTGCTCCTACATGGGACTGTCCCTTTAACCCATTAAACATGTCGCTGTCATTAGGTCACTTTGCTCCTACATGGGACTGTCCCTTTAACCCATTAAACATGTCACTGTCATTAGGTCACTTTGTTCCTACATGGGACTGTCCCTTTAACCCATTAAACATGTCAATGTCATTAGGTCACTTTGCTCCTACATGGGACTGTCCCTTTAACCCATTAAACATGTCACTGTCATTAGGTCACTTTGCTCCTACATGGGACTGTCCCTTTAACCCATTAAACATGTCACTACCATTAGGTCACTTTGCTCCTACATGGGACTGTCCCTTTAACCCATTAAACATGTCACTGTCATTAGGTCACTTTGCTCCTACATGGGACTGTCCCTTTAACCCATTAAACATGTCACTACCATTAGGTCACTTTGTTCCTACATGGGACTGTCCCTTTAACCCATTAAACATGTCACTGTCATTAGGTCACTTTGCTCCTACATGGGACTGTCCCTTTAACCCATTAAACATGTCACTGTCATTAGGTCACTTTGCTCCTAGATGGGACTGTCCCTTTAACCCATTAAACATGTCACTGTCATTAGGTCACTTTGCTCCTACATGGGACTGTTCCTTTAACCCATTAAACATGTCACTGTCATTAGGTAACTTTGCTCCTACATGGGGCTGTCCCTTTAACCCATTAAACATGTCGCTGCCATTAGGTCACTTTGCTCCTACATGGGACTGTCCCTTTAACCCATTAAACATGTCACTGTCATTAGGTCACTTTGCTCCTACATGGGACTGTCCCTTTAACCCATTAAACATGTCACTGTCATTAGGTCACTTTGCTCCTACATGGGACTGTCCCTTTAACCCATTAAACATGTCACTGTCATTAGGTCACTTTGCTCCTACATGGGACTGTCCCTTTAACCCATTAAACATGTCACTGTCATTAGGTCACTTTGCTCCTACATGGGACTGTCCCTTTAACCCATTAAACATGTCACTGTCATTAGGTCACTTTGCTCCTACATGGGACTGTCCCTTTAACCCATTAAACATGTCACTGTCATTAGGTCACTTTGCTCTACACGGGACTGTCCCTTTAACCCATTAAACATGTCACTGTCATTAGGTCACTTTGCTCCTACATGGGACTGTCCCTTTAACCCATTAAACATTTCACTGTCATTAGGTCACTTTGCTCCTACATGGGACTGTCCCTTTAACCCATTAAACATGTCACTTTGCCTTTGTAGTTAGTATTACTTGGGTTTTGCTGAGCTCCTATATCTATTTGCTGGCTGTAAACGTAGCAGATAACATGTGATTTAGAAGATACAAACAGTTGACTGACAAGTGCCATTAACATATGAAAATAGGAGGCTGCTTTTTATGTGTCTTTCCTTTAAGACGTATCGAGGGAGTCTGACGTCCCCAGTAACATTCACAATACAATCATATTAATAACTCCTCATTCTCACAGACTGTCGCTGGTTTCATCAGCTCTTTGTTGCAATATTTGTGGAGGGAATTGATGCCAGTTAGTGAGTTTTCCAAGTCGGTTGGATAAAGGGACCAGTTTGTCTCATGTTACACATCAACATCAGCTACTATTTCACTAGTCAAACGTTGGGATTCTGTTCTTGTCTCGTTTTACATTATTTGTCATATTATCGCATCTCTGCTCCTGCACCACAAGCATGGTATTCCAACAAAATGACTGCCTGTAATAACAGGCCTCAACCACATACATCCCAAGTGTCCCCATTTAATATGGAGAGTCCCTATGTTTTGCCCAAATCCCTCTGTCCCTCTCATCCCTCCTAATTTCACTCCTAATTTCCCTATTTTCGAAGAGTTCCATATTGTTGGTGTGTCTGACTGTATAACAGAGCTCCACAGCAATAATACTCCCAGTAATGTGTCTGAGTGTATAACAGAGCTCCACAGCAATAATACTCCCAGTAATGTATCTGAGTGTATAACAGAGCTCCACAGCAATAATACTCCAAGTAATGTGTCTGAGTGTATAACAGAGCTCCACAGCAATAATACTCCAAGTAATGTGTCTGAGTGTATAACAGAGCTCCACAGCAATAATACTCCCAGTAATGTGTCTGAGTGTATAACAGAGCTCCACAGCAATAATACTCCTAATAATGTGTCTGGGTGTATAACAGAGCTCCACAGCAATAATACTCCCAGTAATGTGTCTGAGGGTATAACGGAGCTCCACAGTAATAATACTCCCAGTAATGTGTCAGAGTGTATAACAGAGCCCCACAGTAATAATACTCCCAGTAATGTGTCTGAGTGTATAACAGAGCTCCACAGTAATAATACTCCCAGTAATGTGTCTGCGTGTATAACAGAGTTCCACAGTAATAATACTCCCAGTAATGTGTCTGATTGTATAACAGAGCTCCACGGCAATAATATTCCCAGTAATGAGTGTATAACAGAGCTCCACAGCAATAATACTCCCAGTAATGTGTCTGCGTGTATAACAGAGTTCCACAGTAATAATACTCCCAGTAATGTGTCTGCGTGTATAACAGAGTTCCACAGTAATAATACTCCCAGTAATGTGTCTGATTGTATAACAGAGCTCCACGGCAATAATATTCCCAGTAATGAGTGTATAACAGAGCTCCACAGCAATAATACTCCCAGTAATGTGTCTGAATGTATAACAGAGCTCCACAGCAATAATACTCCCAGTAATGTGTCTGAGTGTATAACAGAGCTCCACGGCAATAATATTCCCAGTAATGAGTGTATAACAGAGCTCCACAGCAATAATACTCCCAGTAATGTGTCTGAGTGTATAACAGAGCTCCACAGTAATAATACTCACAGTAATGTGTCTGAGTGTATAACAGAGCTCCACAGCAATAATACTCCCAGTAATGTGTCTGAGTGTATAACAGAGCTCCACGGCAATAATATTCCCAGTAATGAGTGTATAACAGAGCTCCACAGCAATAATACTCCCAGTAATGTGTCTGAGTGTATAACAGAGCTCCACAGTAATAATACTCACAGTAATGTGTCTGAGTGTATAACAGAGCTCCACAGCAATAATACTCCCAGTAATGTGTCTGAGTGTATAACAGAGCTCCACGGCAATAATATTCCCAGTAATGAGTGTATAACAGAGCTCCACAGCAATAATACTCCCAGTAATGTGTCTGAATGTATAACAGAGCTCCACAGCAATAATACTCCCAGTAATGTGTCTGAGTGTATAACAGAGCCCCACAGCAATAATACTCCCAGTAATGTGTCTGAGTGTATAACAGAGTTCCACAGTAATAATACTCCCAGTAATGTGTCTGAGAGTATAACAGAGCTCCACAGTAATAATACTCTCAGTAATGTGTCTGAGTGTATAACAGAGCTCCACAGCAATAATACTCCCAGTAATGTGTCTGAGTGTATAACAGAGCCCCACAGCAATAATACTCCCAGTAATGTGTCTGAGTGTATAACAGAGTTCCACAGTAATAATACTCCCAGTAATGTGTCTGAGTGTATAACAGAGTTCCACAGTAATAATACTCCCAGTAATGTGTCTGAGTGTATAACAGAGTTACACAGTAATAATACTCACAGTAATGTTTCTGAGTATATAACAGAGCACCACGGCAATAATATTCCCAGTAATGAGTGTATAACAGAGCTCCACAGCAATAATACTCCCAGTAATGTGTCTGAATGTATAACAGAGTTCCACAGCAATAATACTCCCAGTAATGTGTCTGAGTGTATAACGGAGCTCCACAGCAATAATACTCCCAGTAATGTGTCTGAGTGTATAACAGAGCTCCACAGTAATAATACTCTCAGTAATGTGTCTGAGTGTATAACAGAGCTCCACAGCAATAATACTCCCAGTAATGTGTCTGAGTGTATAACAGAGCTCCACAGCAATAATACTCCCAGTAATGTGTCTGAGTGTATAACAGAGCTCCACAGCAATACTACTCCCAGTAATGTGTCTGAGTGTATAACAGAGCCCCACAGCAATAATACTCCCAGTAATGTGTCTGAGTGTATAACAGAGCTCCGCAGCAATAATACTCCCAGTAATGTGTCTGAGAGTATAACAGAGCTCCACAGCAATAATACTCCCAGTAATGTGTCTGAGAGTATAACAGAGCTCCACAGTAATAATACTCTCAGTAATGTGTCTGAGTGTATAACAGAGCTCCACAGCAATAATACTCCCAGTAATGTGTCTGAGTGTATAACAGAGCCCCACAGCAATAATACTCCCAGTAATGTGTCTGAGTGTATAACAGAGCTCCACAGCAATAATACTCCCAGTAATGTGTCTGAGTGTATAACAGATCTCCACAGCAATAATACTCCCAGTAATGTGTCCGAGTGTATAACAGAGCTCCACAGCAATAATACTCCCAGTAAAAGGTCCGTTGTGCAGATTCGGGACTGCACTCCCCGTTGAATATAACGGTACCAGGAATCAGAATCAGTTAAATCAATTAGAACATTTATTCATACACTGTAATATATCAAATCAAAAGCCTCAATGTGCTTAAAAAAACGGGACGATCCTGGTTCCTGGTACCGTTATATTCAATGGGGAGTGCAGTCCCGAATCTGCACAACGCTGCTAAATTGAGTCGGTGTATTCTGACTCCACACTTACTTTGGAATTATATCGCAAAGAAAGGGGGCGTCACCTGTATGGACCCAGAGGCTATTCAAATCAGAGCTGGGTCTATAGCTCTCAGTTTGTGAGTGTGCACATCATATAATAATACTAACTATCTCATATAATAATATTATCTATCTCATATAATAATACTAACTATCTAATATAATAATATTAACTATCTCATATAATATTATCTATCTCATATAATAATACTAACTATCTCATATAATAATACTATCTATCTCATATAATAATACTAACTATCTCATATAATAATACTAACTATCTATCTCATATAATAATACTAACTATCTCATATAATAATATTATCTATCTCATATAATAATACTAACTATCTAATATAATAATATTAACTATCTCATATAATATTATCTATCTCATATAATAATACTAACTATCTCATATAATAATACTATCTATCTCATATAATAATACTAACTATCTCATATAATAATACTAACTATCTATCTCATATAATAATACTAACTATCTCATATAATAATATTATCTATCTCATATAATAATACTAACTATCTAATATAATAATATTAACTATCTCATATAATATTATCTATCTCATATAATAATACTAACTATCTCATATAATAATATTAACTATCTCATATAATAATACTAACTATCTCATATAATAATACTAACTATCTCATATAATAATATTAACTATCTCATATAATAATACTAACTATCTAATATAATAATAATAACTATCTCATATAATATTATCTATCTCATATAATAATACTAACTATCTCATATAATAATATTAACTATCTCATATAATATTATCTATCTCATATAATAATACTAACTATCTCATATAATAATATTATCTATCTCATATAATAATACTAACTATCTCATATAATAATATTATCTATCTCATATAATAATACTAACTATCTCATAGAATAATACTAACTATCTCATATAATAATATTAACTATCTCATATAATAATACTAACCATCTCATATAATAATATTATCTGTCATATAATAATACTAACTATCTCATATAATAATACTAACTATCTCATATAAAAATATTATCTATCTCATATAATAATACTAACTATCTCATATAATAATATTATCTATCTCATATAATAATACTAACTATCTCATATAATAATATTAACTATCTCATATAATAATACTAACCATCTCACATAATAATACTAACTATCTCATATAATAATACTAACTATCTCATATAATAATACTAACTATCTCATATAATAATACTAACTATCTCACATAATAATACTAACTATCTCATATAATAATACTAACTATCTCATATAATAATATTATCTATCTCATATAATAATACTAACTATCTCATATAATAATACTAATTATCTCATATAATAATATTATCTATCTCATATAATAATACTAACTATCTCATATAATAATATTAACTATCTCATATAATAATACTAACTATCTCATATAATAATACTAACTATCTCATATAATAATATTATCTATCTCATATAATAATATTATCTATCTCATATAATAATACTAACTATCTCATATAATAATACTAACTATCTATCTCATATAATAATACTAACTATCTCATATAATAATACTAACTATCTCATATAATAATATTATCTATCTCATTTAATAATACTAACTATCTCATATAATAATACTAACTATCTCATATAATAATATTATCTATCTCATATAATAATACTAACTATCTCATATAATAATATTATCTATCTCATATAATAATACTAACTATCTCATATAATAATATTATCTATCTCATATAATAATACTAACTATCTCATATAATAATATTATCTATCTCATATAATAATACTAACTATCTCATATAATAATACTAACTATCTCGTATAATAATATTAACTATCTCATATAATAATACTAACTATCTCATATAATAATACTAACTATCTCATATAATAATACTAACTATCTCATATAATACTATTAACTATCTCATATAATAATATTATCTATCTATCTCATATATAATACTATTAACTATCTCGTATAATAATATTAACTAGCTCATATAATAATACTAACTATCTCATATAATAATACTAACTATCTCATATAATAATATTATCTATCTCATATAATAATACTAACTATCTCATATAATACTATTAACTATCTCATATAATAATATTATCTATCTATCTCATATATAATACTATTAACTATCTCGTATAATAATATTAACTATCTCATATAATAATACTAACTATCTCATATAATAATATTAACTATCTCATATAATAATACTAACTATCTCATATAATAATACTAACTATCTCATATAATAATATTATCTATCTCATATAATAATACTAACTATCTCACATAATAATACTAACTATCTCATATAATAATACTAACTATCTCATATAATAATATTATCTATCTCATATAATAATACTAACTATCTCATATAATAATACTAATTATCTCATATAATAATATTATCTATCTCATATAATAATACTAACTATCTCATATAATAATATTAACTATCTCATATAATAATACTAACTATCTCATATAATAATACTAACTATCTCATATAATAATATTATCTATCTCATATAATAATACTAACTATCTCATATAATAATACTAACTATCTCATATAATAATATTATCTATCTCATATAATAATACTAACTATCTCATATAATAATACTAACTATCTATCTCATATAATAATACTAACTATCTCATATAATAATACTAACTATCTCATATAATAATATTATCTATCTCATTTAATAATACTAACTATCTCATATAATAATACTAACTATCTCATATAATAATATTATCTATCTCATATAATAATATTATCTATCTCATATAATAATACTAACTATCTCATATAATAATATTATCTATCTCATATAATAATACTAACTATCTCATATAATAATATTATCTATCTCATATAATAATACTAACTATCTCATATAATAATATTATCTATCTCATATAATAATACTAACTATCTCATATAATAATACTAACTATCTCGTATAATAATATTAACTATCTCATATAATAATACTAACTATCTCATATAATAATACTAACTATCTCATATAATAATATTATCTATCTCATATAATAATACTAACTATCTCATATAATACTATTAACTATCTCATATAATAATATTATCTATCTATCTCATATAATAATACTAACTATCTCATATAATAATATTATCTATCTCATATAATAATACTAACTATCTATCTCATATAATAATACTAACTATCTCATATAATAATATTATCTATCTCATATAATAATACTAACTATCTCATATAATAATACTAACTATCTCATATATTAATACTAACGATCTCATATAATAATACTAACTATCTCATATAATAATATTATCTATCTCATATAATAATACTAACTATCTATCTCATATAATAATACTAACTATCTCATATAATAATATTATCTATCTCATATAATAATACTAACTATCTCATATAATAATATTATCTATCTCATATAATAATACTAACTATCTATCTCATATAATAATACTAACAATCTCATATAATACTATTAACTATCTCATATAATAATATTATCTATCTCATATAATAATACTAACTATCTATCTCATATAATAATACTAACTATCTCATATAATAATATTATCTATCTCATATAATAATACTAACTATCTCATATAATAATACTAACTATCTCATATAATAATACTAACGATCTTATATAATAATACTAACTATCTCATATAATAATATTATCTATCTCATATAATAATATTATCTATCTCATATAATAATATTATCTATCTGATATAATAATACTAACTATCTCATATAATAATATTATCTATCTCATATAATAATATTATCTATCTCATATAATAATACTAACTATCTATCTCATATAATAATACTAACTATCTCACATAATAATATTAACTATCTCACATAATAATATTAACTATCTCACATAATAATACTAACTATCTATCTCATATAATAATACTAACAATCTCATATAATACTATTAACTATCTCATATAATAATATTAACTATCTCATATAATAATACTAACTATCTCATATAATAATACTAACTATCTCATATAATAATACTAACTATCTCATATAATAATATTATCTATCTCATATAATAATACTAACTATCTCATATAATAATATTATCTATCTCATATAAGTGGGATCTATACTATATGTGATTCTTTTTTATAGATATTTTTCTGCTCCTAAAAGTTCTAAAAGGTGATTTATTTTCTTATACATAAGCGCTACATTCTTAATTGGTTTTGTACATGTCATTGAACAATTGTCACGGTTATGTAAGGGATCCCAAAAACTCACAGATAACAATCTACTAAGAGAGGTATTTCATGTATTAACAGGCCATAGAATGGCTCAATTTAACCTATAGAAAAATTTAGGGAGAAAGCGGATGTCGAGAGCAGGAGAAAACAGGACTATCGATAAAAAAAGGTCAGGAACACGGAGGCCAGGGGAAATGGTTAAACAATACGAGGTCAGTTACAAAGAATCCAATACAATATAAACGCACTCTTAGGTAAACAGGGCAACTTGCTCATCAAGCTCTGACTTTAAATTATTGGTTGGTGTCATTTTGGAGCACCTGAAGACCAGATGTCAGCTGAATGCTGTGTTCAGGTCTTTACTGTGTTAGTTCATGCTGACCGAGTCGATGCTCAGAGTCATGCTGTTCTGACGTTATCGCTACTGTCGAGAAACAGACGCACACGAGCCCCATGCAGTGCCTGTCCCACCATCGGATTGGGGAGAAGGAGCATTACAACAATACCCTCTTAGGTTTAATTCTTTGGTCTCATGAACCAGACATCGGCTCATTGTGTTTAGCTGGTTTTATGCAGTGACAAAATAAAACAACAAAACAACAAAACAACAAAACAGCTGGAAGTGAGTTCTGCTTAGGAACCAGACCACAGGTTATGCTAATATATAAGACACAGATTTTATTTTTCAGATTTATGCATAAATCAGATACCCTGGCTTTAGGGTTCACTTATAACTTGACCCCTAAGTGTGGATGCAGAACATTCTTTATTGTTAAAATATCAAATAGTCAGTCTATGTCGTATTCAATGTATCCGTTAAACACAATGATTAAAAGTCACATTGTGTAGCGGATGGCAATGGGCTGTCATAAAAGACTGTGGTAAAAATTCAATTTGTGTGTTGTTTTCTATTTATATGGTTAAACTGTATGTAGGATTCATATGATTGTTCGGTAGTTTCCATCCGTACTCTATACGAATGGACACTACCGAAAAAATAGACCACCCCAGAGAGAAGTGTGTACCTCATTAAGCTTTTACACTTCTCTAACCGCAAGTTAATCCGTACTTTATTGATGTATCTGGGTGGCCGCCGTTCGGTATACGAACACGTGGCGGCGGCCATCTTACGCACGAAAATCTCAGCGGTGTTTGGTCATCGAGTGTCTGGAACTCAAATCGGACACTCGATTACCCGAACACCGCTGAGACCTCCAGGGCTTCGTAACTCCCAAACAGGAAGGCTAATCAGCCCCCCGTTCGGTAAGTTTAAAGTACCGAACAAGGGGATTCATACGAATGGAAGGTTGATCGTGGATGGCAGTATTTTATGTGTGTTTTACCTCCCTAATGAAGACCGACTGCAGGGCCAAAACACATGGAACCCTTTTCGGATACCACCTCGTGTGCGGTCGGTCAAATTACACCCTCCACCTACCTCCCAAACCCCTGGTCCGATCTGGGTGAATTTTGGATATGTTAGTCACCCAGATCAGGGCTACCAGGAGGTACCCAAATTATTATTATCACTGCTTGTTTTAGGGTACATTCAGAACTCGGGGAAATCTACAGCATGTGTAATGGGATTAAGTGTCACACTGAGAGGAGGAGATGTGTGGGAGGTAACTGTTACTCTATAGGATACTGTACTAATTACTGTGAATTAAAAGTCAGTTCTGCTCCTGATGCTGTGTGTCGTGCAGTCATTGGGATCTGTATGGGGATATTCGTGGATTACCTTGCTTGCTGTGATTATTACTTTATGGTATTTTATAACTTGTTCCTGAGCCTCACTGGGATCTGTAGTGGAGTTAACCTGTGGAATACCCGGCCCCCGCTACACATTGTATTTAAAAAAATAAAAAAATTAAGACTATTATATAAACAGCATTACCTCTGTGTCATTTAATCACAAAACAGGGGAACTACACTGATATATTTTTTTTTTAATAACTGCTCATGATATGATACTGGTAAAAAAGAACCCTTGTCCCCATGGTAACCGATACACACAATAACATTGTGCGGGCTTGATGGAGTTTGACTTTTTTTGTCTCACTCCACAGATTCCTGTAAATTCTGTTTACTTTCAATTATTGAACACAATGAGTGAACCAATTTTCTATCATGGTATAAAAACAAAATGCTTAATTGCTTGGGATATTACCATACATTTTATAAAAGAATGAACAGCTGGATCTCAAAGTATTCTTAAATCATAGAGATATCACTGGGAATGTAAATTAAAATTGCAGCATATTCATTGTATAAAGGTATTGCCACGTTCTTGTATTTATAGATTAAACAAACACTTTTTGGTAAAGCCATGAAATGTTAAAATCTACTGCGAGTGAAAAGGTTGTGTTTTCGTTTGGTCCATAGAGAGCGCAAGTTAAGTTTAATTAGAGCATTTAATTGAATGTGAGTTTGCATTGATGCTATCTCTGATGCTATGAAAGGGATTCAGCAGATTACTGCTCTCTCCTAATGCTGCGATACCAGCTGAGAGCAGTGATAGGTTGGATACAGGATAGAATTAATACGGGATACAATGAATCCAGAACACAGGATATCCGAGTGGCACAAAATCCACCATTAGATCTACACACAGGCTGCACCTCCACGGCCCCTCGTATCCACCACTGAATGCAGTCAGAATGGGAGTTATGTTAAAACAGCTGCCCCTATTGCCCACTTATTATGCCACCCATGTTAGTGGATCAGTGTCGATTTTAATTCAGCTCAGTAAAGTTACAACAGCTAAAATAAACAACAGTGTATCTGATAATCCTGCTCTCTCTTCGCATGTTTGGGCTTTCCAAAACTGTGATACACAGTATTCCAGCATCTGTCTGTCTTCCTTCTCTGTGTTTTCTGTCTGTCTCTGTGTCTTCCTTCTCTGTGTTTTCTGTCTGTCTCTGTGTCTTCCTTCTCTGTGTTTTCTGTCTGTCTCTGTGTCTTCCTTCTCTCTGTTTTCTGTCTGTCTCTGTGTCTTCCTTCTCTGTGTTTTCTGTCTGTCTCTGTGTCTTCCTTCTCTGTGTTTTCTGTCTGTCTCTGTGTCTTCCTTCTCTGTGTTTTCTGTCTGTATCTGTGTCTTCCTTCTCTGTGTTTTCTGTCTGTCTCTTTGTCTTCCTTCTCTGTGTTTTCTGTCTGTCTCTGTGTCTTCCTTCTCTGTGTTTTCTGTTTGTCTCTGTGTCTTCCCTCTGTGTTTTCTGTCTGTCTCTGTGTCTTCCTTCTCTGTTTTCTGTCTGTATCTGTGTCTTCCTTCTCTGTGTTTTCTGTCTGTCTCTGTGTCTTCCTTCTCTCTGTTTTCTGTCTGTCTCTGTGTCTTCCTTCTCTGTGTTTTCTGTCTGTCTCTGTGTCTTCCTTCTCTGTTTTCTGTCTGTCTCTGTGTCTTCCTTCTCTGTGTTTTCTGTCTGTCTCTGTGTCTTCCTTCTCTCTGTTTTCTGTCTGTCTCTGTGTCTTCCTTCTCTGTTTTCTGTCTGTCTCTGTGTCTTCCTTCTCTGTGTTTTCTGTCTGTCTCTGTGTCTTCCTTCTCTCTGTTTTCTGTCTGTCTCTGTGTCTTCCTTCTCTGTTTTCTGTCTGTCTCTGTGTCTTCCTTCTCTGTGTTTTCTGTCTGTCTCTGTGTCTTCCTTCTCTCTGTTTTCTGTCTGTCTCTGTGTCTTCCTTCTCTGTTTTCTGTCTGTCTCTGTGTCTTCCTTCTCTGTGTTTTCTGTCTGTCTCTGTGTCTTCCTTCTCTCTGTTTTCTGACTGTCTCTGTGTCTTCCTTCTCTGTTTTCTGTCTGTCTCTGTGTCTTCCTTCTCTGTGTTTTCTGTCTGTCTCTGTGTCTTCCTTCTCTGTGTTTTCTGTCTGTATCTGTGTCTTCCTTCTCTGTGTTTTCTGTCTGTCTCTGTGTCTTCCTTCTCTCTGTTTTCTGTCTGTCTCTGTGTCTTCCTTCTCTGTGTTTTCTGTCTGTCTCTGTGTCTTCCTTCTCTGTTTTCTGTCTGTCTCTGTGTCTTCCTTCTCTGTGTTTTCTGTCTGTCTCTGTGTCTTCCTTCTCTCTGTTTTCTGTCTGTCTCTGTGTCTTCCTTCTCTGTTTTCTGTCTGTCTCTGTGTCTTCCTTCTCTGTGTTTTCTGTCTGTCTCTGTGTCTTCCTTCTCTGTGTTTTCTGTCTGTCTCTGTGTCTTCCTTCTCTGTGTTTTCTGTCTGTCTCTGTGTCTTCCTTCTCTGTGTTTTCTGTCTGTCTCTGTGTCTTCCTTCTCTGTGTTTCCTGTCTGTCTCTGTGTCTTCCTTCTCTGTGTTTTCTGTCTGTCTGTCCGTCAGCCCTCCATCCCTCTCTCTCTGTCTATCCTTTATATATCGACAATCTATATCGCTTTCCCTGTCTATGATGACAACGTTCTGAAAGTGGGGAGATTTATAAGATGCACATACAGAGCGGAGGGGTGAATAATAATGTAGTGGTATCTTCCACACGATATTGCTCAGACCATAGGAGTTACTGATTAAGGTATCCATGATGGGAATGGTTGCCATGGTGATATGCACACTGTTTATACAAACTGCTAAGAGCCTGTACATCAATTGCTTATAGCTCAGCAGGAGAACGTTATATTATTTATTATTATTATTGGCATTTATATAGTGCCAACATATTCCGTAGCGCTTTACAATAATATTAGAGGGGGGAAGTAACTAGGACAATAGGTTGAAGATGACACTGCTCCAACAAGCTTACAGTTATATATTTTAATATGGCAATTATTCCCCATTCTCAAAATCATTAACAAAATATAATTTTGAGAGGGTTTAATGTGCTTTAAATGCTTGTATGTGTGGTAAAGAATTTCTACTTTTTAATCCCCAAAATAATTCTGGTTAAATGGGAACAATTATAACCTGAGGATTTACAAATAAGTCATTGATTTGTGTTTGTTATTGTATTGTTGAATAATACTAAATTAATTATAAATATTTCTAAATTACATGTTAATCGTTTAAAAGTATAACTGTCATTAGGTCACTGTGCTCCTACATGGGACTATCCCTTTAACACATTAAACATGTCACTGCCATTAGGTCACTTTGTTCCTACATGGGACTGTCCCTTTAACCCATTAAACATGTCACTGCCATTAGGTCACTTTGCTCCTACATGGGACTGTCCCTTTAACCCATTAAACATGTCTCTGTCATTAGGTCACTGTGCTCCTACATGGGACTGTCCCTTTAACACATTAAACATGTCACTGCCATTAGGTCACTTTGTTCCTACATGGGACTGTCCCTTTAACCCATTAAACATGTCACTGCCATTAGGTCACTTTGCTCCTACATGGGACTGTCCCTTTAACCCATTAAACATGTCACTGCCATTAGGTCACTTTGCTCCTACATGGGACTGTCCCTTTAACCCATTAAACATGTCACTGTCATTAGGTCACTTTATTCCTACATGGGACTGTCCCTTTAACCCATTAAACATGTCACTGTCATTAGGTCACTTTGCTCCTACATGGGACTGTCCCTTTAACCCATTAAACATGTCACTGTCATTAGGTCACTTTATTCCTACATGGGACCGTCCCTTTAACCCATTAAACGTGTCAGTGTCATTAGGTCACTTTGTTCCTACATGGGACTGTCCCTTTAACCCATCAACATGTCACTGTCATTAGGTCACTTTGCTCCTACATGGGACTGTCCCTTTAACCCATTAAACATGTTGCTGTCATTAGGTCACTTTGCTCCTACATGGGACTGTCCCTTTAACCCATTAAACATGTTGCTGTCATTAGGTCACTTTGCTCCTACATGGGACTGTCCCTTTAACCCATTAAACATGTCACTGTCATTAGGTCACTTTGCTCCTACATGGGACTGTCCCTTTAACCCATTAAACATGTCACTGCCATTAGGTCACTTTGTTCCTACATGGGACTGTCCCTTTAACCCATTAAACGTGTCACTGTCATTAGGTCACTTTGCTCCTACATGGGACTGTCCCTTTAACCCATTAAACATGTCACTGTCATTGGGTCACTTTGCTCCTACATGGGACTGTCCCTTTAACCCATTAAACATGTCACTGTCATTAGGTCACTTTGCTCCTACATGGGACTGTCCCTTTAACCCATTAAACATGTCACTGTCATTGGGTCACTTTGCTCCTACATGGGACTGTCCCTTTAACCCATTAAACATGTCACTGTCATTAGGTCACTTTGCTCCTACATGGGACTGTCCCTTTAACCCATTAAACATGTCACTGTCATTGGGTCACTTTGCTCCTACATGGGACTGTCCCTTTAACCCATTAAACATGTCGCTGTCATTAGGTCACTTTGCTCCTACATGGGACTGTCCCTTTAACCCATTAAACATGTCAATGTCATTAGATTACTTTGCTGCTACATGGGACTGCCCCTTTAACCAATTAAACATGTCACTGTCATTAGGTCACTTTGCTCCTACATGGGACTGTCCCTTTAACCCATTAAACATGTCGCTGTCATTAGGTCACTTTGCTCCTACATGGGACTGTCCCTTTAACCCATTAAAAATGTCACTGTCATTAGATCACTTTGCTCCTACATGGGACTGTCACTTTAATCCATTAAACATGTCCCTGTCATTAGGTCACTTTGCTCCTACATGGGACTGTCCCTTTAACCCATTAAACATGTCCCTGTCATTAGGTCACTTTGCTCCTACATGGGACTGTCCCTTTAACCCATTAAACGTGTCCCTGTCATTAGGTCACTTTGCTCCTACATGGGACTGTCCGTTTAACCCATTAAACGTGTCACTGTCATTAGATCACTTTGCTCCTACATGGGACTGTCCCTTTAACCCATTAAACATGTCGCTGTCATTAGGTCACTTTGCTCCTACATGGGACTGTCCGTTTAACCCATTAAAAGTGTCACTGTCATTAGATCACTTTGCTCCTACATGGGACTGTCCGTTTAACCCATTAAATGTGTCACTGTCATTAGATCACTTTGCTCCTACATGGGACTGTCCCTTTAACCCATTAAACGTGTCACTGTCATTAGGTCACTTTGCTCCTACATGGGACTGTCCCTTTAACCCATTAAACATGTCACTGTCATTAGATCACTTTGCTCCTACATGGGACTGTCCCTTTAACCCATTAAACATGTCACTGTCATTAGGTCACTGCTCCTACATGGGACTTTCCCTTTAACCCATTAAACATGTCACTGTCATTTGGTCACTTTGCTCCTACATGGGACTGTTCCTTTAACCCATTAAACATGTCGCTGTCATTAGGTCACGTTGCTCCTACATGGGACTGTCCCTTTAACCCATTAAACATGTCACTGCCATTAAGTCACTTTGCTCCTACATGGGACTGTCCCTTTAACCCATTAAACATGTCACTGTCATTAGGTCACTTTGCTCCTACATGGGACAGGCCCTTTAACCCATTAAACATGTCACTGTCATTAGGTCACTTTGCTCCTACATGGGACTGTCCCTTTAACCCATTAAACATGCCACTGTCTTTAGGTCACTTTGCTCCTACATGGGACCGTCCCTTTAACCCATTAAACATGTCCCTGTCTTTAGGTCACTTTGTTCCTACATGGACTGTCACTTTAACACATTAAACATGTCCCTGTCATTAGGTCCCTTTAACCCATTACACATGCCACTGTCAGTACGTCATGTTCTTCATATTTGAATAAATTTATTTTTGCTACTGTCTGTGTGTAACTTGGCTCCCATCGCACATCACAAATCTCTATTAGAAGTAACAAGCTGCCCACAGGAAGGTCAGGGCCGTTACTAAGCTTTTGCAGTTCCCATATGATGTGGAAATTCACATCCCCGGTGAATGACTGCGTTCTGGGTCAGTGAGCGTACGTTGCACAAACTGTACGACTTCTGTCAGACCCAGGAGAGCAGGGCTGATTCAAAGGGACTAAATGCCAACTCCTCTCTGTGTCTTGCCCTCGGTGTCTTATCGAGGGAGGCCTTTTCACACTTCCGTAATACACGTGCGCAGGCGTCTACATATTGAGTGCTTTAGCCGCTCTATGGCGAGAAAAGGTTTTCACGTCAGTATCAAGGACACAGAACGTTACAATTACCGTGAAAACATCCTAACGCACAGTTAAGATAACAGAATGATTTAGAAAGAAGAAAACAACTGATTAAAAAACAAACAAAACATAAAAAAAAAAATAACACGCACAACTGGACAATGTTACAGGTGTTAATTTGTAACACGCGTGTTGGAATCCGTATGCCGAAATAAATATAGCTGGGGGGTTGGGGAGGGTAGGCAACAGGCGGGAGGGGTTGCACAGTGCCGGCACATTGCTTGCGCACTATATTAAGTGCCTGCTCTGCCGGTAACCTGGAGCTGGGTGCAGTACTGGCACCGAGCGAGCTGCTGGGATTATTCTGTCCTGATTACCAAGCTCCCTTGTGCTCCTTGTACTGGAGCCCGAATGTGACATTGCAGCTCCAGCACTCGTACAAACCACTGGATCTCAGGGCTCCACTCCAGCTCTCCCTATCAAGATAAGAGAAGCCTGGGTAGACCTCAGTGTAAAAAATAGATAAATAATAGGTTACATGAATGTCTATGAATTTTATATGAATGTCTGCATGTGTGTGTATGTCTGTGTTTGTGTATGTCTGCGTGTGTATATGTCTGCGTGTGTTTATGTCTGCGTGTTTATGTGATGTGAAAAAAGTACTGATGGTGCAGGCACTCAAGTTCAATTCAGTGGGAAGATTTATTGGAGTAAAATCAAAACAAAGTTTCGTCCCACAACAGGACCTTTGTCAAGGACCATCATTACTTTTTATCAAATCACATTGTGCGGATTGGCCAACCTCAGGCCCGGTTACCCCCTGGGATCCAGGAGAGTGAGGTATCCATATTGGTAAATATATTGATGCGTGTTTATATGACTCTGTGTGTGTATGAATGTGTGAAAGAGTGTGTATGTGTGAATCTGTGTGTGTTTATGTCCATGAGTCTGTGTGTGTCCGTGTATATCAATGTGAGTGTCTGTGCATTCATGTTTAAATGTGTATATGAATGTAAGTACATGTAAATGTGAATGTCAGTATGTGTGTGCAATTTCCCTAACAAAGAGGAGTAGAGTGTGGTGCAGAGGGATACCCCATTTTTTTACAGTTCATGTTTGTGTGGGGGCGGAGAGGGGTTGCCAAAAATACATTTTAGTCCGAGTAATCTAGGTACAACAAATAGTAAAAAAAAAAAAAAAAAAGAAAATAGTCATTAGTTACATCCCTTTTATATAATAATTGGCTGCAGCATTAAGTAACCTAAAGGTTACATTTACCTTCAATTTCCAGTTTGGGTGTTTTCCAGAGATTTTTACCCGACTCTACTAATCACCTGACAATATCTGTACAAATCATAGGAACCGCAAAATGTAAACTATAGTGAAGCTGAGATTTGGCAATTTAGTGCATCATCCAATAGTTAGATATTTCACATACATTCACTACTGTAAATGTGGCATTGGTTCATTTTCCCCTAAATTATCAACTACGGTATATCAAATCAATCACAATTACCCCTTTGATTTTCTAATAGTTTTTATTTACAACTTGGAGGGACCCTATACTCACCAAAACAACATTAGCTTAATGAAGCAGTTTTGATGTATAGATCCGGCCCCTTCAGTCTCACTTCGCAATTCCCTGACATTTAGGAGTCAAATCTCTTTGTTTATGCAGCCCTAGCCACACCTTCCTGCATGTGACTTACACAGCCTTCCTAAACACTTCCTGTACAGCGTCATCTAATGTTTATACTTCCTTCATTGCAAATTCTGCTGAATGTATATATTTTTTTTTATTTACTGCTTTGTTAATAGCTTGCTAAACCCTGCAGGGGCCTACTGTGTGTGATTAAAGTTCAATTTACAAACAAACTTTTAAAGTACACTAAACAAAATTATAAATGCAACACTTTTGTTTTTGCCCCATTTTTCATGAGCTGAACTCAAAGATCTAAGACTTTTTCTATGTACACAAAAGGACTATTTCTCTCAAATATTGTTCACAAATCTGTCTAAATCTGTGTTAGTGAGCACTTCTCCTTTGCTGAGATAATCCATCCACCTCACAGGTGTGGCATATCAAGATGCTGATTAGACAGCATGATTATTGCACAGGTGTGGCATATCAAGATGCTGATTAGACAGCATGATTATTGCACAGGTGTGCCTTAGGCTGGCCACAATAAAAGGCCACTCTAAAATGTGCAGTTTTATCACACAGCACAATGCCACAGATGTTGCAAGTTTTGAGGGAGCATGCAATTGGCATGCCGACTGCAGCAATGTCCACCAGAGCTGTTGCCCGTGAATTGAATGTTCATTTCTCTACCATAAGCCGTCTCCAAAGGCGTTTCAGAGAATTTGGCAGTACATCCAACCGGCCTCACAACCGCAGACCACGTGTAAGCACACATGCCCAGGACCTCCACATCCAGCATCTTCACCTCCAAGATCGTCTGAGACCAGCCACCTGGACAGCTGCTGCAACAACCGGTTTGCATAACCAAAGAATTTCTTTACAAACTGTCAGAAACCATCTTAGGGATGCTCATCTGCATGCTCGTCGTCCTCATCGGGGGGGGTCTTGACCTGACTGCAGTTCGTCGTCGTAACCGACTTGGGTGGGCAAATGCTCACATTCAATGGCATCTAGCACTTTGGAGAGGTGTTCTCTTCATGGATGAATCCCGGTTTTCACTATACAGGGCAGATGGCAGACAGCGTGTATGGCGTTGTGTGGGTGATCGGTTTGCTGATGTCAACGTTGTGGATTGAGTGGCCCATGGTGGGGTTATGGTATGGGCAGGCGTATGTTATGGACAACAAACACAGGCGGATTTTATTGATGGCATTTTGAATGCACAGAGATATTGTGACGAGATCCTGAGGCCCATGACCATCACCTCATGTTGCAGCATGATAATGCACAGCCCCATGTTGCATGGATCTGTACACAATTCCAGGAAGCTGAAAACATCCCATTTCTTGCATAGCCAGTGTACTCACCGGACATGTCACTCATTGAGCATGTTTTGAAAGCTCTGGATCGGAGTATACAACAGCGTGTTCCAGGTCCTGCCAATATCCAGCAACTTTGCACAGCCATTGAAGAGGAGTGTACCAACATTCCACACGCCACAATCAACAACCTGATCAACACTATCATGTGAAGGAGATGTGTTGCACTGCGTGAGGCAAATGGTGGTCACACCAGATACTGACTGGTTTTCGGACCCCCCTCGGACCACTGCAACACAGTAAAATGGCACATTTTAGAGTGGTCTTCTATTGTGGCCAGCCTGAGGCACACCTGTGCAATAATCATGCTGTCTAATCAGCATCTTGATATGCCACACCTGTGAGTTGGATGGATTATCTCAGCAAAGGAGAAGTGCTCAGTAACACAGATTTAGACAGATTTGGGAACAATATTTGAGAGAAATAGGCCTTTTGTGTACATAGATGTAACGGCTACCCAGGTAATAAGGGGGTATCAGCCGTTGGAGACGTCCTTTTCCTGGCAAGCTGCTGTGTAGTAATGGAGCTCTTAATCCCATCCATGAAATCCAAGGGTAGAGTCAGGCATAGCTGTAAACTGGAACAGAGTAACAGTACAATAAATCCCCTTCAAGAACGAGACGAGGCTACGTTTTGAAAGGTGAAGCAGAACTGTACACCCAGCCTGGTTTTTATTACAGTTGTGCACATACAGAACACACCTATGGGGAGATATAAAATAACCAATCAAATAACAGTACAACCCACACATTCCCTCCCCTCAGATAAACAGTTAACATAATTATTATACACACATTTTTACCCGTGTTTTGGATGTACCCCAAATACTTGGGGTACATCCCTAAATTCAGATAGCCCTAGTCTAGGGGAACCACATATTTAAAAATCAGCCCATTCGGATAAAAGGTTCGGGAGTTATGGAGCTTCAAAATTTTGACCGACCGCACAGACACACAGGCCGAAAATAGTTGCATAAGATTTGGCCTTGCGGTCGGTCCTCTTTTGTGCGGTAAAAAGGCACGAAAATCTTGCCATCCATTCGTTTCTTAATGGTCACAAGCATCCCCATAGTCTATTAAGTCTTTCTACCGAACAGCAGGGTGTTCGGTAGTTTTTGCACAAATTCCCAGTGTTATGGAGGTCTCAGCGGTGTTCGCCTACTCAAGTGTCCGATTTTGGTTCCAGACGCTCGACGGCAAATCACCGCTGATCGGGACTAAGATGGCCACGGCCACGTGTAAAAGTCACGAAATGGTGGCCACCTAGTAGGAGACAAGGAATTCGTGCGTTTGGATACGGATGGCCAATGTCGACTTGGGAGGCAAAATATCACATAATTAACAGCCGGGTGGTCCAGTGTTCGGTAGTTGGACTTGGTAACGAATATTGTAAGGTTCCGTTAGAATAGAAAAAGTCTTAGATCTTTGAGTTCAGCTCATGAAAAGTGTTGCGTTTATAATTTTGTTCAGTGTAAGTTACATCTGATTGAAAATTAAACCATTTTGTTTAATGCAGGCTGTGTCAGTCTCAGCCAGGGGAGGTAAACAGAAACAAAGGGATTTAACTCCTAAATGGCAGAGGATTGAGCAGTGAGACTGCAGGGGCATGATCTATACACCAAAACTGCTTCATTAAGCTAAAGTTGTTCAGGTGATTATAGTGCCCCTTTAAATATTATTATTCTAATGAAGTCAGTTTTAAATGGGATTGTTTCATTTTGTGCACGTTCTGACTACATTAACATAAAGACTTTATGAAGGTTTTTTTTTTAAAAACATTTATTCTACATCCGTAAACAAATCCCACTCCCAAAAGGTACGCTCAGGGCCAAAAATTGAAATTTTGTTTCATTTTGTTTCTTGTGGCTTACTTTGTATTTTTCGCCATATATAGGTAGAACTGGCTCTCCTCAGGTTACCTTGGTTAGAAGAGGTCAATGAAAGATTTATCGGACAGGCTGCACTGAGCCTTGCATTCATTCTCATATAATATGGTTTTATTTCCCATTAGCGCTGTAGCTTAACTCGTTAAACACCAGGCAGATTCCGGAAGGCCTTCTAACCTTTGAGTACATTATAAGTCAGTTTGGAGACGAGAATGCTTTATGGATGATAGCTCAGTAAATGACACAGAGCAAAGAGGCAAATGTACTTATATTTAAACAGCCAGATATTTTGGGAGGTATTTAACAAGCTGTCTCATATAGAAGTGCTGCATTCCAGTGAGACGATACGAACAATAAAGCTTGTGCATGACGCACAGTGCCGCGGCATTCAATGTCATTTTGGATCCCTACCTCGAGCACGGGCTGGAAATCTCATAAACTCGGCTATTCAGGCCACTGTGGATTACAAGGCCGAGGTATAAATTGTTTTCTGGGTATTTGGTGCAGAAACATAGCGCGATGTAAACGCAGAGAGCGAATCCAATTTGCCAGGAAATCTCTACTTCTGGAATAATAAAGCAGGAGTTAGTCTGCATTGCTGTGTGTCCACAGAGAGATTCTCCATTCACTGGCTCATACAGTGCTACCTTATAGATAGGGAAGTGGGGACATGTACAGGGCGCTCAGCAGGGTTGGCCCCACCATACTAGCAGGCTGCCATTAACGTCTGTACGACTAGACCACAGGAACACAATCTCTACTTCTGGAGAGACAATTTATTTGCAGAGATACTGTCTTCACTTAGCACACCAGATGTTTCTGAACTACAATTCCCATCATCCGCAGCTCATTTCAAGGCTACTGATCATTACGATCATTTCGCAATAATAAACACGTCTCTATAGATATCTGTTAGATGGGGATCAATGCTTGGCTATGCAGAAATATAGTAAACAAATCTCACAAATCCGATCGTCAATATGCAGAGTAGGCAGCTGCCTACCGCCTCTGGCCCTGGTTACAAATGTAAGGTATATTTATTTAGAAAATATTTTACCGGGAAGGACACATTTTTTTTTATTTTCCTGTATAGTAATTGGGGTCTTTATTTACGAAGCAGGGGATGGGGAGATATGCTGCTTGACAGCTTTGACAACATCCTCCAAGTCATTGGCCAACAACTGAGAACCAGATTTGTAATTATTTGTTTAACTATTTGGGGGAATGGAAAAGGCTTAGAATTCTGTGCTTATTGGCACCTGAGATGCAAACCCTTATTAATTGTTTACTGTGCATTCAATATATCCCAAAACGAAAGCATTTCCTCTGACATACTCCCCCAAAAACTACTTTTTTTATTTATTTTTTGCTAGAAACCCTGCAGGATAGTACACGTTCACCGCCCTTAATAATGAAACGTTAATACAGTAAATGTAGAGCAGAGCTCAGCGTTGTGTTCTTTAATTAATAAAATCCCATGAACGAGCAATTAAAACATTGGTCTCCTCCATTTATTTTATTTTTTAATTCCTTGGGTCTTTTTATAGCCCCTGGTGCCCCAAAGGAAAAGAAGTATATTGACTGTAGAGAGGCCTCTGAGGATTATTGAACACAGAGCTTATTATTACTGTGTCAGTGGCCTCGACGGGTCAGTTTACAGGTCCGTGCTGTCAAGCTGTACGTCGCCGTGCCTTAATCCGAGGGAAGTGAAACAATTAAAAAGTGTAGGACTAATTCCAGGGGAAAATCATGCAGTGGAAGCAAAAATTGGCCTCGATCAGTTACAAATCGTACAGACAATAAACATCTCTCCTGTGCGATTAAATAATATTATTTTCTGAGTGTATCTAGATCAGAACTGAGCAGGAATAAAAGCTGCAACAATAAAGGCTGTTTCATCTCTGCAAAAATATTACCCTAATTATATTCATAGCGTCAGTGAGAAACTGGGTTATACATCCCGCAGGTACAGTGCAAAATGATGTTTCCAAGCAATACAATGTCATTATATCCAACGACACGTCTGATGAGATAGAAGGGAGTTTACTTAGAGAGAGAAAAAAAAGAAAGGTATCCTCTCAAATTATAACATCACTTCATCCAGAGGATCTGCGGTCAAATTAGAATTGTAAGACATTCAGAATTGTTTTCAGAGACGTCTTAAAAATAATTATTTTAATTCCAGTAGTTTTCTCTCCCTGTGTAATCATAGGTGTTGTTAGGGGAGGATTTGGGAGCTAATGCCCAGGTTATCAGGGCCAGATTAAGAGCCCAGTGGGCCTGGTGCTGACAATTATGATGGGCCTAGTTACAAAATTGGTGGGTGGGCCACTGACACAAATCCCATAACCATAACTGTCAAAAGGGGCGAACATACACAAAAAGGGGGCATGTCTGTGTCCCCATGTCTCCCAGTCCCTTAGTGTCTGTGTCCCCATGTCTCCCAGTGTCCCTATGTCACTAGGGGACATTGAGAGACATTGGGACACTGAGACTCTTTGGGGAAACTGGGAGACATGGGGACACTGGGTATCTTTGAGACATGAGAGGACACTGGGAGACATGGGGCACTGAGACACTGTGATACATAGGGGACACTGATATATAGGGGACACTGGAGACTTGATAAAGTGTTGCGGTGTCCAATAAACCTGCTTAAATCTATCACAGTGAGTGTCTGAGATTTTTTTCTTTTATACTAGGGGACACTGAGACACTTGGGGGCGCTGTGAGACATGGAGACACTGGGAGACTAGGGGACACTGAGGCACTAAGGACACTGAAACAGACCAGGGATACTGGGAGACATCGTGCACTGAGACACTCTGATACACAGGAACACTGTGATACATAGGGCACACTGGAGACTTGATAGAGACCTGGTTACAGGTTGAAACGTTGCGGTGTCCAATAAACCTGCTTAAATCTATAACAGCGTAATAATAATTACCTATTTCCAGAGCTAAAAGACTCTGAATGTCGGTGTTAGCTGGAAAGGAACACAAGATGAGGAAATGTATGCTCTTTGATAGAACGCTGCACACCACTTATATTAATGGTCAGATAGAAAATCCAAAGCCAACTGGCTATACCTCTACCTACTCAGAAAAAAAAGATGATATATGCAGAAATAGATAAAGGATCTAAATTCCTCCAATTGTCCTAATCTCTGACTTTATTGAGTGAGGTCTTTATCAGGAGTTGGATTTTCTTATATCACACTGAGTGGGTGTCTAGGATACAGGGAGCAGAGGGCTGATGTCATTGATTCTACAATATCGTAATATAGAGCTAGTAAAAGGTTGTTTGTAATTACAAATTGTTGCAATCTCTCTTCTCCTAATTTGGGTTAATGCAATTCAATATAGGAGACAGTTTGAGTGAATAAACTGAGCCAGATAGCTGTCAGGTTAGGGCTTCTGTATTATGACAGTGTTGCAATATTGTTGCAAAACAGAGAGAGCATAAAGAGGATACTAATTAGCTACAGTTGCTTTAACCCTCAGTTCTATGGGGTTGGTAACTTGTTTCATATTGCAGCCCCTATCTACTGCTCATATCTAATGCCTGTCTTGAATAAACTTGAAGAATTAAAAAATAAGTGAAAAATCTCTCTGTGAACTAGAAATGATTGAGTAGTTATTACCTCATAAGGTATTCACAGGCAGAATAGAGACAGGAGTAGAAATATAACAGCTTCTCTCTGTTGATTGCTCACTAGACTTAAATCTATCACAGTAAGTGCCTGAGATTTTTTTTATACTAGGTGACACTAGGAGACATGGGGACACTAGGGGACATTGGGACACCGAGACACTGGGAGACTAGGGGACTTTGGGAGACTAGGAAACACTGAGACACTACGGACACTGGAACACTGCGGACACTGAGAGACACCAGGGACACGGAGACATGGGGATACTGAGATACTAGGGACACTGGCTGGAAGACATGGGGACACTGGGAGTGCCCCATGTCTCCCAGGTCTCAAAGTCGCCCAGTGTCCTCATGTCTCTCAATGCCCCCTTGTGTCTCAGTGTCCCCATGTTGCCCAGTGTCCCCTAGTATTTGTATCCCCGTGTCTCCCAGTGTCCCTTAGAGTCTGTGTCCCCATGTCTCCCAGTGTCCCGATGTCACTAGGACAATAGGGGACACTTAGAGACATTGGGACACTGGGAGACATGGGGACACTGAGACACTGGGAGAGACATGGGGACATGGAGAGACATGGGGACACTGAGAGACATGGGACACTGAGAGACACCAGGTACAGATGGGGACACAGAGACATGGGGACACTGAGAGACATCAGGGACACTGGGAGACATGGGGACACTGGCTGGGAGACATGGGGACACTGAGAGACTAGGGGCCACTGGGAGACATGGGGCCACTGTGTCCCTAGTGTCTCAGGGTCCCCATGTTCCCCAGTGTCCCTATGTCTCCCAGTGTCCCAATGTCTCAGTGTCCCCAAGTCTCTCACCGTCCCCATGTATCGCAGGCTCGTAGCTGCTGTCTGGACTCTCTGTGCAGACCTGCTCCCCGTGGATCAGTGAGTAGAGAGAGGCAGATGCTGTAACTTCTTATCCCTGCCTCTCTCCATACAAACAGTGACCCCTACTGGCTGGTATTGCAGAATAATCTCTGTTAAACTGAGATAGACATTTGTATTGCCGGTATTACAGCAATACCGGTACCGGCTAGGCAGCCTCAAATACCTGAGAAATACCTGGCAACCCTAAGAGTAGTGTGTAAAAAAAAAAAAAAAACATATATATTTTTTTTCAATCAATGGGCCTATTCCATGGGCCTGGGCCTGGAGCTGCAGCTCTATCAGACCCTATGTTAATCCGACCCTGCAGGTTATGGATCTTTGCAACTAGTGGAAGGTTCAGGGGGATATTGGTGGGGAGGAGGGGTATTCTTAATTTTACATCATGCCTCTGTTTTCAATGTGGTTCGCCAGGCTACATGGGATGACTGTCAGGAAGAGATATTGGGAACAGAACTACTGCATGCCACTCTGTTAGCTAGGCAGCATGGGTGTGCATAATCCTGTGCATTATCGTGCTTTTCTTGGAAGATTATTAGTAGCACGCTGTTAATTGGTAGAGAGACGGGATCATGTAGTGGTCATCAAATTTTCCCTTGGGCTCAAGTCCCACGTATTTCTAGAACAATGATAGGCAACCTTTGAAACTCTAGGTGTTTTAGACTATATCTTGTCCCAATGCTCTGCCAGCTGGGAAATGTGGTCCACATCTGGAGTGATGAAGGCTGTCTACCCTGTTCTAAAAGCTTTGGATATTAAAATTAGCCTTGCTTTGACCAGCTCAGTCGCTTCCACAATGAACAAAACACAGAGCTTCAGAAACTAAATGAGATTGCATAAAACGTCATCACCGCCTGGACCATCTATGACGTCACAGTGAATTACTTCACCAATTGAAGGGGGATTGTCACTTCTTACAAAGAAATCCTAGGAATTGACAGACCCCCTCAATGAACCCAATGTTTAAAAGAATACTTTAAACACCACAACCACTGCAATTTATTGTAGTAGTTTTGGTGCAATTATTCTTTGAGCAGAGTCCTTATTGATTTTGTCAAAGTGTTTTTGAGTCATCTGAAGAATAAACATGGCATTCCTGGCACCCAATGATTATACAAATTTCATTTTCACTTTAACCATAAACATGTGAAGAAATGGGGTACAGTGATCAGGAGCAAACCTTGGGCTGTACGAGTAATGTTGATTGTTTATTGGACTGAAGTTGGTTGTTTTATAAGAGTCCCATTTTTTTGTCAACTCAGCTGTTGTCAAGCGACTCTGCCTTTAAATTTAGAGAATACCCCAAAATAAAGGATTTTACGAGGAAAAGATGGATAGAACTAATTACACATTGCCTAAGGCAGTAGCCATGTTTAAATTGTGGCGTTTTCCAAATGGCGATTTCTTTTAACTGTGAAAACAATTCCCACATATCTCCAAGCAGCCGTTCCACCCAGCCGTGATAACGACACACGGTCCAGGCGTATAATAGCCGTGTTTACCCCAATCGCTGCTTACACATTAACAATCTCTTTATTGGTTTGATTTATACCTTTATGTCTAAAATGTCTCAGACAACTTCAAAAAACACAAACTTTCTGGCTTTTAATATCTTTTTATTTTTTTTATTTTTTAACATTTAAATAAATTTGCAATTCATTTTTATTCCCTTCATCTCACGCAGATCTTAATATTGCTTATTTTATACATGACTTGTTTTTGTAACTGTTTCATAAATGGATAAGTATCATTTTGTGTTACTCAACAGCGGAAAGAAGAGTCCATGCATGGCTTATTAATCCCCTGGGCAGAGAGAAGCAGCCAATTGTGGGGGGAGGTTGTCGTTCAATCCAATATATGATCAACCTTCTAAAGATGCTCAGTTTCCTTGCACACTGTACGGACAACAAGTACAGTAATTTTATCTTCATACTTTTAATATTTGGTAGGAATTAGAAACTTATCAACTTGTGTTCAAAACAGTTTGCACGATAATGAATGTATTTTTAAAAAGGGAAAAGTGAAAACGTTTGGGTAAAATAACAGCTTACTGTATTTCAAATTACGTAGGCAGCATTCTGTCCCTTGCATATCAGAGGGGCATAAAGTCCTATCCGAACGGATAATAATGTATTTTAATTTTATGCTGTTCTTCGCAAGTTGACTCAAAGTATCTTTGCACGTGTTTTTTCTCTTAATCATGTAATACGTATAATTATAAATAATATATAATATTACTTAACTTACTGGAGCTCGTTTCTTCATCCTTTGAAAGATAAGAGTCTGAGTTGACTCTACAGGGAAATTAACCTATAACCCCAACGTATGAAAGAGTTTTAAAATGAACGCATTAACCTCGTAAGGTAACTCCTCGGCTTTTAATGGTTTTAAGACCGTTACCAGTGCAATATACTGCAATCACTTAAACGATGTGCTTGATTTAACTTTCACTTGGGTGAAGCCCTACATTCCAGATTTCATTCATGGTGATTAGATTTTCACTCAATATTTCTCAAGTTGAAGACAGCAGACCATAAGTGGTTCCCAAGACCTTCCTGATGGTTCCTTAAGTATTACTTTGTGTGTCCGAATACACAGGGGAATAAAAGGAAACACTTTCTAGACTGGAAATTTGCCCTCAGCATTAAATGTTAAGCCATCGTTTATGTCTTATGTAACGGTAGAGTTCATGGACATTTCTCCACTGGAGATTCATCTCTAGATACTGACTGAGAAGTGATACATTCGATAAAGAACTATTTAGATGCACTCATTACGAGTGGTGACATTTAAAACCCTATGAAGAACAATCAATAATAAAGTATCAATTTACAAGATCCACAGCTGGTGACAAGTGAAGAATGGTGACATTAAAGGGAATCTATAGTGTTAAGAATACAAACCTGTATGCCTAACAGAGCCCTCTGGTCCTCCCTCGCGCCCTTAAGGCCAATAAAACGTTATTTACTCAACCATTTCCAGCTATTATATCCCTCGGTGCTGGGTTGGCACACCACCTCCTCCGACATCATCCAACGGAGGCGACTAATGCTCATGAATTAATGAATCAATGTTTTACTATGGGGATTTTACAGACATTGGATATCCTCATGCAGAGCATGAGGAAGTCTACCGACAGAGACATAAAGTCCGGTAAAATCATGGAAGCTCCTGTGGTGGCTATCTGGTAGATAGCCACTACAGGTGGACTTAGTCCTGCAATGTAAATATTGCAGTTTCTCATAAAACTATGTTTTACATAGGAGGAATAAGGGGGAGAGGGACACTGCACCCTGACCACTTCAACAAGAGGAATTGCTTTGGGTACCAGTAGTGTCCCTTTAATTCACATGGATGAGTGACCTTCTCCCCAGTGGGGGGCAGACATTAGGGTGTTATTTACCTTGCTATGATTATCTCCAGAAAAGCAGCAATGCTGTGGTGGCAGTGGGGTTAGACATATATGTTGCGAGTCCTTTGCTTTCTTATGATTGGATTTATCACTTTTATTATATATCATATTATTTAAGCAATGCTTATCAGTATTGGCGTTTATATAGCTCATTACATTGATGGTATTGATTATTATATAAAAGTGATTGTGGTTTCTTTTGTTTGTGTTTTCAACTATTCTCTTTAAATAATTTTACTCGATATAATAGGCAACCAAGCTGCAGGGGCTACCTTTTGTCTCGGTAAGTTTATTGACAGAAACATCTCTGAAAATCTTGGGCAGATTTTACCTGCAAGCATCTGAGGCCTATCTGGAGCTGCTCTGATGATCTGAGTGTGGGAGAAGCGACCTATTCACTCTGAAGCCAGAAGACACAACACAGACCCGTTCCCTGCCCCGCCAGTGGGGGTTATCTCGGCACACTATCCTAGACTCTCCTCAAGTATTACTGGTAACATTATGTCTTAATCGAACGACACAATTGCACAAGCATGACTAAGGTGGAGGATGCGCGCTCCTTAGAACCATGAGGACTGTCACATAATGTCATGGCTCACCTAGACAAACCATTCAGCACCTATTGTCGAAACAATGTAGACATCTGCAAGTGTCAGAGGTAACTGAGCTGAAGCATGATCCAACCTCGGAGACTACTGCAGTGTGTCCCCCGAGTGGCAGATTGTCTTGTGCACATGGGAGCTATAGCCTCTGTACCCACTCACCCTGAGAGGACAACCAAGCCGCTTTCTTTCCACCAGATATCCTGGAGGATACTTGGGCTGACAGCCTACATGGGGGAACCATGGATAAAGCCCACACACTTGGAGGGACTAAACTGCCAACACCAAGTGACTGAGATGCATTCTGGACACCAGAAGCAGCTAGATCGGTGGCCATCTCATGAAGGCTTTTGCTGGTGCCCAAAGCCAGTGGAGTGGATGGATGGCTTCGGAGGACAGTGTCTCTCCATGTGACTTTTGTTCCTAGATTGCTTTTCTTTTGTGCATTGGATTTTATTCACAAATTGTGTATTTCTATGTTTTAGTGCGCTGTCTGTACGTACTAAGCTTATTTTAAAAGAAGAAAAAGAGATGTGCAATGACATTTAGATAGTTATTCACTGCTATTTACCAGTTATGTCAGTTAACTTTATATAAACCTTAAAGTATATTATTGAAGTAGTTTGTTTATAGTGATGTGTTTTTCCTGGGTAATAACCTTCTTGTGTAGCTCTTCTTTTACATATTTTACTCCTAAAATTAGATGTTTCCTAAGGGCAGGCTCAGCTCAGGATAAGCACGACGTACAAATCTTGCTGTTATGTAGACGTACGCTGGCAATGCTATTCGTTTCTTATGTGCCATCATCTCAATAAAATACAAATGGCAGAAAAACTGTTTGTGAATACAAATACCGGAAGCTGCCAATATAATAGGACGTAAAGATGGCCGCCCATACAGTGAGGGTAACCCAGGAAATGTACTGATAAGACGTTTTAGCTTGTGTATATTTACTGCAAAATAATACAGAACGATTAAATGAAAAATATAATTTGTAATAATAATAAAAATGATGACAGTTCCCTTTCAGACCTCCGCTGTTTGTCCCTGTCTTTCCCCGTAGCTCCTAGTCTATACTGTGCTGTCAGTAGACTTACGGAGCGTGACACTACGTTACTGTGCGATATCTGTGCGATAATGTAGCGTGTGGGTGTAATAAATGGCTGTGCATTAATATTTCCAGGAGACCCCATGATGGAGGTAATCCGGAGCACTGGGAGGAGATACAAGCTATAGTAACTGGTATTAATATTACGTTGCCTGTGAGATGATACAGATCAGCATTACTTAAAATAGAACACGGCTAATGAACGTCTGGAATGAAATCTCATTGCTCCCCTGTGAAGGAGGAAAGAAAACAATTAGGCAGCTTTGGTTAATGAATATTTCTTGTCGCCCTCTAAAAGCATTAAAAAAGAACCTCAAACTGAATTTGATACTATCTGATAGAATTAATGTTGGCTGCAATAAAATTATATCGAGGAAAATGTAATTTCTTTTATAATGGGGTATGTGTGGAGCTATAAGAATTCTACCTACCAATCAATCCATCTCCTATATAGCTATATTTGTACATATCTACCAGTCAATCAACCCATCCATTATATATCGCTGTCTGTCTGTCTATCCATGCATTATCTATCCATCTATCTACATATCTACCAGTCAATCAACCCATCCATTATATATTGCTGTCTGTCGGTCTATCCATCCATTATCTATCCATCTATCTACATATCTACCAGTCAATCAACCCATCCATTATATATTGCTGTCTGTCGGTCTATCCATCCATTATCCATCCATCTATCTACATATCTACCAGTCAATCCATCCATCATCTATCTACCAATCAGTCCATCCATTATCTATCCACTATCTACCAATCAGTCCATCCATTATCTATCTACCAATCAGTCCATCCATTATCTATCTACCAATCAGTCCATCCATTATCTATCCACTATCTACCAATCAGTCCATTCATTATCTATCTACCAATCAGTCCATCCATTATCTATCCACTATCTACCAATCAGTCCATCCATTATCTATCTACCAATCAGTCCATCCATTATCTATCCACTATCTACCAATCAGTCCATCCATTATCTATCTACCAATCAGTCTATCCATTATCTATCCACTATCTACCAAACAGTCCATCCACTATCTATCCACTATCTACCAATCAGTCCATCCACTATCTACCAATCAGTCCATCCATTATCTATATATCTATAGCTGTTGATGTGTCTGTGTCAGTCTATCCACCCATGTTTCCATCTCACTGCCAATAAGGTGAGCTTGAAGCTGTAAAAACGCACAGTTTGCATAATGCGGAAGGTCTGCATGTTGTCTGTTATGTCAGTTTTCCAATTCCTTGTACATTTTATTGAGATTCCGATTGCTCCGGATTCCATTCCATTTGTAGTTTGTGGTCAGGTTTTGGAGACCCCCGGCACATTGTAACGGAAACAGCAAAGCAATAGCCTATATCCTCTTTTCTTTGATTGCTCCTTTGTCTGTCTGTCTTTCATTAATTCTGTCCATTTCTATTGAGCCGTCTGTATGTCTGTCTACCTATCTGTAGATCTATCTACCAGTGTTATTTTTTTTCAGTCTCTCTAGAATTATTTTCTAAAGTGAGACTGGTTGGGGATTTTAAGAATAGTCAAAGTGAAACACAGAGCCCAAAATAGCCAAACAAGAACAATTCTCATACTGAGATATTCTTCAATTTCCTCTACTCTGGCCTTGGCCTTGATTCTCACTATGGATAATAATCCAGTGTCTGTCTATCTGTCTTATTGCCTTTCTCTCTATTCCCATTCGATAGAATAACTCCCATCCATAGGACAGTACTGACACTAGCAGTAACATTTTGCAATCTTTGGGTTTATACAAATAGAAGCTCTGAGGGATTTAAAGCATTAGTCCATGTTCCAGGCTATGACCCTAGATAATGGTCACACAGTGAGGGACCCCCGTAATATTGAAATATTGGACATATGCCACATTGACGCCTCTATAATATAAATCTATCACTCTCCCGATCCTTCCTTTATCTCTCTCCACTGATACCCTGCCTACCTTCTGTCTCTCGTTATCTCTGTCCTTCATTGAGTTTTTTGTATTGTTATATTTTTCTCGCAATCATCGTCCCACTCTCCCCCCCCTCCCCCCCCCCCACACCTCTCCTAAATCTCTCTGCACCCATTGTCCTCATTCCCCTTCCCAGCGCTATGTTCCATTTATTGGCGACACAATTCTAACTGGTAGATATTTTAATTCTCATGGAATATTCATGAGAATAATGATGTCTGCAGAAAATCTGACCACAGAGTTTAGTTTGAATATGAATATTTGAAAGTTGCACGCTGACTGTACTGCAGAAACACGTGTTCTCCTTCTAGACTCTTCATTTAACGGATTAATCAATCTGATGACTTTAACCGAGTGCTGTTAGTGCATATATTTAGAATGAACACGTTTTACAAGCCTAGCCACTAAACTGAAAGTGTTAGAGAATTGACAAAGGAATCGGGATTTTAGCCCATAATAACCAAATTCGAAAAAATGATTTGAGTCTTTTTCCAACTGCATTATTTCTGCCTCAACTCCAATAAATGGCTAAATGGTTTATTCACTAAACCTCCTAAATATCCACATTTCATTAATGGGACCTGTTTCGGAGAATGTGATGGAAAAATAAAAAAAGGTGATGAAGTAGGAGAGGTGAGTATTGTTTCATAAAAGGCGTAATGTGATGTCTTCGCTTTCACATACAAACTTTATATCAGAGTAACAGAGCCCAGACACTATATTGCTTTTGTTTCCCTATTTTGTTGTATCTGTTCTGGTGAGTATAATCAGTCCCTTCAGGCTTTTTGCAGTAAACACTTTGTTTCAGAGAAAATGCAGTGTTTACATTACATCCTAGGGACACCCCTACTGGCCACTCCTCAGATGGCTGCTAGAGGTGCTTCCTGGGTCATGGCTGCACAGTGAGACTGACATTCAGTGTCTCCACCCTCTGCATGAAGACACTGAACTTTCCTCATAGAGATTCATTGATTCAATTCATGTTTATGAAAATATTATGATTGGCCAGGGCTGTGTTTGAATCATGCTGGCTCTGCCCCGGATCTGCCTCCTTGACAGTCTCAGCCAATCCTATGTGAAAGTGGAAAGAGAAAAAATCAGCGCTAGATTGCCACACAAGAAAATAATAATAGTAAGGCTGCAATCCTTAAAGGGGAGTCCCCTATAATCCCCAAATGATAAGAAATGATGCAAAATAGAACAAAAAAAGGTTGCGCCTAAAATATACAGTAAAACATATAAGAGTGTATATAATAAATAATATAAAATAATACAATTTAATATTAAATATTAAATGAAATATAAATGGATAATTGGCAATAGTCCAAAGCACTTATCATAAGTCCATAATTGTAGATGCCGTGTATAAGAACAGGGATCCTGAGGCGTAAAATGGGGTGTGTCTTCACAAAGGTGTCCTTGAAATCCAGTGAAGTAATATGTGAAGAAAAAAGCAAGAGGAACTCCAATGGCACAGTATATAGATGAATAAAATGGTAAATAAAATAAAAGTAGTCTTACTCACACTTTTCAGAGCTAGAACCTAGCTCTGATATAACGCACGTGAAGTGGAATAATCCCCACTCAAGGATATGCGGAGTAATATTGATTGGCGAGTATCTGGCTCAGATTCAACGTCCAAGTTGGTATTATTCGACCCAGGGAGATAAAATAAAGTATATAGTGCTCTCTGTATAGTAATTAAAAGGTATAAAAAGAGAATAAATATACTACTCACAGTATATAGAGCAGGCTTGTACTGCTCAATGTAGGCGCTTGGGTGGTATCATCCCCACCTAAGGATTCTTTAGGCTTCTCGTCAGGTAGATAGTATATGTATAGTCCGGTGAAAAAGAAATCAAAATGGCTATAAAATGTTTTATGCCAAAGTATTTTCTTTATTGTAAAATAATAAAATTAATATCTAAACGCGTTTCGCCGCAAGGGCTTCTTCAAGTAGATAATACTTTTTTTTACTATTATCTACTTGAAGAAGCCCTTGCGGCGAAACGCGTTTAGATATTAATTTTATTATTTTACAATAAAGAAAATACTTTGGCATAAAACATTTTATAGCCATTTTGATTTCTTTTTCACCGGACTATACATATACTATCTACCTGACGAGAAGCCTAAAGAATCCTTAGGTGGGGATGATACCACCCAAGCGCCTACATTGAGCAGTACAAGCCTGCTCTATATACTGTGAGTAGTATATTTATTCTCTTTTTATACCTTTTAATTACTATACAGAGAGCACTATATACTTTATTTTATCTCCCTGGGTCGAATAATACCAACTTGGACGTTGAATCTGAGCCAGATACTCGCCAATCAATATTACTCCGCATATCCTTGAGTGGGGATTATTCCACTTCACGTGCGTTATATCAGAGCTAGGTTCTAGCTCTGAAAAGTGTGAGTAAGACTACTTTTATTTTATTTACCATTTTATTCATCTATATACTGTGCCATTGGAGTTCCTCTTGCTTTTTTCTTCACATATTACTTCACTGGATTTCAAGGACACCTTTGTGAAGACACACCCCATTTTACGCCTCAGGATCCCTGTTCTTATACACGGCATCTACAATTATGGACTTATGATAAGTGCTTTGGACTATTGCCAATTATCCATTTATATTTCATTTAATATTTAATATTAAATTGTATTATTTTATATTATTTATTATATACACTCTTATATGTTTTACTGTATATTTTAGGCGCAACCTTTTTTTGTTCTATTTTGCATCAATCCTATGTGAAAGCATTGTGATTGGCTCAGACCACCACTTCTGATGATGTTAGCCAAGCAGGCAGTTTAGGGGCAGAGGAAGCAGCTGTAGACTTAAAATCAAGTAAGATATTACTATATTTAGGGAACCAAACAGGGCCAGGGGGACTATATGGTGGTTTTAGGTTCAGGAATACATGTTTGTGTTAGATGTAATACAGGTTTATGTTCCTGACCCTATAATGTTCCTTTAAAATAAAAAAAAGAATAAGAAGCTTGCTAAAGTCCCCTGTATGCATGAAGCAAAACATAATTATTTGTGTTACAGTTTAGCCTTTTAAAGTTTTCTTCCTGAAGACATTGAACCCGTGGCGAACAACAGGAATGACAGTCCGTGATAAACATCTAATAGCTAGAAATATTACAAAGATCTAATCATTATCCCAGTGCAATAAAACAACTAATTACTGGCAAACTATCTCGTACCTTTCTGTTTCACTCGTGTCAGTATGTTTTTCTATTTGTAATTAGCCCTTCTCAGCTTGTTCAGGATCGCACAAAAATAGGAGGTAGGGCGGATGACTTTATAATTGTCATTTGATGATAATAGAACTACCGAGCTTAGTAGACAAGATACAAATTTCAGAGTGAGATGTTTTCCTTTCCTCTTTGTTGACACATACAGCAGCTACATCCTCTGCAAGTATCAATTTGTAACGTGACTTCTGGGAAAGCGAATGCATTATGTCTCTGGATGGTGTCCACCAGCATACAATGCAGCTCTGCTACCGTCAACATGGGAGTGAATTTGGCATGCACTTGCTAGCTCCATGGAGCCAGCGGGAAGAAGAAAGAGACTAAGGTCTGTTGTCAAACTAGCAATCAAGCAGATTAATAGGGTTTGGCAGCACAGAGTTCCGGGCTGGAAACCATCAACAAGACAATTAGCAGTTTTGGTTGTACCTGGTTTAAGGAGCAAAACGCGTGGCCTTGGTGGATACACTCAGTTGTGTGGTTGAAGGACAAAGAAGGTCTTTGATATGTTGAGCTTTCAGTAACACGATGTCACCAAAGAAAAGATTTTACTACATTTCATTGTATAAATTCCAAAATACTTTGTGCTAAACGAAATATTTGTGGCAAACATTTGGTGGTGGTGGCAATAATCCGGCATTCGCATGATTAATCCAGCACATTGTTTTTAAGGACTGATATTATGTGAATGTGTGATGGCAAAACCATTCTTTAAAGGGAACCATTTTACAAGAGAAATAAAGCTAACAATAAAATATATACATAAAAAAACTAAAACTCTTCCTATATAAAGGGGATTCCACAGCAATGGAGTGATAGTAATAATATTATAATGCTGAAGTCAGGGCCACTAAAATAAACAACGTATTGAGGACTTTGACTTGGTGTTTGATAAACGTAAAGGGACACTCCTGGACACCATCTTACCTTTAGGGGTTAAAGCATTTTAAAAAGATATAACCCTGAAGTTGGTCCCATGGTGCCTGACAGCCGTTTCCATCATCTACTCCAGGAAGCTTTGCCTTGGTGGCCAGGGATGGGCCAAGAGAGCCCACTCATGTTCTCTGTCTCACTGACCGCCCATTTGTAATTAATAGTACATACTATAACTGAGAATTGTTCCACCAATTCACCTGTTCCTGCGACTAAAGGAACCCACTAAAGCTCTAACCCATGTTGACAGCCACTTGACTAATCGTTATTCATGCCAATAACTTAGAAACTGAAACAAAAAACAGAAACAAAGATGAAATATTGTTTCTTCTTAGCTTTGATGTTATGTCTCGCACCCAGATTCAGAAGGATGTACCTTCTCCACTAAGTTTGCCCTATGGAGGAACGACCCTTGAGACTCTCAGCATGTGGACACTAGAGAACTCAAATTGCATCATTCATGTGCCAACTGAGTCTTCTTTTAGACAGATCTCTAAACCATTCCTTGATCCTGATCAGTCACCCCAATATAAAGAAACCCAGATCCAATCAAGGAACCCCAGAGAGACACAATGAGCAGCATTGTCTAACCCCAACACCGCAGATATTGACTAAATACCTCCCTTATGATGCACAGATAGCCTAAGTGCTTTGCTACAGGGTAACTGAAGTGTAAATCACCCAGGTCCAACAAGTGAAAGTTTTTCCAAACACCCTGTGTAATTGCTTTTGCAGAAGAAAAACGATGCCATATGGTATGCTTAGTAAGTAAAGAATCACCACTTCATCATTACATAATAAACATCTTATTGAGCTCAGTATATAATGCTATGTATGGGCTGTGTAGGAACGACAGATGGGATGTGTGCAAGCTCTAGACATGGGGAGCTGTGATTGGCACGTGTGAATGTACACAGTGGACTTGTGGGCAGAGAACCAAGCCTGGGCTATTTAATTTGAACAAAGGAGTTGGGGATCTATTTAAAGGGACAGTAATTAATATGAAAACACATCATTCCAATTAAATATTCCCCTAATTCTTAAATCTTTATGATACCATGAAATGTATCAGAGGGCTTAATATGCATTTCGGAATTACATTTATATTGCATTTTATACGATCTCACTATGCAGCCTGACTTCATTTAATAAATGACTGTAACTGGGTCTATAATCAGCAATAACCCTCTCACTCACATTACACTCATTCATGCAGAATTAAAAAAAAAATATATCAGTCATTGCAAAGGTGGGCACTGCCAGTACTTGCAATGGCTGCTCAGTGTGTCTACCGTGACTGGGTTAATGTACGAGTTTTAAAGCTGTGGATGTATGAACTACCTTTAAAAAATGCAGGATGGGTTGCAGTCCTAGGAAAAACATGGAGGCTGTCCCAGCAATACTTGACTAGAACCATTTATTTTCAGGGGGCAAAAGAAGACATAAGTGGGTGTGGTATAATGAGAGAGCTTCCTGCAATCCCGAAACTATGCACAGGTTTTCTCTTATCCCAGCCATTGGCAGAGGTCATCAAGCTACAAATGCACACTGATATAACTTCAACCAGGCTTGCACAGCATGCTGGGTAATTGGACCTGGACATGTGCATCACAATTATTGATATTTTATAGCAAAGTGTATTCTTCAGGCAGCAGTTTGTGTGTCTAACTGTTTGGATCAGTGATCTGCACTGGTGAGAGAAGGGCATTGACTCTCTGTCGCTCACTGACAATAGAGAGTCTGGCGAGGGAATAAGTCCTAATATATTGTGCCATTTCAATGTTATAAAATATCACGTATTAAAATGGCTGTTATCCTTCCTCCCTCCCCAAAATAAATTCAATGACATTTCAACCCAGTTAAAATATATGAAAAGGCAATGTTAGGACTATTTTTTCTTATGTATATTTCCTACTCTTGACAAAAGGCGAGATACTGCTGTCACGACACTAGCGATGGTGGAAAAAGGCTTTGTCTATGAAGGCTCCTGTAGTCAACTCCTGGGAGATAAAGTACCGGGGATGATGGTGGCGACCGCAAGGAACAGGCCAAAATGGCTCACATGCTTCTCCTGAACCCCCGAGCCACCGCTCACCAAAATATGCAAAGACCCCAGAAGATGACCGAGCCACTAATATGTACCACATATCACAAGCTAGTTCCCCTTCTATCTTCCAGAAAAACTTTATAAGTTGGGTTTTCATTATTTAGAGTAGCTCTATTTTATAACTCCAGCGTTTTTCTTACAAGGTATTAAGAATGGTCCAAGATTTATAGGGTTCAATCAGTGGGAGATAACCCCAGGCCATTTGGATATCTAACCAACTTGCAAACAATGTGATTGTATTCAGAGATTCCTCGGCTGTGCAACAGTTAATATTTCAATTCAATTGACATTCACTTTGTCACTATTGATTCTCTGGAGGTTTCCTGTCAACGAACGAATGAGATTTTATTTTATTTTTCTGCTCAGATAGTTTTTTTCATGATGGGGAAATAATTTAACATGTTTGTCAATAACATATTATAAATCTGCAAGGCTGTTAATGTCTTTACCAATATTACATTTTAATATTTTACATATCCTTCAATGTGTGCCTCACTCTTATACGATTCCTTATAACCATAACTATTACTCCATATAACTCCTCAATATAACTCCTCCTATAACTCCACATAATCCTCTCTATAATCCCTCGTATTACTCCATATAACCCTCCCTATAACTCCTCCTATTACTCCCTATAACCCTCCCTATAACTCCTCCTATTACTCCATATAACCCTCCCTATAACTCCTCCTATTACTCCATATAACCCTCCCTATAACTCCTCCTATTACTCCATATAACCCTCCCTATAACTCCTCCTATTACTCCATATAACCCTCCCTATAACCCCTCCTATTACTCCATATAACACTCCCTATAACTCCTCCTGTTACTCCATATAACCCTCCCTATAACTCTTCCTATTACTCCATATAACCTCCCTATAACTCCTCCTATTGCTCCATATAACCCTCCCTATAACTCCTCCTATTACTCCATATAACCTCCCTATAACTCCTCTTATTACTCCATATAACCCTCCCTATAACTCCTCATATTACTCCATATAACCCTCCCTATAGCTCCTCCTATTACTCATATAACCCTTCCTATAACTCCTCCTATTACTCCATATAACCCTCCTTATAACTCCTCCTATTACTCCACATAATCCTTCCTATAACTCCTCCTATTACTCATATAACCCTTCCTATAACTCCTCCTATTACTCATATAACCCTTCCTATAACTCCTCCTATTACTCATATAACCCTTCCTATAACCCCTCCTATTACTCCATATAACCCTCCCTATAACTCCTCCTATTACTCCATATAACCCTCCCTATAACTCCTCCTATTACTCCATATAACCCTCCCTATAACTCCTCCTATTACTCCATATAACCCTCCCTATAACTCCTCCTATTACTCCATATAACCCTCCCTATAACTCCTCCTATTACTCCATATAACCCTCCCTATAACTCCTCCTATTACTCCATATAGCCCTCCCTATAACTCCTCATATTACTCCATATAACCCTCCCTATAGCTCCTCCTATTACTCATATAACCCTTCCTATAACTCCTCCTATTACTCCATATAACCCTCCTTATAACTCCTCCTATTACTCCACATAATCCTTCCTATAACTCCTCCTATTACTCATATAACCCTTCCTATAACGCCTCCTATTACTCATATAACCCTCCCTATAACCCCTCCTATTACTCCATATAACCCTCCCTATAACTCCTCCTATTACTCCATATAACCTCCCTATAACTCCTCCTATTACTCATATAACCCTCCCTATAACTCCTCCTATTACTCCATATAACTCCTCCTATTACTCCATATAACCCTCCCTATAACTCCTCCTATTACTGCATATAACCTCCCTATAACTCCTTTATTCCATATAGTTCTCCTTATACCTTCTATGATGCCAGACTATCCCACATTTTCTACACAATATATTTGATAAAAATCCTAAGCAGCCGTGTATTTGAGAGAATACACGATGATGAATGAGTAACACAATACTATACAGGGCTTATAATTTCCAGCTAACTGGATCCATTGAAAACATGATGTTATAGAATATCAATATTGGGCGTAATAGGAAGGGATGAAAGGAGGGATGATAGATTATACACTCCAAATAATTTCCCTTTAATCAGTGGAAAAAGGTTCCAGTTTTATCAGTTTAGTTGTGCAATGATAAAGGAGAAATGTTTCAGCATATTAATATTACCCAGAGCAATCCTGTGCTTGTCAATAAACACAGGCAGGCTCGGATCTGTGATAAATCCTCTGATATCATACAATATGCCGTGTTCTCCCTATACAGGCGTGTTCTGTACACACAACACAAACAGGCTCGGATCTGTGATAAATCCTCTGCTATCATACAATACGCCGTGTTCTCCCTATACAGGCGTGTTCTGTACACACAACACAGACAGGATCGGATCTGTGATAAATCCTCTGCAATCATACAATATGCCGTGTTCTCCCTATACAGGCGTGTTCTGTACACACAACACAGACAGGCTCGGATCTGTGATAAATCCTCTGCAATCATACAATACGCCGTGTTCTCCCTATACAGGCGTGTTCTGTACACACAACACAGGCAGGTTCGGATCTGTGATAAATCCTCTTCAATCATACAATATGCCGTGTTCTCCTATACAGACGTGTTCTGTACACACAACACAGACAGGCTCGGATCTGTGATAAACCCTCTGCAATCATACAATATGCGTGTTCTCCCAATACAGGCGTGTTCTGTACACAGAAAACAGGCAGGCTCGGATCTGTGATAAATCCTCTGCAATCATACAATTCTCCCTATACAGGTGTGTTCTGTACACACAACACAGGCAGGCTCGGATCTGTGATAAATCCTCTGCAATCATACAATATGCCGTGTTCTCCCTATACAGGCGTGTTCTGTACACACAACACAGGCAGGCTCGGATCTGTGATAAACCCTCTGCAATCATACAATATGCGTGTTCTGCCTATACAGGCGTGTTCTGTACACACAACACAGGCAGGCTCGGATCTGTGATAAATCCTCTGCAATCATACAATATGCCGTGTTCTCCCTATGCAGGCGTGTTCTGTACATACAACACAGGCAGGTTCGGATCTGTGATAAATCCTCTACAATCATACAAAATGCGTGTTCTCCCAATACAGGCGTGTTCTGTACACACAACACAGGCAGGCTCGGATCTGTGATAAATACTCTGCAATCATACAATATGCCGTGTTCTGCCTATACAGGCGTGTTCTGTACTCACAGCACAGGCAGGCTCGGATCTCTGATAAATCCCTGCAAGCATACAATATGCAGTGTTCTCCCTATACAGGCGTGTTCTGTACACACAACACAGGCAGGCTCAGATCTGTGATAAATACTCTGCAATCATACAATATGCCGTGTTCTGCCTATACAGGCGTGTTCTGTACACACAACACAGGCAGGCTCAGATCTGAGATAAACTCTCTGCAATCATACAATATGCGTGTTCTTCCTATACAGGCGTGTTCTGTACACACAACACAGGCAGGCTCAGATCTGTGATAAACTCTCTGCAATCATACAATATGCCGTGTTCTCCCTATACAGGCGTGTTCTGTACACACAACACAGGCAGGCTTGGATCTGAGATAAATCCTCTGCAATCATACAATACGCCGTGTTCTCCCTATACAGGCGTGTTCTGTACACACAACACAGGCAGGCTCGGATCTGTGATAAATCCCCTGCAATCATACAATATGCTGTGTTCTCCCTATACAGGCGTGTTCTGTACACACAACACAGGCAGGCTCAGATCTGTGATAAACTCTCTGCAATCATACAATATGCGTGTTCTCCCTATACAGGCGTGTTCTGTACACACAACACAGGCAGGCTCAGATCTGTGATAAACTCTCTGCAATCATACAATATGCCGTGTTCTCCCAATACAGGCGTGTTCTGTTCACACAACACAGGCAGGCTCGGATCTGAGATAAATCCTCTGCAATCATACAATACGCCGTGTTCTCCCTATACAGGCGTGTTCTGTACACACAACACAGACAGGCTCGGATCTGTGATAAATACTCTGCAATCATACAATATGCCGTGTTCTGCCTATACAGGCGTGTTCTGTACTCACAGCACAGGCAGGCTCGGATCTCTGATAAATCCCTGCAAGCATACAAAATGCGTGTTCTCCCAATACAGGCGTGTTCTGTACACACAACACAGGCAGGCTCGGATCTGTGATAAATACTCTGCAATCATACAATATGCCGTGTTCTGCCTATACAGGCGTGTTCTGTACTCACAGCACAGGCAGGCTCGGATCTCTGATAAATCCCTGCAAGCATACAATATGCAGTGTTCTCCCTATACAGGCGTGTTCTGTACACACAACACAGGCAGGCTCAGATCTGTGATAAATACTCTGCAATCATACAATATGCCGTGTTCTGCCTATACAGGCGTGTTCTGTACACACAACACAGGCAGGCTCAGATCTGAGATAAACTCTCTGCAATCATACAATATGCGTGTTCTTCCTATACAGGCGTGTTCTGTACACACAACACAGGCAGGCTCGGATCTGTGATAAATCCTCTGCAATCATACAATGTGCGTGTTCTGCCTATACAGGCGTGTTCTGTACACACAACACAGGCAGGCTCGGATCTGTGATAAATCCTCTGCAATCATACAATACGCCGTGTTCTCCCTATACAGGCGTGTTCTGTACACACAACACAGGCAGGCTCGGATCTGTGATAAATCCTCTGCAATCATACAATGTGCGTGTTCTGCCTATACAGGCATGTTCTGTACACACAACACAGGCAAGCTCAGATCTGTGATAAATCCTCTACAATCATACAATATGCGTGTTCTCCCAATACAGGCGTGTTCTGTACACACAACACAGACAGGCTCGGATCTGTGATAAATCCTCTGCAATCATACAATGTGCGTGTTCTCCCTATACAGGCGTGTTCTGTACACACAACACAGACAGGCTCGGATCTGAGATAAATCCTCTGCAATCATACAATATGCGTGTTCTCCCTACACAGGCGTGTTCTGTACACACAACACAGACAGGCTCGGATCTGAGATAAATCCTCTGCAATCATAAAATATGCGTGTTCTCCCTATACAGGCGTGTTCTGTACACACAACACAGGCAGGCTCGGATCTGTGATAAACCCTCTGCAATCATACAATACGCCGTGTTCTCCTATACAGACGTGTTCTGTACACACAACACAGGCAGGCTCGGATCTGTGATAAATCCTCTGCAATCATACAATATGCCGTGTTCTCCCTATACAGGCGTGTTCTGTACACACAACACAGGCAGGCTCGGATCTGTGATAAATCCCCTGCAATCATACAATATGCTGTGTTCTCCCTATACAGGCGTGTTCTGTACACACAACACAGGCAGGCTCAGATCTGTGATAAACTCTCTGCAATCATACAATATGCGTGTTCTCCCTATACAGGCGTGTTCTGTACACACAACACAGGCAGGCTCAGATCTGTGATAAACTCTCTGCAATCATACAATATGCGTGTTCTCTCTATACAGGCGTGTTCTGTACACACAACACAGGCAGGCTCAGATCTGTAATAAACTCTCTGCAATCATACAATATGCCGTGTTCTCCCAATACAGGCGTGTTCTGTACACACAACACAGGCAGGCTCGGATCTGAGATAAATCCTCTGCAATCATACAATACACCGTGTTCTCCCTATACAGGCGTGTTCTGTACACACAACACAGGCAGGCTCGGATCTGTGATAAATCCTCCGCAATCATACAATGTGCTTGTTCTGCCTATACAGGCGTGTTCTGTACACACAACACAGGCAGGCTCGGATCTGTGATAAATCATCTGCAATCATACAATACGCCGTGTTCTCCCTATACAGGCGTGTTCTGTACACACAACACAGGCAGGCTCGGATCTGTGATAAATCCTCTGCAATCATACAATGTGCGTGTTCTGCCTATACAGGCATGTTCTGTACACACAACACAGGCAAGCTCAGATCTGTGATAAATCCTCTACAATCATACAATATGCGTGTTCTCCCAATACAGGCGTGTTCTGTACACACAACACAGACAGGCTCGGATCTGTGATAAATCCTCTGCAATCATACAATGTGCGTGTTCTGCCTATACAGGCGTGTTCTGTACACACAACACAGGCAGGCTCGGATCTGTGATAAATCCTCTGCAATCATACAATATGCCGTGTTCTCCCTATGCAGGCGTGTTCTGTACATACAACACAGGCAGGTTCGGATCTGTGATAAATCCTCTACAATCATACAAAATGCGTGTTCTCCCAATACAGGCGTGTTCTGTACACACAACACAGGCAGGCTCGGATCTGTGATAAATACTCTGCAATCATACAATATGCCGTGTTCTGCCTATACAGGCGTGTTCTGTACTCACAACACAGGCAGGCTCGGATCTGTGATAAATCCCTGCAATCATACAATATGCCGTGTTCTCCCTATACAGGCGTGTTCTGTACACACAACACAGGCAGGCTCAGATCTGTGATAAATACTCTGCAATCATACAATATGCCGTGTTCTGCCTATACAGGCGTGTTCTGTACACACAACACAGGCAGGCTCAGATCTGAGATAAACTCTCTGCAATCATACAATATGCGTGTTCTCCCTATACAGGCGTGTTCTGTACACACAACACAGGCAGGCTTGGATCTGAGATAAATCCTCTGCAATCATACAATACGCCGTGTTCTCCCTATACAGGCGTGTTCTGTACACACAACACAGGCAGGCTCGGATCTGTGATAAATCCCCTGCAATCATACAATATGCTGTGTTCTCCCTATACAGGCGTGTTCTGTACACACAACACAGGCAGGCTCAGATCTGTGATAAACTCTCTGCAATCATACAATATGCCGTGTTCTCCCAATACAGGCGTGTTCTGTACACACAACACAGACAGGCTCGGATCTGTGATAAATCCTCTGCAATCATACAATGTGCGTGTTCTCCCTATACAGGCGTGTTCTGTACACACAACACAGACAGGCTCGGATCTGAGATAAATCCTCTGCAATCATACAATATGCGTGTTCTCCCTACACAGGCGTGTTCTGTACACACAACACAGACAGGCTCGGATCTGAGATAAATCCTCTGCAATCATAAAATATGCGTGTTCTCCCTATACAGGCGTGTTCTGTACACACAACACAGGCAGGCTCGGATCTGTGATAAACCCTCTGCAATCATACAATACGCCGTGTTCTCCTATACAGACGTGTTCTGTACACACAACACAGGCAGGCTCGGATCTGTGATAAATCCTCTGCAATCATACAATATGCCGTGTTCTCCCTATACAGGCGTGTTCTGTACACACAACACAGGCAGGCTCGGATCTGTGATAAATCCCCTGCAATCATACAATATGCTGTGTTCTCCCTATACAGGCGTGTTCTGTACACACAACACAGGCAGGCTCAGATCTGTGATAAACTCTTTGCAATCATACAATATGCGTGTTCTCCCTATACAGGCGTGTTCTGTACACACAACACAGGCAGGCTCAGATCTGTGATAAACTCTCTGCAATCATACAATATGCGTGTTCTCCCTATACAGGCGTGTTCTGTACACACAACACAGGCAGGCTCAGATCTGTAATAAACTCTCTGCAATCATACAATATGCCTTGTTCTCCCAATACAGGCGTGTTCTGTACACACAACACAGGCAGGCTCGGATCTGAGATAAATCCTCTGCAATCATACAATACGCCGTGTTCTCCCTATACAGGCGTGTTCTGTACACACAACAAAGGCAGGCTCGGATCTGTGATAAATCCTCTGCAATCATACAATGTGCGTGTTCTGCCTATACAGGCGTGTTCTGTACACACAACACAGGCAGGCTCGGATCTGTGATAAATCCTCTGCAATCATACAATACGCCGTGTTCTCCCTATACAGGCGTGTTCTGTACACACAACACAGGCAGGCTCGGATCTGTGATAAATCCTCTGCAATCATACAATGTGCGTGTTCTGCCTATACAGGCATGTTCTGTACACACAACACAGGCAAGCTCAGATCTGTGATAAATCCTCTACAATCATACAATATGCGTGTTCTCCCAATACAGGCGTGTTCTGTACACACAACACAGACAGGCTCGGATCTGTGATAAATCCTCTGCAATCATACAATGTGCGTGTTCTCCCTATACAGGCGTGTTCTGTACACACAACACAGACAGGCTCGGATCTGAGATAAATCCTCTGCAATCATACAATATGCGTGTTCTCCCTACACAGGCGTGTTCTGTACACACAACACAGACAGGCTCGGATCTGAGATAAATCCTCTGCAATCATAAAATATGCGTGTTCTCCCTATACAGGCGTGTTCTGTACACACAACACAGGCAGGCTCGGATCTGTGATAAACCCTCTGCAATCATACAATATGCCGTGTTCTCCCTATACAGGCGTGTTCTGTACACACAACACAGACAGGCTCGGATCTGTGATAAATACTCTGCAATCATACAATACGCCGTGTTCTCCTATACAGACGTGTTCTGTACACACGACACAGGCAGGCTCGGATCTGTGATAAACCCTCTGCAATCATACAATATGCTGTGTTCTCCCTATACAGGCGTGTTCTGTACACAGAACACAGGCAGGCTCGGATCTGTGATAAATCCTCTGCAATCATACAATATGCGTGTTCTCCCTATACAGGCGTGTTCTGTACACACAACACAGGCAGGTTCGGATCTGTGATAAACCCTCTGCAATCATAATACAATATGCCGTGTTCTCCCTATACAGGCGTGTTCTGTACACACAACACAGGCAGGCTCGGATCTGTGATAAATCCTCTGCAATCATACAATACGCCGTGTTCTCCCTATACAGGCCTGTTCTGTACACACAACACAGGCAGGTTCGGATCTGTGATAAACTCTCTGCAATCATACAATATGCTGTGTTCTCCCTATACAGGCGTGTTCTATACACACAACACAGACAGGCTCGGATCTGTGATAAATCCCCTGCAATCATACAATATGCTGTGTTCTCCCTATACAGGCGTGTTCTGTACACACAACACAGGCAGGCTCAGATCTGTGATAAACTCTCTGCAATCATACAATATGCTGTGTTCTCCCTATACAGGCGTGTTCTGTACACACAACACAGGCAGGCTCGGATCTGAGATAAATCCTCTGCAATCATACAATACGCTGTGTTCTCCCTATACAGGCGTGTTCTGTACACACAACACAGGCAGGCTCGGATCTGTGATAAATCCTCTGCAATCATACAATGTGCGTGTTCTGCCTATTCAGGCGTGTTCTGTACACACAACACAGGCAAGCTCGCATCTGTGATAAATCCTCTGCAATCATACAATACGCCGTGTTCTCCCTATACAGGCGTGTTCTGTACACACAACACAGGCAGGCTCGGATCTGTGATGAATCCTCTGCAATCATACAATGTGCGTGTTCTGCCTATACAGGCATGTTCTGTACACACAACACAGGCAGACTCGGAACTGTGATAAATCCTATGCAATCATACAATATGCCGTGTTCTCCCTATACAGGCGTGTTCTGTACACACAACACAGACAGGCTTGGATCTGTGATAAATCCTCTACAATCATACAATATGCGTGTTCTCCCAATACAGGCGTGTTCTGTACACACAACACAGACAGGCTCGGATCTGTGATAAATCCTCTGCAATCATACAATGTGCGTGTTCTCCCTATACAGGCGTGTTCTGTACACACAACACAGACAGGCTCGGATCTGAGATAAATCCTCTACAATCATACAATACGCCGTGTTCTCCCTATACAGGCGTGTTCTGTACACACAACACAGACAGGCTCGGATCTGTGATAAATCCTCTGCAATCACACAATACGCTGTGTTCTCCCTATACAGGCGTGTTCTGTACACACAACACAGGCAGGCTCGGATCTGTGATAAATCCTCTGCAATCATACAATATGCTGTGTTCTCTCTATACAGGCGTGTTCTGTACACACAACACAGGCAAGCTCGCATCTGTGATAAATCCTCTGCAATCATACAATACGCCGTGTTCTCCTATACAGACGTGTTCTGTACACACGACACAGGCAGGCTCGGATCTGTGATAAACCCTCTGCAATCATACAATATGCTGTGTTCTCCCTATACAGGCCTGTTCTGTACACAGAACACAGGCAGGCTCGGATCTGTGATAAATACTCTGCAATCATACAATATGCGTGTTCTCCCTATACAGGCGTGTTCTGTACACACAACACAGGTAGGTTCGGATCTGTGATAAACCCTCTGCAATCATACAATATGCCGTGTTCTCCCTATACAGGCGTGTTCTGTACACACAACACAGGCAGGCTCGGATCTGTGATAAATCCTCTGCAATCATACAATACGCCGTGTTCTCCCTATACAGGCGTGTTCTGTACACACAACACAGGCAGGTTCGGATCTGTGATAAACCCTCTGCAATCATACAATATGCTGTGTTCTCCCTATACAGGCGTGTTCTATACACACAACACAGACAGGCTCGGATCTGTGATAAATCCTCTGCAATCATACAATACGCCGTGTTCTCCCTATACAGGCGTGTTCTGTACACACAACACAGGCAGGTTCGGATCTGTGATAAACCCTCTGCAATCATACAATATGCTGTGTTCTCCCTATACAGGCGTGTTCTATACACACAACACAGACAGGCTCGGATCTGTGATAAATCCCCTGCAATCATACAATATGCTGTGTTCTCCCTATACAGGCGTGTTCTGTACACACAACACAGGCAGGCTCGGATCTGAGATAAATCCTCTGCAATCATACAATACGCTGTGTTCTCCCTATACAGGCGTGTTCTGTACACACAACACAGGCAGGCTCGGATCTGTGATAAATCCTCTGCAATCATACAATGTGCGTGTTCTGCCTATTCAGGCGTGTTCTGTACACACAACACAGGCAAGCTCGCATCTGTGATAAATCCTCTGCAATCATACAATACGCCGTGTTCTCCTATACAGACGTGTTCTGTACACACGACACAGGCAGGCTCGGATCTGTGATAAACCCTCTGCAATCATACAATATGCTGTGTTCTCCCTATACAGGCCTGTTCTGTACACAGAACACAGGCAGGCTCGGATCTGTGATAAATACTCTGCAATCATACAATATGCGTGTTCTCCCTATACAGGCGTGTTCTGTACACACAACACAGGTAGGTTCGGATCTGTGATAAACCCTCTGCAATCATACAATATGCCGTGTTCTCCCTATACAGGCGTGTTCTGTACACACAACACAGGCAGGCTCGGATCTGTGATAAATCCTCTGCAATCATACAATACGCCGTGTTCTCCCTATACAGGCGTGTTCTGTACACACAACACAGGCAGGTTCGGATCTGTGATAAACCCTCTGCAATCATACAATATGCTGTGTTCTCCCTATACAGGCGTGTTCTATACACACAACACAGACAGGCTCGGATCTGTGATAAATCCCCTGCAATCATACAATATGCTGTGTTCTCCCTATACAGGCGTGTTCTGTACACACAACACAGGCAGGCTCAGATCTGTGATAAACTCTCTGCAATCATACAATATGCTGTGTTCTCCCTATACAGGCGTGTTCTGTACACACAACACAGGCAGGCTCGGATCTGAGATAAATCCTCTGCAATCATACAATACGCTGTGTTCTCCCTATACAGGCGTGTTCTGTACACACAACACAGGCAGGCTCGGATCTGTGATAAATCCTCTGCAATCATACAATGTGCGTGTTCTGCCTATTCAGGCGTGTTCTGTACACACAACACAGGCAAGCTCGCATCTGTGATAAATCCTCTGCAATCATACAATACGCTGTGTTCTCCCTATACAGGCGTGTTCTGTACACACAACACAGGCAGGCTCGGATCTGTGATAAATCCTCTGCAATCATACAATGTGCGTGTTCTGCCTATACAGGAATGTTCTGTACACACAACACAGGCAGGCTCGGAACTGTGATAAATCCCCTGCAATCATACAATATGCCGTGTTCTCCCTATACAGGCGTGTTCTGTACACACAACACAGACAGGCTTGGATCTGTGATAAATCCTCTACAATCATACAATATGCGTGTTCTCCCAATACAGGCGTGTTCTGTACAGACAACACAGACAGGCTCGGATCTGTGATAAATCCTCTGCAATCATACAATGTGCGTGTTCTCCCTATACAGGCGTGTTCTGTACACACAACACAGACAGGCTCGGATCTGAGATAAATCCTCTGCAATCATACAATACGCCGTGTTCTCCCTATACAGGCGTGTTCTGTACACACAACACAGACAGGCTCGGATCTGTGATAAATCCTCTGCAATCATACAATACGCTGTGTTCTCCCTATACAGGCGTGTTCTGTACACACAACACAGGCAGGCTCGGATCTGTGATAAATCCTCTGCAATCATACAATATGATGTGTTCTCCCTATACAGGCGTGTTCTGTACACACAACACAGGCAGGCTCGGATCTGTGATAAATCCTCTACAATCATACAATATGCCGTGTTCTCCCTATACAGGCGTGTTCTGTACACACAACACAGGCAGGCTCAGATCTGTGATAAACTCTCTGCAATCATACAATACGCCGTGTTCTCCCTATACAGGCGTGTTCTGTACACACAACACAGGCATGCTCGGATCTGAGATAAATCCTCTGCAATCATACAATACGCCGTGTTCTCCCTATACAGGCGTGTTCTGTACACACAACACAGGCAGGCTCGGATCTGTGATAAATCCTCTGCAATCATACAATGTGCGTGTTCTGCCTATACAGGCGTGTTCTGTACACACAACACAGGCAGGCTCTGATCTGTGATAAATCCTCTGCAATCATACAATATGCCGTGTTCTCCCTATACAGGCGTGTTCTGTACACACAACACAGACAGGCTCAGATCTGTGATAAATCCTCTGCAATCATACAATGTGCGTGTTCTCCCTATACAGGCGTGTTCTGTACACACAACACAGACAGGCTTGGATCTGAGATAAATCCTCTGCAATCATACAATATGCGTGTTCTCCCTATACAGGCGTGTTCTGTACACACAACACAGACAGGCTCGGATCTGAGATAAATCCTCTGCAATCATACAATACGCCGTGTTCTCCCTATACAGGTGTGTTCTGTACACACAACACAGACAGGCTCGGATCTGAGATAAATCCTCTGCAATCATACAATACGCCGTGTTCTCCCTATACAGGCGTGTTCTGTACACACAACACAGACAGGCTCGGATCTGAGATAAATCCTCTGCAATCATACAATACGCCGTGTTCTCCCTATACAGGCGTGTTCTGTACACACAACACAGGCAGGCTCGGATCTGTGATAAATCCTCTGCAATCATACAATGTGCGTGTTCTCCCTATACAGGCGTGTTCTGTACACACAACACAGGCAGGCTCGGATCTGTGATAAACCCTCTGCAATCATACAATATGCCGTGTTCTCCCTATACAGGCGTGTTCTGTACACACAACACAGATAGGCTCGGATCTGTGATAAACCCTCTGCAATCATACAATATGCGGTGTTCTCCCTATACAGGCGTGTTCTGTACACACAACACAGGCAGGCTCAGATCTGTGATAAATCCTCTGCTATCATACAATATGCCGTGTTCTCCCTATACAGGCGTGTTCTGTACACACAACACAGGCAGGCTCGGATCTGTGATAAATCCTCTGCAATCATACTAAATGCGTGTTCTCCCAATACAGGCGTGTTCTGTACACACAACACAGGCAGGCTCAGATCTGTGATAAATCCTCTGCAATCATACAATATGCCGTGTTCTCCCTATACAGGCGTGTTCTGTACACACAACACAGGCAGGCTCAGATCTGTGATAAATCCTCTACAATCATACAATATGCGTGTTCTCCCTATACAGGCGTGTTCTGTACACACAACACAGGCAGGCTCGGATCTGTGATAAATCCTCTACAATCATACAATATGCGTGTTCTCCCTATACAGGCGTGTTCTGTACACACAACACAGGCAGGCTCGGATCTGTGATAAATCCTCTACAATCATACAATATGCGTGTTCTCCCTATACAGGCGTGTTCTGTACACACAACACAGGCAGGCTCGGATCTGTGATAAATTCTAACGTAACCCAAACGGACTCTATGTTCGCCTCACTAACTTTTATTAGGCTAGATTTTATGCTATCTTTCACATACAGGGCCACCCCTCCCCCTTTCTTGCCTTCCCTGTCTTTTCTATATAAAGAGTACCCTGGTATTGCTATGTCCCAGTCATTTTTCTCATTATACCATGTCTCAGTAACAGCCACTAAATCTACACTATCAGTTGCCATTATTGCCACAAGTTCATGGATCTTATTCCCTAAACTGCGAGCATTTGTAGACATGACTCTAAGCTTATCATTTTTTAACACACTTGCTACAGGCACCTTCTGTCTTTGTTTTGGGAGACAATTGGATTGATGTTTTAACACCCTTTTGCCCCCCCCCCCCCCCCCCCACCTAGTTTAAATACATCCTAGCAAAACCTCTGAACTGCTCACTGAGAACATTTGTTCCCTTTTGAGAAAGATGCAAACCATCTTTTTTGTACAGTTTATTTCCATTCCAAATAGAGCTACCATGAGAAATAAAGCCAAATCCTTGCTCCCGACACCATTCACCAAGCCACAAGTTAAAGTCCCTAATACGCACCCGCCTGTTGTTCTGAGTGTTATGCACAGGCAGAACTTCAGAGAATGACAGTGTGGAAGCAACCTGGAAGCAACTTCCTTAACCTCTGAAACCTCATTGCAAGCCAATTAATTTGTCCCTAGATGGACAAGTACATCCAATTCCCCTTCCTGCTTTGCTTGCTTAACAATATTACAGATACGTCTCCTGTCTCTGTGAGCAGTAGCTCCGGGAATACATCTCACAAGACCACTATTGTCCAGCTCCACACCTCTTATGGTAGAATCCCCCAGCAACAACTGCTTTCTATTAGGCCTCACCATAGTCTCCGAGCCTGTCTCCACAACACCACTACCCTCAGTGCCTGTCTCCATAACACTACTATCCTCAGTACCTGAGCCTGTCTCCACAACACCACTACCGTCAGTGCCTGAGCCTGACTCCACAACACCACTACCCTCAGTGCCTGAGCCTGACTCCACAATACCACTACCCTCAGTGCCTGAGCCTATCTTTATAATACTTGCTGTCTGAGCTTGTCTCCATAGCACTAATACACTCTAAAAGTGCAGAAAATGAATTATGTAGCGCAACAGACTGTGCAATATGCCTTTTATCCACAGCTCTAAGTCTACCAGATCCTACAGTAATCCATCTGCCATTCCTAGTATGTCTCTGCGGCAGTGGCTTTGCAGCAGTTCCAGCCTGAGTTTGTTCACCAGATAATTTACAAATCGCAGACTTCAAAAATACAATCTCCAGCCTCAAGATAGAGAACTGTCTACAGATTAGACAACAACCAAACCTCCAAAATGTGAAACAAATGCATAACAACTATTACACTGAACTAAGTCTGCCATTTTAATGAGGTGAACAATTTAAATCAAACAAATCTAAAAAAAATAGTTTTTCTGTCCTCCTGAATACCTCAGATTACCTCTAGTTTATCTCCAGAATATCTCCAATCACACACCTAGAAGCAACACTCTCCAGAATATCTCCAACCACACACACTTAGAAGCAACACTCTCCAGAATATCTCCAACCACACACACTTAGAAGCAGCACTTACTAGCAACCAAGCTCTATTAGCCAAGCTATAATCTAACAGTTAGATATGTGTATGAATACACTCTATATACCATGATGAGTTGTAGCATTGAATACATTCAGGTAAAGGTTTCCTGATGCATTGATTTGTTTTGTTACAACCGCCTACATCTGGAGATTTTTTATTTAATAAAATGGGGAATTGAACAAACTGGAGCGTTTGGATGATTGATGAGCTGCAGGCCGGATACAATTCTTCTGTTGGGACCTATTACCATAGAAATAAACCTGCAGAGCACTTTACTAGAGCAGGTCACAAAATATTTTACTGAGAGCATTTAACACCGTATACCCAAGGAGTCTCTTGTGAAAATTAAATATTGGGGTAGTTTGTGACAAAGCTAAACTCTCACTGCTGTACAGGGGACTCACAAATAGAGCAGTCTACTGAATGGCATGTTTAATTGTTATATTTATTAAAGGCTCACTTAAGGTACCCAGACCACTTCCTCTCAATGAAGTAGTAACGGTGCAGTGCCCCTGGCGTTTTAGCCCTGCAATCTAAACCATTTCTATTTTGTAGAATGCAATGCTAAACACACCTGTAGTGACTGATCTGACCGCTACGACAGGGTGCTTTCACACTCATAACAGAGTTTGAATCAGTTATGTGATGTTGGAAGCAAACATGCCAAGTCGAATGAAAGCATTGGAAACAGAAAGTGACCAGGGTCCAGGATGACGTTAAAGGAAGAATGGGCGACAGCACTGAGTGGATGTTGGTGCTAGAAAAATGGTAAGTAAAACACTATAGAGTTAGAGTTAGACTGCAGTGAAACACACACAAGGATTCCTGAACCCTGTAGATAAAATACAACCAAAAAGAAACAGGGAAACCTAGCTCCAAGAAAGAGAACCCCAACAGTGCAATAATGCCAAGTATACACCTTTTCAGTGTTCCAATTGGATAACCTCAACAACAACAACAACAAAAAAACACAAAGTAGGACAAATAATCCTTCAATATGGTTAAAATATGTAAACAAATTAATAGAGGAAAAAAGACAAAAGAAAAACAAGCAATTTTACCTAAATGGAGTATACGAAAAAATAGAGAGCATAAGATATAACTTTTGATAGATAAATATTAAAATCGATGAAAAAGTATAGCTAAAAGTACTAGGAGAAAGGAGAAACTGTCTAATAATATGGCTCTTTGTCAAGTAGATCGGGCAGGTTGCGATAGTGGATATACCAATGTCAGTGTGAATACATTTGTAGCACCTCTTTGCGGACCTACTGATGCTAAGTTCATTCCTGTCCAGCATCTTAGGAGTTTTTTAATACAATGGAGACTCTGTGGCTCGTTACTTTTGTATATATTGTATATGCTTTATTTACTTCCATTTTGGTTTAACTTGGGGGGACGCAGGCAAGAGCAGGCATTTTGATAAGGGGTGCCCTCGAAGGCACAAGATTTAGGAATTACCTCTATTGCTTCTACCTATCATCTACCATTCACTAGACAGCGCATTACGATTTTGCTGATATTTTTTACCTTGTGACTATCACTTTGGCAACCTGTGTAGCTATATATTCCAATTTGCTAACTGCTACACGCTAGTAATCCCACATTGTTGCGAACTGAACGGCAGTTTAGTACATTGGAAGTCAAGGCATTTCACTTATCCTTGGCTATGCACAAAAAGAACGCTCAGAATAGTTTTACACGCTGTTACCATATCGGCACAATCGGTTATCCATTCATAGAATAAGTGACCGCTAATTCTCGGCACTAGTATGCCTATGTGTAGTTACTATTAGCAATTAGCACCCTATCCTTACTTATAGACGTTACATTTGTCTTATTTATCTATCTTTGTGTTAGGTGTATCCTATAACCCTATATCGCTCTCTCCTAGGTTTAGTCAGTAGTGGCATCTATATATCATACTGCTACGTTGTTTCTAGTACGGTATCAAGAGCATATTTCAACAGTGCTACAAATGTATTCACACTGACATTAGTATATCCACTATCGTAGCCTGCTTGACAAAGAGCCATATTATTAGACAGTTTCTCCTTTCTCCTAGTACTTTTAGCAATACTTTTTCATCGATTTTAATATTTATCTATTAAAAGCTATATCTTATGTTCTCTATTCTTTCAAATACTCCATATAGGTAAAATTGCATTTGTTTTTGTTTGTTTTTTTGTTTGTTTTTTCTCTATTGATGTTCACTATTTAGGGGTTACCCCCCCTTTTTTTCTGCTTTCTAGCTTTTGGTAATTATTTCCTGACTCTAGGTTAATCATTTTTTGTTACGTTTTTCTTTCAAATGTAAACAAATTAGTTCAATATTTTCATGGAGGACTCCCTCACATTTTGCAGAGCTACCATTGAGCTCTGCTGAATTGCACATGGACGGTATAATCCCCATCAATGGATCTGCAGTTCCAAATGTGAGGATTCCTCCCAAATGGATAAGGCCTCGCACAGTATAAGGGAAACACAGACAAGAGATGCTCCATTGGTGAAGTAGGTACTATTGGATCAATTTATAAAAGGAAGGATTGCACTTACAATGTTTAGAGCAGCACTTGCTCTAGTGGTATAAGGTTTGGGTGGTATAATCCCCACCTAAGGATATTGCAGATTTCGGGAAGCAAAACAGGAACATAGTAGGTATGTATTATTTATTTTTTACCATTTTTAAAACATATAAAAACAAATAAAAAGTTCAATAAACTATCAGGACCACACTTAATGTGTTTCTCCTTTCAAGGCTTCATCAGAAGTAATAGTAAAGTAAACTTTTTTATACTTACCCAATTATTTTATATTATTATTTTAGAATATATATATTATTTAAAAAATAATATTTTGTTACCAATGTATACTGTGTTTTTACCCAATTTCTAGTCTTAGCAAATCTTACAAGCAGAGCTACTATGTGTTTATCAAAGGTAACCTGAAGTCGTACATTGGCCTCACAAACTGGAACACACATTGCTTTAATGATTGTTAGATAACAAGGAATAGATTTCCTTTGTAGATCGAGTAGCCGGATTCGATAAAATTCATTTCTGTCCTGTGTCCCAGCAACTATATATACTCCTTAATAACCAAGATGTGATCAGTAGCTGCGCACGCAGTTTTGCGTTGCGGCTAATTTGGCCAGCTGGGATTTCGCTGCTTGTTTTCCTAAACATGAGATAGAGTTTGCAGTGAGGAAATAAATGATTATTAGGTTTGAGGCGGCCGGGGAGATTCTGTGTTTTTTTATGTCATCATTCTGGTGTGTGAATTTCAGCATTGATTTAAGATGTGACAATATACAGAGACCCTGTAATGTGTAACTCGATAAAACAATACGTTTTATAATAACGTGAACACCATTTAGAATAGAGACGGATGGGCGAGTTTACTTTCAACGGACTGTGGTATGGCCAGAATTTAAACATTGGTGGGACAATTCTAGTGACACCTTTATTTTTAGCTGCAATAATTCTTAAAATGTCAGCATAAAAAACACGGATATAAAATATGTTATATAAGAAATATAGGATGAGTACCCCAAGATATAAAACCTATGACAATGTAATACAAAAAGCCAAATATAACACCATGATTATATATTGACCATGATATCGTTCCATGATTAGTCACTAGTACCTGAATTTCTGGGAATACACAGGGAAGGTAAAGCCAAATAGATTCAATAAAACCAGGTGATTTGAAGAATCAAACAAACCTATAGGGTTATTGATTAAACAGTGATTTGTAGCCAACTGAACCCCAGATTACACAATTCACGTAAAAATGGCTGATTTGGGAAAAATTCTGCATCCCGGCCATAATCAGCACATTTTATGCTCAGTTTTGCGATTCTGATTTCAGTTAATTGCTTAGTGAATAAGTCAATATATAAATCTTAGGGGCTGCCGATTTTGTCTAAAGCTGCAGTTTAAACAGAGTTTGGAAACAGCTAACAGACAGCTCATTCTATCCGGTATAGCCACCCGCTGCTTGTGTAATGCAAACATAGTATTCTCTACACTTTTACCACCATTTGTAAACTACCTTCTAGCTATCATCCCAGTCCTGCCTGCTCACATGTTACAACAAACAGTAAAATAAATATATATGGAACATGGGGGGGTGGCTGCACTCACCTGAACATGCTTAAATGGAGTGCTGCTGGGGGCCATATTATACAATAAACAAGATCCAGCGCACTCTCCTATCTACTAAACAGCAACTTCAATGTTGACAGATTTTTTTTGGTTTTTAAAAGGTTTTTTTAAAAACACCTTATCTAGGCAAAAAATAATGGGATTTAGTTACATTATATGATCATACATTGCATAAGCCTGCCACAACGTCAATGTACCCCATCTTTGGCAGGTCCTACTCTCACAGTCTAATAAATATAGATGATATCGTTATTAAATGGAGAAATATATACTTTTACTGCCCCTCCTGTTTTCTCCCACTATTGTTCTCACCTATCTGTGAATAAAATTAAGATTTAGCCCCCTTGCCCTCAGCGTTTCTTTTCTGAATCATTTATCTCATCTTTTGGCCGAATTGAGAATATTGACATGTTTGGCATTGCGTGGTTCAGTTAGTCCTTGGACCAGGCATATTTCAGCTGAGAATTTAGGAATTCTGCAGAACAACTGATTGAACTGCATTTCAATCCAAGAGAATTCTCCAAGTTTCCCATAACTGTGTGACCACATGGTGCATAAACCTGATTAATATTTTATACGATTGCATCACATGCTGGCCCCTTACAAATATTACCTATTGTAGGTACGCGGGATATATTGTTTTAGCATGTTTATAAATTCATTGTTATATGTTAGCTATTACAGCAATTAAATATGTTTACCTTTTGATTTAGTTAGAATGTTTCCCATTGAAACAGAGAAGACGATAACAAGGGCTCAGCGAATTTTCAAGCTTGCCATTGTGGTCGACCACATCATAATAGGACTGAATAATCTCTGCTGTCTCCCATTTAGGTAACTCCTTACACCTATCTCTGTATAGTGCATCTTTTTATCTTAAAGAACATAAAAAAAAATGAACTTTGACAGTACATTTAAAGGGACACTATAGGCACCCAGAACGCTTCATCTTATTGAAGTGGTGCGGGAGCAATGTCCCTGTCATTATCCCTGCAATGTAAAATAGCAGAGTTTAACTTTGTCAGAGGAGAAGGAGTCTGGCACAGGGGGGCTATTATTAAATACGATCAGCACTGCAAGCAGCCAGTACCCGTGGTCATAAATATAAAAAATATAAACCTTTGTTTTAAACCGTCAGTTTTGAAAAAAAGATTTTTATCAAAACACCCCTAAAAAAATCAAGTAAGCAGTAATTGGACTTTATATGAAATAGCAGACAGACATAGGTTCGAAAATTGCGGTAAAAGTTACGATGTTTACCTGCTTCTAGAAATGCTGCTTGTTAGTGAGAGAATGTGAGGTCTGGCATTAAATCAATCTGGAAGTTGTATTCTGATTGACATTGTAGTGTTTCAGCACTTTACAAATCAGCTGGAGTTCAAATCCTGGTCAGTAACCAGAAAACCCACCGCCGACAATAATCTCGCTACTTGTGCGCTGTATAATGTAGACTTCCTGGGGCAAAAAAGTGTAAACTGGCATTTCACACATGAATTTATCTATAATTTATGTTCAATTCATAGCATTTGTGTTTAACTTATTGTAACGGACCGTTTTGCTCACCAGAGGTTAAAAACCGTTTAGGCGATATTCCCCTTTCCAGATGCACAGGCAACTCTACGAATCCTGGAAACAGCCGAACAGGAAAACCATACAAAAGGGTTACACTCCTGGCAGTCAGCATACAATCCAATTCCCCCAATAACGAGACGACACTTTGTTTTGAGGGTTAAGCAGAATCTGACTGTCCTGGCACATACAGTCTCTTTTATTCCCAATCCACAAACATAGTACTGCCCACAGGGTTTTACAGAACAACCAATCAATCCATACAATACACACAGACACTCCCACACGAAATCCTCCCCTCTGCCTGTGATATGATTACTGAACACAATGGGTAATCTCAGTATTACAGGCAGAGGAATACAGTTTTTACACAATATTTATAACTTCTAAAATATACATGTCACAAACATAAAACATACATTTTCATAAGCAGCATACTCCAAATACAAACATATGCCAAAATCATCCAAATTGGTCCATTGGTTCAAAAGATAGATCGAAGTCCTTTGTGACCAAATGAAGCATGGCTTTTCTGCCCAAAACCAGTTCCACAGAGTCTTCTATCCTGGAGATAATTGAGAAGTAATCCAATTATCTCCAAGGACAGAGGCAAAACTCCATTAGCCACATGGCAGACAAAGGACAATAAAAGACATAAAAATACATACTGTTACATTTATCACATAGAACATACACATTCTACCTAACCCCAGATAGCTTAGATCTGAGCGCACATTATTACCGGATGGCGCTCAGATCACATACATACAGTTCAATCGCCATGGAGCCAAAGTCTTTCATACAGTCTTTCAGTATACGGCTGGGCTCCATGGCATAGCTATCTGGGGTAGCATGGCTTTAACAGTCCGCATAAAGGCACAAATAAACCTTTCGGCAGGGAAAATAACAGGTTTGAACTGCAGGGCCATAGTCTAAAGGGAGCAGGCGAGCAACCAGGCTTCTCCAGTGCACAGTGGCGAGGTTGGTTCCGCCACACTTATTTCTCAATATTTTGCAGACATTTTGAAGTGGAAGAATGTGTTAGAGATTATACAACATCATCTTAACCTCCACTGTAAAAAAATATTTTACAAATTTTATCAAGGTTCTTTGTAAAGTGACAAATTGTCCAGGCCCTGGGGAGATAGCGCAGCTAAGCGGACAAGGGCACATGTATGAGTGTGGGGATAGATGTGTGTGATTGGTTGGGTATGAATGTGTGGGTGGGATTATGTTCTGTGTGAGTTAGTGGGGGGTGGTCTTAACTCAGTGCCACTTGGCATTCCGGACAGCAAACAGCTTCCCTCCCACCCGCCCCATGGGTTTGTTTCGTCGCAGCTAGCCGGGGGTATGTCCTTGCCAATTAAGTTTGAGGTGGTTATGTTAATTATGTGGAATGAAGTGAACACGTTTTCAGGTCTCAATCTCCCCTGCTCTAAAGTGTTAACCGTAGGTTACCTGGGATGTCGTGCCCACCAAGCGAGGAAAATGTCAGCTGGTGGTAAGCATTGAAAGGAAAAGGAGTTTATGCCGAGGGGGGAGGTGAGAGGATGTGGTACATAGGCTCATGGTCAGTTAATTGGCAAGGACGGTTGGGTTACACTGCATGACACTATGTGTTAAGTTATATATCTTAACTTATGGTTATTTATGTTTAACGTTTTGGTTACAGAAAAGAAGAGAGATTATTAAATAAATTATGGATGTGTTATACAGTAATTATCATATGGTATAATAAATGCTGTGGCCTGTTTCATCCATACCAAGTTGTCTGTCATTATTTGGGGGTGAATTGGGTTAGTTTATTATTATGCTGCATCGTGATTCCCCACTACGTACCTACATGAACTAAAGGGGATTTCAGATGTAAGGCCAAAGTAGCAGATTTGGAAAATGTAATCCGATTCCGCTATTTTGATCTAAAATTTGAACTACAGACAATTCTGATTTTACCACCTAGTTCTGCCCATGAGTGCCTGAAAGTGGCTAGATTGTCACACGCAGTAGGTGCAGCTAGCTAAGAATACATTGTTTTATAGATATATTGTTACATTTGCGTCAGAGCCCACAATTCTACAGACATAAACAAGTAGCCACTCGTCATATACCGTCAGATGTTTTTAGTTAAATAGTTGCAGTGAAAGCTCAGCCGTGCAATGTTTAATTCTGGCCATATTGTCCCTCTGCCCCTTCCATAATATTGATTTTTTTATATATCTGGATGCCCATTGTATTTACACATAAGCAAAGCATGATGGTAAAGTATGTGAATTAGTGCGGCCGTCTTAAAACGCGAGGCTTGCACTCATCCCCTTGTTTTCTCTTTGCAGATACTCTTGGGTATTTAATGGCTGGAATTAAGAGCATCAATTAGTAATTCCTGCGGTTTCTATGGGATACTGTAATTAATTGACTCTAATTCTAGCAGTGAGGTAACATTAGGCCAGGAGGCTCAATCTCATTGCAATCAAAAGGGCTGGGGTCACAAATCTATCTGCAAAACAAAAATTAGTTTCCTCTAAAAGTCACATTTACCATTTCTCAATAGGCAGATTCCAAAACCAGTAAGTGAAATGAGCAATGTTCTGACAACTGAACCACAAAGATATTTAAGTAAAATGTGCTGCTGTCAGAACAATGCCATTCCTCCTAAGTGCCCCTATAAAGGAGGGACAGTACCTATTTTGAGCCCAAGTCTTTCTGTTCCTCTTTTCTCTCCTAATGTCCCTCTTTTCTATGAGCTCCATATTGTTGGTGTGTCAGAGTGTATAACAGAGCTCCACAGCAATAATACTCCCAGTAATGTGTCTGAGTGTATAACAGAGCCCCACAGCAATAATACTCCCAGTAATGTGTCTGAGTGTATAACAGAGCTCCACAGCGATAATACTCCCAGTAATGTGTCTGGGTGTATAACAGAGCTCCACAGCAATAATACTCCCAGTAATGTGTCTGAGTGTATAACCAAGCTCCACAGCAATAATACTCCCAGTAATGTGTCTGAGTGTATAACAGAGCTCCACAGCAATAATACTCCCAGTAATGTGTCTGAGTGTATAACAGAGCTCCACAGCAATAATACTCCCAGTAATGTGTCTGAGTATATAACAGAGCTCCGCAGTAATAATACTCCCATTAATGTGTCTGAGTATATAACAGAGCTCCGCAGTAATAATACTCCCAGTAATGTGTCTGAGTATATAACAGAGCTCCGCAGTAATAATACTCCCAGTAATGTGTCTGAGTGTATAACAGAGCCCCACAGCAATAATACTCCCAGTAATGTGTCTGCGTGTATAACAGCTCCACAACAATAATACTCCCAGTAATGTGTCTGAGTGTATAACAGAGCCCCACAGCAATAATGCTCCCAGTAATGTGTCTGAGTGTATAACAGAGCTCCACAGCAATAATACTCCCAGTAATGTGTCTGAGTGTATAACAGCTCCACAACAATAATACTCCCAGTAATGTGTCTGAGTGTATAACAGAGCCCCACAGCAATAATGCTCCCAGTAATGTGTCTGAGTGTATAACAGAGCTCCACAGCAATAATACTCCCAGTAATGTGTCTGAGTGTATAACAGAGCTCCACAGCAATAATACTCCCAGTAATGTGTCTGAGTGTATAACAGAGCTCCACAGCAATAATACTCCCAGTAATGTGTCTGAGTGTATAACAGAGCTCCACAGCAATAATACTCCCAGTAATGTGTCTGAGTGTATAACAGAGCCCCACAGCAATAATAATCCCAGTAATGTGTCTGAGTGTATAACAGAGCTCCACAGTAATAATACTCCCAGTAATGTGTCCGAGTGTACAACAGAGCTCCACAGTAATAATACTCCCAGTAATGTGTCTGAGTGTATAACAGAGCTCCACAGCAATAATACTCCCAGTAATGTGTCTGAGTGTATAACAGAGCTCCACAGCAATAATACTCCCAGTAATGTGTCTGAATGTATAACAGAGCTCCACAGTAATAATACTCCCAGTAATGTGTCTGAGTGTATAACAGAGCTCCACAGCAATAATACTCCCAGTAATGTGTCTGAGTGTATCACAGAGCCCCACAGCAATAATACTCCCAGTAATGTGTCTGAGTGTATAACAGAACTCCACAGCAATAATAGGATTCTTAGGAAGGCCCCTTGTGGGAGTGGAGTGAGAGTGTAAAAGAGGTTGGCCCAGTATAGATAGGCAGCCATTTTAGTGACAATCACTTTTAATCTGCTTACCTGGCCCAAGTTGTCCCTCCCACTCTCCCATGTAAAGGGATAGGGAGTGTTAGCTCCCGTTTGGTCACAGCGGCGGGGCTAGAGAGAGAAATGTTAGGGGACAAACAGGCTCTGGGGTAGTGTAAATATAATTGGGCAGATAGGCTGCTGGTGAAGAGTTTGGTTAAACGGTTCGTTATGAACCTTGGTAGGTTTCGAGCTCGGTGGTGGCTCAGAATCTGGTGGGTGATAGGGGTGTCTGGGTATGCCCCTACCGTGGTTATTTAACAAAGTGTGGCACTGATATTATGTTGATGATGTTTGTTATTATGGTTATTTATGTTATTTATATTTACAGAAAGAATGGGTCATTGCCTTTTATTTTGGGGACATATGATGTTATATGGCGGGATGGGGGCTGGGCAATGACTTTAATTTATTGTTATCAACATTAATAAAGCTGTGGACATATTGACCCATACATCAGTGTCAGTGTGTTTTTAGGGTAAGTTTGGGGGGGAATTCCACCTGCCCATATGGCACCTGTCAAGACCTTGCAAAATGGAGGCCTCTCAGATTATTTCTCAATATGTCTATCTGCGCCATACCCCGCACCTGCTGCTAAAAACACCCATTTTCACATAATAGTTTATTCACTAAACAGGAACAGCGGCAGATTGGTAAAAAAAAAATCCCATTTTAGGAGAGGAAAATCTGATGGTAAATGCTACCAGTTCAGCTAGTTCTCTTTATTATTTGCAATTCGCCACGATTCGCTGATTAGTGAATAAACCAACTAAGTTTAGAAGGTATTAGAGAATTTACATCAATTTCAAAATAAAAACACAGATCTTCACACTGCAGATGAGGCCGTGAGTCCCTGGAGGGCTGCTCAATATAAAAAAAATAACCATTCATCTTAAAAAGCCCACTTTGTTCTAAAACACTATAGAAGAGAAATATCTATTTCTTTCTTTAGTTTAATGGGTTTTTAGTTTCTCAAATTCCGGTTTTAATAAGGGGCACTTACACAATGCATACAGAAAGGTTGGGCAAGGTCAAATCTAAACCTGCAATGTTTCTTTTCTTAAGTCTCCTTAGTAATGATACAACAACAAGCTTGTTTATAGTGCGTGTCTGCGGCCCATAATCTTGCACCCCCCGCCCCACCCCCCCCATTATTATCTACTCCTGCTGACTTGTGGTAATTACAGTCCCTTCTCTGGAATGGAAAGATAAGTTGGTAATCTTTACTGAGACCTTTCTATCTGTGATCCAAGATGTTCCAAGCTAGAAATTTAGAGTTTATGGCAATAAATCTACGTTGGAACCTGGTGTGCCCTGACGATATATATCATGATCTGCTTTTTGGGATAAGGACAGGTAAAAGCAATGTATGTGTACAGACTGGTGGTGTGTGCGTGTATAAGAGTGCAGGCGTGTTTGTTGGTGTGTGCGTATATGAATATGTGTGTTTGTTCAAGTGTCTTTAGGACAGGACAAAGGGTAAGCCCCCCTAAAGAAAAACACCAACTAATAAACTAATAATAAAATATACTTAATGTTTCTTTCTTCTCTAGACCTATAGATGGTTGCAGTAAATGAAGTTGTTAAATACGTGTTTATCAGAATATAAAGTCAACTACCAATCTGTCAGTGACAATGCATGCTTTAGCTAACAAGCGAAACCCATGTGGGATACGGCTGTGGAATCTAAAAAGAACAGACAAAACATAATGTGCACTGTGCAAAAATGCACTCACAAGATGTAGACGTTTTATGCGCTCAAAGGGTGCCTCCCCCGATGTAAATGGGGGGCTATGGATCGCTCTCCGCTATCTGCAGGATAGCATGACAGATGCATAGTCACCATATGGGCAGGTGAAATCAGGATTAACATGAAGTATGATGGTACATAGCATATTGCTGATGACTACCCACCATAAAATATACCATCTGAACAAAAACCTATATTTTTACCGGCGGGGAAGCTACTCAGCTTCTCTAAGCTTTTGTCCATTCTCAGAGTCTCATATTCTTTGTTTTTGTTGTAATCCTTGACCTTAAAGGGCACTCGAAGCACCAAAACAACTTTATCTTAATAGAGCAGTTTTAGTGTATAGATAGAAACATAGACATAGAAACATAGAATGTGACGGCAGATAAGAACCATTCGGCCCATCTAGTCTGCCCAATTTTCTAAATACTTTCATTAGTCCCTGGCCTTATCTTATAGTTAGGATAGCCTTATGCCTATCCCACGCATGCTTAAACTCCTTTACTGCAGATCAGGCCCCTGCATTCTCACTGCTCAATTCTCTGCCATTTAGGAGTTAAATCACTTTTGTTTCTGTTTATGCAGCCCTAGCCACACCTCCCCTGGCTGTGACTGACACAGCCTGCATTAAACAAAATGGTTTCAAATGAATTGGCAATAAGTTGCCTTGAGAGAGCTCCCACTCATCGCCAATATTTGGGCACGCACGTTCTACTGATGCACTTACTTTACAAGACAAACCTCTTAAGTATTATTGACTATAAACTAAACATTACTGTCCCTTTAACGGCTGCTCAAGAATTCCATTATTGCATTATTTAACCCAATGTGTCCCACGAGTCTCAACTCATAAAAATACGCTAATGTCCTTTTTCAATATTAATAACCATGTATTTTATCTGTTACCGTAAGAAGCATGAAATAAAATACTCTGCATAGTAACCAATTCCTTCCCAGGTATATTACATCAAAGTGTTCCAAATATCCAAATTACGATTATTTTAGAAGGGAGACTGTAGCCAATATAGTCACAGGATTGGTAAAGATTCTGGGAGTGCGGATAGGGAATCCCATGCTATTCAGACACTGTTAATATGGAATTAATGGCTGTAGGTTTGTGAAATAATGGAGTCATTGTTAGCAGATAAGTATATTGACAAACTGTTTACATTGTTCAATCATCTTTATAATTTGCATTATTGTTTAAGGTCAAATTAACATGTCATAGGGACTAACAATGCTGCAGCTCTAAGCCAAACGCCCATGGAATTGGCACATTAATCCCCCCAAAACCACTATCCTTCACACGCCCTTAGGAGGGATGTAGGAAAACAAAGCTCTTGTGGACTGGCTATAAAATAGTTGCCGTAAAGTTGACTTTGCGCACTGTGTACAATGTACCATGTCCCCTTTCTGCTACTCACTACATCCACCTCTTTCTCTGTCCCAGACTGTACCACGAGCAGAGGCGTAACTAGAAACCATGGGGCCCAGGTGCGAAAATTACCCTGGGCCCCCCCCCCCCCCCATACGTCTAACCCTCCCCCCAGCCCCTTAGCCCCTCCATGCGTCTCATTCACAACCCACAGGGTAAGTGTGGCATGGTTGGGGGGTTGAGTATGAGAGAAATGGAGCGGCTAATAAAATAGGGTGAGTGTTGCAGGGTGAAAGGGGGCGAGTGGAGAAAGTGTGTGACAGGATTGGAGGGTTAGTGTGACAGTGTGAGAGGATGCAAGTGTAATGGGGTGAATATGGCAGAGCAATGGGTGGTGAGTATGGCATGGGTGAGTGACAGGATTGGGGGGTGAGTGTGAAAGTGTGAGAGAAGGCGAGTGTAATGGGGTGAATATGGCATGGGTGAGTGACAGGATTGGGGGGTTAGTGTGACAGTGTGAGAGGAAGCAAGTGTAATGGGGTGGATATGGCAGAGCAATGGGTGGTGAGTATGGCATGGGTGAGTGACAGGATTGGGGGGTGAGTGTGACAGTGTGAGAGAGGGCGAGTGTAATGGGGTGGATATGGCAGAGCAATGGGTGGTGAGTATGGCATGGGTGAGTGACAGGATTGGTGGAGTTATTGTGAGTGTGGCAGTTTGAAGGGGGTGGCAGTGTGTGGTGGGGTGACAGGTACACAGACACACCCGTGCATAAACTGACACACATGCAGATATACAAACACACTGACATACATGCAGATACACACCATATAACACATACAGATACACAGAGATACACACACTGACACACATGCAAATGCAGAAACACAAACTAACACAAAGATACATATATGCATGCAGACACACGTGCAGATACACTTACACACAGAGACACTCACACATACAGAGACATACACACACAGAGACACACATACATACAGAGACATACATAAATACAGAGCCATACACACATACATACAGACATGGGCGTAGGAACCAGGGGGGATGGGGGGGAAGCATCCCCCCCAGCAAATCATGAGGGGGGGACAGGTTATGGGGAAATCCCCCCCCAGATCCGCCGGCCCCCCTCATGCTGCAGTCGCCCGAGCGCTCTGTAGAGAGCCTCAGGCGGCTGCAGCTTTGCCTGGGCTGGTGCGTCCATGAGGGCGCACCGCCCGGGCTCAGCATGAGGAGAGGGGCTGACAGGAGCTAAGCGCTCAGCGCTCCCTCCTGTCACTCCCTCACTGTAGCGTGGCCGAGCCCTGTATGGTCCGCGGGTACAGGGAGCATCTGTCTCCTGTACCCAGCCGGACTAAAAGGAAGTGCACACTGAGTGTGCACTTCCTTTTAGTCCGGCCGGTTACAGGAAACAAAAGCTCCCTGTACCCACGGACCATACAGGGCTCGGCCACGCTACAACAGAGGTAGGGGAGGGGGAGGAAGAGAGTAGGGAGGGAGGGAGGGAGGGGGGGAGAAAAAAGAGAGTGACAAGGGAGGGAGGGGGGGAGAAAAAAGAGAGTGACAAGGGAGGGAGGGGGGGAGAAAAAAAAGATAGTGACAAGGGAGGGAGGGGGAGAAAAAAGAGAGTGACAAGGGAGGGGGAGAAAGAGTGACAAGGGAGGGAGGGAGGGGGAGAAAGAGTGACAAGGGAGGGAGGGAGGGGGAGAAAGAGAGTGACAAGGGAGGGAGGGAGGGGGAGAAAGAATGACGAGGGAGGGGGAGAAAGAGAGTGACAAGGGAGGGAGGGAGGGGGAGAAAGAAAGTGACAAAGGAGGGAGGGGGAGAAAGAAAGTGACAAGGGAGGGAGGGAGGGGGAGAAAGAGAGTGACAGGGGAGGGAGGGAGGGGGAGAAAGAGAGTGGGGAGGGAGGGAGGGGGAGAAAGAGAGTGACAAGGGAGGGAGAAAGAGAGTGACAAGGGAGGGAGGGGGAGAAAGAGAGTGACAAGGGAGGGAGGGGGAGAAAGAGAGTGACAAGGGAGGGAGGGGGGAGAAAGAGAGTGACAAGGGAGGGAGAGAGATTGACATCCATTACACACACACACACACACACAATCACACAATCATGCAACCCCTACACACACAGAAACACACAATGCATTCCTTACACACAATGCATTCCCACGCTGACTGCCTCTTCTCCTCTCCTTCCTAACCCTAACACTGAGTGTGCACTTCCTTTTAGTCCGGCCGGTTACAGGAAACAAAAGCTCCCTGTACCCACGGACCATACAGGGCTCGGCCACGCTACAACAGAGGTAGGGGAGGGGGAGGAAGAGAGTAGGGAGGGAGGGAGGGAGGGGGGGAGAAAAAAGAGAGTGACAAGGGAGGGAGGGGGGGAGAAAAAAGAGAGTGACAAGGGAGGGAGGGGGGGAGAAAAAAAAGATAGTGACAAGGGAGGGAGGGGGAGAAAAAAGAGAGTGACAAGGGAGGGGGAGAAAGAGTGACAAGGGAGGGAGGGAGGGGGAGAAAGAGTGACAAGGGAGGGAGGGAGGGGGAGAAAGAGAGTGACAAGGGAGAGAGGGAGGGGGAGAAAGAATGACGAGGGAGGGGGAGAAAGAGAGTGACAAGGGAGGGAGGGAGGGAGGGAGGGGGAGAAAGAAAGTGACAAAGGAGGGAGGGGGAGAAAGAAAGTGACAAGGGAGGGAGGGAGGGGGAGAAAGAGAGTGACAGGGGAGGGAGGGAGGGGGAGAAAGAGAGTGGGGAGGGAGGGGAGAAAGAGAGTGACAAGGGAGGGAGAAAGAGAGTGACAAGGGAGGGAGGGGGAAAAAGAGAGTGACAAGGGAGGGAGGGGGAGAAAGAGAGTGACAAGGGAGGGAGGGGGGAGAAAGAGAGTGACAAGGGAGGGAGAGAGATTGACATCCATTACACACACACACACACACACACAATCACACAATCATGCAACCCCTACACACACAGAAACACACAATGCATTCCTTACACACAATGCATTCCCACACTGACTGCCTCTTCTCCTCTCCTTCCTCTCACTCAGTATAACTAACTGTAACCTAACCTACACAGTGCACCTAACGTGTGTGGGAGCCTGGAGTGTCCCTTTAATAATATAAACCCACCCAGTATAACTAACTGTAACCTAACCTACACAGTGCATATAACGTGTGTGGGAGCCTGGAATGTCCCTTTAATAATATAAACCCACCCAGTATAACTAACTGTAACCTAACTTACACAGTGCACCTAACGTGTGTGGGAGCCTGGAGTGTACCTTTAATAATATAAACCCACCCAGTATAACTAACTGTAACCTAACCTACACAGTGCATATAACGTGTGTGGGAGCCTGGAGTGTCCCTTTAATAATATAAACCCACCCAGTATAACTAACTGTAACCTAACTTACACAGTGCACCTAACATGTGTGGGAGCCTGGAGTGTCCCTTTAAAGGGACATTGTAGATACTATAACCATTTTATCTCATTGAAGTGGTTATAGGGCTTTTAGTCCTTTTACTGTGAAAACATTTTTCGAGCAGCTTAACACTAAATACGGGTCTTTGGCCACCAATAGCCCAAGAAGCACAGTATTTATGGACTTCTGTGGACTCTTATTTAGCATTAAAACATTAAAATATGATCGAATGCTGAATGGAAGGGCAGCGCAATGGGATTCCAGACACTATAAGCACTGCGATGAGAGGAAGCTGTTACAGTGACTATAGTGCACATTAAATGATTTTATTGATGAAACAGAGTGCAGAGAAATACACAAATCAAGGAGCACTATGCAGCCAATCAGAAACAGATCTGTCTGCTGCTCAACACCCATTGGCTAATTCTAGTTCTAATTTGGAATCCTGAAATGCTCAGACAGTTCTATATTTACAAAGAAAGAAAAACAAAGACACCCGAGGAATGCCACGATTAATAAAGAGGTTCTCCAGACTGGCATGACGTTCCACAATGGAAGACAGAGAAGATATAATAACGCTTATCTCTGGCAGCACGATGGAAGAGACCATGCACTTGCTCTCTATCTGTTCTCTCTCTCTCTGCATTTTGCAGCTATTGTAGCGTCTGCATTAAATATGGATATTATTTTGACAGCCCTCATTCTGGCAGCGAAGGAGTTTCCTGCATTGAAGAACATTTTGTATTTGCTTGTTTGACTCCTGAATTCCGCTGTGGGAACATCACTTTAGCTTTCCAAACACCCACAAACAATTATATTAGCATAAAACTCCAGGCCTCCGTCTCCCCTGGGATCGGAGAAAGCAGTCTCTGCTTCTCACTTGGTTTAAAAGCAGGGAAACATAAAATAATTCATACAGTGTATATACCATGTTTTATAGAACTTAATGCCAGCCCGAGAAGGAATGGAAAGGTAAAGTGAAATGGAGATACATTAAGTAGAATATTAGCAGTTATAATATGTCTAAGAATGCTCCTTGACTGGAGATAGGAAAGATGTTCACACTGGGCTAATTGGAGAGGACAGTGGAATCTGGGGTGAGAACTTTGTGCTGCTGAATAAGTAAATTGAGTTTTAGGGCTGTTTTCGCCCAGTAAAATCAATAGTTGAGTTAGTTGGCAAATAGACTTGTAGATTCGGTTCAGTTGGGTGTCAGTTCGAATTTCTGAAATCCAGATTCTGAATAAAGTGAATAGCATGGCATCGTAGCCGTTTTGGTTGATACAGACTTTGGATGGCAGTGAAATTTGTTATTAACCACTGCCTTTCACACCATCTTTGTCAGGATACATTAAATGCCCAACATGCAGAACGTAAGTAACAAAGAAAATAAAATAAAGAATCCAAAATGTGTTAAAAGACCATCGAATAGCCGCATTTAACACTACAAGGAAGAAAGCAGGCCGAGGTCAGGAAAGCAGTTTACAAAGGGAATCTAAATAAATAGCAGCTAAACACCAGTAAGGGTAACCAACAAATAGTAAAGAATAAAAAGTGTAGCACTTATAGAGAGGCAATTATTACCTTTAAAATATCTAACCGGGTACTTCGAATTATGTAACACTCCGGATGGAAAACTTTTTATTATGTAACACTTTTTATTCGTTGCTGGAGACATGTAGGAAGAGCTAGCGGCATTCCAATCCAGCTGAACAACGTGCGCCCACCGGGTCCGAGACCGCTCTACGATAGGAGTGGAGCCAGCTGGCACCGTGACAATCTTTGAATACCTTATTTACTGTTTGAAAGTTGTTTTCTTGTTGGTGGGACACTATAGAAAACTTTTTTATCTTCATTTTAGGGCAACTTGCCTGGCAATATTTAGGTTGAATTTCTTCTAACCAAACCAAACTTTTGAACTAAAAGTTTTAGCAAAAATTCTCCAGAACCAAAAATCTTTGAAATCCGAACCAAATAAATTTGAGAGAAGCAAACATGTTTCACCGTGCACACGTCCATTGGCTGTAAGCTGACCATTACTTGTTGGAGCATGGTGGACTGCTAGATCAGAATTGTATTGTTGAATTGGTGATGGGGCTATTGTACCAGTGTCCTGCAATGTTACTTTATTAAACTAGACTAAGGTGAATGATTGGTTAAATAATTTAAGCTATTGGGCTATTGAGTTATTCAGTTGTTATGATGAGTCATCACCACTGGCGGAACTACCGCGTTCGCAGCCATCATTTTGGTGCGGCACTGACCGCTCGGAAAACCCCCCGGAGCCGCGTTGAAGGAGCCCATTGGGTGGCCCATGCTCTTGGGGCCACCCGATGGCAATGGATTTCCTGGGGCCTGGTCAGCGCTGCGAGGAAGCCGTCACTTCCTCCCAGCCAACTGAGCGCCGCCTAGGAGGAGAGGAGGGAGTCAGAGTGGGAGCTCTGACTTCCCTCAGCATGAGGATGTCACTGGACCCCAGGTAAGTCACTAAATTATTTTAACAGTTTTTATGTGTGTGTGTGTGTGTGATAGAGAATGCCTGTATCGGTATATCTGGGTGAGTCTGTAAATCTGTGTGTGTGTCTGTCTGTGTGTGTGTGTGTCTGTATGTGTATGTCTATGTGTGTTTATGTATATCTGTATGTGTGTGTGTCTGTATGTGTGTGTGTCTGTATGTGTGTGTGTCTGTATGTCTGTGTGTTTGTGTCTGTATGTCTGTGTGTTTGTGTCTGTATGTCTTTGTGTGTCTGCATGTGTGTGTCTGTCCGACTAAATGTGTGTCTGTGTGTATGTGTGTATCTGCATGTATGTGTGTATGTATGTCTGTACATTTGTCTGTATGTGTGTGTGTATGTATGTGTGTGTGTGTATGTGTGTCTGTATGTACGTACGTATGTACGTGCCTATGTGTGTCTGTATGTATGGGTCTCTGTGTGTTTGTGTGTGTTTGTATGCATGTGTCTGTATATGTGTTTGTATGTGTTTCTGTGTGTGTCTACATGTATGTGTGCCTGTATGTGTGTGTCTGCATGTGTATCTGTATCTACTTTTTAGAACCTTCCATCAATTATTTATCCTTGACTCCCTTAGTCAGATGTCTTTTCTTTTTGCCTCATTATCTATAATATTCAATGATCCTACTTTGATTGCTGAAGATAAGGTTTTCATTAGAAATTTGCAAAAATGTTTTAATGTTCCTTTTCACCATATTCATGGTTACCACGACCGCTCCGTCTCCACCTTCTTCCTCTCACTCTCATACCAGATCTCCCCATTATCTCTCTTTGTCATTGTATCCTTCTTGCTCCTTCCAATCTCCACCACATCCTCTCACTTTCATCTTTCCTATACCTACCCGCTCACTTTTCTTCTGTCTGTTTCAGACACTTTTATTTCCATTTATCATCTCAAACTTTGCCACTACTCTTCCTTCGCAGCTTGCATCTCCTTCCTTCCAAATTCTTCCCTCTTATCTTCCTCCTTCCACCATCCCTGTATCATTCAATCATTGTCACATCTTTTTTTTTTCCATTTTATCTCCCATCTCTGTCTTATAGCCTCAGCTTGTTTGATTTCCACTCCCCACCCTCCTGCCCAACACTACACCCTCTTATCCCTTTCCTCGCCCTACGCATCTCCCTCATTCAATCGTTCCTGATGTTGATATGCCTGTCCTATACATTACGAAGTGCAAATTGGCGTTTAATGCAAATGTAGTTTGGGTGCCTAGAGAACTCTGTGCAGATGATTAGATATGCAAAGCGAATTAAGAACCGAGCGGTCATTTATATACACTGATTTATATTCTGCGCGGCCCGCCTTATCTTCCCAGGAAAGGAGGTCGTGTATTTAACTGTGTCATACCTAATCAGTTCATGAATACTAACAAGTCAGGACTAAAAAGGATCTCTTCTGAAATGCTCCAAACAAAACAAACAGCCTTATCACTTTATAACTGGATACATACCTTAACTGCCACTTATCTCTAATATTTAAAGGCAACACTTTAAATATATTCCTTCCACTTTTTCATCACAATTTAGTTTTTGTCTTACAGTTAGGAGCTCCATAAAACAAATTGTGCTTAAGGTGTATTAACCAAATCTATAAAAAAAGATTTTGGTTAAAGATAAATGCGACTTTATCTGTTATGTGAAAAGGTTTAGCAAAATCATACTGATTCGCTGTGCAATAGCCAACTATTTTAAAGTATCTACACTCAGAGTTGGATTTCCAAGTTACTAAATTCTGTTTTCTCCCCAGATGTAAAGGGAAGCGTCTTCAATCTCTCCAGTCCTCGTTCAAGACACCACCACAATAAGAGATTATATTTTTCATTTTTTATAGTTTTTTCTCGTCTTATGGGTAAAGCTTATATTCACAAACCTATCCAGTGAATTCAATATATCCATCTGGGCCACAAATCCATCTCATTAAATTCTACACTTTGTATAATTATTTTTCTTGCTGTTCAATATAATTAAACTTCCAATTATTTGCATGTGCTGTATGTGATGGACCGCCTGGCAACCCGACTGGGTGCCCCCGCCAATCGATGCTTCCTAGTGCTCACTGAGTAGTCCAAGCACTCCACTAGACACCATACCACCATAAACCCCACAGCCAGCGTTACAGCTTGGTTGAGGTCTCGCTGTCCTCCACCCACCCTGGACCCAAGACCAGGAGCCAGTTTCCAGTGGGTAGACCTCTCCCAATCTAGAGAGTAAAGCAGGATAGCTCTTACAAGAGCTAGTGATTATAATCCAAGGGAGTATAGTGATATAGCAAACCCCAGAGTGAATATAGCTGTTCCCTCCACACATGAGACAAGGCTCTATATTGAGGGTGAAGAGGAACTCTTTAATGGCAGCCACAGCTGACCTTATATGGAAGTCCCCATGCAAGGGGTTTTCAATAACATATTCCAGGGGCATTCCCCACTGGACCTGAGAGGGGACTGCGACAAAGTACACACTGTAATAACATTGGCTCTCAGGTCCAGGACACTCCCACACAAAACAAAATAATGAGGGATAATTGAATCAGGAACTGTACTAAACTCAATTATCTCCAGGCACAGAAAACATAGATTTACAATAACCCGAAAGTACCCCAAAACAGATGGAAACGCCACAAATGTCATATTCCCTGGTGGCCCCGATCTGTGGGATCAACATATCTAAAAATCACCGAGATCGGTTCAGGGGTTTGGGATTTCCATGGAAATCATAATTTTGACCGACCGTATTGTTCTATGCCCAAAACAGTTCTAAGGAATCTGGGCTAATGGTCAGTCTCGCATACTGGAGTACAAGCGTACATAAATCATATGAACGGAGGCTTTTAAAGTGCATTTAGCAAGGTATATTGCAGGGCCCATAGTCCTGAGGCAGGGGACTGGCAATCAGGCACCTCCAAGATCCCGTGACGAGCTTCAGTTCATCACACTGTAAAATGTAAAATGTCTTAACACTCGAACATAGACACACAGACGTTTCACTGCTGTCTACAGTGTTATAAAAACATGGATATGTCTCATAATCATTAGCATAATTGTCACACTGAATTGAATTGCTTCAAGTTATTTCACAAAAAGAGCTAAAGGTTTCCCAAACATTACACAAACTGGTCATCTTTATGAAAAGTAAATGCCACCACTAGTTGGCCAATCAAGCCATTAACCAAAAGTCATTTATAATTCAGTTAGAGTAGACTCACCAAAGATTGATGCTTGACAGCCCTGATGAATCTGAATATGACCTCCATATAACTGTAACATTAATGTGAAGTAGGCAATAGGTTTGTAACAAATAGCACATACATACTCAATTACATTCCAAAATACATGAGAGAAAATAATGCTGAGATTTTTCATTCTGGAAAGGGTAAAAGAAACAATTTCTAAAGTTCTGGGACTTCAATGACCCACAGTGAGAGGCATAATATCCACATAAATATAACTTGAAAAAATAATGAATCTTACCAGTAGAGGCCAGTCTGCCAAACTCCCCCAGCGGCACAGCAATGACTCACGGTAAAAACACAAAAATACCAAAGACAACATCCAACGGACAGCACAATCTATGAATCCTGATCTAATAATCAGAAAGAAACTGAGTAAAAACCTATTGGAAACTTGCAAGGTAGAAATCCCTGCTAATTTAGAGAAATATTACTATAACGTTCACATTACCCAAATCAATCAATGTCAATGTCCACCAGGCCTTCTGGGGTAATGTTCAGTGGACAGACACACCAACAGTGGAACATACAATTTGTCTGGCATGAAGCAAACATAGCATGTCACAGTAAGAGCATCATGCCAAAATTACAATCTGGTTAATGAAAGCGTGATGGTGTGGGGAGCTACGCTGCCTTTAGGGCTGGTAGACTTGCTGTCTTTGAAGGAACCATGAATTTTGCTGTCTATTCACTCAACGATGGACATGTTTAGGTGAGCAGGTGATTCAACATTCCACCTGAATTGCCAAAAAATTAGATGATTATTGGGGAAAAAAATCTGATGAATGGCTAGTAGACAATTACTAAATGTGTATTTTATTCACAGATCAAGGGGAAAAAATAAAGAGCATTTAAAAAGATCAATCTCTAATTTAATAAATATAGAATATATAAATATCAAGATTTTTTATACTGCTCTGCTTATTTTTTACTCTGTCTCTTACTTTTTCTCACCAACCAAACCAGATGATCCTATCAGTGTACCGCAACATACATAAAGAATATTACAATATGTATATATTTTGCAACACACTGATTGGCCCATTTTCACACACTCTTCTGTTCTACTCATTCAGTTTCTGAATTGGAATCTCAGTTCCAAAATTCTGCTAAGCCGAAATGGTTTGGCTGACCTTAATTTCCTTACGGTGCAAGTCTATTCTCCATACCTAATAAAGACATAGCTGTAACCATTGCTAATAGTTATCATCCAATCAAACCAAACCTCTAACAACCATTAATGGTTATCATCCAATCAAACAAAACCTCTAACAACCGCTAATGGTTATTATCCAATCAAACCGAACCTCTAACAACCGCTAATGGTTATCATCCAATCAAACCGAACCTCTAAAAAACGCTAATGGTTATCATCCAATCAAACCAAACCTCTTACAACCGCTAATGGTTATCATCCAATCAAACCAAACCTGTAACAACCGCTAATGGTTATCATCCAATCAAACAAAACCTATAACAACCGCTAATGCTTATCATCCAATCAAACCGAACCTGCAACAACCGCTACTGGTTATCATCCAATCAAGCCAAACCTGTAACAACTGCTAATGGTTATCATCCAATCAAACCAAACCTGTAACAACCGCTAATGGTTATCATCCAATCAAACCAAACCTGTAACAACCGCTAATGGTTATCATCCAATGAAACCAAACCTCTAACAACCACTAATGGTTATCATCCAATCAAACCAAACCTCTAACAACCGCTAATGGTTATCATCCAATCAAACAATACCTCTAACAACCATTAATGGTTATCATCCAATCAAACAAAATCTCTAACAACCGCTAATGGTTATTATCCAATCAAACCGAACCTCTAACAACCGCTAATGGTTATCATCCAATCAAACCGAACCTCTAACAACCGCTAATGGTTATCATCCAATCAAACCAAACCTCTTACAACCGCTAATGGTTATCATCCAATCAAACCAAACCTGTAACAACCGCTAATGGTTATCATCCAATCAAACAAAACCTCTAACAACCGCTAATGGTTATCATCCAATCAAACCAAACCTGTAACAACCACTAATGGTTATCATCCAATCAAACAAAACCTCTAACAACAGCTAATGCTTATCATCCAATCAAACAAACCCTCTAACAACCACTAATGGTTATCATCCAATCAAACCAAACCTCTAACAATCGCTAATGGTTATCATCCAATCAAACCAACCTGTAACAACCGCTAATGGTTATCATTCAATCAAACCAAACCTGTAACAACCGCTAGTGGTTATCATCCAATCAAACCAAACCTGTAACAACCGTTAATGGTTATCATCCAATCAAACCAAACCTGTAACAACTGCTAATTGTTATCATCCAATCAAACCAAACCTGTAACAACTGCTAATGGTTATCATCCATTCAAACCAAACCTGTAACAACCGTTAATGGTTATCATCCTATCAAACCAAACCTGTAACAACCGCTAATGGTTATCATCCAATCAAACCGCACCTGCAACAACCGCTAATGGTTATCATCCAACCAAACCAAACCTGTAATAACCACTAATGATTATCATCCAATCAAAACCAACCTGTAACAACCGCTAATGGTTATCATCCAATCAAATCGAACCTGCAACAACCACTAATGGTTATCATCCAATCAAACCAAACCTTTAATAACCGCTTATGGGTATCATCCAATCAAACCAAACCTGTAACAACCGCTAATGGTTATCATACAATCAAACTAACCTGTAACAACTGCTAATGGTTACGATCCAATCAAACCAAACCTTTAACAACTGCTAATGGTAATCATCCAATCAAACCAAACCTGTTACAACCACTAATGGTTATCATCCAATCAAACCAAACCTGTAACAACTGATAATGGTTATCATCCAATCAAACCAAACCTGTAACAACCGCTAATGGTTATCATCCAATCAAACCAAACCTGTAATAACCGCTAATGGGTGTCATCCAATCAAATCGAACCTGTAACAACTGCTAATGGTTATCATCCAATCAAACAGAACCTCTAACAACCGCTAATGGTTATCATCCGATCAAACCAAACCTGTAACAACCGCTACTGGTTATCATCCAATCAAACCAAACATGTAGCAACCGCTAATGGTTATCATCCAATCAAACCAAACCTGTAACAACTGCTAATGGTTATCATCCAATCAAACCAAACCTGTAACAACTGCTAATGGTTATCATCCAATCAAACCAAAATTGTAACAACTGCTAATGGTTATCATTCAATCAAACCAAACCTGTAACAACCGCTAATGGTCATCATCCAATCAAACCAAACCTGTAACAACTGCTAATGGTCATCATCCAATCAAACCAAACCTTTAACAACCGCTACTGGTTATCATCCAATCAAACCAAACCTGTAACAACCGCTAATAGTTATCATCCAATCAGACCAAACCTGTAATAACCGCTAATGGGTATCATCCAATCCAACCGAACCTGCAACAACCGCTACTGGTTATCATCCAGTCAAACCAAACCTGTAACAACTGCTAATGGTTATCATCCAATCAAACCAAACCTGTAACAACCGCTAATGGTCATCATCCAATCAAACCAAACCTGTAACAACTGCTAATGGCTATCATCCAATCAAACCAAACCTGTAACAACTGCTAATGGCTATCATCCAATCAAACCAAACCTGTAACAACTGCTAATGGTTATCATCCAATCAAACCAAACCTGTAGCAACCGCTAATGGCCATCATCCATTCAAACCAAACCTGTAACAACCGTTAATGGTTATCATCCTATCAAACCAAACCTGTAACAACCGCTAATGGTTATCATTTAATCAAACCAAACCTGTAACAACCGCTAATGGTCATCATCTAATCAAACCAAACCTGTAACAACTGCTAATGGCTATCATCCAATCAAACCAAACCTTTAACAACCGCTACTGGTTATCATCCAATCAGACCAAACCTGTAACAACCGCTAATGGTTATCATCCAATCAAACCAAACCTGTTACAACTGCTAATGGTTATCATCCAATCAAACCGAACCTGTAACAACTGATAATGGTTATCATCCAATCAAACCAAACCTGTAACAACCGCTAATGGTTATCATCCAATCAAACCAAACCTGTAATAACTGCTAATGGGTATCATCCAATCAAATCGAACCTGTAACAACTGCTAATGGTATCATCCAATCAAACAGAACCTCTAACAACCGCTAATGGTTATCATCCGATCAAACCAAACCTGTAACAACCGCTACTGGTTATCATCCAATCAAACCAAACATGTAACAACCGCTAATGGTTATCATCCAATCAAACCAAACCTGTAACAACTGCTAATGGTTATCATCCAATCAAACCAAAATTGTAACAACTGCTAATGGTTATCATTCAATCAAACCAAACCTGTAACAACCGCTAATGGTCATCATCCAATCAAACCAAACCTGTAACAACTGCTAATGGTTATCATCCAATCAAACCAAAATTGTAACAACCGCTAATGGTTATCATCCAATCAAACAAAACCTCTAACAACCGCTACTGGTTATCATCCAATCAGACCAAACCTGTAACAACCGCTAATGGTTATTATCCAATCAAACCGAACCTCTAACAACCGCTAATGGTTATCATCCAATCAAACCGAACCTCTAACAACCGCTAATGGTTATCATCCAATCAAACCAAACCTCTTACAACCGCTAATGGTTATCATCCAATCAAACCAAACCTGTAACAACCGCTAATGGTTATCATCCAATCAAACAAAACCTCTAACAACCGCTAATGGTTATCATCCAATCAAACCAAACCTGTAACAACCACTAATGGTTATCATCCAATCAAACAAAACCTCTAACAACAGCTAATGCTTATCATCCAATCAAACAAACCCTCTAACAACCACTAATGGTTATCATCCAATCAAACCAAACCTCTAACAATCGCTAATGGTTATCATCCAATCAAACCAACCTGTAACAACCGCTAATGGTTATCATTCAATCAAACCAAACCTGTAACAACCGCTAGTGGTTATCATCCAATCAAACCAAACCTGTAACAACCGTTAATGGTTATCATCCAATCAAACCAAACCTGTAACAACTGCTAATTGTTATCATCCAATCAAACCAAACCTGTAACAACTGCTAATGGTTATCATCCATTCAAACCAAACCTGTAACAACCGTTAATGGTTATCATCCTATCAAACCAAACCTGTAACAACCGCTAATGGTTATCATCCAATCAAACCGCACCTGCAACAACCGCTAATGGTTATCATCCAACCAAACCAAACCTGTAATAACCACTAATGATTATCATCCAATCAAAACCAACCTGTAACAACCGCTAATGGTTATCATCCAATCAAATCGAACCTGCAACAACCACTAATGGTTATCATCCAATCAAACCAAACCTTTAATAACCGCTTATGGGTATCATCCAATCAAACCAAACCTGTAACAACCGCTAATGGTTATCATACAATCAAACTAACCTGTAACAACTGCTAATGGTTACGATCCAATCAAACCAAACCTTTAACAACTGCTAATGGTAATCATCCAATCAAACCAAACCTGTTACAACCACTAATGGTTATCATCCAATCAAACCAAACCTGTAACAACTGATAATGGTTATCATCCAATCAAACCAAACCTGTAACAACCGCTAATGGTTATCATCCAATCAAACCAAACCTGTAATAACCGCTAATGGGTGTCATCCAATCAAATCGAACCTGTAACAACTGCTAATGGTTATCATCCAATCAAACAGAACCTCTAACAACCGCTAATGGTTATCATCCGATCAAACCAAACCTGTAACAACCGCTACTGGTTATCATCCAATCAAACCAAACATGTAGCAACCGCTAATGGTTATCATCCAATCAAACCAAACCTGTAACAACTGCTAATGGTTATCATCCAATCAAACCAAACCTGTAACAACTGCTAATGGTTATCATCCAATCAAACCAAAATTGTAACAACTGCTAATGGTTATCATTCAATCAAACCAAACCTGTAACAACCGCTAATGGTCATCATCCAATCAAACCAAACCTGTAACAACTGCTAATGGTCATCATCCAATCAAACCAAACCTTTAACAACCGCTACTGGTTATCATCCAATCAAACCAAACCTGTAACAACCGCTAATAGTTATCATCCAATCAGACCAAACCTGTAATAACCGCTAATGGGTATCATCCAATCCAACCGAACCTGCAACAACCGCTACTGGTTATCATCCAGTCAAACCAAACCTGTAACAACTGCTAATGGTTATCATCCAATCAAACCAAACCTGTAACAACCGCTAATGGTCATCATCCAATCAAACCAAACCTGTAACAACTGCTAATGGCTATCATCCAATCAAACCAAACCTGTAACAACTGCTAATGGCTATCATCCAATCAAACCAAACCTGTAACAACTGCTAATGGTTATCATCCAATCAAACCAAACCTGTAGCAACCGCTAATGGCCATCATCCATTCAAACCAAACCTGTAACAACCGTTAATGGTTATCATCCTATCAAACCAAACCTGTAACAACCGCTAATGGTTATCATTTAATCAAACCAAACCTGTAACAACCGCTAATGGTCATCATCTAATCAAACCAAACCTGTAACAACTGCTAATGGCTATCATCCAATCAAACCAAACCTTTAACAACCGCTACTGGTTATCATCCAATCAGACCAAACCTGTAACAACCGCTAATGGTTATCATCCAATCAAACCAAACCTGTTACAACTGCTAATGGTTATCATCCAATCAAACCGAACCTGTAACAACTGATAATGGTTATCATCCAATCAAACCAAACCTGTAACAACCGCTAATGGTTATCATCCAATCAAACCAAACCTGTAATAACTGCTAATGGGTATCATCCAATCAAATCGAACCTGTAACAACTGCTAATGGTATCATCCAATCAAACAGAACCTCTAACAACCGCTAATGGTTATCATCCGATCAAACCAAACCTGTAACAACCGCTACTGGTTATCATCCAATCAAACCAAACATGTAACAACCGCTAATGGTTATCATCCAATCAAACCAAACCTGTAACAACTGCTAATGGTTATCATCCAATCAAACCAAAATTGTAACAACTGCTAATGGTTATCATTCAATCAAACCAAACCTGTAACAACCGCTAATGGTCATCATCCAATCAAACCAAACCTGTAACAACTGCTAATGGTTATCATCCAATCAAACCAAAATTGTAACAACCGCTAATGGTTATCATCCAATCAAACAAAACCTCTAACAACCGCTACTGGTTATCATCCAATCAGACCAAACCTGTAACAACCGCTAATGGTTATCATCCAATCAAACCAAACCTGTAATAACCGCTAATGGGTATCATCCAATCAAACCGAACCTGCAACAACCGCTACTGGTTATCATCCAATCAAACCAAACCTGTAACAACTGCTAATGGTTATCATCCAATCAAACCAAACCTGTAACAACTGCTAATGGTTATCATCCAATCAAACCAAAATTGTAATAACCGCTAATGGGTATCATCCAATCAAACCGAACCTGCAACAACCGCTACTGGTTATCATCCAATCAAACCAAACATGTAACAACTGCTAATGGTTATCATCCAATCAAACCAAACCTGTAACAACCGCTAATGGCTATCATCCAATCAAACCAAACCTGTAACAACCGCTACTGGTTATCATCCAATCAAACCAAACCTGTAACAACTGCTAATGGTTATCATCCAATCAAACAAAACCTCTAACAACCGCTAATGGTTATCATCCAATTAAACCAAACCTGTAACAACTGCTAATGGTTATCATCCAATCAAACCAAACTTGTAACAACTGCTAATGGTTATCATCCAATCAAACCAAACTTGTAACAACTGCTAATGGTTATCATCCAATCAAACCAAAACTCTAACAACCGCTAATGGTTATCATCCAATCAAACCAAACTTGTAACAACTGCTAATGGTTATCATCCAATCAAACCAAACCTGTAACAACCGCTAATGGTTATCATCCAATCAAAGGATCATTGTCACACTATGCAAGGCATTATTTACATTCATATTTCCAGGTACTCTGACTGAAACACAATGCAAGCGTTTGTTTAAAGTCAGGATACTAGACACCCTCATTCTCACAATAATTAAGACAATGTTTGAGACCAGGCTCCCAGGTATTATACATAGACACTGAAGGCCACTTCTAAACAGTAAACATACTGTCTGAGTCACTCAGTTACAAATGATCTAAACTAAAGATCATGACTACAAAATAAACTCTGCTCTGAATACACCATGTGCAGGCCTGTTACAGTACAAAGAGAAATGTCTCCACACGTGTTCTGCAAGTGGTTGCATGGAGCTCTGCCTTTAGAAAATGTGCAGATCTTCAAAGACTTACACCCAGTACTGTCTGATGACGATCTTCCCATCTTTACATTTGAAGGATGTTTTCCTGGCACTATAGGTTCCTACAGTGCCCCCTCTCTAGTGCCCACCCTTTTGGTCGCCTAACCACCCGAAAGTCCCTCTAGTGGCTGTCTGGTAGATCGCCTCTAGACGTGGCGTTAAACCTGAAAGGTAATTATTGCAGTTTCTCAAAAACTGCAATATTTACCACTGTAGGGTTAAGGGAAATGGGACACTGCACTCAGACCACTTCAATAAGCTGAAGTGGTCTGGGAAGAGAGAAAGGCTGCGCCAAAATTAAAACAAAATAGAAAAATAAGAAATATATATAAAAAGTAACAATTAGTCCCAATATATATCAGAGAATAAAATGTCTGTTCCACAGGTTCCACTGGTAGAGTGTATCCTCTGTCTGTGGTACTTCAAATCGTCACGTGATATAGAAAACACAAAGGGAAAGGACCAATCATGCAGAGTGTTTAAATTGAGTAGTGGTAGATTAATAGAATATTGCACTCACATTTACATGAGCTATGACCAGCTCAGGGGTAACAGGTGTTCAGCAGAATAATCCCTGCTTGTAGGATATTTCGAATGCTTGTCCCCTTGAGTATGATGGTATCCAAATCTCAGGAAAAGGGAAAAAATAGGAGCAGCAAATAGTGCTCTCTATTGATATAATGGATAATAGAAATAGGAGGAAATATACTCACAAATGGAGTGCAGATCTCACTGCACTTGAAAGATAGCGTGGGCGGTATAATCCCCACCTCAGGATATATAAAATGCCAGGAAAGAAAATATGGAGTATGTGTAAAAATAATAAAATAAAAATGAATGAGTGGCACAATAATATAGCCAAACTTAATTTATTATTTAAAATACACAATAAAAACCATTAACGCGTTTCACCACTGGGGTTTTATCAAAATGGATTTTGATAACCATTTTGATAAAACCCCAGTGGTGAAACGCGTTAATGGTTTTTACCCCTGAGCTGGTCATAGCTCATGTAAATGTGAGTGCAATATTCTATTAATCTACCACTACTCAATTTAAACACTCTGCATGATTGGTCCTTTCCCTTTGTGTTTTCTATATCACGTGACGATTTGAAGTACCACAGACAGAGGATACACTCTACCAGTGGAACCTGTGGAACAGACATTTTATTCTCTGATATATATATTGGGACTAATTGTTACTTTTTATATATATTTCTTATTTTTCTATTTTGTTTTAATTTTGGTGCAGCCTTTCTCTCTTCCTATTGTATATTCTTATCTCAGGGGGTAAGAGGGCTACCCTCTGTAAGGTCGCTGCCTACCTATTATATTATTAGCGCTAACCTAATTTTTTTTACTTCCTCTGAAGTGGTCTGGGTGCCTATAGTGTCCCTTTAAGTAGCAATAACATTTAAAGCAAAAATTACCTAAAAAGTAAATGAGCACACAGAATCATTTTCATGGAAAAAACTTTGCTACAAGCTGTGACAGCTCAATGGTGCAAACATTGAGGCCACTGCACATCAAATAATGCTAGGTCCCTGACGGAGGACATAAAATGTGAGCAATCCAGTAAATGAATGGAATATTGAAATATATAGACATTCCATTAAATACCATAAATGTAACACTGACTGTATGAACCTCAGCTAGATACCACGCTATTCAGAATGTATTTTATGGGTATATGGGGGCATGGGCAAATTAAATCAAGGGGGTCTCAGAATCCTTCCAGAGAATTCTGGGAAATTAGAGTGAACAGCTTTCCCCTTACCTGCAATGCTGGTCTAACTGTTAATATTTAACAACTTAAAAAAAAATAAAAAATTAAAGGAGTTGGTATCCTCTTCCTATAGATGTCAAACAATATGCGGTACCATTTATAAAACTACTTATGGATTCAATAACATCTCATCCCCTTGAAAAATTTCCTGGGAAATCAGTGCCGTCTCATTCACCCTGCAACATTTCTTAGAGGTCCCCACTTTACACCCTCCTGTGACATTTCTTAGAGGTCCCCACTTTACACCCTCCTGTGACATTTCTTAGAGGTCCCCACTTTACACCCTCCTGTGACATTTCTTAGAGGTACCCTCTCTACGCCCTCCTGTGACATTTCTTAGAGGTCCCCTCTCTACGCCCTCCTGTGACATTTCTTAGAGGTCCCCTCTCTACACCCTCCTGTGACATTTCTTAGATGTTCCTTCTCTACGCCCTCCTGCAACATTTCTTAGAGGTCCCCTCTCTATGCCCTCCTGTAACATTTCTTAGAGGTCCCCACTTTGCGCCCTCCTGTGACATTTCTTAGAGATCCCCTCTCTACGCCCTCCTGCAACATTTCTTAGAGGTCCTCTCTCTACGCCCTCCTGTGACATTTCTTAGAGGTCCCCTCTCTACGCCCTGCTGTGACATTTCTTAGAGATCCCCTCTCTACGCCCTCCTGTGACATTTCTTAGAGGTCCCCTCTCTACGCCCTGCTGTGACATTTCTTAGAGATCCCCTCTCTACTCCCTCCAGCGACATTTCTTAGAGGTCCCCTCTCTACGCCCTCCTGTGACATTTCTTAGAGGTCCCCTCTCTACGCCCTGCTGTGACATTTCTTAGAGATCCCCTCTCTACTCCCTCCAGCGACATTTCTTAGAGGTCCCCTCTCTACGCCCTCCTGTGACATTTCTTAGAGGTCCCCACTTTACGCCCTCCTGCAACATTTCTTAGAGGTCCCCTCTCACCGCCCTCCTGAGACATTTCTTAGAGGTCCCCTCTCTATGTCCTCCTGCAACATTTCTTAGAGGTCCCTTCTCTACACCCTCCTCAACATTTCCTGGAAGCCCCCTCTCTATGCCCTCCTGAAATATTTCCCTGGGGGCATTCTCCCCATCCCCTGTTCTTCCTATAACCATCGATTAAATAGGCACTCTGACAAATCTATAGCTAGTATTACTTTCAAGAGATTCTAAAACAAAAACAAAAAAAATTATATTCACACCTGAACCAGAAGCATTGTTGAACCAGAAAAATCACATTGTTCCAATGATGTTAACAGCCATCACGATGATTGCTAACTGTTTTTGTTATTCCATATTGCACAATTTAAGTGTGCTTTCTAAAGGGATATCAGATTCTTAGTAAATGTCTGTAATCCCAGATATTTGGGGCTTCATACAGAGGTGGGGAGTTGGCATTCGTGCATATGTGCGTGTGTGTTTTTGTTTTGTTTTTGTGTATGTTTATTATAGATTCCCAGATACATTTGCCTAATAATATTTGCAAAGAATTTCTGAATTCTCTACAATTCATGTTCAACGAATAAAAGAATCTGTGTTTTAAACACTATTATTTATTCCTCTCTTATCATCGTCTTGTGCCCTGAATATTTACAATGCTGAGGTTTTTTTATCTGCTTTAGACTGTGTTTTATATGCCTTGTTATATGTTTACCACTGAATCACGCCACAGGTTTGAAATGCAACTCCTGAAAGCTTGTCTATCAATCAAAAGTGCTTTAGCTGAATAAAAAGCGTCATCACCGTATTAAGCAATACATTGTTACCATGTACTGGGAAGAAATATACTTTTCTAAATACCTGAGCTTTTATAATGATCTGCCTTTAGTGAACAGCCAGACCTTCAAAGCTCTCTGCAAACATAGTAACATGGAAAGTGACAGGCGGTGGTCCCAGGACAAGTCCTTGATTACAATCTGGGCCATTAATGACAATCAGTCAATGCATACCCTGCATCCTATCCCTCCGTCTATTTTCATCCATTTCCGATATGAGAAGGTTCACAACGCAGAGCATCCTATGGCAATTGGTAAAAGGAATTATACTGTTTAAACCAAAATAGGTCAAACAGAATCAAAATATCCAGCCCAGCTCTTTTTCCAATTTACACATCCCTTTTTTTTCAATTTTGCACAATTCAGTTTATTAACCATCTTTAAGACCTCTTTGTTTCGGTGTATCTCCGTGCTCTGTGGTGGCAGCCATCTTTAAGTCCTCTTTGTTTCAGTGTATCTCCGTGCTCTGTGTGGGCAGCCATCTTTAAGTCCTCTTTGTTTCAGTGTATCTCCGTGCTCTGTGTGGGCAGCCATCTTTAAGTCCTCTTTGTTTCAGTGTATCTCCATGTTCTGTGGGGGCAGCCATCTTTAAGTCCTCTTTGTTTCAGTGTATCTCCGTGCTCTGTGGGGGCAGCCATCTTTAAGTCCTCTTTGTTTCAGTGTATCTCCGTGCTCTGTGGGGGCAGCCATCTTTAAGTCCTCTTTGTTTCAGTGTATCTCCGTGCTCTGTGTGGGCAGCCATCTTTAAGTCCTCTTTGTTTCAGTGTATCTCCCTGCTCTGTGGGGGCAGCCATCTTTAAGTCCTCTTTGTTTTGGTGTATCTCCGTGCTCTGTGGGGGCAGCCATCTTTAAGTCCTCTTTGTTTCAGTGTATCTCCATGTTCTGTGGGGGCAGCCATCTTTAAGTCCTCTTTGTTTCGGTGTATCTCCGTGCTCTGTGGGGGCAGCCATCTTTAAGTCCTCTTTGTTTTGGTGTATCTCCGTGCTCTGTGGGGGCAGCCATCTTTAAGTCCTCTTTGTTTCGGTGTATCTCCGTGCTCTGTGTGGGCAGCCATCTTTAAGTCCTCTTTGTTTCAGTGTATCTCCGTGCTCTGTGGGGGCAGCCATCTTTAAGTCCTCTTAGTTTCGGTGTATCTCTGTGTTCTGTGGGGGCAGCCATCTTTAAGTCCTCTTTGTTTCAGTGTATCTCCGTGCTCTGTGGGGGCAGCCATCTTTAAGTCCTCTTTGTTTCAGTGTATCTCCGTGCTCTGTGTGGGCAGTCATCTTTAAGTCCTCTTTGTTTCAGTGTATCTCCGTGCTCAGTGGGGGCAGCCATCTTTAAGTCCTCTTTGTTTCAGTGTATCTCCATGTTCTGTGTGGGCAGCCATCTTTAAGTCCTCTTTGTTTCAGTGTATCTCCATGTTCTGTGTGGGCAGCCATCTTTAAGTCCTCTTTGTTTCAGTGTATCTCCATGCTCTGTGGGGGCAGCCATCTTTAAGTCCTCTTTGTTTCATTGTATCTCCGTGCTCTGTGGGGGCAGCCATATTTAAGTCCTCATTGTTTCGGTGTATCTCCGTGCTCTGTGGTGGCAGCCATCTTTAAGTCCTCTTTGTTTCAGTGTATCTCCATGCTCTGTGGAGGGCAGCCATCTTTAAGTCCTCTTTGTTTCATTGTATCTCCGTGCTCTGTGGGGGCAGCCATCTTTAAGTCCTCTTTGTTTCGGTGTATCTCCCCGCTCTGTGGGGGCAGCCATCTTTAAGTCCTCTTTGTTTCGGTGTATCTCCGTGCTCTGTGGTGGCAGCCATCTTTAAGTCCTCTTAGTTTCGGTGTATCTCTGTGTTCTGTGGGGGCAGCCATCTTTAAGTCCTCTTTGTTTCAGTGTATCTCCGTGCTCTGTGGGGGCAGCCATCTTTAAGTCCTCTTTGTTTCAGTGTATCTCCGTGCTCTGTGTGGGCAGTCATCTTTAAGTCCTCTTTGTTTCAGTGTATCTCCGTGCTCTGTGGGGGCAGCCATCTTTAAGTCCTCTTTGTTTCAGTGTATCTCCATGTTCTGTGTGGGCAGCCATCTTTAAGTCCTCTTTGTTTCAGTGTATCTCCATGTTCTGTGTGGGCAGCCATCTTTAAGTCCTCTTTGTTTCAGTGTATCTCCATGCTCTGTGGGGGCAGCCATCTTTAAGTCCTCTTTGTTTCATTGTATCTCCGTGCTCTGTGGGGGCAGCCATATTTAAGTCCTCATTGTTTCGGTGTATCTCCGTGCTCTGTGGTGGCAGCCATCTTTAAGTCCTCTTTGTTTCAGTGTATCTCCATGCTCTGTGGAGGGCAGCCATCTTTAAGTCCTCTTTGTTTCATTGTATCTCCGTGCTCTGTGGGGGCAGCCATCTTTAAGTCCTCTTTGTTTCGGTGTATCTCCCCGCTCTGTGGGGGCAGCCATCTTTAAGTCCTCTTTGTTTCGGTGTATCTCCGTGCTCTGTGGTGGCAGCCATCTTTAAGTCCTCTTTGTTTCAGTGTATCTCCATGCTCTGTGGTGGCAGCAATCTTTAAGTCCTATTTGTTTCAGTGTATCTCCATGCTCTGTGGTGGCAGCCATCTTTAAGTCCTCTTTGTTTCGGTGTATCTCCGTGCTCTGTGGTGGCAGCCATCTTTAAGTCCTCTTTGTTTCAGTGTATCTCCATGCTTTGTGGAGGGCAGCCATCTTTAAGTCCTCTTTGTTTCATTGTATCTCCGTGCTCTGTGGGGGCAGCCATCATTAAGTCCTCTTTGTTTCGGTGTATCTCCCCGCTCTGTGGGGGCAGCCATCTTTAAGTCCTCTTTGTTTCGGTGTATCTCCGTGCTCTGTGGTGGCAGCCATCTTTAAGTCCTCTTTGTTTCAGTGTATCTCCATGCTCTGTGGTGGCAGCCATCTTTAAGTCCTCTTTGTTTCGGTGTATCTCCATGCTCTGTGGTGGCAGCCATCTTTAAGTCCTCTTTGTTTCGGTGTATCTCCATGCTCTGCGGGGGCAGCCATCTTTAAGACCTCATTGTTTCGGTGTATCTCCGTGCTCTGTGGTGGCAGCCATCTTTAAGTCCTCTTTGTTTCAGTGTATCTTCGTGCTCTGTGGGGGCAGCCATCTTTAAGTCCTCTTTATTTCGGTGTATCTCCGTGCTCTGTGGTGGCAGCCATCTTTATGTCCTCTTTGTTTCATTGTATCTCCGTGCTCTGTGGTGGCAGCCATCTTTAAGTCCTCTTTGTTTCATTGTATCTCCGTGCTCTGTGGTGGCAGCAATCTTTAAGTCCTCTTTGTTTCAGTGTATCTCCATGCTCTGTGGGGGCAGCCATCTTTAAGTCCTCTTTATTTCGGTGTATCTCCGTGCTCTGTGGTGGCAGCCATCTTTATGTCCTCTTTGTTTCAGTGTATCTCCGTGCTCTGTGGGGGCAGCCATCTTTAAGTCCTCTTTGTTTCAGTGTATCTCCATGCTCTGTGGGGGCAGCCATCTTTAAGTCCTCTTTGGTTGTATGAACTACTAGGACTTTTTGAATGGCTAAATGTAACTCAAAGCATATTTTTGAGATGATCATCACTTGTAGATATCAGCATTTATAAACTAACACTTACTTATCTCTGGTTGGATAAGCAAAATGTCAGACCCAAGAGGATTTAAAGATGGCTGCCCTCAGGAAGCAGGAGAAGCACTGTATGCATAGATAACGTGTTTTAAATAATAAAAATCAATGACAGATTTCCTGTAAAAAAACAATTAGCGCTAACATCCTGATGTACAGTTTTACTTGCTTTTTTATAGAAACACGTCTGTTAGTTTGCGTTGATTTACCGCAATCTCCTTCTTCACTCTCACTGTTAAAATCTCAGTAGATGCCCTTCAGTTAGTCCCCACCTGTTCGGTTAGTGAACCTGTCCTATTTGCACATCAGACTGATCCCACCCATGAGAGCAGTCTAGAACCGAATGCCGGCAAGTTCTCTCGGCACAAGAGATACAGCAAACCCGGACGATCATTCGGCTTTCTTTGGGCGTAGCTTGTATCTCTCTGGTCACTATGAACATAGGGCCACATCTATTAGTATTTTAAGTTAAGACTTAACCTAAGTAGATGCACTGCAACAAAAACAAAGGATTCTAGGAGAAAGGAGAATTCTGAGAACGGACAAAAGCTTAAAGAAACTCCGTGACTTGCCCTTTGGTAGATCCCTGCTCAGGTCTTAGTGTTAACTGTACATAATACATTACTTTTATAGCATCTACAGATGGCAGTCTTACATATCTGTATAATCTTAGTACGTTATTGATCCTTCACTTAATACGGAATACTCTCTTCACCTTCTCTGGACTCCTCCCAAGTCTATTCAATATCCTACTATGTCTGGAAATGATGGATGTCTTCCAGGTTTTGTTCCCGTCCCTGAGCTCAGCTACTGGAGAATAGATTTAATACATAAAACTTTACAATTCTGAATAAGAAATTATCTATCTATCTATCATCTATCGATATATCTATCTATCATATATCTGTCTATCTATCTATTTATCTATCTATCTATCTAATACATATCTATCTATTTATCATCTATCGATATATCTATCTATCATATATTTGTCTATCTATCTATCGATCTATCTATCTATCTACCGATCTATTTATCATCTATCTGTCTATCTATCTGTATATCTATCTATCTATCTATCTATATATTGATCTATCATATATATTATATCCATTAATATATCTATCTATCTATATATCTATCTAATATCTATCTATCTATCTATCTATTGATCTATCTATCTATCTATTTATCTAATACTTAGCTATCTATCTATCTATCTGTCTATCTGTCTATCTATCTATCTGTCTATCTATCTATCTATCTACCGATCTATTTATCATCTATCTGTCTATCTATCTGTATATCTATCTATCTATCTATCTATCTATATATTGATCTATCATATATATTCTATCCATTAATATATCTATCTATCTATATAGCTATCTAATATCTATCTATCTATCTATCTATCGATCTATCTATCTATCTATCTATCTATCATCTATCCAATAACTATCTATCTATCTATCTATCTATCTATCTATCTATCTAATATCTATCTATCTATCTATCTATCCAACATCTATCCAATAACTATCTATCTATCTATCTATCTATCTATCATCTATCCAATACCTATCTATCTATCTATCTATCTAATATCTATCTATCTATCTATCTATATATCTATCTATCTAATATCTATCTATCTATCTATCCAACATCTATCCAATAACTATCTATCTATCTATCTAATATCTATCTATCTATCTATCCAACATCTATCCAATAACTATCTATCTATCTATCTATCTATCTATCTATCTATCTATCCAGCATCTATCCAATAACTATCTATCTATCTATCTATCTATCTATCTATCTATCTATCTATCTATCTATCTATCTGTCTGTCTGTCTGTCTGTCTGTCTGTCTGTCTGTCTGTCTGTCTGTCTGTCTGTCTGTCTGTCTGTCTGTCTGTCTATCTATCTATCTATCTATCTATCTATCTATCTACCTATCTATCTATCTATCTATATCTATCTACCTGTCTGTTTGTCTGTCTGTCTGTCTCTCTCTCATTTTTACATCTACCTGATGTGTTCGTGGATATGTTATTTTGAAATGATTTATGTCTCTCTCTATTTAGATTTTTAAAGTAATCACATTACTCGTAGTTCGCTGACAGCCCTCCAGGTATTGCTTTCTCAAGAGGGACGTTCACAAACAGACAAAAACGGTACAAGCCTATGTTCGGCTTCTTAAAAAAAAACCAAAAAAAAAAAACAGAGGAGTTTTAGGGAATATTTAATGTGTTCTGGCATGAAAGACTGATCTCTTCTTCCTTCTTACACGGTTTTATAATGACATATCTTGGACTAACAATACACACTCAGCTTTTCGTTTCCTTAATTCCAGAAATCTCAATTCTGTTTCTTTTTCACAAGATGCTCTTCATTTTAGGATGTAATTATAATTTAGATCAACAATAAAGCTGGAAAGAATGTTATTAATAACTAGCACCATTTACAGAGGAATTTACTAAGGTGAGAATTTAAAGGGAATATCTCAGTTAAGGCCAGAGTAGCCGAGCTGAAAGCCTAGCTGACTTGGAGAATGTTTCCGGATCGGCTTTTTTGACTGTACACATTGAATTCCCTGCTGTTTCCGTGCTGAATATTCCATACAGGGAATTTACTGTACCTCCTTGAGGGTCCGGGGATTGTCAAATATCTACTTATATGTGGTTGGATAACCCGGCAGTTAGTGCACCGATGCGCTATTATTGGGATATGTATAAACTCCAAGTTTGATTCCTGTTAGGATGGACTCAACGATTCATCTTCCAGGCGTCAATACAATGACTTCCATTAAGTTGGGTAAAAATAACATCAAGACGTACATTCGGGAACGCTAAATCTATTTCTTGGTTACGTATAATTATTATTACCGGTATTACTTACAGATTGTATTTAGGAAGGTGAGATAACGAACAGTCATAGGGACAAGGTAAGGAAATGAACTGTATGCTGCATTTGTTAAAAATTACTCGATTTCCATTCCATACTTCCTAAGTGTCCCGATTTAGGAGACAGTCCCTATATTGTGCCCAAATCCCTCTATACTCCCAATAATATGACTGAGTGTATAACAGAGCTCCACAGCAATAATACTCCCAGTAATGTGTGAGAGTAAATGACTGAGCTCCACAGCAAAAATACTCCCAGTAATGTGTCTGAGTGTATCACAGAGCTCCACAGCAATAATACTCCCATTAATGTGTCTGAGTGTATAACAGAGCTCCACAGCAATAATACTCCCAGTAATGTGTCTGAGTGTATAACAGAGCTTCATGGCAATAATACTCCCAGTAATGTGTCTGAGTGTATCACAGAGCTCCACAGCAATAATACTCCCAGTAATGTGTCTGAGTGTATCACAGAACTCCACAGCAATAATACTCCCAGTAATGTGTTTGAGTGTATAACAGAGCTCCACAGCAATAATACTCCCAATAATATGACTGAGTGTATAACAGAGCTCCACAGCAATAATACTCCCAGTAATGTGTGAGAGTAAATGACTGAGCTCCACAGCAATAATACTCCCAGTAATGTGTCTGCGTTTATTACAGAGCTCCACAGCAATAATACTCCCATTAATGTGTCTGAGTGTATAACAGAGCTCCACACTAATAATACTCCCAGTAATGTGTCTGAGTGTATAACTGAGCTCCACAGCAATAATACTCCCAGTAATGTGTCTGAGTGTATCACAGAGCTCCACAGCAATAATACTCCCAGTACTGTGTCTGAGTGTATAACAGAGCTCCACAGCAATAATACTCCCAGTAATGTGTCTGAGTGTATAACAGAGCCCCACAGCAATAATACTCCCAGTAATGTGTCTGTATAACAGAGCTCCACAGCAATAATACTCCCAGTAATCTGTCTGAGTGTATAACAGAGCTCCACAGTAAAAATACTCCCAGTAATGTGTCTGAGTGTATAACAGAGCCCCACTGCAATAATACTCCCAGTAATCTGTCTGAGTGTATAACAGAGCTCCACAGTAATAATACTCCCAGTAATATGTCTGAGTGTATAACAGAGCTCCACAGCAAAAATACTCCCAGTAATGTGTCTGAGTGTATCACAGAGCTCCACAGCAATAATACTCACAGTAATCTGTCTGAGTGGATAACAGAGCTCCACAGCAATAATACTCCCAGTAATGTGTCTGAGTGTATAACAGAGCTTCATGGCAATAATACTCCCAGTAATGTGTCTGAGTGTATAACAGAGCTCCACAGCAATAATAGTCCCAGTAATGTGTCTGAGTGTATAACAGAGCCCCACAGCAATAATACTCCCAGTAATGTGTCTGAGTGTATAACAGAGCTCCACAGCAATAATACTCCCAGTAATGTGTCTGAGTGTATAACAGAGCTCCACAGCAATAATACTCCCAGTAATGTGTCTGAGTGTATAACAGAGCTCCACAGCAATAATACTCCCAGTAATCTGTCTGAGTGTATAACAGAGCTCCACAGTAATAATACTCCCAGTAATGTGTCTGAGTGTATAACAGAGCTCCACAGCAAAAATACTCCCAGTAATGTGTCTGAGTGTATAACAGAGCTCCACAGCAATAATACTCACAGTAATCTGTCTGAGTGTATAACAGAGCTCCACAGCAATAATACTCCCAGTAATGTGTCTGAGTGTATAACAGAGCTTCATGGCAATAATACTCCCAGTAATGTGTCTGAGTGTATAACAGAGCTCCACAGCAATAATACTCCCAGTAATGTGTCTGAGTGTATAACAGAGCCCCACAGCAATAATACTCCCAGTAATGTGTCTGAGTGTATAACAGAGCTCCACAGTAATAATACTCCCAGTAATGTGTCTGCGTGTGTAACAGCTCCACAGCAATAATACTCCCAGCAATGTGTCTGAGTGTGTAACAGAGCTCCACAGCAATAATACTCCCAGTAATGTGTCTGAGTGTATAACAGAGCTCCACAGCAATAATACTCCCAGTAATGTGTCTGAGTGTATAACAGAGCTCCACAGCAATAATTTTCCCAGTAATGTGTCTTTAAAGTACAATAAATGTATTTAGAGATCAGTCTGAGTACATAAGATACATTGTTCTAAATTACATTTTAGTTGTAGAAATTATTAGTATGTCACCTAAAATTTCTCAAAGCAGCCCCGCCGCTGGCTGCACCCCACTCACACCCCTAAAATGAAAGTGTCCACCTTTGTGCAGTTGAACTGTTGGCAGATATTCCATTCTCTGTAAAATAATTAATAACGTATTTGGAATCTAATAAAAAACAACCTTTATGGCAAAATGTGAGACTGAGAAGGTGAATTTCAGGAAGATTTACATGAAAACTTCATATTACAAAATCCCCCCAAAATGTAAAGTTTGAATGATGTACCCCGCAATCACTGCTTCCTTTATTAAGATGGCTGCACGTGTAACCACACAGCAATAGTGACACGTGTGTTCCTTACAATGTCCTTCATGCATTTGCTCAATGTTATTGGTTGGATTCTGTTCAATTACGTGGGACTAAGACCGCTGTGCCTGCTTTTGCCACATTTGTTGATGTTTGATTTTATATTTAATAAAAAATAATTTAAACAATAGTGTTTAGTAGATAAACCTCCAAAATATGCATTTTTTTCATTCTAAAAACATCTCACAAAAGCTGATCTCCTGTCTGCAGCCTTTGCAAGCCCTCCCCTTCTAACCCCGCCCAATCTTTCTGTGGCTGTCCAATCACAGACTCCCCAGTGCAGCTCTATGAGAAGTCTTTGCAAGGCAGGTGCTCTGGGCAATTGCTGCCTATTGAGTTTATCTCCACTGAGCTAACCAAACAGGAAGTAACAGGGCAATGTAAGATTATAAAAAGGCCTATTTCTGTTGAAATCTCCACTTTTTGTAAAATGAAGAAAGAGGACGCAGTCAACGAGGTGAAGTGCTTTCAGGATCTGGGTTACCCCATTCAATGGCATAATGGTAAACTGAAACAAAATCCCAAACAATTGATAATGCAGCTAGCGCGGGCTGTGGATGGAATTACATTATTTACTTTGGACAGACAATACGTCATGGAAGGTGCACGTTATTTGCAAAGAGAGAGGGGTCGATTTATTAAGGCAAAAACCGGCGCTAGTCTAGGCTAAGTGCTAACTAGGGAGCAGTCACCATGGAAACCAATAGAATGTCTCTATAGCTCTCACTTTGTCTTGATAAATCTCCTCCGATTTGTGATTTTCCTAATTTATCAGCCAGCACCACTGAGTTATAATTTAGTGATTTCAATACTTCTCACAGGCACAAGAAATACTCCGGTCACTCCCGCTTCTGTATTCCCAAAGCACAGCCACTGGGGAATAAATATATATGTATTTGTCAATAGTTATATATCTAAGTGGAAGCATTTACGGTGTGATATCACCATCCATCCTGAATATTCCCGCTCCTGTCTCGCCATTGGAGTGACGAATGTCCCTTCACAATGTTATGAGTGTGGACTCCATATTTTTAATGCCCGGTGCGCAGTTACAAGATTAAATTTGATCTTAATGCTGTTGTACTGGCTGTATAAATTTACAGCCGGGCGGCTTGGGACAGAGATTCATGGCAGCTAAACCATGACAGTGTGCGTGTGTATACGTGTGTGTACTGTTAGTGTCCGTGTGAGCGTTTATTACCTAGTTCCTGTCTGATGGCCTGTGGGCATATTATAAGTGTAAATAAGGGCTCTGTTAATTCCTTGTGCATGCATGAAGCTGTTTGTGTGTATAAAGGTCTGTGTATGTCTGTGTATGTGTGTTTGTGTGTGTGTGTGTGGGTCCTTCATGTTTGTTTATTAGATGATATGTGTGTCTGTATATAATTAGTGTGTATGACTAATCTGTGTGTGTTCTTTGTTTATGTATGAAGGGGATTGTGTGAGTGTGTACGGGTCTGTGTGTTTATTCTTCATGTTTGTTTATAAGGGGTCTGAGGCTGTGTTATTTGTGTATGTATGAGGGGGTCTGTGTGTTTATATAAGGGTTGGTTTACTTATTCCTCACGTATAAGTATGATTATTAGTCTGTAGGAGTGGTGTGTGTGTGTGTATATATAAGGGTTGGTTTACTTATTCCTCACGTATGAGTATGATTATTAGTCTGTAGGAGTGGTGTGTGTGTCTGTGTATATAATGGTTGGTTTACTTATTCCTCACGTATGAGTATGATTATTAGTCTGTAGGAGTGGTGTGTGTGTGTCTGTGTATATAAGGGTTGGTTTACGTATTCCTCACGTATGAGTATGATTATTAGTCTGTAGGAGTGGTGTGTGTGTCTGTGTATATAATGGTTGGTTTACTTATTCCTCACGTATGAGTATGATTATTAGTCTGTAGGAGTGGTGTGTGTGTCTGTGTATATAAGGGTTGGTTTACTTATTCCTCACGTATGAGTATGATTATTAGTCTGTAGGAGTGGTGTGTGTGTCTGTGTATATAATGGTTGGTTTACTTATTCCTCACGTATGAGTATGATTATTAGTCTGTAGGAGTGGTGTGTGTGTCTGTGTGTATAAGGGTTGGTTTACTTATTCCTCACGTATGAGTATGATTATTAGTCTGTAGGAGTGGTGTGTGTGTCTGTGTGTGTATATAAGGGTTGGTTTACTTATTCCTCACGTATGAGTATGATTATTAGTCTGTAGGAGTGGTGTGTGCGTGTTTGTGTCTGTGTGTGTATATATAAGGGTTGGTTTACTTATTCCTCACGTATGAGTATGATTATTAGTCTGTAGGAGTGGTGTGTGTGTGTCTGTGTATATAAGGGTTGGTTTACGTATTCCTCACGTATGAGTATGATTATTAGTCTGTAGGAGTGTTGTGTGTGTCTGTGTATATAAGGGTTGGTTTACTTATTCCTCACGTATGAGTATGATTATTAGTCTGTAGGAGTGGTGTGTGTGTGTTTGTGTCTGTGTGTGTGTATATAAGGGTTGGTTTACTTATTCCTCACGTATGAGTATGATTATTAGTCTGTAGGAGTGGTGTGTGCGTGTGTGTGTATATAAGGGTTGGTTTACTTATTCCTCACGTATGAGTATGATTATTAGTCTGTAGGAGTGGTGTGTGTGTCTGTGTATATAAGGGTTGGTTTACTTATTCCTCACATATGAGTATGATTATTAGTCTGTAGGACTGGTGTGTGTGTCTGTGTATATAATGGTTGGTTTACTTATTCCTCACGTATAAGTATGATTATTAGTCTGTAGGACTGGTGTGTGTGTCTGTGTATATAATGGTTGGTTTACTTATTCCTCACGTATGAGTATGATTATTAGTCTGTAGGAGTGGTGTCTGTGTGTGTGTATATAAGGGTTGGTTTACGTATTCCTCACGTATGAGTATGATTATTAGTCTGTAGGAGTGGTGTCTGTGTGTGTGTGTATAAGGGTTGGTTTACTTATTCCTCACGTATGAGTATGATTATTCGTCTGTAGGAGTGGTGTGTGTGTCTGTGTATATAAGGGTTGGTTTACTTATTCCTCACGTATGAGTATGATTATTAGTCTGTAGGAGTGGTGTGTGTGTCTGTGTATATAATGGTTGGTTTACTTATTCCTCACGTATAAGTATGATTATTAGTCTGTAGGAGTGGTGTGTGTGTCTGTGTATATAATGGTTGGTTTACTTATTCCTCACGTATGAGTATGATTATTAGTCTGTAGGAGTGGTGTCTGTGTGTGTGTATATAAGGGTTGGTTTACGTATTCCTCACGTATGAGTATGATTATTAGTCTGTAGGAGTGGTGTCTGTGTGTTTGTGTATAAGGGTTGGTTTACTTATTCCTCACGTATGAGTATGATTATTAGTCTGTAGGAGTGGTGTGTGTGTCTGTGTATATAAGGGTTGGTTTACTTATTCCTCACGTATGAGTATGATTATTAGTCTGTAGGAGTGGTGTCTGTGTCTGTGTATATAATGGTTGGTTTACTTATTCCTCACGTATAAGTATGATTATTAGTCTGTAGGAGTGGTGTGTGTGTCTGTGTACATAATGGTTGGTTTACTTATTCCTCACGTATGAGTATGATTATTAGTCTGTAGGAGTGGTGTCTGTGTGTGTGTGTATAAGGGTTGGTTTACTTATTCCTCACGTATAAGTATGATTATTAGTCTGTAGGAGTGGTGTGTGTGTGTGTGTGTATATAAGGGTTGGTTTACTTATTCCTCACGTATGAGTATGATTATCAGTCTGTAGGAGTGGTGTCTGTGTGTGTGTATAAGGGTTGGTTTACTTATTCCTCACGTATAAGTATGATTATTAGTCTGTAGGAGTGGTTTGTGTGTGTGTGTGTATATAAGGGTTGGTTTACTTATTCCTCACGTATGAGTATGATTATTAGTCTGTAGGAGTGGTTTGTGTGTCTGTGTATATAAGGGTTGGTTTACTTATTCCTCACGTATAAGTATGATTATTAGTCTGTAGGAGTGGTGTGTGTGTGTGTATATAAGGGTTGGTTTACTTATTCCTCACGTATGAGTATGATTATTAGTCTGTAGGAGTGGTGTCTGTGTGTGTGTATAAGGGTTGGTTTACTTATTCCTCACGTATAAGTATGATTATTAGTCTGTAGGAGTGGTTTGTGTGTGTGTGTGTATATAAGGGTTGGTTTACTTATTCCTCACGTATGAGTATGATTATTAGTCTGTAGGAGTGGTTTGTGTGTGTGTGTATATAATGGTTGGTTTACTTATTCCTCACGTATGAGTATGATTATTAGTCTGTAGGAGTGGTGTGTGTGTCTGTGTGTGTATATAAGGGTTGGTTTACTTATTCCTCACGTATGAGTATGATTATTAGTCTGTAGGAGTGGTGTGTGCGTGTTTGTGTCTGTGTGTGTATATATAAGGGTTGGTTTACTTATTCCTCACGTATGAGTATGATTATTAGTCTGTAGGAGTGGTGTGTGTGTGTCTGTGTATATAAGGGTTGGTTTACGTATTCCTCACGTATGAGTATGATTATTAGTCTGTAGGAGTGGTGTGTGTGTCTGTGTATATAAGGGTTGGTTTACTTATTCCTCACGTATGAGTATGATTATTAGTCTGTAGGAGTGGTGTGTGCGTGTGTGTGTATATAAGGGTTGGTTTACTTATTCCTCACGTATGAGTATGATTATTAGTCTGTAGGAGTGGTGTGTGTGTCTGTGTATATAAGGGTTGGTTTACTTATTCCTCACATATGAGTATGATTATTAGTCTGTAGGAGTGGTGTGTGTGTCTGTGTATATAATGGTTGGTTTACTTATTCCTCACGTATAAGTATGATTATTAGTCTGTAGGAGTGGTGTGTGTGTCTGTGTATATAATGGTTGGTTTACTTATTCCTCACGTATGAGTATGATTATTAGTCTGTAGGAGTGGTGTCTGTGTGTGTATATATAAGGGTTGGTTTACGTATTCCTCACGTATGAGTATGATTATTAGTCTGTAGGAGTGGTGTCTGTGTGTGTGTGTATAAGGGTTGGTTTACTTATTCCTCACGTATGAGTATGATTATTCGTCTGTAGGAGTGGTGTGTGTGTCTGTGTATATAAGGGTTGGTTTACTTATTCCTCACGTATGAGTATGATTATTAGTCTGTAGGAGTGGTGTCTGTGTCTGTGTATATAATGGTTGGTTTACTTATTCCTCACGTATAAGTATGATTATTAGTCTGTAGGAGTGGTGTGTGTGTCTGTGTACATAATGGTTGGTTTACTTATTCCTCACGTATGAGTATGATTATTAGTCTGTAGGAGTGGTGTCTGTGTGTGTGTGTATAAGGGTTGGTTTACTTATTCCTCACGTATGAGTATGATTATTAGTCTGTAGGAGTGGTTTGTGTGTCTGTGTATATAAGGGTTGGTTTACTTATTCCTCACGTATAAGTATGATTATTAGTCTGTAGGAGTGGTGTGTGTGTGTGTGTATATAAGGGTTGGTTTACTTATTCCTCACGTATGAGTATGATTATCAGTCTGTAGGAGTGGTGTCTGTGTGTGTGTATAAGGGTTGGTTTACTTATTCCTCACGTATAAGTATGATTATTAGTCTGTAGGAGTGGTTTGTGTGTGTGTGTGTATATAAGGGTTGGTTTACTTATTCCTCACGTATGAGTATGATTATTAGTCTGTAGGAGTGGTTTGTGTGTCTGTGTATATAAGGGTTGGTTTACTTATTCCTCACGTATAAGTATGATTATTAGTCTGTAGGAGTGGTGTGTGTGTGTGTATATAAGGGTTGGTTTACTTATTCCTCACGTATGAGTATGATTATTAGTCTGTAGGAGTGGTGTCTGTGTGTGTGTATAAGGGTTGGTTTACTTATTCCTCACGTATAAGTATGATTATTAGTCTGTAGGAGTGGTTTGTGTGTGTGTGTGTATATAAGGGTTGGTTTACTTATTCCTCACGTATGAGTATGATTATTAGTCTGTAGGAGTGGTTTGTGTGTGTGTGTATATAATGGTTGGTTTACTTATTCCTCACGTATGAGTATGATTATTAGTCTGTAGGAGTGGTTTGTGTGTGTGTGTATATAAGGGTTGGTTTACTTATTCCTCACGTATGAGTATGATTATTAGTCTGTAGGAGTGGTGTCTGTGTGTCTGTGTATATAAGGGTTGGTTTACTTATTCCTCACGTATGAGTATGATTATAAGTCTGTAGGAGTGGTGTGTGTGTCTGTGTATATAAGGGTTGGTTTACTTATTCCTCACGTATGAGTATGATTATTAGTCTGTAGGAGTGGTGTGTGTGTCTGTGTATATAAGGGTTGGTTTACTTATTCCTCACGTATGAGTATGATTATTAGTCTGTAGGAGTGGTGTGTGTGTCTGTGTATATAAGGGTTGGTTTACTTATTCCTCACGTATGAGTATGATTATAAGTCTGTAGGAGTGGTGTGTGTGTCTGTGTATATAAGGGTTGGTTTACTTATTCCTCACGTATAAGTATGATTATTAGTCTGTAGGAGTGGTGTGTGTGTCTGTGTATATAATGGTTGGTTTACTTATTCCTCACGTATGAGTATGATTATTAGTCTGTAGGAGTGGTGTGTGTGCGTGTATATAAGGGTTGGTTTACTTATTCCTCACGTATGAGTATGATTATAAGTCTGTAGGAGTGGTGTGTGTGCGTGTGTGTGTGTGTGTGTGTGGTAGAGGTCTGTGTATGTGAGAAGTCAGTTTATTGTTATTCCATGACATACCTCTATTTGTGTATTTTTTTCTAGTGCCTAAAGTGCTCAGATTTGTCTATCTTCTCTATCTATCTTCCACATGGAATAAACCTGATTTTCGTATTTGTTTTGCAATTAACCCCTTTAACCCCTGCTGGGAGTGAGTTTACGACATGTTCTCCTATAAGTTATTAGTGCACGCTGTACAGCAGCTGCTAGGATGTTCTACAGACCAAGTAGCAGGATTTCAATCTCAATTTTAAAAATTAAAAAACTAATTGAGCAAATTCCTGTCTTCCATGTGCAAATCAGGCTGAGTGAAGGCTATGGGAGGACCAGGCTGAAAGAGATGTCAGCCATTCCTGCGCTACGCAGACATTAACGCCAAAACAAAGATCTGGATATATTTCAAATAAGAAAGGTTCCAACATTAGTATTAGTATCTAATGCATTTGTAAGAGGTCAACTCCAGCCTTGTGTGCGTTTTGTGTGTGTGTGTGTGTACTGTTATTGTGTAAGAGATTAGAGTATCCATAGAGTAAGAATGTATGTTTGTGCACAAATTAACACAAAGGCTATTTTAGTAGCTGTGTAATGCTGTTTAGTGTGTTTATGCATGTGTCTTGTATATAGTGTGTGTGCGTGCTGTGTATAGTGTGTGTTCTGTGGACAGTGTGTGTGTGGTGTGTGTGTGTGTGTGTGTGCAGAGTATAGTTTGTTTGGTGTACAGTGTTTGTGTGTTTAGTGTGTAGTGTGTGTTCTGTGTACAGTGTGTGTGTGAGCAGTGTATAATGTGTGTTCTGTGTAAAAGTGTGTGTGTGTGTGCAGTGTATAGTGTGTGTTCTGTGGATAGTGTGTGTGCAATGTATAGTGTGTGTTCTGTGTACAGCATGTGTGTGTTCTGTGTACAGTGTGTGTTCTGTGTACAGTGTGTGTGTGTGTGTGTGTGTGTGCAGTGTACAGTGTGTGTTCTGTGTACAGTGTGTGTGTGTGTGTGCAGTGTATAGTGTGTGCTCTGTGGACAGTGTGTGTGCAGTGTATAGTGTGTGTTCTCTAGATATTGTGTGTGTGTGCAGTGTATAGTTGTGTACTCTGTGGACAGTGTGTGTGTGCAGGGACGTTTTAGCCACGAGGCAAACAAGGCATTTGCCTTGGGCGGCATTTTCCAGGGAGCGGCAAAAAACGCCGCCCCCAAATGCCCAGGGCAAATGCCTTGTTAGCCTTGCGGCTAACTGACATGCTGGGCTGGCGGGCGGCGCGGGCGGCTGGCGAGGGAGAGCTCCCCCTGAGCTGTCTGCTCAGCTCCCTCGCGCGCCGCAGAGTGATGCTGGGAGGCGGAGCCGGAATATGACGTCATATTCCGTCTCCCAGCCTCACTCTGCGGCGCGCGAGGGAGCTGAGCAGACAGCTCAGAGGAAGTGCTCCCTCGCCAGCCGCCCGCCCAGCAGCCACTGGACCACCAGGGAGAAAGAGAACCCCCCCCAGCATTCCCAAAGGTAAGGAGGCTGGGGGGAGGTTAAATAAAAAAACATGTGTTAATGTGAGTGTGTGTGTCTGTTAGTGTGTGTGTGTGTTTGCCTGTTAGTGTGAGTGTGTGTGTCTGTTAGTGTGTGTGTGTGTGTGTGTCTCTGTGTGTGTTTGCCTGTTAGTGTGAGTGTATGTGTGTCTGTTAGTGTGAGTGTGTGTGTGTGTGTGTGTGTGTGTCTGTTAGTGTGTGTGTTTGCCTGTTAGTGTGTGTGTTTGCCTGTTAGTGTGTGTGTGTGTGTGTCTGTTAGTGTATGTGTGTCTGTTAGTGTGTGTGTTTGCCTGTTAGTGTGTGTGTTTGCCTGTTAGTGTGTGTGTGTCTGTTAGTGTGTGTGTGTGTCTCTGTGTGTGTTTGCCTGTTAGTGTGTGTGTGTGTCTGTTAGTGTGTGTGTGTCTGTTAGTGTGTGTGTGTGTGTGTGTTTGCTAGTGAGTGTGTGTGTCTAACTTTGTGTGTGTTTGTTAGTGTGAGTGTGTTTGCCTGTGAGTGTGTGTGTCTGTTAGTGAGAGTGTGTTTACCTGTGAGTGTGTGTGTCTGTTAGTGTGTGTGTGTTTGCTAGTGAGTGTGTGTGTGTCTAACTTTGTGTGTGTTTGTTAGTGTGAGTGTGTTTGCCTGTGAGTGTGTGTGTCTGTTAGTGAGAGTGTGTTTGCCTGTGAGTGTGTGTGTCTGTTAGTGAGAGTGTGTTTGCCTGTGTGTGTGTTTTCCTGTTAGTGTGAGTGTGTGTGTGTCTGTTAGTGTATGTGTGTCTGTTAGTGTGTGTGTTTGCCTGTTAGTGTGTGTGTTTGCCTGTTAGTGTGTGTGTGTCTGTTAGTGTGTGTGTGTGTCTCTGTGTGTGTTTGCCTGTTAGTGTGTGTGTGTGTCTGTTAGTGTGTGTGTGTCTGTTAGTGTGTGTGTGTGTGTGTGTTTGCTAGTGAGTGTGTGTGTCTAACTTTGTGTGTGTTTGTTAGTGTGACTGTGTTTGCCTGTGAGTGTGTGTGTCTGTTAGTGAGAGTGTGTTTACCTGTGAGTGTGTGTGTCTGTTAGTGTGCGTGTGTGTTTGCTAGTGAGTGTGTGTGTGTCTAACTTTGTGTGTGTTTGTTAGTGTGAGTGTGTTTGCCTGTGAGTGTGTGTGTCTGTTAGTGAGAGTGTGTTTGCCTGTGAGTGTGTGTGTCTGTTAGTGAGAGTGTGTTTGCCTGTGAGTGTGTGTGTCTGTTAGTGAGGGTGTGTTTCTGTTAGCTAGTGTATGAGTATCTGTCAGTGAATGTGTGTGTGTGTATTTAGAAGGCGGGGCGGGGGGAATGGTTGGATGGGGATAGGGCGGGGGGAAGGGGGATGGCACGGGGGGAGGGGGGCGCCTGAGTTTTGCCCTGCCTAGGGCAGCACAAAACCAGGATACACCACTGTGTGTGTGTGTGCAGTGTATAGTTTTTCTGTGTACAGTGTTTGTGTGTAGTGTGTGTTCTGTGTACAATGTGTGTGTGCGCAGTGTATAGTGTGTGTTCTGTATAAAAGTGTGTGTGTGTGCAGTGTATAGTGTGTGTTCTGTGGACAGTGTGTGTGCAGTGTATAGTGTGTGTTCTGTGTAAAAGTGTGTGCACACTGTATAGTGTGTGTTCTGTGTACAGCGTGTGTGTGCAGTGTATATTGTGTGTTCTGTGGACAGTGTGTGTGTCTGCTGTGTATAGTGTGTGTTCTGTGTAAAAGTGTGTGTGTGCAGTGTATAGTGTATGTGTTTGTGTGTGTGTGCAGTATATAGTGTGTGTCCTGTGTACAGAGTGTGTGTACAGTGTATAGTGTGTGCTCTGTGGACAGTGTGTGCAGTGTATAGTGTATGTGTGTAGTGTGTGTTCTGTGTACAGTGTGCGTGCAGTGTATGTAGTTGGGTGTATGCATATGTGGGCTCTACATAGTGTGTGTGTGTGCTCTGGACAGTACTGTCTGTTCAGTGTGCAGTGTATGGTGTGTGCAGTGTATGCTGTGTGTGTAGTTTATAGTGTGTTTATGGTGTGTACCGTGTGTAGTACATGTGCGTGCTGTGGGTGTGTTGGTGAGGGCAATGTAAAGTGTGTGTGTAGTGTAAAGTGTGTGTATGTTTGAGCACAGTGTGTGCTATGTATAATATATGTGTATATGTGTCAGAGACAGGTAGGCCCATGTGGTTTTGTAGTATGTGTCTGGGAGGGATTGTATGTTGGCGTGCGGGGGCTGTGTAGGTAATATTGTTGTGGGTGGAAAGGTGTCTGTGTAATATTAGTCAACGTTAGCATGACAATTATTACAGCGTATCCGTGTGTAGTATGTGGGCGTGAGGTGTCTGTGTGTAATGCTTGTATGAAGGGGGTGATTATATGTGTATGTGAGTAACAATGTATGCATTCATTCATTTGTGTTGATAATACAGGGCTGTTTGTTACTTGTCTGTAGATTATTCAATTTTCTGCCATGGGACCTGATTAAATAAGATGCATGTATACAGCATATCCCATACTGCTCCTTACATCATTTACACATACTCACAGCATCATTGAGTCAGAATTACAATGTTACCAACGTGCTACAGGCATTTGAAAGTCCACTAAACATCTGTTCAACTTGTACCTTCATCCAATGACCCCAGCAGGTCATTTATAGTTTTATCAGCTTGTACATCTATTTAAACTGGCTGAGCCTCTTTGGAGCTATAGTCCTTAAATTTTGCAGTGTCAACGGTTAACCATCGCTCTTCTCTACACTTAGAAATGATTACATCCTATTCAAACCATAAGTGGAAGCAACATACTGCAAATTACCCCTTTGGCACCGAAACTCCAGATTACCCACATAAAGAGCTCTAACAAGATCCTATTATTCAGCCTAGCATCCACTGCCTGTATCCTTGTACAGAGTACCCCGTTTCCATTAGCTGCCCCCATAGATTGTAATGTGATCAGACAAAGTGAGTGAGGCATTTGCTCGCAGGTAAAATCAATAGACAGCATTTGTGATGGGATCCTCTCTGCTTTTAGCCTCGGCATTCACAAACCATCAAGCGAGGAATTATTTTATTTGCAGTGTTAAAAACTACAGAGCCCAATTTTACATTGCGGTACTATAGTTATATAATCTGTGTGTGTGTGAATAATCAATATAGGTATTGCACACACGTCCAGAGATTCATTTATTTCATAAATGCACAGCTTGTCATTCGAACAATTTATCTTACAGTGAACTGAGTGTGAAGTATTTTCATCTTTACAATACTAACAGATACATGTGAATTCTTCTTCCCATAATGTGACAGGGTCTTGTGATCCATTGACTAAGGTATGTGTACAGATAAATATAGATGTGTAAATGTGTTAACGATAGATAGATAGATAGATAGATAGATGGATAGATAGATAGATAGATAGACGGACGGATAGATAGATAATAAATAGACAGATAGATAGATAGATAGATAGATAGACGGATATATGGATAGATAATAGATAGATAGATAGATAGATGGATGGATAGACGGACGGATAGATAGATAATAAATAGACAGATAGATAGATAGTTTTTAGATAGATATATAGATAGTTAGACGGGCGGATATATGGATAGATAGATATTGGATAGATAGATAAATAGACAGATAGATAGTTAGATAGACGGACGGATATAGGGATAGATAGATAGATAGATAGATAGATAGATAGATAGATACTGGATAGATAGATAGATAGATAGATACTGGATAGATAGATAGATAGATGGACGGACATATGGATAGATAGATAGATAGATAGATAGATAGATGGACGGACATATGGATAGATAGATAGATAGATGGACGGACATATGGATAGATAGATAGATAGCGTAGATAATAGATAGATAGAAGATTGAAGATAGATAGAGATAGATAGATAGATAGATAATATATAGATAATAGATAGACACTGGATAGATAGATAGATATATAGCATAGATAATAGATAGATAGATAGATAGAGTAGATAATAGATAGATAGATATATAGCATAGATAATTGATAGATAGATAGATAGAGTAGATAATAGATAGATAGATAGATAGATAGATAGATATATAGAGTAGATAATAGATAGATAGATAGATAAGCTAAAATCAGTGTGTTGTGATTTTTGCTCTAGATTCTGTCCGCCAATCTGTTCATCAGAAATATAATTACAAAACTCTTTTAATGACAGCACGATGGACATCTCAATATAATACATAAATAGAATACTTTTAGACAATGATTCAAAATGATCTATAAAACGCCTTTAACTTCTTTTCCGCATAGTCCATGTCTTGCACCCCCACTCCCCCTGGTGAAATGTCCCCCCCCCCCCACTATAGGTCTTCTCATGGCCAGTACCATGGTCCATATGCTTACACCTCTGTATTACCAATCACGTAAGACTCCTCCATTTCCCTACTAATATTTCTGTAGTCTTGTGAGATGAAGCATGGTGTCTTCAAGGAGAATATTTTTAAAGGAATCAAGCATTTACAATGATTAGTAACAGAAGACTTACACGGTTAATATATGGTAAATGTCGTTAGTAATGAATAACAGTGATATCGCAGCCCAGAAATAAGTACATTAATAGATGAATAAATTGATATATATATATATATATACTTAGAAAGAGACACACTTTTCATTCTGCAACGGTTCTACCAGGTCAACGAGCCATCATCAGTACACTTTACAATTTCTCCGAGTTGATATAGGTAAAAAAAACTAAATTGTGGGGGGGTTGCTACTTTACGTCACTGCAGTCATAACAAAAATAATCTGAAAATAAATCACTATATATATATATATAAAACACGGTCTATTCAATCATAAAAATAACTACCTTATCTACACTATACAATTTATAACAGATTGTCATTCTGTGCTTTTAGAAAATAATGTGTGAATGCCCTTTTACCGCTGTCTGCCTTGGGATCATCTGCCTTGGGTGGCTGAGCCATGTGACCACCACTCCTTTTTCTATAGAACATTGGATTTATCTCAATGTATCTCTATGAACATTAGGAGGACGATGGCCTCCAATACAAGCACAAAGCGTTTTCATACAAAAGAGTTGAAAGCAAGCTTTACCTGCCCGCTTCATAGACGGTAAAGATCCTTGGTTGAAGGACAGCCTCCTTCGTTTAATCTGGAGAGGAGTTTGTTTAGCATTTCAGTCAGAACCCCAAATTCCCATCTTCTTTCCCACAATCCTCCTTTTTTAAATTTTTTCTTCTTTTTATTTCAGTTTTCTAGAAACGAACTTACAGTGTTAAATCCCGCTTTCCTAAATGTCCAGGACTCTTTCCAACGCCCCAAAAACCCGGTAAAACCCAAAGCAGACCAAAGCCAAGACCTGGTGGGTCCGCCGTCTCCACCAGTCGTGGGTAAGTTGTCAACCAGGCTGGCTATCCAATGGCGGAGGTTGTAGGGTCTCAATTTTTTAAAGAACCACCCAGGAGATGACATTCCAAAGCAAAAGCCACCTAAGAGCCCATTTGATGTTCTTTCTCTTGCCAAACACAAGCCATCCTTGTAATCCAACCCTGGATAGAGATGGGTTCTTCCATAGACATAGGAATATACACAGCAACAATGTATCCCTGCCCTGTACCACAGCTACAACGTATCCCTGCCCAAGATCTTCACATATTCAGACCTTCTAAGAAGTCCATCCAGAGCACCAGGAAGGTGCTTCAATAACCCTGGCAGGTTGTGTGCATCCAGTCAGTATACAGCACAGATTACCAGCAATATTCAGCTTCTCTCTGCAGGAATCCTCTCATTCCTTATCAATGCGGGACGGATGGATTGTTAATAGGAAACAGAGATGTTTACCTGGCAAGGTTTGCTGTCTCCCTCTCCTCCTCCTCCTTGATCTCTCTCTCTCTCTCTCTCTCTCTCTCTCTCCCTTTCTCGCAGCACACTCGTAGCTACATACTGCAGCTTTACAATCCTGTTCTCCTCAGCATCTGCCTGTGTGTATCTCGCCCACCCCGGCAGTCCTGCCTTCCCTGCCTTCCCTGCTCAGCAACGCTCAAACACTCCCCTCTGCCTACGTCACTCGTCAATCAAGGAGAATCTAGGAAAATTTCAGATGAAATATAAAAAAAGATGGGGTAAAAAAAGGCAAAACAAAACGGAGGTTTATACAGGAATGGTATATTTCTAAATCCATCTAACGAATGAGAATTTTTTTTTTTTCCATTTTGGTGGATAATTAACTGTTAGTTGTATTAGTACTTTAAAGGGACAAATTGACCTAATGGCAGTGACATGTTTAATGGGTTAAAGGGACAGTCCCATGTAGGAGCAAAGTGACCTAATGACAGGGACATGTTTAATGGGTTAAAGGGACAGTCCCATGTAGGAGCAAAGTGACCTAATGACAGTGACATGTTTAATGGGTTAAAGGGACAGTCCCATGTAGGAGCAAAGTGACCTAATGACAGTGACATGTTTAATGGGTTAAAGGGACAGTCCCATGTAGGAGCAAAGTGACCTAATGACAGTGACATGTTTAATGGGTTAAAGGGACAGTCCCATGTAGGAGCAAAGTGACCTAATGACAGTGACATGTTTAATGGGTTAAAGGGACAGTCCCATGTAGGAGCAAAGTGACCTAATGACAGTGACATGTTTAATGGGTTAAAGGGACAGTCCCATGTAGGAGCAAAGTGACCTAATGACAGTGACATGTTTAATGGGTTAAAGGGACAGTCCCATGTAGGAGCAAAGTGACCTAATGACAGTGACATGTTTAATGGGTTAAAGGGACAGTCCCATGTAGGAGCAAAGTGACCTAATGACAGTGACATGTTTAATGGGTTAAAGGGACAGTCCCATGTAGGAGCAAAGTGACCTAATGACAGTGACATGTTTAATGGGTTAAAGGGACAGTCCCATGTAGGAGCAAAGTGACCTAATGACAGTGACATGTTTAATGGGTTAAAGGGACAGTCCCATGTAGGAGCAAAGTGACCTAATGACAGTGACATGTTTAATGGGTTAAAGGGACAGTCCCATGTAGGAGCAAAGTGACCTAATGACAGTGACATGTTTAATGGGTTAAAGGGACAGTCCCATGTAGGAGCAAAGTGACCTAATGACAGTGACATGTTTAATGGGTTAAAGGGACAGTCCCATGTAGGAGCAAAGTGACCTAATGACAGTGACATGTTTAATGGGTTAAAGGGACAGTCCCATGTAGGAGCAAAGTGACCTAATGACAGTGACATGTTTAATGGGTTAAAGGGACAGTCTCATGTAGGAGCAAAGTGACCTAATGACAGTGACATGTTTAATGGGTTAAAGGGACAGTCCCATGTAGGAGCAAAGTGACCTAATACCAGCGACATGTTTAATGGGTTAAAGGGACAGTCCCATGTAGGAGCAAAGTGATCTAATGACAGTGACATGTTTAATGGGTTAAAGGGACAGTCCCATGTAGGAGCAAAGTGGCCTAATGACAGCGACATGTTTAATGGGTTAAAGTGACAGTCCCATGTAGGAGCAAAGTGGCCTAATGACAGCGACATGTTTAATGGGTTAAAGGGACAGTCCCATGTAGGAGCAAAGTGACCTAATGACAGCGACATGTTTAATGGGTTAAAGGGACAGTCCCATGTAGGAGCAAAGTGACCTAATGACAGTGACATGTTTAATGGGTTAAAGGGACAGTCCCATGTAGGAGCAAAGTGACCTAATGACAGTGACATGTTTAATGGGATAAAGGGACAGTCCCATGTAGGAGCAAAGTGACCTAATGACAGTGACATGTTTAATGGGTTAAAGGGACAGTCCCATGTAGGAGCAAAGTGACCTAATGACAGCGACATGTTTAATGGGTTAAAGGGACAGTCCCATGTAGGAGCAAAGTGATCTAATGACAGTGACATGTTTAATGGGTTAAAGGGACAGTCCCATGTAGGAGCAAAGTGACCTAATGGCAGTGACATGTTTAATGGGTTAAAGGGACAGTCCCATGTAGGAGCAAAGTGGCCTAATGACAGCGACATGTTTTATGGGTTAAAGGGACAGTCCCATGTAGGAGCAAAGTGGCCTAATGACAGCGACATGTTTAATGGGTTAAAGGGACAGTCCCATGTAGGAGCAAAATGACCTAATGACAGCGACATGTTTAATGGGTTAAAGGGACAGTCCCATGTAGGAGCAAAGTGACCTAATGACAGTGACATATTTAATGGTTAAAAAGACAGTCCCATGTAGGAGCAAAGTGGCCTAATGACAGCGACATGTTTAATGGGTTAAAGGGACAGTCCCATGTAGGAGCAAAGTGGCCTAATGACAGCGACATGTTTAATGGGTTAAAGGGACAGTCCCATGTAGGAGCAAAATGACCTAATGACAGCGACATGTTTAATGGGTTAAAGGGACAGTCCCATGTAGGAACAAAGTGACCTAATGACAGTGACATGTTTAATGGGTTAAAGGGACAGTCCCATGTAGGAGCAAAGTGACCTAATGACAGTGACATGTTTAATGGGTTAAAGGGACAGTCCCATGTAGGAGCAAAGTGACCTAATGACAGTGACATGATTAATGGGTTAAAGGGACAGTCCCATGTAGGAGCAAAGTGACCTAATGACAGCGACATGTTTAATGGGTTAAAGGGACAGTCCCATGTAGGAGCACAGTGACCTAATGACAGCGACATGTTTAATGGGGTAAAGGGACAGTCCCATTTAGGAGCAAAGTGACCTAATGGCAGTGACATGTTTAATACATATTAGCTGCGTATAGTAATCCTCACATGTCTTGTATGCGAGTATCGCCAAGCTGATTGAAGTTATTCTACAAATATAGAGTGTTAACCCCTTAAGAACCAATCGTGACAATCAGTTTTCTAAATATCTAGTTCCTATCTAAATATCTAGTAACACATGTCCCACTCAATTAAGAACTACAGTACAATATAGACCCTGGCAGAGTTTAAAGTAGCATAGGACCTTCTATGCAAGCATTACGTAATTGATGACTCAATTAGCATGTCTCATTTGGTCTATAAGGGGTTAATTTATTGTTAGAAGTGCGCAGTATATTCCCGAATGTTGTCCACACCAGGTACAATCCCACTGATCTAGTGACATGCTTAATAACGTATACAGTACAACATGTATTAGTCATGTTAAATTCCATCTAGCGACAAGCAATCCACGTGTGGAAAGGAAAGCCTGGTAAGTGAAGACAAAGATAGGAATAAATATTTTATTAATAGCGGGGAGGAGGAGGGAGAAGGAAGACTTGTCTAGGAAAATGCAGAAAATGAGAAAAAAGTCAATGATGATCAAAGTGGGGAGGTCAATGCCAAAAGAGAAGACCTGACAGAATGAGGGAGGAAGAGGAAGGAGGAACGGAAAATCAGTTGTTATCAAATGAGAGGATAAAATAGATCATTAACGGAGTTATTCACTTAAAGGGTTACTCCAACCACCATGACCACTGACCACGTCTATCCTCATCCTCAAATGCTGCACATACAGCGATATTTGCACTTTTGTGCTGCGCTCTAAGTGATCCCCCAGCTCACGTGACTTAGGCAGCCCTAAACCCTGTTCTTCACTAGCTAAAATGAATTATGTTCAAATCTGCCATCAGCATGCACTGAACTTAGCAACAGTGAAGTAACTAAAGTGGGGGCAGGTGGTGCTCCTGCCCTGGGTGAAAATACTGGGGTGGCAACAAGAGGAGTGGGTCAATGGGTGGTTCCAGAGGGAACAGGAGATGTCCGACAGCCCACATTACGGTGCCTCCATAACGGCACTTATTCCCTCTGGCAGAGTTGGCACCTGGGAGGTAGGGATGGGCCTAAAAAACAAAACCCCAATAAATAAAATAAAATTAATTTGTGAGCGTGTGTGCAAGAACATGTGAGTGTGTCTGTCAGCGTACGTGTGTGTATCTTGCAGTGTATGTGTGTGTGTGTCTGACAGTGTATGTGTATCTGGCAGTGTATGTGTGTGTGTCAAAATATATGTGCGTGTCTGTCAGTGAGAGTAAGTCAATGTGTCTGTCAGCGACTGTGTTTCAAATCAGTGAGAGTCTGTGTCAGTGTTCTGTCTGTGAGTGTGTCTGTCAGTGAAGTGTATTTCAAATCAGTGAGAGTGTGTGTCTGCCATTGAGAGTGTGCCGGTCAGGGAGAATCTGTCTGTCAGTGTGTATCTGTGTGTATGAGTCAGTGTGTATATGCATTCAATACACACAGGCACTGCATCCACTACACACACTACAACTAACACACACAAACAATACATCCACTACACAAACTGTGTTCAGTATACACACACTACATCCATTACAAAAACACACACTCTGCATTTACAACATACAGACAATGCATCCACAACACACACTACATCTAATACACACAAACACTACATCAGCTACACAAACACGCACTCTGCGTTCAGTTTACACACACTACATCCAAGAATGTCAAATTTGCGGCCCACAATGAATATATTTGCGGTCTAGCGAGTCGCGAGTTTGACATGTTAAGGCAGAGTAGGCACCTCCCCACATTGCAAGTGCCTACTCTGCTAAAATTTACCTGGCCGGGGGGGGGGGAGGATGCTGGCGGCAGCGAGGGAGCTCAGTCTTTTCTTACTGCTCCTCACTGCTCCCTCGCATGCAAGGGACGTCATTCCGGCCCGTCATCACTAAACTGCGCACTTGAGTAAGCAGTGAGGAGCAGGAAGGGAGACCCCAGGGAGAGGCCCCACACCAGCTCCCAAAGTTAGGGAGCAATAAATAAAATGATTTGTGAGTGTGTGCAAGAATGTGTAAATGTGTGTGTCTGTAAGTGTCTGTCAGTGAGTGTGTTTGTCTGTCAGTGTGTGTGTGTGTCTGTCTGTCAGTGGGTGTGTGTTTCTGTGTCTGCTAGTGTGTGTGTGTCTGTCTGTGTGTGTGTGTGTCTGTCAGTGAGTGAGTGTGTGTGTGTCAATGAGTTAGTGTGAGTGTCTTTGAGTAAGTGTGTGTGCGTGTGTCTGTCTGTCAGTGAGTGTTTATGTGTGTGTCTGCGAGTGTGTGTTTGTGTATCTGTCAGTGTGTGTGTGTCTGTCAGTGAGTGTGTGTTGGTCAGTGTTGCGATGGCCACGGCTGGACAGTGGAGGACCTGGAGGTGCATGGAGGCATGCAACGCCACATCACATTCTGACGTGACGTTAACGTGCTCCACCTTCACAGGGTTTTAAGGAGTAGCGGGAGTATCCGCTTTGGCACAGGGTGCGATTTAGGGTATACCAGAGGCTGGCCTCCGGAGTTTCATACTGGCAGCGGCAATGTGAGTGGAGTCTGCTTGTTGGCTAATGTGGCAGGACTCCACCACCAAGTACCATGCCCACTCAGTGTTTCAATAGTTTTGCCTTGTGTTTTGTGTTCCTAATGTTTATTTTCCCTTGTATTCTATGTTTCCCCATGTAAACTGTGATGGATTTGTGTATTTTACCTGCCCGGGAGAGCTCATACGAACGGGTTCTGTTCGGTTCCTGAACGGGGACCACCTCATTTGGTATGTATAGTTATAACTTTCACACTACGTAATGAGGTGTGAAAACCACAGATAGCAGGGGAAACAAGCGGTGCATGCTTCGCCTGGATGGCCGTCGGTTCGTATAACCGAACAACACCCACGGGCAGCATTCGTATCCCGAACCGGCGTACGCACACTGTCACAGATTCCCATGTTGGGGATCATCTACCCACTCCATACAGAGCCATGTTGGGGATCATCTACCCACTCCATTTGCCCCCCCCCCCCCCCCCCCCCACCTGGGAGCTGCAAGGCTAGGCTCATAGCTGCCCAGGGGAGCAATCTCTTGGTGGAAATCTGCAAGGGGATATCCACCGGAGAGAGGGACGTGCCAGCAGGGAATCTCTGGGGCTGTGAGTCAGTCTCATAGTCCGTGCCGACCAATGGTAGAAGGAGCGCCCATTTAAACTGGGTTTGCGCCATTCTCCTGGTTGGTCGGCGCAAGTAAGCACTGATTGGTCTTTGTGGGGTGCAGGCGACCGATCAGAGAAGGGCGTCCGTTTGAACAGGGCTTTGCACCCTTTTTCCTGATTGGGCGGCGAAACCCCTCTCCTCCTTGAGCGCTTATTGGTGAAACCGAATTTCAGGCCCTTTCACCTGATTGGGTGGCGAAGCTCCTCTCCTCCCCCGAGCGATTATTGGCGCGATTTGGTTTGCACCCTTTCAGCTGATTGGTTTTTGCTTGGTTTGGGAGTGAAGTTTGAATTAATCGGACTAAAACAAGCAACTCCATGGAACTAATTTCGGGGATGTACAGATACGCGAACCCCAAACTTTAAAAGCTGATATCTCGGGCTCTGTACATCTGATAGCCCCGCAATTTGCAGGGATCCCAGATGGGACCCAGGGCTATCAATTGATATAGATTTTATCCATGTGACCCCTTTCTATCACCTCCCCTCTCGGCATAAATTCCTTTTCCTTCCAATGCTTACCACCAGTCGACCTTTTCCTCGCTCGGTGGGCACAACATCCCAGGTAACCTAAGGTTAACCCTTTAGAGCAGGGAAGGTTGAGACCTGAAAACTTGTTCACTTCATTCCACATAATTAACATAACCACCTCAAACTTAATTGGCAAGGACATACCCCCGGCTAGCTGCGATGAAACAAACCCATGGGGCGTGCGGGAGGGAAGCTGTTTGCTGGAAGTCACAGCTGGCCTTTTATGCAAGGTGTACGCCCACATGGACCCAAGCAAGGTGTACGCCCACATGGACCTTGTTGGGGACAGGGACACAAAGCTTGCAAACCAACCAGAACAGTAATTAAATGTATGACACTCCCATAACAAACATACAATCCCTCCCCTCTGCCTGTGAGATAATTGAGTCAGATACTGTATTAACCCAATTATCTCCAGGCAGTAAAAACACATATTTTACAAAACCCCAAAAGTTCCCCAAAACACAACATATCCCCATAAATCCCTTGATAGCACTGATCTGGATGAACAACATATCCAAAAATCGCCCAGATCAGTTCAGGGGTTCATGAATTACCTGGAAGTCTTATTTTTGACCGACCGTGCACATGGTCCCATGCCCAAAACAGTTTCAGAGAGTTAGTGCTAACGGTCGGTCTCTCTGTCTGGAGTACAAAAGTACATACTTCACATGAACAGAACCTTTTAAAGTGCATTAAGCAAGGTATATTGCAGGGCCCATAGTCCCTAGGCAAGAAGCTGGCCAGCAGGCCCCTCCAAGAACCAGTGACAAGGTTACTTTCATTGCATATCTTCCTTCCCAAAGAAAGACTAACCAGGTACAAGACCTCCTGTCAGCCGGTACCTGAGTTAGTCGAGCAACCCACCCACAACCAAGTACTTGAGCTGTAGCTCCTGGGTGTCCAACTTTGTCCTGTCTTTCCCATGCTGCAGAGTGAGCGTCCGCCACCCCCGATCTCCCTTGTTCTCCCCGGCATAAAGTTGTAAGTACTTTGTGGGCAGAGGCCAACTGTGCTCTGCCCTGGTGCCAGCGCTTCTGCTGGTGGGACTGGTACATAGTCCTGCCCTGTAACAATAGGGCAATAAGGGGAAAGGCAAGTGGTGCTCTGCCCTGATGCCAGCTCTTCTGCTGGCCTGACCTGTGGGTATCCAGAGGCCAATTGCTCTCTGCCCGGATACAGCTCTTCTGCTGGGAAGATGCTAGGGGGCTTGCATCTGGACGAGAGCCCCAGCTGCTGGTGGATGGGACTGACCATTTCCTCTCCCTGTGTCATTCCCTGTGGTTGGGGAGGGGCAATATGTTCCTCTCCCTGTAATGCACCCTGTTGCTGTCAAAATTGCCAAATGTGAAAAATTCTCCAAGACAATTCTGTTTTCAGCTCTGCAAATGTGGCTTTAAATTTGCTATTCACTTTGTATTCCCATCAATTCTCACCTTAGTAAATAACCCTGTTTGTGAATTAAAAAAACACCGAACTGAAAACGTAGCCAGCTAAACAATAGATTTCCTTCTGACGGTTTGGCCTAAAATATCAAATTAGCATTAACTTAATATTGAATTCTTCACTTTAGTGACAAAGACGTATTTTCCTCCACCAGCTCCAGTGTAAAAATATATACAGAAAGCTGTGAGAGACTGAAAACGACACTCTAGAACCAAATGTTGCGCATGCGTATTAACCCCTCCACCTCACATCCATTCTGGTGATATCAGCCGGCGGTGGAGCAGCAACTGCATGGACACAGGTGAGTGTGGGAAATGTATTTAACTTAAATAAAGGGGTATCTAAATTGTTAGTATAACGTGTCAGTATTCCTAACATTAGAGTGTTCTTTTCATTTCAGAAGTAGTAGGAGCAGGGAACAGTCACCCAACTACTGTGCCTTCATTTACTAAAAAGTCCTTGACTGATAATTGAGCATTCGCTCTGCCTAAAACACAAGGACTATTTGTCCAGAGAATATTGTTAGTTTGCAGATTTGGTTTGTGAATAGTCCCAGCATGTTACAGACTAAAAGATAATTGAAAATGCAAATAGGAAAGATGATTTAGTGGCAATGTTTATGCAGGATGTTTTCACATGCCTCCAGAAATGAATTATAATTTTTAAAACCTTTTAAAATGCAGTAAAAAAAAGAAGCCACTGACATTACATTTAATTCCTCCCTGCGTTATGTAAAACTGTCATTGCCAAATGATTTAAAAACACGTTGACATTTTGTTATCATGATTGAATATTTTCTAACCTTCCAATATAGCAAAGGGATAAGAGAAGGAATTAATTTTTGTGATGTATTAACCCACTAAACGTGTAACTGTCATTTCATCATTCTTATACATGACTGTCCCTTTAACCCATTAAACATGTCGCTGTCATTAGGTCACTGTGCTCCTACGTGGGACTGTCCCTTTAACATATTAAACATGTCGCTGTCATTAGGTCACTTTGCTCCTACATGGGACTGTCCCTTTAACCCATTAAACATGTCGCTGTCATTAGGTCACTTTGCTCCTACATGGGACTGTCCCTTTAACCCATTAAACATGTCGCTGTCATTGGGTCACTTTGTTCCTACATGGGACTGTCCCTTTAACCCATTAAACATGTCGCTGTCATTAGGTCACTTTGCTCCTACATGGGACTGTCCCTTTAACCCATTAAACATGTCACTGTCATTGGGTCACTTTGTTCCTACATGGGAATGTCCCTTTAACCCATTAAGCATGTCGCTGTCATTAGGTCACTTTGCTCCTACATGGGACTGTCCCTTTAACCCATTAAACATGTCACTGCCATTAGGTCACTTTACTCCTACATGGGACTGTCCCTTTAACCCATTAAACATGTCGCTGTCATTAGGTCACTTTGCTCCTACATGGGACTGTCCCTTTAACCCATTAAACATGTCGCTGTCATTAGGTCACTTTGCTCCTACATGGGACTGTCCCTTTAACCCATTAAACATGTCGCTGTCATTAGGTCACTTTGCTCCTACATGGGACTGTCCCTTTAACCCATTAAACATGTCACTGTCATTGGGTCACTTTGTTCCTACATGGGACTGTCCCTTTAACCCATTAAACATGTCGCTGTCATTAGGTCACTTTGCTCCTACATGGGACTGTCCCTTTAACCCATTAAACATGTCACTGTCATTGGGTCACTTTGTTCCTACATGGGACTGTCCCTTTAACCCATTAAGCATGTCGCTGTCATTAGGTCACTTTGCTCCTACATGGGACTGTCCCTTTAACCCATTAAACATGTCACTGCCATTAGGTCACTTTACTCCTACATGGGACTGTCCCTTTAACCCATTAAACATGTCGCTGTCATTAGGTCACTTTGTTCCTACATGGGACTGTCCCTTTAACCCATTAAACATGTCACTGTCATTGGGTCACTTTGTTCCTACATGGGACTGTCCCTTTAACCCATTAAGCATGTCGCTGTCATTAGGTCACTTTGCTCCTACATGGGACTGTCCCTTTAACCCATTAAACATGTCACTGCCATTAGGTCACTTTACTCCTACATGGGACTGTGTCCCTTTAACCCATTAAACATGTCGCTGTCATTAGGTCACTTTGCTCCTACATGGGACTGTCCCTTTAACCCATTAAACATGTCACTGCCATTAGGTCACTTTGCTCCTACATGGGACTGTCCCTTTAACCCATTAAACATGTCACTGTCATTAGGTCACTTTGCTCCTACATGGGACTGTCCCTTTAACCCATTAAACATGTCACTGTCATTGGGTCACTTTGTTCCTACATGGGACTGTCCCTTTAACCCATTAAACATGTCGCTGTCATTAGGTCACTTTGCTCCTACATGGGACTGTCCCTTTAACCCATTAAACATGTCACTGTCATTAGGTCACTTTGCTCCAACATGGGACTGTCCCTTTAACCCATTAAACATGTCACTGTCATTAGGTCACTTTGCTCCTACATGGGACTGTCCCTTTAACCCATTAAACATGTCACTGTCATTAGGTCACTGTGCTCCTACATGGGACTGTCCCATTAACCCATTAAACATGTCACTGTCATTAGATCACTTTGCTCCTACATGGGACTGTCCCTTTAACCCATTAAACATGTCGCTGTCATTAGATCACTTTGCTCCTACATGGGACTGTCCGTTTAACCCATTAAACATGTCACTGTCATTAGATCACTTTGCTCCTACATGGGACTGTCCCTTTAACCCATTAAACATGTCACTGTCATTAGGTCACTTTGCTCCTACATGGGACTGTCCCTTTAACCCATTAAACATGTCACTGTCATTAGATCACTTTGCTCCTACATGGGACTGTCCCTTTAACCCATTAAACATGTCACTGTCATTAGGTCACTTTGCTCCTACATGGGACTGTCCCTTTAACCCATTAAACATGTCACTGTCATTAGGTCACTGTGCTCCTACATGGGACTGTCCCTTTAACCCATTAAACATGTCACTGTCATTAGATCACTTTGCTCCTACATGGGACTGTCCCTTTAACCCATTAAACATGTCACTGTCATTAGGTCACTTTGCTCCTACATGGGACTGTCCCTTTAACCCATTAAACATGTCGCTGCCATTAGGTCACTTTGCTCCTACATGGGACTGTCCCTTTAACCCATTAATCATGTCACTGTCATTAGATCACTTTGCTCCTACATGGGACTGTCCCTTTAACCCATTAATCATGTCACTGTCATTAGATCACTTTGCTCCTACATGGGGCTGTCCCTTTAACCCATTAAACATGTCACTGTCATTAGATCACTTTGCTCCTACATGGGACTGTCCCTTTAATCCATTAAACATGTCACTGTCATTAGGTCACTTTGCTCCTACATGGGACTGTCCCTTTAACCCATTAAACATGTCACTGTCATTAGGTCACTTTGTTCCTACATGGGACGGTCCCTTTAACCCATTAAACATGTCACTGTCATTAGGTCCCTTTGCTCCTACATGGGACTGTCCCTTTAACCCATTAAACATGTCACTGTCATTAGGTCACTTTGTTCCTACATGGGACTGTCCCTTTAACCCATTAAACATGTCACTGTCATTAGATCACTTTGCTCCTACATGGGACTGTCCCTTTAACCCATTAAACATGTCACTGTCATTAGGTCACTTTGCTCCTACATGGGACTGTCCCTTTAACCCATTAAACATGTCACTGTCATTAGATCACTTTGCTCCTACATGGGACTGTCCCTTTAACCCATTAAACATGTCACTGTCATTAGGTCACTTTGCTCCTACATGGGACTGTCCCTTTAACCCATTAAACATGTCACTGTCATTAGGTCACTGTGCTCCTACATGGGACTGTCCCTTTAACCCATTAAACATGTCACTGTCATTAGATCACTTTGCTCCTACATGGGACTGTCCCTTTAACCCATTAAACATGTCACTGTCATTAGGTCACTTTGCTCCTACATGGGACTGTCCCTTTAACCCATTAAACATGTCGCTGCCATTAGGTCACTTTGCTCCTACATGGGACTGTCCCTTTAACCCATTAATCATGTCACTGTCATTAGATCACTTTGCTCCTACATGGGACTGTCCCTTTAACCCATTAATCATGTCACTGTCATTAGATCACTTTGCTCCTACATGGGGCTGTCCCTTTAACCCATTAAACATGTCACTGTCATTAGATCACTTTGCTCCTACATGGGACTGTCCCTTTAATCCATTAAACATGTCACTGTCATTAGGTCACTTTGCTCCTACATGGGACTGTCCCTTTAACCCATTAAACATGTCACTGTCATTAGGTCACTTTGTTCCTACATGGGACGGTCCCTTTAACCCATTAAACATGTCACTGTCATTAGGTCCCTTTGCTCCTACATGGGACTGTCCCTTTAACCCATTAAACATGTCACTGTCATTAGGTCACTTTGTTCCTACATGGGACTGTCCCTTTAACCCATTAAACATGTCACTGTCATTAGGTCACTTTGCTCCTACATGGGACTGTCCCTTTAACCCATTAAACATGTCACTGTCATTAGATCACTTTGCTCCTACATGAGACTGTCCCTTTAACCCATTAAACATGTCACTGTCATTAGGTCACTTTGCTCCTACATGGGACTGTCCCTTTAACCCATTAAACATGTAACTGTCATTAGGTCACTGTGCTTCTACATGGGACTGTCCCTTTAACCCATTAAACATGTCACTGTCATTAGGTCACTTGGCTCCTACATGGGACTGTCCCTTTAACCCATTAAACATGTCACTGTCATTAAGTCACTTTGCTCCTACATGGGACTGTCCCTTTAACCCATTAAACATGTCACTGTCATTAGGTCACGTTGCTCCTACATGGGACTGTCCCTTTAACCCATTAAACATGTCACTGTCATTAGGTCACTTTGCTCCTACATGGGACTGTCTCTTTAACCCATTAAACATGTCACTGTCATTAGGTCACTTTGCTCCTACATGGGACTGTCCCTTTAACCCATTAAACATGTCGCTGTCATTAGGTCACTTTGCTCCTACATGGGACTGTCCCTTTAACCCATTAAACATGTCGCTGTCATTAGGTCACTTTGTTCCTACATGGGACTGTCCCTTTAACCCATTAAACATGTCACTGTCATTAGGTCACTTTGCTCCTACATGGGACTGTCCCTTTAACCCATTAAACATGTCACTGTCATTAGGTCACTTTGCTCCTACATGGGACTGTCTCTTTAACCCATTAAACATGTCACTGTCATTAGGTCACTTTGCTCCTACATGGGACTGTCCCTTTAACCCATTAAACATGTCGCTGTCATTAGGTCACTTTGCTCCTACATGGGACTGTCCCTTTAACCCATTAAACATGTCGCTGTCATTAGGTCACTTTGCTCCTACAAGGGACTGTCCCTTTAACCCATTAAACATGTCACTGTCATTGGGTCACTTTGTTCCTACATGGGACTGTCCCTTTAACCCATTAAACATGTCGCTGTCATTAGGTCACTTTGCTCCTACATGGGACTGTCCCTTTATCCCATTAAACATGTCACTGTCATTGGGTCACTTTGTTCCTACATGGGACTGTCCCTTTAACCCATTAAGCATGTCGCTGTCATTAGGTCACTTTGCTCCTACATGGGACTGTCCCTTTAACCCATTAAACATGTCACTGCCATTAGGTCACTTTACTCCTACATGGGACTGTCCCTTTAACCCATTAAACATGTCGCTGTCATTAGGTCACTTTGTTCCTACATGGGACTGTCCCTTTAACCCATTAAACATGTCACTGTCATTGGGTCACTTTGTTCCTACATGGGACTGTCCCTTTAACCCATTAAGCATGTCGCTGTCATTAGGTCACTTTGCTCCTACATGGGACTGTCCCTTTAACCCATTAAACATGTCACTGCCATTAGGTCACTTTACTCCTACATGGGACTGTGTCCCTTTAACCCATTAAACATGTCGCTGTCATTAGGTCACTTTGCTCCTACATGGGACTGTCCCTTTAACCCATTAAACATGTCACTGCCATTAGGTCACTTTGCTCCTACATGGGACTGTCCCTTTAACCCATTAAACATGTCACTGTCATTAGGTCACTTTGCTCCTACATGGGACTGTCCCTTTAACCCATTAAACATGTCACTGTCATTGGGTCACTTTGTTCCTACATGGGACTGTCCCTTTAACCCATTAAACATGTCGCTGTCATTAGGTCACTTTGCTCCTACATGGGACTGTCCCTTTAACCCATTAAACATGTCACTGTCATTAGGTCACTTTGCTCCTACATGGGACTGTCCCTTTAACCCATTAAACATGTCGCTGTCATTAGATCACTTTGCTCCTACATGGGACTGTCCGTTTAACCCATTAAACATGTCACTGTCATTAGATCACTTTGCTCCTACATGGGACTGTCCCTTTAACCCATTAAACATGTCACTGTCATTAGGTCACTTTGCTCCTACATGGGACTGTCCCTTTAACCCATTAAACATGTCACTGTCATTAGATCACTTTGCTCCTACATGGGACTGTCCCTTTAACCCATTAAACATGTCACTGTCATTAGGTCACTTTGCTCCTACATGGGACTGTCCCTTTAACCCATTAAACATGTCACTGTCATTAGGTCACTGTGCTCCTACATGGGACTGTCCCTTTAACCCATTAAACATGTCACTGTCATTAGATCACTTTGCTCCTACATGGGACTGTCCCTTTAACCCATTAAACATGTCACTGTCATTAGGTCACTTTGCTCCTACATGGGACTGTCCCTTTAACCCATTAAACATGTCGCTGCCATTAGGTCACTTTGCTCCTACATGGGACTGTCCCTTTAACCCATTAATCATGTCACTGTCATTAGATCACTTTGCTCCTACATGGGACTGTCCCTTTAACCCATTAATCATGTCACTGTCATTAGATCACTTTGCTCCTACATGGGGCTGTCCCTTTAACCCATTAAACATGTCACTGTCATTAGATCACTTTGCTCCTACATGGGACTGTCCCTTTAATCCATTAAACATGTCACTGTCATTAGGTCACTTTGCTCCTACATGGGACTGTCCCTTTAACCCATTAAACATGTCACTGTCATTAGGTCACTTTGTTCCTACATGGGACGGTCCCTTTAACCCATTAAACATGTCACTGTCATTAGGTCCCTTTGCTCCTACATGGGACTGTCCCTTTAACCCATTAAACATGTCACTGTCATTAGGTCACTTTGTTCCTACATGGGACTGTCCCTTTAACCCATTAAACATGTCACTGTCATTAGGTCACTTTGCTCCTACATGGGACTGTCCCTTTAACCCATTAAACATGTCACTGTCATTAGATCACTTTGCTCCTACATGAGACTGTCCCTTTAACCCATTAAACATGTCACTGTCATTAGGTCACTTTGCTCCTACATGGGACTGTCCCTTTAACCCATTAAACATGTCACTGTCATTAGGTCACTTTGTTCCTACATGGGACTGTCCCTTTAACCCATTAAACATGTCACTGTCATTAGGTCACTTTGCTCCTACATGGGACTGTCCCTTTAACCCATTAAACATGTCGCTGTCATTAGGTCACTTTGCTCCTACATGGGACTGTCCCTTTAACCCATTAAACATGTCACTGTCATTAGGTCACTTTTTTCCTACATGGGACAGTCCCTTTAACCCATTAAACATGTCACTGTCATTAGATCACTTTGCTCCTACATGGGACTGTCCCTTTAATCCATTAAACATGTCACTGTCATTAGATCACTTTGCTCCTACATGGGACTGTCCCTTTAATCCATTAAACATGTCACTGTCATTAGGTCACTTTGCTCCTACATGGGACTGTCCCTTTAACCCATTAAACATGTCACTGTCATTAGGTCACTTTGTTCCTACATGGGACGGTCCCTTTAACCCATTAAACATGTCACTGTCATTAGATCACTTTGTTCCTACATGGGACTCTCACTTTAACCCGTTAAACATGTCGCTGTCATTAGGTCACTTTGCTCCTACATGGGACTGTCCCTTTAACCCATTAAACATGTCACTGTCATTAGGCCACTTTGCTCCTACATGGGACTGTCCCTTTAACCCATTAAACATGTCGCTGTCATTAGGTCACTGTTCCTACATGGGATTGTCCCTTTAACCCATTAAACATGTCACTGTCGTTAGGGCACTTTGCTCCTACATGGGACTGTCCCTTTAACCCATTAAACATGTCACTGTCATTAGGTCACTTTGCTCCTACATGGGACTGTCCCTTTAACCCATTAAACATGTCACTGCCATTAGGTCACTTTGCTCCTACATGGGACTCCCTTTAACCCATTAAACATGGCACTGTCATTAGGTCACTTTGCTCCTACATGGGACTGTCCCTTTAACCCATTAAACATGTCGCTGTCATTAGGTCACTTTGCTCCTACATGGGACTGTCCCTTTAACCCATTAAACATGTCGCTGTCATTAGGTCACTTTGCTCCTACATAGGACTGTCCCTTTAACCCATTAAACATGTCACTGCCATTAGGTCACTTTGTTCCTACATGGGACTGTCCCTTTAACCCATTAAACATGTCACTGTCATTAGGTCACTTTGCTCCTACATGGGACTCTCCCTTTAACCCATTAAACATGTCACTGTCATTAGGTCACTTTGCTCCTACATGGGACTGTCCCTTTTACCCATTAAACATGTCGCTGTCATTAGGTCACTTTGCTCCTACATGAGACTGTCCCTTTAACCCATTAAACATGTCACTGTCATTAGGTCACTTTGTTCCTACATGGGACTGTCCCTTTAACCTATTAAACATGTCACTGTCATTAGGTCACTTTGCTCCTACATGGGACTGTCCCTTTAACCCATTAAACATGTCGCTGTCATTAGGTCACTTTGCTCCTACATGGGACTGTCCCTTTAACCCATTAAACATGTCCCTGTCATTAGGTCACTTTGTTCCTACATGGGACTGTCCCTTTAACCCATTAAACATGTCGCTGTCTTTAGGTCACTTTGCTCCTACATGGGACTGTCCCTTTAACCCATTAAACATGTCACTGTCATTAGGTCACTTTGCTCCTACATGGGACTGTCCCTTTAACCCATTAAACATGTCACTGTCATTAGATCACTTTGTTCCTACATGGGACTCTCACTTTAACCCGTTAAACATGTCGCTGTCATTAGGTCACTTTGCTCCTACATGGGACTGTCCCTTTAACCCATTAAACATGGCGCTGCCATTAGGTCACTTTGCTCCTACATGGGACTGTCCCTTTAACCCATTAAACATGTCACTGTCATTAGATCACTTTGCTCCTACATGGGACTGTCCCTTTAACCCATTAAACATGTCACTGTCATTAGGTCACTTTGCTCCTACATGGGACTGTCCCTTTAACCCATTAAACATGTCACTGTCATTAGATCACTTTGTTCCTACATGGGACTGTCACTTTAACCCGTTAAACATGTCGCTGTCATTAGGTCACTTTGCTCCTGCATGGGACTGTCCCTTTAACCTATTAAACATGTCACTGTCATTAGGTCACTGTTCCTACATGGGATTGTCCCTTTAACCCATTAAACATGTTACTGTCGTTAGGTCACTTTATTCCTACATGGGACTGTTCCTTTAACCAATTAAACATGTCACTGTCATTAGGTCACTTTGCTCCTACATGGGACTGTCCCTTTAACCCATTAAACATGTCACTGTCATTAGGCCACTTTGCTCCTACATGGGACTGTCCCTTTAACCCATTAAACATGTCACTGTCATTAGGTCACTTTGCTCCTACATGGGACTGTCCCTTTAACCCATTAAACATGTCACTGTCATTAGGTCACTTTGCTCCTACATGGGACTGTCCCTTTAACCCATTAAACATGTCACTGTCATTAGGTCACTTTGCTCCTACATGGGACTGTCCCTTTAACCCATTAAACATGTCACTGTCGTTAGGGCACTTTGCTCCTACATGGGACTGTCCCTTTAACCCATTAAACATGTCACTGTCATTAGGTCACTTTGCTCCTACATGGGACTGTCCCTTTAACCCATTAAACATGTCACTGTCATTAGGTCACTTTGCTCCTACATGGGACTGTCCCTTTAACCCATTAAACATGTCACTGTCATTAGGCCACTTTGCTCCTACATGGGACTGTCCCTTTAACCCATTAAACATGTCGCTGTCATTAGGTCACTGTTCCTACATGGGATTGTCCCTTTAACCCATTAAACATGTCACTGTCGTTAGGGCACTTTGCTCCTACATGGGACTGTCCCTTTAACCCATTAAACATGTCACTGTCATTAGGTCACTTTGCTCCTACATGGGACTGTCCCTTTAACCCATTAAACATGTCACTGCCATTAGGTCACTTTGCTCCTACATGGGACTCCCTTTAACCCATTAAACATGGCACTGTCATTAGGTCACTTTGCTCCTACATGGGACTGTCCCTTTAACCCATTAAACATGTCGCTGTCATTAGGTCACTTTGCTCCTACATGGGACTGTCCCTTTAACCCATTAAACATGTCGCTGTCATTAGGTCACTTTGCTCCTACATAGGACTGTCCCTTTAACCCATTAAACATGTCACTGCCATTAGGTCACTTTGTTCCTACATGGGACTGTCCCTTTAACCCATTAAACATGTCACTGTCATTAGGTCACTTTGCTCCTACATGGGACTCTCCCTTTAACCCATTAAACATGTCACTGTCATTAGGTCACTTTGCTCCTACATGGGACTGTCCCTTTTACCCATTAAACATGTCGCTGTCATTAGGTCACTTTGCTCCTACATGGGACTGTCCCTTTAACCCATTAAACATGTCACTGTCATTAGGTCACTTTGTTCCTACATGGGACTGTCCCTTTAACCTATTAAACATGTCACTGTCATTAGGTCACTTTGCTCCTACATGGGACTGTCCCTTTAACCCATTAAACATGTCGCTGTCATTAGGTCACTTTGCTCCTACATGGGACTGTCCCTTTAACCCATTAAACATGTCCCTGTCATTAGGTCACTTTGTTCCTACATGGGACTGTCCCTTTAACCCATTAAACATGTCGCTGTCTTTAGGTCACTTTGCTCCTACATGGGACTGTCCCTTTAACCCATTAAACATGTCACTGTCATTAGGTCACTTTGCTCCTACATGGGACTGTCCCTTTAACCCATTAAACATGTCGCTGTCTTTAGGTCACTTTGTTCCTACATGGGACTGTCCCTTTAACCCATTAAACATGTCACTGCCATTAGGTCACTTTGTTCCTACATGGGACTGTCCCTTTAACCTATTAAACATGTCACTGTCATTAGGTCACTTTGCTCCTACATGGGACTGTCCCTTTAATCCATTAAACATGTCGCTGTCATTAGGTCACTTTGCTCCTAAATGGGACTGTCCCTTTAACCCATTAAACATGTCACTGTCATTAGGTCACCTTGCTCCTACATGGGACTGTCCCTTTAACCCATTAAACATGTCACTGTCATTAGGTCACTGTTCCTACATGGGACTGTCCCTTTAACCCATTAAACATGTCACTGTCATTAGGTCACTTTGCTCCTACATGGGACTGTCCCTTTAACCCATTAAACATGTCACTGTCATTAGGTCACTTTGCTCCTACATGGGACTGTCCCTTTAACCCATTAAACATGTCACTGTCATTAGGTCACTTTGCTCCTACATGGGACTGTCCCTTTAACCCATTAAACATGTCACTGTCATTAGGTCACTTTATTCCTACATGGGACTGTCCCTTTAACCCATTAAACATGTCACTGTCATTAGGTCACTGTTCCTACATGGGACTGTCCCTTTAACCCATTAAACATGTCACTGTCATTAGGTCACTTTGCTCCTACATGGGACTGTCCCTTTAACCCATTAAACATGTCACTGTCATTAGGTCACTTTGCTCCTACATGGGACTGTCCCTTTAACCCATTAAACATGTCACTGTCATTAGGTCACTGTGCTTCTACATGGGACTGTCCCTTTAACCCATTAAACATGTCACTGTCATTAGGTCACTGTGCTTCTACATGGGACTGTCCCTTTAACCCATTAAACATGTAACTGTCATTAGGTCACTGTGCTTCTACATGGGACTGTCCCTTTAACCCATTAAACATGTCACTGTCATTAGGTCACTTGGCTCCTACATGGGACTGTCCCTTTAACCCATTAAACATGTCACTGTCATTAAGTCACTTTGCTCCTACATGGGACTGTCCCTTTAACCCATTAAACATGTCACTGTCATTAGGTCACGTTGCTCCTACATGGGACTGTCCCTTTAACCCATTAAACATGTCACTGCCATTAGGTCACTTTGCTCCTACATGGGACTGTCCCTTTAACCCATTAAACATGTCACTGCCATTAGGTCACTTTGCTCCTACATGGGACTGTCCCTTTAAACCATTAAACATGTCGCTGTCATTAGGTCACTTTGCTCCTACATGGGACTGTCCCTTTAACCCATTAAACATGTCGCTGTCATTAGGTCACTTTGTTCCTACATGGGACTGTCCCTTTAACCCATTAAACATGTCACTGTCATTAGGTCACTTTGCTCCTACATGGGACTGTCCCTTTAACCCATTAAACATGTCACTGTCATTAGGTCACTTTGCTCCTACATGGGACTGTCTCTTTAACCCATTAAACATGTCACTGTCATTAGGTCACTTTGCTCCTACATGGGACTGTCCCTTTAACCCATTAAACATGTCGCTGTCATTAGGTCACTTTGCTCCTACATGGGACTGTCCCTTTAACCCATTAAACATGTCGCTGTCATTAGGTCACTTTGCTCCTACATGGGACTGTCTCCTTTATCCCATTAAACATGTCACTGTCATTAGGTCACTTTGCTCCTACATGGGACTGTCTCCTTTATCCCATTAAACATTTCACTGTCAGTAGATTAAGTTTTTACAAAGAGTTGTCAAGGCCCTGGGGAGATAGCGCAGCTAATCAGACAAGGGCACATGTATGAGTGCGGGGAATAGATGTGTGTGATTGGTTGTGTATGTATGTGTGGGTGGGATTATGTAGAGTGTGAGTTTAGTGGGTGGGAAATTTTACCTCATTGCCACTTGGGATTCGATCCAGCAAACAGCTTCCTGTCCTCCTGCTCCTGTTTGTCCTGGGCCTGTAGGTTTACCAGCTTGAGATATGAAGGTTGAGGCTATTTTGGCTTCCCTTAGAGCTGCTGCTGTGCTGGATGGTGGCCGGCAACTCCGTGAGCAATATGCTCACTTCACCCCGGGTATGGCTGCCAGTGTGAGGCCGTTCACATGGCCTACCTCCTCCTGTGGCTTCCCCTGTGGTCCCTGCTCCTGGGGGCCACACAAGCAATGGCCTGCGTTCTCGCTCGCTGATTATGCCGTCCCCTGACACTACTTCTCGGGCCAAGTTGAGGAGTAGGAGTCCTGGCCCAAGTCATCACAGGACCACGTGTCTGGGGCTCCAGACATGCGGCCTAAAACTCCCGGACAGGATGTGCGGCCTACTAGTGCCGCGTGGGTGGCGCAGCCTACCCAGCGGGCTCCCGGTTCATGGCCGGCATCTCCTACATAGCCTGACATGGCCTCCGTAGGTGGGCTGCGGTCCCAGGGTCGGTGGATGGCGTGCTGCAACTTCCCGGCGGCGGGCGGCCATCCATTGCCCCTGTGGTGAGTAGGCGCGGGAGGATAGTCAGCTTCGGTCGGTTTGGTCCCCAGCCCAGCACCCTCCCACTGTTCAGTCCTCAGGGCGTCCTGGGTTCATTGCTGGCAAAGGCGGACGTGGAATCAGCTTTCCGGCTGCTTCCGGTGCACTCGGATTATCATCATCTCCTGGGTTGTACCTTTGATGGTCAGTTTTTTGTGGATACGTGCCTCTCTATGGGTTGCTCTGTTCATGTTTTTATTTTGAGTGCTTTAGCACTTTCTTGGAGTGGGTGGTGCGGAGGGAAGTGGGGGTCAACTCCCTTCTGCACTATCTGGATGACTTCTTGTGTGTGGGGCAGACTGAGTTGCACGTCTGTGCTCTGCGGCTGCGGGTCCTTGGAAGTGTTTCAGCGCTTCGGTGTTCCATTGGCCCATGACAAAACCATGTTTCCCGTAATGTGCCTTAGTTTCCTGGGCATCGAGATCGATTTGGTGGCCGGAGAATGTCGGTTTCCCCAGGCTAGGGTTCAATACCTCCGACAGGTGGTGTTGCTGGCGTTAGGGCAGTGTAAGGTCCAGCTGCGCTGCCTGCAATCTCTTCAGGGGAAGCTGAATTTTGCCTGTCGGATTTTGCCCATGGGGTGTATCTTTAACAGGCATTTGGCTGTGGCCACATCTGGGGTTGTTCACCCTCAGCACTTTATTCGGCTTACATGGCCTTTGCCCTTGGCCTCTCACAATGGTAAGACTTACTGGCAGGCCCACGGAGGTAATGCTGACCTCCACCTGTTTACCGATGCAGGTGGCTTGTGGGTTTTGGGGCCTCGAAATGGTATGCTGACTTATGTCCAAAGGGCTGGCATGCAGCAGGGCTCACGCGGAACTCGGCCTTTCTGGAACTCTTCACCATTCTCGTGGCTTCGAACAGGAGGGTGGTTTTCCATTGCGATGATTTGGGGATGGTGCCGGCTATTAATCAATTGACTGCTTCTTCTCCCCCAGTGGTACGCTTGCTGCGGTGCTTGGTCCTGTGCTGTTTGGGGCTTAATGTGTCTTATAGGGCTGAACATATCCCGGGGGTTTGCAATGTAGTGGCCGATGCTCTCTATCATTTGCAGTGGGACATGTTTCGGGCAGTGGCTCCGCAGGCCGAAGTGGAGGATGTCCCGTGGCCAGTGGAGTTGTGGTTGCTTGGTCTGGCAGACTGATGGAGTTGGTCCGTGGGTCATTCTTGCGGTGACATGGGCCCACTATAATAAGGGATGGAGGGAATAGGATGGGTGGGAGCAGTACCTTGATGGTTTCCAGGACTCGCCCGCTCGCCTGCAGGGTATTAGGGGCGTAGGAGGCTGCGGGGTTGTCCCCCTCTGCGATTTCTTCGCTCTTTGCGGGGCTCAGCTTCATGTTCAAGTTGCTTCATGTTCAAGGGAGGATGCTACCAAAGCATTCATAGTCTGCCAGACCCTTAAGGGTATGTGGCGGGGGTGTCCTCGCAGTACTCGAAGCATACTGTCTCAGGTGCTCTATTGGCCAGTCTGTGCGATTCATTACCTAGGGTGCGCCATTCTGTTTGAAGCATGTCTATTTTGGCTAGCTTTTTCTCTGGCATTCTTTGGGGCCATGCAGATTGGGTAGCTTGTGTGCCCTAGTCGTCAGCAGGTGGGAGGGGGGTGCTGTTTGATGATGTTACTTGCAGAGCGGACCAAATTTCCTTCAGGATTCACCGCTCGAAGACTGATGTCTTTGAAAGGTGTAAGTGGGTCCGACTGGGGGCTGTGCTGGGTTCCGGCATTTGTCCATTTTTTTCTTTCGGTGAGTATTGTTCCTTACGCCCAGCTTCTCCAGCCCTCCCCCTTTTGGTGCATGAGGACTGTAGCTTTCTCTTTCTCTTTTCCAATTCATTAGGGTGTTCCGCTAGGAGCTCAGATTTCTAGGTGTTGATGGCAGTGAGTTCGGGGGGCACTCATTCCGTATAGGGGTGGCTACTGAGGCCTCTAGACTTGGCATGCTGGCACAGGTTGTCCTAATGTTTGCCCGGCTGGTCTCCTGAGTTGATTTCTCTCCACATCAGGTTCCTCTCCTATGTCTATTGGGCCTGAAGGCGAACGGTTGAGCTTTACGCCTTCTGAAGCGGAGGTTCGGTGGTTTGGTACAAGAGGCATGAGGTGGGTGCGACTCCTCCCTGACTTGGTTCAGTTGTCCCAGGTTCGGTGCCCATATGGGATTTGGTGTCGGCTGGGACTTGGCACGCATTTTAGTTCTATTTCCTGATATACGCCTGGTTTGGTCCAAGGTTATTTCTCGTAATTTCTGGCAGCGCGCTCGGAACCAGAGTGCCATGGAGCGCTTCTGCCGAAAATAGGAGGGTGTCTAGGTTTGTCTTGGGAGTTCGGGGGATTCCGTTTCGCCATAGGGTTTTTGAGCGGCATGCAGGCAATCTATTTCGAGGGGATGGGGTGCACTTGACTAAGGGTCAGGCTCGACCTCTTTAATCTCTCTCTGCAGGAAGCAGTGGAACAAGCCATGGGTGGTCTTGGTGGGGTCCCCCGCTTATTTTAGGCTTAAAACAGCAGGGTTGTGGCTGGGGGTATGCATTTGCCAATTAAGTTTGAAGTGGTTAGGTTAATTATGTAGAATGAAGTGAGCAAATTTTCAGGTCTCAATCTCCCCTGCTCTAAAAGGTTAACCTGTTATGTCGTGCCCACCGAGCGAGGAAAAGGTCGACTGGTGGTAAGCATTGGAAGGAAAAGGAATTCATGCCAAGATGGGAGGTGAGAGGATGTGGTACATTGGCGCATGGTCAGTTATTAGCAAGGACGGTTGGGTTACACTGCATGACACTATGTGTTAAGTTATATGATAACATGGTTGTTTATGTTTTGACGTTTTGGTTATATCAAAGAAAAGAGAATATTAAAATAAATTATGGATGTGTTATACAGTAATTATCATATGTTATAATAAATGTTGTGGCCTGTTTCATCCATAATACGTTGTCTGTCATTATTTGGGGGTTGAATTGGATTAGTTTATGTTATTATGCAGCATCGCGATTCCCCACTACATACATACATGTTAAACTCTCATACTGTTTCATATTCTGCCTGTCTGGATTGCTGTCCATTTGCTATAACCGGTCTGTAATAGCTTTAAGTAATGCTTGGGGTCTGTCGATTGGGGCGACAATCGCCCTGTCATTATGTGTAGGAGGTCTTTTTAAATTGTTGTCAGTAGTGGAGAATTCTTCGTTCTGGTCTGTTTGTTTGTCTAAGGCCTGTGCAAACCAGCTGCTTTTTTCATGATTTTATCTATTTGTGTTTCTGTGTTTAATTATGTTTAATGTTTTCCTTATTATTTGCATGAAGGGAGGGGTGTGGCAATTTCCAAAATGTTATACCACGTCCCTTAATTGGTTCACAGATAATGTAGTCTGCCACGGAGAATGAAAATGAACGTGATAACGATTACAAGCGTGCTGCAGACACCATGGCTATGTTTTATGTTTGGTCTCTGGCTTCACTTTGCATCAACATATATATTAATTAATTTTCATATTTCTCATTATTTCAGCTATATATCTATATGCAGCATACAGTATCTACTTTTTAAGGGTTGCCGAACCTTTTTGGGAAAGGTTGTATTTCTATTTAAAATGCCCTGTTGGGCACTATAAATGGGGTCCCAGCTACATTCTGTAGTAAAACCTTGAAAAATGACGTTTTATTACTTACCTGGTAATCAGCGCTGGGGTGAAGCTCCTATAGCTGATGTTAGCCAGGCCCTCAGGCACTCCAACCTTCTCAAAGGGAAGCTTCTTATAGCAAAAATGCTGTGTCTTCAGATTCCTACCTCCATAACACCTTCAAATCACTGAAGTGGAGATGGTGGTTGGAGAAACTCTTTAGGTATACACCATGTTAAATATCTTGGTAAACAATGGCATACCCCCATGTCACAAAATATTTCCAGTTACAATCTATAACATTTTAATCCACTGTTGTACTGGTTAGTAAATACATTCCTGGCTGTCTTTCACCGGAGCAGCAGTGCGAGAGGGGGAGGTCTCTTATTTATTGTTAAACTGACTGAAATTGATTGAACATTAAAAATTAGGATGATGCCAGGGCCTTATTATTATTAGCATTTATAAATCCCCGGCCTCACAAATACTTCTCATTGAGCTGCATTGGGAGTCTGTGATTGGACAGCCACAGAAAGTCTGGGTGGGGTCAGAAGGGGAGGACTTACAAAGGCTACAGATAAGAGATCTGCAGCTTTTACAAACTATGTTTAAATATACGCAATGAAAGATGAATAAAATTAAATAAATGCATTTATTGATTTGGGGTGTGACTAGTAAATAATGATTGTTTTTATTAATATTATTATATTTTTTTGTTGTTGTTGTATTCCTTTAAGGAGGAAGACAAAGCCTCTAGTGCCTTTCTATCTGACAGACAATTTTGTTTTCATACAGATGTACCAAAAACTCTTTTGATACAACTTATTAGCCCTTTGGGTTTCTTTTTACACTCTATAGGAGCAATATCGATATTTTCTAATCTCCTAGAAAGTTGTGGACTAATTAAGCACAAAATAAAAAGTGTGACTAACAATAATTTAGCACTATCAGTAATTTAATAATCAAAGAATAAGTTTATATTAAATTATATTTATTGCTTAAATATAAAAAAATAGAATTATTTTAGACTGTTAATTCAGCTTAGTCTACAAATAAACGTCAATGTATTTTTTAGCGTGCTATTTTTATTTTCTTTATTTTCTTGACTATTTTTTGCAATTGTATTTGTCATGGAAGACTTGTGGCTGTTAAAGCACAAACAATAAAAATTAGACACAACTATCATTATGGCATTTTTTTTTTCTACATGCAGTACATTTTGAGAATTCTTTTTTTAATTTTTTTTATGATTTTATTACGTCTATTTTATTAAGTTTGTACACACAAAACGCAACTGTATCGCAGTATGAAAGTAATAGGGTGGTAAAGACAATGGTTCAAAAACATTATATTCTAGTCCGTACACATGTTACGACACCTTTAAGTACAGCATCGGTGGTGACTTGCGTCATATGCTAGTGTAAGGTTAGTGTAAGCTGCGCCTGGCTTGGCATCTCTCTCTCTAGTAGGTTCCCCAAGTGGCAATTAAAAGAAACTAAAACAGATGTCCATCCGCTAATCATAAAATAAAACATAAACTATTTACAGAGTGAGCTAATCATAAACAGATCGCAAAGGGCAAGGAAGTGTGACAGATTGTGTGTCATCTAGGCAAGTGCGATTGTGTTCTCTCTTGCTAGGGCGATCTTTGTGCCAGTAATCGGTCGGCTAGACCCCCTGTAACCTTTTTTCCCTGGCTCTGTCTCTGGACCCCCTTCTGTGAGTTGTTTGCACAGGGTTCCCAGCTCAGCTTGAGTTTCACGCAGGTCTGCCTTCCACACCTGTCTCATTCTTTATGTCTCTCTTCGTTGCGGGCGATGAGTCTTCGTCGGATTCAGATTCACTGTTGGTGCAGCTTGCTGGGGGTATGTCAGGGTACCTGGAGTCTCTACCGTTGAGAGAGGTAGAGACTTGGAAGGTTATCCGTCCGGACGCCATATCTCCTCGGTCTCCCGCGGTTCACTCGGCCTTGCTAACGCCGGCCGCGAGGGAGTCACTTCCTTTTATAACAGAAGGACCGGAGGTAGACGTCATGACGCTAACCCGAAACATCCTGCCACTCAAATCTCGGGAGACGAATCAGGACTCGCCGGAGGCGTGTCTCCTCTCCCTAGCCAGGATACTTAACGGGGGTTCTCTCATTCACTCATTGCCCTGTCGTGGTTCTAGTCCGCCTAGTCACACAGTGCTTTGTGATTCTCTTGTCTTTTGGTTCTGACCCGGCTTTGTTATTTACTCTCCTGCCTTTCTGTTATCCTTGACCCGGCTTGTCTCTCGCTTACCTGTCTTCTGTTATCCTCGACCTCGGCTTGTCTCTGACCATTCTATTGTAGTTCTACGTTAGTCCGGCCATTCTAAGGACCGGTATACGTATCAGCTACTCTTTGTACTCTGCGTGTTGGATCCCTGACCCGATCCTGACATTACGACAGGGCCATGGATCCTGCAGGTACAAATTGTCAGCTTGGTTCTCCTGATCCTAGGTTTGACGCCATGGATCATAGGATGGATCAGATGGCTCTGGCACTACAGGCGCTGCTGTCTCGCCCTATTAATCCACCTGAGGAGAGGCGTAACACTTCTGCTTCTTCTGTGGGTTCAGGGTTAGAGGTAGCTACTGTAGGTGCTTCTTCCCGACTTACCCCACCTGTACGTTATGCTGGTTCTCCTGAGAGGTGTCGTGGCTTTTTGAACCAGATCAGTATTCACTTCGAGCTACAGCCCCGTTCATACCCTACTGATAGGGCAAAGGTGGGATTTATTATTACCTTACTCATTGAGAAAGCTCTGAGATGGGCGAATCCGTTGTGGGAGAATGATAATCCATTAGTCTATAACTATAATTCCTTTGTAGCTGCTTTTAAAAGAACTTTTGACCCTCCTGGCAGGAAGGTCAATGCAGCCAGATTACTGTTGCGCCTTAGACAAGACAACCAAACACTTGTGGATTATGCACTAGAGTTCAGGTCTTTGGCGGCAGAGGTAAAATGGAATGAACAGGCCTATATAGACGTATTCTTAAATGGATTATCTGATGTAATACTTGATGAGGTAGCTACTAGAGAACTTCCCGAGAATCTGGAGGACTTAATTTCCTTTATCTCCCGTATTGACGAACGCCTAAGGGAGAGACAGAATACTCGAGATAGAACCGCTAAATCTTTCTCTAGACTAGTACCATCATTTCAAGTTGCTGAAACCAAAGATCCACAGGTTTCAGAACCTATGCAGTTAGGCCTTACTCGTCTCTCAGAGGAGGAGAGACAGTACAGGAGAAGAGAGGGACTGTGTATGTATTGTGGGTTCAGAGGTCATGTACGTTTGAGCTGTCCCAGCCGTCCGGGAAACGCTCGCACCTAAGTTTCTCTAGAGGACAGACCTTGGGTGTTTCGATTTTGTCCTCTACTCATAACTACAAAGAACATAGACTCCTTTTACCGGTCTCGTTAACTTGGGAGAAGGGAACTTTAGAAACTATGGCATTGATAGACTCCGGCGCTGCTGAGAGTTTTATCGACCAAAAGTTTCTCACTAAACACACTATCCCATCCCAGTTAAGGAAGACACCCTTGGCTGTTGAAGCCATTGATGGTAGACCTTTAGTTGAGCCTGTGATTTCCCGGGAGACCACACCTCTTTACTTAACTATTGGTATTCTACACAAGGAGGAAATATCCCTACTACTCATTTCATCCCCTTCTGTTCCCATAGTCCTGGGATACTCCTGGCTTAAGAAACATAACCCCGTTATAGATTGGAGATCAGGGGAAATAGTTTCTTGGGGCCAGAATTGTCAAGAGAGTTGTTTAAAGAAAGTGTCACCTCTTTGTAGTGTCAACCCAATTAATAACGCTACTGACTCTACCAAAGTACAGATACCGTCCTTGTATCAAGATTTAAAGGCAGTATTTGACAAAAGAAAGGCTGATACCTTACCACCACATAGGCCTTTTGATTGCAAAATTAATTTACTTTCTGGTACCATGCCCCCCAGGGGTCATGTATATCCTTTGTCCACGAATGAGAACTTAGTTCTAGAGGAGTATATTCGTGAAAACCTAGACAAGGGGTTCATTAGAAGATCCTCCTCCCCTGCTGGGGCTGGATTCTTTTTTGTTAAAAAGAAGGATGGCTCTTTAAGACCTTGCATTGACTACCGAGGCCTTAACAAGATAACCATCAGAAATGTTTATCCGATTCCCTTGATCACCGAGCTTTTTGACCGATTAAAAAGTTCTAAAATTTTCACTAAGTTAGACCTTAGAGGTGCTTATAATTTAGTGAGGATCCACGACGGTGACGAGTGGAAAACTGCATTCAATACTCGATATGGGCACTATGAGTATACGGTAATGCCTTTTGGTCTCTGCAATGCTCCGGCAGTATTTCAGGACCTTATTAATGAGGTTCTTAGGGAGTTTCAAGATGACTGTGTAATTGTATACCTTGATGATATTCTTATACATTCCAGGGATATTGAGACTCACCACAGGCAAGTCAGGAGGGTTTTACACAAACTTCTTCAGCATGGCTTGTACTGCAAACTAGAGAAATGCAGCTTTGACCAATCCCAAACTACATTTCTTGGTTATGTGATTTCTGGGGAAGGTTTTGAAATGGATCCGGAGAAACTCCAATCCATACTAGACTGGCCTTTACCTCAGGGTCTCAAGGCTATCCAGAGATTCATTGGTTTCTCTAATTACTACAGACGTTTCATTAAGGGATACTCCTCTATCATTGCTCCCATCACTAACATGACCAAACAAGGGGCTGAGACTAAGAATTGGTCTACTGAAGCTCTTCGGGCTTTTGAGACACTCAAAGAGCTGTTTGCTTCCGCACCAATTTTAGTTCACCCTGATACTACTCTACCTTTCCTACTCGAAGTAGACGCTTCTGAGACAGGTATAGGTGCTGTTCTGTCCCAAAGGTTGGGTGTAGATAAACCACTACATCCTTGTGGATACTTTTCCAAAAAATTGTCCGGTACTGAAAGCAGATATGACATTGGTGACAGGGAACTACTAGCGGTTATAATGGCCTTGAAGGAGTGGAGACATTTATTGGAGGGTACTTTGCATCCTGTTACTATTTTGACGGATCATAAGAACTTATCCTATATTGGGGAGGCTAAACGACTATCATCTAGACAGGTTCGTTGGTCCATATTTCTCACTCACTTCAACTACGTACTCACATATAGGCCAGGTTCTAAGAATTCTAAAGCCGACGCCTTATCTCGCCAATATGAACCTGCTGCCGTATCTGAGCCGGTTTTGTCCTCTATAGTACCCAAGTGTAACATTATCGCTAATACTACTCTCAAAGTTCATTCCCCGCTACTTGATCAGATAAGGAACTTGCAGCATCTGGCACCTAGACTGACTCCGGTTTCCAGACTTTTCGTTCCTCCTGAACTTCAATTGGAGCTCTTACAGTGTCTTCACGAGAGTAAGGTGGCTGGTCATCCGGGTGTCCGCAAGACGTATTCTTTGATCTCCAAGGATTTCTGGTGGCCGTCGTTACGGAAGGATATTAAGGATTTTATCGGGGTTTGTGTGGTCTGTACTAAAACCAAACTACCGCATTCGCTTCCTTGTGGTCTTCTACAACCGCTGGAGATTCCTGACAAACCTTGGTCCTGTGTGGCTATGGACTTTATTGTGGATCTGCCGGTTTCTAAAAAACACACTGTTATCCTCACCGTAGTCGATAGGTTTACCAAGATGGCACATTTCGTACCTTTGCCTAAACTCCCGACTTCTCCTGAATTGGCAGAGGTCTTTGCTAAAGAGATTTTTCGTTTACATGGGATTCCTTCTGAGATCACTTCTGATAGAGGCTCCCAATTTGTTTCACGTTTTTGGAGGTCGTTCTGTTCTCAATTAGGCATCAAATTGAATTTTTCGTCCGCCTATCATCCTCAGTCTAACGGAGCTGCTGAACGAACTAACCAGAAGATTGAGCAATACTTACGTTGTTTTGTTTCCGAACACCAGGACGATTGGGTCGGTTTGATTCCTTGGGCAGAGTTTGCGCACAACAATCTTGTTTGTGACTCCACGCATTCAAGTCCCTTCTTCATGAACTATGGCTTTCATCCATCTATTCTTCCCCCGGTTTCTCCTTCCCAAGGAGTACCGTCGGTTGATGTCCATGTGGCCAACTTGAGGAAGTTGTGGGATCAGACTCGACAGATTCTTCTACACAATTCTGTACTGGTAAAGAAACATGCTGACAAACGTAGAAGGGCGGCTCCGAATTTTGTTCCAGGCGATAGAGTGTGGTTGAGCACTAGGAATATTCGTCTTAAAGTTCCTTCCATGAAGTTCGCTCCTCGTTATATTGGTCCTTACAGGATCTTGACTCGAATTAATCCAGTGGCATATCGTCTAGCTCTTCCAGCTACTTTACGCATCCCGAACTCCTTTCACGTGTCATTGTTGAAACCTCTAATCTGTAACAGATTCTCCTCCACAATCGCCCCTCCGCGCCCTGTTCAGGTGGAGGGTCAGGAGGAGTATGAGGTTAACTCCATTATTGATTCTCGTGTCTCCCGGGGACGAGTACAATATTTAGTTGACTGGAGGGGATATGGTCCTGAGGAGAGGAGTTGGGTACCACAAGAGGATGTTCATGCTCCTCGTCTTCGCAGGGCATTTCACTCCCGCTTTCCATCTCGCCCCGGCTCCTTCCGCCCGGTGGGCGTATCTGAGGGGGGGGGTACTGTCAGGGTACCTGGAGTCTCTACCGTTGAGAGAGGTAGAGACTTGGAAGGTTATCCGTCCGGACGCCATATCTCCTCGGTCTCCCGCGGTTCACTCGGCCTTGCTAACGCCGGCCGCGAGGGAGTCACTTCCTTTTATAACAGAAGGACCGGAGGTAGACGTCATGACGCTAACCCGAAACATCCTGCCACTCAAATCTCGGGAGACGAATCAGGACTCGCCGGAGGCGTGTCTCCTCTCCCTAGCCAGGATACTTAACGGGGGTTCTCTCATTCACTCATTGCCCTGTCGTGGTTCTAGTCCGCCTAGTCACACAGTGCTTTGTGATTCTCTTGTCTTTTGGTTCTGACCCGGCTTTGTTATTTACTCTCCTGCCTTTCTGTTATCCTTGACCCGGCTTGTCTCTCGCTTACCTGTCTTCTGTTATCCTCGACCTCGGCTTGTCTCTGACCATTCTATTGTAGTTCTACGTTAGTCCGGCCATTCTAAGGACCGGTATACGTATCAGCTACTCTTTGTACTCTGCGTGTTGGATCCCTGACCCGATCCTGACAGGGTAGTCCCAGTGGGTTGCTCTGCATCTTGTGATGTTTCTGAGGCCTCGTCCTCATTTAACTCTGCAGGCACCATCTTGGGAAAGGCCTGTCAAACGAGAGCCTGGTATCAGCCAATTTCCGGGTCTTCAGTTCGTGCATTTTTTGTTTTTTTCACTCAATACTGTCGGCTGGGCAGGGGTATTTGTGTGTGTTGCTTGTTGGAGCTTTTTAGATATTTTAGTCTACTGTTTTCGGTTTCTTTGGCAGAGCTCCTCTCAAGCACGTCTTTCTTGCTGCTCAGTCAACCACGCCCCCTGAGAATTCATTTTGTAATTGTAATTTGTTAGTAACGAAAACCTTTCAGTAATCAACAGTTCTCCATTACAGGTATTTTCACATTTAATCTTGCACGTAGCTAGTGTTGTAATATTGTAGCTAGGCACAAACAAGAATAGAAAAAGGTAAAGTCTCAAAGAGCATAACTTGTGAAAAATAATTAGTGAGTCAGCCAAGTTGGAATAGACTCTCATGGAAACGCTGTTTGTAGGCCGTAGCAACAAAATCTCACAATCGTGAATCTTTGCTTGAGATGAAACATGACATCTTAAATTGAACTAGAAAAAGAATTCTCCATCTCTAGGATAATTTAGTACAATTTAGTAAATCACATAATATTGTCAAGGAAATAAATAGTACATAGTCGACTTTGGCAACAAAGATATTGGACTTCATTGTTCATAAAATAAAAAAAAAAAACGATGTTTATCTTCTCTATTGTCCTTCCAAAACTGATGTCCTTCAGTATTTTATCCTTTGTACAATCTCTGTACAAACTCCTATAAACAGAATTTATATCACAATTAGAAAGCAGTCTAACATGGTTTATTCGGTCAATCTTTAATATCGGAACACACTGAGAAGTGTTTAATAGCTGTGAGGCTTTCCCATAACTGCTTGCCCCTTGTCTTGCCACAGTGGAAGGAGTGTCACTAGATCGGGCAGACATTTAAATCCAAACACTATCTAGTTTTAGATAGTCCATAACACCATCTGGTTGATATCTGAAACAATAAAGTATTTCATCTGGTTTTTGTTTTTTTAAGAGTGGGTAGAGACCTGATGTCCTTTTAAATTGTTTCACCTGAGGAATATGAGGTGGGATTTCAGAAAGACAACAAGACAAACAGGTCCACCATCAGGTACCACAGAAAACAGAAGTAAAAATCAAGAAACAACAAAATGTACAAGACACAATCATGTCAATTAAAACATTCGAAGTGAAGCACCTTTATTGGCTACGGGGATTGTCACCATGGCTATGCGTTTCACAGAATTTTATGGATTCTGCGATAGCAATTCTTTTTTTCCACCTCTGTGCGTCCAGCTCTTACGTAGCAGCTCCAATTAAACTTTGACACCCACTCACTTTATGTTTTGGATGGCTGAGATTCAATTTGTTGTAGAGATCTGAAGTTTAAGGATTTAAATGCTTGGACTCAGGTTACCAGCTCTGTTCATTCTCACATGTGTGGGCCTTACCATTCGTCTTTATTATGTCATTCAAAAAATCCAAATGGACGGAGGAGTCACATCATTTGAGTTTAATAGATGGTTGGAATGACTCAAAAGGTCTGTGGGAGGACACTTTATGCAAACTATATAGATATAAATCACACATGCATATATAATATACTACACAATCTACATATTCAGGTGGAATATGTATGCAAGTTATACAAATAATAACGTAAACCAGTACATACTCTCTCTATGAGCCAACAAACCGAATGGCAGCTAAGAACAAACATGTACGCAAGGCAGGCTCGCTCACTATGACAGAGTCTGGCCAAGGTGATATGGACTTGTAAGGCATTGTTTCCCTGAGGGACACGTTGAAGCATGGAACATAGAATGTGATGGTGTTTGGAGAGAGAATCGAATTAGTTGGGGTAAGTACTTTGTATTTATTATTTACAGAGTATCGATGTATTTAAGCGATGGAGAAATGCAGGGCTGTTTTTAGTAAATCGGATACATTGGACAGCTCAGCTATTTGTGTCTAACCAGTTCTTAACTCACCAAAACTACTAGTGAGAGTTGAATGAACTCTAATTGCAGCCAATTACTTTATAGATTTCTGAGTGATATTTAGAAATCTGTAAACTCGTTAATATTGTAGACCATGCTAAAAATAGTTTTAAATAGGAACTGTGAGAGGAAAAACGAAAAACGAAAAAATGTAATAACGATTTTTCTAATCTAATCTAATTGTTATTCTATGTTTATTAACCGGCAAAAATCAAATGGCAAGTACAACTGTAAAGCATAAGAAAACATGCACAGCAAATGTTATCTGCAAAAAAATTGTGTTAATTCACTAAAGCAGGAAATGTAGAGATATGACAAAAGAATTGGCAATTCTCCACAATATCTGGCTTAGCGATTTAACCTCAGTATGTTGGAAGAGCAGATTACAGTCTGCCAACTGGATAATATAATATATGGAGGCTATTACAACCTGCTATTGTTTCTAACACTAATTGCAAAAACGTAGTAATTTTGCTGGTGTGCGCGTGTTTTTAAAGAGCAAATGCACTGTATACTGCCGCAGATATAACAATTTAGACAATACAAACAACAAAGTGAGGGGAGTGTAACACAGATAATGATTAATACTTAACTAAGTGAGACCTCTTGATCATTCTGTAAAAAAAACGTATACAAAATAGACCTAGCATAATACTGTTTAAATCATTTCCAGGTTTTGTTTTGATTAGAATTGATTACATTGGAATCTGTTGTTAAGGGGTTAAGAAAAATATTGTTAGCACTTTACTTATTTATGTTTCTGATGTTAATTGTTCGTGATTTTGTTAGTGCTTATTGTTTTTTTTAATGATGTATAGGATATGTTATATTGTATGACGGGGTTGCGGGGCAATGACTTGATTTATGTTTATGTTATAAATGATTAAATCTCGGGACATATTTGACCCATACACTATTATTATCCGTGTTTTATTGGGTTTATTTCCACCTGGCCCATATGGCGCCAATATTGTCAAGGATATTATTTCCGAATCAGATATTTTGGTCTGAATTTCTTGTGGTTTAGTGTTTGATAAATACATCCCTATTTCCCCACTTTTACTTCGGGCCGGTATTATATCTCATCCTCCTACTGCACAATATCATTCCCTACAGAGACAGACAGGCAGCGGATAGGAGGCAATCTGATCAATGCTAAAAGGTAGAGCTGTTTGACTAATAACAAGAATTTCTCCGTAACAGGTAAAATATAAAGAAATAAATTGCTTCCTTGGTACCAAGTGCTGATGGTGCATTCAAGTCGACAAAATGAAATGCTTCTATCTGAAGTAAAGAGAAATGCTGCACCCATTTCAACAGCAAATAACCCCAAAATTCGCCGAATGCATTTGGGCTCAGTCACCCTTAATCATAGGCACCATAGCAATCATCTTTTGTGAGCCTCAGACTTGACTCCTGAATATACGATATTGTGTTATAATGGAGATTCCGGCCTCAGGAATGCTTTTGACAGTATGAATCTCTTTTGATTCTTGAGACCTTCTGCAAGGTATCAAGCTGAGAGAGAGGTTTGATTTTTATTTTTGTGGTTGTGGTTGTATTATTTTTATTGATTTTAATTTAAGTTGGTTTTCACGGTTAGGTTTCCAATATAAGAATGATAACTATAATATCAACAATCTAAGCTGCACGAGAAAAGTAAATATATATATATACCAAAACAATCAGACGTGTAAAAACTGCAATTTAATGCCTGCATGTGCAAAGTCTCACGTTTGTGGCTCATTGATTTAATGGAATCTTATTTGTGACAATAAAAATGGAAAAGGGCCTTAGAATTATAATTTGAGATTACGTACGGATTTCTAAAAAATAATACAGGCGCAGAACACACAGAGAAAGCAGGACTTGAGTGATATTATTGACAATAGAGGCATTATTCTATTTTACTGGTTATAAATCGTGAATGGGATATGATGTGAATCCGAGGGGTCAGCTGGATTTTAATTTATAAGCCAATGGAACGGGAGTTTCCTCAGATGTCTGTGAATAACACAATAAAGTTGCTGGAATTTCAATTTGTAGCTCCCTATGGCTCAAAAACTTTAGAACGTTCGTGACCTACAGAAATTAATAAGAAAAAAATATTACATTTACACTGGTTTTTACTCCTAGTCAAAAAACACACCTGGCCATGAATTGATGCAGTGAAATAGAACTAAGGACATTGAAGTGAACGTCAGAAATTAGACTGGATCCCCTGCAGGCATCGCATGTTCTTCACCACTGAACGCAGACTACAAACTCTAGAGGAAATGTACGTTCCATATCATCACTCTTGGTTCTCAAAAGCAGGATATATTGGGGTCATGCAGTTTAAGACAAACAGAGGAATTCAGTGCTCTCCAAAACACAGCTTCGGAACCTCCTTCCAGTAGAACAATTGAGGACCACTATTACTTTAGAAGAAATTGAAGACATGACTCATTGATGCAGTCATCTCCCATCAGTACGGATCTTGCATTTCACTTTGCTTCCTTAATTTACTTTGTCTCCCCCTCGACTTTACATTACAATACAGATTTACGACAGATTTCCAGAGCGTGGAAGCAGGATTAGTTCTGTTTATGTGCTAGACAGACATATCTAGATAGACAGATAGATAGACAGAAATACAGACACACATTCTTATGTAACAGGTTGGGGGCTAGACTTGTTCATGCGAAAGATTTCAGTTCTGTTAACATTTGTTTCCAAAGATAGAAATGTTTTCTGTACACCTAATGTCAGTTTAACCAAATCAGGAGAACAAGCCAAGAAGATGCGAAACTGGGGCCAACCAGTAGTATAATAATATGTATATATTTAGCAGTACACTGAGTGGAACATTGTCCCAATATTTGGTTCACAGATCTATTGAGAGAAAATCGAATACAATCCAGATTTATATCATTCTCACTTGCTCTGTGAATACAATCTATACATTGAATTAGCAAAATACACCCATTATCTACACAACTCACACTCATTAGGGTAACACAATGAGGGTGTTTGTTTCCTGACGCACCCTTTTGAATTTGCAACAATTTAAATATAATTGAAAAGTAACTCGAATGTAAAATGATGAAATTGAGCAATAGATACATTTCAATAGAGCACTTATAAGCAAATTATACGATTTGCAGAGGTAGGACTAGTAGTTAAATGATATCACCATCTGCGGTTTGGTCATTTCATTAGGGAGGACTGAGAATGAGAGAAGAAATGGCCGGCGTTAAATAAGGGATTAAAGCTTACTGAGAAATCTTCAGCGATCACCAAAAACTTAGATAACCTTGACATTATCAGATTGTAGAATAAGTGAATTAGTGCACATTGGCAATGTTTGGCATTTTGTGTGTCTGTGTCGAACAGAAAGTGAAGTACAGCACAAATCGACAGAAGGAGCGAAGTCCAGGCAAAACAGAGAGGGTTATTTTTAATCTTTTTTTTTTTTTTTCAATTTCTCTTCATTTCTATTTTTGTTTTGTTACCAGTGGCCGGTCATTGTTTGAAAAGGGAGCGCAGAATAAAGCCGAATGCTCACTAATCAAAGTTCAAGGTGGCGAGCTGAAATCGACACAATTCTCTCTATTAGAAACATGCGCTTGCTTAGTCTGACACAGGCTCAGAGTGCTTATCATCAGAACCACAACTCACCCCAAGTAAATGGATTCCTTGCAGGAGTGAAGGTCGAAGTGTTGATACTGTGTATATATCGTACAATAAATTAACAGCAAAGACGGGAAGATCCATTTAAAGGTTGTGATCTCTTCTACAAGTTTGGACTGGAGAAAGGACCACTAAAATAATACATACGGTAATATATATATATATATATCAGTATAGCAAATAATATTACAATATTACAGAATTAAAACATTAAATAAAACCCTTATTATTAAATTACTTGAAAAGTTTATCCAAACATGAAATGATTCGGGAAGCTTATCCAACAGGACTAAATGAAGTCCTGACATCAAATGTTGGCTTCTAATCTTTAAAAAGTGTATTAAATGTAACAATATATTTTATAATTAATTTTTAGGAAAGTCACTGTTGGCTCTACCGTTATCAGACCAACTGCTGCTCAGCCTAACCTGCTGCGGCTGTGATCGCTCTGTGTGAACCTGCAGCAGTTACAGCGAGTTAGGCTGAGCTAACGGTAGAGTCTGACCCAATATGACCGCTTAGACAGATACAAAGTGATAGTATCTTAAAAATAAATCTATATTCCTCGTTTAAACCAAATTATCATTAAATCCAATAAATGTAATGACTTAAAAAAATGGAACAGTGAAAGTTTAATGAAAGTTGCCCATTAGTGAAGTCACCAGAAATGTCTACCTCGGTGGTAACACATTGAGGTTTAGATTGTAGTGAATTCAAAATCAAATTACAAAATTTATATCAAAATAGCTGATGGAGAAAATTCAGCTATAGTCACAAAGCTATAATTTCCAGTAAGAGAAACATACTTACTACGAGAATGTTTGAACATATATTCTTCACAAATGAAATCAGTCCCTGGTGACAATATGGGTGATAACGGAGCTCTGCTTTTAATATAGGCCCCTCTGGAGTTTGTATACAAAACACAAAACAAATTGTATTTCCAGCTGCCGGAGGTGCTGAAAGTCAGTGTTGCACATTGTGCAGTACTGCCCCAGGAAGCCCCTGCAGTCACCATCTCAGTGACTCCCGCTGGAGGTGTCCCTAGACTGTAATGTAAACATTGTCTTTTCGCTGAAAGACACCAGAACAACTACATTAAGCTGTATGCTATACATTAAGCTGTATACTATGCATTAAGCTGTATGCTATACATTGAGCTGTATACCGTACATTAAGCTGTATACTATACATTAAGCTGTATGCTGTACATTAAGCTGTATGCTATACATTGAGCTGTATACAATACATTAAGCTGTATGCTATACATTGAGCTGTATATTAGCTGTATGCCATACATTAAGCTGTATACAATACATTAAGCTGTATGCTATACATTAAGCTGTATATTAGCTGTATGCCATACATTAAGCTGTATACAATACATTAAGCTGTATGCCATACATTAAGCTGTATACAATACATTAAGCTGTATACTATGCATTAAGCTGTATGCTGTACATTAAGCTGTATACCGTACATTAAGCTGTATACCGTACATTAAGCTGTATGCTGTACATTAAGCCGTATACTATACATTGAGCTGTACACAATAAATTAAGCTGTATACCGTACATTAAGCTGTATGCTGTACATTAAGCTGTATACAATACATTAAGCTGTATACTGTACATTAAACTGTAGTTGTTCTGGTGACTATAGTGTCCCTTTATTTATAGTATATATATTTTTTTATAATCCTAACCTTCAACCCAAAAAATCTGTCCTCTTTAAGTTTTGATTTTATTGCAGAATAAGAACGATTGTGAATGATGCTAAATCCCCCCTTTCTATTGCAAAGAGTAGAGTTGAAGAGTAGTGTTAAATTAAGAGTTTGTGGTTACAGATGACTCTAATTGCCGCTCACTGCAAATAGGCTGTGGCGAACGTGTAAAGTCACACAATTTGTGCTGCGTTATAAGAAGCCAGCTGTCTGTGCTGTGAAGATTCTAACTCTACTGTTACTTATAACTGTGACTGCTCGTCTCGTGACTGCTTCAGGGCACAAAGCAGTAAGGAGGAGACTGCAGTCGGCAGTCTGTGTTATCCAATGCAGCGGCAAAATAGACTTTTTTTTACAAGATTCCTATGAAACTGATCAAATAAATAGTGTTTCTGTTGTTACAATTGAGGCTGACAGATATACATTCTTCATGTTGGGCAGTTCATAAAAAGTGCTGACCTGCATTCAGTAGAATTCGTATACTGCAGGATTTCCCAGAGATGAATGTGATGACTGAATTCAATTCTTCATACTTCCACTGATATGTATGGGTGTTTATTCGCACTAGATGTAATAACTGAATGTACTGTATTACTTTTAATGTGTTCTCTTGCGCCCGTTCATGGCTGCAGAGATAAGTTAGCTTGTTACATAATCACTTGGCATGAGTTCTTTTTTTTTGCATTCCAATAGATCACAAGCCAAACACAAACAGTGCGTTTACAATAAGGTCACAACATACTTCTACAAAAGGTTGATAAGCATACCAAGAACCACGGCCATCAACAAGAAATCCCCAGACTCTTACCGTAAGCACCATGCCTGTCCACAGCACGATTTTATATTTTTGTGAAGTATAACAGAGAAATGAAGAATACATTTAAAAACACTGTAAAGGGTAGCAAGAACATTGAACCAAGCTTCTGATTCTCCCCTGCCTCTGGTGAGCAATAACCGCCTGTGTGGGTCTCTTTATCTATGTTGAAGATGCCTTTTAGGCGATATGCTTATGTCTGTTATCTGTCATCTGCCTAGTGTATTGAAGTCTGGCGCGCTCCGAATAAAAGGGTGTGCGGGGGAAGGGGACGGAAGAGGGAAGGGGAAGGTAAGGAGGAAGAGTGCAGGAAAGGGATAGGAATGCCGTCAAGTGGAACCTATCAGGAACATGCGGAAACATCCTGCATAGGACCCTATTTCGCCTCTTCCATCCAAGGGGACCCACCCACTTCCTATGGGTGTCGTACCGGGGGCAGGGTTCGGGATTCTGATTACCGGGTTTGGGAGAGTCTCCCCCCTCCTGGCACCCACCTCCCCACCCCTCCGCTCACCCACCCACAGGCGCCTCCAACCCCCTGCACTGGTGAATCCCAGGACCACCTCTCTAGTATTCAAAAGCACCAAATTGTCTGTGTGTCGTACAATCTACAGCCTGTTTTTATAATTGTGCCAGGGTTCCCAGATTTTGTGGAATGAGTCAAGGGAATTATGTAGGGTTGCCGTTAGTTGGTCCATCAGGTGATTATCAACTTGTGGCAATAATGGCCACTGATAGTGTAGATTTAGTGGCTGTTACTGAGACATGGTATAATGAGAAAAATGACTGGGACATAGCAATACCAGGGTACTCTTTATATAGAAAAGACAGAGAAGGCAAGCTGCATTTGAAGGATAGCATAAAATCTAGCCTAATAAAAGTTAGTGAGGTGAACATAGACCGCTTGTGTTATGTTAGAATTTGGAGACCACACAGTAACTTGTGTACGTGTGATTTATAGGCCAGCAGGGAAATTAGAAGAGTTAGATATTCTACTAATTGAGGAAATAGCTAAAATGACAATAAAGGAGGAAGTTATCATCATGGGTGACTTTAATCTTCCTGATGTGAACTGGAAATCCAAAATAGCTGCTTGTGCCAGGAGCACACATATTCTAAACTTCCTACTGGGATTGTCTCTAAAACAACTCATTGAGGAACCAACTCGTAAAGAGTCCATACTAGATTAGTGTTAACAAATGGAGATTTGGTATCAGATATTACCGTAGGTGTAAGTTTAGGATCCAGTGATTATCAGTCAGTGTGGTTTAATATAAGAACAGTGACTGTGTCACACGACACAAAAACAAACGTTTTAGACTTTAGAAAAACAGACTTTTCTAAAATTAGAAAATGTGTAAAAGAGTCCTTGTCAGAATGTAGCAATTTTAACGAAGTCCAAGAGAAATGGGATTATTTAAAAGTTGCACAACTGAAGGCAACAGAAAATTGCATTAGGCTTGTCAGTAAAAGAAAAAAATTCAAGAAACCACTGTGTTACTCCCCAAATGTGGCCAAAATAGTAAAATACAAAACTTTAGCATTAAGTAATTATATAAAAAAAAAAAAAAACAGAGTGAGGAAGACAGACATATCTATAACATTAGGCAGAAAGAGGGTAAGCAAGTTATAAGAGCCTCCAAAGCACACACAGGCGAGAAAATAGCACAGGCAGTAAAAAAGGGGGATAAAATATTTTTAGATACATAAATGAGGAAAAGGAAGGTAAAATAAGGATTAGTTAGATTAAAAACAAAATAAGGAAGGTATGTAGAAGAGGATAAAGGTCTAGCTGATTGCCTCAATGAATATTTTTGTTCAGTATTTACAGATGAAAATGAAGGAAAGGGGCCTCCGTTAGGAAAAAGGACAAATTAGTCATTTGTTACATGTGAGTTTACAGAGGAAGAGGTTCTATTTCAACTGTCAAAGTAAAGACAAATAAGTTGATTGGGCCTGATGGAATATACCCAAAGTTATTAAAATAACTTAGTGGTGTACTAGCAAAACCATTAACGGATTTATTTAACCTATCATTGTTAACAGGAGTAGTCCCAGAAGATTGGAAATTAGCAAATGTTGTGTCCATTCAGAAGAAAGGTAGTAGGGAGGAGTCGGGCAACTATAGACTTCAGTAGTGGGGAACGTGATGGAAACCATGCTAAAGGATAGGATTGTTGAACATCTTAAAACACATGGATTTCAAGATCAGAGATTGGGTAACTAAAATAATAGATCATGGTGGTGCAGTAGACATTGCTTACCTAGATTTCTGTAAGGCTTTTGACACTGTTCCACACAAAAGGCTAATCAATAAACTACAATCTTTAAGTTTGGATTCCAATCTTGTTGAATGGGTTAAAGGGAAACTCCAGTGCCAGGAAAACGATCTGTTTTCCTGGCACTGGAGGGTCCCTCTCCCTCCCACACCCCAATCCCCAGTTAAACCCCTTGAAATCCATGAAAACCCCTTCAGTCACTTACCTGAGGCAGCGGCGATGTCCCTCGCCGCTGTCTCCTCCTCCGCGCCGCTCCTCCTCTGTATTGCTTCGGCCGGTGGGCGACACTGATCCCGCCCACCGGCTGAGGAGACCTAATGCGCATTTCAATGCTTTCCTATGGGGAAATGAGCGACGCTGGAGGTCCTCACACAGCGTGAGGACGTCCAGCGACGCTCTAGCACAGGTTTCCTGTGCTATGAAGGAGGAAGTGACCTCTAGTGGCTGTCTAGTAGACAGCCACTAGAGGTGGAGTTAACCCTGCAAGGTAATGATTGCAGTTTATAAAAAACTGCAATAATTACAGCTGCAGGGTTAGGAGTAGTGGGAGTTGGCACCCAGACCACTCCAATGGGCAGAAGTGGTCTGGGTGCCTGGAGTGTCCCTTTAAGGAGTGGCTAAATGACAGGCAACAGAGGGTTGTTGTCAATGGAGTATATTCGAATCAAGGTCTAGTAACCAGTGGGGTACCTCAGGGATCTGTACTTGGACCCATTCTCTTTAATATTTTTATTAGTGATATTGCAGAAGGTCTTGATGGTAAGGTATGTCTTTTTGCTGATGATACTAAGATATGTAACAGGGTTGATGTTCCAGGAGGGATAAGCCAAATGGCAAATGATTTAGGTAAACTAGAAAAATGGTCAGAGTTGTGGCAACTGACACATTTAATGTGGATAAGTGCAAGATAATGAATCTTGGATGTAAAAACCCAAGGGCAGAGTACAGAATATTTGATAGAGTCCTAACCTCAACATCTGAGGAAAGGGATTTAGGGGTGATTATTTCTGATGAGTTAAAGGTAGGCAGACAATGTAATAGAGCAGCGGGAAATGCTAGCAGAATGCTTGGTTGTATAGGGAGAGGTATTAGCAGTAGAAAGAGGGACGTGCTCATGCCATTGTACAGAACACTGGTGAGACCTCACTTGGAGTATTGTACGCAGTACTGGAGACCATATCTCCAGAAGGATATTGATACGTTAGAGAGAGTTCAGAGAAGGGCTACTATGCTGGTTCATGGATTGCAGGATAAAACTTACCAGGAAAGGTTAAAGGATCTTAACATGTATAGCTTGGAGGAAAGATGAGACAGGGGGGATATGATAGAAACATTTAAATACATAAAGGGAATCAACACAGTAAAGGAGGAGACTATATTTAAAAGAAGAAAAACTACCACAACAAGAGGACATAGTCTTAAATTAGAGGGACAAAGGTTTAAAAATAATATCAGAAAGTATTACTTTACTGAGAGGGTAGTGGGTGCATGGAATGGCCTTTTCAGCGGCAGTGGTAGAGGTTAACTCAGTGAGAGAGTTTAAGCATGCGTAGGCATAAGGCTATCCTAGACTTAAGATAAGGCCAAGGACTAATTAAAAGTATTTTGAAATATTGGGCAGACTAGATGGGCCGAATGGTTCTTATCTGCCGTCACATTCTATGTTACTACGTTTCTATGGATTACTGGAACGATGTCCTGTGGTCCGACGAGACCAAGATAAACGTAATTGGTTCAGATGGTGTCAAGCGTGTGTGGTGGCAACCAGGTGAGGAGTACAAAGACAAGTGTGTCTTGCCTACATTCAAGTATGGTGGTGAGAGTGTCACGGTCTGGGCCTGCATGAGTGCTGACGGCACTGTTGAGCTACAGTTCATTGAGGGAAAGATGAATGCCAACATATACTGTGACATACTGAAGCAGAGCATGATCCCCTCCCTTTGGAAACTGGGCTGCAGGGCAATATTTCAACGTGATAACGACCCCAAACACACATCCAAGATGACCACTGCATTGCTAAAGAAGCTGAAGGTAAAGGTGATGGACTGGCCAAGCATGTCTCCAGACCTAAACCCTATTGAGCATCTGTGGGGCATCCTCAAACAGAAGGTGGGGGAGCGCAAGGTCTATAACATCCACCAGCTCAGTGATGTCATCATGGAGGAGTGGAAGAGGACTCCAGTGGCAACCTGTGAAGCTCTGGTGAACTCCATGCCCATGAGGGTTAAGGTAGTGCTGGAAAATAATGGTGGCCACACAAAATATTGACAGTTTGGGCCCAGATTGGACATTTCCCCTGAGGGGTGTACTCACTTTTGTTTCCAACGGTTTAGACCTTAATGGCTGTGTGTTGGGCTATTTTGAGGGGACAGCAAATTTACCCTGTTATACAGGGTGTACACTTACTACTTTACATTGTAGCAGAGTGTCATTTCTTCAGTGTTGTCACATGAAAAGAGATAATGAAGTATTTACAAAAATGTGAGAGGTGTACTCACTTTTGGGAGATACTGTATATAGACATTGTTTTACATTTTTGCCCTCTTTCACTCACTTCTTAAAAGGTTTGTGAATAACATCATCAATTAGGGATTGTCTCCTTGCCATCGGTCATATTTCTTCTAATCTGGTTTCATGGCTGCATCGGGAGAAGTCAGAATCTCCAGTCTAAGCAAATCTGCTCTTCCATTACGTGTTTGGTTTGGTTTGTGATTCAGCTACATTTTGGCTCGGACATCGGGAATTCAACTGATCATCTGATCGGCCCAAATTCTGAATAATTACAGTTTGGACTGAAAGAGATCTCCTGGTCTAAATGAAAGCTCTACTGGGGTAAAAATAACTGTGACATTTGTATAACTCAATATAGCTTTAAATACACCGTCTTTGTTACTTTGCAATGCATAAACTAATTAAAAAAACATAATTACGTCAAATAACTGCTTGTTCATGCTTCTGTGAGGTTAGATTAATTCTACCAGTTCGTCATGTGCTGCAGAGCAGGAACTGATAGATACTTGGTAATAAATAATGAAAAACATCCGTAAAATTGCTGTTGGATCAAATTAAAGCAAAACCAACTTGAATAGGGATACAATGATTTATCTTAAAATAAGCTGTGCATTTAATTGTTGCTAAATTCTGAGGAAGAGATAAAATATCCCATTTATTGAACAGATTAGTGCACTCAGATAATACTGGTTTACGGGTCTTGCCGACGAGGCGCACTGTGTTCCTCTAATCACGAGAAAATCATGAGAAAATCAAGAAGAGTCATTTTGACAGGAAATAAAGTTAAATGAGAAAGTTGGAATGTAATAAACTGTGTTGGAACTGGAAGAAGGATATTCAAAGCCTCATCTTTATTCCACGGATTAATATGGATCGAGGCAGTGTTATATGTTATTTGCTATTATGTATTTTATTAGGGTATCTGGGAATTACAAAGCTATGTCCTTTAAACATCATATTCAAAGGATTTTTCCCGTAAATTGCTTAAATTCTGAAAATATTAACCCTGTTTCTATTCAATCTTATGTAAGACATTATCACGTTGTGAACCAAGTTTTTACTGAATATAATCAAACAGTTGCTATACATGTGCAAAAGAAATCAGCTATTTGTGTAAAGAAATCAGATATTTATGTCTTTTTCTTAACATTTCCGTGCATGTTACGTAGTTGAGTTATTTACTGTTAAACTGTATCACAATAAATTGGTTTTAATATTGATAATGGACTTAAAGTTTGTGGTAAAAAAATGCAACATTCTGTAAGGTTATATCATTATACTTTAATTTTATGCTAAAAGAGAGAAAGTGATGCAGTGACATTGGGACCAATCACCTGGATATCAGTCTTGTGATGATCTAATTTTATAAAAACAACCAGTTATTCTAAATGTGTTTGTGCTGTTTTCTCTGTAATCTATAAAAACACAATGATATTACCTATGGAGTGTTGGACGTTCTTTGGACATTTGTCTTTGATTACAGGTTGGCTCGGGTGTTCTTCAGTTACGCCCTCGGTTAATACGATCTTGGAAGACAGAGGCAAACTCACTGCCCGGTGTTGGGGTTCAGTGTTGTTTTGAGTTGTAAGCCATGAATGGATGAATTTATATTTCCGATAGAGGTCAAAACAGGTTGAAATATAAAATCAGAAGTAGAATAGCTGTAAGCTCTGAACAGAAGATCTGATATTGTGTAGAGTTTGGGATCAGAGAGATGAATATGATACTTACAACCACGACCATCTTTGATCTCCTTTATTGTTACCTGGAAGAAACGCAAGCGGCATGATATTCCGGTAATACTAGGAGTCATCTATGACGGAGAGAGAAACAAGACACTGACGACACGTGTGAAGTTGTTTATATGTGTACTGGGAATACTCACAGTGTATGTAACTATGTATATCTGCCCTAAGACAGAATCGACACGCCGGTGAGGCACGTCAGAGCAAATGTAACAAAACAAAAATAATTGATTCATTGATGGATTTTTGCTGCTTTTTGTTTTGTGACATTTTCTTTGTATTTACTGAAAGCCACTTACTACTTACTTACTAAGGACACTGTTACATATCCCGGGGGCATCGATCTCACAGGTTGTAAGATTATTTTGCCCTTTCTTTCGCTCTTTGTGTATGTACATAAAGGCTTATACAATGTAACATGCAAATAATAGCAACAATTTTGTGTGTGTGTGTGTGTGTGTTTAAAACTGCTCTAACATTTCTTCATCCTTTCATTTACTACACTGCAGGAGTCTAACTACTTTTATACGCTTCCTACAATATCCGTTACTATTCACTATATCTGTATCGCATTACCCCCACTGTTTACCATTTCTAATTATTACATCCACTATTACTCCATATAACCTCCCTATAACTCCTCCTATTACTCCATATAACCCCTCCTATTACTCCATATAACCCTCCCTATAACTCCTCCTATTACTCTATATAAACCTCCCTATAACTCCTCCTATTACTCCATATAACCCTCCCTATAACCCCTCCTATTAATCCATATAACCCTCCCTATAACTCCTCCTATTACTCCATATAACCCTCCCTATAACTCCTCCTATTACTCCATATAACCCTCCCTATAACCCTCCTATTACTCCATATAACCCTCCCTATAACTCCTCCTATTACTCCATATAACCCTCTCTATAACTCCTCCTATTACTCCATATAACCCTCTCTATAACTCCTCCTATTACTCCATATAACCCACCCTATAACTCCTCCTATTACTTCATATAACCCTCCCTATAACCCCTCCTATTACTCCATATAACCCTCCCTATAACTCCTCCTATTACTCCATACAACCCTCCCTATAACTCCTCCTATTACTCCATATAACCCTCCCTATAACTTCTCCTATTACTCCATATAACCCTCCCTATAACCCCTCCCATTACTCCATATTACCTCCTTATAACTCCTCCTATTACTCCATATAACCTTCCCTATAACTCCTCCTATTACTCCATATAATCCTCCCTATAACTCCTCCTATTAATCCATATAACCTTCCCTATAACTCCTCCTATTACTCCATATAATCCTCCCTATAACTTCTCCTATTACTCCATATAACCCTCCCTATAACCCCTCCCATTACTCCATATTACCTCCTTATAACTCCTCCTATCACTCCATATAACCTCCCTGTGACAAACTGCCATTTGCCACTGGGCATTGGAGAGGACTTATCGCTAGCCTCCTGCCCTGCGACTATGGCCCTGGAATGTATTGCCCTGTAAGAATTACATTTGGGCATGATGGATTTTTGAATGCTGTTCCTGGCCCTTTAAATGCTTTGGAGCAGGGTTACAACTTTTAAACTGGCACTTCGAATGCAGTCGAAGTGCCGAAGTCGTCGAAGTGCCGAAGTCATCAAAGTGGACGCCTTTCGACAAACGAACACGTGGCGGCGGCCATTTTGACTTATTCGAACGCGGTCAGCGGTGTGTGCAGCCAAATCTATGTAACTGTTTGCGGCTACCCAATTGCACGAACACCGCTGACTCGTACCTTCTTCGACACCGCGGCTGGAGACTAAGTCCCGTTCAAAGATTCGAACGCTCGTTCGAATGGGACTTACTAATTTTCTTGGTGCAAAATGGACCGACCGCACAGCCCAAATCCATGGAACTGTTTTGGGCATGAAAATGTGCTTGCGGTCGGTCATAAAGGAACGGCTGAAAGGATTTGAATGATTTTGGGTATGTTTGTATTTGGAATGTGCTGATTAATAATATGTAACTGTTATTAATATTGGATGTATTGTTTTAGAGTTATGAAAGTTGGGTACAAAGTATGTTTAAATTGTATGGATAATTGGGTTACCTCTCAGGCTAAGGGGAGGAGATGTGTGGGATGTAACCATTGTGTGATTGGGTAATGTATAATTGTATGTGGGCGTCTCCCTTGCAGGGGAGAATTGCATAAAAGCAGAGTGTGTGTAATTAAACCAGAGTTCTTCTTGACCCTTAATATGTAGCCTTGTCTCGTGATTGGAGGGGACAGCTATATTAACACTGGGGATTGCTATGTGCTGCATACTCCCTTGAGCTTAAATCACTTAGCTCTTTTGAGAGCTTGCTCCTGTTATGCTCTCCTTGGAGGAGAGGTCTTCCCCACATGGTCCTGGATGCTGGAGGTCCAGACAGGGTGGAAGGAAGACGGCGAGACTCCAGTCAAGCTACGGCGGTTGTGGAGTCTGCGGTGGTTTTGGTGTCTGCTGCAGTGCTTGGAGTCCTCAGGAAGCGCTAGGAGCATCCGTCAAATAAATGGCAATAATAATAATAATGGAAGGTGTCCGTTACACTCACTATAACTTCTTTTGCTCAATACAAAATAACCCCTTTCCAACTTACTATAATTATTTTTTCACAAACAGGCAAATATCAGTTTTCAGTACAGTACTCAATATTCTTTTTGCGTCACAGCTGTGGCGGCTGTTTTCTTAATTTCTGTCTGATATATTTCTTTGTACCTTGTCTGGAGATGTCTCGCATCCTCTACTCCTATCAGAGCAAACAGCTGGAGCAGCACAGAGATAGTATTAGCAGTCATAGCTAGGAGGAGCTGGGAGATGGGAGCCGCTGATTACAAACCCATATCTGATACCATGTTACTAGGATCAGATAGAATGTAACTGAAGGTGAAAGAATACATTTACCATAAACACATAGATATACACACATACAAGTACCGCGTGAAGCAGTAACACACAGATATGTACAGAGAAATAGATATATTGATTGAAATTCCGAAATTCCGAAATATACTAACAGAAACATAATCATATATTAATACAATACTGCAACAAACATACATTCACATTGATACATTACAGAAACAAACATACAGACACATTGATACATTACAGAAACAAACATACAGACACATTGATACAATACAAAAACAAACATACAGACACATTGATACAATACAGAAACAAACACACAGATACATTTATACAATGCAAAAACACACAGATACATTGATACAATACAGAAACAAACATAAAGATACATTGATACAATACAGAAACAAACATACAGACACATTGATACATTACAGAAACAAACATACAGACACATTGATACAATACAAAAACAAACATACAGACACATTGATACAATACAGAAACAAACACACAGATACATTTATACAATGCAAAAACACACAGATACATTGATACAATACAGAAACAAACATAAAGATACATTGATACAATACAGAAACAAACATACAGACACATTGATACATTACAGAAACAAACATACAGACACATTGATACAATACAGAAACAAACACACAGATACATTTATACAATGCAAAAACACACAGATACATTGATACAATACAGAAACAAACATAAAGATACATTGATACAATACAGAAACAAACATACAGACACATTGATACCATACAGAAATATGATAACACATTGATACAATACAGAACCATAATCATACATTAATACAATACTGCAACAAACATACAGACACATTGATTGAAGAGAGCAACAAACATACAGACACATTGATTGAAGAGAGTGTCAGGGTACCTGTAGTCTCTACCCCTGAGACGGGTAGAGACATAGACGTTTTTCCATCCAGACGGCATGATTCTCCCGTTCCTCGCGGTCCCCTCGCGCATGTAAACGCCGGCCGCGAGAGAACTATGCCTTTTTGTAACGTGACGCTCAATAGTCGACGTCATGACGCTATTCTAGCCCGACCTGTCAGTCAAATCCCGGACACGAATCAGGTCTCGGCGGAGGCGTGATTAGTCTCTAGAACCAGGGTATTTAAGGGAGCTCTGAGCATTTGCTCATTGCCCTGTCGTGGTTCTAGCCAGCCTAGTCACACGACAAATTCTCCTACATAATTCTATACTGTATAAAAAACACGCTGACAAACGCAGAAGGCCGGCTCCTAGTTTTGTCCCTGGTGATAGGGTATGGTTGAGTACTAGAAACATTCGTTTGAAAGTACCGTCTATGAAATTCGCTCCTCGCTACATTGGACCCTATAGGATCCTGAATCGAATTAATCCTGTTGCGTATCGCCTAGCGCTCCCCTCTGCCTTACATATTCCTAATTCCTTTCATGTTTCCTTGCTAAAACCCCTGGTCTGTAACAGATTCTCCTCCAAGGCCTCCTCTCCTCACTCTGTTCAGGTTGAGGGCCAGGAGGAGTACGAAATCAACTCCATCATCGATTCTCGAATCTCCCGGGGGAAAATTCAATACCTGGTTGACTGGAAGGGATATGGTCCAGAAGAGAGGACCTGGGTACCACAGGAGGATGTCCATGCTCCTCGTCTTCGCAGGGCTTTTCATTCCCGCTTTCCATCTCGTCCCGGTTCCTTCCGCCCGGTGGGCGTTTCTGAGAGGGGGGGTACTGTCAGGGTACCTGTAGTCTCTACCCCTGAGACGGGTAGAGACTTAGACGTTTTTCCATCCAGACGGCATGATTCTCCCGTTCCTCGCGGTCCCCTCGCGCATGTAAACGCCGGCCGCGAGAGAACTATGCCTTTTTGTAACGTGACGCTCAATAGTCGACGTCATGACGCTATTCTAGCCCGACCTGTCAGTCAAATCCCGGACACGAATCAGGTCTCGGCGGAGGCGTGATTAGTCTCTAGAACCAGGGTATTTAAGGGAGCTCTGAGCATTTGCTCATTGCCCTGTCGTGGTTCTAGCCAGCCTAGTCACACAGTGCTCTTGTATTCTCTTGTCTTTTGGTTCTGACCCGGCTTTGTTATTACTTACCTGTCTTCTCTGTTATCCTTGACCCGGCTTGTCTCTCGCTTACCTGTCTTCTCGTTCCCTCGACCTCGGCTTGTCCCTGACCATTCTATACGTAGTTTTACGTTAAGTCCGGCCATTCTAAAGTCCGGTATACGTATCTGCTACTCTTTGTACTCTGCGTGTTGGATCCCTGTCCCGATCCTGACATTACGACAGGGCCAATGGATCCTGCAGGTACAAACTGTCAGCTTGGTTCTCCTGATCCTAGGTTTGACGCCATGGATCATAGAATGGATCAGATGGCACTGGCACTACAGGCGTTACTATCACGTCCTAATAATCTACCTGAGGAGATGCGTAATACTTCTATTCCTCCTGTGAGTTCAGGGCTAGAGGTAGCCACTGTAGGTGCTTCTTCCCGAGTTACCCCACCTGTACGTTATGCTGGTTCTCCTGAAAGGTGTCGTGGCTTTTTGAACCAGATCAGTATCCATTTCGAGCTACAACCCCGTTCCTACCCTACTGATAGGGCAAAGGTGGGATTTATTATCACCTTACTCATTGAGAAGGCTCTGAGATGGGCTAATCCCTTGTGGGAGAATGATAATCCATTAGTCTATAACTATAATGCCTTTGTAGCTGCTTTTAAAAGAACTTTTGACCCCCCTGGCAGAAAGGTCAATGCAGCTAGATTACTGTTGCGCCTTAGACAAGAGAACCGAACACTTGTGGATTACGCACTAGAGTTCAGGTCTTTGGCGGCAGAGGTTAAGTGGAATGAACAGGCTTATATAGACGTATTTTTAAACGGATTATCTGATGTAATACTTGACGAGGTAGCGACGAGAGAGCTTCCCGAGAATTTGGAGGACTTAATTTCCTTTATCTCTCGCATTGACGAACGTCTAAGAGAGAGGCAGAACACTCGAGATAGAACCGGTAGACCTTCCTTTAGACTAGCTCCTTCATTTCAAAGTCCTGAAACCAAAACTCCACAGTTTCCAGAACCTATGCAGATAGGCCTTACTCGCCTCTCAGAAGAGGAGAGACAGTACAGGAGAAGGGAGGGACTGTGTATGTATTGTGGAGTCAGAGGTCACTTACGTTTGAATTGTCCCAATCGCCCGGGAAACGCTCGCACCTAAGTTTCTCTAGAGGACAGACCTTGGGTGTTTCTATTTTGTCCTCTACTCATAACTACAAAGAACACAGGCTTCTATTACCCGTCTCTTTAACTTGGGAGAAGGGAACTTTAGAGACTGTGGCATTGATAGAGCTGCTGAGAGCTTTATCGACCAAGTTTTTCTCACCAAACACGCTATCCCATCCCAGTTAAGGAAGACACCTTTGGCTGCTGAGGCCATAGATGGTAGACCTTTAGTTGAGCCTGTGATTTTCCGGGAGACCACACCTCTTAACTTAACTACTGGTATTCTACACAAGGAGGAGATATCTCTACTACTCATTTCATCTCCTTCTGTTCCCATAGTCCTGGGATACTCCTGGCTGAAGAGACATAACCCCATTATAGATTGGAAATCAGGGGAAATAGTCTCGTGGGGTCAGGGTTGTCAAGAGAGATGTTTAAAGAGAGTGTCACCCCTTTGTATTGTTAACACACTTAATAACTCTACCGACTCTACTAAAGTACAGATACCGTCCTTGTATCTAGATTTAAAGGCGGTATTTGACAAAGGAAAGGCTGATACCTTACCACCACACAGGCCTTTTGATTGCAAAATTAATTTACTTCCTGGTACTATGCCTCCCAAGGGCCATGTATACCCTTTGTCTACGAATGAGAACTTAGTCTTAGAGGAGTATATTCGTGAGAACCTAGACAAAGGGTTCATTAGGAGATCCTCCTCCCCTGCTGGGGCTGGATTTTTTTTTGTTAAAAAGAGAGATGGTTCTTTAAGACCTTGCATTGACTACCGAGGTTTGAACAAGATAACCATTAGAAATGCCTATCCGATCCCCTTGATCACCGAGCTTTTTGATCGATTAAAGGGTTCCAAGATTTTCACTAAGTTAGACCTCAGAGGTGCTTATAACTTGGTGAGAATTCAGCAAGGACACGAGTGGAAGACTGCGTTCAATACTCGTTATGGGCACTATGAGTATACTGTAATGCCTTTTGGTCTCTGTAATGCCCCGGCGGTATTTCAGGATCTTATTAATGAAGTTCTTAGGGAGTTTCAGCATGACTGTGTTATTGTATACCTCGATGATATACTTATACATTCCAGGGATATTGAGACTCACCACGGACAGGTCAGAAGGGTTTTGCACAAACTTCTTCAACATGGCTTGTACTGCAAATTAGAGAAATGTAGCTTTGACCAATCCCAGACTACCTTTCTTGGTTACGTGATTTCTGGAGAGGGGTTTGAAATGGATCCGGAGAAACTCCAATCCATTTTAGATTTGCCTTTACCTAAGGGTCTCAAGGCCATTCAGAGATTTATTGGTTTCTCTAATTATTACAGACGTTTCATTAAGGGTTACTCCTCTATTATTGCTCCTATCACCAATATGACCAGACAAGGGGCAGACACTAAGAATTGGTCTACTGAAGCACTTCTGGCTTTTAAGACTCTCAAGGAGCTGTTTGCTTCCGCACCAATTTTAGTTCACCCTGATACTACTCTACCTTTCCTACTCGAGGTTGACGCTTCTGAGACGGGTATAGGTGCCATCCTGTCCCAAAGGTTGGGTGTGGATAAACCATTACATCCATGTGGGTATTTTTCCAAAAAATTATCCGGTACTGAGAGCAGATATGACATTGGTGACAGGGAACTCCTAGCGGTTATCATGGCTTTAACCCCTTAAGGACACATGACATGTGTGACACGTCATGATTCCCTTTTATTCCAGAAGTTTCGTCCTTAAGGGGTTAAAGGAGTGGAGACATCTATTGGAGGGGACTTTGCATCCTGTTACCATTTTGACGGATCATAAAAACTTATCCTATATTGGGGAGGCTAAACGATTATCATCTAGACAGGCCCGTTGGTCTATATTCCTCACTCACTTCAATTACATACTCACATATAGGCCTGGTTCTAAGAATTCTAAAGCTGATGCCTTGTCTCGCCAACATGAACCTTCTGCCATATCTGAGCCGGTTTTATCCTCTATAGTACCTAAGTGTAATATCATCGCTAACACAACTCTCAAAATCCATTCTCCGCTTCTGGATCAGATCAGGAGCTTGCAGCATCTGGCACCTAGACTGACTCCTGCATCTAGACACTTCGTTCCTCCTGAACTCCAACTGGAGCTCTTACAGTGTCTTCACGAGAGTAAGGTGGCTGGTCATCCGGGCGTTCGCAAAACATATTCCTTGATCTCTAAGGATTTCTGGTGGCCTTCTTTACGGAGGGATATTAAGGATTTTATCGGAGCCTGTGAGGTCTGTACTAAGACTAAACTACCTCATTCGCTTCCTTGTGGTCTCTTACATCCCCTGGAAGTTCCAGAAAAACCTTGGTCCTGTTTGGCGATGGATTTTATTGTGGATTTGCCTGTTTCGAAAAAGCACACTGTTATTCTCACAGTGGTGGATAGGTTTACCAAGATGGCTCATTTCGTGCCTTTACCTAAACTTCCGACTTCACCTGAATTAGCAGAGATTTTTGCTAAAGAGATCTTTCGCTTACATGGGATACCTTCCGAGATTACTTCTGATAGAGGTTCCCAGTTTGTTTCACGTTTCTGGAGATCATTCTGTTCCCAACTAGGCATTAAATTGAATTTTTCTTCTGCTTATCACCCTCAGTCTAACGGAGCCGCTGAACGTACCAATCAAAAGATTGACCAATATCTGCGTTGTTTTGCTTCTGAACACCAGGACGATTGGGTCGGTCTGATTCCTTGGGCAGAGTTCGCACACAATAATCTTGTTTGCGATTCAACTCGCTCTAGCCCCTTTTTCATGAATTATGGTTTTCATCCTTCCATTCTTCCGTCGGTTCCTTCTTCCCAGGGGGTACCGTCGGTTGATACTCATGTTGCCAATCTGAAGAAGTTGTGGGATCAGACTCGACAAATTCTCCTACATAATTCTATACTGTATAAAAAACACGCTGACAAACGCAGAAGGCCGGCTCCTAGTTTTGTCCCTGGTGATAGGGTATGGTTGAGTACTAGAAACATTCGTTTGAAAGTACCGTCTATGAAATTCGCTCCTCGCTACATTGGACCCTATAGGATCCTGAATCGAATTAATCCTGTTGCGTATCGCCTAGCGCTCCCCTCTGCCTTACATATTCCTAATTCCTTTCATGTTTCCTTGCTAAAACCCCTGGTCTGTAACAGATTCTCCTCCAAGGCCTCCTCTCCTCACTCTGTTCAGGTTGAGGGCCAGGAGGAGTACGAAATCAACTCCATCATCGATTCTCGAATCTCCCGGGGGAAAATTCAATACCTGGTTGACTGGAAGGGATATGGTCCAGAAGAGAGGACCTGGGTACCACAGGAGGATGTCCATGCTCCTCGTCTTCGCAGGGCTTTTCATTCCCGCTTTCCATCTCGTCCCGGTTCCTTCCGCCCGGTGGGCGTTTCTGAGAGGGGGGGTACTGTCAGGGTACCTGTAGTCTCTACCCCTGAGACGGGTAGAGACTTAGACGTTTTTCCATCCAGACGGCATGATTCTCCCGTTCCTCGCGGTCCCCTCGCGCATGTAAACGCCGGCCGCGAGAGAACTATGCCTTTTTGTAACGTGACGCTCAATAGTCGACGTCATGACGCTATTCTAGCCCGACCTGTCAGTCAAATCCCGGACACGAATCAGGTCTCGGCGGAGGCGTGATTAGTCTCTAGAACCAGGGTATTTAAGGGAGCTCTGAGCATTTGCTCATTGCCCTGTCGTGGTTCTAGCCAGCCTAGTCACACAGTGCTCTTGTATTCTCTTGTCTTTTGGTTCTGACCCGGCTTTGTTATTACTTACCTGTCTTCTCTGTTATCCTTGACCCGGCTTGTCTCTCGCTTACCTGTCTTCTCGTTCCCTCGACCTCGGCTTGTCCCTGACCATTCTATACGTAGTTTTACGTTAAGTCCGGCCATTCTCAGGTCCGGTATACGTATCTGCTACTCTTTGTACTCTGCATGTTGGATCCCTGTCCCGATCCTGACAGAGAGCAACACACATACAGACACATTGATTGAAGAGAGCAACAAACATACAGACACATTGATACAATACAAAAATACAACGATACATTGATCCAATACAGAAATATGATGATACATTGAAACATATATAGGAAAATGCAGACAAATTAATGTACATACTGAAACATACAGATGCAGTGATACACAGAAATATACATAGAAATTAATATACATCATGATCCAACAGAATTTTTTTTATTAACCACATCCTGCAGTTTAGTTAAATGTTTCCACTGACACAAACTACAGAGTGTGAATATTACAAAGATTAACTGAATTGTTACAGTCACACTTTACAAAAAAGGTCTTACAGGGAACATGTGGTCTGGATGCCAGATTTTATTTGTGTATTTTATCTGGTTAATACCCAAGGAGTCCCTCCATTTTCAAGGCATTAAACACTTGTTATTTAATAACATATAAATGGTGCATAACCATTGACCCTGATCTCATTCCACTCAATACAAATATTTTTTCAAAGGGAATACTAGGACCCCCGTGAATCCTGCTGTGCGTCTGTCAATACAGCTAATCATTTAATACGGACATTCCCTCTGATCTTTCACGAAGTCTCTGGACTTTCTGTGCCTGTTTTAGAGTATGTATAATGTATTGAGCAAACTAGAAATATCTGTAACAGATGCCATGTTTCTAAATTACTATTTTTCATTGGGTGGATCGGTATATGATCCTCACCAAACAGGTTGCCCCATTTGGTTTGTATAACGAATAAAGTACCGAACACATGGACCACCCAGAACAGCCGTGTGCCTCTTGTTAACCCACTTGACCTCACTAACACCTTCACAAGCCGTAATCACTACAACATTCTAAATGGTCAGCTGGGTGGCCATCGTTCATATGGATGAACACGAGGCGGCATCCATCTTGATTTTCTAACGCACCCAGCGGTGTTTGGTCGGCGAGTGTATATAACTATTATCGGACACTCGATGGCACGAACATCCCTGGAACTTCCACCTACATTCGTTTCCATTCGTCTAAGAGGAGCGGCGTTCGGTGGGAGTATACTCCCGAACAAGATACCTGGTATAAGTGTACGTACGAACAGTTTATTTGCCTATATTGTTATATTTCGTACTCCAGAGAGAGACTGACCGCACAGGCTGAATTTATGGAACTCTTTTGGGCAAGCACCTCGTGTGCGGTCAGTCTAAACTATACCCCAGTGGCGATTTGGCAACGTTCGTGGGATCTGAGCGCATTTCGGATATGTTGGGCGCTTAGATCCAGGCTATCCGGGGATATGGTACTTGAGGGAGTACCTCACTGTTAAAGGGGTGTTTTGAGGGGTTATTCCTATGTGTGTCCTGGACCTGAGAGTTTATATAATTATGTTGTGTACTTTGTGTCTGTCACCTCTCAGGTCCGGTGGGGAATGCCTCTGGAATATGCTATGGCAGACCCCTTGCATGGGGATTCACATTAAAGGTTGTGTGTGGTCCCATTAAAACCAGTTCACTTCATCCTCAACACAGAGCCTCATCTCGTGATTGTAGGGAACAGCTTTACCAGCTATACCTGCTTGCCGCTTGGATAACTACTTGGGCTACTACAGCACTACTCACACTAGGGGAAAGGACATCTCTGGTGGAGGAAATCCTTCATCTCTCGGGGTGGCCACCACAATATCTAAAAAGCCTTCTAAACTAAACAGTTTATAAAGTTCCATATTTTCTCCCTGAAGGCTGATGCTGAAGGTTGTCATGATTCCTTTTACAAAGGCTATTTTGTTTTACTAATATAACTATTTAGGGTACAGTACTAAACAGGGACATCAAATGTCAGATTCAAAATGTTTGATGCCATTTTAGTGTTATTCTTAATAAGTATAACTTAATAAATATAACTTAATAAATATAACTGTAAATAAAGTTTAACGTTATGTCACCACTAATGATGTTCTCCCTAATTAAAAAAACCTTAGTACCCTTAACAATACCCGATAACTATGCCTAACATCCCCCATGTACCCCTGTACCCCTGTGGCCCCTTTTTAATGGAATTGAATGATGTTGCCCTGCTATGAACAAAGTTCTCTAGCTTCGTTTGCTAATAATATTGACTTGAGATTTTAAAACTTTTTTTTTTGAGTGGGCTGTATGTAGTGGAAATAACATTTTATATAGTTACATAGATGGATAAAAGACTCCAGTTCAGTCTCTCACATGTGCTTTATTTTCAGAACAAGTCAATAGATGTGAAACGGTAACCAACGTACTGAATAAAGTGGGCAGCAACATACATGAAAAAGGCGACTTGATAACCTGAAATGTAAAACTTTAAATGTTGCATGTGCTCCAGTTGTGTAAGTAGATTAAAAAATAAGGAAAAAGGAAATAATATTTTTTACAGAAGATAATAGAAATCTTCTAGACGTACAAAGCTCAGAACAAATCAAAAACGTGGATTCCCTTAATATAGATATGGATTAATTCAGGACTAATAAAACATAAATAACAAACTTATAATGTATCCAAAATCTCGAGCTGTTCTAACCACCGAAGAAGTAACAGAAACCAACCAGAGAAGGAAAATGGCACAGAATGAAAATCGAATGAAGCAGCAAAGTGAGAGGTTCGTGTAAGGTAAAACGAAAAGAAATACTAAATATGACAATAGTGAAAACTATCTCCAAACCCCTCCAACACATATAGATAGAAAAACTAACAGACAAATGTCTACATAAACATTCTGGGCCAATATGGTCTACCTGGGAGAACAAACGTATCACAAGAAAGAGTACCTGACCATGGGGGGCCCAGGGACAAAACAAGACAAAAAACAAATCTGGAGAGATTTCCAAACTGGAAGAAAGCAGCAATCTGATATCTCCTATAATCAACATCCCGCCAATACCCTACATGTTAGCTATTATAGCACTGCTACCCCTAATACCTCCACTTTCATCCAATTTTGTCATTAATCACATTTATTTTAGAGGAATCACCACAATTTATTGAAAGCCCCCTACTGCCAGCCGAGGTAGATGACAATAGATTTGTTTATTTTATAGATATTTATAATAGTTTTATAGAATACATTAGTAATCAGATTTTAGCACACGTGTCCTGCGCTGTTGGTATTGTATCTGTTTTATTAGAAGGTAAGTGTCTATTTACAGTGGATTCGGTAAATCTGGGAGTGTAAAGAGATCAGGGTGTCATCCCGTCTTTACCTCTGCCATGGTCTTGTGGGTGCACTATGTATAGATCCCATTTATTGGTGCTATAGAGTACGGCATTATTATATAGATACAATCTATCCTCACTTTGATCCATCTGTATCAGCTGTTTGTGGGATTTGAGGAAACCATATTGGGATGAATTCCTGTTGATTTTGCACTGGGTGGAGCGTCCACATTTGTATTTATTTATTTTTTAAAACAGATATATCTTGTTTGTAGAGATTGCTGTACACTTGCAATCCATGTGCTTTAAATCTATGCCAAATCCTTTTTAGGCATTTTCGAGCTATCAGGGGTATTCACTGGTGTAAATTCAAAGTGAATCCGATGTGAAGGTCAAATTTGGGGTCAAATAGCCTGTTGCAGACTTACACAGTTAATCATTTTTATTTTTTTATTTTGTTTTTTTTACAAATTGTCAATGTGGATAAATAAATAAAAAAGAAAAAAAGATTATTAAAAAATAATCCCTGCGCTCACACTCCCACTACTCCTGGGCGGCAGCAATGACTATAGTACACATCAGCCCCAATAAGAGTTACCTGTGCACTATCCCAAATCCCTGGCCACATTAAATAACTGGAGGTAATATCACTCCAGTGGCCACTTCAGTGATACCAAACACCTTCAGTTATTTAGATGTGCCCAGGGATTTGGGGTAGTGCGCAGGTAACTCTTTTCTTTGTTTTATTAAAAAAAAAGATTATCTTCCAATGTTTCCTAACAACATTCAGCACTAAATGTGAGCTTTTTCCATCGTATGAAGGAGGGAACAAGTAACAAGATCTTAGTCAAGTTTAAAAAATATTAGGTTAAAATGTATTATAAAAAATACTCCATACTTCAGAACATTCACACATTTCTGCTTTGTGTCTTTCTAACTTTTGTGATGTCCTTAAACAAATAAGAAATGTTTCTATATTACAGGGGATTCACGTTTTGCTGAAATGCGTTTCTGTGGTCGCTGCATTTCGCTCGTTACACACGTTGTACGAATTGGAGCATCCTTGCAGAAGGATTGGGGTAAGCGGATTACACATATTACAATATACATCAGGGTCTGTGAAGACTGGACATTGTCCTATTTTTTAAATAAATATTCATATTACAAACTATCACACAGTTTATTTGGTTCTTCTTCACACACTAGTGTTTGATGTTCTGTGATATGGACTGCAAAGGGTTCATTTACTTGACTAAACCTCTTGCAGCTGCAAAAACTCTGCTATATTTTCATTGATAATGCCTAACGGCCTGTAATTAGAAATCTAGAGCCAGAGAATGGGTAAATATGGTCTTTTAGCAATTAACAATAATAATAGCAATTTCAAAGGATTTATCTAAGGCGGATACATTTTTGTCTTCCTTAGCTTTCCAGATTGTCCTATGATCCATTTAATTATTGCCCAACTTAATGTTACACGTAATTGACCTAGGAATCATAGGAGACTGTGTTTACTTTATATGTTAGTAAAATGTGAGATACAAAGGGGACACTAACCACTGTGCTTTCTTTGAATGTAAAAATGTTTATATTCGTCGTGATGTGTTTATTTTTTGTATTTGCAAAGCTAAAAATCCATACAAATATGAGGAATGCATTTATTCCACTTGCTGCAATGCTTTTATCAGACTCTAAATTTAACGAGATATTTTTACTGGCAGCTTCGGTAATATGTAGATGCTCACATCTCAAGTACCAGCACCCTCATCCGCAAACTCAGCCTGCCCTTAGCACTGCATCAGTCACTAATCTCCTTGTGAGATGCTGTAAGTGTTTACCTGCCTACAATCAGCTGTGAAAGTAAACAGTGTTAACTCTTTGATACAATCTCTAGAAAGGAAACTACTATATTGTATCCCTGTCTAGACTGCTCAGTCTCATTGTTACCTGGTCACTGACTGGGCCACCATACTGTCTGTCAGTCTCACTAGCACAGGGCTTCATTACTAAACTCTCTTCTACCCTTCCTCTGGTCCTTTATTTCACACATTTTTCCCCAGATGTTGACCATATTCACCCATTTACCTTGTTTAGCTGCCCTCACTGACCTTAGACCAAGCAGGTCAAACTCGCAGCTCGCGGTCCGCATGTGGCCCCAAGGGACAGCTTTGCGGCCCGGCGAGCCGCGAGTACATGCTTGGTGTTATAGCAGAGTAGGCACTTTCCCCACATTGCAGGTGCCTACTGTGCTAAAATTTACCCAGCTGGAGGAGGAGGGCCAACGAGGGAGCTCAGTGTTCCTGCTCCTCACTGCTCCCTCGCTCGCGCCGTCTGTAGTGTAGCCGGGCACCAGAATATGACGACATATTCCGGCACCACTAAACTGCACGCGAGGGAGCAGGGAGAAGCAGATAGAAGATCCCCACTGGACTCCAGGGAGAGGCCCTGCATCGGCTCCAAAAGGTAGGTAGCAATAAAGAAAATGATGTGTGTGCAAGAATGTGTAAGTGTGTGTGTGTGTCTGTCAGTGAATGTGTGTGTGCCTGTGCGTGTTTGTGTCTGTGTGTGTTTGTGTCTGTCAGTGAGTATGTGTGTGTGTCTGTGTGTGTGTGTGTCTGTCAGTGAGTATGTGTGTGTGTCTGTCTGTGTGTGTCTGTCTGTAAGGGTGTGTGTGTCTGTCAGTGTGTCTGTGTCAATGTGTGTGTGTCTGTCAATGAGTATGTGTGTGTGTGCGTGTGTCTGTCTGTCAATGAGTATGTGTGTGTGTGTGTGTGTGTCTTTGTGTGTGATTATGTCTTTCAGTGAGTATGTGTGTGTGTGTGTCTGTCAGTGAGGGTGTGTGTGTGTCTGTGTGTGTGTGTGTCATTGTGTGTGTGTGTTTGTGTGAGTCTGTCTGTCAGTGAGTATGTTTGTGTGTCTGTGTGTGTGTCTGTCAGTGAGTATGTGTGTGTGTGCCTGTCTTTCAGTGAGTATGTGTGTGTGTGTCTGTCAGTGAGTATGTGTGTGTGTCTGTGTGTGTGTGTCTGTTTGTGTGAGTCTGTCTGTGTGTGTCTGTCTGTCAGTGAGTATGTGTGTGTGTGTGTGTGTGTCTGTCAGTGAGTATGTGTGTCTGTCAGTGAGTTTGTGTGTGTGTCTATCAGTGAGTGTGTGTCTGTGTGTGTGTCTGTCAGTCAGTGAGTATGTCTGTGTGTCTGTGTGTGTGTCTGTGTGTGTGTCAGTGAATATGTGTGTGTGTCTGCCTGTGAATGAGTGTGTCTGTCTGTGAGTGTGTGTGTGTGTTGGTCAGTGTTGCATTGGCTGCGACTGGACAGTGGAGTACCGGGAGGTGCATGGAGGCATGCAACGCCACGTGACATCGACGTGCTCCACCTTCACAGGGTTTCAAGAAGTAGTGGGAGGATCAGATTGTAACGAGAATATACCCCTACACGCAGGATCCAGCTAAACAGAAGGCAGAACAGAGGAAAGATACGTCTACCGGACCTTAGAGTGGCCGGACTCGACGTATATAGGTGAAGTACAGAGTCAGGAACAATCCGAGGTCAAGGGCACAAAGAGACAGCGTAAACGAGGACAAGCCGGGGTCTGGTACACAGGAAACAGCAAGCCGGCAAACAGAACAGACAAGGATAAAGCGAAAACGAAGTCAGAATACAAAGCCAAGGTCAAGTACGGAGGAACACAACTGATAACAACAAGCAGTAAAGGGAACTGTAGCAGAAACCACGATAGGGCAAGGAACTAAGGGAAAAGGGTAAGTATATATAGGTTCAAAACTAATGTGATTGGCTCCTGTCACTTCCACACCCCCAAAAGGTAAGTGTATGGGGTGTGTGGGATGACAGGGGCCAATGGGAGCCTTTTGGCAATTTAGGCTCCCACTGTCTCTTTAAGAGCGCGCCCGAGACTCGCGGCGCACTCTTAGATTCAGGCGGGACATGTGACCGCATCTCGCGGTCACTGCCCGCCTTCCTGTCTGAAGCATTGGATGAGCCGCGCGCGGCTCGTGCAGCCACAGGACCGCGCGCGGCTTGAATAGAGGACCGCGGCCGGCCCCTGGGAAAGGTGAGTAACGCTACAGATTTGGCACAGTGTGGTAGAGGGGGGTGCAGTGGTTTAGTAGAGGGGGGGTGCTTATTTTCCACAATATTGCATTACTTTAAAAGGTTATCCAAAAATATTAAATCAATTGAAAAGTTTATTCAATAATATTAAATTGTGGCCTAAGTCAGGTAAAATGACTTGCTCCATCTCCAATGACTTTTTAATTTGTTTAATTTTTATGTTAGAAGTTATTATTAAAGCTGTGGACGTGATAATCTATACATTATGTGTCAATGTTTTATTGGGGGGAAGGACGGGGGTGTGTCTGAGATATATAATTCCACCTAATGGGGTCTATATATATAAATATATCATGTTAATGGGGTCTATATATATATAAATATGTCAGGTTAATGGGGTCTATATATATAAATATATCATGTTAAAGGGGTCTATATATATAAATATATCAGGTTAATGTAGTCTATATATTTAAATAAATCAGGTTAATGGGGTCTATATATATATAAATATATATATCATGTTATTGGGGTCTATATATATATAAATATATCATGTTAAAGGGGTCTATATATATATAAATATATCATGTTAATGGGGTCTATATATATATAAATATGTCAGGTTAATGGGGTCTATATATATAAATATATCATGTTAAAGGGGTCTATATATATAAATATATCAGGTTAATGTAGTCTATATATTTAAATAAATCAGGTTAATGGGGTCTATATATATATAAATATATATATCATGTTATTGGGGTCTATATATATATATAAATATATCATGTTAAAGGGGTCTATATATATATAAATATATCATGTTAATGGGGTCTATATATATAAATATATCAGGTTAATGGGGTCTATATATATAAATATATCAGGTTAATGGGGTCTATATATATAAATATATCAGGTTAATGGGGTCTATATATATATATAAATATATCATGTTAGTGGGATCTATATATGTAAATATATCATGTTAATGGGGTCTATATATATATAAATATATCAGGTTAAGGGGGTCTATATATATATATATAAATATATCAGGTTAATGGGGTCTATATATATATAAATATATCAGGTTAATGGGGTCTATATTTATAAATATATCAGGTTAAGGGGGTCTATATATATAAATATATCAGGTTAATATAGTCTATATATATAAATATATCATGTTAGTGGGGTCTATATATATAAATATATCATGTTAATGGGGTCTATATATATATATAAATATATCAGGTTAATGGGGTCTATATATATAAATATATCAGGTTAATGGGGTCTATATATATAAATATATCATGTTATTGGGGTCTATATATATATAAATATATCAGGTTAATGGGGTCTATATATATAAATATATCAGGTTAATGGGGTCTTTATATATAAATATATCATGTTATTGGGGTATATATATATATATATAAATATATATATATATATATATATATATAAATATATCAGGTTAATGGGGTCTATATATATAAATATATCAGGTTAAGGGGGTCTATATATATATAAATATATCATGTTAGTGGGATCTATATATGTAAATATATCATGTTAATGGGGTCTATATATATAAATATATCAGGTTAATGGGGTCTTTATATATAAATATATCATGTTAAAGGGGTCTATATATATAAATTTATCAGGTTAAGGGGGTCTATATATATATAAATATATCATGTTAGTGGGGTCTATATATATAAATTTATCAGGTTAATGGGGTCTATATATATAAATATATCATGTTAGTGGGGTCTATATATATACAAATATATCAGATTAATGGGGTCTATATATATACAAATATATCATGTTAGTGGGATCTATATATAAATATATCAGGTTAATGGGGTCTATATATATAAATATATCATGTTAGTGGGATCTATATATGTAAATATATCATGTTAATGGGGTCTATATATATAAATATATCAGGTTAATGGGGTCTATATATATAAATATATCGGGTTAATGTAGTCTATATATTTAAATATATCAGGTTAATGGGGTCTATATATAAATATATCATGTTAGGGGGGTCTATATATATATATATATATATATATATATATATATATAAATATATCATGTTAATGGGATCTTTATATATAAATATATCAGTTTAATGGGGTCTATATATATAAATATATCAGGTTAATGTAGTCTATATATTTAAATAAATCAGGTTAATGGGGTCTATATATATATATATAAATATATATCATGTTATTGGGGTCTATATATATATATATATATATATAAATATATCATGTTAAAGGGGTCTATATATATATAAATATATCATGTTAATGGGGTCTATATATATAAATATATCAGGTTAATGGGGTCTATATATATATATAAATATATCAGGTTAATGGGGTCTATATATATAAATATATCAGGTTAATGGGGTCTATATATATAAATATATCAGGTTAATGGGGTCTATATATATAAATATATCAGGTTAATGGGGTCTATATATATATATAAATATATCATGTTAGTGGGATCTATATATGTAAATATATCATGTTAGTGGGATCTATATATGTAAATATATCATGTTAATGGGGTCTATATATATATAAATATATCAGGTTAAGGGGGTCTATATATATATATAAATATATCAGGTTAATGGGGTCTATATATATATAAATATATCAGGTTAATGGGGTCTATATTTATAAATATATCAGGTTTAGGGGGTCTATATATATAAATATATCAGGTTAAGGGGGTCTATATATATAAATATATCAGGTTAATATAGTCTATATATATAAATATATCATGTTAGTGGGGTCTATATATATAAATATATCATGTTAATGGGGTCTATATATATATATATATAAATATATCAGGTTAATGGGGTCTATATATATAAATATATCAGGTTAATGGGGTCTATATATATAAATATATCATGTTATTGGGGTCTATATATATATATAAATATATCAGGTTAATGGGGTCTATATATATAAATATATCAGGTTAATGGGGTCTTTATATATAAATATATCATGTTATTGGGGTATATATATATATATATATATATATATATATATAAATATATCAGGTTAATGGGGTCTATATATATAAATATATCAGGTTAATGGGGTCTATATATATAAATATATCAGGTTAAGGGGGTCTATATATATATAAATATATCATGTTAGTGGGATCTATATATGTAAATATATCATGTTAATGGGGTCTATATATATAAATATATCAGGTTAATGGGGTCTTTATATATAAATATATCATGTTATTGGGGTATATATATATATATATATATATATATATATATATATATATATATATATATATATAAATATATCAGGTTAATGGGGTCTATATATATAAATATATCAGGTTAATGGGGTCTATATATATAAATATATCAGGTTAAGGGGGTCTATATATATATAAATATATCATGTTAGTGGGATCTATATATGTAAATATATCATGTTAATGGGGTCTATATATATATAAATATATCAGGTTAAGGGGGTCTATATATATAAATATATCAGGTTAATGGGGTCTATATATATAAATATATCAGGTTAAGGGGGTCTATATATATATATATATATAAATATATCAGGTTAATATAGTCTATATATATAAATATATCAGGTTAAGGGGGTCTATATATATATAAATATATCAGGTTAAGGGGGTCTATATATATATAAATATATCAGGTTAAGGGGGTCTATATATATATATATATATATATATATATATATATATATATATATATATATATAAATATATCAGGTTAATGGGGTCTATATATATATAAATATATCAGGTTAATGGGGTCTATATATATATAAATATATCAGGTTAAGGGGGTCTATATATATATAAATATATCAGGTTAAGGGGGTCTATAAATATATATATATATATATATATATATATAAATATATCAGGTTAATGGGGTCTATATATTTATAAATATATCAGGTTAATGGGGTCTATATATATATAAATATATCAGGTTAATGGGGTCTATATATATATAAATATATCAGGTTAATGGGGTCTATATATATAAATATATCAGGTTAAGGGGGTCTATATATATAAATATATCAGGTTAATGGGGTCTATATATATATATAAATATATCAGGTTAATGGGGTCTATATATATAAATATATCATGTTAATGGGGTCTATATATATATAAATATATCAGGTTAATGGGGTCTATATATATAAATATATCAGGTTAATGGGGTCTATACATATAAATATATCAGGTTAATGGGGTCTATATATATAAATATATCAGGTTAATGGGGTCTATATATATAAATATATCAGGTTAAGGGGGTCTATATATATAAATATATCATGTTAGTGGGGTGTTTATATATAAATATATCAGGTTAAGGGGGTCTATATATATAAATATATCAGGTTAAGGGGGTCTATATATATAAATATATCAGGTTAATGGGGTCTATATATATATATAAATATATCAGGTTAATGGGGTCTATATATATAAATATATCAGGTTAATGGGGTCTATATATATAAATATATCAGGTTAAGGGGGTCTATATATATATAAATATATCAGGTTAATGGGGTCTATCTATATAAATATATCAGGTTAATGGGGTCTATATATATAAATATATCAGGTTAAGGGGGTCTATATATATATATAAATATATCAGGTTAATGGGGTCTATATATATAAATATATCATGTTAGTGGGGTCTATATATATAAATATATCATGTTAGTGGGGTGTTTATATATAAATATATCATGTTAGTGGGATCTATATATAAATATATCAGGTTAAGGGGGTCTATATATATAAATATATCATGTTAGTGGGGTGTTTATATATAAATATATCAGGTTAAGGGGGTCTATATATATAAATATATCAGGTTAAGGGGGTCTATATATATAAATATATCAGGTTAATGGGGTCTATATATATATAAATATATCAGGTTAATGGGGTCTATATATATAAATATATCATGTTATTGGGGTCTATATATATATATAAATATATCAGGTTAATGGGGTCTATATATATAAATATATCATGTTAGTGGGGTCTATATATATAAATATATCAGGTTAATGGGGTCTATATATATATAAATATATCAGGTTAATGGGGTCTATATATATAAATATATCATGTTAGTGGGGTCTATATATATAAATATATCAGGTTAATGGGGTCTATATATATATATAAACATATATCAGGTTAATGGGGTCTATATATATAAATATATCAGGTTAATGGGGTTTATATATATATAAATATATAAAATATATGTGGTTAGGATCTGACAAGGGATAGGCTACTGCTATCAATGCTTTATATGCCCAGGAACCCAGCAACAGAGATTCTCTCTGTATAACCCCCTCCCATCTCTTGGTACAGAAACAGCTCTCCCATTCTGATCCGGCTCTGCATCAGTCTTGTTAGTGTGACTTCAGCTTTCATAGAAAACAACACGGCACATGGAATGGGCTCCCACAGTGTGCTTACACTTTACATACACAGACAGACAAACAGAATGACAGACAGACAGAATGACAGACAGTGTCTAACACCCACTGCCAATAACATTATTATTATTATTTCATTAACATATCTATATATCTTAGCATTGTATTGCAAATGTACATTGGTTTATCATTCAGTCTGTAAGATTGCCATATCTGTCTGTGTCTGCACCGGTTGGCAAAGATTGTCTGTCATTCTATCTATCTGTCTATCTATTCATCTGTCTATCCATCCACCGGTCTATCTATCTCTCTGTCTGTCTTTCATCTGTCTATCGATTGTTCTATCTGTCTATCTAACTATCAATTGATCCGTCCGTCCATCGGTTTATTTATCTCTCTGTCTGTCTATCATCTATCTATCTATCTATCTATCTATCTATCTATCTATCTATCTATCTATCTATCTATCTATCTATCTATCTATTGATATAGTCAGACAGACAGACAGACAGACAGACAGCAGATAGATAGATAGATAGATAGATATAATCTTTTCCAACCTGTACAGGATAGATATAAGGACAGAAAAACAAAAATCACGATGTGCCAAGTGAAGAATATGTCTAAAACCAAAATAGTACAAATATACAGTATATATATATAATATCCTTAAAATAGTAAAAGCAATAACTGGAGTACCAGGTGTTTAAAAAAAAAGAGTCCCATAATAGTAGTCCTCATTCTTACACGTTCTCATGCAGTCTGGTATTAGCTTAATTTCTTGGTAACACATAGGAGAAAACAGAGGGACAGGAAAAAACCCAATAGTGCAATTTGCCAGTTTAGGTGAGGTACACAACACATAAATCCACAATTGACAACTCACATGTAGTGGAGCTTAAACCAGCTCCAGATTACTCAGCATGCAGTGGTTTAGATATCCCTCTGATACTTTCCCACAGTAGAGCAGTCATGAGGTGCACCACATAAAACAAATAAAAAAACAATAGTGTTCTCAGTTTTTGTACGAATAAAAGTAATTGTTGAAAACGTACTTACACTTCAAATAGCAGACAGACCGTTCTATGTAACAGGCGTATGTGGTATAGTCCCCACCAAGGATTCTTTGGGAGAGGTCCACAAATGTCACCAGGTAAAAGACAATCTAATAATGATGGAATAACTATAAACGTATGTGGCAGAGGCTCAGACGTGAGGTAGCCAAGCAATACTTAATAACAAACATATAAAAAATCCACAGTGCGTTTCTGTTACGGTTTCCTCCAGGCTGGCTGGAAGTTGGACCGTAGGAAGGATGCTCCTAGCGCTCACCAAAGGTCCATCAGGACCGTAGCCACCATAAGTACTGCAGACTCCACGAACCACCGCTGCTGGGCTGGTATCTCGATGTCTGCTCTGCGCCCTGGACTTACGACCAGGCTCCAGGTTCCAGTAGGTGAACCTCTTCCTTCTGTAGAGCGAAGCAGGATCAGGAACAAGAGCTCTTACAAGAGCTCAGTAGCTAAGGGAGTATGAAGAGCATAGCAATCCCTGTAGTGATTATAGCTGACCCCTACAAACATGAGTCGAGGCTGCAAGTTAGAGGGACAAGTCATTCTGTTTATTGGCACCCAAAGGGCCTTCTTTTATGCAGATTTTCCTTACATAGGACCACCCACGGGGTTTTACAGAACAACCAATAACACACGTACATTACAGAAAACACTCCCAGCAATTACACACAAAATCCTCCCCTCTGCCTGTGATATAATTATGGTACACAATGGGTTAACATAATTATCACAAGCAGGAAAAATACAGTTTTTATACATGTACTATAACTTTAAAACCGTACATCCATATTATTAATCAGCATCCTTTAAATATAAACATACTCAAAAATCATAAAAATCTGTTCAGTAGATCAATAGTTAGCTGGGAGTCCTTTATGACCAACCGCAAGCACATTTTCCTGCCCAAAACAGTTCCATAGATTTGGGCTGTGCGGTCAGTCTATTTCAGGCTGGAAAAATGACTAAGTCCCATCGCTGAATGGGACTTAGTCTCTGCGGCTGAAAGTTCAGTATGGGAGAAGGTACAGGTCAGCGGTGTTCGCGGAAATGTGCAGCCAATTTTAGTTCCTTGAATTTGGCTGCACACACCGCTGAATAAAGATGGCGCCGCCACGTGTTCCTTTGCACAAACGGCGGCCACCCAGGCGCTCGGCAATTAACCTGCAGTAACCTCAGAGCCTGGGAGGTAAATTGCCTGCACACTTTAACTTCTGGGTGGTCTGCCTGTGTGGTACTTGGTTCAGTAATCCCTTTTTTCTGAGCCAAGTGTAAAGAAGCCAGGAACAAAGTACTTTTAACAAGTCTGGGGACACTGGGGACACAGGCTTAAAGGGGCAGTGTCCAAAAACAAGTCTGGGGACACCGTCTTAAAGTGGCATTGTCCCAATTTTCTCTATGTCCCAAAAATGTGCTTAAAGGGCCAGCACCAGTCCCATAAAAAGTCCATAAGCCCCAATATGCTCACAGACTGTTCTTAAAGGGCCATACACACCAGGGCCATAGTCATGAGGAAGGAGGCTGGCAATAAGGCTTCTCCATAATACAGGGATGCAGGGCAATTTGTCACTTAAAGAGACAGTTACAAAAGGCATTTTGTAACAGTTTCCCACCGATAGAGCTTTATCCAGTGGTCAGAAACACATACCTGGCATAAACCACATTTATAAGGTTACAAACTTACTGATTTCAGATATAAGGACAGACTAACATTCTCACAGACTGAATGACAGACCAACTCACATCTGCAATGTAAATCTAGTTAAGCTTGAAATTAACCAAATACTCGGGAGCAGGTAGATATAGGGACAGACCGTTTCCATCGGTATTAGGGGATTGTTCACTATGCATTGAGTTGGCAAATTGGGGTGCAGACAGCTTGAATGAAATCTCCCCTTATGTGCTGCGCTGATATTGCATTTATTTAAAGCATTGTCCACAGGCAATCACATGCCCTGATTTCAAGAGGCCAATGATTCTACAGAGGTGGTGACAGATCAGCAATTTGATTACTGCGTTCAGCAAATAACCTGTTGGCGTCTGATTAGCTCAGCCAAGATGATATAATCAAAGGCATTGGGACTGAGAAATCAGAACGAGAACACAACCTTCAAACAACAAGTACTTTATCACTCTACAATGAGTAGATATATTATGATGGAATGTGATACTTACATCAATTAATCATTATTGGATACTAGGTCTTAATTGGCCATTTTGTTTATCTACTGGTTAACAAGTCATATAGAATGTCATCAATTACACCCCCATTAGCAAGGTATATTGATCACAGAGTCCCACAGGGGTCAGCGTCAGTGTCCTCAATGAACCTGGGCTGTAAGTGGGCAGAAAAAAATATAATCATCATAAAATATAGACAGACACACAAATACATGCACACACATATACATAACAAACAGCTACATATAAACAATGTGTCATGGAATGATAGACAGACAGACAGACAGATAGACAGACAGACAGACAGACAGACAGATAGACAGACAGACAGATAGATAGATAGACAGATAGATAGATAGATAGATAGATACACAATAAATAGATGGATAGATAGATAGATAGATAGATACACAATAAATAGATGGATAGATAGATAGATAGATACACAATAAATAGATGGATAGATAGATAGACAGACAGACTGATCAATACATAGAGAGACAGACATACAGATAATGGATGAATAATGACAGACAGACAGATTATATATATAGATATATATATATATATATATATATATATAGAGAGAGAGAGAGAGAGAGAGTTGCATAGCTATATAAATGATTTAATATATACATGTGATGAGAGTGTACAACGTTCGACAGAACTGTCGTAGAGTTGGTCACGCGCACTCAGAAAGCCCTCTAATGGTAATGACAGACTGCTCTTGCCCCCAGGCAATGTGTGATGACCCTCCCTGGATTAAGCACCCTTTACAAATACTAATTACTGCAATGAATAACAGTAATTGCAGCCTTTGGTGTGGAGCAGAACTGATAGTACAGCTAAAGAACAATTAAAGTTTTGTCATTCTTGCAATTCCACCAAGTGTATCCCAGAGGCAGGAATTAGTGTTTGAGAGCGCTCGGGAGCACCGAGAGTGACAGCAGATAATGTCCCAGCACAAGGGACCAAATGGATTGAGATAGAATGCAATATCGTGAAACTTGATATAATTACTGGAAACGGGCGACAGGCCAAGCAATCCACGATTATTCGAGAGATTCCCCAGTTCATGTCGCAGTGTGTAATGATGAGGATAGGTAACAGACTGAGTGATAGGTAAGAGTCGGTATTTTAAGGTTCCTATTTAACATTGACTTGTGCACAGCAAAATATTTTAGTGCAGATGAATTAATTCGGCCTAAAAACTTTTCGGAATCAGAAGAATTTCAGCCAAAAAGCATTTGGTTTGGGACAAAAAAGTTCTTTTGGACCGCAGAATTATTGTGAGCACATAACTGAAGGAAACAAAATGCGTATCGTGTCCCATTAAAACAAAACAAAAAATGTTTCTCAAACTGTGAATTACTGATTGAAAGCCAGTGTTTAGAAGCTATTAAAAGGAGACACAACAAATGGAACTCCAAATTCTAAATCAACCTACCCGGCTCTTCTATTGGTCTTAATGTTGGGGCGGTAGGCGGTAGCCGGTAGGCATGGGTGGAGCTTACGACATGGGGCAGAGCCTTATCCACGAGGCAGAGCAGGAGCCTGTTTGCCAGGGAGGCTGCTGGGAAATCCGAAGGGAGACTGTCAGTGCTCCCTCCGGCCTCCAGCAGCCTCAATGCAGCCCCCAACACCAGGGCCAAGTTAGATTATTTTGAGCATGCCGCCTGCCATGTTACTGGGCGCTCGGAAGCACTTACATTGTTGCTGACTAGTGCCAAGTTGAACACAGGTCCGGCGGCATACAGATGAGCTGGCTCAGCCAGGACCCCCTCCCAGGCACCCATTACTGCGGCGGTGGCCACAGCGCACAGGCACTTCAATTCCTTGTTCCCGCCTCTTCCCCTGTACGTGGGGAGAAGTGGGTGGGAGCATAACAGGAAAAGTGCTGAGAAAGGACGTGATGGGCAGCCATGTGCCGGCAACGAACAGCAATGAAGGTAAGGTATGTTAGAGAATGTGTGTTAGTCTACTTCAGTCAGTATGTTTGGGTATGTCAGTCTGTATGGGTTAGTGTGTATGTATGTATGTCATGTGTGTAATGTCTGTGTGGGTCATTTTGTGTGTCTGTATGGGCTAATGTGTGTATGTCATGTGTGTAATGTCTGTCTGTGTGGGTCATTGCGTGTTTCTTTATGGGTCAGTGTGTGTGTCTGTATGGGTCATTGTGTGTCTCTGTATGGGTTAAAAGATAAGTCCTGCGCTCACTCCCATCACTCCTGGCCGACAGCAACGACCACAGTACACATCAGCCACCATACCATGGTTTAGTGTGTGTATATGGGCCAGTGTGCGTCAGTCTACATGGGTTAGTGCGTATGTCAGTTTGCATGGGTCACTGTGTGTCAACTTGAGTCAGCGTTGTGGTTAGTCTGCAGAATTGGGTGGAGCAAATGGGGCAGCAAATTTGTTTTTGCCTAGAGTGGCAAAAATGCTTGCACCGGCCCTGCCTTAACACCTCTCTGTAGCCCCCAGCATCTTCTAGTAGCTCTGTCCTGGTGAAAATAAATAAAAGCACATGGCCCAGCAAGTTGCCGGGACTGTCCTGGGAGAGTGAATCGCCCGGGACAGACTCCAGCTTGCCGGGACTGTCCCGGCAAAAACAAGACAGTTGACAGCTTAGTATATATATATATTTAATATAAAACTTAACTGAGCTGTAAAGAAGAAATAAGGGTGCGCCTAAAACAAGTGGAATAATTATATAAAAAATGTTAAAACCCTTATTCCTTCTTTTCTCTCCATTGTACTCTAAGGTTTCTATAGGTGTGCTGCCTTATTGTCATATTCCCTGTTTTCCTATCAGCACTGAACCTCCTTCCTTAACTGAGCTGTGTTTGAAAAATGCAAACTAATTAACGTCAACTAAAAATACTGTGTCTCGAAACGTATTCTGGATAAGTTGAAGAGGCCAACAATTTGCTCACCAGCCAACGGTGAACTTCAAGACGAGCTTGGCTTTGCATGCTGGCTGAATATCATGAAAGTTGTAATTAAGTCGCAGTGTTGTCTGCTGGCTGAATTTAAACACTAGAGCAGACTACAGTTTGCAATCTATTCCTGCTTCATACATATGTTTCAGCCTCTTGGGCCTCGTCAGTGAGGTGTAACTGATTTGCCCAAGGGCCTAGGTCTGAAAAATTATGCTTAAGGTTACACCCTGCGTCCCATATGCATTATGTAAAGGCAGAGGTAGTGAAATTAGGGCAGCGTGCATTGGGATCCTGGAGAGAGGGGAACCTGCGTCTTTGCATCTGGTTAAAGGATTTCGGATTTCAATGCCATTATTTATTTATTTATTTTGTGTCCAGGTTACTTGCTTTAATTGTATATGTGTGCGATCCCTGCTCGTGCCCGCTGCCTGCAGACACGTCATTTGGACACTTCTCATGCCTCATTCTTTGTCACAGTTACTATAGCAACAACTACTTTTCTCTTTGATTCATCTGTGAAATCCATCTATATAGGATATAGTTTAAATTATTTTAAACGGCTAAATGCTTTAAAAAAGGGACTTGTGTTTAAATCTGCTTATTCTCTCACTGGAAGTGTGTCTTATTAAGGGCGCACGCAGACACTTATATGCGTTATGCACACACCACGTAGCCAAAGGGAAGGGGAAAAAAATCTGCATTTTGCAAGCACAGCTCAATAACAAACAAAAAGTCTAAAACGTCCTTTTTTATTTGAAGGGTTACATTCTAAGTTTCCCTAATAACATGTAGTAATGTCATACAATACAGAAACGGGGGACCTGCTATTGTGACATGGAATCTTACAGCACACAGTGAGATAAACAGAGAGATGTTATAACAGAATTTTGTTATCATTTAAATAGTGCTATCTTATTTAGCACGAGCACTATTTAATTCGTGTCCCACTTTGGAATTAGTGTAGGGCCCACCGATATTGGGGTACTGTGACATGATTAGTGTAGGACCCACCGATATTGGGATACTGTGACATGATTAGTGTAGGGCCCACCGATATTGGGGTACTGTGACATGATTAGTGTAGGACCCACCAATATTGGGGTACTGTGATGTGATTAGTGTAGGACCCACCAATATTGGGATACTGTGACATGATTAGTGTAGGACCCACCGGTATTGGGGTACTGTGACGTGATTAGTGTAGGACCCGCTGATATTGGGGTACTGTGACGTGATTAGTGTAGGACCCACCGTTATAGGGGTACTGTGACGTGATTAGTGTAGGACCCACCGATATTGGGGTACTATGACGTGATTAGTGTAGGACCCACCAATATTAGGTACCGTGACGTAATTAGTGTAGGACCCACCGATATTGGGGTACTGTGATGTGATTAGTGTAGGACCCACCGATATTGGGGTACTGTGACGTGATTAGTGTAGGACCCACCGATAGTGATGTCCCGAACGGTTCGCTGGCAAATAGGTCCTGGCGAACATATGCGATGTTCGGTCCGCCCCCTATTACTATTTATAAAAAAAAAAAAAAAGGGTCCCCCCTCCCTGAGCGGGTGGGGGCCCTAAAGTAAAAAAAAGTGGGGAGGACCTATTGTCCTCCCCCCTGGGGCCCCCACCCCTGAGCGGTGGGTGGGGGCCCTAAACACAAATTGGGGGGGGACCTAATGTCCTCCCCCTGAGCGGTGGGTGGGGGCCCTAAATACAAATTGGGGGGGGGACCTATTGTCCTCCCCCGGCCCCCACCCCTGAGCGGCGGGTGGGGGCCCTAAATACCAATAGGGAGGGACCTATTGTCCTCCCCCCGGCCCCCACCCCTGAGCGGCTGGTGGGGGCCCTAAATACCAATAGGGGGAGACCTATTGTCCTCCCCCCAGCCCCCACCTCTGAGCGGTGGGTGGGGGCCCTAAATACTAATAGGGGGGACCTATTGTCCTCCCCCCGGCCCCCACCCCTGAGCGGCGGGTGGGGGCTCTAAATACCAATAGGGGGGGACCTATTGTCCTCCCCCCGGGCCCCCACCCCTGAGCGGCGGGTGGGGGCCCTAAAAAAAATGTCCCCACCAGGTGACTAGGGGTCCCCAAACCCCTAGTCACCTCCTCCCCCCCAAAAAAATGATCCCCCTACCTACCCCCTCACCCTAAAAATAATAAGGGGGGGACATAACTTACCATTCAATGTTTTCTTTCTTCTAAAATCTTCTTTTTTCAGCCCCAAAAAAGGCCAAATAAATATCCATAATAACCGACGCAATAAAAAAAAAAAAAAAAAAACCTAGAGCAGAAAAAAAAATCCATCTTCACCCGGCGAGGGCTCCGCGCAGACTGAGCTCTGCAGGGCGGGGGAAGGCTTATAAAGCCTTGCCCCGCCCTGCAATTAAGCTCAGAGCACTCTGATTGGTGGGTTTAAGCCATCCAATCAGAATGCTCTGACAGGTAAATGAAGAGACTGACAGGTAAGTCTCTACCTTTACCTGTCACAGCACTCTGATTGGTTGGCTTGAAATCCACCAATCAGAGTGCTCTGTGTCATTTTACACAGCGTGGGCAAGTTCTGTGGAATTTTCTCACGCTGTGTAATTTGACTCATAACACTCTGATTGGTGGATTAAGTAAAGGGGAATATTCACTAAATACCAAACATTGTTATATAGGGGAATATTCACTAAATGCCAAACATTGTTATATAGGGGAATATTCACTAAATACCAAACATTGTTATATAGGGGAATATTCACTAAATGCCAAACATTGTTATATAGGGGAATATTCACTAAATGCCAAACATTGTTATACAGGGGAATATTCACTAAATGCCAAACATTGTTATATAGGGGAATATTCACTAAATGCCAAACATTGTTATACAGGGGAATATTCACTAAATACCAAACATTGTTATACAGGGGAATATTCACTAAATACCAAACATTGTTATACAGGGGAATATTCACTAAATATCAAACATTGTTATATAGGGGAATATTCACTAAATGCCAAACATTGTTATACAGGGGAATATTCACTAAATACCAAACATTGTTATACAGGGGAATATTCACTAAATACCAAACATTGTTATACAGGGGGATATTCACTAAATACCAAACATTGTTATATAGGGGAATATTCACTAAATGCCAAACATTGTTATATAGGGGAATATTCACTAAATGCCAAACATTGTTATACAGGGGAATATTCACTAAATGCCAAACATTGTTATATAGGGGAATATTCACTAAATGCCAAACATTGTTATACAGGGGAATATTCACTAAATACCAAACATTGTTATACAGGGGAATATTCACTAAATACCAAACATTGTTATACAGGGGAATATTCACTAAATATCAAACATTGTTATATAGGGGAATATTCACTAAATGCCAAACATTGTTATACAGGGGAATATTCACTAAATACCAAACATTGTTATACAGGGGAATATTCACTAAATACCAAACATTGTTATACAGGGGAATATTCACTTAATACCAAACATTGTTATACAGGGGAATATTCACTAAACGCCAAACATTGTTATACAGGGGAATATTCACTAAATGCCAAACATTGTTATACAGGGGAATATTCACTAAATGCCAAACATTGTTATATAGGGGAATATTCACTAAATGCCAAACATTGTTATACAGGGGAATATTCACTAAATACCAAACATGGTTATACAGGGGAATATTCACTAAATGCCAAACATTGTTATACAGGGAATATTCACTAAATACCAAACATTGTTATATAGGGGAATATTCACTAAATGCCAAACATTGTTATACAGGGGAATATTCACTAAATGCCAAACATTGTTATATAGGGGAATATTCACTAAATACCAAACATTGTTATACAGGGGAATATTCACTAAATACCAAACATTGTTATACAGGGGAATATTCACTAAATACCAAACATTGTTATACAGGGGAATATTCACTAAATATCAAACATTGTTATATAGGGGAATATTCACTAAATGCCAAACATTGTTATACAGGGGAATATTCACTAAATACCAAACATTGTTATACAGGGGAATATTCACTAAATACCAAACATTGTTATACAGGGGAATATTAACTAAATACCAAACATTGTTATACAGGGGAATATTCACTAAACGCCAAACATTGTTATACAGGGGAATATTCACTAAATGCCAAACATTGTTATACAGGGGAATATTCACTAAATGCCAAACATTGTTATATAGGGGAATATTCACTAAATGCCAAACATTGTTATACAGGGGAATATTCACTAAATACCAAACATTGTTATACAGCGGAATATTCACTAAATGCCAAACATTGTTATACAGGGGAATATTCACTAAATACCAAACATTGTTATACAGGGGAATATTCACTAAATGCCAAACATTGTTATACAGCGGAATATTCACTAAATGCCAAACATTGTTATACAGGGGAATATTCACTAAATGCCAAACATTGCTATACAGGGGAATATTCACTAAATGCCAAACATTGTTATACAGGGGAATATTCACTAAATGCCAAACATTGTTATATAGGGAAATATTCACTAAATGCCAAACATTGTTATACAGCGGAATATTCACTAAATGCCAAACATTGTTATACAGGGGAATATTCACTAAATGCCAAACATTGCTATACAGGGGAATATTCACTAAATGCCAAACATTGTTATATAGGGGAATATTCACTAAATACCAAACATTGTTATACAGGGGAATATTCACTAAATACCAAACATTGTTATACAGGGGAATATTCACTAAATGCCAAACATTGTTATACAGGGGAATATTCACTAAATGCCAAACATTGTTATATAGGGGGATATTCACTAAATACCAAACATTGTTATACAGCGGAATATTCACTAAATGCCAAACATTGTTATACAGGGGAATATTCACTAAATGCCAAACATTGTTACATAGGGGAATATTCACTAAATGCCAAACATTGTTATACAGGGGAATATTCACTAAATGCCAAACATTGTTATACAGGGGAATATTCACTAAATGCCAAACATTGCTATACAGGGGAATATTCACTAAATGCCAAACATTGTTATATAGGGGAATATTCACTAAATGCCAAACATTGTTATATAGGGGAATATTCACTAAATGCCAAACATTGTTATACAGGGGAATATTCACTAAATACCAAACATTGTTATACAGGGGAATATTCACTAAATGCCAAACATTGTTATACAGGGGAATATTCACTAAATACCAAACATTGTTATATAGGGGAATATTCACTAAATGCCAAACATTGTTATACAGCGGAATATTCACTAAATGCCAAACATTGTTATACAGGGGAATATTCACTAAATGCCAAACATTGCTATACAGGGGAATATTCACTAAATGCCAAACATTGTTATATAGGGGAATATTCACTAAATACCAAACATTGTTATACAGGGGAATATTCACTAAATGCCAAACATTGTTATATAGGGGGATATTCACTAAATACCAAACATTGTTATACAGGGGAATATTCACTAAATACCAAACATTGTTATATAGGGGAATATTCACTAAATGCCAAACATTGTTATATAGGGGAATATTCACTAAATGCCAAACATTGTTATACAGGGGAATATTCACTAAATGCCAAACATTGTTATATAGGGGAATATTCACTAAATGCCAAACATTGTTATACAGGGGAATATTCACTAAATACCAAACATTGTTATACAGGGGAATATTCACTAAATACCAAACATTGTTATACAGGGGAATATTCACTAAATATCAAACATTGTTATATAGGGGAATATTCACTAAATGCCAAACATTGTTATACAGGGGAATATTCACTAAATACCAAACATTGTTATACAGGGGAATATTCACTAAATACCAAACATTGTTATACAGGGGAATATTCACTAAATACCAAACATTGTTATATAGGGGAATATTCACTAAATGCCAAACATTGTTATATAGGGGAATATTCACTAAATGCCAAACATTGTTATACAGGGGAATATTCACTAAATGCCAAACATTGTTATATAGGGGAATATTCACTAAATGCCAAACATTGTTATACAGGGGAATATTCACTAAATACCAAACATTGTTATACAGGGGAATATTCACTAAATACCAAACATTGTTATACAGGGGAATATTCACTAAATATCAAACATTGTTATATAGGGGAATATTCACTAAATGCCAAACATTGTTATACAGGGGAATATTCACTAAATACCAAACATTGTTATACAGGGGAATATTCACTAAATACCAAACATTGTTATACAGGGGAATATTCACTAAATACCAAACATTGTTATACAGGGGAATATTCACTAAACGCCAAACATTGTTATACAGGGGAATATTCACTAAATGCCAAACATTGTTATACAGGGGAATATTCACTAAATCCCGAACATTGTTATACAGGGGAATATTCACTAAATGCCAAACATTGTTATATAGGGGAATATTCACTAAATGCCAAACATTGTTATACAGGGGAATATTCACTAAATACCAAACATGGTTATACAGGGGAATATTCACTAAATGCCAAACATTGTTATACAGGGAATATTCACTAAATACCAAACATTGTTATATAGGGGAATATTCACTAAATGCCAAACATTCTTATACAGGGGAATATTCACTAAATGCCAAACATTGTTATACAGGGGAATATTCACTAAATGCCAAACATTGTTATATAGGGGAATATTCACTAAATACCAAACATTGTTATACAGGGGAATATTCACTAAATACCAAACATTGTTATACAGGGGAATATTCACTAAATACCAAACATTGTTATACAGGGGAATATTCACTAAATATCAAACATTGTTATATAGGGGAATATTCACTAAATGCCAAACATTGTTATACAGGGGAATATTCACTAAATACCAAACATTGTTATACAGGGGAATATTCACTAAATACCAAACATTGTTATACAGGGGAATATTCACTAAATACCAAACATTGTTATACAGGGGAATATTCACTAAACGCCAAACATTGTTATACAGGGGAATATTCACTAAATGCCAAACATTGTTATACAGGGGAATATTCACTAAATGCCAAACATTGTTATATAGGGGAATATTCACTAAATGCCATACATTGTTATATAGGGGAATATTCACTAAATGCCAAACATTGTTATACAGGGAAATATTCACTAAATACCAAACATTGTTATACAGCGGAATATTCACTAAATGCCAAACATTGTTATACAGGGGAATATTCACTAAATGCCAAACATTGTTATACAGCGGAATATTCACTAAATGCCAAACATTGTTATACAGGGGAATATTCACTAAATACCAAACATTGTTATATAGGGGAATATTCACTAAATGCCAAACATTGTTATACAGGGGAATATTCACTAAATACCAAACATTGTTATACAGCGGAATATTCACTAAATGCCAAACATTGTTATACAGGGGAATATTCACTAAATACCAAACATTGTTATACAGGGGAATATTCACTAAATGCCAAACATTGTTATACAGCGGAATATTCACTAAATGCCAAACATTGTTATACAGGGGAATATTCACTAAATGCCAAACATTGCTATACAGGGGAATATTCACTAAATGCCAAACATTGTTATACAGGGGAATATTCACTAAATGCCAAACATTGTTATATAGGGAAATATTCACTAAATGCCAAACATTGTTATACAGCGGAATATTCACTAAATGCCAAACATTGTTATACAGGGGAATATTCACTAAATGCCAAACATTGCTATACAGGGGAATATTCACTAAATGCCAAACATTGTTATATAGGGGAATATTCACTAAATACCAAACATTGTTATACAGGGGAATATTCACTAAATACCAAACATTGTTATACAGGGGAATATTCACTAAATGCCAAACATTGTTATACAGGGGAATATTCACTAAATGCCAAACATTGTTATATAGGGGGATATTCACTAAATACCAAACATTGTTATACAGCGGAATATTCACTAAATGCCAAACATTGTTATACAGGGGAATATTCACTAAATGCCAAACATTGTTACATAGGGGAATATTCACTAAATGCCAAACATTGTTATACAGGGGAATATTCACTAAATGCCAAACATTGTTATACAGGGGAATATTCACTAAATGCCAAACATTGCTATACAGGGGAATATTCACTAAATGCCAAACATTGTTATATAGGGGAATATTCACTAAATGCCAAACATTGTTATATAGGGGAATATTCACTAAATGCCAAACATTGTTATACAGGGGAATATTCACTAAATACCAAACATTGTTATACAGGGGAATATTCACTAAATGCCAAACATTGTTATACAGGGGAATATTCACTAAATACCAAACATTGTTATATAGGGGAATATTCACTAAATGCCAAACATTGTTATACAGCGGAATATTCACTAAATGCCAAACATTGTTATACAGGGGAATATTCACTAAATGCCAAACATTGCTATACAGGGGAATATTCACTAAATGCCAAACATTGTTATATAGGGGAATATTCACTAAATACCAAACATTGTTATACAGGGGAATATTCACTAAATGCCAAACATTGTTATATAGGGGGATATTCACTAAATACCAAACATTGTTATACAGGGGAATATTCACTAAATACCAAACATTGTTATACAGCGGAATATTCACTAAATGCCAAACATTGTTATACAGGGGAATATTCACTAAATGCCAAACATTGTTACATAGGGGAATATTCACTAAATGCCAAACATTGTTATACAGGGGAATATTCACTAAATGCCAAACATTGTTATACAGGGGAATATTCACTAAATGCCAAACATTGCTATACAGGGGAATATTCACTAAATGCCAAACATTGTTATATAGGGGAATATTCACTAAATGCCAAACATTGTTATATAGGGGAATATTCACTAAATGCCAAACATTGTTATACAGGGGAATATTCACTAAATACCAAACATTGTTATACAGGGGAATATTCACTAAATGCCAAACATTGTTATACAGGGGAATATTCACTAAATACCAAACATTGTTATATAGGGGAATATTCACTAAATGCCAAACATTGTTATACAGCGGAATATTCACTAAATGCCAAACATTGTTATACAGGGGAATATTCACTAAATGCCAAACATTGCTATACAGAGGAATATTCACTAAATGCCAAACATTGTTATATAGGGGAATATTCACTAAATACCAAACATTGTTATACAGGGGAATATTCACTAAATGCCAAACATTGTTATATAGGGGGATATTCACTAAATACCAAACATTGTTATACAGGGGAATATTCACTAAATACCAAACATTGTTATATAGGGGAATATTCACTAAATGCCAAACATTGTTATATAGGGGAATATTCACTAAATGCCAAACATTGTTATACAGGGGAATATTCACTAAATGCCAAACATTGTTATACAGGGGGAATATTCACTAAATGCCAAACATTGTTATATAGGGGAATATTCACTAAATACCAAACATTGTTATACAGGGGAATATTCACTAAATGCCAAACATTGTTATACAGGGGAATATTCACTAAATGCCAAACATTGTTATACAGGGGAATATTCACTAAATACCAAACATTGTTATATAGGGGAATATTCACTAAATGCCAAACATTGTTATACAGCGGAATATTCACTAAATGCCAAACATTGTTATACAGGGGAATATTCACTAAATGCCAAACATTGCTATACAGGGGAATATTCACTAAATGCCAAACATTGTTATATAGGGGAATATTCACTAAATACCAAACATTGTTATACAGGGGAATATTCACTAAATGCCAAACATTGTTATATAGGGGGATATTCACTAAATACCAAACATTGTTATATAGGGGAATATTCACTAAATGCCAAACATTGTTATATAGGGGAATATTCACTAAATGCCAAACATTGTTATATAGGGGAATATTCACTAAATGCCAAACATTGTTATACAGGGGAATATTCACTAAATGCCAAACATTGTTATACAGGGGGAATATTCACTAAATGCCAAACATTGTTATATAGGGGAATATTCACTAAATACCAAACATTGTTATACAGGGGAATATTCACTAAATACCAAACATTGTTATATAGGGGAATATTCACTAAATGCCAAACATTGCTATATAGGGGAATATTCACTAAATACCAAACATTGTTATACAGGGGAATATTCACTAAATACCAAACATTGTTATATAGGGGAATATTCACTAAATGCCAAACATTGCTATATAGGGGAATATTCACTAAATACCAAACATTGTTATATAGGGGAATATTCACTAAATACCAAACATTGTTATATAGGGGAATATTCACTAAATGCCAAACATTGTTATACAGGGGAATATTCACTAAATGCCAAACATTGTTATACAGGGGAATATTCACTAAATGCCAAACATTGTTATACAGGGGAATATTCACTTAATGCCAAACATTGTTATATAGGGAAATATTCACTAAATACCAAACATTGTTATACAGGGGAATATTCCCATATACCAAACATTGTTATATAGGGGAATATTCACTAAATGCCAAACATTGTTATATAGGGGAATATTCACTAAATGCCAAACATTGTTATACAGGGGAATATTCAATAAATACCAAACATTGTTATACAGGGGAATATTCACTAATTACCAAACATTGTTATATAGGGGAATATTCACTAAATGCCAAACATTGTTATATAGGGGAATATTCACTTAATGCAAAACATTGTTATATAGGGGAATATTCACTAAATCCCAAACATTTTTATATAGGGGAATATTCACTATATGCCAAACATTGTTATATAGGGGAATATTCACTAAATACCAAACATTGTTATATAGGGGAATATTCACTAAATGCCAAACATTGTTATACAGGGGAATATTCACTAATACCAAACATTGTTATACAGGGGAATATTCACTAAATGCCATACATTGTTATATAGGGGAATATTCACTAAATGCCAAACATTGTTATACAGGGGAATATTCAATAAATACCAAACATTGTTATACAGGGGAATATTCACTAATTACCAAACATTGTTATATAGGGGAATATTCACTAAATGCCAAACATTGTTATACAGGGGAATATTCACTAAATACCAAACATTGTTATACAGGGGAATATTCACTAAATGCCAAACATTGTTATACAGGGGAATATTCACTAAATACCAAACATTGTTATATAGGGGAATATTCACTAAATGCCAAACATTGTTATACAGCGGAATATTCACTAAATGCCAAACATTGTTATACAGGGGAATATTCACTAAATGCCAAACATTGTTATACAGGGGAATATTCACTAAATACCAAACATTGTTATATAGGGGAATATTCACTAAATGCCAAACATTGTTATACAGCGGAATATTCACTAAATGCCAAACATTGTTATACAGGGGAATATTCACTAAATGCCAAACATTGCTATACAGGGGAATATTCACTAAATGCCAAACATTGTTATATAGGGGAATATTCACTAAATACCAAACATTGTTATACAGGGGAATATTCACTAAATGCCAAACATTGTTATATAGGGGGATATTCACTAAATACCAAACATTGTTATACAGGGGAATATTCACTAAATACCAAACATTGTTATATAGGGGAATATTCACTAAATGCCAAACATTGTTATATAGGGGAATATTCACTAAATGCCAAACATTGTTATACAGGGGAATATTCACTAAATGCCAAACATTGTTATATAGGGGAATATTCACTAAATGCCAAACATTGTTATACAGGGGAATATTCACTAAATACCAAACATTGTTATACAGGGGAATATTCACTAAATACCAAACATTGTTATACAGGGGAATATTCACTAAATATCAAACATTGTTATATAGGGGAATATTCACTAAATGCCAAACATTGTTATACAGGGGAATATTCACTAAATACCAAACATTGTTATACAGGGGAATATTCACTAAATACCAAACATTGTTATACAGGGGAATATTCACTAAATACCAAACATTGTTATATAGGGGAATATTCACTAAATGCCAAACATTGTTATATAGGGGAATATTCACTAAATGCCAAACATTGTTATACAGGGGAATATTCACTAAATGCCAAACATTGTTATATAGGGGAATATTCACTAAATGCCAAACATTGTTATACAGGGGAATATTCACTAAATACCAAACATTGTTATACAGGGGAATATTCACTAAATACCAAACATTGTTATACAGGGGAATATTCACTAAATATCAAACATTGTTATATAGGGGAATATTCACTAAATGCCAAACATTGTTATACAGGGGAATATTCACTAAATACCAAACATTGTTATACAGGGGAATATTCACTAAATACCAAACATTGTTATACAGGGGAATATTCACTAAATACCAAACATTGTTATACAGGGGAATATTCACTAAACGCCAAACATTGTTATACAGGGGAATATTCACTAAATGCCAAACATTGTTATACAGGGGAATATTCACTAAATGCCAAACATTGTTATATAGGGGAATATTCACTAAATGCCAAACATTGTTATACAGGGGAATATTCACTAAATACCAAACATGGTTATATAGGGGAATATTCACTAAATGCCAAACATTGTTATACAGGGGAATATTCACTAAATGCCAAACATTGTTATATAGGGGAATATTCACTAAATACCAAACATTGTTATACAGGGGAATATTCACTAAATACCAAACATTGTTATACAGGGGAATATTCACTAAATACCAAACATTGTTATACAGGGGAATATTCACTAAATATCAAACATTGTTATATAGGGGAATATTCACTAAATGCCAAACATTGTTATACAGGGGAATATTCACTAAATACCAAACATTGTTATACAGGGGAATATTCACTAAATACCAAACATTGTTATACAGGGGAATATTCACTAAATACCAAACATTGTTATACAGGGGAATATTCACTAAACGCCAAACATTGTTATACAGGGGAATATTCACTAAATGCCAAACATTGTTATACAGGGGAATATTCACTAAATGCCAAACATTGTTATATAGGGGAATATTCACTAAATGCCAAACATTGTTATACAGGGGAATATTCACTAAATACCAAACATTGTTATACAGCGGAATATTCACTAAATGCCAAACATTGTTATACAGGGGAATATTCACTAAATACCAAACATTGTTATACAGGGGAATATTCACTAAATGCCAAACATTGTTATACAGCGGAATATTCACTAAATGCCAAACATTGTTATACAGGGGAATATTCACTAAATGCCAAACATTGCTATACAGGGGAATATTCACTAAATGCCAAACATTGTTATATAGGGAAATATTCACTAAATGCCAAACATTGTTATACAGCGGAATATTCACTAAATGCCAAACATTGTTATACAGGGGAATATTCACTAAATGCCAAACATTGCTATACAGGGGAATATTCACTAAATGCCAAACATTGTTATATAGGGGAATATTCACTAAATACCAAACATTGTTATACAGGGGAATATTCACTAAATACCAAACATTGTTATACAGGGGAATATTCACTAAATGCCAAACATTGTTATACAGGGGAATATTCACTAAATGCCAAACATTGTTATATAGGGGGATATTCACTAAATACCAAACATTGTTATACAGCGGAATATTCACTAAATGCCAAACATTGTTATACAGGGGAATATTCACTAAATGCCAAACATTGTTACATAGGGGAATATTCACTAAATGCCAAACATTGTTATACAGGGGAATATTCACTAAATGCCAAACATTGTTATACAGGGGAATATTCACTAAATGCCAAACATTGCTATACAGGGGAATATTCACTAAATGCCAAACATTGTTATATAGGGGAATATTCACTAAATGCCAAACATTGTTATATAGGGGAATATTCACTAAATGCCAAACATTGTTATACAGGGGAATATTCACTAAATACCAAACATTGTTATACAGGGGAATATTCACTAAATGCCAAACATTGTTATACAGGGGAATATTCACTAAATACCAAACATTGTTATATAGGGGAATATTCACTAAATGCCAAACATTGTTATACAGCGGAATATTCACTAAATGCCAAACATTGTTATACAGGGGAATATTCACTAAATGCCAAACATTGCTATACAGGGGAATATTCACTAAATGCCAAACATTGTTATATAGGGGAATATTCACTAAATACCAAACATTGTTATACAGGGGAATATTCACTAAATGCCAAACATTGTTATATAGGGGGATATTCACTAAATACCAAACATTGTTATACAGGGGAATATTCACTAAATACCAAACATTGTTATATAGGGGAATATTCACTAAATGCCAAACATTGTTATATAGGGGAATATTCACTAAATGCCAAACATTGTTATACAGGGGAATATTCACTAAATGCCAAACATTGTTATACAGGGGGAATATTCACTAAATGCCAAACATTGTTATATAGGGGAATATTCACTAAATACCAAACATTGTTATACAGGGGAATATTCACTAAATGCCAAACATTGTTATACAGGGGAATATTCACTAAATGCCAAACATTGTTATACAGGGGAATATTCACTAAATACCAAACATTGTTATATAGGGGAATATTCACTAAATGCCAAACATTGTTATACAGCGGAATATTCACTAAATGCCAAACATTGTTATACAGGGGAATATTCACTAAATGCCAAACATTGCTATACAGGGGAATATTCACTAAATGCCAAACATTGTTATATAGGGGAATATTCACTAAATACCAAACATTGTTATACAGGGGAATATTCACTAAATGCCAAACATTGTTATATAGGGGGATATTCACTAAATACCAAACATTGTTATATAGGGGAATATTCACTAAATGCCAAACATTGTTATATAGGGGAATATTCACTAAATGCCAAACATTGTTATATAGGGGAATATTCACTAAATGCCAAACATTGTTATACAGGGGAATATTCACTAAATGCCAAACATTGTTATACAGGGGGAATATTCACTAAATGCCAAACATTGTTATATAGGGGAATATTCACTAAATACCAAACATTGTTATACAGGGGAATATTCACTAAATGCCAAACATTGTTATACAGGGGAATATTCACTAAATGCCAAACATTGTTATACAGGGGAATATTCACTTAATGCCAAACATTGTTATATAGGGGAATATTCACTAAATACCAAACATTGTTATACAGGGGAATATTCACTAAATGCCAAACATTGTTATACAGGGGAATATTCACTAAATGCCAAACATTGTTATACAGGGGAATATTCACTAAATACCAAACATTGTTATACAGGGGAATATTCACTAAATGCCAAACATTGTTATACAGGGGAATATTCACTAAATGCCAAACATTGTTATACAGGGGGAATATTCACTAAATGCCAAACATTGTTATATAGGGGAATTTTTACTAAATTCCAAACATTGTTATACAGGGGAATATTCACTAAATGCCAAACATTGTTATACAGGGGAATATTCACTAAATACCAAACATTGTTATACAGGGGAATATTCACTAAATGCCAAACATTGTTATATAGGGGAATATTCACTAAATGCCAAACATTGTTATACAGGGGAATATTCAATAAATACCAAACATTGTTATACAGGGGAATATTCACTAATTACCAAACATTGTTATATAGGGGAATATTCACTAAATGCCAAACATTGTTATATAGGGGAATATTCACTTAATGCAAAACATTGTTATATAGGGGAATATTCACTAAATCCCAAACATTTTTATATAGGGGAATATTCACTATATGCCAAACATTGTTATATAGGGGAATATTCACTAAATACCAAACATTGTTATATAGGGGAATATTCACTAAATGCCAAACATTGTTATACAGGGGAATATTCACTAATACCAAACATTGTTATACAGGGGAATATTCACTAAATGCCAAACATTGTTATATAGGGGAATATTCACTAAATGCCAAACATTGTTATACAGGGGAATATTCAATAAATACCAAACATTGTTATACAGGGGAATATTCACTAATTACCAAACATTGTTATATAGGGGAATATTCACTTAATGCAAAACATTGTTATATAGGGGAATATTCACTAAATCCCAAACATTGTTATATAGGGGAATATTCACTAAATGCCAAACATTGTTATATAGGGGAATATTCACTAAATGCCAAACATTGTTATACAGGGGAATATTCACTAAATGCCAAACATTGTTAAACAGGGGAATATTCCCTAATTACCAAACATTGTTATATAGGGGAATATTCACTTAATGCAAAACATTGTTATATAGGGGAATATTCACTAAATACCAATCATTGTTATATAGGGGAATATTCACTAAATGCCAAACATTGTTATACAGGGGAATATTCACTAAATGCCAAACATTGTTATATAGGGGAATATTCACTAAATACCAATCATTGTTATATAGGGGAATATTCACTAAATGCCAAACATTGTTATATAGGGGAATATTCACTAAATGCCAAACATTGTTATACAGGGGAATATTCACTAAATGCCAAACATTGTTATACAAGGGAATATTCACTAAATGCCAAACATTGTTATACAGGGGAATATTCACTAAATGCCAAACATTGTTATACAGGGGAATATTCCCTAATTACCAAACATTGTTATATAGGGGAATATTCACTTAATGCAAAACATTGTTATATAGGGGAATATTCACTAAATACCAATCATTGTTATATAGGGGAATATTCACTAAATGCCAAACATTGTTATACAGGGGAATATTCACTAAATGCCAAACATTGTTATATAGGGGAATATTCACTAAATACCAATCATTGTTATATAGGGGAATATTCACTAAATGCCAAACATTGTTATATAGGGGAATATTCACTAAATGCCATACATTGTTATATAGGGGAATATTCACTAAATGCCAAACATTGTTATACAGGGGAATATTCACTAAATGCCAAACATTGTTATACAGGGGAATATTCACTAAATGCCAAACATTGTTATATAGGGGAATATTCACATAATGCCAAACATTGTTATACAGGGGAATATTCACTAAATGCCAAACATTGTTATATAGGGGAATATTTACTAAATACCAAACATTGTTATACAGGGGAATATTTACTAAATACCAAACATTGTTATATAGGGGAATATTTACTAAATACCAAACATTGTTATACAGGGGAATATTCACTAAATGCCAAACATTGTTATATAGGGGAATATTCACTAAATACCAAACATTGTTATACAGGGGAATATTCCCTAATTACCAAACATTGTTATACAGGGGAATATTCACTAAATGCCAAACATTGTTATACAGGGGAATATTCACTAAATACCAAACATTGTTATACAGGGGAATATTCACTAAATACCAAACATTGTTATACAGGGGAATATTCACTAAATGCCAAACATTGTTATATAGGGGAATATTCACTAAATACCAAACATTGTTATATAGGGGAATATTCACTAAATGGCAAACATTGTTATATAGGGGAATTTTTACTAAATTCCAAACATTGTTATACAGGGGGATATTCACTAAATGCCAAACATTGTTATACAGGGGAATATTTACTAAATACCAAACATTGTTATATAGGGGAATATTCACTAAATGCCAAACATTGTTATATAGGGGAATATTCACTAAATGCCAAACATTGTTATACAGGGGAATATTCACTAAATACCAAACATTGTTATACAGGGGAATATTCACTAAATACCAAACATTGTTATATAGGGGAATATTCACTAAATACCAAACATTGTTATACAGGGGAATATTCACTAAATACCAAACATTGTTATATAGGGGAATATTCACTAAATACCAAACATTGTTATATAGGGGAATATTCACTAAATGCCAAACATTGTTATACAGGGGAATATTCACTAAATACCAAACATTGTTATACAGGGGAATATTCCCTAAATGCCAAACATTGTTATACAGGGGAATATTCACTGAATGCCAAACATTGTTATACAGGGGAATATTCACTAAATGCCAAACATTGTTACATAGGGGAATATTCACTAAATACCAAACTTTGTTATACAGGGGAATATTCACTGAATGCCAAACATTGTTATACAGGGGAATATTCACTAAATACCAAACATTGTTATATAGGGGAATATTCACTAAATGCCAAACATTGTTATACAGGGGAATATTCAATAAATACCAAACATTGTTATACAGGGGAATATTCACTAATTACCAAACATTGTTATATAGGGGAATATTCACTAAATGCCAAACATTGTTATATAGGGGAATATTCACTTAATGCAAAACATTGTTATATAGGGGAATATTCACTAAATCCCAAACATTTTTATATAGGGGAATATTCACTATATGCCAAACATTGTTATATAGGGGAATATTCACTAAATACCAAACATTGTTATATAGGGGAATATTCACTAAATGCCAAACATTGTTATACAGGGGAATATTCACTAATACCAAACATTGTTATACAGGGGAATATTCACTAAATGCCAAACATTGTTATATAGGGGAATATTCACTAAATGCCAAACATTGTTATACAGGGGAATATTCAATAAATACCAAACATTGTTATACAGGGGAATATTCACTAATTACCAAACATTGTTATATAGGGGAATATTCACTTAATGCAAAACATTGTTATATAGGGGAATATTCACTAAATCCCAAACATTGTTATATAGGGGAATATTCACTAAATGCCAAACATTGTTATATAGGGGAATATTCACTAAATGCCAAACATTGTTATACAGGGGAATATTCACTAAATGCCAAACATTGTTAAACAGGGGAATATTCCCTAATTACCAAACATTGTTATATAGGGGAATATTCACTTAATGCAAAACATTGTTATATAGGGGAATATTCACTAAATACCAATCATTGTTATATAGGGGAATATTCACTAAATGCCAAACATTGTTATACAGGGGAATATTCACTAAATGCCAAACATTGTTATATAGGGGAATATTCACTAAATACCAATCATTGTTATATAGGGGAATATTCACTAAATGCCAAACATTGTTATATAGGGGAATATTCACTAAATGCCAAACATTGTTATACAGGGGAATATTCACTAAATGCCAAACATTGTTATACAAGGGAATATTCACTAAATGCCAAACATTGTTATACAGGGGAATATTCACTAAATGCCAAACATTGTTATACAGGGGAATATTCCCTAATTACCAAACATTGTTATATAGGGGAATATTCACTTAATGCAAAACATTGTTATATAGGGGAATATTCACTAAATACCAATCATTGTTATATAGGGGAATATTCACTAAATGCCAAACATTGTTATACAGGGGAATATTCACTAAATGCCAAACATTGTTATATAGGGGAATATTCACTAAATACCAATCATTGTTATATAGGGGAATATTCACTAAATGCCAAACATTGTTATATAGGGGAATATTCACTAAATGCCATACATTGTTATATAGGGGAATATTCACTAAATGCCAAACATTGTTATACAGGGGAATATTCACTAAATGCCAAACATTGTTATACAGGGGAATATTCACTAAATGCCAAACATTGTTATATAGGGGAATATTCACATAATGCCAAACATTGTTATACAGGGGAATATTCACTAAATGCCAAACATTGTTATATAGGGGAATATTTACTAAATACCAAACATTGTTATACAGGGGAATATTTACTAAATACCAAACATTGTTATATAGGGGAATATTTACTAAATACCAAACATTGTTATACAGGGGAATATTCACTAAATGCCAAACATTGTTATACAGGGGAATATTCACTAAATACCAAACATTGTTATACAGGGGAATATTCCCTAATTACCAAACATTGTTATACAGGGGAATATTCACTAAATGCCAAACATTGTTATACAGGGGAATATTCACTAAATACCAAACATTGTTATACAGGGGAATATTCACTAAATACCAAACATTGTTATACAGGGGAATATTCACTAAATGCCAAACATTGTTATATAGGGGAATATTCACTAAATACCAAACATTGTTATATAGGGGAATATTCACTAAATGCCAAACATTGTTATATAGGGGAATTTTTACTAAATTCCAAACATTGTTATACAGGGGAATATTCACTAAATACCAAACATTGTTATACAGGGGAATATTTACTAAATACCAAACATTGTTATATAGGGGAATATTCACTAAATGCCAAACATTGTTATATAGGGGAATATTCACTAAATGCCAAACATTGTTATACAGGGGAATATTCACTAAATACCAAACATTGTTATACAGGGGAATATTCACTAAATACCAAACATTGTTATATAGGGGAATATTCACTAAATACCAAACATTGTTATACAGGGGAATATTCACTAAATACCAAACATTGTTATATAGGGGAATATTCACTAAATACCAAACATTGTTATATAGGGGAATATTCACTAAATGCCAAACATTGTTATACAGGGGAATATTCACTAAATACCAAACATTGTTATACAGGGGAATATTCCCTAAATGCCAAACATTGTTATACAGGGGAATATTCACTGAATGCCAAACATTGTTATACAGGGGAATATTCACTAAATGCCAAACATTGTTACATAGGGGAATATTCACTAAATACCAAACTTTGTTATACAGGGGAATATTCACTGAATGCCAAACATTGTTATACAGGGGAATATTCACTAAATACCAAACATTGTTATACAGGGGAATATTCACTAAATACCAAACATTGTTATACAGGGGAATATTCACTAAATACCAAACATTGTTATATAGGGGAATATTCACTAAATGCCAAACATTGTTATACAGGGGAATATTCACTAAATGCCAGACATTGTTATATAGGGGAATATTCACTAAATACCAAACATTGTTATACAGGGGAATATTCACTAAATGCCAGACATTGTTATATAGGGGAATATTCACTAAATGCCAAACATTGTTATATAGGGGAATATTCACTAAATGCCAAACATTGTTATATAGGGGGATATTCACTAAATACCAAACATTGTTATACAGGGGAATATTCACTAAATACCAAATATTGTTATACAGGGGAATATTCACTAAATACCAAACATTGTTATATAGGGGAATATTCACTAAATACCAAACATTGTTATATAGGGGAATATTCACTAAATACCAAACATTGTTATACAGGGGGATATTCACTTAATGCAAAACATTGTTATATAGGGGAATATTCCCTAAATGCCAAACATTGTTATACAGGGGAATATTCACTAAATACCAAACATTGTTATACAGGGGAATATTCACTAAATACCAAACATTGTTATATAGGGGAATATTCACTAAATACCAAACATTGTTATACAGGGGGATATTCACTTAATGCAAAACATTGTTATATAGGGGAATATTCCCTAAATGCCAAACATTGTTATACAGGGGAATATTCACTGAATGCCAAACATTGTTATACAGGGGAATATTCACTGAATGCCAAACATTGTTATACAGGGGAATATTCACTAAATGCCAAACATTGTTACATAGGGGAATATTCACTAAATACCAAACTTTGTTATACAGGGGAATATTCACTAAATGCCAAACATTGTTATACAGGGGAATATTCACTAAATACCAAACATTGTTATACAGGGGAATATTCACTGAATGCCAAACATTGTTATACAGGGGAATATTCACTAAATACCAAACATTGTTATATAGGGGGATATTCACTAAATACCAAACATTGTTATATAGGGGAATATCCACTAAATGCCAAACATTGTTATACAGGGGAATATTCACTAAATACCAAACATTGTTATATAGGGGAATATTCACTAAATGCCAAACATTGTTATACAGGGGAATATTCACTAAATGCCAAACATTGTTATACAGGGGAATATTCACTAAATGCCAAACATTGTTATACAGGGGAATATTCACTAAATGCCAAACATTGTTATACAGGGGAATATTCACTAAATACCAAACATTGTTATACAGGGGAATATTCACTAAATGCCAAACATTGTTATACAGGGGAATATTCACTAAATGCCAAACATTGTTATACAGGGGAATATTCACTAAATGCCAAACATTGTTATATAGGGGGATATTCACTAAATACCAAACATTGTTATACAGGGGAATATTCACTAAATACCAAACATTGTTATACAGGGGAATATTCACTAAATACCAAACATTGTTATATAGGGGAATATTCACTAAATGCCAAACATTGTTATATAGGGGAATATTCACTAAATGCCAAACATTGTTATACAGGGGAATATTCACTAAATGCCAAGCATTGTTATATAGGGGAATATTCACTAAATACCAAACATTGTTATATAGGGGAATATTCACTAAATGCCAAACATTGTTATATAGGGGAATATTCACTAAATACCAAACATTGTTATATAGGGGAATATTCACTAAATGCCAAACATTGTTATACAGGGGAATATTCACTAAATGCCAAACATTGTTATACAGGGGAATATTCACTAAATGCCAAGCATTGTTATATAGGGGAATATTCACTAAATACAAAATATTGTTATACAGGGGAATATTCACTAAATACCAAACATTGTTATACAGGGGAATATTCACTAAATACCAAACATTGTTATACAGGGGAATATTCACTAAATACCAAACATTGTTATACAGGGGAATATTCCCTACATGCCAAACATTGTTATACAGGGGAATATTCACTAAATACCAAACATTGTTATACAGGGGAATATTCACTAAATTCCAAACATTGTTATACAGGGGAATATTCACTAAATGCCAAACATTGTTATATAGGGGAATATTCACTGAATGCCAAACATTGTTATACAGGGGAATATTCACTAAATGCCAAACATTGTTACATAGGGGAATATTCACTAAATACCAAACTTTGTTATACAGGGGAATATTCACTAAATGCCAGACATTGTTATAGAGGGGAATATTCACTGAATGCCAAACATTGTTATACAGGGGAATATTCACTAAATACCAAACATTGTTATATAGGGGAATAGTCACTAAATACCAAACATTGTTATACAGGGGAATATTCACTAAATGCCAGACATTGTTATATAGGGGAATATTCACTAAATGCCAAACATTGTTATACAGGGGAATATTCACTAAATACCAAACATTGTTATATAGGGGAATATTCACTAAATGCCAAACATTGTTATACAGGGGAATATTCACTAAATGCCAAACATTGTTATATAGGGGAATATTCACTAAATGCCAAACATTGTTATACAGGGGAATATTCACTAAATGCCAAACATTGTTATACAGGGGAATATTCACTAAATGCCAAGCATTGTTATACAGGGGAATATTCACTAAATGCCAAACATTGTTATACAGGGGAATATTCACTAAATGCCAAACATTGTTATATAGGGGAATATTCACTAAATACCAAACATTGTTATACAGGGGAATATTCACTAAATACCAAACATTGTTATACAGGGGAATATTCACTGAATGCCAAACATTGTTATACAGGGGAATATTCACTAAATACCAAACATTGTTATATAGGGGAATAGTCACTAAATACCAAACATTGTTATACAGGGGAATATTCACTAAATGCCAGACATTGTTATATAGGGGAATATTCACTAAATGCCAAACATTGTTATACAGGGGAATATTCACTAAATACCAAACATTGTTATATAGGGGAATATTCACTAAATGCCAAACATTGTTATACAGGGGAATATTCACTAAATGCCAAACATTGTTATATAGGGGAATATTCACTAAATGCCAAACATTGTTATACAGGGGAATATTCACTAAATGCCAAGCATTGTTATACAGGGGAATATTCACTAAATGCCAAACATTGTTATACAGGGGAATATTCACTAAATGCCAAACATTGTTATATAGGGGAATATTCACTAAATACCAAACATTGTTATATAGGGGAATATTCACTAAATGCCAAACATTGTTATACAGGGGAATATTCACTAAATGCCAAACATTGTTATACAGGGGAATATTCACTAAATGCCAAACATTGTTATACAGGGGAATATTCACTAAATGCCAAGCATTGTTATATAGGGGAATATTCACTAAATACCAAACATTGTTATACAGGGGAATATTCACTAAATGCCAAACATTGTTATACAGGGGAATATTCACTAAATGCCAAACATTGTTATACAGGGGAATATTCACTAAATGCCAAGCATTGTTATACAGGGGAATATTCACTAAATGCCAAACATTGTTATATAGGGGAATATTCACTAAATACCAAACATTGTTATACAGGGGAATATTCACTAAATGCCAAACATTGTTATACTGGGGAATATTCACTAAATGCCAAACATTGTTATATAGGGGAATATTCACTAAATACCAAACATTGTTATACAGGGGAATATTCACTAAATGCCAAACATTGTTATACTGGGGAATATTCACTAAATGCCAAACATTGTTATACAGGGGAATATTCACTAAATGCCAAACATTGTTACATAGGGGAATATTCACTAAATGCCAAACATTGTTATATAGGGGAATATTCACTAAATACCAAACATTGTTATACAGGGGAATATTCACTAAATGCCAAACATTGTTATATAGGGGAATATTCACTAAATGCCATACATTGTTATAGGGGAATATTCACTAAATGCCAAACATTGTTATACAGCGGAATATTCACTAAATGCCAAACATTGTTATACTGGGGAATATTCGCTAAATGCCAAACATTGTTATACAGGGGAATATTCACTAATTACCAAACATTGTTATACAGGGGATATTCACTAAATGCCAAACATTGTTATACAGCGGAATATTCACTAAATGCCAAACATTGTTATACAGGGGAATATTCACTAAATGCCAAACATTGTTACATAGGGGAATATTCACTATATGCCAAACATTGTTATATAGGGGAATATTCACTAAATACCAAACATTGTTATATAGGGGAATATTCACTATATGCCAAACATTGTTATATAGGGGAATTTTCACTAAATACCAAACATTGTTATACAGGGGAATATTCACTAAATGCCAAACATTGTTATATAGGGGAATATTCACTAAATGCCATACATTGTTATATAGGGGAATATTCACTAAATGCCAAACATTGTTATACAGGGGAATATTTACTAAATACCAAACATTGTTATACAGGGGAATATTCACTAAATGCCAAACATTGTTATATAGGGGAATATTCACTAAATACCAAACATTGTTATACAGGGGAATATTCACTAAATGCCAAACATTGTTATATAGGGGAATATTCACTAAATACCAAACATTGTTATACAGGGGAATATTCACTAAATGCAAAACATTGTTATACAGGGGAATATTCACTAAATACCAAACATTGTTATATAGGGGAATATTCACTAAATGCCAAACATTGTTATACAGGGGAATATTCACTAAATACCAAACATTGTTATACAGGGGAATATTCACTAAATACCAAACATTGTTATATAGGGGAATATTCACTAAATGCCAAACATTGTTATATAGGGGAATATTCACTAAATACCAAACATTGTTATACAGGGGAATATTCACTAAATACCAAACATTGTTATACAGGGGAATATTCACTAAATACCAAACATTGTTATACAGGGGAATATTCCCTAAATGCCAAACATTGTTATACAGGGGAATATTCACTAAATACCAAACATTGTTATACAGGGGAATATTCACTAAATACCAAACATTGTTATACAGGGGAATATTCACTAAATACCAAACATTGTTATACAGGGGAATATTCACTGAATGCCAAACATTGTTATACAGGGGAATATTCACTAAATGCCAAACATTGTTATATAGGGGAATATTCACTGAATGCCAAACATTGTTATACAGGGGAATATTCACTAAATGCCAAACATTGTTACATAGGGGAATATTCACTAAATACCAAACTTTGTTATACAGGGGAATATTCACTAAATGCCAGACATTGTTATAGAGGGGAATATTCACTGAATGCCAAACATTGTTATACAGGGGAATATTCACTAAATACCAAACATTGTTATATAGGGGAATAGTCACTAAATACCAAACATTGTTATACAGGGGAATATTCACTAAATGCCAGACATTGTTATATAGGGGAATATTCACTAAATGCCAAACATTGTTATACAGGGGAATATTCACTAAATAACAAACATTGTTATATAGGGGAATATTCACTAAATGCCAAACATTGTTATACAGGGGAATATTCACTAAATGCCAAACATTGTTATATAGGGGAATATTCACTAAATGCCAAACATTGTTATACAGGGGAATATTCACTAAATGCCAAACATTGTTATACAGGGGAATATTCACTAAATGCCAAACATTGTTATATAGGGGAATATTCACTAAATACCAAACATTGTTATACAGGGGAATATTCACTAAATGCCAAACATTGTTATACAGGGGAATATTCACTAAATGCCAAACATTGTTATATAGGGGAATATTCACTAAATACCAAACATTGTTATACAGGGGAATATTCACTAAATGCCAAACATTGTTATACTGGGGAATATTCACTAAATGCCAAACATTGTTATATAGGGGAATATTTACTAAATACCAAACATTGTTATACAGGGGAATATTCACTAAATGCCAAACATTGTTATACTGGGGAATATTCACTAAATGCCAAACATTGTTATACAGGGGAATATTCACTAAATGCCAAACATTGTTACATAGGGGAATATTCACTAAATGCCAAACATTGTTATATAGGGGAATATTCACTAAATACCAAACATTGTTATACAGGGGAATATTCACTAAATGCCAAACATTGTTATATAGGGGAATATTCACTAAATGCCATACATTGTTATATAGGGGAATATTCACTAAATGCCAAACATTGTTATACAGCGGAATATTCACTAAATGCCAAACATTGTTATACTGGGGAATATTCACTAAATGCCAAACATTGTTATACAGGGGAATATTCACTAATTACCAAACATTGTTATACAGGGGATATTCACTAAATGCCAAACATTGTTATACAGCGGAATATTCACTAAATGCCAAACATTGTTATACAGGGGAATATTCACTAAATGCCAAACATTGTTACATAGGGGAATATTCACTATATGCCAAACATTGTTATATAGGGGAATATTCACTAAATACCAAACATTGTTATACTGGGGAATATTCACTAAATGCCAAACATTGTTATACAGGGGAATATTCACTAAATGCCAAACATTGTTACATAGGGGAATATTCACTATATGCCAAACATTGTTATATAGGGGAATATTCACTAAATACCAAACATTGTTATATAGGGGAATATTCACTATATGCCAAACATTGTTATATAGGGGAATATTCACTAAATACCAAACATTGTTATACAGGGGAATATTCACTAAATGCCAAACATTGTTATATAGGGGAATATTCACTAAATGCCATACATTGTTATATAGGGGAATATTCACTAAATGCCAAACATTGTTATACAGGGGAATATTTACTAAATACCAAACATTGTTATACAGGGGAATATTCACTCAATGCCAAACATTGTTATATAGGGGAATATTCACTAAATACCAAACATTGTTATACAGGGGAATATTCACTAAATGCAAAACATTGTTATACAGGGGAATATTCACTAAATACCAAACATTGTTATATAGGGGAATATTCACTAAATGCCAAACATTGTTATACAGGGGAATATTCACTAAATACCAAACATTGTTATACAGGGGAATATTCACTAAATGCCAAACATTGTTAAACAGGGGAATATTCCCTAATTACCAAACATTGTTATACAGGGGGATATTCACTAAATGCCAAACATTGTTATATAGGGGAATATTCACTAAATGCCAAACATTGTTATACAGGGGAATATTCACTAAATGCCAAACATTGTTAAACAGGGGAATATTCCCTAATTACCAAACATTGTTATATAGGGGAATATTCACTTAATGCAAAACATTGTTATATAGGGGAATATTCACTAAATACCAATCATTGTTATATAGGGGAATATTCACTAAATGCCAAACATTGTTATACAGGGGAATATTCACTAAATGCCAAACATTGTTATATAGGGGAATATTCACTAAATATCAATCATTGTTATATAGGGGAATATTCACTAAATGCCAAACATTGTTATATAGGGGAATATTCACTAAATGCCATACATTGTTATATAGGGGAATATTCACTAAATGCCAAACATTGTTATACAGGGGAATATTCACTAAATGCCAAACATTGTTATACAGGGGAATATTCACTAAATGCCAAACATTGTTATACAGGGGAATATTCACTAAATGTCAAACATTGTTATACAGGGGAATATTCACTAAATGCCAAACATTGTTATATAGGGGAATATTCACTAAATGCCAAACATTGTTATATAGGGGAATATTCACTAAATGCCAAACATTGTTATACAGGGGAATATTCACTAAATGCCAAACATTGTTATACAGGGGAATATTCACTAAATGCCAAACATTGTTATATAGGGGAATATTCACTAAATGCCAAACATTGTTATACAGGGGAATATTCACTAAATGCCAAACATTGTTATATAGGGGAATATTCACTAAATGCCAAACATTGTTATACAGGGGAATATTCACTAAACGCCAAACATTGTTATATAGGGGAATATTCACTAAACGCCAAACATTGTTATATAGGGGAATATTCACTAAATGCCATACATTGTTATATAGGGGAATATTCACTAAATGCAAAACATTGTTATACAGGGGAATATTCACTAAATGTCAAACATTGTTATACAGGGGAATATTCACTAAATGCCAAACATTGTTATATAGGGGAATATTCACTAAATGCCAAACATTGTTATATAGGGGAATATTCACTAAATGCCAAACATTGTTATGCAGGGGAATATTCACTAAATGCCAAACATTGTTATACAGGGGAATATTCACTAAATTCCAAACATTGTTATACAGGGGAATATTCACTAAATGTCAAACATTGTTATACAGGGGAATATTCACTAAATGCCAAACATTGTTATATAGGGGAATATTCACTAAATGACAAACATTGTTATATAGGGGAATATTCACTAAATGCCAAACATTGTTATACAGGGGAATATTCACTAAATGCCAAACATTGTTATACAGGGGAATATTCACTAAATGCCAAACATTGTTATATAGGGGAATATTCACTAAATGCCAAACATTGTTATACAGGGGAATATTCACTAAATGCCAAACATTGTTATATAGGGGAATATTCACTAAACGCCAAACATTGTTATATGGGGAATATTCACTAAATGCCAAACATTGTTATACAGGGGAATATTCACTAAATGCCAAACATTGTTATACAGGGGAATATTCACTAAATACCAAACATTGTTATATAGGGGAATATTCACTAAATGCCAAACATTGTTATACAGGGGAATATTCACTAAATGCCAAACATTGTTATATAGGGGAATATTCACTAAATGCCAAACATTGTTATACAGGGGAATATTCACTAAATGCCAAACATTGTTATACAGGGGAATATTCACTAAATGCCAAACATTGTTATATAGGGGAATATTCACTAAATACCAAACATTGTTATATAGGGGAATATTCACTAAATACCAAACATTGTTATACAGGGGAATATTCACTAAATGCCAAACATTGTTATACAGGGGAATATTCACTAAATGCCAAACATTGTTATATAGGGGAATATTCACTAAATACCAAACATTGTTATACAGGGGAATATTCACTAAATGCCAAACATTGTTATACTGGGGAATATTCACTAAATGCCAAACATTGTTATATAGGGGAATATTTACTAAATACCAAACATTGTTATACAGGGGAATATTCACTAAATGCCAAACATTGTTATACTGGGGAATATTCACTAAATGCCAAACATTGTTATACAGGGGAATATTCACTAAATGCCAAACATTGTTACATAGGGGAATATTCACTAAATGCCAAACATTGTTATATAGGGGAATATTCACTAAATACCAAACATTGTTATACAGGGGAATATTCACTAAATGCCAAACATTGTTATATAGGGGAATATTCACTAAATGCCATACATTGTTATATAGGGGAATATTCACTAAATGCCAAACATTGTTATACAGCGGAATATTCACTAAATGCCAAACATTGTTATACTGGGGAATATTCACTAAATGCCAAACATTGTTATACAGGGGAATATTCACTAATTACCAAACATTGTTATACAGGGGATATTCACTAAATGCCAAACATTGTTATACAGCGGAATATTCACTAAATGCCAAACATTGTTATACAGGGGAATATTCACTAAATGCCAAACATTGTTACATAGGGGAATATTCACTATATGCCAAACATTGTTATATAGGGGAATATTCACTAAATAACAAACATTGTTATACTGGGGAATATTCACTAAATGCCAAACATTGTTATACAGGGGAATATTCACTAAATGCCAAACATTGTTACATAGGGAAATATTCACTATATGCCAAACATTGTTATATAGGGGAATATTCACTAAATACCAAACATTGTTATATAGGGGAATATTCATTATATGCCAAACATTGTTATATAGGGGAATATTCACTAAATACCAAACATTGTTATACAGGGGAATATTCACTAAATGCCAAACATTGTTATATAGGGGAATATTCACTAAATGCCATACATTGTTATATAGGGGAATATTCACTAAATGCCAAACATTGTTATACAGGGGAATATTTACTAAATACCAAACATTGTTATACAGGGGAATATTCACTCAATGCCAAACATTGTTATATAGGGGAATATTCACTAAATACCAAACATTGTTATACAGGGGAATATTCACTAAATGCAAAACATTGTTATACAGGGGAATATTCACTAAATACCAAACATTGTTATATAGGGGAATATTCACTAAATGCCAAACATTGTTATACAGGGGAATATTCACTAAATACCAAACATTGTTATACAGGGGAATATTCACTAAATGCCAAACATTGTTAAACAGGGGAATATTCCCTAATTACCAAACATTGTTATATAGGGGAATATTCACTTAATGCAAAACATTGTTATATAGGGGAATATTCACTAAATACCAATCATTGTTATATAGGGGAATATTCACTAAATGCCAAACATTGTTATACAGGGGAATATTCACTAAATGCCAAACATTGTTATATAGGGGAATATTCACTAAATACCAATCATTGTTATATAGGGGAATATTCACTAAATGCCAAACATTGTTATACAGGGGAATATTCACTAAATACCAAACATTGTTATATAGGGGGATATTCACTAAATGCCAAACATTGTTATATAGGGGAATATTCACTAAATGCCAAACATTGTTATACAGGGGAATATTCACTAAATGCCAAACATTGTTAAACAGGGGAATATTCCCTAATTACCAAACATTGTTATATAGGGGAATATTCACTTAATGCAAAACATTGTTATATAGGGGAATATTCACTAAATACCAATCATTGTTATATAGGGGAATATTCACTAAATGCCAAACATTGTTATACAGGGGAATATTCACTAAATGCCAAACATTGTTATATAGGGGAATATTCACTAAATATCAATCATTGTTATATAGGGGAATATTCACTAAATGCCAAACATTGTTATATAGGGGAATATTCACTAAATGCCATACATTGTTATATAGGGGAATATTCACTAAATGCCAAACATTGTTATACAGGGGAATATTCACTAAATGCCAAACATTGTTATACAGGGGAATATTCACTAAATGCCAAACATTGTTATACAGGGGAATATTCACTAAATGTCAAACATTGTTATACAGGGGAATATTCACTAAATGCCAAACATTGTTATATAGGGGAATATTCACTAAATGCCAAACATTGTTATATAGGGGAATATTCACTAAATGCCAAACATTGTTATACAGGGGAATATTCACTAAATGCCAAACATTGTTATACAGGGGAATATTCACTAAATGCCAAACATTGTTATATAGGGGAATATTCACTAAATGCCAAACATTGTTATACAGGGGAATATTCACTAAATGCCAAACATTGTTATATAGGGGAATATTCACTAAATGCCAAACATTGTTATACAGGGGAATATTCACTAAACGCCAAACATTGTTATATAGGGGAATATTCACTAAACGCCAAACATTGTTATATAGGGGAATATTCACTAAATGCCATACATTGTTATATAGGGGAATATTCACTAAATGCAAAACATTGTTATACAGGGGAATATTCACTAAATGTCAAACATTGTTATACAGGGGAATATTCACTAAATGCCAAACATTGTTATATAGGGGAATATTCACTAAATGCCAAACATTGTTATATAGGGGAATATTCACTAAATGCCAAACATTGTTATGCAGGGGAATATTCACTAAATGCCAAACATTGTTATACAGGGGAATATTCACTAAATGCCAAACATTGTTATACAGGGGAATATTCACTAAATGTCAAACATTGTTATACAGGGGAATATTCACTAAATGCCAAACATTGTTATATAGGGGAATATTCACTAAATGACAAACATTGTTATATAGGGGAATATTCACTAAATGCCAAACATTGTTATACAGGGGAATATTCACTAAATGCCAAACATTGTTATACAGGGGAATATTCACTAAATGCCAAACATTGTTATATAGGGGAATATTCACTAAATGCCAAACATTGTTATACAGGGGAATATTCACTAAATGCCAAACATTGTTATATAGGGGAATATTCACTAAACGCCAAACATTGTTATATGGGGAATATTCACTAAATGCCAAACATTGTTATACAGGGGAATATTCACTAAATGCCAAACATTGTTATACAGGGGAATATTTACTAAATACCAAACATTGTTATATAGGGGAATATTCACTAAATGCCAAACATTGTTATACAGGGGAATATTCACTAAATGCCAAACATTGTTATATAGGGGAATATTCACTAAATGCCAAACATTGTTATATAGGGGGATATTCACTAAATACCAAACATTGTTATATAGGGGAATATTCACTAAATGCCAAACATTGTTATATAGGGGAATATTCACTAAATGCCAAACATTGTTATATAGGGGAATATTCACTAAATGCCAAACATTGTTATACAGGGGAATATTCACTAAATGCCAAACATTGTTATACAGCGGAATATTCACTAAATGCAAAACATTGTTATATAGGGGAATATTCACTAAATGCCAAACATTGTTATATAGGGGAATATTCACTAATTGCCAAACATTGTTATACAGGGGAATATTCACTAAATGCCAAACATTGTTATATAGGGGAACATTCACTAAATGCCAAACATTGTTATATAGGGGAATATTCACTAAATGCCAAACATTGTTATATAGGGGAATATTCACTAAATGCCAAACATTGTTATACAGGGGAATATTTACTAAATACCAAACATTGTTATATAGGGGAATATTCACTAAATGCCAAACATTGTTATACAGGGGAATATTCACTAAATACCAAACATTGTTATACAGGGGAATATTCACTAAATACCAAACATTGTTATATAGGGGAATATTCACTAAATACCAAACATTGTTATATAGGGGAATATTCACTAAATGCCAAACATTGTTATATAGGGGAATATTCACTAAATACCAAACATTGTTATATAGGGGAATATTCACTAAATGCCAAACATTGTTATATAGGGGAATATTCACTGAATGCCAAACATTGTTATATAGGGGAATATTCACTAAATACCAAACATTGTTATATAGGGGAATATTCACTAAATGCCAAACATTGTTATACAGGGGAATATTCACTAAATACCAAACATTGTTATATAGGGGAATATTCACTAAATACCAAACATTGTTATATAGGGGAATATTCACTAAATGCCAAACATTGTTATATAGGGGAATATTCACTAAATGCCATACATTGTTATACAGGGCAATATTCACTAAATGCCAAACATTGTTATATAGGGGAATATTCACTAAATGCCAAACATTGTTATACAGGGGAATATTCACTAAATACCAAACATTGTTATACAGGGGAATATTCACTAAATACCAAACATTGTTATACAGGGGAATATTCCCTAAATCCAAACATTGTTATATAGGGGAATATTCACTAAATACCAAACATTGTTATACAGGGGAATATTCACTAAATACCAAACATTGTTATACGGGGGAATATTCACTAAATGCCAAACATTGTTATACAGGGGAATATTCACTAAATACCAAACATTCCTATATAGGGGAATATTCACTAAATGCCAAACATTGTTATATAGGGGAATATTCACTAAATGCCAAACATTGTTATATAGGGGAATATTCACTAAATACCAAACATTGTTATATAGGGGAATATTCACTAAATGCCAAACATTGTTATACAGGGGAATATTCACTAAATACCAAACATTGTTATATAGGGGAATATTCACTAAATGCCAAACATTGCTATACAGGGGAATATTCACTAAATGCCAAACATTGTTATACAGGGGAATATTCACTAAATGCCAAACATTGTTATATAGGGGAATATTCACTAAATACCAAACATTGTTATATAGGGGAATATTCACTAAATGCCAAACATTGTTATACAGGGGAATATTCACTAAATGCCAAACATTGTTATACAGGGGAATATTTACTAAATACCAAACATTGTTATACAGGGGAATATTCACTAAATGCCAAACATTGTTATACAGGGGAATATTCACTAAATGCCAAACATTGTTATATAGGGGAATATTTACTAAATACCAAACATTGTTATATAGGGGAATATTCACTAAATGCCAAACATTGTTATATAGGGGAATATTCACTGAATACCAAACATTGTTATATAGGGAAATATTCACTAAATTCCAAACAATAGTCATTGTAATAATAAGATGGTGTAATAATGCACAGTGATGTTATTCCGTAAACACGAGCTCATACAATAATGCAGGTGGTTATTAAAGATGATAACATTATTACAGGTGATGTAATAAAAGGATGATGCAATAAACACAGTGATGTGAGGCAGTAAAGGCTGGCAGGAAAACAGTGATGCTATACACTGGCATAGTAAAGTAATGATGTCATAGCATACAATGATGTCACACAATGATATTAACATGCAGGAGATGTAATAAGATGGGATCTGTGTATGGCTGAGCATAAGAACACGCAGGGTTTTCGTACTGGGAGAGTTGGCAAAGTAAAATAAATAGTTGTTTTATATTTGCTGTTATACGCCGCAGGGAATCCAACTGGCTCTCTATGCTAAATAAGCTAAATTCCCTTGATATAAATATACATTATTCTGGACGTTTCTCCTCACTGCAGGGGATCCCAGCAGAGTTACGCGGGTGTAAATAAAATCTACAAAACATCTAATTATTGAAGCCAGAGAGCAGAAGGTAATTAAATCTGTTAGAGAAGCAGAAAGCCAAATATTAGTTTGGGGGAAATTTGAAAGTGTCCAGAGATTTGCCTTACCAAATGAAAGAAATACGGAGGCATATGTTTATTGGTATTAAACTAATTACACTCTCACACTCACACATATTTAAGGCCAGTCTTTGGTACCAGTTTTGTTGCTGTGTTTTGAGCCTGTGTTATGGTACTTTTTCAGTAAACCAAAAATGTTTAAGTGTCTATCTGTTCCTGTCCAAATTAAAGAGAATTGAATTGCGTATATACGCTGAAGTAATTCAGTCTGACACACGGAGTTCAGGTTAAAATAACTTCGAGGAAATTTATTGGCAAGTGCAGAATCAGAGGGCGCGCAGGCCCTTTTAAGAGACATTTTCGTCATCATTGATTATCAAGATATTAGTGAATAAACATCATTAATTGGATTAATTGTTAAGTGTCTGGGTTAGTGTCCACCTATCAATATAATTAATTGGATCAAAAGCTAAGTGGTTAGTTCCGTGTCCACCCACCAAGAGGTGGTACTTTTTCGGACACGGGTGGGGGACAAGGGGTCTTGAGCGTCATTTTACTCGGTTGGTGATGTCAAATCTCGTGGTTAGGTGCAAGGTCTCTTATGAATAGAACATTTCATTACTACTGTGTTCTCATGGCCTTTAAATTATACTATGTTGCGAGTTAGGGGAAATTCAACAGTTCCTGGGTTAGTCATATCCTTATGGAGAATACAGTCTTTGTCTATTGTATTAGATGTGCTGAGAAATACTGTCATGTAATGTAGTTTTAAAATGAACAAGTCAGGTTAGGAGGACAAAATGGAGGATTGTCACAGTATAAAGTTAAAATGGAGTTAGTGCAATAATTGAATACAAGTACAATAAGGTTTTTTAAATAATCCCACATCAGTCCCCCCTATGAAATGTTAGATTCTAAGAGATAAAACTTTATTAAGTTAGTACCAGGAAGACGTGTTAACCCAAAGGCACAGAAACCCTGTGGCCGCTAGCTAGGTGTTAATGCAAAGTGCAAGGCTGTCCCTAGTTCTGACCCTGATAGGCTAACTCATCCGTCAGTATGGCTCTCGAACACTTCACACCCATGGGTATCCCATGGCAGCTAATCCACCACTTCTCCAACACGGGGTCTTTACCATTCACTGACAGATGCTGTCCCTAAGTTAGTCCCTTCCTAGAATTCCTGCACTTTATCATCAAAAGGGATGGATTGCAGCGGCAAACAGGGTGAGTTGAGATCCTGGAAATCTTGGTCATAAACATCAAGTAGTGTGAAAGTGGGTGCCGCTTGGTCAATAGTCTTCGTGAGAGCTTTCCTTAGGCAGGGGAAGACACAACAAAAGAGAAGAGCAAAGATAAAAAAAGAAATTAGTATTGCCATACCAATATACATTAAAGCCTTTTTCCAACCCGTCATCCAACCAAACCATCTGTCCCAGGGATCTTTTATCCCGGAATTCCTTTTTAACTCTTCTGAGAGGTCATTTAATTTTGCTATGGCTAATGTAACTTTACCATTAGGACCTGTGTTTTCTGGGATGTAGGTACAACATGTCATGGTGTCGGGCAAAATTTTACATACCCCTCCTTTTTCGGCTAGGATCATATCCAAGGCTATTCTATTTTGGAAGGCCATTTGGGATGTTGCCTGCAATTGTTCGGCTAATCCCTGGAGGGCATCTCTGGTGTAATTAACAAAACGCTGTTGATTGTAATAAATGTAGTTTATCCAATTTAAGTTCTTGTTTGCAGTAACTATGGTAAAAATTGATTCAAATCCTGCAGCAACTTCATCTCTTGCTTTAAATTCATTGGGTACCCCCCTAGGCACCCCAATGGCATCAATGTAAATGTGAGGGTCAAAACTTCCTTTTACTGGGGCTTCACGCTTGGCCTTAGTGTGGCTGGACTCATGGGTGTTGGTGTGTGTGTCAGAAATAATGTGTATAGGCATAATGGCCTTGGCCAATGTACACTCCCCCCACCACTCTGTGTCCATTCTGGATCTTAACTGTAAATCCCCACACAACCAGTAAATATCTCCCAGTGACCTAGTGTGCTGCTGCAGCAAACGTACAGGAACAGTTCTATAGGTAGTACAATAACCTGCGGGAAAGTTACCCACAAATTTACCAATCCCATCATGTTTGACATAGCAAGTGTAATTACCTTTATACACGGTAACACCATGAGGAGGTCTTACATTTTTGGCTATAAGAGGATACTCCGCTGTCCATGCTTGACATTGAGACCTGTTGAAATTATATTGGTAGGCAAAAAGACTTAAAATGCAATTTTCTTCATTTACTGGCAGGGTTAAAGGTACAGTGCCCAGATGAGGCCGGGCACCACCACACACGTAGCATGCGGTTCGGTTATGTTTGTTGGCATTATATTTCATCCATTCTAACCATAGGTTAACATCATTAAAACCTGTTTCAGCGGCCATAGTATCTTCAAAGGTGGGATTAGCAATGGCCATCATGTCCTTAAAGGACTGGATGTGTGGTTTTAATGGGTTTGTGACCATATGAGTAGCTCCTCGCCACTCAGGGGAATTACACATATCTTTAAGGTAGAAATGCCCTAATTTAGTATAGGAACCCTTTTTCCAGTACATTCCCAATACATACTGGTCTGCATCTGTTGGGCTTGGATGCTCAACATTAAGAATTAATTTCATTGGTGTGCCTCCTCCAGGCTTTCTCAGAGTCATTCTTTGAAGGAGGGACCTACCATGATCATCTACTTTTGATAAGGCACTTTTTGGCTTGTAGCCCCAGGAAGGTCCGGCATTCCATCCCGCCGCCCCCCAATGGCCACAATTATGCCCCCATTGTTTGTCAACTACACAAACATATGGATCTTTTACATGAGGGATATCTCTATAGATATTCTGGATTTGTGTTGTAGTGAATGGGCATTCTACGATGTCACAATAATCAAAGGTATAGGTAGCCACACGGGTACATGATGAATTATACCAGAAGGTGTACCCACTAACATCTTTAGTGATGGCTACTTGCTGGGCCTTAATTAAACTAATTAAGGAGACAATGTACCAGAGGTACATGGTTGTGCGGTATCTGCTTCCTCTGGGGCAGGAGACTTCTTGCAGTGGGAAGCGTGGATCCAATGTGGCCTGCCGGCCAATTTGACGGAAGTTGCGGTGATCAGGAGAACTTGGAATGGCCCGTCAAATCTTGGTTCCAGGGTGCTTTTCCGCACGAACTTCTTAACCAGAACCCAATCTCCGGGAAGCAGGTTATGGGTACCTGTGTTCAGATCAGGATCTGGAATTGAAGAGAAAACTTGGGCATGTATTTTGTTCAAGGCACTTGCAAGTTCAGTTACATAGTCTACTAAAACATCTGATTGAAGCTGTAACTGCTGTGGATAATAACAACCTAGCCTGGGTGCTGTCCCAAATAGAATTTCATATGGGGATAACGAATGTTTCCCTCTAGGTGTGTGCCTAACGCTGAACAAGGCTATTGACAGACTTTCTGGCCAGGGCATTTTTGTTTCTTGTGACATTTTTAACATTCTGGCTTTTAGAGTGCCATTCATGCGCTCTACTTTACCACTACTTTGTGGGTGGTAAGGGGTGTGGAAGGCTAGGGTCACTCCCAGAGCAGTCCAAATTTCTTTAGTCACTGTTGCTGTAAAGGCTGGGCCTTGATCACTTTCAATGACTTCTGGAAGTCCAAATCTACATACAATGTCTGTAAGTAGGCGTCTTGCGGTTGTTTTTGCAGTGATATTGGCTACAGGGTAGGCTTCTGGCCAGCCTGAGAACATATCCACCATTACTAGTGCATATTCATGAGACCCACTCTTGGGCATTTGGATATGATCAATTTGAATTCTCTGGAATGGGTACATGGGTTTTGCTAGGTGCTTTGCAGGCACCTTGATTGGTCTTCCTGGATTACATTTTGCACAAATGACACAGGCCCTGCAGAAGCTGTTGATCAGGGTTGTGATTCCAGGTGCTTCATAATATTTTTGAATGAGGGCGGCCATTAGGTCTTTTGACAGATGTGCAGGCCCATGGGCCCATTGGACAACTGCTGGGTATAAGTTTCTTGGAAGGCAAAATTTAGAATTGTTGTAGTAAATTCCGTCCTTTAGGACAGCTCCTTTCTTCTTCCATTTCTGGATTTCTTCAGGGGTAATTGCAGCTTGTTGTTCTCGCAAAATTCTTAGGTCAGTAGGAAGAGTTTGCAAGGTAAAGATAGGAACTTCTTCTTCTTGACCGGACACTTCTTCATCCACTTCCTGCAAATCTCTGGCCGCTTGCTTAGCAGCCTGGTCAGCTAAATGGTTGCCCTTTGCTTCATCTGAATCCAATTTCCCATGTGCCTTTACTTTCAAAACGGCCACTTCTTCAGGGAGTAGGAGGGCATCCATTAGTTCCTTGATTGCAGAGCTGTGTTTGACTGGTGTACCGGCAGTGGTAAGAAATCCTCTTGTCTTCCAAATGAGGCCGAAGTCATGTGCCACACCCAGAGCATATCTTGAATCTGTATAGATGTTGGCACGCTTTCCCTTGGAAATCTTGCATGCTGAAGTCAGGGCTTGCAATTCAGCTTCTTGCGCAGACATTGCTGGCGGTAGAGGTGATGACTTGAGAACTTCCTCTGTTGTGGTTACGGCATATCCTGTATGGTATTTTCCTTCTTCATCAGCATACCTTGAACCGTCCACAAACAGAGTAAAATCCGGATCCGGTAATGGATTCTCATGCACAGTTGGTAAGTGTACTGTTTCCATTTTCATCTGTTCGAAACAGTCATGAGGAGTTTCTGGGTTATAGTCATTTGTTATAACTAGGTCTTTAAATTCTTTTTCCAGGAAATGTCGTGGCCATGCTTCAAGAAGGTCAGTTGTTGGGTATTTGACAATACCATTTTCCTGTAGCTGTTCTTCATCCATGGTGGCCCATAGTTTTGCCATGGGCCCAAGGTCATTCCATGACCTTGTCTTCAATTTGGTAACAGGAATATGTGGGATAGCAGTATCCCAATGGCGGTAGAGGTAGTTAAGTTGTTGAGGTAGTTGGATTAAGACCATGCTATTGCCTTCAGAGTCACAATAGAAATCTTGAGCAGTGAGCTTCACATCAGTCCAGTGGTAAAGCTCATCTTCATAGCAAGGTTCGGGAGTAATGTTTGGTTTGTACCACATGGTACAGAAGGCGTAATCTGGGCCTTCACAGAGAGGCTTCTCATCTTCATAAAATGTCAAATGTGGATGCATGACTTTCTTGATACATCCACAAAGCAGGTAAATGTAGGTTTCATCTGTGACAAATCCATAATAGATACCCCCCTCAGGGAGTGGAAGAAGAGTGGATGGGTTAAGAACTTGACATCTTTGAATGGAAATGTTGTCAGGTAGAAGAAGATGACACTGTAGGCGTAGGTGTCTGGCAGGAGACACGTGCTTGAGCTGGACTTGGTTGATGATGGCAGAGATGTCATGAGGGGCCAAAACAACCAGAGGGTGGCCAAGGACCAGGTCTGAGGTTCTTTCTATGAGCTCTCTTGCAGCAAAAACAGCCCTGAGACAGGAAGGGGTCCCTCTGGCCACAATGTCCAGTTGACATGAGAAATATCCAATAGGCCTTTGGCGGCCTCTTAAGTCATTAGTTTGGGTGAGAACTCCTGTTGCATGGCCTTGTCTTTCAGAGACAAATAATTTGAAAGGTTTGGAGTAATCAGGTAGGCCCAAGGCAGGAGCAGAGACAATGGCACGTTTAAGAGATTTGAAATTGTCCAGAGCTTCGTTGGTCAGGCCGAATGGATCTGACTTGAGTGCATCGTAGAGAGGTTGCATAAGCAGAGAGGCCTCTGGGATCCATGCTCTGCAGTAGGAAATGAGGCCTAAGAAGGCATGAAGAGATTTTGAAGTCCTTGGGGGTTGAATGTCCAGAATTGTTCTGACTCGGTCCCGAGTGAGATGTCTGGTACCTTGAGATAGGCAATGTCCAAGGAAAATCACAGAGGGTTGACAGAATTGCAGCTTGAGAAGCGAAGCTTTACATCCTTGTTCTGCCAAATAGCAAAGCAGACTAATTGAACATTTTTCAGTAGTGGGTATATCATCTCCACAGAGCAACAAATCATCCACATACTGGAGTAAAACAACTTCTGGGTGTTCAGCTTGCCATGGGTCAAGAATAGTACACATGGCTTTGGCAAATTGACTTGGAGAATTTTGTGCCCCTTGGGGCATGACAGTCCATGTATATTGTTGCATTTCATGGGTGAAAGCGAACAGGTATTGACAGGATGGATCCAGTGGAACACTGAAAAAGGCATTAGCTAGATCAATGACTGTGAAATACTTTGCAGAAGGTGGGACGCCAGAGAGCAGGGTATGGGGGTTTGGTACAAGAGGGGTGTCCAGGACAGTGGCTTCATTGACCGCACGGAGATCCTGAACCATCCTGTACTTTACTGGCTCACCTTTTAGAGTCTTCTTCTTCACAGGAAATAATGGAGTATTACATTCTGATTTACACTCCACTAAAGCACCCTTTCCCAGGAGCGCTTTGATGTGAATAGAAATGGCTGCAGCCTGTGCTGGTTTTAGAGGATATTGTGGTTTCCTTGGTAACTTAGCTCCTGGGATAAGCTTAACCACCACAGGTGGGACATTTAGATGACCTATATCCTCTGGGCCTGAGGACCATAACTTAGCAGGCACCTGAGTTTTTAACTCATCTGGGAAATTGGACCTAGGTTCTGCTGTTTGCTCATTGGGTATATCTAATTGCAGCATCAAAGGTAAGGAGCACAGGGCTGAAGTGTCAGAAACAGATAGAGGTGTAGACATTTCTACCTGTCCATCTGGAGTGAAGGTTATAGACGCCTGCAGGCGTGAAAGGACATCAGCGCCTAACAGGTTAATTGGGCATGTGGAGGAAACTACAAAACGAGCAAGTAAGCTTGTGCCAACCCGCAGAGGGGTTGTTAGAGGACTGTGTCTCGGTTGGCCATCCACTCCAACACAGGAGACATCAATACTTGACAAGAAAGATGGGTCTGGCAGGTCTTGTTCTCTGAGAACACTTCGGGCTGCGCCTGTGTCAATAAGAAATGTGGTAGGTTGGCCTTCAATGGGTAAAGTCACTGTGGCAAGTGGCCCCCCTCCCTTATCCCCTGTAAACACTGCCATAACAGGGGTTAATGACACAGGTTTGCCAATTTCCTAATCATCATCTGGTTCCTCAACAATTGGAACCGTTTTCATGGTCTTAGGGGCCGGGGCAGGCTTGGGAAACTTTTTGGGCTCCCCTGTAGGAAACTTTTTGGGCTCCCCCGGTTCCCTTTTGGGTTCTGGACAGTCACTTCTGTAGTGTCCCTTAGCCCCACAATTAAAACATGTTACGTCCTCTAACTTGACACCCTTGGTGCCAGGGGTGATGGGGGTGGCACGGGCCACCATGAGAGGAGCTGAATTGGGTCTTCTGGGGGTTTGGGCAGATTCCAAACCTCTAGCAACTAGGAGTAACGTATCTAGGGGAACAACCTTGTATTCAGGGCGTGCAGCAATGATTCCCTTGCGTATGGAATCTTTAACACCTTGGACAAACGCACCTGATAGCATTTGTGAATGAATTTTGTCAGTGAGATCAAATCCCAAATCTGTAAACATTTGATATAATCTTGCATGAAACCTTTCCACTGATTCTCCTTTGTCTTGCATAACATCAGTAAGGCCAGCAGCTTGATCTGCAAGTTTATCCTTAGCCCAATCTCTCAATTGATTGCAAAAGGTTACTCCGGAGGGATAATCAACATCACTTGTAAGCAGATCTGTACTGAGGTGGCGGGCCATGCTGGGCCAATATGCATCCCCTGCTTTAATAGCACAAATGCTCAGTAGGTCACGCCAGGCGGCGGAATAAGTCTTTTGTATCTGAACTATCCCTCGGTAAAAAGGCATAGGCTGTTTCTCTGGGTCAGGGAGAGATTTCATTAAAGCACTAGCTTGTGTGGGGTTAAAAGCGACATATTTAGGAGGGGCCTGTTCTCCCCGACCCTGATGGCCGAAGGGATCTTCAATAGAACGGTGGGCTCTCGCAGCCTCCATTGAACCCTGGGACAGCCTGTCATCCTCTTCCTCATCTAGCTCTATTATCTGGGACCTTCTGCGTGAGGGGAACACCTGAGGAGACAGGGCCGGGGGATAGGAGGGAGCTCCGGAGGCGGGAGTTGCCATTGGGTCATAACCTTGGGACCGGTAATCACCGGGAAGCACCGGCATCAGGGGTGCTGAATGGCTGGGGGCCGCCATATTGGAGGCGGGGAAGGAAGTTGCATTGGGGTTAAGGGAAGACGTGGCGGCCATGTTGGATGTGGGCACATCCGGGGCAGACTGAACCGGACTGGGCATGACCGGAACCTGGGGTGTGACTTGGGGAAAGGGGTATGGCCAGTGAGGATAGGGGTATGGGAAGGGGTATGGCCATGCCATTTGGGTGGGAGTTGGGGCGGAACCTGGAGTGGGCAGTGAGGTTGGGGAGGGATTAGCAGAGGGGGTGGGAAACTGGGCTGTGGTCGGGGCGGGCGAGGGAGAGGGTGGGGAAGAGTCAGTAAAGGTGCCTGAAGGAGGAGGAGCCGGAGTGGGATCAGCAAGATTGACAGTGGCAGGAGAGGAGGGGTTAGTGAACTGGGCAGATGCAGATGGGAGGGTAGGATTATCTACGGAGACAAAGTGTGAGGAGGGAATGGCAGATGAGATGTTAGCATTAGACTCAGAAGGTGGCTTGGGGATGGATGAGGATGATGGGAATGTTAGGGAGGGAGAAGGGGAAAAGTAGGATCCATCAGAATTTAGGACCGGGCAAACGGGAGAGGTGACGGGATGGGGATTGGGAGGATTAATCAGCTGGCAATCTCCCATTACTGACTGGATCTTTGGGATAGACATCCCCCGGGCGCCATTTTGGGGCGCTGGCTGAGGAAGAGCCCCAGCAACACAATTATTATGATACACAAACATTTTCACACCCTTGTGAATTATTTCTTCTTCAACCCAACCTTCTTGCTGAATAGCCTTTGCTACTCTGTACCATGCTTCAGCTGTTTTTAATAAATCATAATTTGCAAGCTTGCCTTTCTTTTCCATCAACAATCTACGCCAACTTTCTGGTTGTAATCTACCACATGTCGGCACAGCTATTTTACAAACTTTTGCAATCTTTTCAACACCTTTAACCATCTCCTCACCCTCTCTGTCATCAACTAAATCACATGCTAACCAGCCCTTACTGGGCTTACTTAAATCCTGCCCCATGATCCCTTCTCCCCTACACCAGCGTCCCAGATATAGGGAAAGATAAGGAAAATTGAACCGGAACGTCTACAATGCTCGACTGCCACCTGAGAATCGTGGGTCTTTCTCAAGTGCGTCTTCCCAAAACGTAGACTAGTCACTGAATCCGCCTACCCGGGGTGGTAGACACGGATTGGAGCGAGGTGAGAAGTGTGTGACCAATCACTTCTCTATTAAGAGGAATGGGAGTGGATAGTATAATAGTACAGGAAGTGTAGAAAAGGTAAAGAGTAAGGGAAGAAAAATCCTTAGAGACAGATACAGGAGTTTAAATGACTCCACATTAAACAAACAAGACAACAGTACAGTTGAAATACAGTGCATGCATCACAGTTCAAATGAAATCAACAGTAATCCCTTTCCTTCTACATGTGCTTACTCCAAAGTCACCTTTCTCAACCTCGTAGTGTCCCCGCTCGGAGAATGACTTCCTCAAGTCTCACTACCAGCGGCCAAGGATAACAGCTAACACCGGTCCGAAATCCTTTCTAGCCTCCCTCGTTACAGCAGTCCACTTAAAGTGGCCACGCCACCCTCACTCCCGTAGTGCCCTTATAAAACCCACTCTATAAGTCTCACTACCACGTGATGCGGAAAACAAGCAATGCCTGCCTGAATCCCCCCAGGAAACTGAGTCCCCTGCCACAAGGCTAAGTCTCCTACCACAGTTAAAATAATCAGTGGACCTTCAACTCAACTAGAGCCGAAGGGTCCGGGTCAGGACGTCCCCAACTCAACTAGAGCTGGATGGTCCGGGTCAGGACGTCCCCAACTCAACTAGAGCTGGATGGTCCGAAAGCGCACAGTGAAGCTAGCTAGGCTATCAAAGTGACACAAAATTGGATCACAGGAAACTATGATTCTACACAGATCCCACAATTCCACAAACTTCTTTTTCCTTACAGCCACAGCCACGAGGCTCCTAAAAGAAGTAAACAGGCAAAGAAGACCCCCAGGAACACATCCACAGGTCAACCCCCCTTTTTCCCTGCAGCCACAAACACGTGGCTCCTAAAAGGAGTAAAACAGGCAACAGGACTCCAGGCAAATCCCCCGGGTCCACCCCCCCTTTTATCCCAAAAAGGGGAAAACAGACAAACACAGGACCCTCAAGCAAACTACCACGGGTCCACCCCCCCCTTTATCCCAAAAAGGGGAAACAAATAAACATTCAGCCCGGGCAACCAAACTAGACACACCCAGGCAACAGATAGACTAAATGCAGGTAACAAATGGGTAATAAGACTCCGGGCAAGATATTACCTGTCTTTGATGTCCTCCCGGGAAGCAGTCACAGACACGTGGACGGGTCAATCAAAGGGGCCGGAACATACCGGTGGCTCTGCAGAAGTCTCTACCGTGTACTTGGAGGTGATCAGTCTCCCTTCCTTCCCCCTGGATTCCTCCGTCCACCCTTGTCTTCCTTAGGACGGCTCACCGGCCAGACATAGCCCGGAGTCCCTGTTCGGGCGCCAAAGTTGTTATGGTACTTTTTCAGTAAACCAAAAATGTTTAAGTGTCTATCTGTTCCTGTCCAAATTAAAGAGAATTGAATTGCGTATATACGCTGAAGTAATTCAGTCTGACACACGGAGTTCAGGTTAAAATAACTTCGAGGAAATTTATTGGCAAGTGCAGAATCAGAGGGCGCGCAGGCCCTTTTAAGAGACATTTTCGTCATCATTGATTATCAAGATATTAGTGAATAAACATCATTAATTGGATTAATTGTTAAGTGTCTGGGTTAGTGTCCACCTATCAATATAATTAATTGGATCAAAAGCTAAGTGGTTAGTTCCGTGTCCACCCACCAAGAGGTGGTACTTTTTCGGACACGGGTGGGGGACAAGGGGTCTTGAGCGTCATTTTACTCGGTTGGTGATGTCAAATCTCGTGGTTAGGTGCAAGGTCTCTTATGAATAGAACATTTCATTACTACTGTGTTCTCATGGCCTTTAAATTATACTATGTTGCGAGTTAGGGGAAATTCAACAGTTCCTGGGTTAGTCATATCCTTATGGAGAATACAGTCTTTGTCTATTGTATTAGATGTGCTGAGAAATACTGTCATGTAATGTAGTTTTAAAATGAACAAGTCAGGTTAGGAGGACAAAATGGAGGATTGTCACAGTATAAAGTTAAAATGGAGTTAGTGCAATAATTGAATACAAGTACAATAAGGTTTTTTAAATAATCCCACATCACCTGTTAGACGCTGATTGACGGAGGGGTATTTAGCAGAACGATATGTATGCAATGTATTCTTTAAACTCGTACACAGTAAGAAATGTAAGCTTGGGTAGACCCGTTATTCTAAAAATAGAACATTTTTCAGGATTTCGAATGTCACTTTGATTTGGTAGAATTTTCAGTTTCCGATTCTGGAATCTGAAAAACAAAAAGTGCACAAAAAGTGCCAATCAGTGTGCTGTAAATGAAATACATAATATAAATGTGATATATACCACGCAGTACATTGACTGGTGCATTTTCCCACCATTTGGTTCACAGATCATGTGAGAAAAAGCAATCAATAGAAGGAAAAAAGAGGAAAAGCCCCCCAAAAATGTGTGGTACTGGAGCGCATGCTGGTGAGACAAGTGAAGTGGGCTCTGACTGCAAACTAGGCCGAAGCAACAGGTTTGAGCTAAACCCAGCGCCCAAGAAAGCTTCTGTGCGGTGTAAGCATAAACCTACGCCAACATGTCTCCACACAAAAGCCACACGAGATCGATGTCCCCTACAAAGAGCCAAGGTCTGCCAACATTGAGACTGATGTGTACTATAGTCATTGCTGCCACCCAGGAGTAGTGGGAGTTTGAGAGCAGGGCCTAATTGGGTGTGCTTTTTTATTTAACAGCCACGTTAAAATGCTGCCGCCAACCCCATGTGTTCCCAATTAAGGGTTAATAAGTGAAGTACGCTCAACAGTGGGAGAAAGTTCTCCAACAAACTTTCACACAAACAGAGTGGCAAGAAACAGGCACCGATATGAAAGGAGTGTCAATATGCATTGTGAGATAGCGGGAAGGTACATCTTCGTTGGTACCTGACTTCAGCCCATTTAGCACCAAAATATCCCTGACACTTCAGACAATTGTTGGAGATTCAAAAAACAGTGAGGCACATTCCTCCTAAAAAATGTTTTTAAGTCAGAACAGGGATAGGCCTCCTCCTCCAAGTTCCCCAATGCCTGCTCCTGCTAACGTTCCCAAAAACATTACATGGACCACAGAAACATTTCATAGTCTGTATACTAATCGCCTCATTATGACAGGGAGACACTGGAATCCACCCTAACACCCACTTTAACAAAGCTTAATTTACTCAACGCAACTCACAACTACGAAGAGAAGGCACACAGGATTCAATGCACTACTGGCCGATTCCTAGCCGCAATAAGTGACTGCTGCCTTGGAATAACCAGCTGAAGGATGGAAAACCATCAGGGGTTACTGCGCCTCTCCCTTCCCCACCCCCTTTACCAGTTATAACCCCTCCTGTATATACACGAGACACATCACTCTAAGACATTGTTATATGTTGCAACGTTTACTTTTGACAATACCATGTATCAATACAAACATGTTTCTTATGTATACAATGTCCATGTTATTTAACATTGAAAACAAAATGTAGAATCTGTATTTATATATTCTATATTTATTAAACATAAAATTATAGTTTTATGTTTTCTGCTCCTTGTTTTTCCTCTATTGTTCACGTATCACTGAGCTAGCTCTGTGAATAAAATTAACATGTAGTGGCTGCCCCTAGTCATCAATCAGCTTGTTCCCCTAAGCCGGTGTCCTCTAGCCATCGTTATCTTTTTTGGGCTTTGCATGGTTTGGTTGCTCTGTGATTTGGGTACATAGCAGTGGTCAGTCGTCAAAAAGTAGTCCCGGCGCTATTCAATGTTCAATATAAACACTTTACTTTTCTGACCTGTCTTCCCAGAGATCGTGGGATATTGAGTAACATATAATAAAAAAGCTTTTCTGGATTACTTCTTTTTTAAAAAAATACTATTTATATAGATTTTCTCATCACATAAAAAAGAAGTACAAAATACAATGTACAATGAAGACACGAAACATTAAACAAGACAACATACATAACATTTTCTCTAACATAATACATTCTACGTGAAAGGAAATAATGGCTAATCTGGGAGGGAGAAGTACTTATCTGTTCCTTATATACCTCAAATTAGAAATTATAATGTGCATATTTTACTCAGTCTTGTATAAATGCCATTATTTTACCAAGACGTTTTTCTTTTAACATTTTGTTCCTGCCCGAAGAATTATTTATCCAGCTTATGCCAAGTTCCATCTTTAATTGAAACGTTAGTTGTTTTACCCATTGAATATAATTAATTTCTGTAGGTCGTTTCCAATTTCTTGCTATCAGAATCTTAAGAGCCAATTAACCACATGTAGCCAAATAATATTGAGATGGTGTCCTATCCGGCCAGCCTAATGTAATATTGCCGTCATCGGAGTTTTATCATTAGTGATGTCCCGAACAGTTCGCTGGTGAATAGTTCCTGGCGAACATCATATGTTCGCGTTCACCACAGATGGCGAACATATGCGATATTCAGTCCGCCCCCTATTTGTCATCATTGAGTAAACTTTAACCCTGTACCTCACAGTCAGCAGACACATTCCAGCCAATCAGCAGCAGACCCCCACACCTCCTAGACAGCATACAATTTAGATTAATTCTGAAGCTGCATTCTTTTTTTTCTTTTTTTTGTATTATTTTTGTGTTTATTATACATTATCCTCCATAGCCAGTAACTTGTGTTTATTATACATTATCCCCCATAGCCAGTAACCTGTGTTTATTATACATTATCTCCCATAGATAGTAACCTGTATATATTATACATTATCTCCCCCATAGCCAGTAACCTGTGTTTATTATACATTATCTCCCATAGATAGTAACCTGTATATATTATACATTATCTCCCCCATAGCCAGTAACCTGTGTTTATTATACATTATCCCCCATAGCCAGTAACCTGTGTTTATTATACATTATCTCCCCCATAGCCAGTAACCTGTGTTTATTATACATTATCCCCCCCATAGCCAGTAACCTGTGTTTATTATACATTATCCCTCCCATAGCCAGTAACCTGTGTTTATTATACATTATCCTCCCATAGCCAGTAACCTGTTTTTATTATACATTATTCCCTCCCATAGCCAGTAACCTGTGTTTATTATACATTATCCCCCATAGCCAGTAACCTGTGTTTATTATACATTATCCCTCCCATAGCCAGTAACCTGTGTTTATTATACATTATCCCCCATAGCCATTAACCTGTGTTTATTATACATTATCCTCCCCATAGCCAGTAACCTGTGTTTATTATACATTATCCCCCATAGCCAGTAACCTGTGTTTATTATACATTACCCCCCCATAGCCAGTAACCTGTGTTTATTATACATTATCCCCCCATAGCCAGTAACCTGTGTTTATTATACATTATCCCCCATAGCCAGTAACCTGTGTTTATTATACATTCCCCCCCCCCATAGCCAGTAACCTGTGTTTATTATACATTATCCTCCCCATAGCCAGTAACCTGTGTTTATCATACAGTATCCCCCATAGTCATTTATCGTTGGACCTAGGCAGCATGGTGTCTTAGGCCGACCCAGAGAGTGAGTGAGTGAATAATATAATGTATATGTTCAGAAACATATTAGTAATATATGTAAATCGGGTTCATGCAAAGAGGGCGAAAATGTATTAAAGAAAAACACACTTATTGCATCAAATTGACAAAGCCAAACTTTTAAAAGTTTGGGCAGATGGAAATCCTCAGTCTACAACCGATATATTCATTTCTTTCTCGGGATGATGAATATATCGGTTGTAGACTGAGGATTTCCATCTGCCCAATCTTTTAATAATATGCACTGGAGTGTCAGTGTCGAAGGAGACCGAAGCTGCCCCTATTCTAAATGAAAGACCCGAGACATGGATACAACCCAATCTTAGGAGTAGTGTTCTGACGTAGAAGATGAATTTAGCCGTAGTCAGAGGGATTCAGTGAGAGTAGTGGTGAAATGTGTGTGGCATGACTGAGTGTGGGTAAGTAAGAGTCTAGTATTTTAACTGGGCACTAGTTCTAGGTGGGATAAAGTGGTATAGCGGATGGATGAGTAGTTTGGTTCGTTTTAGAGGTTTGTAGAGAAAGTATATAGTGATCATGATTTTTAGCGATATCCAATATTTTTAAGGTGGTCTCAAACAAACATAAAATGCTATATAAAATTTGTGGGAATATCGAATAGTCGTGTACAGTAAATAAGAAAGGGCTCAGAATATCGAACCATCGATCGGTATCCAACCTTGTGCAAATGGGGAGTTTGCGGTTGTGCAAATACACTGTTTGCGGTTGTTTGCGGTGCGTTAAACGGGGAGTTTGGTCTGTCACTGTGAAGCGGGCGTAACCCTTACACTACCTGATCGATACAACATCATACCTGATGTTTTAAAGCACGTTATTCAAACAATTTAGGAATGTTAGGTGATTTATGCCCTTTATGGATTAAAACCAGACTCTGCATCAACTATGTAATTTTCCATGGGAGTTTTGCCATGGATCCCCCTCCGGCATGCCACAGTCCAGGTGTTAGTCCCCTTGAAACAACTTTTCCATCACTATTGTGGCCAGAAAGAGTCCCTGTGGGTTTAAAATTCGCCTGCCTATTGAAGTCTATGGCGGTTCGCCCGGTTCGCCCGTTCGCGACATCACTGTTTATCATTTTTAATGTTATCTATATTGTATAAAGTTTTATAGACCTGTTCCCATAGTATTTTAATTTTTGGGCAACTCCACCATATATGTATCCAGCATCTCCAACACGTATTTGAAGCATTAGGATCGATTATGTTACTTCATAACAACATTTAATCAATGATACGTTATGGACATTTTTCTTTATTCTGACCAATGTCTCACCCCAAAAACCAACATTAATATTAATATTACAATCTGTTTCCCTGTTTTTAAACGGTTTTGATAAAGTGGTTTGAGACATTGTTCGAAGCAACATATAAAATTTTGATAAAGGCTTTGAAGTTTTCCCCAGCTCAAAAACTTGGCAAAAAAATTGCATTTTTTACTTTTCCCCTCTTCAATATTTCTATAGACAATTGATATAACTCTTAGATAATTAACTATTTCGGAGTTTGGAAAGTTATATTCTAACACTAATGTTGCAATAGATTGAATTCTTCCCTCCTTCATTATATTGTTTACATCTTTAATTTTTTTTCTCGTCAATGATCTAATTTTACGTTATCCATACGAGATTCTAACATCTCTAGTTCCATCAAGCCATATATCTTTCCGCTATTTTTCATCTTTTTTCTTAATTTACACCATATCGGAAAAACATTAAATACAATTTTATTATTTACTTCTTTCAGTACCAGATGTCCTTTTTCCTGCCAAACAGTTTCATTAAATGGACACTATAGTCACCAGAACACCTACAGCTTATTGCATTTGTTCTGGTGAGTATAATCATTCCCTTCAGGCTTTTTGCTGTAAACACTGTCTTTTCCGAGAAAATGCAGTGTTTACATTACAGCCTAGTGATAACTTCACTGGCCACTCCTTAGATGGCTGTTAGAGATCCTTCCTGGGTCTACTCCCTCTGCATGCAGACACTGAACTTTCCTCATAGAGATTTATTGATTCAATTCATCTCTATGAGGAGATGCTGATTGGCCAGGGCTGTGTTTGAATCATGCTGGCTCTGCCAATGATCTGCCTCCTTGTCAGTCTCAGCCAATCCTATGGGGAAGCACTGTGATTGGATCAGGCTACCACTTCTGATGATGTCAGCAGACTGCTTGTTATTCTGAAGAAAACAGCATGCAGAGCTACAGCTTCAGGCTTTAATACAAGTAAGATTTTACTGTATTTAAGGAGGAATGAGGGGCCTAGGGGGGCTAGATGGTGGTTTTAACACTATTGGGTCAGGAATACATGTTTGTGTTCCTGACCCTACAGTGTTCCTTTAAGTCACTCTTATTCAATAATTGAGTTTCCAATATAAACCATCCTGCTTCTCTTCCTTTTTAGTTAAAATTAATATGTGATGGATTAGGATAGCCTCATAATGTTTTGTGATGTTAGGGAAATTCATGCCACCTTGACTCTGGCTTTTTGTCAACTGATCCAAACTAATACGAGGTCTCTTCCCCTTCCAAATGGAATTTCTAAACCATCTAAAAAAATAAGTCCACTTGGGAAATATATAAGCATTGGTAATATTAATTCTACCCAGCCAGCCCAGTAACAAAGTATTCCACTTTTTTAAAGTTAGATTTGTTGATATAATCAGTCTCAGAACGTTATCTTCTACAGTTTTATTTATTTTATCTGAAAGCATAACACCTAAGTATTCAAAACTCCCCTTGGTCTCTCTAAAACCATGCATTTCCAATATTTGTTTTTTTTTGTTATCAGCATCACAATTTTTAAACATAACCACAGATTTATCTATATTTATCTTATAATTAGATATCTCACTATACTGGAATATCTCCTTCATTAAATGAAAAGCAGAGACAATAGGGTGGGTTAGGGTCACTGTGTTATCATCAGCATACACACATATGTTCAGAGCTTTTATAGCTGTTGGGACTCATGCTACTGCTAAAGGCTCCATAGATAAGATATATAGTATATATGACGGGTACCATTACCTAAAGTAAACCAGTCAGAACATAAATCTACTCCCACCACTCTAGCCATTTGATTTTGATATATAGTTTTAATTGCTGCCTTAATCCATCCACAGGAACACATAAATTCCAATACCCCAAACATATATCCCCATCCGACCCTGTCAAAGGCCTTTTCTACATCCAATGAGAGGGTCAGAAGGGGATTGCCCAATCTCTCTCCCCAGTCCAATATTTTAATCAAATGTCCCGTATTGGAACTTGCCTGTCTAGTGGGAACAAAACCAATCTGATCTTCATGGACCAGGAAAGGAAGACTTATCTTTATCCTCTCTGCCAAGATTGCCGAGAACAACTTAGAATCTACATTTATTAGAGCGATCGGACGATAGTTTTTAAGTTCTTGAGGGTCTTTATCTTTTTTAAGAATTGGCAATATATTTGCATATACCATTTCTTTTGTTCTAAAATCCCTTTCCACACTCCCATTAAAAGCACTGACTAGGTGTTTACAAAGTATCACACAGTAAAGGAGGAGACTATATTTAAAAGAAGAAAAACTACCACAACAAGAGGACATAGTCTTAAATTAGAGGGACAAAGGTTTAAAAATAATATCAGGAAGTATTACTTTACTGAGAGGGTAGCGGATGCATGGAATAGCCTTCCAGCTGAAGTGGTAGAGGTTAACACAGTAAAGGAGTTTAAGCATGCGTGGTATAGGCATAAGGCTATCCTAACTATAAGATAAGGCCAGGGACTAATGAAAGTATTTAGAAAATTGGGCAGACTAGATGGGCCGAATGGTTCTTATCTGCCGTCACATTCTATGTTTCTATCCATATAGAATCTATTAGTCAAACCTCTGGACCAGGGGTCTTGAAATTGACTAATTTTTCAATGGCTTATTTAAACTCTGATTTAGTAAGAGGCGCATTTATGATATTATTTTGTTCTTGTATTATTTTAGGAAGTTCGATATCCTTTCAGTATTTAGATATTTGCTGCCCCTCAGGTTGTTTCGATATATTATATAGCTCTTCATTTTAGGTCTGAAAGATTTTAGCTATACTTTCTGGGTTTCTACATTTTATCTGATCTTTTTTTAATACATATTATCCTATTATCCCATACCTTCCTTCATAACTTAACCATTTATCTATTTTAATATTCTCTTGATAATGGTTCACTTTCATTCTTTCTAATTTTTTATTAATTATTTCAGTTTCTATTTCATTTATTTTATTTTTGGTTGTTTTATCGTTTCATTGGTTAAATATTTTTTTGGGGGGATAATTTATAATATTCTATAAATAGCTCTTCCCTCGAAGCACCTTTCTCTTTGTTTATTCTATTTTTAAGTTTTATCAAGTCTCCTCTTACTACAGCTTCAAAAGCTCACCAGATCATTGAATAAGACATTCCTTGAGTTCTATTTTCCTTAAAATACAAGTCTATTACATTTTTAATATGTTCTTGATTTCCCACCCTAGAATGGATGCTGTCATCTAAGTGTTAAATGGGTTTATGTTTTTTTAAACTTTTAGAACAAACTGATTATAGCCATGATCCGCCCCTGGATTCTCTTTTATTATAATTTTTTGAGCGTGTTCTACTTAACTATTCTCTCTCAGGACCAGGTCAATTCTAGATAAAGAGTGACGTACTCTAGAAAGATGTGTAAATAATTTTTCTTTATGATACACTCGCCAAATATCCAACAAATTGTTTTCTTTTATAATATTTCCCAATATGTTATATTGTTTCTTTAATTGATTATTTATTTTTCTATTATGTAATCTTTTTATCCAACACGGTAATCCGGGACACAGTTAAAGTCCCCTGTAATGACTAAAATTCCCATTTTAACTTTTTCAACCGTATCCATTACCTTTTTTAGATATTTAGTTGGTAATACATTTGGCAAATAAAGATTGACAAAAGTAAATATTAGGGAATCTATCCTACTTATTAGAGTTTGGTATCTTATCCACCTCTGTGTATAGTATCTCTTTATTAAGCCACTTTGAAAAAAATATTGCAACTCCTTCCCCTCTCCCCCCAAAAGATATATGGGAAAGACAAAAAATGGCAAAGGGGTGGGGCGCTTAAGGAGAAGACTTAACACATCTATAAATATTAATAACGTTTCCTTAAATTCAGCACACCCGTTCCTTATCTGTCACGATTACTGCTCTAACTGTTTCTATGTTACCCTTAGTGCTACGTGCACATTAAATTCTATAAAAATATTCCCATTTTTTCTCACCTCTATTCTTATTATTATTAACATTTATCTTAAACCTAAAGTGTTTAAAGTGCTTCGTGTTTGACATAACCCTGAAATTAGAAGTTTTTTATTCTTTTAGTGTTGCGTATCCATATTTTCCTTTCTCTTTTCTCTCTCTCTTAAAAAACAAGTGTCCGTTTTCATTTTCCTCTTTGCAATTCTATTCTTTGTGTAATTCAATTTCTATCGTGCATTTCAGATTTCCTCCCATCTTATACCCTATCCATACTTGTCTGTGTGTGAAAAACAAAAGTATTTTATCATATTTCCTCCTTTTGCTCAGTAGTTTTATAGCTTTTGTCTATTCCACCAGTTATTTTGGTTCAACAAAAATGTTCTTTGTGTGTTTCCAGAACACTGTTATTGATTTATTAGGACCCCAAAGATATCTTATAATTTGTTGTTTAAGTGGTGTCAGGACGGCAGCAAACCTTTTTCTCCACATTTTTGTATATGATGATAGATCTTGATATTTTGTGATGTTTTTAACCCCTTCAGGATGGCGTCAATAGTACACGTTCTGATCAAAACAAAATGTAAGCAAAAACTGGAATTTGCACTATATGTCTGTTCACCCGTAATTCACCTCTTTCATATTAAATGCACCCACACTTATTATATATCATTTTATTCAGGAGAAACAGGGCTTTAATTTCTCATGAACTATTCATATATGAAACATAATATATTATAAATAAAATTAAAAAAAATGAAGTTCCGCCTGACATTTTAGCTGTAAATGTCATGATACTGTTAGCTTTTACTGCAATAAAATGCACATATTTGTAGTCAGCAAAGTCTCACGAGTACAACAGTACCCCCATTAACAGATTTTACGGTGTTTTGGAAAGTTACAGGGTCAAATAAAGCACATTCCATTTTTCTTTTTTTTTTCACATTAATATTTGCCAGATTAGTAATGTTACCTTTGAGACCGTATGGTAGCCCAGGAATGAGAATTGCCCCCATGATGGCATACCATTTGCAAAAGTAGACAACCCAAAGTATTGCAAGTGGGGTATGTCCAGTCTTTTTAGTAGCCACTTAGTCACAAACACTGGCCAAAGTTAGCGTTCATATTTGTTTATGTGTGAAAAAAGCCAAAAACTAATATTTAACCAATGTTTGTGACTAAGTGGCTACTAAAAATGACTGGTTAGATGTATGCTTATGTAATCATTTATGTATATATATATATAGACGAAAAAGGAGACAGGAGCACTCACTTGGATTTCCCAAAAAATATATTTCAATAAATCACCTCCACATCAACGTTTCGACCCTTCAGGGTCTTTATCAAGATAATAATAGTGTCCAACAATACCATTATATACAGTATTGTATATGCACTGTACAGTATATGCACTGTATATAATGGTATTGTTGGACACTATTATTATCTTGATAAAGACCCTGAAGGGTCGAAACGTTGATGTGGAGGTGATTTATTGAAATATATTTTTTGGGAAATCCAAGTGAGTGCTCCTGTCTCCTTTTTCGTCTATTTATTGCTGGGAAGCACCCGGGTTAAGTTGCTGATTGTGAATATTGGAGGTTGAGTGCCAGAGTTTGGACATTTATATATATATATTTGCGGTTATTTGTATTTTATATATAGATAGATATATATAGAATGTCATTCTAAGTGTATTTTGTTACCGATATATATATATATTAATAACAAAATACAGTTAGAATGAAATTACATATGTATATATAATTTATTTTAATTTTTATAAAAATATTTAATTTATTTATTTTATTATTGTATTTATTTATCATTAATAATTATACGTGTATAAATAAATATAATATATATACAGGGAGTGCAGAATTATTAGGCAAGTTGTATTTTTGAGGATTAATTTTATTATTGAACAACAACCATGTTCTCAATGAACCCAAAAAACTCATTAATATCAAAGCTGAATATTTTTGGAAGTAGTTTTTAGTTTGTTTTTAGTTTTAGCTATTTTAGGGGGATATCTGTGTGTGCAGGTGACTATTACTGTGCATAATTATTAGGCAACTTAACAAAAAACAAATATATACCCATTTAAATTATTTATTTTTACCAGTGAAACCAATATAACATCTCAACATTCACAAATATACATTTCTGACATTCAAAAACAAAACAAAAACAAATCAGTGACCAATATAGCCACCTTTCTTTGCAAGGACACTCAAAAGCCTGCCATCCATGGATTCTGTCAGTGTTTTGATCTGTTCACCATCAACATTGCGTGCAGAAGCAACCACAGCCTCCCACTGGCACTGTTCAGAGAGGTGTACTGTTTTCCCTCCTTGTAAATCTCACATTTGATGATGGACCACAGGTTCTCAATGGGGTTCAGATCAGGTGAACAAGGAGGCCATGTCATTAGATTTTCTTCTTTTATACCCTTTCTTGCCAGCCACGCTGTGGAGTACTTGGACGCGTGTGATGGAGCATTGCCCTGCATGAAAATTATGTTTTTCTTGAAGGATGCAGACTTCTTCCTGTACCACTGCTTGAAGAAGGTGTCTTCCAGAAACTGGCAGTAGGACTGGGAGTTGAGCTTAACTCCATCCTCAACCCGAAAAGGCCCCACAAGCTCATCTTTGATGATACCAGCCCAAACCAGTACTCCACCTCCACCTTGCTGGCGTCTGAGTCGGACTGGAGCTCTCTTCCCTTTACCAATCCAGCCACGGGCCCATCCATCTGGCCCATCAAGACTCACTCTCATTTCATCAGTCCATAAAACCTTAGAAAAATCAGTCTTGAGATATTTCTTGGCCCAGTCTTGACGTTTCAGCTTGTGTGTCTTGTTCAGTGGTGGTCGTCTTTCAGCCTTTCTTACCTTGGCCATGTCTCTGAGTATTGCACACCTTGTGCTTTTGGGCACTCCAGTGATGTTGCAGCTCTGAAATATGGGCAAACTGGTGGCAAGTGGCATCTTGGCAGCTGCACGCTTGACTTTTCTCAGTTCATGGGCAGTTATTTTGCGCCTTGGTTTTTCCACACGCTTCTTGCGACCCTGTTGACTATTTTGAATGAAACGCTTGATTGTTCGATGATCACGCTTCAGAAGCTTTGCAATTTTAAGAGTGCTGCATCCCTCTGCAAGATATCTCACTATTTTTGACTTTTCTGAGCCTGTCAAGTCCTTCTTTTGACCCATTTTGCCAAAGGAAAGGAAGTTGCCTAATAATTATGCACACCTGATATAGGGTGTTGATGTCATTAGACCACACCCCTTCTCATTACAGAGATGCACATCACCTAATATGCTTAATTGGTAGTAGGCTTTCGAGCCTATACAGCTTGGAGTAAGACAACATGCATAAAGAGGATGATGTGGTCAAAATACTCATGTGCCTAATAATTCTGCACTCCCTGTATATATATATATATATATATATATATATATATATATATATATATATATATATATACAGGGAGTGCAGAATTATATATATATATAATTATATATATATATCAGTCCTGATGAAAGTCTGTGTATAGCAGACTGAGACGTCGATCTTTTATCCTGTAAATCATTAAAAGTTAAATCTTATATTGGAGTCCTGAGAGTGCTATCATCTTTACAATTTTCTACATTCCTGCTTGACAAGCACCAGGCAAGTAACTTTCTATTTCATGGAGTGCAAGATTATTTTCTATATTTATATATATATATATATATATATATATATATATATATGTGTTTTATATAATATATATATATATATATATATATATCTTATATTTATATGTAACTTCATTCTAAGTGTATTTTAGTATTTAAGTGTATTTTAGTACTAACATATGTAATTATATTAATATTAAAATACACTACGTATGATGTTACATATATATATATACCGTATTTATTCGAGTATAACGCGCATTTTTGTAAACCGATTTTTAATTTAAAATTAAGGGTGCGCGTTATACTCGAATAAATATACCTTCCAGGACCGCCGGGCTCATTACAAGCCCGGCGGTCCTGGGGGGGTGGGCAGCAAGCGTTTACTCACCTCCGTGCAGCTTCTCCAGCTTCCCAGTGTAAATCTCGCGAGACCCGTGGCCAGCTCTGACGCTCTGACGTCGTCAGAGCTGGCCGCGGGTCTCGCGAGATTTACACTGGGAAGCTGGAGGAGCTGCACGGAGGTGAGTAAACGCTTGCTGCCCACCCCCCCAGGACCGCCGGGCTTGTAATGAGCCCGGCGGTCGGTATTATTTATTCGAGTATAACAAGCACCCTAATTTTAGATAAAAAATCGGTATAAAATTTTATACCGATTTTTAATCGAAAATTAGGGGTGCGCGTTATACACGTGTGCGCGTTATACTCGAATAAATACGGTATATATATATATAATACAATTAATGAAGGCTTGCACTCACGGTCTTTTCCTTCTTAAAATATTCCTTTATTTCATTCCTTTAAAATGTGATCGACGTTTCAGCCATCGTCTGTGGCTTTCATCAGGATCAATACAGCACCACCATATATATATATATATATACATTTAATTTATTTTTACATGTTTAATAATATTTTTTTTTTTTCTTCCCACCAGCAGGGGGACCGTCTGACAGCCCAGATAGTCCCCCTGCAGGTAGATCCACAGCCAGCTATAGGGGGCCATGTGATCGTTCTTTGAGAGGGGCCTGATTTGCCGGGGGAGGGCTGCCTGGGCTGTGAGGCAGTACTCCCGAAGCGGATCGCTGGGAAGGAGAGTAGCTGGAGACTCCTGGGGGCTTAAGCCGTTACAGCGTTCTATGCCGCCGCGACGGCTTTACAGCCCATTATAATGGGAACGGCATAGAACGCCGTAACGGCGTTAAGGGGTTAAATCTTTCTTGTTATCGTCTTTACTCTGCTTGAATCTCTCAGACTTGATTCGGGAATATTTTCCCACGATATGCATTTTCAATCTTGATTTTGTTGGTTGATATTTTGTACTTTCATTGGTAATAGATTCAGGGATGTTCTCTATGCTTTGTCTATCTTCCATTAGATTTATTCTCTGTTCCAAGATATTTACATCCGTTTTCATTCTTTCTTGCACCTCAGTAACCGTCTTGTGCTGGGGATCCATGTTTTCATATTTTTCTTCCATCTGGGTTATTTTTATACCAATTTCTTTTATTTGTTGTTTTAGTTGACATGTTCGATCACTGATCTCCCAGTAAATGTTTCTGTCTGGATTTCCAAATTGGTTTAATCAATTCTTGCAAATTAAACGTGGAGTTTCTCCTGCCTTCCATAAGGGATTCTTCTGATAATGAGTTGTCTACTGCTTGTTTATTTTGGGGAGAGAAAACCTTAATCTTGTTTGTTGTCCTTTTTTCAGTTCTTTAATCTTTGTGACCTTTGCAGTAGCCATTTGTCTCGCTGTTTAGTCAGACAGACCCTTTTTCTTTCTCTCCCTTCTTGTTTAATCAATCTCATGCAGTTCCAATCTACAGCTTTGTTTGCTTTCTTCACCCACAATGTCTTATTGCTGTAATTGTTTCCAAATCCTTATATATAATTTAATATGCTTTATTAGATGTTCTTATTTCATTTATCACAGTTTTGTAATGGAAAAAAAAATACCTTTTCCAAGCAGGGAGTGTTAGACTTTCTCACAGTTATATTAATTAGTCCATTTACTTTCTCTCCACAACACACAAAAGAAATTGGAGGTTATTATTAAGGTGTATATACAGATTGATAACAGATAAATCTTTATAATCCCATGTTATCACGTTTTGTGCAGCACGAGGACTTAGTATTTGTACTTGCTTTTGTTTGAAGTCTTCCAACCCTTTTATGCTGCAAAATGGTGAGGTGGCGACTATGTTGTTCGCATGAACGCAGGCAGAGGTGTTTGGGCACGAATCTCATGGAGCTAAAATCGGATACTGAAACTCCCGAACACCGCTGGACTTCCATCATCGCCTGCGTTCGGTTCTATACAAGTTAGAACAGCACTGTTCGGTGGGATCATTCATCTGGATGAACGGAACAAGCTCCAGGGTAAGACTATTGACTCTGTTCGGTAATTTGTTCCTTTTCAAACTAACGAACTAGATGGACCGCAAACCCATGGGACATGCATGCGGTCGGTCAAATAAATTATTTCTATAGAATTCCTGAACCCCTGGACTGATCTGGGTGCTTTTTGGATACGTTGGTCACCCAGATCAGGGCTATCAAGGGATGTAACATTTGTGGGGATTATATGTGTTTTTTGGGTACTTTTGGGGTTTTGTAAAATACGTGTTTTTTCTGCCTAGAGATAATTGGGTTAATACAGTATCTGACTCAATTATCTCCCAGGCAGAGGGGAAGGATTGTATGACAATTATACAACACCTGTGTCCCGACTGGAGTGTGGTCCAACACGCAGAAACTATGTAAACCTATACATAGAAATAAGAAAGGAAATAAAAGGATAGAATGTAAACCGGACCTTAGAATGGCCGGACTAATACGTTAGAGACAGAGAATGGTCAAAGGGAAAGCCGAGGTCAAGGAAGCCAGAAATACACAATACCGTTTAAACAAGCCAAATCAGGGAAACCAGAAATCGGAATAACCAGGTAAAGCCAAGATCAGAATACCAGAATATCAATATCACAAGCTGGACAGAGGTGGCAAGTGGTGTCCCTCAGGGGTCTGTTCTGGAACCCCTTCTATTTAACATGTTTATAAATGATCTTGAAGACAGCATTGAAAGTCATGTTTCAGTGTTTGCAGCTGACACAAAACTTTGTAAAATAATACAATGTGAGCAGGATATTACTTTGCTGCAGAGGGATTTAGATAGAATGCAAAGTTTCGCACTTTGGCGTAAAGAATACACAAGCAACGTATACCCTTAATGAAAGCAAATTAGGGATAACAACACACGAAAAGGACTTGGGAATTGTTATAGAAAAAACTATGCAACAATGTGAAATGTCAATCAGCAGTGGCCAAGGCCAGTAAGGTATTGTCATGCATGAAAAAGGGCATTCATTCTCGGGACGAGAATATCATTTTGCCTCTTTATAAATCACTGGTAAGACCACATATTGAATATGCTGTGCAATTTTGGGCACCTGTTCTAAAGAAGGATATTATAGCACAAGAAAAAGTGCAGAGGCGGGCTACAAAATTAATAAAAAAAAAGTAAAATTTTAGCTATGATGAAAGGTTAACCAATTTAAATCTGTTTACTTTCGAAAAACGTCGCCTGAGAGGGGATATGATAACATTATACAAATATATTCGGGGCCAATACAAACCATTGTGTGGAAATCTATTCACAAACCGGACTTTACATAGGACACGAGGTCATGCGTTTAGACTGGAAGAAAGAAGATTTCGTCTAAGGCAAAGGAAATGTTTTTTTACTGTAAGAACAATCAGGATGTGGAATTCTCTGCCTGAAGAAGTGGTTTTATCAGAGTCCATACAGATGTTCAAACAGCTACTAGATGCATGCTTGCAAAAACAGAATATTCAAGGATATAATCTTTCAATGTAGGGTAATAACTGCTTGATCCAAGGATAAATCTGACTGCCATTCTGGGGTCAAGAAGGAAATTTTTTCCTTGCTTGTTGCAAAATTGTGCTTCAAACTGGGTTTTTTGCCTTATTTTGGATCAACAGCAAAAAAAACAAATGTGAGGAAGGCTGAACTTGATGGACGCAAGTCTCTTTTCAGCTATGTAACTATGTAACCATGTAACTATGTAACTATGTAACTATGTAACAGGGAAACACACACTCTCAGGAAACCAGGAACAGGAAACCACGACAGGGCAAGGTACTGGGGTGAATTAGGGATTTAAATATCCCTCTCTAGGCTCTGATTGGTCAGAGGGTGACCTCTGACCCCAGAACGTGCGCGTGCGTTGACGTTGTGACATCAAGCGCACGTTCGTATATCTTTGGGGGCGGAGCCATTGATGGACGCGACCGCATGGCCGGCACCATCTTGGATTTTTTTGGGAGCGCCGTGGAGGAGCAGTTCCCATGACAAACTGTCCCCAACAAGTTCCATGTGGGTGTCACCCTTGTATGGGGACTTACATAAAAGGCCAGTGTGGCTACCATTAAACCATTCCTCTTCACCCTCAACACACAGCCTCGTCTCGTGATTGTAGGGACCAGCTATACTGTTATAACCACTAGCTCTAGTCAGAGCTTCACAGCTATACTCTCTATAAGGAGAGGCCTTCCCAATGTGAGCTGTATCCAGGAGTTTGGTCCAGGGTGGGAAGGGACAGTGAGACCCCAGTCATGCTGCGGTGGCTAGGGCGGCTACGGTGCTGTGGGTGTCCGGTGCAGTGTGGTCCTCAGCGTCAGCTAGGAAGCATCGATTGGTGGAGGCATCCAGTCGGAGTGCCAGGCGGTCCGTCACACTCACGACTTAAACGCCATTATCTTGTGGTTGCATTCAGCCACCGGTTCGTCAACCCCTTAGATCCCGCCTTCCGATGCTTGATTGCGTCACGTCGTCATGTCATCTCCCCTTTTCTGGATTACTCAAGTATATATTATGTTGCAGCTGAAGAATTCTAAAATTAACAAATATATCACTTAAGTTAATGCCAGGTATAGAATTAAAATAAAAAATAAAACAAATCATTAATAGTTTCCAAAAATTATCAGAAGTTATATACAGTTGTCTCTCCATATGGGTCCATGTCTAGTAATGTCAATAGACATAGACCCATATGGACTCACCTCCTTAAATCACTTCTACAGGGTCATTCGCCAAAGTGAATTTAGTGGATAACCCTGATAGTACTTAGACTAAAGAGACTTCAATCACTTATTTTTAGTTAAAAAGCGTCCTGCAGTGTTTGTCAATTGTGGAGTAAGTTGATACTAATAAATAACATGAAACATGACACTATGCGATGTACCACAAACATTCCTTGGATAAAATAGCAAACTTGTATGCAAACTGCTATTTGCGTATATCTCAAAAAGTTCTAATTATGCGGATGTAAATCATTTTGTTTTTTCATATAGTCAATTATCGTTTTGTGTCCTGCCGGAGGGGGATCCATGGCAAAACTCCCATGGAAAATTACATAGTTGATGCAGAGTCTGGTTTTAATCCATAAAGGGCATAAATCACCTAACATTCCTAAATTGTTTGGAATAACGTGCTTTAAAACATCAGGTATGATGTTGTATCGATCAGGTAGTGTAAGGGTTACGCTCGCTTCACAGTGACAGACCAAACTCCCCGTTTAACGCACTGCAAACAACCGCAAACAGTCCATTTGCACAACTGCAAACTCCCCATTTGCACAAGGTTGGATACCAAGCTAGCCATGTCCCGTTCCTTGTCCTCACTGATGTCATTGAAGGTCTCTTCCTCCACCCAGCCACGTACAACACCAAGGGTCCCCGAAAGGTGACAACAAGCCCCCTGTATTTTTTTTTTTTTTTTAATGTACACTACTGTTACACCAGATATGAGTTGCACTGGTGTGACACTGTGCCCCGGCAGGCCCTGAAACGCACACGTGTGAAGGAAACTGACTGCTATTATTTCACAGTCAAATTTCTAGTTTTTTTTTTTTTAATGTACACTACTGTTACACCAGATATGAGTTGCACTGGTGTGACACTGTGCCCTGGCAGGCCCTGAAACTCACACGTGTGAAGGAAACTGACTGCTATTATATTACAGTCAAAAAAGTTTTTGTTTTTTTAAATGCAAGCTATTCTGACACCAGATATGAGTGGTGGCACTGGGACCACCTTAAAAATATTGGATATCGCTAAAAATCATGATCACTATATACTTTCTCTACAAACCTCTACAACGAACCAGACTACTCATCCATCCGCTATACCACTTTATCCCACCTAGAACTAGTGCCCAGTTAAAATACTTGACTCTTACTTACCCACACTCAGTCATGCCACACACATTTCACCACTACTCTCACTGAATCCCTCTGACTACGGCTAAATTCATCTTCTACATCAGAACACTACTCCTAAGATTGGGTTGTATCCATGTCTCGGGTCTTTCATTTAGAATAGGGGCAGCTTCGGTCTCCTTCAACACTGACACTCCACTGCATATTATTAAAAGATTGGGCAGATGGAAATCCTCAGTCTACAACCGATATATTCCTCATCCCTAGAAAGAAATGAGGAAAGCTTTTAAAAGTTTGGCTTTGCAAATTTGATGCAATAAGTGTGTTTTTCTTTAATACCTTTTCACCCTCTTTGCATGAACCCGATTTACATATATTGCTAATATGTTTCTGAACATATATATTATATTATTCACTCACTCACTCTCTGGGCCGGCCTAAGACATCATGCTGCCTAGGTCCAACGATAAATGACTATGGGGGATAATGTATAATAAGCACAGGTTACTGGTTATGGGGGGATAATGTATAATAAACACAGGTTACTGGCTATGGGGGGGATAATGTATAATAAACACAGGTTACTGGCTATAGGGGGATAATGTATAATAAACACAGGTTACTGGCAATGGGAGGATAATGTATAATAAACACAGGTTACTGGCTATGGGGGGATAATGTATAATAAACACAGGTTACTGGCTATGGGAGGATAATGTATAATAAACACAGGTTACTGGCTATGGGGGGGATAATGTATAATAAACACAGGTTACTGGCTATGTGGGGATAATGTATAATAAACACAGGTTACTGGCTATGGGGGAGATAATGTATAATACGCACAGGTTACTGGCTATGGGGGGATAATGTATAATAAACACAGGTTACTGGCTATGGGGGAATATTGTATAATAAACACAGGTTACTGGTTGTGGGGGATAATGTATAATAAACACAGGTTACTGGTTGTGGGGGGATAATGTATAAGAAACACAGGTTACTGGCTATGGGGAGATAATGTATAATAAGCACAGGTTACTGGCTATGGGGGGGATAATGTATAATAAACACAGGTTACTGGCTATGGGAGGATAATGTATAATAAACACAGGTTACTGGCTATGGGAGGATAATGTATAATAAACACAGGTTACTGGCTATGGGAGGGATAATGCATAATAAACACAGGTTACTGGCTATGGAGGATAATGTATAATAAACACAGGTTACTGGCTATGGGAGGATAATGTATAATAAACACAGGTTACTGGCTATGGGGGGGATAATGTATAATAAACACAGGTTACTGGCTATGGGGGGATAATGTATAATAAACACAGGTTACTGGCTATGGGAGGGATAATGTATAATAAACCCAGGTTACTGGTTGTGGGGGGATAATGTATAAGAAACACAGGTTACTGGCTATGGGGAGATAATGTATAATAAGCACAGGTTACTGGCTATGGGGGGATAATGTATAATAAACACAGGTTACTGGCTATGGGAGGATAATGTATAATAAACACAGGTTACTGGCTATGGGAGGATAATGTATAATAAACACAGGTTACTGGCTATGGGGGGATAATGTATAATAAAGACAGGTTACTGGCTATGGGGGATAATATATAATAAACACAGGTTACTGGCTATGGAGGATAATGTATAATAAACACACAAAAAAAATGAATGCAGCTTCATAATTAATCTAAATTGTATGCTGTCTAGGAGGTGGGAGGGTCTGGGAGGGAGGGTCTGCTGCTGATTGGCTGGAATGTGTCTGCTGACTGTGAGGTACAGGGTCAAAGTTTACTCAATGATGACGAATAGGGGGCGAACCGAACATTGCATATGTTCGCCAGGAACTATTCGCCAGCGAACCGTTCAGGACATCACTATTAGAAAGATTTTGCACATATAAATTGTAGCATATAAGCAGAAATGCCATTTGTATCCCATATTGCAGGTGTGAGAAAAAAGCATTATATATAGTGATGTCCCGAACAGTTCGCCAGGAACCATTCGCGGGCGAACATAGCGTGTTCTTGGTCGCGAACACGCGCGATGTTCAGTCCGCCCCCTATTCGTCATCATTGAGTAAACTTTGACCCTGTACCTCACAGTCAGCAAACACATTCCAGCCAATCAGCAGCAGACTCTCCCTCCCAGATCCTCCCACCTCCATGACGAATAGGGGGCAGACCGAACATTGCGCGTGTTCGCGACCACGAATACGCTATGTTCGCTGGCGAACGGTTCCTGGCGAACTGTTCGGGACATCACTAATTATATGGTCAAACAGAAATCTTGTGGGTACTTATAGGGACCTGATGGAATTTTTGGAACTGCAAATGCCAAAAAATGCTTCTAGATTTAAAAATGTGTTTATGTAATTCTTATAAACAGTAAATACAGTTTACCAGGTATTTGTGATTTATAAGCAAAAACAGACAGCAATGATTATCTTTACAGTACGCAATGTTTGGGAATATTGCACAATCATTTTCCTTATTAATTCTGAACTCCCCAAACACCTACATTGGGAGAACAATGGCAAAAACTTGTGATAATCATTAATTCTAATTTATTACCTCTGTGTTTAAAACTAGCCTTGAAGCCCAATAGCTGTCATATAAGCGATTTCTTCAGGCATATCTGCTAATTAGTGTTTCTGTGTTGACGTCCGATTATTTGACTTTTTTATGAATAATATTAGATTTTTCAGTAGGAGTAATTTTTGTGGCGATGCACTTTACGTGGAGATATTTTAGTAAGATTGTTTATCCTCAGATAACGTGAATGAGAGTAAAGAATATTGCAAAAACAAAGCATTTCCAAGATTCGTTTCGCCATCTGTTTTTTTATGTAACTTTGCAAATGAATTTCCATAAATCTTCAATGATACCTGCGTGCAGTCTTTTCCCCCTCACTTTCCAGGTGATTTGGCTGGATTTTCTAACTCTGGGGAGGGAACCAAATCTTTTTCCTTTGAAGACTCACATTCCGTCTGTCAGGTCATTTTACGAACAGACTTTAGAGCAACGTCCAATACAAGCTGCACGCGAAGTGATCTCATCTCAAAGGGGGAGATTTACCGAAAGTTACAAAAGATCTAACACAAAGAATTATTAATATTCCTATTAACATTATTTGTTATATTATTATATTATTATTCCTATTAGTATTAATCGTTATGTTATTATTATTATTATTAATATTCCTATTAGCATTATTTGTTATAGTATTATATTATTATTATTCCTATTAGTATTAATCGTTATGTTATTATTATTATTATTACTATCAGCATTATTTGTTATATTATTATATTATTATTCCTATTAGTATTAATCGTTATGTTATTATTATTATTAATAATATTCCTATTAGCATTATTTGTTATAGTATTATATTATTATTATTCCTATTAGTATTAATCGTTATGTTATTATTATTATTATTACTATCAGCATTATTTGTTATATTATTAGATTATTATTGGTATTAGGATTATTCATTATACCGATAGCTGTAGGCTTCTCTCTCGGTAACAATGAGCGTTGGTACTTTGTAGCTATTTCGCCAGCAGGCAGATATAATAAAGCCTTGGGCCGCCGCAATACTTGCAAGCCCTGGCTGGCATATTGTTTCAGAAGAAGTAAGAAGTTTATGGGCAGCGAGAGTGATGAGTTTATTGCACTGACTGATGGATCATTGCCTGCTCTGAGACTATGTGCAGAAATTATCTTTAGAAAAACAATTATCTTCGTAAAACTGGCAGATGGGTGGCTTACCATCTCCTCGATAAACCTGAGTATAAACTACTCCAAAACAAACCAAATAAAAAGCAGTCTGTGTGAAAAAGCACTTGGAGCTAATCACCCCAGCCTAAGAACGGATCCCAGCACACCTCGGCGTAACGGGCAGAGCTGCCTTTCCTTTCTATTTTCTAGAGATTAACTAGAGCTTGTGACAATGAATGGCGTGCATGATCCCCTCTGGAGAACAGGACAAAATGCTTTGTCGTTGTAGGATTGTCAAAGCATTATCTCTGTGTCAGTCCAAGCTCTTCTCTGAGTTTGAAGATTGATTCCCGGCAGCCATTAGCGCGGTATTTCTCTGATAAACAATGCATTACTGACATCCCTGCAAGCATATCAAAGTAAGGAAATAATACGTAAAAATAAATTAAGTCAAACATACATTATATTAGGATTGCAAGAAAAAAATATTGTTCATAATTGTTCATGAATTACGTTATTGAGCCAATCTGATAGAGTGGTCCACAGTTAAAGGGACACTCCAGACCACTCCAGCATGTTAGTTCTAACATGCTGAAGTGCTTTATGCGCAAATAGTGTTTTTTTATTTTAAAACAAGTGCATAACAGTACAAATTGTTACTTGTATAAATGAAGCTTGATACAACCCCCCCTTGCTGTCAATCGGATATTCAGCCCGGTTACTTCCTGGTTTGGTTAGCTCAGGGGAGATAAACTCAAGAGCCAGCAATTGCACAGAGCACCTGCCTTGCAAAGACTTCTCATTGAGCAGAATTGGGAAGCCTGTGATTGGACACTCACAGAAATTCTGGGCGGGGTTAGAAGAGGCGGCTGCAGCAAAGGCTGCAGACAATGAATATGCAGCTTTTCCATTCTTATCTTAGATATACCATCCAATGAAAAATACATAATTGAAATGCTTGCAAGTTTTCATTAAATTACAGGGGCTGTAATAGATGCAGGGGAGGGATAGGGGCTCTGGTATGTGCAGGGGAGGGATATGGGCTGTGGTAGGTGCAGGGGAGGGATAGGGGCTGTGTTAGGTGCAGAGGAAGGATAGGGGCTGTGGTAGGTACAGAGAATGGATAGGGGCTGTGGAAGGTGCAGATGAGGGATGGGGCTGTGGTAGGTGCAGATGAGGTAGGGGCTGTGGTAGGTGCAGAGGATGGATAGGGGCTTTGGCATGTGCAAAGGAGGGATAGGGGCTGTGGTAGGTGCAGGGGAGGGTTAGGGGCTGTGGTAGGTGCATGGGGAGGGATGGGGGCTTTGGTAGGTGCAGAAGAGGGATAGGGGCTGTGGTAGGTGCAGGGGAGGGATGGGGCTGTGGTAGGTGCAGAGGATGGATAGGGGCTTTGGAATGTGCAGAGGAGGGATAGGGGCTGTGGTAGGTGCAGGGGAGGGATAGCAGCTTTGGTAGGTGCATGGGGAGGGATAGGGACTGTGGTAGGTGCAGGGGAGAGATAGGGGCTATGGTTGGTGCAGAGGATGGATAGGGGCTGTGAAAGTTGCAGAGGAAGGATAGGGGCTGTGGTAGGTGCAGGGGAGGGATAGGGGCTGTGGTAGGTGCAGAGGAGGGATAGGGTCTGTGGAAGGTGCAGATGAGGGATACGGCCTATGGTGGGTGCAGGGGAGGGATAGGGGCTGTGGTGGGTGCAGGGGAGAGATAGGGGCTGTGGCAGGTGCAGAGAGCAATAGACACAGTAGTAGGTGCAATTTAAATGGGCTGTAGTGGGCATAGGGGCTGTGGTGGGTGCCGGGGGTTAAAGAAGCAGTAGTAACTGTAGGGGGTAATGAAGCTGTAGTAAGTGTAGAGGGGTATAGGGGCTGTAGTAGGTGCAAGGGCTGTATTAGCTGTAGGGGGTAGAGGGCCTGCAGGGGTCAGAGGGGCTGTAGGGGGTGCAAGATGTAGTGGGGCTTTAGGGAGTAGAGGGACTGTAGGAGGTAGTGGAACCATAGGGGGCAGAGAGGCTTGAAGGGGCAGGGGGCCTTAAGTGGTAATCGGCTTGTAGGGGCTTTAGAGGGTAGTGAAGATTTAGGGGGCAGGGGGGCTATAGGAGGTAAGTTGTAGTAAGGCTGTAGTGGGTACTTGGCTTATAGGGAGGAGTGGGGCTGTAGGTGGGTAGAGGGGCTGTTGGGGGTAGAGGGCTTTTACGGGCTAGTGGGGCTCTACGGATCTTGCTCCTCATAGCAATCTACTAGAATGCTGTATTGGTACTCCACAGCACCCTTCCAGATTGGGGGAAAGGACATCTAGGTGGTAAATACCCCGACTACTCCAGGGGTGACCGTCACAATTAAATATAACCCCGACACTAACCTTAACATTATGTTACAGCCCCCGGCTCGCGGCTACACATGCTATCACCCGATCGGTGCGACCACACTGACAGGTTGGAGGATGCTGTTCAGCAACGAGCCGGGAACTGACCCACTGGGGCATCCGTCCCCTTCACATGCGGGAATCAAAATGGTGCCGACCAGAAGGTCACGGCTATTTGTAGCTCTGCCTCCAAAATTCTGTTTGAGTGCAGCCACGTGGTCAGAAATGCCAGGAGGCATTACAGGTGAGTCACTCCATCTGTCTTCTTGGGGATTGAGATTGATTTGGTTGCTGGGGAATGTCATTTGCCGGTGGGGTCATAGTTCCAAGGTAAAAGATGGTCAATTAATTATCTCCATCATCCAGGGGCAAAGTGTCCTTTATTACAACAATAAAAAGGGGGAACACTATAACCACTGCAGCATGGGGAAACACCATAACCACTGGGAATACAGAGGGCTTCTGTTACATTAATGTTAGAGTTAGTATTGGGGTTAAAGTTAATGTTAGGGTTTGTGTTTGTAACATGTTCATCCTCACCTTGCGATATCTGCACTCAGAGGCCATGCATCAGTGTACTTGACTCCTGCGACATGTTGATGGATGCCGGCTGCTGAGGATCCACGCCAAGTTATAGCCCCACGTCCGCCCATGGTGATGACAACGTCGGTATGCATGTGACGTCACGTTCTGGGTTCAAAAGCCGATTTCGACCAATCAGATTTGACAAAGGCTTTTTTAAATGCATTTTTCTTTCTCCTCTTTGCCCTGTCGTGGCTTCCCTTAGTGGTTGTCCGAGAGTGTATTCCTGAGCGTTTATTTCCGGTTATTGACTTTGTCTTCGTTTGACTTCCCTGTATTCTGGTATCCCTGACTCTTGGCTTTCCCTCATCGTTGTGTCTCATTCTGTGCCCCCGAACTTTGGTAAGTATTCTGACTATTCTCTGATACGTTAAGTCTGGCCATTCTAAGGCCCGGTAAGATGTTGCCTTTTAGTCCTAGGTGTGATACAGTTCTACGTGCTGGATCAATTAGTAATCCTGACGGTGTTAGCATTATAGATAGGGCTTAGGTTAGAGTTAATTTTAGAGACAAGTATAGGGTTGCGGTTAACATTAATATTAGTGCTACAGTCAGGGTTTCTTTAATTTTGGGGTAGGAATGACTGAACTGACAATAGTATTGACTAACGTACATTACTGTCAATTACAATTAAGATCATTCTCATCAACCTGCTCTGGCATTTACAGGGCTTATCAATGGCCTATAATCCATTAACCTGTGACCAGTTTTTAGTACATTATTACTATCTCTGCCAAATGACTATGATTGGCTTTCTAAGCTTTATACAGTAACCTCGCCACTGGTTTTTGAAGAGGCCTCCTACCCTGTGACTATGGCCCCTGTGTTAAACCCTATTTGAAAACACCAATTGTACCTCTTGGACTTATAACAGGCTCTGTTCGTGCAATTGGGGCTATATGGGTCATTAACCGAACAGACGCACGAACTAGAGACCACCCTGGAGCTTGTTAGGCTTTATTAATACATTGTTGCAATTTCCACCACAGTGGTCTAAGTGTTCATCTGGGTGGCCGCAATTCCTATGGATGACCATGAGGTGGCGGCCATCGTGTTCGCATGGACCAAAGCCTCGAATAGACTTCAGGGGACTTAGCCGCCAATGCCCTGGAACTATTTTCGGCATTAAAACCTTGCGGTTCCTAGTCGGTCCTCCAGGGGCACTTAGCCATGATTCTATGGAACTATTTTTGGCTATGAGACCATGCCTGCGGTCGGTAAAAACTATGACTTCCATAAAATTTCTGAACCCCTGAACTGATTTGGGTGATTTGGGGATATGTTGGTCATCCAGATCAGGGCTATCAGGTTTTTTTTTTGTATTTTTAGATACTTTTTTTTTTTTTTTTTTTTTTTTAAAGTATGTTTTTTCTGTGCTTGGAGATAATTGGATTATAATTAGTACAGTTACTGATCCAATTATCTCCCAGGCAGAGGGGAGGGATTGTATGCTAGTTATGGGAGTGTCGGGCATTTAATCACTGTTCTTATTGGTCTGTGTCTTTGTGTTGGAGTCCCCAACAAGGTCCATTGGGGATTGTCATAAAAGGCCAAGTATGGCTCCCATTAAATTGAGATTCGTTTACCCTTTCATGAAGTCTTGGCTCATGTTTGGGAGAATTGGAGAACTACATTCACTCTGGATATTGCTATAAACACTATACTCCCCTGAGCTGTTCCTGCTACGCTCTCTGGACTAGGAGGGGTCTACCCACTGGAAGCTGGATCCTGGTCTTGGGTCCAGGGTGGGTGGAGGACAGTGAAACCCCAACCAAGCTGCGGTGGTTCGTGGGGTTTACGGTGGTTATGGTGTTCCAGTACAGTGCTTATGGTGCTCGCAAGTACTAGGAAGCAGCGATTGACGGAGGTACCCGGTCAGGGTGCCAGGCCATGCCTTTTTCTTATACTGGAAACCGACACACTGTCAGTAAATAAAGCCAGAAATGATTATTAATCAGAGGGGCGGCATTCACAGCTTTTTATCTCCAGTTCTCCTTTGGAAATGAAGCTCTCTCAGTCACAATTTTAAAATCCATTAAATGTTTAAAAATCTATTACAAAAACAGACAAGGTGTTTTACGTCAAACGATACTAACTTTAAATCTAACATATCATTCTGAGTGGGAGAATGATTATCAAATTTACATTACTGGGTGAACTTCTACAGAGCAGCGGGAAATCTGTCCGGAATAAATACATTTAATAATTAAACATGTAGTTCCTCATTTGCACTGTTTAAGATCACTTCTGTGTGTACACTAAATAATTCAGGACACAGATGTGCAAGTCAGCAGTTTGCAGTATGAATGTGGAACATTTCTACAGAACTAAGAGGCACTGATTAAAATTAAGAGGCAATCAGATTTGTTCTTGGTAGTAGCGAGGTTTGTGCTATTTGTAAGAAAGTAAATTAACCGAATCCTGTCTCAAGAATGTCACAATCACTGTATGTACGTTAAGATCAGAGGCGTAACCACAAACCATGGGGCCCCACTGTGAATATTGCCCCGTGGCACCCCTATACCTCAACAACCCCATACATCTACTTCCCCCTTTCCTTAAGCCTCTCCCCCCCCCCACACACACATGCAGAAAAACAGATACACATGTAGACACACATACACAACCACATACATACAACACACACACAAACATACATACATACAGACACACATACGCACACACAGACATATATATATATATATACAGACACACATGCACACACATATACAGAGAAACATAGATACAGACACACATACACAAACACACACACACACACATACAGAGACATAAATACAGACACACATACACATGCAAAATGTTTGTCACCCTCTTGTTTCCTATATTTTAGGTGCAGGAGGGTGACTTTCCATGGGATCTAGTGGCTCAGGCTGATGGGAGTCAGAGTTCCCACTTTGACTCAATCCTCTCCTTCCTCCTCTCTCCTGCCCCAGGACTATGGCCCCCTGCAATAGACCTGGCTAAAATACTTTAAAAAGGCTCTGTTTGTGCGAATGGGATTCTATGGTGTCATTCTATACAACTTAGAAAGGCACTGTTCGGTGGAATCGTTCATCTGGATGAGGGGAACAAGCTCCAGGGTAAGAACATTGACTATGTTCGGTAGTTTGTTTGTTTATTAAACTACCAAACTAGACCGACCGTATGACCTGATTCTCTGGAACTGTTTTGGGGGATGGGACCATACATGCTGTCGGTCAAATTATAACTTCCAGGAAATTTCTGAACGCCTGAACTGATCTGGGTGATTTTTGGATATGTTTGTCAAACAGATTGGGGCTATCAGGGGATGTAACTTTTGTGGGGGTTTGTGTGTTTAAAGGTATTTTTGTTTGTTTTTTAAAATGTATGTTTTCTGTGCCTGGAGATGATTGAGTGATTAAAACAGTGACTGATAGTGATGTCGCGAACATAAAATTTTCCGTTCGGCGAACGCGAACTTCCACAAATGTTCGCGAATGGGCGAACCGGGCGATCCGTCATAGACTTCAATAGGCAGGCAAATTTTAAAACCCACAGGGACTCTTTCTGGTCACAATAGTGATGGAAAAGTTGTTTCAAGGGGACTAACACCTGGACTGTGGCATGCCGGAGGGGGATCCATGGTAAAACTCCCATGGAAAATTACATAGTTGATGTAGAGTCTGGTTTTAATCTATAAAGGGCATAAATAACCTAACATTCCTAAATTGTTTGGAATAGCGTGCTTTAAAACATCAGGTATGATGTTGTATCGATCAGGTAGTGTAAGGGTTACGCCCGCTTCACAGTGACATACCAAACTCCCCGTTTAACGCACTGCAAACAACCGCAAACAGTCCATTTGCACAACTGCAAACTCCCCATTTGCACAAGGTTGGATACCAAGCTAGCCATGTCCCGTTCCTTGTCCTAACTGATGTCATTGAAGGTCTCTTCCTCCACCCAGTCACGTACAACACCAAGGGTCCCCGAAAGGTTACAACAAGCCCACTGTATTTTTTTTTTTTAAATATACACTACTGTTACTCCAGATATGAGTTGCACTGGTGTGACACTGTGCCCTGGCAGGCCCTGAAACGCACACGTGTGAAGGAAACTGACTGCTATTATATTACAGTCAAAAAGTTTTTGTTTTTTTAAATGCAAGCTATTGTGACACCAGATATGAGTGGTGGCACTGGGACCACCTTAAAAATATTGGATATCGCTAAAAATCATGATCACTATATACTTTCTCTACACATGCCACACATTTCAACACTACTCTCACTGAATCCCTCTGACTACGGCTAAATTCCTCTTCTACATCAGAACACTACTCCTAAGATTGGGTTGTATCCATGTCTCGGGTCTTTCATTTAGAATAGGGGCAGCTTCGGTTTCCTTCAACACTGACACTCCAGTGCATATTATTAAAAGATTGGGCAGATGGAAATCCTCAGTCTACAACCGATATATTCCTCATCCCGAGAAAGAAATGAGGAAACCTTTTAAAAGTTTGGCTTTGTAAATTTGATGCAATAAGTGTGTTTTTCTTTAATACCTTTTCACCCTCTTTGCATGAACCTGATTTACATATATTACTAATATGTTTCTGAACATATATATTATATTATTCACTCACTCACTCTCTGGGCCGGCCTAAGACATCATGCTGCCTAGGTCCAACGATAAATGACTATGGGGGATAATGTATAATAAACACAGGTTATTGGCTATGGGAGGATAATGTATAATAAACACAGGTTACTGGCTATGGGAGGATAATGTATAATAAACACAGGTTACTGGCTATGGGAGGGATAATGTATAACAAACACAGGTTACTGGCTATGGGAGGATAATGTATAATAAACACAGGTTACTGGCTATGGGAGGATAATGTATAATAAACACAGGTTACTGGCTATGGGGGATAATGTATAATAAACACAGGTTACTGGCTATGGAGGGATAATGTATAATAAACACAGGTAACTGGCTATGGGAGGATAATGTATAATAAACACAGGTTACTGGCTATGGGAGAATAATGTATAATAAATACAGGTTACTGGCTATGGGAGTATAATGTATAATAAACACAGGTTACTGGCTATGGGAGGGATAATGTATAATAAGCACAGGTTACTGGCTATGGGGGGATAATGTATAATAAACACAGGTTACTGGCTATGAGAGGATAATGTATAATAAACACAGGTTACTGGCTATGGGGGGGATAATGTATAATAAGCACAGGTTACTGGCTATGGGGGGATAATGTATAATAAACACAGGTTACTGGCTATGGGAGGGATAATGTATAATAAACACAGGTTACTGGCTATGGGAGGGATAATGTAAAATAAACACAGGTTACTGGCTATGGGAGGGATAATGTATAATAAACACAGGTTACTGGCTATGGGAGGATAATGTATAATAAACACAGGTTACTGGCTATGGGGGGGATACTGTATAGTAAACACAGGTTACTGGCTATGGGAGGGATAATGTATAATAAACACAGGTTAATGGCTATGGAGGGATACTGTATAATAAACACAGGTTACTGGCTATGGGAGGATAATGTATAATAAACACAGGTTACTGGCTATGGGGGGATAATGTATAATAAACACAGGTTACTGGCTATGGGAGGATAATGTATAATAAACACAGGTTACTGGCTATGGGGGGATAATGTATAATAAACACAGGTTCCTGGCTATGGGGGGATAATTAATAATAAACACAGGTTACTGGCTATGGGAAGGATAATGTATAATAAACACAGGTTACTGGCTATGGGGGGGATAATGTATAATAAACACAGGTTCCTGGCTATGGGGGGATAATGAATAATTAGTAGCCTGGTTACAATGCTGCTGCCCATCCCATGTGTTCCCTATTAAGGGTTAATAAGTAAAGGGGTGTATATAAAAAATACCCCTTTCTGTCTCATTAGAGATATCTTTGCCAGAAGCTCAAGGAAGCAGGCTGAAGGGTCAGTGTTAGGACCCGCTTAGGGGGGTCTGCCTTGACGTTGGCAGGCGGGCATTCCCTCCAATGGCCATTGGAGCAACTAAATGACCTCCATTTGTCTAAATATACATAGGGATTAAGGAGAAAGCGCAAGTAACATTTTCTTTTCTTTGGTTTTTACTATATATTGGGGCTGATGTGTATTGTAGTCATTGCTGCTGGTCCCAGTAGTAATGGGACTAAGCGCAGGACTTCTCTTTTTGTATTTATAATAAACACAGGTTACTGGCTATGGGGGTAAAATGTATAATAAACACAGGTTACTGGCTATGGGGGGATAATGTATAATAAACACAGGTTACTGGCTATGGGAGGATAATGTATAATAAACACAGGTTACTGGCTATGGGGGGATAATGAATAATAAACACAAGTTACTGGCTATGGGGAGGATAATGTATAATAAACACAGGTTACTGGCTATGGGGGGATAATGTATAATAAACACAGGTTACTGGCTATGGGGGGATAATGTATAATAAACACAGGTTACTGGCTATGGGGGATAATGTATAATAAACACAGGTTACTGGCTATGGGGGAACAATGTATAATAAACACAGGTTACTGGCTATGGGGGTAAAATGTATTATAAACACAGGTTACTGGCTATGGGGGGGTAATGTATAATAAACACAGGTTACTGGCTATGGGGGGGTAATGTATAATAAACACAGGTTACTGGCTATGGAGGGATAATGAATAACAAACACAGGTTACTGGCTATGGGAGGGATAATGTATAACAAACACAGGTTACTGGCTATGGGAGGATAATGTATTATAAACACAGGTTACTGGCTATGGAGGATAATGTATAATAAACAAAAAAAAATACAAAAAAAAAAAAGAATGCAGCTTCAGAATTAATCTAAATTGTATGCTGTCTAGGAGGTGGGAGGGTCTGGGAGGGAGGGTTTGCTGCTGATTGTCTGGAATGTGTCATGCTGACTGAGGTACATGGTCAAAGTTTACTCAATGATGACAAATAGGGGGCGGACCGAACATCCCATATGTTCGCCATCTGTGGCGAACGCGAACATGCAACGCCAGGAACTATTCACCAGCGAACCGTTCGGGACATCACTAGTGGCTGACTTAATTATCTCCTAGGCAGGAGGGATTAACCTATTTTGTATGGGAATGTCCTGGCCCTGAGAGCCAATGTAATCGTGTGTATGTTTTTACTGTCCAGGGGGGAGTGCCCCTGCATGGGGACCTGCATATAAGGCCAGTTGTGGCTACCATTAAACAAATTCCTGCTTACACTCAACATAGTGTCTCATCTCATGTGTGGGGGAGAACGGCTGTATCACTCAGGGGATTGCTATATCACTATACTCTCCTGGGATTATAATCACTTGCTCTTTTAAGAGCATATTGCTACACTCTTTTGGAGGAGAGGTTTACCCACTGGAAGCTGGATCCTGTTCTAGGGTCCAGGGTGGGTGAAGGACAGCGAGCCCCCAACCAAGCTGTAACGCTGGAAGTGTGGACCACAGTGCAGATGGTGTCTGGTGCAGTGCCTGTGGTACTCAGTTGGTAGACATGTGCAATTCGTTTCGGGATGAATATGAATTCAGATGAATTTCGGGCAGGGGGTGGGGGCGGGGGGAGGACAATAGGTCCCCCCCCCATTATTTTACTTTAGGGCCCCCACCCGCCGCTCAGGGGTGGGAACCGGGCAGGGGGCAATAGTTCCCCCCCATTATTTTACTTTAGGGCCCCCACCTGCCGCTCAGGGGCGGGGACGGGGACGGGGACGGGGCAATAGGCCCCCGCTTTTTTTTACTAACCGATGCAATAAAAAAAAAAAAAAAAAAAAAAAAATTCATCTTCACCCGGCGAGGGCTCAACGCATACTGAGCTCTGCAGGGCGGGGGAAGGCTTATAAAGCCTTGCCCCGCCCTGCAATTAGGCTCAGAGCACTCTGATTGGTTGGTTTAAGCCATCCAATCAGAGTGCTCTGACAGGTAAATGAAGAGACTGACAGGTAAGTCTCTACATTTACCTGTCACAGCACTCTGATTGGTTGGTTTGATATCCACCAATCAGAGTGCTCTGTGTCATTTTACACAGCGTGGGAAAGTTCTTTGGAATTTTCCCACGCTGTGTAATTTGACTCATAACTCTCTGATTGGTGGATTAAGTAACCACATTAGGTCCTCCCCCCCTCATTCTAATTTAGGGCCCCCACCCACAGCTCAGGGGTGGGAGCCAGGGCAGAGGATATTAGGTCCCCCCTAATTAGTATTTAGGGCCCCCACCCACTGCTCAGGGGTGGGGGGCAGGGGGAGGGGCAATAGCCCCCCCCCATTATTTTACTTTAGGGCCCCCACCTGCCACTCAGGGGTGGGGGCCGGGGGGGCAATAGGCCCCCCCTTTAGTTTACAAGCCCTCACTCGCGCGTCGCTGGTGGGGGCTTGGGAGGGGGGACCCATTTTTTTAATTTATTTTTTTAACAGTGAGCAGGCACCGGCTGCTCACTGTTTAATAGACATGCCCCTACTCGCGGTATAGTGAGTAGGGGCACAATTTACTAATACTAAGTAATTTTTACTTAGTATTAGTACATTTGGCTGAAAGACCAATTTAGGTCTTTCAGCCTTTTGTTAGATAACTCCCTAATACCATGGGAATTAGGGAGTTATCTACCAAGCGGCTGCAAGAGAAGTTTCAAAATGCCGAAGTGTCAAAGTGCCGAAGTTGCCAAAGTGTCGAAGTGCCGAATTACTGAAGTGCAGAATTGTCAAGGTCCCAAAGTTCAGAAATTACCAAATTTTCGAAGTGCCAAAGGGAAGTGCCGAATTGCCGAAGTCCCGAATTTCGGAATGCCGAACCGAGCCGAAATGTTTTCCCATGCACATGCGTAGCAGTCGGGGTGCCAGGCAACCCGTCACAAGTACACCATGAAAGGGAACCCAGTCGCTGTTAAATTCATTTCCATCGGGTGTCCCTAACAGCATGGGTCACCCGATGGACCCCTGAACGCGCAGCCCTGAGACCATGGTAGTTCCGCCACTGGTTAGGATGTAAAGATATAAGGATACATTCATACTCTGACACTCAGATAGACATATAGACAGATTCACAGACAGTCAGAGAGACTAATATTCCAAAACCAACTCAAACACAGTGATACTGTGATATACACTCATACAACCAACTACCGGCCTACCTCGCTACTGCCATTTGCCTCCAAGATCCTTGTGAGAGTTGTATATGCAAGATTGACAGACTTCCTCAAATCCAACTCTCTGCTTCACCCGCTTCAGTCTGTATTTCGCGCTCGTCACTCTGTCGAAAAGGCTGTGACTAAAGTATTCAAAGATTGAATCACTGCTAAATCCCATGGCTACTACCCTATCCTAATTCTCTTTGACCTTTCTGCTGCTTTTGGCATTGTTGATCATTATAATACATAGGACACAAGGTCACACATTTAGGCTGGAAGAAAGGAGATTTCATCTAAGGCAAAGGAAGTTTTTATACAGTAAGAGCGATAAGGATGTGGAATTCTACCTGAAGAGGTGGTTTTATCAGAGTCCGTACAGATGTTTAAACAACAATTGGATAAATACTTGCAAAAACATAACATACAGGGATATAATTTCTAATTAGTGGGGTAATAGCTTCTTGATCCACAGAGATATCTGACTGCCATTATTTTTTATTGGCATTGTAATTATACTGTATTTTGTTTTGTTATCTTGTATCATATATTTATTTCGTGATATACTTATGTTTTCACTCATTCCTACCCTGACAACCCCTTATGCCCAGTCAATCATCAAATCCAGCCACTTCCCGTAAGATAAAGGGCTCAATTTAAGATCCTGGTACCCGATATACTGATATTGTAATACACACTCATACACCCAATATACTGATATTCTAATAGACACTCAAACACCCGATATACTGATATTCTAATACACACACAGACACCCGATATACTGATATTGTAATACACACTCAGACACCCGATATACTGATATTGTAATACACGCTCAGACACCCAATATACTGATATTCTAATACACACTCAGGCACCCGATATACTGATATTCTAATACACACTCAGGCACCCGATATACTGATATTCTAATACACACTCAGGAACCCGATATACTGATATTCTAATACACACTCAGGCACCCAATATACTGATATTCTATTTCAACATTTAGACATCCAATATACTGATATTCTATTACACACTCAGACACCCGATATACTGACATTCTATTACACACTCAAACACCCGATATACTGATATTGTAATACACGCTCAGACACCCAATATACTAATATTCTATTACACACTCAGGCACCCGATATACTGATATTCTAATACACACTCAGGCACCCGATATACTGATATTCTAATACACACTCAGGCACCCGATATACTGATATTCTATTTCAACATTTAGACATCCAATATACTGACATTCTATTACACACTCAGACACCCGATATACTGACATTCTATTACACACTCAGACACCCGATATACTGATATTGTAATACACACTCAAACACCCGATATACTGATATTGTAATACACACTCAGACACCCGATATACTGACATTCTATTACACACTCAGACACCCGATATACTGATATTGTAATACACACTCAAACACCCGATATACTGATATTGTAATACACACTCAAACACCCGATATACTGATATTGTAATACACACTCAAACACCCGATATACTGATATTGTAATACACGCTCAGACACCCAATATACTGATATTCTATTACACACTCAGACACCCGATATACTGACATTCTATTACACACTCAGACACCCGATATACTGATATTGTAATACACGCTCAGACACCCAATATACTGATATTCTAATACACACTCAGGCACCCGATATACTGATATTCTAATACACACTCAGGCACCCGATATACTGATATTCTAATACACACTCAGGAACCCGATATACTGATATTCTAATACACACTCAGGCACCCAATATACTGATATTCTATTTCAACATTTAGACATCCAATATACTGATATTCTATTACACACTCAGACACCCGATATACTGACATTCTATTACACACTCAAACACCCGATATACTGATATTGTAATACACGCTCAGACACCCAATATACTAATATTCTATTACACACTCAGGCACCCGATATACTGATATTCTAATACACACTCAGGCACCCGATATACTGATATTCTAATACACACTCAGGCACCCGATATACTGATATTCTATTTCAACATTTAGACATCCAATATACTGATATTCTATTACACACTCAGACACCCGATATACTGACATTCTATTACACACTCAGACACCCGATATACTGACATTCTATTACACACTCAGACACCCGATATACTGATATTGTAATACACACTCAAACACCCGATATACTGATATTGTAATACACACTCAGACACCCGATATACTGACATTCTATTACACACTCAGACACCCGATATACTGATATTGTAATACACACTCAAACACCCGATATACTGATATTGTAATACACACTCAAACACCCGATATACTGATATTGTAATACACGCTCAGACACCCAATATACTGATATTCTATTACACACTCAGACACCCGATATACTGACATTCTATTACACACTCAAACACCAGATATACTGATATTGTAATACACGCTCAGACACCCAATACACTGATATTCTATTACACACTCAGGCACCCGATATACTGATATTCTAATACACACTCAGGCACCCGATATACTGATATTCTAATACACACTCAGGCACCCGATATACTGATATTCTATTTCAACATTTAGACATCCAATATACTGATATTCTATTACACACTCAGACACCCGATATACTGACATTCTATTACACACTCAGACACCCGATATACTGACATTCTATTACACACTCAGACACCCGATATACTGATATTGTAATACACACTCAGGCACCCGATATACTGATATTGTAATACACACTCAGGCACCCGATATACTGATATTCTAATACACACTCAGGCACCCGATATACTGATATTCTAATACACACTCAGGCACCCGATATACTGATATTCTAATACACACTCAGGCACCCGATATACTGATATTCTAATACACACTCAGGCACCCGATATACTGATATTCTATTTCAACATTTAGACATCCAATATACTGATATTCTATTACACACTCAGACACCCGATATACTGATATTGTAATACACACTCAGACACCCGATATAGTGATATTCTAATACACACTCAGACACCCGATATAGTGATATTCTAATACACACTCAGACATCCGATATACTGACATTCTATTACACACTCAGACACCCGATATACTGATATTCTAATACACTCAGACACCCGATATAGTGATATTCTAATACACACTCAGACACCCGATATAGTGATATTCTAATACACACTCAGACACCCGATATACTGACATTCTATTACACACTCAGACACCCGATATACTGATATTGTAATACACGCTCAGACACCCAATATACTGATATTCTATTACACACTCAGGCACCCGATATACTGATATTCTAATACACACTCAGGCACCCGATATACTGATATTCTAATACACACTCAGGCACCCGATATACTGATATTCTATTTCAACATTTAGACATCCAATATACTGATATTCTATTACACACTCAGACACCCGATATACTGACATTCTATTACACACTCAGACACCCGATATACTGACATTCTATTACACACTCAGACACCCGATATACTGATATTGTAATACACACTCAGGCACCCGATATACTGATATTCTAATACACACTCAGGCACCCGATATACTGATATTCTAATACACACTCAGGCACCCGATATACTGATATTCTATTTCAACATTTAGACATCCAATATACTGATATTCTATTACACACTGACACCCGATATACTGACATTCTATTACACACTCAGACACCCGATATAGTGATATTCTAATACACACTCAGACACCCGATATAGTGATATTCTAATACACACTCAGACACCCGATATAGTGATATTCTAATACACACTCAGACACCCGATATAGTGATATTCTAATACACACTCAGACACCCGATATAGTGATATTCTAATACACACTCAGACACCCGATATAGTGATATTCTAATACACACTCAGACACCCGATATAGTGATATTCTAATACACACTCAGACACCCGATATAGTGATATTCTAATACACACTCAGACACCCGATATAGTGATATTCTAATACACACTCAGACACCCGATATAGTGATATTCTAATACACACTCAGACACCCGATATACTGACATTCTATTACACACTCAGACACCCGATATAGTGATATTCTAATACACACTCAGACACCCGATATAGTGATATTCTAATACACACTCAGACACCCGATATAGTGATATTCTAATACACACTCAGACACCCGATATAGTGATATTCTAATACACACTCAGACACCCGATATACGGACATTCTATTACACACTCAGACACCCGATATAGTGATATTCTAATACACACTCAGACACCCGATATACGGACATTCTATTACACACTCAGACACCCGATATAGTGATATTCTAATACACACTCAGACACCCGATATACTGATAATCTAATACACACTTAATCACCCAATAGACTGATATTCTAATACACACACAGACACCCGATATACTGATGTTGTAATACACACTTAATCACCCAATATACTGATATTCTAATACACACACAGACACCCGATATACTGATATTCTAATACACACAGACACCCGATATATTGATATTGTAATACACACTCAGGCACCCGATATACTGACATTCTATTACACACTCAGACACCTGGTATACTGACATTCTATTACACACTCAGACACCCGATATACTGACATTCTATTACACACTCAGACACCCGATATAGTGATATTCTAATACACACTCAGACACCCGATATAGTGATATTCTAATACACACTCAGACACCCGATATAGTGATATTCTAATACACACTCAGACACCCGATATAGTGATATTCTAATACACACTCAGACACCCGATATAGTGATATTCTAATACACACTCAGACACCCGATATACTGACATTCTATTACACACTCAGACACCCGATATACTGATAATCTAATACACACTTAATCACCCAATAGACTGATATTCTAATACACACACAGACACCCGATATACTGATGTTGTAATACACACTTAATCACCCAATATACTGATATTCTAATACACACACAGACACCCGATATACTGATATTCTAATACACACAGACACCCGATATATTGATATTGTAATACACACTCAGGCACCCGATATACTGACATTCTATTACACACTCAGACACCTGGTATACTGACATTATATTACACACAGACACCCCATATCCTTATATTCTGATACAGAGTACTGGTACTCATGATAAACTCATACACAGATATTACGCAGATTAATTGTTACTAGTCTTACACTATTGCTAAAACCCGTACTGATGTACACAATTAAATTCACTATGGCAAGCCACAATCAACATTGTAGGGGTAGTTGAACCCACAGCCCACAGCACAAAGCCACAAGCAATCTTCAGGTAACCATAATATTTACCCTATGCACATGATGAAGTTTCTTTAGCACAATGTGTAGATTAAATTTTAATACTTACCTGAGGCAGAATTTGTCAGCTACACATCGGACATGACAGATCTATTTTAAGCCTTAAACATGTGGTATATTAACCTTAAATGATTTATTTTCAGATATTTTGAGTATCATGCGGACACCACATCACATGTGCCTCATTCGGGTGGATATTGGAGAAACTGTTTGATAAACAAGAGTTTTTGATATTGCTATAAATTATTGAAATGTTAGTGTTTTTTTTAAACAGTGAATTCCTCTAGCACATCGCTCTTTATAAAAAACATACTGAAGGTGAACACAAACCAGACATTTGATTAACCCTGTGTTTGTGGTTTTTAAGGATACATAGAGTGGAGAGACAGGCTTGTATTAAATTTCCATTCTGATAATATTCTCCAGGTCAAAAAAGTCAATACTGTTACAATGGATTAAATCTTTTTCGTGCAAGCCCTAAGCCATTCTCAATGGTTCTGCTTGACATAACTTAGAACGAAAGGCTACACACCAACATGAGCTTGACATTAAAACTAAACTTGTTTTTTTTTTTTCTTTAAGAAATGGTATTTATTTAAACATATTTTTCCTTGAGGCTCTCAAAACAAATCTGGTTTTGTCCTACACACACCCTTTTTCTCCACCACCTTCTGGCTAGAATGTGATTCTAATTTCATTTCTTTCCCTGGTAGAACCCACCTGGGTAAAACAAGATGATATCAGGATAACTGGGGCTAAATAGCATTTTGGTAAAATATATGGACCTCTTGACACTAAAACATAGCAAAATCGATCCGTTTTAACTCTCTCTTTTAGAGAATGTGGCAACAGAACATATAACCGTACCTTTTTGTGCCAAGTTGTTCTGACTTCTCGACGACGTTTGCAATATTTTTAAAAGAATCTGAACACAGAGTTCCCTTTTAAACGGAAAACCCACAAAGCTAAAACTATCTACGAGCAGATAGGGGGGGATAACACTACAGCAGCCGCATCTACATTAAGAAATATTTGAATATTCTACCTCCATCAATGGATGAATTACTGAAAGAAAGTTATGTAAGCTCCATCAAGGAACAGCTGGACTTCGAGATTCGCTCCCTAAATATGATAGACATTCCTATCTAACCAAGCATGCCAGAGATCTAATACACATGTCCCTGTTTGTCCCTTTATCCACCGCTCCCTAATTTATCCCCATTTCTTTTTTCTGTTTCTTAAATTCGCCCCCAATTCCTCTTCTTTTTGTCTCACTTATTTCCTCTCTAAACTCAAATCCATCTCTTTTCTTCACCTTAATGTCAAGTCTCATTACCCAGGTTAACTCTTATGGCCATAATTTATTGAATCATTCTGTTGGGGTCATTCTCTACAAACTATTATATGTTGTTGGGCTTTGTAATGTCAAGGGATTATGTTTATAGGTGGACCTAATTATTCGCCTGTATTTTATGTATTCTTAATGCCACAGTCCTGATGTCCCTCGTCATGTCAGGTGCCCCATCAGTAAAAACAAATAAAGCCAAATTAAATAGAATGACTCCTCTTGTCTCCCTCAACACTGCCGTTACCTCCTCCTTCTCAGGTTTCAGAAGGTTTAGATATTCATTGTATTCAATAGATAATCATTGTATTCAATGATTCCCTATGGCTGACTGTGATGGCACTGCACGATATGTACGGTTTGAGAGCCAGGAAGTAAGATTCTTGGTTATCATATCCAGAGGGCTTGTGGGCATGGCTTGAAGCAATGTTTCCAAGCCTTCTAATTAGTGAAATAAAGGGTTTTGGGAGCTAGCATAGGGTAGCAGGACTTCCGGCACTATAACAACTTCAAGAAGATGGTGAAGTGCCTAAAGAGTCCATTTAAAGCCTTTATCCCTTACTCCTCCTTCAACCAGCAGATATTGGTTGATGTCTGTTCCCTTAAAATATTTTGTGCGTACAAATGATGCCAGTGGTATAAATCAGTGTTTAAATGAGCACATGCAGAAGCCAATAGCACTTGGGAAATCAGCCGTAACAATCTCTGTCAGCTCATATGGAAGGAGTGCAGGAACCTGCTAGACATATTTAAGAAAGAGAGAAAGATTTATAAAAACAGGCAGTTCTTACTGCTTACACGACTTGGATTGTGTCATGTAAGTAGAATATAAAAACACAAATAAAACCTCAGCTCTTCTTTAAAGATGAATAATAGGAAGCCTGTAGGATTATACGCTTGGAAAAGACATGTTTTGCAGATGATTTTTGCTAGAGATGGGGAATGTTTCACCAAGAGAAGGTGTTTGGATAAATTCAGACACTACATTTAAGAAGCATTGACTGCCTTTTCACGTAATGTTGGCACACAGAACTATAATTAAATTTAGCGTTGGTAACGGTGATCCAGGAAAAACTGATTATTTCTGGAGACAAGAAGTAAAGTTTGATCCTTTTTTTTGCTTTAGCGAGAGACAGAGACACCTATGGGTGGCTGATTGATCGATATCTAGCTTTGCTTCTTTTCTCTATGTAAACACATCAGATTTAGTCATATTTATTTACTAATAACATCCATTTTTTTTGTAGTGTGTTATTGTGATGGTGACTCCAGTGGTACCCCTTTTTCCTATTCCGTTATAACGACAGCGGCTTCTCATGTAGTGTTGATGCAATACAAGGTAGAGATCGAAAAGAAGAAGTTGTCCCATTAATTGGTCTCACAGGGGCTTGGCCTATTACAGCCAACATATTGCATTGTGAGGACATCTGCCAGACATCATCAATTTATAACATGCCACTTTCTCTGGTAGCGAATGGCTTCATTGATGAGTATGAGTGATCACTTTGTAGGGGACAGCTCGACCAACGCTTTACATCAATCATCCCTTTGTAGAAACCCCCCCAAAGGCTCTGCCACATTCAAAACATGTTTGTAGAGAAGGAGTTCAAAGAAAGCATTCTGTGATTATTACCAAGAATATTCTTTAATAATTACCCTATTCTAGTGCTTCACATTGGACGTCCACCAAATGCATTCCCTTTGTGTCATTGTCTCTGTCACTAACCCATAGCTAAAAAAGGCCCCTTAATATTATGAAGACTTAATATTTAGAAGACTCATATTTCCCACCAGTTCTCAATCCATCTTCTGGAGTTGGGTTGCGGTTTATTGAAAGACCTGCATTTTCCCATAAGAATGTTTATGGTTCTCCACACCTTTAAACAATACTTAAAATACAGATATATGATAACTGTAATATGGTATATAACGTTACAAAGAATAATGTTTCTATTAATCTATTACTTCTGACACCCTTTTATTTACCATTGTCTCAAACTGAACTGAAAAAGTAAGATTTATATATATATATATATATATATATATATATATATATATATATATAAAAATATACGAACTATATACAAAATATTGAGATACGCGTCCACTGCTATTGAAAGTATATTCACCAAATGGTAGTAAATGATATCTTCTTTATTAGTTGCATGAAGACCATTGAACACATTTCTCAAATCTCATCCAACTATGTGAATGCAACCTGTTCACAAATATTCCAAAGCAGTCCTCTATGGCTGGTATTTAAGTTTGCGTCTAATTTAAGCTTTTAAAAGTCTGTAATGAATAATCTATAAAGTAATTATCTCGTTAAGAAGCAATGGAACAGTTTGCGTTTAAATATTTGATGAAGGTCGCGAAAATATAATTCAATTTTTACTGTCAATTCAGGATAAAAGAATCACTACATCACCAACAACCTTCCTGTCCTCTTAGAGCAATGTGGCTACAAGGCTTCCATTACTGGCTGATGTTCCATTTGTATCCACTGGTTTTTGTTGTTGAAGATTTCTTGGGAAGGAAAGGAAACCAAAAAGCAACTTATTAAAATAATAATAATAATGATAATAATATTGATAATAATAACTATAAGTATTTATATAGCGCCTTTCTCCCAGTGAGACCCAACGCACGCTCTCGGAATTAACCGAATCGGCAGCTGAATAATGATAGATGTTATAATACTTGACAGATTTCAAGAGATTTTAAAGATTTCACAAGGCCGGGTCCATACATTCTTGGATATGGACTTCATCTTTCTGAGAATCCATGCTATATATGGTTTATTTCTAAATTATGTTTCTATTATTTATAAACACAAATATATTCTGCTGTGTTGTACATACAGTAGGCAAACCATACAAGTAAATATTACGAAAACAGATTGCCACCCGGGACAAACTTTGACGAGACTCACACAAAAATTGAAATCACTGTGGTCCATTTCAGAACTCCGAGGTCTGCTTCGCTTAACTCAGGCATTATCTTATATTAGTTTATTTTGAAAAACTCACACGAACACTGCTGGTGTTAAGTGTTTTTTGAAATATTGCATCATTCGTGAGAGTGTTTTTGAACAAATTTTAAACCCACTTCATCACCTCTAATTAATTCAGAAGGCATTTCAGGAAAATTTGCACACAACCTCCTTTCATTTACCTCCCGTCAGCTTCAACGCATGAAACCTCAAATCACTGGAGCATTCACTACATGAGTAAATTACTTAAGTAAGCAAGTACTGTGACAAGGCAGAAGGAAAGTTAGCAGAATACTTTCTCAAAGATTAGTCATAGCAAACCGGATATGCCACTCTGTAGATCACGACCTCTCCTAGAATACTGAGAATATCAGGTTTTGGATGTGAGTAATAAAATATTAACCTAAGATCTAGAAGTATCTTTTCACAGAAGGCAACTTTCAACACAGCACACATCCTCCAGTTAATCTTGCCGCTGCTCGATGGTGCTTGATGGTACTGGCTGGTACATAAATAGCCTCAAAAACTCAACTTTATTCCCAACATCAAGACCTCCCACCTGCTCTCTATGAAGCCTCTCCTCTTCTCCATAACGCTTTTCATATTGTTTCCAGAAGGACATCTAAATAGAACACAATAGCAATCCAGATATTGGCGAGACACATTTATAGTTTGCCAGTCAACATTAAAATGTGAGACAGGAATATGTCCTCAGTGACAAGAGGCGGGATGGCATATGGAGACCTGCATTAGAAAGATACCCTAAAAGTAAAGGTCGGGGTTTAATAATGTAAAGCAAAAACAGAAATGTAGCAGTCTGGTATTTCAGGCATAGAGTGAAGACTTGGCTGGATGGGGTTGGTATTAGTTTTTTTTTTTTTTTTTTTAAAGGGACACTATAGTCATCAGAACAACTACAGCTTATTGAGTTTGTTCTGGTGAGTAGAATCATTCCCGTCAGGCTTTTTGCTGTAAACACTGTCTTTTCAGAGAAAATGCAGTGTTTACATTACAGCCTAGTGATAACTTCACTGGCCACTCCTCAGATGGCTGTTAGAGATCCTTCCTGGGTCATGGCTGCCTAAAATGCATCCAAACATTCAGTATCTCCACCCTCTGCATGCAGACACTGAACTTTCCTCATAGAGAATCATTGATTCAATTCATCTCTATGAGGAGATGCTGATTGGCCAGGGCTGTGTTTGAATTGTGCTGACTCTGCCCCGATCTGCCTCTTTCATAGTCTCAGCCAATCCTATGGGAAAGCATTGTGATTGAACCAGAAAAATACTTCTGATTATGTCAGCAGACAGCTTGCTATTCTGAGGCAGACAGGGGCAAAACCAGCAGCTTCAGGCTTGAATACAAGTAAGATTTTACTATATTGAGGGAGGCAAGAGAGGGCCAGGGGACTAGATGGTGGTTTTAACACTAGAGGGTCAGAAATATATGTTTGTGTTCCTGACTGTATAATGCTCCTTTAACCCCTTAAGGACACATGACGTGTGTGACACGTCATGATTCCCTTTTATTCCAGAAGTTTGGTCCTTAAGGGGTTAAAGGCAGTAAGCAATCTTGAAAGTGTAGTCCACCTGAGGTTTATCAGATTAACATAATATTGATCTAAAACTTACTCTGAGAATACTCAGTATTTACCACAGGCTAGAACTCTTTTAAAAGGATACCTTTCATGCCTTTTGAGTTGGCCTGCGAGAATGGCCTTGTTGACTTCTTTAGTAGCAAAGTTCATAGACAATCACAAAAGCAGCAAGCCACACAACACTTTAGGACGTCTTCTGGGTTAAGGCAATACCCATATCTGGCACCATTCTATACCGTGTCTTTCTGAAGTTAACATGGACTCTACTCTACTGGATACCGGATAGCTGAAGTGCTTCAATAGATCTATGAAATGGTAACAACATCTGTGGCGAAACCAACCTCGCCACTGGGCCCTGGAGAAGCCTGTTTGCTAGCCTCCTACCTACTGACTATGGCCCCTGGGTTATTTGGGGCATATTGTACTGTATATTGCTGCTACTGGCCCTTTTAACAGCATCTATGGACATATTGGGACTTTTGGGACTACTGTCCCTTTAAGACTGTGAAGCATATTCAAGTGTACTGCCTGTAATATTATATATGTATTTATAGATGTGTTAAGTTTAACCTGGGTGATTTGTATGCAGCATTCTGATTGTTCGGTAGAATCACTCCATTCAGTATATTGAGTGAAACTACCGAACAACCAGACCACCCAGGAATGAGTGTGCCTCCAATTACCGTTTGCAACAATGTTGCAAACGGGTAATTGGCAATCAGTGCAGTGTGTTCTGTGTCCTCTGGGTGGCCGCCATTCAGGAAACAAACACGTGGCGGCGGCCATCTTAAACTACCGAACAGCGGTGTTTTGCCGTCGAGTGTCTGGAACTAAAATCGGACACTTGACTAGGCAAACACCGCTGAGACCTCCATACTTCCAGAAATTCGTATGGAAACTACCGAATGACCCGCCGTTCGGTAGAAAGAGCCCCATAAACAAGGGAATTCATTCAAACCCTCTCCAGGCTCTATAACACAGGCAATTCGCCTGTTTTCATTCCCTTGTTTGTGACCGACCGCAGGGCCAAAATGCATGGAACTGTTTTCGGATACTTTACCCATGCGGTCGGTCAAATCTTTGGAACCCCATATCTCACGAACCATTCATCCGAATTACTTGAATTTTGGATATGTTATCCCCCTGAATAAGGGCTATCCAGCGATGCTGGATTTAAAGGTGTACCCCCGGGTTTTGGGGTACATCCAGAACTTGGCTGAAAAAGTGTACCGGATAATTGAGTTTAATGTTATCTGAGGGGAGGGGATGTGTGGGCTGAACCATGTATGTGATTGGTTATTTTATGCCTCCCCCTGGGTGTGGCCTGTATGTGGATTAGTGTAATAAAAGCCAGGCTGGATGAGACAGTCCAGAGTTCCTGTTTTAACCTCAAAGTGATGTGTCGTCTCATTATTGGGGGAAGGATTTATTGTATGCTGTTCCAGTTGACTGCTAGGGGTACAAGCCTATTCGTATGGTTCCTATTCAATGGTCTACAGCATTCATACGCTTGGGAGAATTTAAAGGTTTCTTGGATTCGGTGATTATGGTGTCTGGTGGAGTGCTTGGAGTCCTCTGGAAGCGCTAGGAGCATCTTTTAACGGAGGTACCAAGTCGGGGTGCCAGGTGATCCGTTACATTGGTGGCAAGCGGTGGGATGGCGTCCTAGTGCGAGGTAAAGCAGCTGGGAGACACAGTTCGTTTGGATTACAAATTGAGGGCAACGCTAGCAGTCGTGCAGCGCCCCTGGGAGCAGACAAGTATGGAAGGTTCTGGCTCTGGAGATGATTGGCTGGCCGAGGTGAGGCAGCGAGTGGCCGAGTATGGGGATGATATACCCATGGAGACACGCCGGGTGATCTGGAACCAGGTCATGGCTGAGCGAAACACAAGGCTGGACCGAGAATTCCGGTTGGCAAAAGAGAGGAAGTATGCTCAGCAGCAGGAGCGGTACAGCAGCCGAGTAGAGGCTGCATCCGAGGAGGTTAGCCGTCTTTCCCTGAGGCGGCGGGAGGAACCCGAAGTGGGGGTCCTCATAGACTGGTCCTGTGAGGAACCACAACAGGCAGGTAGAGATGGGACCAAGGTCTCTCCACCGGGCCCTTACTCACAAATGTTGCGGGGCCTCACGGATTGGTCCTGGGAAGACCCACAGATGGCAGGTGGAGATGGGACTGCGGTCTCTCTACCGGCCCTACAGGGATGCTGGGCAGTCGGCCCAGATCCCCAGCGGCAGTGTGCGTTACAGGGAGCTGAAAGTGCCGTTCTTGCTCCCCAGCGGCAGTCTACGGTGCAGGGAGAGGAGCCTGTTATCCCCTCTCCCCAGCGGTTGAAGGTGTGTAAGGGAGAGGAGTTTGTTACCCCCTCTCCACACCGACAACCTAACCCACCAAGGGGAGACAGTAAACCCCTCACCAGCGCAGATGGGACCGTGGTCTCTGCGCCCAAGTTACAGGGAGCTGAAGGGGTCGTCCTCCCTCCCCAGCGGCAGTGTGATTTGTTGGGAATTGGGAGCCCAGTCTCCATTCCCCAGCGGCAGTGTGAATTGCAGGGAATTGGGAGCCCAGTCTCCATTCCCCAGTGGCAGGCTGAGTTACAGGGGACAGAGGTAGTTGGTCCTACCCCCCAGCAGCAGAGTGATATGCCGGGAAGGCAGTGTGAAGTGCAGGGAGAGGAGAGCAGCGTCCTCCCTCCCCAGCGGCAGGCTGAGTTGCAGGGGGCAGAGGTAGTTGGTCCTACCCCCCAGCAGCAGCGTGATTTTTTTGGGAATAGAGAGCCCAGTCTCCGTTCCCCAGCAGCAGGACACTGAATTGGGAGGAGAGACAGTCGGTCTCCCTCCACAAAGACTGAAAGTAGGCATGGGAGAGGAGATTGTTACCTCCTCTCCCCAGCGGCAGATCATCAATGGGCAGAGTGTTCTAATGGGAGAGGAGCTGGTTACCACCTCTCCCCAGCGGCAGCTTAATGTACCAGGGGGAGACTGTAAGCCCCACACCTGTGCAGATGGGACCGTGGTCTCTGCACTTCCAGCACAGGGGGTAGGGACGGTCGGTCCTGCCCCCCCACAACAGGGCTGTTTAGCCAAAGGGGAGACAGTCTGTCTCCAGCAGCAGAGCTGTGTAACTAAAGGGGAGACAGTCGGTCTCCAGCAGCAGAGCGGTGTAACTCAAGGGGAGACAGTCGGTCTCCAGCAGCAGAGCTGCGCAGCTAAAGGGGAGACAGTCGGTCTCCAGCAACCAGGCTCCAACCAGACTACTCCTGTAGTAGTGCTGGCACCAGGGCAGAGTACCGCTGGTCTCTGCCCACTCAGCAACCCACCAAAACAGCCTACCAGTCCCCCACACAGCCGGGGTGAGGCACCTGGACCTGGACAAGTTTTTCCATTACTCAGGTGTAGTAACCATTCATTGTGGGTGGACTGTACTGCTGTTTCTGTTTTGTGGGTGGGCTGCTGGACTAACAAGGGCACTGACCGGCAAGAGGTCAGGTACCCTGTTAGTATGTTTGGAAAAGGGGAGAAATGTGGCGAAACCAACCTCGCCACTGGGCCCTGGAGAAGCCTGTTTGCTAGCCTCCTACCTACTGACTATGGCCCCTGGGTTATTTGGGGCATATTGTACTGTATATTGCTGCTACTGGCCCTTTTAACAGCATCTATGGACATATTGGGACTTTTGGGACTACTGTCCCTTTAAGACTGTGAAGCATATTCAAGTGTACTGCCTGTAATATTATATATGTATTTATAGATGTGTTAAGTTTATCCTGGGTGATTTGTATGCAGCATTCTGATTGTTCGGTAGAATCACTCCATTCAGTATATTGAGTGAAACTACCGAACAACCAGACCACCCAGGAATGAGTGTGCCTCCAATTACCGTTTGCAACAATGTTGCAAACGGGTAATTGGCAATCAGTGCAGTGTGTTCTGTGTCCTCTGGGTGGCCGCCATTCAGGAAACAAACACGTGGCGGCGGCCATCTTAAACTACCGAACAGCGGTGTTTTGCCGTCGAGTGTCTGGAACTAAAATCGGACACTTGACTAGGCAAACACCGCTGAGACCTCCATACTTCCAGAAATTCGTATGGAAACTACCGAATGACCCGCCGTTCGGTAGAAAGAGCCCCATAAACAAGGGAATTAATTCAAACCCTCTCCAGGCTCTATAACACAGGCAATTCGTCTGTTTTCATTTCCTTGTTTGTGACCGACCGCAGGGCCAAAATGCATGGAACTGTTTTCGGATACTTTACCCATGCGGTCGGTCAAATCTTTGGAACCCCATATCTCACGAACCATTCATCCGAATTACTTGAATTTTGGATATGTTATCCCCCTGAATAAGGGCTATCCAGCGATGCTGGATTTAAAGGTGTACCCCCGGGTTTTGGGGTACATCCAGAACTTGGCTGAAAAAGTGTACCGGATAATTGAGTTTAATGTTATCTGAGGGGAGGGGATGTGTGGGCTGAACCATGTATGTGATTGGTTATTTTATGCCTCCCCCTGGGTGTGGCCTGTATGTGGATTAGTGTAATAAAAGCCAGGCTGGATGAGCCAGTCCTGAGTTCCTGTTTTAACCTCAAAGTGATGTGTCGTCTCATTATTGGGGGAAGGATTTATTGTAGGCTGTTCCAGTTGACTGCTAGGAGTACAAGCCTATTCGTATGGTTCCTATTCAATGGTCTACAGCATTCATACGCTTGGGAGAATTTAAAGGTTTCTTGGATTCGGTGATTATGGTGTCTGGTGGAGTGCTTGGAGTCCTCTGGAAGCGCTAGGAGCATCTTTTAACGGAGGTACTCAGTCGGGGTGCCAGGTGATCCGTTACAACATCTGTCTTCTCCTAGTTGATGAAGTGACAGCAAACAATTCAATACGTTTCCAGTCGATTTATCTACAGAAGTCACCATTAATGTTTAGGGGAATTTCTGTAGATAAATCGTTCTAAAAGTTCTAACAGTATTGGAAATTGTATTAAATGAAGGTCATTGTTTGCTTAATATTAAAATGGTTGAGATCCGAAAACCTAGATACTTTATATTTTCTGTTGTGATTAAATTTCCCATTTTGTAAACCTTATTGGCATATTTTCTTATTTTTTGCTTGTAAATTGTAAATGCCTTATACCCAACAATTCATCTAGTTTGCTTAACTCATTACTCATTCAGCTAGCACCTTCAGGAATATTTAATCTGTTGCAAACCTTTGACCCATCCTCGTACAAACATTCCGCAATTTTCAAAGTATCTACAATTTTTTACACGAATTGTCTTTGTAACCTTTTAGCTGGTTCATTTGTTGTCCAACTTAGCCTATTATTCTTTAAATTACTTTTATTTGCGGTTTCTGTTAAGAAAGTTTAAAATAGCAACGAGTTTGGTTGCTAAGGTAGAATTGCATTCTGTCTAAGACCTGCTCTTCCCTACATCAGCTTATCTAAAACATTAAACAGAGCTACACAATCAGAAAGGAAAGTTTAAGGAAAATCAAAGTGTTTTTAGTTAGTCATTTAGCACCTATTTTTATACATTTTCTAAAACAATTTTGGTATAAATATTTTGTCTTCAGCAGTTTAGAAATGGTGCTTTGTACATAGAAATGTCAGAGCGGCATGCCGTAACCTCACTTTACTCCGTTAGCCTCTGTTTAGGTAGATGTGACAGTAAATGCACTCGGTTGAGATTTGATGATCTGTTGGTTTGAAGTATTCTTGAGTCAGAGTTTCAGCTGAAACAACTCGGTATGAAACAACTCGGTATGAACTGATAGGAATTTAATTCACTCTGGTCTTTTTGATCGATTTCATTAAGACACAGATGGAGATTTGTCAAATTGTTCTGATACACGAAAATGGATCAGTCACCAAGGAAACCAGTGGAACCAGGAGACACATTCTATTGATGACTTTTCACCATTTACATTTTTCTTGAACTTTCTTTGCTGCTGTTCAGAACAATGGTCTAATTTTGGGGCAACAGGATCCTTGCTCTTTGGTCCTGTGTTCTGCAAGTAATATAGGCAACTGCTCTAAACTTTTTGTCATCCTCTCCCTATTGTCTGACCCCTTAACTTATTTATATCCCTAAAAACTAATGAACCCCATAAGCTATTTTTTCACTGCTTACCATAATTACTAACCTAACTACTCACCTTAATCTCCGGCCATTACCCATCAGCTTAAACACTAATCCCTTAACCCATTAATTCACCACTTACCCTACTTACTAACCCAATTACTCACCTCCATCTTCAATTATAACCCAATAACCTATACCCTAACCCTCTATTCCATGCCCCCAACCATTCACCCATAATTAGAACTCTTTACCCTATTTATCAACTATTAATTTTGCTCACTAATTCTAAATATCAAGTACTACTAACTGGTATCTTCAGATATCCTTATCCGAAGAAACCCCCAGATTGGATTCAATGATATGCCACCTTCCCTGACTTTATTCTTGGTTACTTATGACTTAGTCCACACTGCCTGCCCTGACCTCAAACTATCTCTGCTCTACTGAATTTTGTTGTTGCCATTTTAGCTGGTACAAACTAGCTTGCTTATAGTAACCAGTAACAGGGATTTAAACCGCATTCATTACTAGTACACTCATGGTACCAGATGGTTCGTACACGTGGCATCTTAGTTCTTGGCATTAAAATTCAGTCCTGGCAATGTGACAACAAAACCTTCCTAAATTGGATTTGTAAAAACTCCCTGAAAGTGTGTTTTCTTGCTTTCCAATGTCGCTTGTCTCTCTCTCTTTTTCTTTTTTTATTGGCATCCAGTTACTTTAACAGGGTTTGGATTTTGGACTCTGAGTTCTGTTTTTGTGAGATATTCTAAGCTCGCACCCAGCACACAATGTGTTTGTTGTTTCATTATTGCCTTTCATGTTTCTTCGATTACCCATAGCTTTCCCGCATCACGCCTGTTAAAGCTAAGTATAGAGGACTAAACTGCAGCTTTAGATTTAAAGCAGGATAATTGATTACACTTTAACTTGCCACTAACAATCCATCCCTTGAGATGCTTCACATGGTGACTCAGTTTGCTGTTATATTATTCTGGACGAATAAAAGTCACTTAGCCCCGTGCCAGGTAGAAATATGGTTTAGGGTTTTCCATTAATCTAATATTGCGCATCATTTTGCCTTGGTGGTCCATTTATGGCACAACAATGATTATTGGTAAATGCAATTCTGGGTCAACATTCTAAAAGTGGTGCAGTCACCATGGTAAACAATGCAATATCTCTGCTGGTTGCTATACTTGTCCTCCAGAATGGCCCACGCAGTTCTTGTTGTGAAACCACATATTTTTTTTAGTTTTATTAATAAAACTCTGTTTGTGGCGGCAGATAAACACCCGTTGGCTGTACTATCCGGGCCATTGTGATATCTCTGAGTGATGTTAATAAATATACACATCCCAGCCTTTACTGCTCCCACTGGAAGGCTATACCCTTTCTATATCACTGTTACTGCTTCCACTGGAAGGCTATTCCAGGTATCTACTACCCTTTCTATATCACTGTTACTGCTCCCACTGGAAGGCTATTCCAGGAATCTACTACCATTTCTATATCACTGTTACTGATTCCACTGGAAGGCTATTCCAGGTATCTACTACCCTTTCTATATCACTGTTACTGCTCCCACTGGAAGGCTATTCCAGGAATCTACTACCATTTCTATATCACTGTTACTGCTTCCACTGGAAGGCTATTCCAGGTATCTACTACCCTTTCTATATCACTGTTACTGCTCCCACTGGAAGGCTATTCCATGTATCTACTACCCTCTCTATATCACTGTTACTGCTTCCACTGGAAGGCTATTCCAGCTATCTACTACCCTTTCTATATCGCTGTTACTGCTCCCACTGGAAGGCTATTCCAGGTATCTACTACCCTCTCTATATCACTGTTACTGCTCCCACTGGAGGGCTATTCCAGGTATCTACTACCCTTTCTATATCACTGTTACTGCTCCCACTGGAAAGCTATTCCAGCTATCTACTACCCTTTCTATATCACTGTTACTGCTCCCACTGGAAGGCTATTCAAGGCATCTACTACTTTTTTTGTAAACAACATTTCCCAACACTTCATGGTATAAAGGGATAGTTGTATGTTCCTGGATATCCATATTGTAGCAGAGTTCCAATACCCTGACTGGGTATCTCCGGTGATTCCGCCTCGTTGCTAGAAGAAGCGCTGTTTAGTAATTATAACTTTCCCCCCAGTAACTAGACGACACATAGTACTGTGAGTACAACCGATTTTAAGCCCAAAAGAGCTCCAGCGCGAATAGAGATTTGCTGGGCAAACATTGGGAGCTCCTGTGGCCAAACGGATGGGGGCCCCCCTGGCTCTCTGGGAGCGATTGCTCAATTTAGTCCGTAGTACTTTCCCTCCAAATAGGGACATGTGGCTGCATGTTGCGAGAATGGAAATGGGGCTGCATGGTGTGAGAATGGAAATGGGGCTGCATGGTGTGAGAGGGGACATGTGGCTGCATGGTGTAAGAGGGGACATGGGACTGAATGGTGTGAGAGGGGACATGTGGCTGCAGGGTGTGAGAGGGGACATGGGACTGAATGGTGTGAGAGGGGACATGGGACTGAATGGTGTGAGAGGGGACATGTGGCTGCATGTTGCGAGAATGGAAATGGGGCTGCATGGTGTGAGAATGGAAATGGGGCTGCATGGTGTGAGAGGGGACAAGGGACTGCAGGGTGTTAGAAGGGGACATGAGGCTGCAGGGTTTGAGAGCGGCCAGGGGCTGCAGGATGAGAGGGGGCATGGGACTGAATGGTGTGAGAGGGGGCATGGGACTGAATGGTGTGAGAGGGGACATGGGACTGAATGGTGTGAGAGGGGACATGGGGCTGCAGGGTGTGGGAAGGGGACATTGGGCTGCAGGGTGTGAGGGGACATTGGGCTACATGGTGTGAGAGGGGACATTGGGCTGCAGGGTGTGGGAAGGGGACATGGGGCTGCAGGGTGTGGGAAGGGGACATTGGGCTGCAGGGTGTGAGAGGGGACATGGGGCTGCAGGGTGTGAGGGGACATTGGGCTGCATGGTGTGAGAGGGGACATGGGACTGAATGGTGTGAGAGGGGACATGGGGCTGCAGGGTGTGAGCGGGGACATGGGGCTGCAGGGTGTGGGAAGGGGACATGGGGCTGCAGTGTGTGAGGGGACATTGGGCTGCATGGTGTGAGAGGGGACATGGGACTGAATGGTGTGAGAGGGGACATGGGGCTGCAGGGTGTGAGCGGGGACATGGGGCTGCAGGGTGTGGGAAGGGGACATGGGGCTGCAGTGTGTGAGGGGACATTGGGCTGCATGGTGTGAGAGGGGACATGGGACTGAATGGTGTGAGAGGGGACATGGGGCTGCAGGGTGTGAGCGGGGACATGGGGCTGCAGGGTGTGGGAAGGGGACATTGGGCTACATGGTGTCAGAGGGGACATGGCGCTTCAGGGTGTGAGAGGGGACATGAGGCTGCATGATGGAAGGGGACATTGGGCTACATGGTGTGAGAGGGGACATGGCGCTTCAGGGTGTGAGAGGGGACATGGCGCTTCAGGGTGTGAGAGGGGACATGGCGCTTCAGGGTGTGAGAGGGGACATGGCGCTTCAGGGTGTGAGAGGGGACATGAGGCTGCAGGGTGTGAGAGCGGCCAGGGGCTGCAGGATGAGAGGGGGCATGGGACTGAATGGTGTGAGAGGGGACATGGGGCTGCAGGGTGTGAGAGGGGACATGGGGCTGCATGGTGTGAGAGGGGACATGAGGCTGCATGGTGTGAGAGGGGACATGGGGCTGCAGGGTGTTAGAAGGGGACATGGCGCTGGAGGGTGTGAGAGTGGGCATGAGGCTGCATGGTGTGAGAGGGGACATGGGGCTGCAGGGTGTTAGAAGGGGACATGGCGCTGCAGGGTGTGAGAGGGGACATGGGGCTGCAGGGTGTGAGAGGGGACATGGGGCTGCAGGGTGTGAGAGGGGACATGGGGCTGCAGGGTGTGAGAGGGGACATGGGGCTGCAGGGTGTGAGAGGGGACATGGGGCTGAATGGTGTAAGAGGGGACATTGGGCTGCAGGGTGTGAGCGGGGACATGGGGCTACAGAGTGTGAGAATTGACATGGGGCTACAAAGTGTGAGAAGGGGACATGTGGCTGCAGGGTGTGAGAATGTAAATGGGGCTGCAGGGTGTGAGAATGTAAATGGGGCTGCAGGGTGTGAGAAGGGGACATGGGGCTGCATGGTGTGAGAGGGCTGCAGGGTGTGGGAAGGGGACATTGGGCTGCAGGGTGTGGGAAGGGGGAATGGGGCTACATGGCGTTAGAGGGGACATGGGGCTGCAGGGTGTTAGAAGGGGACATGGCGCTGCAGGGTGTGAGAGGGGACATGAGGCTGCATGGTGTGAGAGGGGACATGAGGCTGCATGGTGTGAGAGGGGACATGGCGCTGCAGGGTGTGAGAGGGGACATGAGGCTGCATGGTGTGAGAGGGGACATGAGGCTGCATGGTGTGAGAGGGGACATGGCGCTGCAGGGTGTGAGACATTGGCGGATCCAGGGGGGGGGGCAACGGGGCAATTGCCCCCCCCGAGATTCTCCCCTGCCGGCTAATGCAGGGCTGACATTGCCCAAGTGCCAGCCCTGCATTGTGCCTGCGGACCGGGAGGGAGATCAGTGATCAGTGATCTCCCTCCCCGGTCCGCAGGCACATTACTGACAGCCGACCGGCAGGGGAGGGAGAGAGGACCCGGGAGCTGTTACCTGCAGCTCCTCCGGGTCCTCCTCTCGCGAGATTTGGAGCGTTGCCGCGGTTACCACGGCAACGCTCCAAATCTCGCGAGAGTGAACTCTAGCCCTGGAGCGCGGGCTAGAGTTCACTGGAACCACTGGACCACCAGGGATTCCCCACTGGGACCACCAGGGATCCAGAAATGTCCCCCCTCCTCCTCAATAAAGGTAAGAAGGGAGGGGGGACATAATATATTTTATTAAATACATTTTTTTTATTTTTTATTAAAAAGCCTCCCTTCCCTCCTCCCCTCCCCCATACACACTGCCCAACATACACTGCCCCCATACACACACTGACCCCATACACACTGCCCAACACACACTGACCCCATACACACACTACACACACTGACCCCATGCACACACTGACCCCATGCACACACTGACCCCATGCACACACTGACCCCATGCACACACTACACACACTGACCCCATACACACACTGACCCCATACACACACTACACACACTGACCCCATACACACACTACACACACTGACCCCATACACACACTGACCCCATACACACACTACACACACTGACCCCATACACACACTACACACACTGACCCCATACACACACTGACCCCATACACACACTACACACACTGACCCCATACACACACTACACACACTGTCCCCATACACACACTGTCCCCATACACACACTGTCCCCATACACACACTGTCCCCATATACACACTGTCCCCATACACACTACACACACTGACCCCATACACACACTGACCCCATACACACACTACACACATTGACCCCATACACACACTGACCCCATACACACACTGACCCCATACACACACTGACCCCATACACACACTACACACACTGACCCCACACACACTGCCCCCATACACACACACACTGCCCCCATACACACAAACACTGCCCCCATACACACAAACACTGCCCTACAAACACTGCCCCATACACACACTGACCCCATACACACACTGACCCACAAACACTGCCCCACATACAAACACTACACACACTGACCCCATACACACACTGTCCCCACAAACACTGCCTCCATACACACACTGTCCCCACAAACACTGCCTCCATACACACACTGCCCCACAAACACTGTCCCCATACACACTGCCCCACAAACACTGCCCCATACACATACTGCCCCGCACACACTGCACACCTATACACACACAGTGCCCTACACACCCTGCTGCCCCCCCATACACACATTGCCCCAAACACACACACACGACCCCCCCATACACACACTGCCCCCCCATACACACACTGCCCCACACAGACATACAGTGCCCCTAACACACACACTGCCACCCTTACGCACTCACATTCACTTCACCGCTCACACACACACTGCACCTTTCACACACACTTCACCCCTAACACACACCACTTCTCCTATGCCCTATATCCCAGCAGACCCCAGGTAAGTTGTCAAACTGTTCTTAAATGGTATGACTACTTACTCCGGGGTGGGATCCTGGCACTACTGGCACCATAACTACTACACTGAGCTGTAGTGGTTATTGTGCTAGGATTATTTTTTTTAAATAATCTACAAGTGCCCCTCCCGAGATCAGGCTCTGGATCCGCCACTGGTGTGAGAGGGGACATGGGGCTGCAGGGTGTTAGAAGGGGACATGAGGCTGCATGGTGTGAGAGGGGACATGGCGCTGCAGGGTGTGAGAGGGGACATGGGGCTGCAGGGTGTGAGAGGGGACATGGGGCTGCAGGGTGTGAGAGGGGACATGGGGCTGCAGGGTGTGAGAGGGGACATGGGGCTGCAGGGTGTGAGAGGGGACCAGGGGCTGCAGGATGAGAGGGGAACAAGCGGCTGCAGGGTGTGAAAGGGGGACAGGGGCTGCAGGGTGTGAGAGGGGACATAAGGGTTCTGGGTGAGAAGGGATCAGGGGCTGCAGGGTGTAAAGGAGGGAGGGGCAGGGATTGCTGGGTGAGGAAGAGGGACATGGGGCAAAAAAAAAAATGTTCATACTCTCCCATCCCTCTTTCTTACCTTGATCCTTGGCAGGGGAGGATGCAGAGGAGGAATTATTTTCCCTGGTGGTCCAGTGGAAGAAGCATCTGGTCTACACCCTCTCCTGCAGACTGGTGAGAGAGACCTTTGATCTCCCCACGGCACAGAGCTCCCTCTATGGGCTGGAGGTAAGGCAGCACCATCCCTAAAGGGGCCAGTCGGGGAGATCCTTTGATCTCCCCTGTTAGCCTTGGCCCATGGCCATCGCGGCCCACTGGGCATTTACCCGGTTTTCCCGATGGCCAGTCCGGGCCTGGCCAAGGCGACTGGGAACCGCAAGGTGAAGTGGACGAGTTATAGTCCCATTAGGGTTTGCGGCCAAGAGCTGCTGGAGACATATCGGTTGTTTAGGGAAAAGACTGCCAGGGGGAGAGAGCTTTCAGTGATAACGTATGGGAGAAGGGAAGGCACTGAACCAGGGGGCAGTAATAGCTGCTTTGGGGAAAAGGTATGGGGAACAGAGGACAGGGTCTGCCATATATATATTGCATGTAATTTGCATGTATGTTTTTGAGTTATATACAAATAGAATTTTAAGTGGAAATTAAGGTGGAATTGGGTGTTTTCAGAATACCTTATTGTATAGAATTTATACAATTTTTGAAAGTTCCATTCATTTCTTTGATATTCTTATAAACACAGACAATCTAACCTTATAGAATTATTTTTCTTGGTGCATGTAATTGGTGTGGGTACAGGGCTGTTTCATGCACAGCTCGTCCCATCAGTTCCATTAGCCATCACGGTGGATTAAGAAATAATCTACAGGATCACCTATCCTTTCATCCATACACATCCAGAGTTTCTCACTAAAGCAGGAAAAGCAGCTTAGAACATTCCCAATCTGGCTATAATGGTTTAAAAAATGTAATTCCTTGGCAAATCCCTAACAATTCCTGGGTTTGTGGAAAACATCAATTTGCTGGTGAATTTGCTAATGCACTGAATACCTACCTGAAGGTGACCTTATCATCCACACGATTCATACTGACAATTCCCTTTAACCCTGTAAGAATCAATGATAGCTTCTGTTGCCATAACAATTTGATCTTTAAAGATTCCATTCCAAACCGGAACGTCCCGTTTCTGTAATGAGAGCAGCGCTATACAGGGCTGCAGATGATGAACAAGCAGAAAGTTACCAGCCAGCAGAAAATCATTAGGGACCCGAATGCGATGGCAGAAAAAATATAATTGGTCCTTAAGGGGTTAAGTTTCCGTCCTTATATCTGAGCGACAAAAAAAAATTGTTACTAAAAAAATCTTTGAATTAATACAATGTGTTTAGGGAGTGAATGCCTTTTGGGGTTACTGACATTGCAAAGAGAGAGGGGATTGGGAAGAATATGTGCAATATATGTATAACGCCATGGGGCTCCAAAACAGGAAAGGTAGCTACAAAATGTCAGAATAAAAAAAAGGTAATAATGAAGAAAACAGAAAAAAAACAGCATATTAAATTGCATAAAAAGCAGAATATGCTGATATATCAAAATCCATGTTACCAGCTCAGCGCTGGGCTCGATGCCTTATGTATAACATTACACTCAATAGCACTTCCACTTCCAATTACCTCCTCCCTGCAGACTGAGCTAACGAGCCGGGCTCCACGCACAGACTGTTTCCATGTGTTTGAATTTGTGTTTAAATGTTGAATGTTGTGCTTCCCCTGGTACTCTGGGTATATAATAAATCTGAGTGCCAAACAGGATGGCAGAGTAGCTGGATCAGCTCTACAAGGGGTCAAGGTGGGTCCTGCCACCAAGTGGCACATGGGCTGAGGGTTAAAATGGCACCTCTCTTCTCCCCAGCTAGATCACTTCAAAATGGATAGATGTCTGTCTGTCTGTCTGTCTGTCTGTCTGTCTGTCTGTCTGTCTGTCTGTCTGTCTGTCTGTCTGTCTATTTATTTAGGAAGGCTCAGCCCACCAGGCCTATAAATACACAGACTTCCCCTTCTTCTGGGCCGAGATCGCCTGGTTCAGTACAGAACTATGGTGAGTTTCACTACTAATGTGAATTCAGCCTATTTCAATCAAACATAGCATCACAGTGATACCTCGATTCGGTTCATGTATTCTGCTTACTGTATTCTGCCCTCATTCAGATATGGCGCGTTTCACTACTAACGTGAATTCAGACAATTTCAATCGTACATAGCATCACAGAGATACCTCATAGTTACATAGTTACATAGCTGAAAAGAGACTTGCGTCCATCAAGTTCAGCCTTCCTCACATATGTTTTTTGCTGTTGATCCATAAGAAGGCAAAAAACCCAGTTTGAAGTGCTTCCAATTTTGCAACAAGCTAGGAAAAAAATTCCTTCTTGACCCCAGAATGGCAGACAGATTTATCCTTGGATCAAGCAGTCATTATCTTGGATCAAGATTATATCCTTGAATATTCTGTTTTTGCAAGAATGCATCTAGTAGCTGTTTGAACATCTGTATGGACTCTGATAAAACCACTTCTTCAGGCAGAAAATTCCACATCCTGATTGTTCTTACAGTAAAAAAACCTTTCCTTTGCCTTAGACGAAATCTTCTTTCTTCTAGTCTAAACGCATGACCTCGTGTCCTATGTAAAGTCCGGTTTGTGAATAGATTTCCACACAATGGTTTGTACAGGGCCGGACTGGGAACTAAAAGCAGCCCTGGAAAAAAAATTCTATACCAGCCCAATAATGCGTCGCGCCAGCATAGTGTGCTGATATAGAGGGTGAAAAAATAACTTAAAATTTAAAACTATTACTCCAGCGAAAGAACGCATATAGGGCTTCAAAATAAACAAAAGAGCGCCTTTATTTTAAGCAGACATTCATTTGCATGTAATCAATGTTTCTGTACAACTAATTTGGCCTATTAAGGACATTTTAGTACTGGGATTGAAATGGTGAATGTATGCAGTTGCACAACTGAAAAGAAAAATTAAGTTATCTTGCTCATTTTGAAGTCCTATGGGTATGCTCTTCACTTTGAATATGTTATTGTGCATGAGTATGCAACTAGCAACAAGACTGGGCCAATACGTGCTCATTACAAATATGTATATATTAATGACATTTATGTGTGTATTATGCATATATAAATGTATATTAATATATTATAGGCATAATTATATATGTTGCTAATACACACATCACTATACATGCATATATATATGTGTGTGTATTACTGTCAGGATCACATCAATTACGTCTATTACGTTTACCTCATTTAGTGTATCGTCTCCAATTGTCTCCTTTTTGTCTCTTACAGTGACCCTTGTGTTTCTTTTACTTCATCCCAGTCCCTGTGTGTTTCTTTTTACCCTTCTCGTCTCTTTCCCCCAGCCCCTTTGTCTCTTTCTCTCTTTCCAAATCTCATCTGTGTGTCTCTTTCTAACTCCAGACTCTGTGTGCCTCTTTCTCTTCTCCCAGCCACTCTGTGTCTCTTTTTCCCCCAGCCCAGTGTTTACTCCCACAAATCTTGTGTTACTTTGTTCCCCTTCCCTTCTGTATGTCTTTGTTCCCCCAACAAACCTTCTGTGTCTCTTTCTCCCCTCTTCTCCATGTGTCTGTCTTCCCCCTCTCCTCCCTGTGTCTCTCTTCCCCCTCTCCTCCCTGTGTCTCTCTTCCCCATCTCCACCCGTTTCTCTCTCTCTTACCCCTCTGTCTCTTTGTCCCCCTTCCCCTGTCTCTCCATTACCCCTCTTTGTCCCCCTTCCCCTGTCTCTCCATTACCCCTCTTTGTCCCCCTTCCCCTGTCTCTCCATTACCCCTCTCTTTGTCCCCCTTCCCCTGTCTCTCCATTACCCCTCTTTGTCCCCCTTCCCCTGTCTCTCCATTACCCCTCTTTGTCCCCCTTCCCCTGTCTCTCCATTACCCCTCTTTGTCCCCCTTCCCCTGTCTCTCCATTACCCCTCTCTTTGTCCCCCTTCCCCTGTGTCTCTCCATTACCCCTCTCTTTGTCCCCCTTCCCCTGTCTCTCCATTACCCCTCTTTGTCCCCCTTCCCCTGTCTCTCCATTACCCCTCTTTGTCCCCCTTCCCCTGTCTCTCCATTACCCCTCTCTTTGTCCCCCCTTTCCCTGAGTTTTTACTTCCCCTCTGTTTGTGTCCCTGCTGTCTGTCCCTTGTCACAGGAGGACTGAGGGAGGGGGCGGAGCTAACTACCAAGCTCCCTCGCGGTTCCCATAATTCCCAGCACAGCCACATCATAGAGTAATCCCTACTCTATGATGTGTAGATGCTAGGAATTATGGGAACCGCGAGGGAGTATGGGAGTTAGCCCCGCCCCCTCCCTCAGTCCTCCTGTGCTGACAATTGTACTGCTATACCCAGCCTCTCCTTGGTTCTCTAAACGTGTTTGACACAAGGTCGCTCCTTCATTTTCTGACTACTTAGCCTGCTCCTCGTTACCTACAGACACATACTCGGGCTCAAGCAGTTCATGGAACTTAGCTTCCTATTTCAAACTGAACAGGAAAACCATGTTCATTCCCCAACTGTTAGACAAACCCCTGTTCACTGTACTGATGCAGCTGTTATAAGAATAAATGGTTCCTTGACATTTGGCCCACGGTGATGTGGAGCCCACCCTCTTTTAGTTAGACTTTCAGATACACCCCATTGTTGCCACCGCATACGCCTGTGGGTCTTTATGGAGAGGGATATCTGTCTAATGCTACTCAGACAACACATCAGCATGTGAAATTATAAATAAAGGATGGTCATCCTCACTAACAATAATAAGATTAATTATGAAGTTGACTTGGCTAGCAGCAACCACAGCAGTCATACCTTGCCCCTATAAACATACCAGGCCGTCACAACATAGTAGCCAAAACCTTCTCTCAATCAAAATTCAAAGCACACCCCACCGCTGCAAAACGACCTTCCAAAACTTCAGGGCCTCATACTGCATTAGCTCATCTCATGACCACAGTAGATTGCAGGCTCATGCAGCACTCTCTACCAATATCAACTGTTCACATACTAGAGCTCTGACTATTTTCAATAAATTAATTGCAGAATTTCTTGTCGCTAACCTGTACTCAATTGAAACCATGGTGGTGTTCACATCCTTTTGCCACCTCAACCTTAAATTAGCTATCAGAGCACCCTTAAACTACTGGGATACAACTTTCAACATTTTCAGATCATTCTTTTAGAATAGGCGATGCTTCGGCAGTCCCTAGTGGAATATCATAAAACACATCATCGATGGCTGGGATGGGGGAGATCATCTGCCTACAATAGATGCATCCCTTAACAGGAGAGGGATTTGAGTCAGGCATTTAAAGTATTGGTCACGTAATCTCAACACATGTTAAAGTTTTAAACTGGAAAACTTCCTTTCTTTCTTATTTTCCTACAAAAAACATTGCTGCCCTACATTTTCCCCAAACCGCACTGTCCCCCTCTCGTGACCACCCACCCTCTTCCTTTGTAGCCTCCAAAGTTTCTATCCTTTCCTGAAAACAATTACTTATCTTTCTTTTCTCCCAGACAACCCCACCTCCGTCTCCCTCATTGAAGTCCACCATTCTTTTATTTGTCTCTTTCTCCTATTATAAAACCTGCATTGTAACACCAGCCTCTGTTTTGGTGTTTTCCACACAACAATACAGAGAAAATATCCATTTGTTGATCCCCTGGTTTAGTCAAAGAATATTGCACATTCAGGAAGAGAGAGAGGTACAGGGGGCTTTTCACCAGCAGTTTAGCAGTGACAGGTGACGGAGTCTTGGCATTTAGATTGCGTGCCTCCCGCAGTGACAACAAACACTGTATGATTCTATAATACCTTCCATCGTCTCTTATCAAAGACACGTTGCAGGGAGGGGAATGGTTTGATCCCTTCGCAAGCTTTGAAACTGACTTTTGAGAAGCCTGTCACTATTAAAGGCCAGCTGTGTCACATTTAGTCTCAGACTTATTTAGTGACCGAGGGAAAACAAGTTTATTTTACACATATTTGTAAAACACTGCATGAATTTACTTAAAAGTAAATAAATAAATACATAAAACAAAGAGGTTCCAAGACATCACCTTCTGCAGTCTTTTTTAAGGGGGAAGCGCCTGACACCCCTGACCGGGTACCTCCGTCAATCTCTGCTTCCTAGTACTGACGAGTACCATAAGCACTGTGCTGGGGCACCATAACCACTGCAAACCCCACGAACTGTTGCAGCTTGGTTGGGGTCTCGCCGTCTCCTACCCTCCCTGGACCTACGACAAGGCTCCAGGTTCCAGTGGGTGAACCTCTCTCGCTCCAGAGAGTATTGCAGGAACAGCTCTTACAAGAGCTTAGTGGTGATACTCAGGGGAGTATAGTGATTATAGCAATCCCCAGAGTGTAGTTCTCCAATACCCCAAACATGAGCCGAAACCTCATGAAGGTACAAGATGATCTGAGAGTTTAATGGTACAGGTTGGATTTTTTACAACTTTTCAGGCCAGAGGAACACCCACTGGTCCTGATGGGGCACAGGACACAAATTTCCAAACCTAACAATGTAAGGCACTCCCACACAAGGCAAACAATCCCTCCCCTCTGCTTGGGAGATAATTGAGTTAATTAATGTATCAACTCAATTATCTCCCGGCAGAAAAAAACACACATTTCTACAAAACCCCAAAAGTACCCCAAAACACAACATGTCCCCATAAACATCTTACATCACCTGATAGCCCTGATCTGGGCTGCACTCTGCACCCTCCTGGGTAGAGGGTGACTTAAACATAAATTGCCTTTAGCCCGGAAGCTGTGTGTTACTATTACATAGTTACATAGTTACATAGTTACATAGTTACATAGCTGAAAAGAGACTTGCGTCCATCAAGTTCAGCCTTCCTCACATTTGTTTTTTGCTGTTGATCCAAAAGAAGGCAAAAAAAAAACAGTTTGAAGCACAATTTTGCAACAAGCTAGGAAAAAAATTCCTTCTTGACCCAGAATGGCAGTCAGATTTATCCTTGGATCAAGCAGTCATTACCCTACATTGAAAGAGTATATCCTTGAACATATCCAAAAATCACCCAGATCAGTTCAGGGTATCAGGAAATTCCTGGAAGTCTTATTTTTGACCCATCGTGCACATGGTCCCATGCCCAAAACAGTTCCAGAGAATTAGTGCTAACGGTCGGTCTCTCTGTCTGGAGTATAAAAGTACAAAACTCACATGAACAGTGCCTTTGAAAGTGCATTCAGGTATATTGCAGGGGCCATAGTCCTGAGGCAATAGGCTGGCCATCAGGCCCCTCCAAGAACCCTAGACGAGGTTCAGTTTGTCACAGGGCCATAATCACAGGGCAGGAGGCTGGCAAACAGGCCCCTCCAAAAGCCAGTGACGAGGTTACTTTCGTCACAACCCCTATTCTTGTAACAAATTACCCCAGAAGGGTGGTTTTTTGGTTACCTCCATTTATACACAATGACTCCATTAAGACTAACAAAGGATCAAGATTGCTAAAATAACAAATTCTAACTCCTAAAAAAGGGTTAAAGGAATTTTTCAAGTGCCATAACTACTAAAGCCAACTGGAGTGCAAGGCAACACCCAATGGTAAGCGGTCAACATGTTTTAGAACACTTTGATAACTTACCTGGGGCTCGCTCAACATCTGCAACATCGGATTTACTCCAGCAGTAGAAGCCAGTCACTGCGTAGATCAGAGCACAACCTCAATAATTGTCCGGGGCATCAGAGAGCATTATCCTGTATTGGCTCGCGGTGCTCTATAGCACAACCTGGCTTCTCCTTCCAGAGAATATCGGATGTAGCAGATGTGGTTAAGGCACACAGAAGGACCAAGCTAAGTTGTCAATGCGTGTTAAAGTGGTTTGACATATTTCTAAGTAATGGTACCCTGCAATTACAGAGGGCTGAAGTGGTTATGGTGTTTGGCGTGTTCCTTTAAATACTCTTGGTAATGAAAGATATGTTCAGTGGCTTATTCTCTACACAGCTGGCTGTTGTGTCTGAATGAATGACTCACTATATTTTACCCAAAGCAGTCAGTTTAGAAAACCCATTGAGTCTCATTGAGACAGAGATTCTTGTTCTAACTCGGGGGTAAGTGTTTACAAGGCGTTTGTTCACCTGCCACAACCAGCTGATTACAGGGTTAAAAACTGATCTGATTTGACTAAAAATAAAAAAGAAATGTGTTTATTAATGTACTGCAAAATAATTATAATTGTTTTTTACATAATTGCTCACTTCTCACTTGATCTATGAATAAAATTAGAATTCAGTGAGTGTCCCCTAGCCATCCATCTTTTTGTATTTGCACCACTGACTAAACACTGAATCACAAAACAAACGAGACAGCTTGTTCATTCCTTCTTTGGTTTTTATTTTTTAGCCTCAGACAAAGGCGCGTTTAGCAGCGCCGAAACACGTGTTAGGTAGCAGTAGGGAGGACAAGTCATGTTTGGACACCGATCAGTTTAGTTTCTCATTCAATCAGCTAGCCAGTTCAGTATCATTAGAACTTTGTACAGTTTAGTAAGGGGACGGGGGAATTGTGGGTGACGGGGATTTCTTTAACCTTTTGTCAGATCGTGCAATTCGTATTGCTAGTCAGCCTCTTCACAGAGTTGTCAACTAGACCTTCAATATATATACTTTTTCTCCCTCTCGTTGTTGTCCGTCCCCTGGTGACAGTATTGCAACAGATACTGTGCAAACTGCCACTATGTATCCTTGTATATATTTAAACTAGCTGCTGAATACGTGAAGCCTTTCTATCGCTACTCTCTGTTACAATTGTTTCCTAAGTGTGCACAATTCTTGCCACAAGCAAGCACTCTTTATATATAGGGACTGTGTTTAGCGATCACAGAAGCGGCTCACAATTATATTTTCTATTTTGGCAATTCCAGCTGGGATTGCTCATAAGAGACAAAATATTCCATGTAGCGGATCACAGGTAACCCGGTCACTTACCTCCACTTATTCCTTCCTTTAGCCACTCTAGCATTATTAAACTAAGCAGACCTCCATTCCCCCCAGTAACTGGACGACACACAGCTCTAGGAGTACAACTCAACTTTATTGTACCACACACGGCTTTTATGCATTACCCCTTGCAAGGGGTCTTCTACACAAACAAACAAGGGTTTCTATCCCAGGATCTTCTGTACCTAGAAGCCAAGGTGCAGGAAAAGGGACCTAGCATCTTTGTCACCCAGGTACAGAAAGCCCGCCACACATGCCAGGGGTTTTCCACACAAAGCGACAGGGGTCTTCATCCCTGGACCCTTTGTGCCTGGGAGCCAAGGCGTGGGAAAATGGTACCTAGTCTCCTTGTCTCCCAGTCACAGTGTGCCAGAACCACTGGTTATTCGTATGTTTTCCCCTTGTATTGTTTGCTTCACCTTGAATTTTGTGTATTTTGCACTGTCCCCATTTTCGGTAGTGTTCCCTCGAATGGAACCCTTCCGTCTCCTAAACAGGGACCACCCCGGTGCCCCATTAGAATGTTCGCCCCAATTACTTAGAACGTTCACACCAATAACCTTAGTATGAAACCGCAAGGGAAGTAATTAATGAGTGCTCCCCTAGGTGGCCGCCATTTCGTATAGACAAATGCCATCCAGGGAGAACATTCATATTCCGAAAATAAATGCTTCCCTTGCGTACAAAAGATCATGGAGGGGAAATCCCTGTTTGTTTGTGTTGTACTCCCAGAGCTGTGTCTCGTCCAATTACTGGAGGAATGGGTGTGTTTTTATTGTAAGCAGTTCCAGAGTGGCTGAGGGAAGGAATTAGCGGAGGTAAGCGGTCGGGTTACCCGGGGTCCGCTACATCTGGTGGTAGAAGTGGGATGGTACTTCCTAGCCAAACGGAACCAGCAATTGCTGTGGCAGAACCAGCCTCGCCACTGGGCATTGGAGAAGACTGATTGCCAGCCTCCTGCCATATGACTATGGCCCCTGGGATGTATTGCCTGCTCTCCTGTACTGCTGAGGTTTGCTACCAACTAGGTGGATTTGGCTATGGAGCTTGTCTAGTGGTAGCAACAGCAATATGCACTACCTGAATAGCAAGACTGGTTCATTTGCATATTTGGGTAGATTTGCATATTGCTAATTCTGCAGGAATGTGAGATATTTTCCGTTAATTATTGTCTCCCCCACCTCTTTAAAAATATGCCATTGTGTTATAATAAGTCCTGTATGTTGCCTGCTATGATTTGACTGTTTGTAATTTTATTGAGTTTTCACAGCAATGTTAATGTAATGACCATATGGGCTAGTCCCAAGGAAAATAAAGTTTTAGACAGTTCTTCTTCGCCCTCAATCTAGAGTCCTGTTTCTTATTGGGGGAATTGCTATATCACTACAAGGGATTGATATGATCTGCATACTCCCTTGAGCTTTAATCACTTAGCTCTTTTAAGAGCTTGGTCCTGTTACGCTCTCTTGGAGGAGAGGTCTTCACCACACGGTCCTGCAGGACAGAAGTTGATCCAGGGTGGGCGAAGACGGCGAGACCCCTGTTAACCCCTTAAGGACCAAACTTCTGAAATAAAAGGGAATCGTGATATGTCACACATGTCATGTGTCCTTAAGGGGTTAAGCTACGGCGGTTGTGGAGTCTGCGGCGGTTGTGGTGTCCGGTGGGGTGCTTGTGGTCCTCGGCACAAGCTAGGAAGCGTCCATCAACGTACATGGTACATGGTCGGACTACGGGGAATTTCGTTACAATCGCTAACCAAACGAACCAGCAAACTGATAAATAAATTATGCTGCAGGCAAACGCTGAAACAGTTGCTAGAGACTAGAGGACGGTTTACCCGCAACCGGCCCAAGGCTGCTCTAATTGCCGCACTCATGGAGAACGATCAGCTAAGCGGTGATCCTGCGGTACTGGAGGTCGAGGAGAATGCCTTCCAGAAAGAGATGAGCCTTCACCTGGCATGCTATGGAGGAGATCATGACCAGAACCATCTCGGAGGTACAAGCATATATCCTTGCTCAAAGAGATTGGGCGAACCAATCTGTGACGGAGCTCCCTGTATCCGCCAAAGGGTCCGCTTCCTAGCTGTGACTGAATAGGGCACTTAGCTCTAGTTGATCAAAGGGACTGAACAGTACTCAGTCCTGGGAACTCTAGTTCTCACAAGGACTTTCCCTGCTGCGTGCTCCACCAGCTGCAACAAGCTGGCCCAGGGATTAACCCTCCCAGTAACCGGACAACACACATTTCTGGTGTATAAGTCCGACAAGCCTTTTTTATCCTTTATACTCTTTCAGTACACTTCGCTTAGTCCCAGGCCGGAGTGGGGGGGATGGGTTACAGATAACCATCTCCCGCTCTGGGAGATACCAACAGAACAACAGTTACATACATTAAAACATATTACATACACATCTCCCCCTTGTCCATCTCCGGCAGCCACAGCATGACTCCCACGGAATGTGACGGCAGATAACAATAATTATTTTATACATCTTATTTCTGTCTGTTTTTTCATGATGGCCTGATCCCACCTTAGCCCGTAAAAGGTTTAATTACATTAATGGTGTCACAATGTCATGGATTTGCAGACCAGGATTATCTACATTGAAATGAGATTAATATGAGTGATTCAGGAAGGATTAAAGCTGTGTGTCTGTCTGAGATACGATCTCTTTTGCTAACAACGTAATCTACTGTAAATCGGTCAGAAAACTGTGAAACAGCATCGGTGGACCTATAGCAAACTACAGATTTAATGTTACATGACTATTACAAATGGAACCTTTAAAACAGTTTTCTCTATGGATTACACTCAGAGTTGGTCAATTTTGAGAGTTGTTCAACACCCGTTTTTGGTATTTGAGATATTTAAAGTCCCAATTCTCCATCCAGTTTTTGATCCAGCACTCTCCCAAGTTTTGATCTTGCCGCCAAGTCATAGATCTCCAGAATTCAAATGGTTCTGATGGACATTGTGAAGACTCTCCTGCACCCTCTGTTGGTAACAAAGAAAAATGATTTGATTAGTATAAATGCAATATGCAAATTAGGAAACTGCAAACACTAACCAGTTACATTGGTGTATCTCTGTTATCACATAGGTTAGAAAGTTGTGATTGTATTATATATTTGAGGCAATCTAATGCTTGTTCTTCAATTTATGAATTCCAACACATGTTTAAGGACAAGTCACCAAAGGTAACACCACTCCATTGCATGGCATCCTAGAAGAAAGAGATGGAGGTCAGAAACTGTAATATCTGGTAAGACCACTCAAGCCTGACCTCTTCTTTAATGTTGGAGAAAAGGTCTTCATAGGCTATATCCAATTAAACTGTGCGCATAATCTCACAGAAAAATCCACAAGGTCACTGTCATTAGTACGCTGTGACCCTGGGAGGGACTGACCATTAAACAGGTCACTGTCATTAGTACACTGTGACCCTGGGAGGGACTAACCCTTAAACATGTCACTGTCATTAGTACGCTGTGACCCTGGGAGGGACTAACCCTTAAACATGTCACTGTCATTAGTACACTGTGACCCTTGGAGCGACCGACCATTAAACATGTCACTGTCATTAGTACACTGTGACCCTGGGAGGGAGTGACCATTAAACATGTCACTGCCATTAGTACACTGTGACCCTGGGAGGGACCGACCATTAAACATGTCACTGTCATTAGTACACTGTGACCCTGGGAGGGACTGACCATTAAACATGTCCCTGTCATTAGTACACTGTGACCCTGGGAGGGACCGACCATTAAACATGTCACTGTCATTAGTACACTGTGACCCTGGGAGGGACCGACCATTAAACATGTCACTGTCATTAGTACACTGTGACCCTGGGAGGGACCGACCATTAAACATGTCACTGTCATTAGTACACTGTGACCCTGGGAGGGACTGACCATTAAACATGTCACTGTCATTAGTACACTGTGACCCTGGGACGGACTGACCATTAAACATGTCACTGTCATTAGTACACTGTGACCCTGGGAGGGACTGACCATTAAACATGTCACTGTCATTAGTACACTGTGACCCTGGGAGGGACCGACCATTAAACATGTCACTGTCATTAGTACACTGTGACCCTGGGAGGGACTGACCATTAAACAGGTCACTGTCATTAGTACGCTGTGACCCTGGGAGGGACTAACCCTTAAACATGTCACTGTCATTAGTACGCTGTGACCCTTGGAGCGACCGACCATTAAACATGTCACTGTCATTAGTACACTGTGACCCTGGGAGGGACCGACCATTAAACATGTCACTGTCATTAGTACACTGTGACCCTGGGACGGACTGACCATTAAACATGTCACTGTCATTAGTACACTGTGACCCTGGGAGGGACTGACTATTAAACATGTCACTGTCATTAGTACACTGTGACCCTGGGAGGGGCCGACCATTAAACATGTCACTGTCATTAGTACACTGTGACCCTGGAGGGACTGACCATTAAACATGTCACTGTCATTAGTACACTGTGACCCTGGGAGAGACCGACCATTAAACATGTCACTGTCATTAGTACACTGTGACCCTGGGAGGGACTGACCATTAAACATGTCACTGTCATTAGTACACTGTGACCCTGGGAGGGACTGACCATTAAACATGTCACTGTCATTAGTACACTGTGACCCTGGGAGAGACCGACCATTAAACATGTCACTGTCATTAGTACACTGTGACCCTGGGAGGGACTGACCATTAAACATGTCACTGTCATTAGTACACTGTGACCCTGGGAGGGACTGACCATTAAACATGTCACTGTCATTAGTACACTGTGACCCTGGGAGGGACTGACCATTAAACATGTCACTGTCATTAGTACACTGTGACCCTGGGAGGGACCGACCATTAAACATGTCACTGTCATTAGTACGCTGTGACCCTGGGATGGACCGACCATTAAACATGTCACTGTCATTAGTACGCTGTGACCCTGGGAGCGACCGACCATTAAACATGTCACTGTCATTAGTACACTGTGACCCTGGGAGGGACTGACCATTAAACATGTCACTGTCATTAGTACACTGTGACCCTGGGATCGACCGACCATTAAACATGTCACTGCCATTAGTACACTGTGACCCTGGGAGGGACTGACCATTAAACATGTCACTGTCATTAGTACTCTGTTACCCTGGGAGGGACTGACCATTAAACCTGTCACTGTCATTAGTACACTGTGACCCTGGGAGAGACTGACCATTAAACATGTCACTGTCATTAGTATGCTGTGACCCTGGGAAGGACTGACCATTAAACATGTCACTGTCATTAGTACACTTACGCAAAGTAGATGGTGGGAACCGCACTCAATCCCAACGGCCAAGGGTGCTCCGGATCAGGACCAGCAATCCCAGAATTATACACGAAAGAAGAAAGGACCACAGGCACTCCAAATTGAAACCGTATGCAGATTTATTAGGAAAAAATGCAACGCCAAGCAACGTTTCGACCAACAAAGGTCTTTTTCAAGCTGAAAAAGCTTGAAAAAGACCTTTGTTGGTCGAAACGTTGCTTGGCGTTGCATTTTTTCCTAATAAATCTGCATACGGTTTCAATTTGGAGTGCCTGTGGTCCTTTCTTCTTTCGTGTCATTAGTACACTGTGACCCTGGGAGGGACTGACCATTAAACATGTCACTGTCATCAGGGCCGCCACCAGAAATTTTGGGGCCCCTGACAAAGCACAAGGTCTGGGCCCCCCCGGCCTGCGCCCCCCCCCGGCCGGTCAGTGTAGTGAATGCAGTGTGTGTGTGTCAGTGTAGTGAATGCAGTGTGTGTGTCAGTGTAGTGAATGCAGTGTGTATGTTAGTGCAGTGGATGCAGTGTGTGTGTGTATTAGTGCAGTGTGTGTCAGTGTAGTGAATGCAGTGTGTGTCAGTGTAATGAATGCAGAGTGTGTGTCAGTGCAGTGAATGCAGAGTGTGTGTCAGTGCAGTGAATGCAGAGTGTGTGTCAGTGCAGTGAATGCAGAGTGTGTGTCAGTGCAGTGAATGCAGAGTGTGTGTCAGTGTAGTGAATGCAGTGTGTGTGTCAGTGCAGTGGATGCAGTGTGTGTGTGTGTGCTAGTGCAGTGTGTGTCAGTGTAGTGAATGCAGAGTGTGTGTCAGTGTAGTGAATGCAGAGTGTGTGTCAGTGCAGTGAATGCAGAGTGTGTGTCAGTGCAGTGAATGCAGAGTGTGTGTCAGTGCAGTGAATGCAGAGTGTGTGTCAGTGCAGTGAATGCAGAGTGTGTGTCAGTGCAGTGAATGCAGAGTGTGTGTCAGTGCAGTGAATGCAGAGTGTGTGTCAGTGCAGTGAATGCAGAGTGTGTGTCAGTGTAGTGAATGCAGTGTGTGTGTTAGTGCAGTGGATGCAGTGTGTGTGCTAGTGCAGTGTGTGTCAGTGTAGTGAATGCAGTGTGTGTGTCAGTGCAGTGAATGCAGAGTGTGTGTCAGTGCAGTGAATGCAGAGTGTGTGTCAGTGCAGTGAATGCAGAGTGTGTGTCAGTGCAGTGAATGCAGAGTGTGTGTCAGTGCAGTGAATGCAGAGTGTGTGTCAGTGTAGTGAATGCAGTGTGTGTGTTAGTGCAGTGGATGCAGTGTGTGTGTGCTAGTGCAGTGTGTGTCAGTGTAGTGAATGCAGTGTGTTTGTGTAGTGAATGCAGTGTGTGTGCCAGTGTAGTGAATGCAGTGTGTGTCAGTGCAATTAATGCAGTGTGTGTTAGTGCAGTGGATGCAGTGTGTGTGTTAGTGCAGTGAGTGTTAGTGCAGTGGATGCAGTGTGTGTGTGTCAGTGTAGTGAATGCAGTGTGTGTGTCAGTGCAATTAATGTAGTGTGTGTGTTAGTGCAGTGGATGCAGTGTGTGTGTGTTAGTGCAATGTGTATCAGTGTAGTGAATTCAGAGTGTGTCAGTGTAGTGAATGCAGTGTGTGTTAGTGCCGTGTGTGTCAGTGTAGTGAATGCAGTGTGTGTGTTAGTGCAGTGGATGCAGTGTGTGTTAGTGCAGTGGATGCAGTGTGTGTTAGTGTAGTGAATGCAGAGTGTGTGTCAGTGTAGTGAATGCAGTGTGTGTGTCAGTGCAATTAATGTAGTGTGTGTGTTAGTGCAGTGTGTCAGTGTAGTGAATGCAGAGTGTGTTAGTGCAGTGGATGCAGTGTGTGTTAGTGCAGTGGATGCAGTGTGTGTGTGTTAGTGCAGTGTGTGTGTGTTAGTGCAGTGGATGCAGTGTGGGTGTGTTAGTGCAGTGTGTGTCAGTGTAGTGAATGCAGTGTGTGTGTTAGTGCAGTGGTGGCAGTGTGTGTGAGTGTAATGAATGCAGTGTGTGTATGTGTTTAGTAGTGTATGCATGTAAATGTAGTACTAGTAATGTAAATTTATTTTTGTTATTCCCCCCTCCCTGTTTCTTACCTGGTTCAGGGAGGGGGGAAGATCCTTTGATCCCTGGTGGTCCGGTGCCATTGTAGGGCCCCCCGGCTCCCTATACTTGCAGAGGGGGCCCAGCGGACTGCAGGAACACTTTCCAGCATTTCCTGCTCTCACTCCCGCGAGATGTGGTGTGCGCGCCGCGCGGAGCGTTGCCATGGCAACGCTCTAACGGCCGCACGTCTCGCGGGAGTTAGAGACAGGGAAATGCTGGAAAGTGTTCCTGCAGTCCGCTGGGCCCCCTCTGCAAGTATAGGGAGCCGGGGGGCCCGCGGATGCACATATATATAGCGATGATCGCTATATATATGTGCAGAAAGTAATTGTGGGGCCCTGGACTGCCAAAGCAGTCCGGGCCCCCCAGGACCGCCGGGCCCGTGACAACCGTCACGGTTGTCACCCCCTGATGGCGGCCCTGACTGTCATTAGTATACTGTGACCCTGGGAGGGACCGACCATTAAACATATCACTGTTATTAGTAAGCTAATACATCCAGCATATTGCCAAATCCTGCAGATTCCATCTTAAAAGCATAGCCTGCATCCGCCCCTTTCTTGTACCAGATACCACCAAGGAGCTTGTCCATGCTCTAGTAATTTCCTGCATGGATTATTGTAACCCTCTCCTGATTGGTCTTCCCAAAAGCCGTACTGCACCGCTACAGTCCATAATAAATGCTGCTGCCAGACTGATTTTCCTCTCTAGTCGTTTCTCTTTCACCCTCACCCCTCTGCCAGTCCTTACATTGGCTTCATGTATGCTATAGGAGTCAATGCAAGGTACTATCTCACACCTATAAAGCACTGAACAACTCTATCCCCTCTTATATCTCCTCACAGATCCATAGGTATGTCCCTTCTCGGTCTCTCCGCTCTGCCCGTGACCTTCTTCTGTCCGTTGTCTGCACCCGTACGGCCAACTCGCGCTTGCAGGACTTCTTGTGGACGGCTCCCCTCCTATGGAATAGCCTGCCTACCGCCATCAGACTCTCCCCTAGTCTTCAATCCTTTAAGAAGGGCGTTTAAACCCATCTCTTTAGGAAAGCTTATGGCCTCCCAGAGTAAGCTCTACCTTACATAACTGTCTCTCGCTCTCTCCTAAAGGGCAGCCCACCTTATTTGACTGCAAATTCCTGTCCCAATGTGTTTTATACCCCACCTCCTATAGACTGTAAGCTCGATTGAGCAGGGTCCTCTTCAACCTATTGTTCCTGTAAGTTTATTTGTAATTGTCCTATTTATAGTTAAATCCCCTCTCATAATATTGTAAAGCGCTACGGAATCTGTTGGCGCTATATAAATGACAATAATAATAATAACACTAATAATAATAATGATCATAGCAGAGATTGTATCTGTAATTAATATAAATTGGTGATTATTTAAGTCTTTTCCTGGCATTCCTACCATCCCGTCCTATAAATAGCACCCATTATCCCTTTTGGATATTTCTGTAGCTTGTTAATTAGTACAATAGAAATATTTTGCTGCATTGTTTATTGCTCGCTGGGTTGTTTTCATCTGAGCTATTACTGAATGAAATGACTGCAATTTACTCCGAAAGAATGGAGAGGCTGTAGTACCAGAGGAGGTATAATAGCGCAGTGCTTCTCCGTGGATTGCTGTTTAGGGGGTTTAGCAAGCTGTAAACATACTTGGAGTCTTGGCTCTAGTTTTCAAGACAGTTTACTGTTTTATTTAGTAAGTTAACAAATGTTTATTTAGCTGTTAAAAGATAAAAGGCAGCTCTGCAGATGGAAAAGGAATGATTCCTCGAAAACTACAACATCTGTGGAATTTCCTGAGTTTATGGAGGGGAAAGAAAGAAAAATTAACAAACTACCTTGAACACCTATGATTGTCCTAAGCCCAAGTTATTTTCCCCTTTATTCGCCGGTTTTGTCTACCGAATGCAGACCTACCTCAGGCTCATTATCTTCAAAGTAACCACAAAGTTAAGTGCTCTCCCTGGATGGCCTCTGTTAGAACAACGCGTGCGCTGGAAAATGGTGGCTATCTTGTCTCTCGAACACAGGCAGCGTTACTTTGTCCTCAAGTGTCTGGAATTCTACGTCAGACATCCTAACTTGCGTAGCCCCAGTAACCTTGTACCACCACCTGCTGCTATTCCCAACAAGCCATGAGAACACTATTTAGTGAAAACGTACGCACGAACTAGACGAACAATCGCTAGCTATGAGCCAGGTATTTTGTTCATTTTGGAACTCCCAAAAGTGACCGACTGCTACCACTTTTCTTCTAGAATTAATTTTGGCAGACGCCATGTGTGCGGTCGGTCAAAACTTTACCCTGGTGGTGATTCGGCTGTGTTCGTGGCGTCTGAGCGCTATTTGGACACTTTGGGCGATCAGATCCATGCTATCTGGGGATATTAGACTTGTGGGGGTTCCTATTAATATTATATATGTCAAGGGGAGTTTTATGTTTTATTCTCTGTACCTCTTGTGCCTGGGAGATAATTAGGTTAAGCAAAGTACACTCAATTATCTCCCAGACACAGAGACGCCTTGGCATGTTTTCCTATACTTTTGCTGGAGACCTAATACTGGGGGTCTGGTCCAGATCCCCAACTAAACCCGCACAGGTACCAGGAGGAAGAGGTAAGTGCTTTCTCCCCTCCCCAGCCAATTCCCAGCAGGGCCCTGGGGTTAGTGGATGGGTCTACCATACCCACTGACCCCCTTACAGCAGAAGAGCTGTCATCAGGACAGAGTACTGCTGGCCCAGGAGGTCAGGTACCTGGTTAGTCTTTTCTTGGGAGGGAAGATATGTGGTGAAAGTAACCTCGCCACTTGTACTTGGAGAAGCCTGCTTGCCAGCCTCCTGTCCACATACTATGGGCCCTGCAGGGAAACCTGTAAAAGACTACTGAACTTGACCTGGAACTGTTTTGGGCATAGGACCATGTGCATGGTTGGTCAAAACTATGACTTCCAGGAAATTCCTGAACCGATCTGGGTGATTTTTGGATATGTTGTTCACCCAGATCGGGGCTATCAGGAGATGAAAAGGTGTGGTGTTTTATGTGTTTTTAAGGTACTTTTTGGGGTTTCATAAAATTGTATGTTTTTCTGTGCTTGGAGATAATTGAGTTAGATTAGTACAATTCCTGATTCAATTATCTCCCAGACACAGAGGAGGGATTATGCTGTTTGTGTATGGGAGTGTCTCACTATTATTATTATTATTATTATTATTATTTATTATGTTATATTACTAATTTAGACAAAAGCGGACTTGTTATAGGGCTTCACTCTTCATATAGTTTGTTGGTATTGAATATGTTTGGCCACATAGTAGGTTGAATTGTTTAATTCCGGCCCTCATTCGGTCATTAGTACGTTTGGATGCTACGTATTTGGCCTTAGTCAGCACTATTGGATGGTAGTTTGTGCATACTCGCCCCTCATTCGACCAGATAACATGTTAAAATAATTCATTTTTTTAAATGAATCATATTTGTACATTTTGGGCTTTGCAGCCATATAGTATGTTTGGTATTGTGCGTATTTGGCCCTCGTTTGGCCATATAGTTTGGTATTGTAAATATTAGGAGCTCATTTTCCTTAGAGCATAATAGGTATCATGTATATTAGGCCCTCATGCAGGCACATAGTATTTGGTATTAAGCATATTTGTTACTCATTCGGGCCAAGTACTATGTCTTGTGCAGTGCATTTGGGGCCCTCAGTTTGCCGTTAAGTAGGTTTGCTATTGTTCTGTTTCCACCCTCATTCAGCCATCTTCTGTATGTATTGCAATAATTACATACAGCCTTCATTCGGCCTCACTGCCAGTACATTTCGGGCATGCATTTGACCCAGGTTCGGCCATAAAAAGTATAAAATACATGCGGCCCTCATTCAGCCACAAGCACATTTACTCGTGTGTTTACGTTTAGCTCTCATTTGGCCTTATCGCATATCCATCATAATGAAATCCGTCCCTTATTTGGCCCTTACACATATGGTTGTAATTTCTGGGGAAGGGAAAGTATGTCGGGTTCAATGTTTCTTGTCTCAATTAACGGGGCCTACATTTGGCCAACAAGTATACGATAATTTGCACATATATACGCTCCTAGTCTTACTATTTACTTTACTTCCATTTAGATATAAACACGCTTTAGACAATCAGCCCTGTATACTATTACTGCAGTTTATTACACATACATACTTAGCACTAGCCTTTCCGGCTCTTACCCTTATACAGTAAATTTAAGTTACAATACTTGAATATCTCTCTTGCAGGGGAATTCATGCCTATTATCATTTATTAATTATAGGCAATATTCTGTTGCTTATCACAATCAAATTCCTACAAATTTGAGGGCTTTGCTTTGGTATAACAATTAGGCTAATCTCTCGTTATCACATTACAATAACCTTACTATTGTTTAGTTATTCTGTAGTCAGTAATACATTGTGAGAAAACATCGTTTCACAGTAAGAACGTCATTCTCCCTATTTCAATATTGCTCTCAGCCTTAGGCATACATATATTTATATAAAGGACTATCTAATAAAGTAAACTCATTTATATAACCATTATTGGCATTTTACTAAAAATGATCATTATAAAACCAAAGATGGAAGCAGGTTTTATTAAGCTATTCTACATCTATCTTTAACACCTTTGTCCCCTGCATGCCTGCTTGACCCCTGTATTCTATCCCATTGCATTCAATCTGTGAGATCTATAACCAGCAGAGATTTGATTGGGTATTCCTACTTCCAAGTATAATTCGATTCAGCTCTAAACTGAAGCAATTTTATATCCCATAAACCTTTTTATAAATGGAGAACGTTGCATTCACATTGCTTTTTATTATTGTAAAGATGTATCACCTGGTCCTTTGTCTTGTTTTAGCATTGCACTAAAAGCAGCTCTGTCTCATTCAGGTTTTTTTTTTTTTTTTTTACCCTTTTCTTCTCCTTTTATTTTTTTTTTAATTCATATTTTTAATCTATGCATGCGGAAGTGTTAGGATTATTTTTTCTCCCAGTAATGGCATGTTTTGGCAATAGGCTGAGCTTACAAATAGCTAAGCTGATTTAGCCACAAGGCACCAGGCCAAAGATTCCAACAGAACGGCAAACTACAGACTTCAAAATGGCAGCACGCGGGGACTAAGATCAAGTTTGAAGAAGAAAAGATAATAAATATAAATAAAGGCACGTGTCAAGGGGGAGCATAATCATTCAGAGACAAGAGGTCCAAGGAAAGTTATGCTGGAAAAAAAACCAATGTCAGAGCCACTAATATTACATGTCATATTAAAATTATTATATTTCTGATCGCTAAGATAACGAGCTGATTCAGGACGAAAGTTGGCTGTTCTTTTGGATTCAAAAATGATTTTGTTTCTCTTTTTTTGACGGGAAATTGGTATCGGCTCTAAAGCTTTCATTCTGACTTCTTTTAGATCAACAACAAGAAAATGTGAAATGCTCGATCGTGGGTTTCTCAAAACTTAAATGTTACTATCCTCACAGCAATCTATGGTTATCTCTCAATAGAAGAATTGAATCTGCGTATTTCTGTTGGGGTTTTCCATTCCTACACTTACTCATTTCCTACTCTTTCTTTTGTGAAGATAATACTTGGCTGAATGAAGAAATAAACAAAATATGACAGTGTGCAGGAAAATCTGTACTTCCAAATATACCCATAACCATGCCGCTGAAAAGTGAAAATGATATGCTAAATACAATGGAATCAGTCTACTTCCTTAAAATAAACTCCAATAATACTGCAAACATGCTAAACCATAACCACTGTCCTGAGCCTTACAATTATTCAATAACTATAAACCTAATTCCCAACCCTTCCCAACCCACACATTCCCTTACTCTAAATCGAATTCCCAATCCAACCTCCTCACTCATTCCCTTACTCTAAATCTAATTCCTAACCCAACCTCCTCACTCATTCCTTAACTTTAAATCTAATTCTTAACCCAACCTCCTTACTCATTCCCTTACTCTTAATCTAATTTCTAACCCAGCCTCCTGACCTTCCCTTACTCTAAATCTAATTCCTAACCAAACCTCCTCACTCATTCCCTTACTCTAAATCTAATTCCTAACCCAACCTCCTCACTCATTCCTTAACTTTAAATCTAATTCTTAACCCAACCTCCTTACTCATTCCCTTACTCTTAATCTAATTTCTAACCCAGCCTCCTGACCTTCCCTTACTCTAAATCTAATTCCTAACCCAACCTCCTCACTCATTCCCTTACTCTAAATCTAATTCTTAACCCAACCTCCTGACCTTCCCTTACTCTAAATCTAATTCCTAACCCAACCTCCTGACCTTCCCTTACTCTAAATCTAATTCTTAACCCAACCTCCTGACTCATTCCCTTACTCTAAATCTAATTCCTAATCCAACCTCCTGTCCTTCCCTTACTCTAAATCTAATTCCTAACCCAACCTCCTCACTCATTCCTTAACTTTAAATCTAATTATTAACCCAACCTCCTGACTCATTCCCTTACTCTAAATCTAATTCCTAACACAACCTCCTCACTCATTCCCTTACTCTAAATCTAATTCCTAACCCAACATCCTCACTCATTCCTTAACTTTAAATCTAATTCTTAACCCAACCTCCTGACTCATTCCCTTACTCTTAATCTAATTTCTAACCCAACCTCCTGACCTTCCCTTACTCTAAATCTAATTCCTAACCAAACCTCCTGACTCATTCCCATACTCTAAATCTAATTCCTAATCCAACCTCCTGACATTCCCTTACTCTAAATCTAATTCCTAACCCAACCTCCTCACTCATTCCTTAACTTTAAATCTAATTATTAACCCAACCTCCTGACTCATTCCCTTACTCTTAATCTAATTCCTAACCCAACCTCCTGACATTCCCTTACTCTAAATCTAATTCCTAACCCAACCTCCTCACTCATTCCTTAACTTTAAATCTAATTCTTAACCCAACCTCCTGACTCATTCCCTTACTCTAAATCTAATTCCTAACCCAACCTCCTGACCTTCCCTTACTCTAAATCTAATTCCTAACCCAACCTCCTGACCTTCCCTTACTCTAAATCTAATTCCTAACACAACCTCCTGACCTTCCCTTACTCTAAATCTAATTCCTAACCCAACCTCCTCACTCATTCTCTAACTCTAAATCTAATTCCTAACACAACCTCCTGACCTTCCCTTACTCTAAATCTAATTCCTAACCCAACCTCCTGACCTTCCTTTACTCTAAATCTAATTCTTAACCCAACCTCCTGACCTTCCCTTACTCTAAATCTAATTCCTAACCCAACCTCCTCACTCATTCCCTTATTATAAATCTAATTCTTAACCCAACCTCCTGACCTTCCCTTACTCTAAATCTAATTCCTAACCCAACCTCCTCACTCATTCTCTAACTCTAAATCTAATTCCTAACACAACCTCCTGACCTTCCCTTACTCTAAATCTAATTCCTAACACAACCTCCTCACTCATTCTCTAACTCTAAATCTAATTCCTAACACAACCTCCTGACCTTCCCTTACTCTAAATCTAATTCCTAACCCAACCTCCTGACTCATTCCCTTACTCTAAATCTAATTCCTAACCCAACCTCCTCACTCATTCATTAACTTTAAATCTAATTCTTATCCCAACCTCCTGACTCATTCCCTTACTCTAAATCTAATTCTTAACCTAACCTCCTGACCTTCCCTTACTCTAAATCTAATTCCTAGCCCAACCTCCTGACTCATTCCCTTACTCTAAATCTAATTCTTAACCCAACCTCCTGACCTTCCCTTACTCTAAATCTAATTCCTAACCCAACCTCCTCACTCATTCCCTTATTATAAATCTAATTCTTAACCCAACCTCCTGACCTTCCCTTACTCTAAATCTAATTCCTAACCCAACGTCCTCACTCATTCTCTAACTCTAAATCTAATTCCTAACACAACCTCCTGACCTTCCCTTACTCTAAATCTAATTCCTAACCCAACCTCCTCACTCATTCTCTAACTCTAAATCTAATTCCTAACACAACCTCCTGACCTTCCCTTACTCTAAATCTAATTCCTAACCCAACCTCCTCACTCATTCTCTAACTCTAAATCTAATTCCTAACACAACCTCCTGACCTTCCCTTACTCTAAATCTAATTCCTAACCCAACCTCCTCACTCATTCTCTAACTCTAAATCTAATTCCTAACCTAACCTCTTAACACATTATAACTATTAACTCTACCTTCTCACTCATTCCCTAATGGTAACCTTAATTCCTAACCACACCAACTCAAATCTAACCCTTGACTTTCACCTTAAATTCTCACTTTTTTCATTCTTTGTAACTCCATTCCAGCACTGTAACACATTCCCAATTCTACTTTCCTTCCCTATTCTTTAAATTAAATTTCTAACACTAGCTCCTTATAAGTAGATAGAATTACTATGTGTGGCAACAGCTTGTTCATCCAAGAGAAATATAATTGCCATTAAGAAATGCATAAGGATGTTTTCCCTTTTTCTGGTACAATTGCAAATATGTGTGAAATGCAGATGAAACTGAGTCTTTTTTTTACAAACATTGATATGTCACTATGTAAACTGTAGCAGACCCACTGCTTATTCATATGTTTTCCCGTTGTATTGTGTGTTTTCCCCTATATTTTGTGTGCTATGCCTTGTTCCCCTTTGAGAGCTTCCATACGAACAGAACCTATCATCTCCCGAATGGGGGCCACCATGGTGCCCCATTAGAATTTTCACCCAAATTAATTAGAACATTCTAAATAACATAGGTGTGAAACCGCAAGGGATGTAATGAATGAGTGCTCTCCGGGGTGGCCGCCTTTTCGTATAGACGAACACCAACCAGGGGGAGCATTCGTATTCTGAAAGACGCTTCCCTTGCCCATGGTTAGCACAGGAGCCTCATGAATGGAGACCAATCGGGGAAATGCACGGTGTGGGGTTCCTGAGGTTGGTGCGAACACTTTTGGGGCACTGGCTAGTTTGGCGGGCTTTCTGTGCCTGGGAGACAAAGAGACTAAGTCCATTTTTTCCGCACCCGGGCTCCCGGGTACAAAGAATCTTTGGATGGAAACCTCTGTGTGTTTTGTGGCGAAGACCCCTTGAAAGGGGTTATGCGTAAAAGCCGTGTGTGGCATAATAAAATTGTGTTGTACTCCTTAAACTGTGTCTCGACCAGTTACTGGGGGGAATGGGTGTCCATGTATTCTAAGGGGTTCCAGACTGGCTGAGGAAAGGAAATAGCGGAGGTAACCGGTCGGGTTAAATTTTGTTTCTAACCCTTCACAATGTCCCTTAACTCTTAACCTTAATTCTTTATTCTGTGAAAAATTCAGACCTGCAATGTACCTCCGCAGCCCCCCTCCCTGAAGTACCAGAGTAGATGAACATAGAGAGATTAATCATTAGTAAATATAACCCCAATGCAAACATGCTTTTTTTTTAAAGCTTGTAAAAGCTTCTGATCTCTTGACTGCAGCATTTACAAGCCCTCTCCTTCTAACACCACCCATACTTTCTGTGGCTGTCCAATCACGCTTTTCCCAATGCAGCTCAATGAGAAGTCTTTGCAAGGCAGGTGCTCTGGGCAATTGCTGCCTCTTGTAGCCCATGGAGCAGTGCTGCTAAGGGGAATAGGCCTTGACATTGCTAGGAGACAGACATAGAATGTTGGTAGTGTTTGTGATTAGCTAGAGAAATTGGGGTGGGGTTTGGCTATAGAGGTGTGTATATATATAGTGGCCATTTTAGATCAGTGTCCATCTTAATTTAATCCTCACTTACCTGTTGCTGTCCCACCCTCACTCGCTTTGTTTTAGCTTCCGTTTGGTCACGGTGGTGGGGAATGGATAGACAAGTTGGGGTGTAGGTTGTTTGTCCAGATGTAAGATAGTTTTGGTAGAACAGTTAGGTTTGGAAGGGTATTGGTAGGTCCGAGCTCATTGGAAGCTCCGCACCTGGTGTGTGTAGGATGTATCTAAGTATACCCCTATATTGTGAAACCTGGAAAATCATGCCCTTGGTAGCAATGGGCTATGTTATTTGTGACAAACTCCCCTTTGCCAGCCTCCTGCCCACAGACTATGGACCTGGTGAAATATAATGTTAAAGTCTCTGTGTGTGCCTGTTTGGACTTATATGGCCACAATTTGAACTTTCGTAGCGGCACTTCGAATTAACGAACAACCCCACAAACCAGAGACCTGGAGCTTGTTGATACCTATTAACAACTTGGAAGCTGGATCCTGGTCTTCGGTCCAGGGCGGGTGGAGGACAGCAAGTTCCCAGCCAAGCTGTAACGCTGGACGTGGGGACTACAGTGCTGATGGTGTTGGGACGAGTGCTTGGAGCCCTCGGTGAGCACTTGACTGCCGGAGGCACCCGGTTGGGGTACAGGCGGTCCATCACATTATTTTTGTTATAATGTAGTATCATTTATTGTGTTGTGGGTCATTGTCTGATGTAGAATTGTTAAAGGAGTTGGAGTTGATACGTAATGTTTAAGTATGCTGACAATGACCTTAAAATAATATGTGTTTATTGTTTTACATTATTAAATCTGTGATATTTTTTTCCCAAAAATAAGGAGTCCGAGTCTTTTTGGAGGGTTCTGGATTATGTAAAGCATATGCCAAGAGGGCGACTATGCATATGTCATGAGTTTATCTCCACTGAGCTAACCAAACCAGGAAGTAACAGGCCTGCTCATCTGATTGACAGCTGGTGGGGGAGGGGGAAGGGTTGTGTGTAACAAGGTTAATTTATAAAAGTGTCAATTTCTACGGAAATCTGCAATATTTGTGAAATGAAAAAGAGTCTCCCCACATAAGCACAGTAAGCTGAAGTGCTTTAAGTGTTTTTGGCCCTTTTATTACTAGGCAGTAGAAAAGATGAAGTATTAGCATTGCAGAACAAGCCATCACATTACCCACAATCCACCACAGGTTTTCACAAAGATACACAATGGCTCTCTGTCAATTTAATTAGGCTCCTCTGTGTATTTGTGCACAAACGATAAAAAAAAAAGTGTTAAAAACCATTTTCAAGGAGTACAATAAATCTTGTATTAATACACCGTGTGCATTCAAGGATTCGGGCTAGAGACTTCAGATAATATTGTCATTACAAGGGCAAACATTAACACAAGTCGGCTCAGAGAAACTACACACATATTATACGCCTGTAGATAGCAATAACATATTTATACACTTATACAATAACCTATTATTATAGGCACAGTGATACTTCAGACAAGTAAGACAGAAACACCAGTAGGAAACCCTGATGTCTTGGCTTGTAGAAGTTGACGATTGGGTAGTTTAAAGGGACTCTATAGTCACCACTAAAGCTTAATTTAGGGTCAATGTGTCTATAGTCAGTCCTTGACGATTAGTACTGTAAACACTGTCTTTTCAGAGAAACGGCAGTGTTTACATTACACCCTAGTAATACCTCTAGTGCTCGTCACTCAGACGGCCACTAGAGGTGCTTCCTATGGGAAAGCAGTGGATTGACTGCACTGTAACATCAGGAATACGTGTTTATATTCCTGACACTATAATTATAATTAACTCTCACAGGAAGCGGGGCTTGCTGACCAACCTGTCTGGTTCAGTTGGGGTTAACTGGGCAAAGGCAGATTTAAATGTTTTAACCCCAGAGAAGAAAAGAAGACAGAGGGATAGTGTAGGAGAAAGGGCAGTATAAGGGACATGAGGACAGACAATATTATTATTATGATTATTTTATTATTTATATAGCGCCATCAAATTCTGTAGTGCTGTACAATGGGTGGACTAACAGACACGTAATTGTAACCAGACAAATGGACGCACAGGAACAGAGGGGGTGGAGGGCCCCACTCAATGAGCTTACATTCTAGAGGGAGTGGGGTATAGTGACACAAAGTGTTAAAATAGGGGTACGAAGCAGGTTGCTAGAAAAGTATTCATTGAAAGCTTAGTAGGTAATTTTTGACACTTGCAGGTGAGGAGTCATTGGGGGTGGGTTTAAACACCTGCTAACACTTTAATTGATATGCTCAATGTATGGTCTTTTGAAGGAGTGGAGACTGGGTGAAAGTCTTACGGAGGAGGGAAGGGAGTTCCACAGAAGAGGTGCCGCCCTGGAGAAAGCTTGGAGACGAGCATTAGAGGTGGGAGTACAAACAGAGGATATACGTAGGTCTTTGGCAGAGCGTAGGGGTCTCGATGGGACATATTTGTGTATTAGGGAAGATAGGTAGGTTGGAGCAGCATTATGTAGGGACTTGTAAGCAAGCACCAGAATTTTAACTTGAGCCCTATATCTAACTGGGAGCCAATGCAGGGACTGACAGAGCGGGGATGCGTGGGAGGTGCGAACGGACAGGAAAATGAGCCTTGCCGCCTCATTCATTATAGATTTATGTCTCTCTCACCCTCTTCCTCTCTCTCTCTCTCTCTCCCCTATCTGACTCTCTCCCTCTCCCCCTGTCTCACACTCTTCCTCTCTCTCCCTGTCTCACACTCTCTCTCTCACCCCTGTTTCACACTCTCTCTCCCCATCTCACACTCCTTTTCTCCCTCGTCTCACACTCCTTTTCTCCCTCGTCTCACACTCTCTTCCCCCTTGTCTCACACTCACTCTCTCTCCTTGTCTCACACTCACTCTCTCTCCTTGTCTCACACTCTCTCTCTCTCCTTGTCTCTCACTCTCTCCCCTTCTCTCTCTCTCTCTCTCTCTCTCTCTCTCTCTCCTTGTCTCACACTCTCTCTCTCTCTCCTTGTCTCACACTCTCTCTCTCTCCTTGTCTCTCACTCTCTCTCTCCTTGTCTCTCACTCTTTCTCTCCTTGTCTCTCACTCTCTCTCTCTCCTTGTCTCTCACTCTCTCTCTCCTTGTCTCACACTCTCTCTCTCTCCTTGTCTCTCACTCTCTCTATCCTTGTCTCTCACTCTCTCTCTCTCCTTGTCTCTCACTCTCTCTCTCTCCTTGTCTCTCACTCTCTCTCTCCTTGTCTCACACTCTCTCTCTCTCCTTGTCTCTCACTCTCTCTCTCCTTGTCTCACACTCTCTCTCTCTCCTTGTCACTCACTCTCTCTCTCCTTGTCTCTCACTCTCTCTATCCTTGTCTCACACTCTCTCTCTCAACCTCTTTGTACCCCCATCTCACACTCTTGTTCTCTTTCTCCCCCTTTCTGACACACTCTCTATCTAACAAACACACACACACACACACACACACACAGACACTCTCTCAGGATGGTGTAAGCGCTCTCTGAGCCTGTGTAAGCCTAGAATCTCATTTGACACGCATCCCTCGCTCTTTTAATAATGGAAATGCGTTTCTCATGGGTAACAATTCATTTGATACATTTAATTCAGAGCTGGGTTTTTTTCAAAGCAAAAATTATTTCTCTCACCTACATTGTGTAAGGGTCAATAAAACCCGCTACATTTTAATTATAAAATCATTCTACTGAGAAAGATCTCATTTCTAATGGAAGCTGGAGCTTTGGGTTAGTTTTCCATACATTCAACCTTCGGTGACGATTCTGCGTCTTAATTTGTTGATATGTATTCTCTTATAAAGATTGTGAGTAATCTGTGCACCGTGCCAGTTCATTCTAATTACAGCATCAGGTAATAACAGTATGCATTCTGTATTCAATTATTCATTTCAATTATTAATGTGATGTAATTCCAGTAAAATACAAGTTTAGCAGGCTAAGATTGCCACAAGGCATATGTATGTATATGTGTTTGTAGTATCAGTTAGTTAATTACACGTAGCTAAGATACTGTTATCACTGTACTGACCAGGTGCAGGAATGTAAGAACTGGAATTACGCGTCCCTCTCCTTTGTATCAGATGAGCCACGTGGTTAGACCGGATGGATGAGTTTAGACTCTATTTATTAAATAGGTTAAGGGTATGTGTGGGTGTAGTTAATTGTGGGAGGAGCTACAGTGCTATATAAGGAATGTACTCAGTACTATGACTGTATTCAGTACTCAGACTTTGCTGTATTTTGGTGACGCTAGTCCCTCTGAGTCCCGATCGGTGATCCAATAAAGAATCTCTTCCTTCCTGAAGAAACCTGTGTCCATCTCTCTGTGCTTGGCTTCCGTCAGTTTCTCCGGTATCATTTGGTGCATTGGCCGGGAAGCTCATCGTTCAACGGTAGCTGAGAGGCAGAGGCGTGAGACGGTCTATCTTTGCCCACGTTCTCTACGGCTGCACCCCTGAACTTCTGCGTGGACCTCCCTTCGTCTCGGCGCCACTGGTCTGTTGTCCAGGAGATCATCGGCCTCTACGTGAGAAGTGCTGGGGTGTCCCCGTCGATGAGTGTGAACTCAGGTTCAGGAACGAGGAGGTAAGACAACTGCTGTTTTAGACGGCAGGACCCACTAGGGGTATACCGATTGTGCGGTAGGCCCAAAGGGGTTTTGAATCTGTGTATCTGCCCCCTCTGTCGGAGGGAAGGAGCGAAGGCGCACCGCTCGATCGAACGCTCTTTAGTCAGACCGTTTGATTTGGTTAGTCAGGCGGGGTCCTGGTGTAAATAGCCCTAGCCGGACACCGGTGTCTTGTCTAGACTAGCGTTCTAGGGTGTATATTACGTTCGCTAGGTCGGAGGGACCGGGAGACTAAGCGGCGCCTGTGTAAATTCGGTTCGCTAGTTCTCATCCTATCTGGGCTAAGTGGGAAGGCGTGTAAATTTGGAACCCACTAGACTTTTGATAGTGCGACTAAGAGGCGCCTGTGTAAATTCGGTTCTCTAGCTCGCTATATATGTGGTGATTGGGCAGTGTGGCTAACCAAAACGGGTGTATATAGTTTTAGGTAGTCCATTCAAGGTACTGGCCAATAGTTTAGTTGGGAATTGTAAATGTGTTAACGATTGTTTTAGTAAAGTGTATATCTTGTTAGATAGCGCGAGCTCAGCCGTCTAGCGAGAGTGTTAATAGTGTGTTGCTGTATTATAGTGCACGGTACCATAACCCTGTATATTTACTGACATTATATAATAAGTACTAATCATTGTCGTCCATTGCATGTTTAACACCATAACCACTAATAATTGTATTGTGACCTTAACTTGTGCTTTGACCTATGCTAACCGTACTGTAACCGCTATTTGTAAAAGACGATGTTACTGGGGTGTGTTATAGACGGGTAATTCGTATATAGAGAATTATAGCGTGGGTGACTGTATAGTTACGCCAAAGGGCATAATATTGATTATATAGTGACTGGTGTAACAGCTGTGTGTGTACGGGAATTCCCTGAGTGTTTATTGTTATTGTGTACGTTTCACTTGGTAACCGTACCACGTGGTGCTGTTGCCAGAGGAAACGGGTGTGACTGTTGAATAGTACGCGTGTATAGTATTCGTTGTCGACGACGTTCCATTGTTAAGTATGGGTGCGTCGCAGTCAACGATTCCGGATCCCTTAGGATGTATGGTTAAGAATTTTAAAAAGGGATTCAAAGTTTGTGATTTTGGGGTAAAGATGTCTCCTGTACGTTTGGTCACTTTGTGTACTAGGGAGTGGCCTACTTTGGTTGCGGCATGGCCGCCACGTGGCAGTTTGGATCCAACTCTGGTACAGCGCTTACACGTGGCTGTATCGGGTAGGCCTGAACTTTACGGCCAGTTTCCTTATATTGACTGTTGGAGACAGGCCGTAAATGACTCGCCAAAATGGCTCCAGACATGCCACGAGGAGCAGTGTCGCCTCATGGTAGCTAGGACTTGCTCGTCCACTAGGACTGGTGTTAGGCCCATTTTGGACACGCCCCCTGAGTCCGAGATCCCTTTGCCGCCCCCTTACTTTCCGTTAAGAAGAAGTGACGCAAACGCAGGAAGTCCTGCACCCCTCCCCTCATTACCCTCATCCACTTCCGCTTCCTCCTCCAGTACAGGATCCACCCCCCCTCGTACTAAATCTCCCCTTCCGGAACCAGAATCCACCCCCATTAGAAACGAATATCCTGATTTGGCGCCACTTCAGACTTCCGGTCAAGCTTCATCTAGCTCGGCTCGAAGTGTTTTATTTACGACCTTTTCCCAAAACCGACCTCCCACATCCCCATACCCTATCTCTCCCCGACCGGAACCCATGACTGACGCCTCTCTACGTAGCCCCATCCAAACCCGACAGTTGACTGGTGCCCAACAATTAAAGCACTATCAGATGCCTCTTCGTCTGAATCCCGGGTCAGCTTATATCGATGCCGCAGGTCAAATGGCACACGCTGACCCAGTCTTCGTATATGTCCCATTTACCACAACCGATCTTTTAAACTGGAAGACCCATAATTCCTCGTATACTGAGAAACCACAAGCTATGACTGATCTGTTCACCTCAATAGTACAGACGCATAATCCGACATGGGCTGATTGCCAGCAGTTACTAATGACTTTATTTAACAATGAGGAAAGGACAAGAATAAATCAAGCAGCCATTAAAGCATTAGAGGATAGAGCCCGTGCTTTGAACCAAGCCAATCCAGTAGCATGGGCCGCGACACACTATCCCAACACCGATCCCGATTGGAACGTAAATGGTGCTGATATGGTTCAACTCAGAGCCTATAGAGACGCTATAATTGCTGGCATGAAAGCCGGAGGAAAGAAAGCCATTAACATGTCGAAGACAGTTGAGGTGATCCAGAAAAGCGATGAAGCGCCCAGTGTCTTTTATGACCGATTATTGGAGGCATACCGCTTGTATACCCCCTTTAATCCGGAAGACGCAGACAATTCCCGAATGGTTAACTCCGCCTTTGTCAGCCAAGCATACGGAGATATTAAGCGCAAGCTACAAAAGTTAGAAGGGTTTGCAGGTATGTCCATCACCCAACTAATGGAGGTAGCAAATAAGGTCTATATGAACAGGGATACAGAAAGTAAGAAAGAGGAAGAGCGCAAGATGCGTAAAAAGGCTGATATGCTAGCGGTAGCGATCGCAGGCGTAGATAAACGGGGCCCAGATAGAGGCAATAATAGATGGAGTAGGGAGCCTTTGAGTAGGGATCAATGCGCGTATTGCAAGGAAGAAGGGCATTGGAGGAACGAATGTCCGCAAAGAGAGCAGTACGAGAGAGACCAACCCAGGGCAGGCTACGGAAACTTTAGAGGTAGAGCGAGAGGTAGAGGAGGCCCCGGAGGGAGTAATGGTTTATAGAGGGAGTAATGGGAACAGAGGAAGTGTTAGGGAAGACAGGTATATTCCAGCAGCGCAAAGGTCCCGCGATAGAGAAGGTAGGGACTTTGTAGGATTGGCTGACACTGTCATGGAGGACTATTGATACCGACCGGGCTCCATCCCCCTTGGTCGAGCGGAGCCTATGGTCGATGTATCAATAGGGGGGAAAAGGAGTGCGTTCATGATCGACACTGGTGCTGAACATTCAGTGGTGACTAATCTAGTTGCTCCTCCATCTGGAAGGACTATTACTGTGATAGGAGCAACTGGAAGAAGTGCTGAAAAACCGGTTCTTAAAAGTCGACTCTGTACATTGGGAGGCCACGTAGTAAAACACCAATTCCTTTATATGCCTGAATGTCCAGTCCAATTGCTGGGACGTGATATGCTATCAAAATTACAAGCGCAGATTACGTTCCTACCAAATGGAACAACATCCTTAAAGTTTAATGGACCTTCAGGTATTATGACTTTATCCGTACCAAAGGAAGAAGAGTGGCGACTTTATACAGTGTTGACTAGCCAAAACCCTAGGAGTGATGAGACATTGTTTAACATACCAGGAGTTTGGGCAGAGAACAACCCACCAGGACTGGCCCGCAATATTCCACCAATAAAAATTGAACTGAAACATGGGGTTTATCCAGTGAGCCTAAGACAATATCACATTCCGCAGAAGGCTAAGAAGAACATCCAATCCTATCTGGATAAGTTCATACGGTATGGTATCCTAAAATTCTGTACTTCCCCCTGGAACACCCCATTGCTGCCTGTTCAAAAGCCCGGTACAGATGAGTATCGACCTGTACAGGACTTAAGAGCAGTCAATGATGCGGTTGTTAGCATACATCCAGTTGTACCCAATCCATATAACCTGCTTGCTTTAATTCCGGGCGGGGCTACTTACTTCACAGTCTTAGATCTCAAAGATGCCTTCTTTTGCCTCCGAATTGCCGCAGAAAGCCAATGTATTTTCGCTTCCCAATGGGAGAACGCTGTAACGGGCTCAAAACGCCAAATGACTTGGACAAGACTGCCCCAAGGGTTTAAAAATTCACCTACCCTATTTGGTTCAGCTCTAAGTCAAGATCTACTGGATTTCGAGTCTATCCCAGGAGAATGTGTATTGTTACAATATGTAGATGACTTGTTGATAGCAGCAGTTACAAAAGAAAAATGTCAGCAAGCAACGCACGATCTACTACATATTCTCTGGAAGGCAGGATACAAGGTGTCCAGGAAGAAGGCTCAGTTGTGTTTGCCAACTGTCAAGTATCTGGGATTCCATATCTCTGAAGGTCAAAGGATTATGGGGCCAGAGAGAAAAGAAGCTGTCTGCCAAATACCAATACCCAAGAATAGAAGACAAGTGCGAGAATTCTTGGGGGCAGCAGGCTTCTGTAGGATATGGATTCCCAGCTATGCGATACTGGCAAAACCTCTGTACGCAGCCATCAAAGGTACAGAGCACGACCCCTTCTTATGGACCCAAGAACAGCAAACGGCATTTGAAGATGTGAAGAAGGCTTTGATGAGTGCCCCAGCATTAGGTCTACCTATTCACACACGACCATTCTACTTATATGTACACGAGCAAAGAAGAATGGCTGTGGGAGTATTGACACAGTACTTGGGATCATGGCAAAGACCTGTTGCCTACATGTCTAAGCAACTGGATGCAGTGGCCAGCGGACTTCCACCTTGTCTAAGAGCCGTAGCTGCAGCCGCCCTGCTAGTAGCTGAAGCCGATAAACTCACTCTGGGTCAAGAACTTTATGTACGAGTCCCACATGCAGTACAGACGTTGTTGGATTACAAAGGAAATCATTGGTTTAGTAACAGCCGTATGACCAAGTATCAAGCAATGTTGTGTGAAAACCCAAGAGTGCATTTAGAGACTGTAAACACCTTAAATCCAGCTACCCTTTTGCCGCAACCTACTGAAAGTCAACATGATTGTTTGGAAGTAATGGATGAAGTATTTTCAAGTAGACCAGATCTTCGTGATTTTCCCATCCAGAACCCCGATGTTCAATATTACACCGACGGCAGTAGTTATGTGAAAGAAGGGATCCGCTATGCAGGATATGCAGTGACAACAATAGACAAGGTGATAGAAGCTCGGCCACTGGCGAAAGGAACATCAGCACAAAAGGCAGAATTAATAGCACTAACACGAGCGTTACAATTGGCTGAAGGTTTAAGAGTAAATATCTATACGGACTCTAAGTATGCGTTTTTAACCACTCATGCCCACGGAGCTTTGTATAAAGAAAGAGGACTACTGAATTCAGAAGGCAAAGAAATCAAGTACGCAGCTGAAATCCTACAACTATTGGAAGCAGTGTGGGAGCCGAAAGAAGTCGGTATCATACATTGTCGAGCGCATCTGAGAGGAGATGGTGATGTAACCAAGGGAAATCGGATGGCAGATAGTGCAGCTAAGCGTGCTGCTGAATCAGGAAGACAGGAGTATGTGGGGCATATAGCTGCTCTTATACCAACTCCACTGTCCCAATGGACTCCAGTTTATACAGCTCAAGAAGAGGAGTGGTTAAAGACTGAACCGGGAAAGTATTTGGAGAACAAGTGGTATCAGCTAGAAGATGGAAGAATAGTCATACCAGCATCACTAGCGGTAGAAATTGTCCAAAATTATCACAACGGGACACATTCTGGGAGAGACAGTACTGAAGAATCTCTCAGGAAACATTTCTACATACCAAGATTGTCCAACTTGACTCAGGCCATTGTACGCAGATGTGTAACGTGTGCTAAGAATAATGCAAGACAAGGACCAGTAAAGCCACCAGGAGTCCAGTTTATGGGGGGACTCCCCATGTCCGATCTACAAATAGACTTTACAGTAATGCCTAAATCGGGTGGACATCGTTACCTGTTGGTAATTGTGTGCACCTATTCAGGCTGGGTAGAAGCATGTCCTACTCGTACAGAGAAAGCAGGAGAAGTTGTAAGATTCCTGCTACGAGAAATAATACCCCGATATGGACTACCCTGTTCTATAGGATCGGACAATGGTCCAGCTTTTGTTCATCAGTGCCTACAACAACTGACTCATATGCTTGGTATAAAGTGGAGGCTTCATACTGCATATAGACCCCAGAGTTCTGGTAAGGTAGAGAGAATGAATAGAACTATAAAGAACCAGTTGGCTAAAATGTGTCAGGAAACCCAACTTAAGTGGAACGTTCTCTTACCCATAGCTTTATTGCGAATCCGCAGTACCCCTACCAGAAGGATGGGCCTCTCTCCTTTTGAAATCATGTATGGGCGACCACCTCCCGTACTTGGTAACTTAAGGGGGGACTTGAGTCAGTTGGGAGAAGGAATTACCCGGCAGCAGGTTGTAGAGTTGGGTAAGACTATGGAGGAGGTACAGAAATGGGTACAAGATAGATTACCTGTGAATATTTATCCCCCTGTTCATAGTTATCATCCAGGAGACCAAGTGTGGATTAAAGAGTGGAATAATGTACCGTTAGGGCCCAAGTGGAGAGGTCCTTATGTTGTTCTTTTGTCTACCCCTACAGCGATAAAAGTAGCCGAAGTAACTCCGTGGATACATCACTCCAGGGTTAAACCAGCAGCAGTCGATTCTTGGCAAATTACAGCAGATCCAGAGAATCCCTGCAAGATCCGGTTGAAACGCACTACTCAGTCGGAGTAACAAGGAATTATTGTGGATTACAAATTTTATTGTTACAGGTGTGAGTGAGAAGGCCATAATAAAGCCTGTCCGCTTACCAACACATAGTGTATAAGCCAGGAAAGTCTCGAAGGGACACCTGTGAAGACGAGCAGAACTCCATTCCCTGCAGCCCTCACATCCTGGAAGCTGAGGTTCCATCGCACGGACGAAGACTGAGGATGACGGCGAAAGATGTGCTTTTGATTGTGTTTATTTATATGTGTTTTTATATTCAGGAAGGTAGAGGTACCGACACTCCTAGCTGTGAGGTATGCATTAAGACTACGAGAACAGGTAACCATATTTCCCAAACCCTAATTTGGCATTCACAATACGAATGTAAAGGAGAGGTATCAAGATGTAGATACCTAAATATAGACTATAGTGTGTGCCATTTAGGAGTAGGAGAACCTAAGTGCTTCAGTCCAGAGTATCAACCTCGTACAATTTGGTTGACTCTCAGGAATGGAGATCCTCAGGGGACCCTAATTAATAAGACGGTGTTAGAATCCGTACATTCTTCGGGTGTTCTGCTATTTGATGCATGTAAGGCGATATCAAGTGGTAGAAAACCGTGGAATGTATGTGGGGATCTTAGATGGGAGAGGACGTATGGGTCTAATGATAAATATATTTGTCCCAGTAGTAAAAATAAATATGTGAGTCCTAGATGCCCAAATAAAGACTATAACTTTTGTCCATATTGGTCTTGTGTGGGGTGGGCGACTTGGGGACAGACAGTAGATAAAGACATGATAGTGACTAAGTTGCCGACTAGCCCTTATTGTAAGTCTATGGAATGCAACCCAGTCCATATACTTATTAATAACCCCGACAAGTTCCTAGATAAGTATGGAAATTTATTTGGGTTTCAGATATACGGGATGGGTTTAGATCCTGGGACATTATTGTTTATAGGAATAGAGACTGATACGGTATCCTCCCAGACTCATCAAGTATACCATTCCTTTTATGAAGAGATGAGTATAGATAATAAGATCCCCCATAACGCTAAAAACCTGTTCATTGACCTAGCTGAAAGTATTGCCGGTAGTCTTAATGTTACCAACTGCTATGTGTGTGGAGGTACTAACATGGGAGACCAATGGCCTTGGGAAGCAAAGGAGGTAATGTCCGGTTCTGAGGCAGTTGACCAACTAATATCTACACAAGCCGATTATCATTTGAGTGTTAGAGGTAAATCTGAGTGGAGATTAAAGACCTCCATCATAGGTTATGTTTGCATAGCAAGGAAAGGAATAATGTATAATACTTCTGTAGGAGAATTAACTTGTCTAGGGCAAAAAGCTTATGATGATGATACTAAAAATACAACTTGGTGGTCGGCTTCAAATGTCTCAGAACCATCTAACCCGTTTGCTAGATATGCCAGTTTAAAGGATGTGTGGTTTGATTTATCCATCACATCTACCTGGAGAGCCCCAGCAAATTTGTACTGGATCTGTGGTAAGAAAGCCTATTCGGAGTTGCCACAGGACTGGGAAGGGGCATGTGTGTTGGGTATGCTCAAACCATCCTTCTTCTTGTTACCGATTGAAACAGGTGAGACTTTAGGTGTTAAAGTGTATGATGTGAATCATAGGAAGAAAAGGGGACCCTTAGAGATAGGCACCTGGGAAGATAATGAATGGCCTCCCCAGCGTATCATAGATTATTATGGGCCAGCCACGTGGGCAGAAGATGGTACCTTTGGTTATAGAACCCCAATTTATATGCTCAACCGTATTATAAGATTACAGGCGGTGGTTGAGATTATTACTAATGAGACCTCACAAGCACTCAATCTTCTAGCGAAGCATAATACCAGGATGAGGACAGCAGTGTACCAAAATAGATTAGCCTTGGATTACCTTTTGGCAGTAGAGGGAGGTGTATGTGGGAAGTTTAACCTGAGCAATTGCTGTCTTCAAATAGATGACGAAGGGCAAGCAATAGCTGAGCTTACTAGCCATATGGTTAAACTAGTGCATGTGCCTACTCAGGTATGGAAAGGGTACAATCCAAGTAGTTGGTTTGGTAGCTGGTATGAGTGGTTTGGAGGGCTTAAGGCAGTGGTAGGTGGAGTCCTACTGATTTTACTGTTGTGTCTACTCCTACCGTGTCTTATACCCTTAGTAGTTAGGTCTGTGCAAAGCCTGATAGGAAGTATAGCAGAGAGGAAGGCTGCTGCACAGATAATGGCGATATATAAGTATAAGGCTCTAGATCAAGGAGAACCAATGCAGGAAGATGAGTGTTAAAAGATTCACATCATAAGATAAGTCTGGTCTGGTTCATGGTAACCTGAGGTATATGCAAACCAAGGTTAAGTGATGCCTCAAGTAATTGTGAAATATCAGAGGCATCAAAGGGGGGAATGTGATGTAATTCCAGTAAAATACAAGTTTAGCAGGCTAAGATTGCCACAAGGCATATGTATGTATATGTGTTTGTAGTATCAGTTAGTTAATTACACGTAGCTAAGATACTGTTATCACTGTACTGACCAGGTGCAGGAATGTAAGAACTGGAATTACGCGTCCCTCTCCTTTGTATCAGATGAGCCACGTGGTTAGACCGGATGGATGAGTTTAGACTCTATTTATTAAATAGGTTAAGGGTATGTGTGGGTGTAGTTAATTGTGGGAGGAGCTACAGTGCTATATAAGGAATGTACTCTATGTATTCAGTACTCAGACTTTGCTGTATTTTGGTGACGCTAGTCCCTCTGAGTCCCGATCGGTGATCCAATAAAGAATCTCTTCCTTCCTGAAGAAACCTGTGTCCATCTCTCTGTGCTTGGCTTCCGTCAGTTTCTCCGGTATCATTAACTCATGTCACCAGCAATTTACCCTTTAACTGCCATAAATCTGGCTACAACTGGTTCAACGTCCCATGGAGTAAATATACCGATGTCTCATTTTATTTTTAAGACAATCCTAGTTATCATCACTGTTTGCTAATGAGTTCCGGAAGACCATGGAAGAATCATTTGATTCCTCAGTGGACATTTTTCTAGAACCGATAGTAAAGGAAAGCACATTTCAAAATAGACAAACACATCGAAGGGTCCAGACTGACTGATCTTGAAAAGTTACATTTTATTTAATATATATATGGGAACATTAGGCAACTGTTGAAAAGCTACTCTATGCAATCTCTCCTGCTAATTAGTTCTTGCTGAGATGTAGTTTTGATAGACAGGAACTGGTGAGATCACTGTCTGTCTGTCTATCTATCCAGTTATAAATCACATACACAGCAAGTCCTGCTTCTAGAAACTGTAATAAAAACCAAAGACATCTTTTAAAAACCCACATAAACAAAATGTCACTTTAAGCAAATCAAAAGGACTATAATATAATCTAGTACTGATGAAGAAGGCCACATTTAAACATCTTTCATTTCTTCTGAAACATAAGATGTCCCTCGGTTGTCCGCGGAATGTCACCAATCTGACTAATGCATTTGTAAGGTTTAGTGACAGCTTAAGGCTAAAGAATATAATGACATTCTAGATGATTCAATGTGTCCAACTTTGTGACAACAATTTAGATTCCCCTGTTTCAGCCTTACAAGGCCACCTTGCACAAGGTAAGGTCCATACACAATGGGTGGGTATTCATACTCAAAATGTTCTGTACTCAACCCCATAAAATGTCTTTGAAATATCTTGTAATACCAACTAATAGCCAGACCTAATCTACCAACATCAATGTCCTCAATGTCCTTGGATGCCTCAAAACCATCCATATTTTGGTTGGATAGGGGCACTGAAACAGTGCTCCCTGCATGTCCTGTGCTCAGTGGGCAAGCCTACTTGATTGGCAGGTAGCCTAGCATGCATCCTCTCAAGGCTGATCTGTCAGTAACTTGGGGGACTCACCTCCTTTCTGTCCCCTTTGGACGGAGTCAGTGACGTTATTGCAATACTGACCCTCCTGTTTACCACCTTCCCACAAGTGATAGCTAAAAAGGACGCCATTTTGGTCTCAGGACGCCATTTGGGGGGATGTCAATGCAGAGTCTTTCTTCTTACTGTACTTGTCTAATTGGAACTGCTGTAAATTTGGGATCTTATTATTTAATATTAAATATATTTACTGTTTATGAAGTGCCAAGATACCAAGATATTACATAGCACTGTAGATGTGGATTCACATACTAGTTGAAAGGCTAGGAGGGCTGACAATATTTAACTTGGTGGGTGTGGCGAAACCAACCTCGCCACTGTGAACTGGAGAAGCCTGGTTGCTCGCCTGCTCCCTTTGGACTATGGCCCTGCAGGTTAAACCGTTTATTTTCCCTGCAGAAAGGCTTATTCATGCCTTTCTGCTGGGGTGTTGGGTAGATTCCAACTACCGAACAGGGGACCACCGGGGCGCTGGAGTGTGCCGCCAATTGACCGCCCAGAAGCTGCGGTTAACCGCAGCTTAATTGATGAACGCTGGGTGGCCTTTGTTCGTTTGCCGAACACGTGGCAGCGGCCATTTTAAGTCCCGAAAGGCCAGCGGTGTTCAGCACTAACACTGTGGAACTGAAAACGGACACTTACTTGCGCGAACACAGCTGAGCCGTCCGCCCCCTGGTTCCTATTCGTGCCCTTACTTTGGGATATGTGTTAACCCAGATAGCTATGCCATGGAGCCTATTCATGTAATTAAATACTTTGGCTCCATGGCAATTAAACTGTATTTGTGTGATCTGAGTGCCATTCACCTAATAATGTGCGCTCAGTTCTAAGCTAGCTGGGGATATGTAGAAATGTGTGTTTTATGTGTTCAATGTATCAGTATGTAATTTTATGTCTTTTACTGTCTTTTTGTCTGCCATGTGGGTAATGGAGTTTTGCCTCTGTCCTTGGAGATAATTAGATTCCTTCCCCAATTATCTCCAGGGCAGAGAGGAGGGATTGTGAGGCATTGTGGGAGGTAACTCATGTGTGATTGGTGTATTATGTAATTGTTGTAAATCCTTCCCTTGCATGGGAGAATCCTTTATAAGACAGGTGTGTGAATAAATCAGGGAGTTCCTGCTTAACCCTCAAAGTGAAGTGTTGTCTCATTCTTGGGGGGAATTTGACTGTATGCCGATTGCCAGGAGTGTAAGCTGTTCGTATTGCTTTTCCTGTTCGGCTGCTTCCAGGGTTCGTGTGTCTCTTGTTCGAGAGTTAGTGAATACGTGCAGTTTGGAGTTCGGGAGGTTGGTGATTGCAGTAGCTGCTGGTCTGTCTGAAAGGGGATTATCGCCTAAACGGTTTTTATCCTCTTGTGAGTGAAACGGTCCGTTACAGTGGGCAAGTAAAAATGAATGGCCTTTGATTTATGCTAAAAAATCTCAGATCTTATGCGAGCCAACATGCAGTACATGGATGTAACAGATGGATAATTCTGGAGCTATTGTGACATCTTGCATTGAACCTGACTGTCTCATCTCACTGATCACTGGCAAACCAAGGATGTCACACATTAACTTCACGATCTGGCAGCCTGGTCAGCCCTAGGCACCGTATTCCACCAAGAAACACTCCAGTGGGCCAGCCAAGATCATCGAGATTGAAGGCCAAAGCATACACCCAAACAGTGATGGGTTAAGGATGTTCCTGCACATTTCCTGCCACTTACTGGGACACAATAATGAAAAACAAACAATTTCAAAATGAAGGCGAGCAAAGCAACAGATCTACAGAATACTTTGTGATTTCTCATGCACACTGTATGGACTGGACGTAACATCTTAAGTGGAGCACCTTTTAGTAAATATGGAGAAAGCTTATGTGACATTAAAAAATATTGTATCATCAAACTCTGGAGATGTTAAATCCAGAAACTGACAGTAAGAGACATTCCTCGGTGTTTATGGCGGTTTTAAACTCCCAGGCAGATATAATGTCATTTCTGGATTCAGTCGAGTGTTTGATGCAGAACACGCTTCGTTGGCGACCATTTTACCTACTTTACAAGTAAACTCTCTGAAATCTTCAGGGATTTCACAGCTACAAGAGAAAAAAACAGCAAAATATCCATTAATTCCCCTATTCTGTATTCACCTCTATCCTTTCCAGAATTGCCTGCTAATGTAGAATGGAGAAAGGCATCTGTGGCACGCTATACAATTATATTACAATGGAATGACAGGAACTGACTTTAAAATGCATTGTATTGTATCATTTGCATATAGTCACAATATCAAATGTAGGACTGTCCCTTTAACCCATTAAACATGTCACTGCCATTAGGTCACTCTGCTCCTACATGGGACTGTCCCTTTATCCCATTAAACATGTCACTGCCATTAGGTCACTTTGCTCCTACATGGGACTGTCCCTTTATCCCATTAAACATGTCACTGTCATTAGGTCACTTTGCTCCTACATGGGACTGTCTCTTTAACCCATTAAACATGTCACTGTCATTAGGTCACTTTGCTCCTACATGGGACTGTCCCTTTAACCCATTAAACATGTCACTGTCATTAGGTTACTTTGCTCCTTCATGGGACTGTCCCTTTAACCCATTAAACATGTCACTGTCATTAGGTCACTTTGCTCCTACATGGGACTGTCCCTTTAACCCATTAAACATGTCACTGTCATTAGGTCACTTTGCTCCTACATGGGACTGTCCCTTTAACCCATTAAACATGTCACTGTCATTAGGTCACTTTGCTCCTACATGGGACTGTCCCTTTAACCCATTAAACATGTCACTGTCATTAGGTCACTTTGCTCCTACATGGGACTGTCCCTTTAACCCATTAAACATGTCCCTGTCATTAGGTCACTTTGCTCCTACATGGGACTGTCCCTTTAACCCATTAAACATGTCACTGTCGTTAGGTCACTTTGCTCCTACATGGGACTGTCCCTTTAACCCATTAAACATGTCACTGCCATTAGGTCACTTTGCTCCTACATGGGACTGTCCCTTTAACCCATTAAACATGTCGCTGTCATTAGGTCACTTTGCTCCTACATGGGACTGTCCCTTTAACCCATTAAACATGTCACTGTCATTAGGTCACTTTGTTCCTACATGGGACTGTCCCTTTAACCCATTAAACATGTCCCTGTCATTAGGTCACTTTGCTCCTACATGGGACTGTCCCTTTAACCCATTAAACATGTCACTGTCATTAGGTCACTTTGCTCCTACATGGGACTGTCCCTTTATCCCATTAAACATGTCGCTGCCATTAGGTCACTTTGCTCCTACATGGGACTGCCCCTTTAACCCATTAAACATGTCACTGTCATTAGGTCACTTTGTTCCTACATGGGACTGTCCCTCTAACCCATTAAACATGTCGCTGTCATTAGGTCACTTTGCTCCTACATGGGACTGTCTCTTTAACCCATTAAACATGTCGCTGTCATTAGGTCACTTTGCTCCTACATGGGACTGTCCCTTTAACCCATTAAACATGTCGCTGTCATTAGGTCACTTTGCTCCTACATGGGACTGTCCCTTCAACCCATTAAACATGGCGCTGCCATTAGGTCACTTTGCTCCTACATGGGACTGTCCCTTTAACCCATTAAACATGTCACTGCCATTAGGTCACTTTGCTCCTACATGGGAATGTCCCTTTAACCCATTAAACATGTCGCTGTCATTAGGTCACTTTGCTCCTACATGGGACTGTCCCTTTAACCCATTAAACATGTCGCTGTCATTAGGTCACTTTGCTCCTACATGGGACTGTCCCTTTAACCCATTAAACATGTCGCTGTCATTAGGTCACTTTGTTCCTACATGGGACTGTCCCTTTAACCCATTAAACATGTCACTGCCATTAGGTCACTTTGTTCCTACATGGGACTGTCCCTTTAACCCATTAAACATGTCACTGCCATTAGGTCACTTTGCTCCTACATGGGACTGTCCCTCTAACCCATTAAATATGTCGCTGTCATTAGGTCACTTTGCTCCTACATGGGACTGTCCCTTTAACCCATTAAACATGTCACTGTCATTAGGTCACTTTGCTCCTACATGGGACTGTCCCTTTATCCCATTAAACATGTCACTGTCATTAGGTCACTTTGCTCCTACATGGGACTGTCCCTTTAACCCATTGAACATGTCGCTGTCATTAGGTCACTTTGTTCCTACATGGGACTGTCCCTTTAACCCATTAAACATGTCACTGTCATTAGGTCACTTTGCTCCTACATGGGACTGTCCCTTTAATCCATTAAACATGTCACTGTCATTAGGTCACTTTGTTCCTACATGGGACTGTCCCTTTAACCTATTAAACATGTCGCTGCCATTAGGTCACTTTGCTCCTACATGGGACTGTCTCTTTAACCCATTAAACATGTCGCTGCCATTAGGTCACTTTGCTCCTACATGGGACTGTCCCTTTATCCCATTAAACATGTCGCTGTCATTAGGTCACTTTGCTCCTACATGGGACTGTCCCTTTATCCCATTAAACATGTCACTGTCATTAGGTCACTTTGTTCCTACATGGGACTGTCTCTTTAACCCATTAAACATGTCGCTGCCATTAGGTCACTTTGCTCCTACATGGGACTGCCCCTTTAACCCATTAAACATGTCACTGTCATTAGGTCACTTTGTTCCTACATGGGACTGTCCCTCTAACCCATTAAACATGTCGCTGTCATTAGGTCACTTTGCTCCTACATGGGACTGTCTCTTTAACCCATTAAACATGTCGCTGTCATTAGGTCACTTTGCTCCTACATGGGACTGTCCCTTTAACCCATTAAACATGTCGCTGTCATTAGGTCACTTTGCTCCTACATGGGACTGTCCCTTTAACCCATTAAACATGGCGCTGCCATTAGGTCACTTTGCTCCTACATGGGACTGTCCCTTTAACCCATTAAACATGTCACTGCCATTAGGTCACTTTGCTCCTACATGGGACTGTCCCTTTAACCCATTAAACATGTCGCTGTCATTAGGTCACTTTGCTCCTACATGGGACTGTCCCTTTAACCCATTAAACATGTCGCTGTCATTAGGTCACTTTGCTCCTACATGGGACTGTCCCTTTAACCCATTAAACATGTCGCTGTCATTAGGTCACTTTGTTCCTACATGGGACTGTCCCTTTAACCCATTAAACATGTCACTGCCATTAGGTCACTTTGTTCCTACATGGGACTGTCCCTTTAACCCATTAAACATGTCACTGCCATTAGGTCACTTTGCTCCTACATGGGACTGTCCCTCTAACCCATTAAATATGTCGCTGTCATTAGGTCACTTTGCTCCTACATGGGACTGTCCCTTTAACCCATTAAACATGTCACTGTCATTAGGTCACTTTGCTCCTACATGGGACTGTCCCTTTATCCCATTAAACATGTCACTGTCATTAGGTCACTTTGCTCCTACATGGGACTGTCCCTTTAACCCATTAAACATGTCACTGTCATTAGGTCACTTTGTTCCTACATGGGACTGTCCCTTTAACCCATTGAACATGTCGCTGTCATTAGGTCACTTTGTTCCTACATGGGACTGTCCCTTTAACCCATTAAACATGTCACTGTCATTAGGTCACTTTGCTCCTACATGGGACTGTCCCTTTAATCCATTAAACATGTCACTGTCATTAGGTCACTTTGTTCCTACATGGGACTGTCCCTTTAACCCATTAAACATGTCGCTGCCATTAGGTCACTTTGCTCCTACATGGGACTGTCTCTTTAACCCATTAAACATGTCGCTGTCATTAGGTCACTTTGCTCCTACATGGGACTGTCCCTTTAACCCATTAAACATGTCACTGTCATTAGGTCACTTTGTTCCTACATGGGACTGTCCCTCTAACCCATTAAACATGTCGCTGCCATTAGGTCACTTTGCTCCTACATGGGACTGTCTCTTTAACCCATTAAACATGTCGCTGTCATTAGGTCACTTTGCTCCTACATGGGACTGTCCCTTTAACCCATTAAACATGTCGCTGTCATTAGGTCACTTTGCTCCTACATGGGACTGTCCCTTTAACCCATTAAACATGGCGCTGCCATTAGGTCACTTTGCTCCTACATGGGACTGTCCCTTTAACCCATTAAACATGTCACTGCCATTAGGTCACTTTGCTCCTACATGGGACTGTCCCTTTAACCCATTAAACATGTCGCTGTCATTAGGTCACTTTGCTCCTACATGGGACTGTCCCTTTAACCCATTAAACATGTCGCTGTCATTAGGTCACTTTGCTCCTACATGGGACTGTCCCTTTAACCCATTAAACATGTCGCTGTCATTAGGTCACTTTGTTCCTACATGGGACTCTCCCTTTAACCCATTAAACATGTCACTGCCATTAGGTCACTTTGTTCCTACATGGGACTGTCCCTTTAACCCATTAAACATGTCACTGCCATTAGGTCACTTTGCTCCTACATGGGACTGTCCCTCTAACCCATTAAATATGTCGCTGTCATTAGGTCACTTTGCTCCTACATGGGACTGTCCCTTTAACCCATTAAACATGTCACTGTCATTAGGTCACTTTGCTCCTACATGGGACTGTCCCTTTATCCCATTAAACATGTCACTGTCATTAGGTCACTTTGCTCCTACATGGGACTGTCCCTTTAACCCATTAAACATGTCACTGTCATTAGGTCACTTTGTTCCTACATGGGACTGTCCCTTTAACCCATTGAACATGTCGCTGTCATTAGGTCACTTTGTTCCTACATGGGACTGTCCCTTTAACCCATTAAACATGTCACTGTCATTAGGTCACTTTGCTCCTACATGGGACTGTCCCTTTAATCCATTAAACATGTCACTGTCATTAGGTCACTTTGTTCCTACATGGGACTGTCCCTTTAACCCATTAAACATGTCACTGTCATTAGGTCACTTTGCTCCTACATGAGGCTGTCCCTTTAACCCATTAAACATGTCGCTGCCATTAGGTCACTTTGCTCCTACATGGGACTGTCCCTTTAACCCATTAAACATGTCGCTGTCATTAGGTCACTTTGTTCCTACATGGGACTGTCCCTTTAACCCATTAAACATGTCACTGCCATTAGGTCACTTTGTTCCTACATGGGACTGTCCCTTTAACCCATTAAACATGTCACTGCCATTAGGTCACTTTGCTCCTACATGGGACTGTCCCTCTAACCCATTAAATATGTCGCTGTCATTAGGTCACTTTGCTCCTACATGGGACTGTCCCTTTAACCCATTAAACATGGCGCTGCCATTAGGTCACTTTGCTCCTACATGGGACTGTCCCTTTAACCCATTAAACATGTCACTGCCATTAGGTCACTTTGCTCCTACATGGGACTGTCCCTTTAACCCATTAAACATGTCGCTGTCATTAGGTCACTTTGCTCCTACATGGGACTGTCCTTTTAACCCATTAAACATGTCGCTGTCATTAGGTCACTTTGCTCCTACATGGGACTGTCCCTTTAACCCATTAAACATGTCGCTGTCATTAGGTCACTTTGTTCCTACATGGGACTGTCCCTTTAACCCATTAAACATGTCACTGCCATTAGGTCACTTTGTTCCTACATGGGACTGTCCCTTTAACCCATTAAACATGTCACTGCCATTAGGTCACTTTGCTCCTACATGGGACTGTCCCTCTAACCCATTAAATATGTCGCTGTCATTAGGTCACTTTGCTCCTACATGGGACTGTCCCTTTAACCCATTAAACATGTCACTGTCATTAGGTCACTTTGCTCCTACATGGGACTGTCCCTTTATCCCATTAAACATGTCACTGTCATTAGGTCACTTTGCTCCTACATGGGACTGTCCATTTAACCCATTAAACATGTCACTGTCATTAGGTAACTTTGTTCCTACATGGGACTGTCCCTTTAACCCATTGAACATGTCGCTGTCATTAGGTCACTTTGTTCCTACATGGGACTGTCCCTTTAACCCATTAAACATGTCACTGTCATTAGGTCACTTTGCTCCTACATGGGACTGTCCCTTTAATCCATTAAACATGTCACTGTCATTAGGTCACTTTGTTCCTACATGGGACTGTCCCTTTAACCCATTAAACATGTCACTGTCATTAGGTCACTTTGCTCCTACATGGGGCTGTCCCTTTAACCCATTAAACATGTCTCTGTCATTAGGTCACTTTGCTCCTACATGGGACTGTCCCTTTAACCCATTAAACATGTCACTGTCATTAGGTCACTTTGCTCCTACATGGGACTGTCTCTTTAACCCATTAAACATGTCGCTGTCATTAGGTCACTGTGCTCCTACATGGGACTGTCCCTTTAACCCATTAAACATGTCGCAGTCATTAGGTCACTTTGCTCCTACATGGGACTGTCCCTTTAACCCATTAAACATGTCGCTGTCATTAGGTCACTTTGCTCCTACATGGGACTGTCCCTTTAACCCATTAAACATGTCACTGCCATTAGGTCACTTTGCTCCTACATGGGACTGTCCCTTTAACCCATTAAACATGTCGCTGTCATTAGGTCACTTTGCTCCTACATGGGACTGTCCCTTTAACCCATTAAACATGTCGCTGTCATTAGGTCACTTTGCTCCTACATGGGACTGTCCCTTTAACCCATTAAACATGTCGCTGTCATTAGGTCACTTTGTTCCTACATGGGACTGTCCCTTTAACCCATTAAACATGTCACTGCCATTAGGTCACTTTGTTCCTACATGGGACTGTCCCTTTAACCCATTAAACATGTCACTGCCATTAGGTCACTTTGCTCCTACATGGGACTGTCCCTCTAACCCATTAAATATGTCGCTGTCATTAGGTCACTTTGCTCCTACATGGGACTGTCCCTTTAACCCATTAAACATGTCACTGTCATTAGGTCACTTTGCTCCTACATGGGACTGTCCCTCTAACCCATTAAATATGTCGCTGTCATTAGGTCACTTTGCTCCTACATGGGACTGTCCCTTTAACCCATTAAACATGTCGCTGTCATTAGGTCACTTTGCTCCTACATGGGACTGTCCCTTTAACCCATTAAACATGTCGCTGTCATTAGGTCACTTTGTTCCTACATGGGACTGTCCCTTTAACCCATTAAACATGTCACTGCCATTAGGTCACTTTGTTCCTACATGGGACTGTCCCTTTAACCCATTAAACATGTCACTGCCATTAGGTCACTTTGCTCCTACATGGGACTGTCCCTTTAACCCATTAAACATGTCGCTGCCATTAGGTCACTTTGCTCCTACATGGGACTGTCCCTTTAACCCATTAAACATGTCGCTGTCATTAGGTCACTTTGCTCCTACATGGGACTGTCCCTTTAACCCATTAAACATGTCGCTGTCATTAGGTCACTTTGCTCCTACATGGGACTGTCCCTTTAACCCATTAAACATGTCACTGTCATTAGGTCACTTTGTTCCTACATGGGACTGTCCCTTTAACCCATTAAACCAGTCGCTGTCATTAGGTCACTTTGCTCCTACATGGGACTGTCCCTTTATCCCATTAAACATGTCACTGTCATTAGGTCACTTTGCTCCTACATGGGACTGTCCCTTTAACCCATTACACATGTCACTGTCATTAGGTCACTTTGCTCCTACATGGGACTGTCCCTTTAAGCAATTAAACATGTCACTGTCATTAGGTCACTTTGCTCCTACATGGGACTGTCCCTTTATCCCATTAAACATGTCACTGTCATTAGGTCACTTTGCTCCTACATGGGACTGTCCCTTTAACCCATTAAACATGTCACTGTCATTAGGTCACTTTGTTCCTACATGGGACTGTCCCTTTAACCCATTGAACATGTCGCTGTCATTAGGTCACTTTGTTCCTACATGGGACTGTCCCTTTAACCCATTAAACATGTCACTGTCATTAGGTCACTTTGCTCCTACATGGGACTGTCCCTTTAATCCATTAAACATGTCACTGTCATTAGGTCACTTTGCTCCTACATGGGACTGTCCCTTTAACCCATTAAACATGTCGCTGTCATTAGGTCACTTTGCTCCTACATGGGACTGTCCCTTTAACCCATTAAACATGTCGCTGTCATTAGGTCACTTTGCTCCTACATGGGACTGTCCCTTTAACCCATTAAACATGTCACTGCCATTAGGTCACTTTGCTCCTACATGGGACTGTCCCTTTAACCCATTAAACATGTCGCTGTCATTAGGTCACTTTGCTCCTACATGGGACTGTCCCTTTAACCCATTAAACATGTCGCTGTCATTAGGTCACTTTGCTCCTACATGGGACTGTCCCTTTAACCCATTAAACATGTCGCTGTCATTAGGTCACTTTGTTCCTACATGGGACTGTCCCTTTAACCCATTAAACATGTCACTGCCATTAGGTCACTTTGTTCCTACATGGGACTGTCCCTTTAACCCATTAAACATGTCACTGCCATTAGGTCACTTTGCTCCTACATGGGACTGTCCCTCTAACCCATTAAATATGTCGCTGTCATTAGGTCACTTTGCTCCTACATGGGACTGTCCCTTTAACCCATTAAACATGTCACTGTCATTAGGTCACTTTGCTCCTACATGGGACTGTCCCTCTAACCCATTAAATATGTCGCTGTCATTAGGTCACTTTGCTCCTACATGGGACTGTCCCTTTAACCCATTAAACATGTCGCTGTCATTAGGTCACTTTGCTCCTACATGGGACTGTCCCTTTAACCCATTAAACATGTCGCTGTCATTAGGTCACTTTGTTCCTACATGGGACTGTCCCTTTAACCCATTAAACATGTCACTGCCATTAGGTCACTTTGTTCCTACATGGGACTGTCCCTTTAACCCATTAAACATGTCACTGCCATTAGGTCACTTTGCTCCTACATGGGACTGTCCCTTTAACCCATTAAACATGTCGCTGCCATTAGGTCACTTTGCTCCTACATGGGACTGTCCCTTTAACCCATTAAACATGTCGCTGTCATTAGGTCACTTTGCTCCTACATGGGACTGTCCCTTTAACCCATTAAACATGTCGCTGTCATTAGGTCACTTTGCTCCTACATGGGACTGTCCCTTTAACCCATTAAACATGTCCCTGTCATTAGGTCACTTTGCTCCTACATGGGACTGTCCCTTTATCCCATTAAACATGTCGCTGTCATTAGGTCACTTTGCTCCTACATGGGACTGTCCCTTTAACCCATTAAACATGTCACTGTCATTAGGTCACTTTGTTCCTACATGGGACTGTCCCTTTAACCCATTAAACATGTCGCTGTCATTAGGTCACTTTGCTCCTACATGGGACTGTCCCTTTAACCCATTAAACATGTCGCTGTCATTAGGTCACTTTGTTCCTACATGGGACTGTCCCTTTAACCCATTAAACATGTCACTGCCATTAGGTCACTTTGTTCCTACATGGGACTGTCCCTTTAACCCATTAAACATGTCACTGCCATTAGGTCACTTTGCTCCTACATGGGACTGTCCCTTTAACCCATTAAACATGTCGCTGCCATTAGGTCACTTTGCTCCTACATGGGACTGTCCCTTTAACCCATTAAACATGTCGCTGTCATTAGGTCACTTTGCTCCTACATGGGACTGTCCCTTTAACCCATTAAACATGTCGCTGTCATTAGGTCACTTTGCTCCTACATGGGACGGTCCCTTTAACCCATTAAACATGTCACTGTCATTAGGTCACTTTGCTCCTACATGGGACTGTCCCTTTATCCCATTAAACATGTCGCTGTCATTAGGTCACTTTGCTCCTACATGGGACTGTCCCTTTAACCCATTAAACATGTCACTGTCATTAGGTCACTTTGTTCCTACATGGGACTGTCCCTTTAACCCATTAAACCTGTCGCTGTCATTAGGTCACTTTGCTCCTACATGGGACTGTCCCTTTATCCCATTAAACATGTCACTGTCATTAGGTCACTTTGCTCCTACATGGGACTGTCCCTTTAACCCATTACACATGTCACTGTCATTAGGCCACTTTGCTCCTACATGGGACTGTCCCTTTAACCCATTAAACATGTCACTGTCATTAGGTCACTTTGCTCCTACATGGGACTGTCCCTTTATCCCATTAAACATGTCACTGTCATTAGGTCACTTTGCTCCTACATGGGACTGTCCCTTTAACCCATTAAACATGTCACTGTCATTAGGTCACTTTGTTCCTACATGGGACTGTCCCTTTAACCCATTGAACATGTCGCTGTCATTAGGTCACTTTGTTCCTACATGGGACTGTCCCTTTAACCCATTAAACATGTCACTGTCATTAGGTCACTTTGCTCCTACATGGGACTGTCCCTTTAATCCATTAAACATGTCACTGTCATTAGGTCACTTTGCTCCTACATGGGACTGTCCCTTTAACCCATTAAACATGTCGCTGTCATTAGGTCACTTTGCTCCTACATGGGACTGTCCCTTTAACCCATTAAACATGTCGCTGTCATTAGGTCACTTTGCTCCTACATGGGACTGTCCCTTTAACCCATTAAACATGTCACTGCCATTAGGTCACTTTGCTCCTACATGGGACTGTCCCTTTAACCCATTAAACATGTCGCTGTCATTAGGTCACTTTGCTCCTACATGGGACTGTCCCTTTAACCCATTAAACATGTCGCTGTCATTAGGTCACTTTGCTCCTACATGGGACTGTCCCTTTAACCCATTAAACATGTCGCTGTCATTAGGTCACTTTGTTCCTACATGGGACTGTCCCTTTAACCCATTAAACATGTCACTGCCGGGGCGTGGCTAACCGCCGAGCTTAATGGTCGCTTGATCTCGAGCTCTGGCTCCCAAGGCCGCCAATATATCAAATTTCGGATATTTAGGACCCACAACTTGATAAAAAAAAAAGCGATATGGCACAAACCAAAACAAAGAGAGGCTCGGTAAAGAGCGAAAAAATTAATTTCTTCGGAGGCAAACACCAAACGGAGACCGCGGAACAACTGAGGCCTTCACAAGATGGCGACGCCAGCCCGATGCCTCGAGACACACAATCAGACGCGGGAGTGCCTACAGCATCAGAGCAGCTCACACGAAGCTATATACAAGAAGCGCTGGACAATATGTCCCAGAAGCTAATCATGTCGTGGCAACACTCCATGGACTCTCTACGAAGGGACGTCCAGGAGGTCAGCAAACGAACGACACACGTTGAATCCAAAATGGAGGAGTTTACCACGGCTCACAATGACTTAGCAAGCCATGTGGAACGCCTGGAGAAACAACTTACTGCGACAGAGATGAAAATGGCAGACCTTGAGGATCGGTCCAGAAGGAACAACCTGCGGCTGCGGGGAGTCCCCGAAACGGTTGGACCGGAGGATCTGCAGGTATTTATCAGAGGCCTGGTAAGGGCCTATGCACCTGATGTCCCGGGCGAAATGTTACTCCTGGACCGGGCACACAGGATCCCCAAGCCCAGACACCTACCCGATACTGTGCCGAGAGATGTACTCACTCGAGTACACTACTTTCACATAAAAGAGATCATAATACGTGCCAGTAGGAATAGAGATGCACCGCACCCAGACTACCCAACAGTAAAAATATTTGCGGATCTGTCCGCTGCCACATTGAAGAAACGAAGAGAGTTCTCACACATTGCAGACAGCTTACGAACCAATGGACTGAGATTTAGATGGGGATTCCCGACAAAAATGGTGGTCTCCCGCGAGGGCAAATCCCACATGATTACTTCGCCAGAAGACGGAGCGCAGCTACTGCAAACCTGGGGCATAACAGGTAAAGAAGCAGAGAAATCGATGACATCTACTCGTCGAATCCCAGTGGACTGGACCAAGATACCTACGAAACGCAAAGATCAGGAACATTAAACAACGAAGATGGTGACCCGTTTAATAACTGACCATAAATCATACAGGCGTCCGATATGCCTTAAACCTAAGGAGAAATCTATAGACGCATAGGACTTGTTATAGGTAGAGCCAGGAGAGGACAAGAAGCATCATCAGCTACAAAAGGCAAAAGACAGAGACACCAAAACCAATACAGAGACGCCGGAGACTCAAGGCAGTGAATAAGCTGCTAACCCCCCTCGCCCTACATTTATCCCTCGGAAGAGACTGTAGTAAGAAATAAGGAAGGAGGGAGACAACAACAAGAGGAAAAATGAGAGAAAAGAAACGAAAGCAATGGGACATTTAAGTTAATTTATCACCTGCTTAAAAGTTCAGGTATCGTATATACAGGTGTATAGAACTGAGGGTCTGGTCCGGACTCTCATGTTCCCTTTTTGTGTATATAACCATATGGGGAAGGGTAATGGGATGTGCCACAGACGAGCTGTTTCTGGGTTATACATTATATGAAAAACAAAGGTCCCCAACCCCCAAAGGGAAATAATGACTTTACACAAAACTTTTAAGGAATGACTTGAAGGGTCCCAATATGACAATAGAATTAGAGGCCAGGTGACTGACCAACTATGGGCAAGATAATATTCGAACATATACCCTCTAAGTTGAGAAGAAAAAAAAAAAAAAAAAAGGGGGAAGGAGAGGGGACAGAGGAGGGCAAGATACCTTATACTGACTCATATATATCTTGCATCCCATTAACACATAAAGGAATAGCACTTACCCTGGGTTAACCGGTAGTATGCCTGAATGACACAACATAGATGAATACAGATGGATGCAACTGGTATACATGACCCCAAGAAGTTCGTAATGAGAATGCATTATTATTTACTGTGGCTTGATGTTTTTCTTTTTGTGGTTTTTCTCTTTTGGTTTTCTATGTTTTTCCTCATTATGTGGTTCTCTCCTGGTTTACCATTTCAGCAAATACAGGAATCTCCTCCTAGGGTTCATAATAGGTCGCATATGGGTCACCACACGCACGACTAGGTCCTAAACCAGTGAAATAAAATGTTAAGGCCGTTAGCCACCCTAACAGATATTTAGATATCTACCCCCCATGGCTCCGCAAATAGGCGCCATGACCCCATCTGGGGTAAGTTGTAAATATCCAAGTTATACCCCACCCGCTCACCTGACACTTTCCTACCCCCTCCATCGACCCGGTAAACACGAGATCGTAAAAGATCACTCACTATATGCCGTAAGTCTACAAACACAATTCTTGAACTTATTGTTGGTGGCAACTACACGAATTAAAACACTCATAAGGCAGACGAGGTCTACATTAGGGCATAATAAAATACTTGTAAGCAACCATCTACCCATCACAAATGAATGTGACAATAAAATCGCATAATGTAAGGGGTCTCAACACCCCGCATAAACGCAGGGTCCTATTAGAAGAGCTAAAGAGAAACCAGATAGACATTATGTGCATACAAGAGACGCACTTTAAACATAGTAAAGTCCCAGAATTTGGTATCAGAGACTTTCCGACCCAATTTCACGCGACCCATTCTTCTAAATCCAGGGGAGTGTCTTTTCTTTTTCACAAGTCCCTCACGTTTGAACTGTTGCAACTCAGAAAAGACACACAAGGTCGCTATCTCATTATATACTGTACTATCAACACGGTCAACTATACGCTGGTGGGAATATATAGCCCAAACTCAAACCAAAGAAACTTTTTGCTTAAAGTTCTTAATAAAATTCCACCCATGCAGAAATCATCCATTATACTGTGCGGGGACATGAATCATGTCTTACACCCAGTGGCAGACACATCACTTGCTCCTGACGCTCCCAGAACAAAACTCCTCACACAACAATGCAAATCATTAAATAAAGTAATTCTGGAACATAACCTATACGACTTATGGAGGATTCACCATCCCAATGAAAAGGGGTACTCCTATTTCTCCCATATTCATAAAACCCATTCCAGAATAGATATGATTTTAGTAACTGCTGACATTTTAACAAGGGCTAAGACGAGTGAGATAGGAGATATTGTATGGTCTGACCATGCCCCGGTAACAGCAACGCTGCAGACAACTTTTGACCATAAGGGGAAACCCCCATGGCGCTTAAACGATGCCCTTCTCATGCAGGAGGAATATTGCCCCCACATGAGTCAGGACATTAAAGAATATTTTCACAACAACACACTACCTGAGCTAGAACTTACAACTATTTGGCAAGCCCACAAGGCGGTGGTTAGGGGGATGTTTATCAGCAGAGCGGCTTTTTTAAAAAAATCTAAAGAACAAAAATATCACGCTCTCTTGAAAAGACTGAGGGACCTACAATTAGCTCAATACTCCACCCCCTCTGATACCCTAGCGAAAGACATAGCCTCAATTACAAAACAAATAAATGAGATACTAATACAAGAAACAGCACATATGCTCCAGAACTTGAAAATACGGACTTACACGCAGGGCAACAGAGCTGGGAAAGCCCTGGCGTCGCTTTTAAGACAGAAACAAGCCCAATCGAAAATTCCATACTTACACAACCACACAGGAGGGAAAATACATGATCCGAGAGGAATACTAGCAGAAATGGTAAAATTTTACGAAACATTATATAACATAAGACATGACCCCAAGACGCACCAACCATCCACACAAGAGATACACAGCTTTTTGTCTAAAATTTCCCTGCCTACACTAACAGACGACCAAAGCAGACAATTGGGAACACCTGTCACCTTGTATGAATTTCTACAAGTAATAAAGTCGCTTCCACCGGGTAAATCACCGGGCCCGGACGGTCTCACTAATTCATACTATAAAAAATTTGGCCAAGATCTAGGACCACACTTGGTAGATACATTTAATCGTATAATGGCCACAGGAACTATGCCCCCGGACATGTTGACAGCACATATAGTCACATTACCCAAACCAGGTAAACCCCCTCACAAGCCCCAAAACTTACGGCCCATATCCCTTCTGAACACGGACACTAAAATATTAGCCAAGTTATTTGCCACAAGACTCGCAGACATGATGCCCACGATCATAAAACATGACCAAGTGGGGTTCGTGAGGGGAAGACAAGGAGCTGAAGGTACAAGAAAACTATATAATTTACTATACCCTAGACATCAACGGGGGGAACCCAGTGTGTTCCTGTCGCTGGACGCCGAAAAAGCGTTTGACAGGTTACACTGGGGATTCCTACGAGAAACGTTGCAGAAATTTAATTTCCCACAACAATTCCAAAAGTTAATTGATGCATTATACTCTAAGCCCTCGGCTAGGGTCACGAATGGAGGTTTCATGTCAGAGATTTTATACATAACTAACGGAACTCGGCAGGGGTGCCCGCTGTCCCCACTTCTCTACATTCTAGCCTTGGAACCACTGCTACAGGCTATCAGAGACGACACACAAATTACTGGTATAAAAAAAAGGAGGGAGGGAATACAAAATTACGGCATATGCTGATGACGTAATGCTGTCATTAACTAACCCACAAATCTCCATCCCCGCCTTCAACACCTTACTGAAGACATATAGTGCCTGCTCATATTATAAACTGAACGAGACTAAAACACAAGCAATGAGCCTCTTTACACCGCATGCAACCACAAAAATCCTACAAAGAACTACCGCTTTTGAATGGAGACAAGACCATCTCACATTCCTGGGCATAAAATTCACAACTAACGCACACAAACTACTTAAAGCCAATTACACTACACTTCTCCACTCTATAAAGACACAACTGAGGAGCTGGGAGAATAAATATATCTCGTGGACTGGGAGGGTAGCAGCCGCAAAAATGATGATACTTCCTAAACTTCAATATTTATTTCGCACCTTGCCCATCCATCTACCTATTGCGTATATTAAAGAAGCACAAAACATAATTAACACCTTCATATGGGCTAAGAAACGACCCAGGGTTGCTGCAAGCACGCTCTATTTAACACAAAAAAACGGAGGCATGGGCCTCCCAAACTTGAGTTTATATTACAAAGCAGCAAACGTTAGCACAATAGTGGCAGCTTTTCACGCCTATTCTACACCTCCAGCGTGGGTACACCTGGAAGCAACACACACGGGAGGCTATGAAATCACAACGCTGGCAGGCATAAGTAAAAAATACAGGAAAACATTTCCCACCACTCTACCCACAACAGCGTTGACGCTAAAAGAATGGGATAAATACAAAAAATCACTAAACCTTGAGAACGCATTGCTCCCAGCAATGCTTCTAAACTCTTTTGAAATCCTGATCCCACAACTAAACATTAAAAAATGGGCAGACACTGGTCTAACACATTTATACCAACTTAGAGATAAGAATAGATATATAACCTTTACAGTACTGAAAGAAAAATACAAGTTGCCACCAACGGCAGAGTTCGCGCACAGACAGATACTATCGTGGCTACAGAAACACGATGATGTACAGCTCTCTACTGACAGCAAACAAAAACTGACCGACCTAGCTGCATTATGCACAGCCACTAAAAACGCGTCAGGCATCTTATCCAAAGTGTACCATAGCTATTTACCTGCAACAAAGATACGAGACTTAATTTTTGTCAAAAAATGGGAACAGGACATAGGAAGACAAATACCTGACGAAAATTGGCAGAAAAGCTTTATGGCACATAGACACTTCACTTTATCCACCTCCCAGATAGAAATGTCGAGAAAATTGCTCTACAGATGGCATATGGTACCCACTAGATTAAGACATATTGACCCAACACAAAAAGGAGAATGCTGGCGATGTGGACATAGCATAGGTGACGTCATACACATTTGGTGGACATGTCCTGTTGTAGCAAAATTATGGAGAGACGTTCAAGCCCTTGTGCAGAGAATAGGGAAGATAGATGTGGAACTTAAACCAGAGGTATATCTTTTACAACATCTGCCGCAGGACCTCTTAAAACCTTATAAATATTTATTTTTCCACATAACCATGGCAGTAATAGCAGTGATAGCCAGAGCGTGGCTTAAAATAGACCTTCCAACATTAGACATGATAATCTCTCATATAGACGATATTAGATTATATGAATACACTGTCCGAGCGCGTAGGACACCACGAAAATTTTGGATAGACGCATGGGATATGTGGGATGATACTAGACTCTCAAAGGCATGAGACGAACGTGGGTTAAAATATGCTGACAATGAGCAAATAAATCAAAGAACTTATACCGGGAAGTTATGTTCTCTCCCTACCCCCCCCCCCTCCCCCTATTCCCTCCTGTTACCGAGTTATAGACACCCCCCGTTAACAGGAATAAAAAACCAGTACATACGGAAAGATGGCAATACACTGGATACAAATCTACGATGTTTCATATCCCCGATAAGTACATATTGTCCAACCACAGACGACAAAGATAGTAGGTCAAAGTGCTCAACAATAAGAGACAGCTATAGACTGGGCTGATATTTACATCACTTGATCTAAACTAAGGGGAGATGCAGATATGACAACAGATTTTGTACTTAACCTCTTAAATGTAACCTGAATCTATGTAATACATGTAAACATTGATGTAACATGGTTTCTGTATGTACTTCATAAAATTGTAATAAAAAAAAAAAAAAAAAAAAAAAAAAAAAAACATGTCACTGCCATTAGGTCACTTTGTTCCTACATGGGACTGTCCCTTTAACCCATTAAACATGTCACTGCCATTAGGTCACTTTGCTCCTACATGGGACTGTCCCTCTAACCCATTAAATATGTCGCTGTCATTAGGTCACTTTGCTCCTACATGGGACTGTCCCTTTAACCCATTAAACATGTCACTGTCATTAGGTCACTTTGCTCCTACATGGGACTGTCCCTCTAACCCATTAAATATGTCGCTGTCATTAGGTCACTTTGCTCCTACATGGGACTGTCCCTTTAACCCATTAAACATGTCGCTGTCATTAGGTCACTTTGCTCCTACATGGGACTGTCCCTTTAACCCATTAAACATGTCGCTGTCATTAGGTCACTTTGTTCCTACATGGGACTGTCCCTTTAACCCATTAAACATGTCACTGCCATTAGGTCACTTTGTTCCTACATGGGACTGTCCCTTTAACCCATTAAACATGTCACTGCCATTAGGTCACTTTGCTCCTACATGGGACTGTCCCTTTAACCCATTAAACATGTCGCTGCCATTAGGTCACTTTGCTCCTACATGGGACTGTCCCTTTAACCCATTAAACATGTCGCTGTCATTAGGTCACTTTGCTCCTACATGGGACTGTCCCTTTAACCCATTAAACATGTCGCTGTCATTAGGTCACTTTGCTCCTACATGGGACTGTCCCTTTAACCCATTAAACATGTCCCTGTCATTAGGTCACTTTGCTCCTACATGGGACTGTCCCTTTATCCCATTAAACATGTCGCTGTCATTAGGTCACTTTGCTCCTACATGGGACTGTCCCTTTAACCCATTAAACATGTCACTGTCATTAGGTCACTTTGTTCCTACATGGGACTGTCCCTTTAACCCATTAAACATGTCGCTGTCATTAGGTCACTTTGCTCCTACATGGGACTGTCCCTTTATCCCATTAAACATGTCACTGTCATTAGGTCACTTTGCTCCTACATGGGACTGTCCCTTTAACCCATTACACATGTCACTGTCATTAGGTCACTTTGCTCCTACATGGGACTGTCCCTTTAACCCATTAAACATGTCACTGTCATTAGGTCACTTTGCTCCTACATGGGACTGTCCCTTTATCCCATTAAGCATGTCACTGTCATTAGGTCACTTTGCTCCTACATGGGACTGTCCCTTTAACCCATTAAACATGTCACTGTCATTAGGTCACTTTGTTCCTACATGGGACTGTCCCTTTAGCCCATTAAACATGTCAATGTCATTAGGTCACTTTGCTCCTACATGGGACTGTCCCTTTAACCCATTAAACATGTCACTGTCATTAGATCACTTTGCTCCTACATGGGACTGTCCCTTTAACCCATTATACATGTTGCTGTCATTAGGTCACTTTGCTCCTACATGGGACTGTCCCTTTAACCCATTAAACATGTCACTGTCATTAGGTCACTTTGCTCCTACATGGGACTGTCCCTTTAACCCATTAAACATGTCACTGTCATTAGGTCACTTTGCTCCTACATGGGACTGTCTCTTTAACCCATTAAACATGTCACTGCCATTAGGTCACTTTGCTCCTACATAGGACTGTCCCTTTAACCCATTAAACATGTCGCTGTCATTAGGTCACTTTGCTCCTACATGGGACTGTCCCTTTAACCCATTAAACATGTCACTGTCATTAGGTCACTTTGCTCCTACATGGGACTGTCTCTTTAACCCATTAAACATGTCACTGTCATTAGGTCACTTTGCTCCTACATGGGACTGTCCCTTTAACCCATTAAACATGTCACTGTCATTAGGTCACTTTGCTCCTACATGGGACTGTCCCTTTAACCCATTAAACATGTCGCTGTCATTAGGTCACTTTGTTCCTATATGTCACCGATTATTTAATCTGTGAACATTTTATGTCATTGGCCATTATTTTCTATATGTGTCTGTCCCTTTAACCCATTAGTGGTGTCTCTGTTCTAGTCCAGTGCTTGTTCCCATTCTCCCCTCCATCCCATTAAGATTCAGACTGGTGTAACAGAAATGGCCTCAATTTGCCGAGTGTTCAGCATTAGATTATATGCTGTAATCACCCAGTAACCTTGGCTGTGAGAAGTAACCTTGGGGAGAGTGTGAAAATTCACGGAAGGATTTAACACGGCTCACATGGAATCTAGCTACACGGACAGGGCTGCTTTATGAGACATGATTTTTATTCATTAACTCACATGATCTTTGGACAATTTTGTATACGGAAATTGTATACGGAAATTGTGAGGTTTGTAAAATTCAATTTAATTTAAATGACCTGCTTCCATTGACATGCTCAGATCCAACCACAGAGAATGCAGTTAGAACTGATAACTGACATAAAACGTCCTCCCGAATCACTGCGCCCGAAAAAGTAAACACAGGAAACAAGACTGCAGCACATCCGATTCATTCATTACAGCAAACACCGCGAAATGCATGGGAAATCCTTCATTACCCCAAGTGTTGCAGGATACGTGGCGGGTTGTGTTATTACTCTGTATATCGCAGGGTACGTGGCGGATTGTGTTATTACTCTGTATATCGCAGGGTACGTGGCGGATTGTGTTATTACTCTGTATATCGCAGGGTACGTGGCGGGTTGTGTTATTACTCTGTATATCGCAGGGTACGTGGCGGATTGTGTTATTACTCTGTATATCGCAGGGTACGTGGTGGATTGTGTTATTACTCTGTATATCGCAGGGTACGTGGCGGATTGTGTTATTACTCTGTATATCGCAGGGTACGTGGCGGATTGTGTTATTACTCTGTATATCGCAGGGTACGTGGCGGATTGTGTTATTACTCTGTATATCGCAGGGTACGTGGCGGATTGTGTTATTACTCTGTATACCGCAGGGTACGTGGCGGATTGTGTTATTACTCTGTATATCGCCGGGTACGTGGCGGATTGTGTTATTACTCTGTATATCGCAGGGTACGTGGCGGGTTGTGTTATTACTCTGTATATCGCAGGGTACGTGGCGGGTTGTGTTATTACTCTGTATATCGCAGGGTACGTGGCGGGTTGTGTTATTACTCTGTATATCGCAGGGTACGTGGCGGGTTGTGTTATTACTCTGTATATCGCAGGGTACGTGGCGGATTGTGTTATTACTCTGTATATCGCAGGGTACGTGGCGGATTGTGTTATTACTCCGTATATCGCAGGGTACGTGGCGGATTGTGTTATTACTCTGTATATCCCAGGGTACGTGGCGGATAGTGTTATTACTCTGTATATCGCAGGGTACGTGGCGGATTGTGTTATTACTCTGTATATCGCAGGGTACGTGGCGGATTGCGTTATTACTCTGTATATCGCAGGGTGCATGGCGGATTGTGTTATTACTCTGTATATCGCAGGGTACGTGGCGGATTGTGTTATTACTCTGTATATCGCAGGGTACGTGGCGGATTGTGTTATTACTCTGTATATCGCAGGGTACATGGCGGATTGTGTTATTACTCTGTATACCGCAGGGTACGTGGCGGATTGTGTTATTACTCTGTATATCACAGGGTACGTGGCGGATTGTGTTCTAACTCTGTATATCGCAGGGTACGTGGCGGATTGTGTTATTACTCTGGATATCGCAGGGTGCATGGCGGATTGTGTTATTACTCTGTATATCGCAGTGTACGTGGCGGATTGTGTTATTACTCTGTATATCGCAGTGTACGTGGCGGGTTGTGTTATTACTCTGTATATCGCAGGGTACTTGGCGGGTTGTGTTATTACTCTGTATATCGCAGGGTACGTGGCGGATTGTATTACTCTGTATATTGCAGGGTACGTGGCGGGTTGTGTTATTACTCTGTATATCGCAGGGTACGTGGCGGATTGTGTTATTACTCTGTATATCGCAGGGTGCATGGCGGATTGTGTTATTACTCTGTATATCGCAGGGTACGTGGCGGATTGTGTTATTACTCTGTATATCGCAGGGTACGTGGCGGATTGTGTTATTACTCTGTATATCGCAGGGTACGTGGCGGATTGTGTTATTACTCTGTATATCGCAGGGTACGTGGCGGATTGTGTTATTACTCTGTATATCGCAGGGTGCATGGCGGATTGTGTTATTACTCTGTATATCGCAGGGTACGTGGCGGGTTGTGTTATTACTCTGTATATCGCAGGGTACGTGGCGGATTGTGTTGTTACTCTGTATATCGCAGGGTACGTGGCGGATTGTGTTATTACTCTGTATATCGCAGGGTACGTGGCGGATTGTGTTATTACTCTGTATATCGCAGGGCACGTGGCGGATTGTGTTATTACTCTGTATATCGCAGGGTACGTGGCGGATTGTGTTATTACTCTGTATATCGCAGGGTACGTGCCGGATTGTGTTATTACTCTGTATATGGCAGGGTACATGGCGGATTGTGTTATTACTCTGTATATCGCAGGGTACGTGGCGGGTTGTGTTATTACTCTGTATATCGCAGGGTACGTGGCGGATTGTGTTATTACTCTGTATATCGCAGGGTACGTGGCGGGTTGTGTTATTACTCTGTATATCGCAGGGTACGTGGCGGATTGTGTTATTACTCTGTATATCGCAGGGTACGTGGCGGATTGTGTTATTACTCTGTATATCGCAGGGTACGTGGCGGATTGTGTTATTACTCTGTATATCGCAGGGTACGTGGCGGATTGTGTTATTACTCTGTATATCGCAGGGTACGTGGCGGGTTGTGTTATTACTCTGTATATCGCAGGGTACGTGGCGGGTTGTGTTATTACTCTGTATATCGCAGGGTACGTGGCGGATTGTGTTATTACTCTGTATATCGCAGGGTGCGTGGCGGGTTGTGTTATTACTCTGTATATCGCAGGGTACGTGGCGGATTGTGTTATTACTCTGTATATCGCAGGGTACGTGGCGGATTGTGTTATTACTCTGTATATCGCACGGTACGTGGCGGATTGTGTTATTACTCTGTATATCGCCGGGTACGTGGCGGGTTGTGTTATTACTCTGTATATCGCAGTGTACGTGGCGGATTGTGTTATTACTCTGTATATCGCAGGGTGCGTGGCGGGTTGTGTTATTACTCTGTATATCGCAGGGTACGTGGCGGGTTGTGTTATTACTCTGTATATCGCAGGGTACGTGGCGGATTGTGTTATTACTCTGTATATCGCAGGGTACGTGGCGGATTGTGTTATTACTCTGTATATCGCAGGGTACGTGGCGGGTTGTGTTATTACTCTGTATATCGCAGGGTGCATGGCGGATTGTGTTATTACTCTGTATATCGCAGGGTACGTGGCGGGTTGTGTTATTACTCTGTATATCGCAGGGTACGTGGCGGGTTGTGTTATTACTCTGTATATCGCAGGGTGCGTGGCGGATTGTGTTATTACTCTGTATATCGCAGGGTACTTGGCGGGTTGTGTTATTACTCTGTATATCGCAGGGTGCGTGGCGGATTGTGTTATTACTCTGTATATCGCAGGGTGCATGGCGGATTGTGTTATTACTCTGTATATCGCAGGGTACGTGGCGGGTTGTGTTATTACTCTGTATATCGCAGGGTACGTGGCGGGTTGTGTTATTACTCTGTATATCGCAGGGTGCGTGGCGGATTGTGTTATTACTCTGTATATCGCAGGGTACTTGGCGGGTTGTGTTATTACTCTGTATATCGCAGGGTGCGTGGCGGATTGTGTTATTACTCTGTATATCGCAGGGTGCATGGCGGATTGTGTTATTACTCTGTATATCGCAGGGTACGTGGCGGATTGTGTTATTACTCTGTATATCGCAGGGTACGTGGCGGATTGTGTTATTACTCTGTATATCGCAGGGTACGTGGCGGGTTGTGTTATTACTCTGTATATCGCAGGGTACGTGGTGGGTTGTGTTATTACTCTGTATATTGCAGGGTACGTGGCGGATTGTGTTATTACTCTGTATATCGCAGGGTGCGTGGCGGGTTGTGTTATTACTCTGTATATCGCAGGGTACGTGGCGGATTGTGTTATTACTCTGTATATCGCAGGGTACGTGGCGGATTGTGTTATTACTCTGTATATCGCAGGGTACGTGGCGGATTGTGTTATTACTCTGTATATCGCCGGGTACGTGGCGGGTTGTGTTATTACTCTTTATATCGCAGTGTACGTGGCGGATTGTGTTATTACTCTGTATATCGCAGGGTGCGTGGCGGGTTGTGTTATTACTCTGTATATCGCAGGGTACGTGGCGGGTTGTGTTATTACTCTGTATATCGCAGGGTACGTGGCGGATTGTGTTATTACTCTGTATATCGCAGGGTACGTGGCGGATTGTGTTATTACTCTGTATATCGCAGGGTACGTGGCGGGTTGTGTTATTACTCTGTATATCGCAGGGTGCATGGCGGATTGTGTTATTACTCTGTATATCGCAGGGTACGTGGTGGGTTGTGTTATTACTCTGTATATCGCAGGGTACGTGGCGGGTTGTGTTATTACTCTGTATATCGCAGGGTGCGTGGCGGATTGTGTTATTACTCTGTATATCGCAGGGTACTTGGCGGGTTGTGTTATTACTCTGTATATCGCAGGGTGCGTGGCGGATTGTGTTATTACTCTGTATATCGCAGGGTGCATGGCGGATTGTGTTATTACTCTGTATATCGCAGGGTACGTGGCGGGTTGTGTTATTACTCTGTATATCGCAGGGTACGTGGCGGGTTGTGTTATTACTCTGTATATCGCAGGGTGCGTGGCGGATTGTGTTATTACTCTGTATATCGCAGGGTACTTGGCGGGTTGTGTTATTACTCTGTATATCGCAGGGTGCGTGGCGGGTTGTGTTATTACTCTGTATATCGCAGGGTACGTGGCGGGTTGTGTTATTACTCTGTATATCGCATGGTACGTGGCGGGTTGTGTTATTACTCTGTATATCGCAGGGTACGTGGCGGGTTGTGTTATTACTCTGTATATCGCAGGGTGCGTGGCGGATTGTGTTATTACTCTGTATATCGCAGGGTACTTGGCGGGTTGTGTTATTACTCTGTATATCGCAGGGTGCGTGGCGGATTGTGTTATTACTCTGTATATCGCAGGGTACGTGGCTGATTGAACAAGTTGCATCCTGAATTTAGAATGGCGTAAACACAAGTTGTATTTTCAAGATGAAGGGGACTGACTCAATCCAAGGAAAAAGAGAGAGGAGAGTTAAGGCTGAAGGTAGACTGACTGCAGCATGTTACTTCTTGAAGGGTACAGGAGAAGAAGCTCTGTTTTGAGAGGATGGGATTGAGGACATGGGCAGTCACTCAGTCGGAGACGGGATCGATGCTCCTGTTACTGTGGATGGCTTCATGCTGTGATGCCTGTTTCGGAGTTACAATATATATTTTTTTCACAAGCTTTGCCGTGGGTCTTATTCCAGCCCTGGAGATATTATTTGATGTTATTGTTTTCTACCTAAGTAATAGCTCTGTAGATATCTGTTAGACAAGAATGAATCTTACATCAAAATCTCATAGTTTCCATAACAATGGGTCATCCAACTCAGTTAACGATCATATGATCTTTTACAATAAAACCGGACAGACTAGAGACAGATATACAGACAAAACGACAGACGGACAGACATACAGATAATAGAATATCTGTACTACACAGCTCTTCTCGTTTCCATAGACCCCAAACACAAGTTCCAAAAGCCCGAGACGGTCCATGGTGTGTGATCGCAACCCGTCAGGTCAGGTCAGATGGCCCTTACTGTGTCCAGGTATGAGCTATGGGAATAACGAGTGGGGAGTTTTAATGTCATTGACCTTATGGCCTATTACACATGTTTAGGTTTACATCAGAGAAATAAGGAAATTAATGAGTCATCGCACAAGCCAATTTTACTCAGATGAATGGAGAGATATGGTAGAGCAGGCCTGACATTTTCACACTAAATGCAGAACCATGACATTTCACTGTGATATTTAAATCTGCTCTGCTGGTCACTATACATTTATTTATTTAAGAATTTCACCTTTTTATCGAGTGACAGTCCCAAGCAGGAGCATATTGACCTATTGGTAGTGACATGTTTATAGGTTAAAAGCCATCGCCATGTAGGAGCAATGTGACCTGATGACAGTGACATATAATACAACTGGTTATGTGCACTATATGAAAGTGAAAAGATTGTGCTCAAACACCTAATAAGTGGTAACCCCTACACCACTTCAAAACATATAATATACATACATATAAAAAGGTGGAGCTCCTAGAAATATGGTGCAGTAAATAATCTGTAAAACAAAATTATACAGGCAATAGTGCAACACTGTAAATAAGAATTAAGAATATATAGGATGAGATATTATAACTCACAAGCCTGGAGTCATACCCTCATATGACTCAGGTGGTATGCGCTTCTGGACCATTCAAGGATGTCCCAATCCTTTTTTCTCTCCTCAAAGGCCCAGCGTCAAAATTCAAAGTTCTGTAAAAACTGATATGGCTTGGTCTCCAATATGCCACTGTAGCTTCACAAAATAGTGCCAAAGACATTCATTGGGGATGTCTTTTTACTCAGAAGACTTAGCTGAGCATAATTTGGAGGTTTTGAACTTAGTGGCACATATGAAATATACAAAATGCCCAGCAAAAATGCAATCCGTATGTCAAAAAATGCACAAAATTATTTTTTACCACATACTTTGGCATATATTGGTGAAAAAATGGGGGCATGCTAAGGCACAATATGCACCTTATGATATACCCTGGAGTGTCTACTTTTACAAATGGTAGGCCTTTGTGGAGTTTTTTTGAACAGTCAAACTGTTATAATACCCCAAATGGAAGCATAGGCTCATTAAATCCGTCTCTCAAAATTCTACTGTGAATACTGAAAAGGACAGGTCTCCTGTATGGCACTGTAGCTTCACAAAATAGTGCCATAGACATACAATGGGGGTGTCCTTTTACTCAGAAGACTTAGCTGAGCATAATTTGGGGGGTTTGAACTTAGTGGCACATATGAAATATACAAAATGCCCAGCAAAAATGCAATCCGTATGTAAAAAATGCACAAAATTATTTTTTACCACATACTTTGGCATGTAATGGTAAAAAAATGGGGGCATGTTAAGGCACAATATGCACCTTATGAGATACCCTGCAGTGTCTACTTTTACAAATGGTAGGCCTTTGTGGAGGTTTTTGAACAGCCAAACTGTTATAATACCCCAAATGGAAGCATAGGCTCATTAAATCCCTCTCTCAAAATTCGACTGTGAATACTGAAAAGGACAGGTCTCCTATATGGCACTGTAGCTTCACAAAATAGTGCCAAAGACATACAATGGGGGTACCGTTGTACTCAGCAGAAGTAACTGAACACATAATAAAACTTTGTACAGGAATAGCACACACCAACTTTACAAAATACACATGAGAAGTTCTTTGTTATACGTTTGTTTGCGAAAACCCCCAAAAAACACAATTTTACTCTAATATTTAGCAGAGGTTGGCGGTAAAATGGCTACGTAGAAAGTGTCAAAACAACCTTAGGTAAATAGCCTGTGGTGTCTACTTTATATAAATATATACTTTTGTGTGGCAATTTTGTTTTCTTTTATGGCTATTAAGCTTACAAGACAAACATACCAAATTCTAAAATCGCTCCACATTAAAAGTTTATTTTACTCCTTGTGCTTTGTGACCTGTAACTACCAAAAAAAATACTTAAAATCCCAGACACATTATATATTCTGTAAATCAGAACAAATAAATGAATTTATTTTTAATTACTTCCTTAACCTGCACTAATTAGGCACACATTATGATTGCAAAAACTGTAAAAAAAAAACAATATTTTTCATATTTTTTGCATTTTTCTGTAGTTTTTTTATAATAAGTAAGCATTTATATATATATATGTTATATCAAATTAAAGCCCTTTCTGTCCTTTAAAAAACAGTATATAATATGTGTCGGTGCAATAAATGAGAGAGATGCAAATTGCAGTTGAACGCAAACAGCAAGAAAATGCAAAAATTGCTTGTGTCATTAAGCGTAAGTCAAGCTTCTGAAGCTCTGTCCTTAAGGGGTTAAAGCCATGCTACCCCAGATAGCTATGCCATGGAGCCCAGCCGTATACTGAAAGACTGTATGAAAGACTTTGGCTCCATGGCGATTGAACTGTATGTATGTGATCTGAGCGCCATCCGGTAATAATGTGCGCTCAGATCTAAGCTATCTGGGGATAGGTAGAATGTGTATGTTCTATGTGATAAATGTAACAGTATGTATTTTTATGTATTTTATTGTAATTTGTCTGCCATGTGGCTAATGGAGTTTTGCCTCTGTCCTTGGAGATAATTGGATTACTTCTCAATTATCTCCAGGATAGAAGACTCTGAAACTGGTTTGGGCCGGAAAGTTTTACTAACTTTTGAACCCCTGGTCTGATTCGTGCCATTTTTAAATATGTTGTTCCCCTGAATGGATTGATTATGAAAATGTATGTTTTATGTTTGTGACATGTATATTTTAGAAGTTATAGAAATTTATAAAAATGTAAAAGTTTCAGCTTGGAGATAATTGAGTAGATACAGTAGGAAACTCAATTATCTCCCAAGCAGAGGGGAGGGAATATGTGGGATGTAACCGGTGATATGTGATTGGTTAATGCCTAATTGCCTGTGGGCGCCTCCCTTGCAGGGGAGCACTGCATAAAAGCAGAGTCCCTGTCATTAAACCAGAGTTCTTCTTGACCCTCAATACGTAGCCTTGTCTCGTTATTGGAGGGAACTGCTATATCACACTGGGGATTGCTATGCTCTGCATACTCCCTTGAGCTTTAATCACTTAGTTCTTGTTCCGGATACGCTCTCCTGGAGGAGAGGTCTTTCCCACACGGTCCTGAATTCTGGAGGTTCATTCAGGGTGGAAGGAAGACGGCGCGGCTCCAGTTAAGCTACGGCGGTTGTGGAGTCTGCGGTGGTTGTGGTGTCGTCTGCAGTGCTGGGAGTCCTCAGGAAGCGCTAGGAGCATCCGTCAACGGAAGGTGATCCGATACAAGGGGCTATCTAATCCTCACTTACCTGTTGTTATTCCACCCTTTTGTTGTCCCTTTTTGTATTCAGTACCCGTTTGGTCATGGCAGCAACGGATGGATAGAAAAGTTACGGTGTAGGTCGTTTGTTTATCTGTAGGATAGTTTTAGTTCGCTAAGAACAATTAAGTTGGAATTGGTATTGTATGTTCAAGCTTGTTAGTAGCTCCGAACCTGGTGTGTGTAGGGTGTATCTCGGTATATCCCTACATTTTAAAACCTGTAATTTCATGCCCTCAGTGGCAATGGTTTATGTGTTATAATGGGGTATCAATTATTGTTCATGTGGGTCATTGTCTCGGGTCAAATTCTGAGAGGAATTGGGGTTGATATGCAATGTTCGAGTATGTTGACAATGACCTTATTTTATGTTATCTTTGAGCCATTAAAGCTGTGATAATTTTTTTCCAAAACAAGGTGTCTGAGTCTTCTTGGAGGGTTACGGGTATTAAAAGCGTGTGCCGAGAAGACGACTATGCATATGTCATGTCTGTTACCGCTTTAGATTATATGAGAGGTTTGCGTGTGTATTTATGCTTTAGAGTTCTTGCTTGTTTGCGTTTTAGAGTGTCTGTGAGTTAATTAGAGTGTCTAATGTTAAAGAAAGTTTGTGAGTTTATTAGAGTGTCTATAGTTTTAGAGTGTCTGTGAGTTTATTAGAGTATCGGTTTGAGTTTTAGAGTGTCTGTTTCATTTTAGAGTGTCTGTGAGTTTATTAGAGTGTCTGTTTGTGTTTTAGAGAGTCTGTCAGTTCATTAGAGTGTCTGTTTGTGTTTTAGAGAGTCTGTGAGATTTTTAGTGTCTGTGTTTTAGAGAGTCTGTGAGTTTATTAGAGTGTTTGTGTTTTAGAGAGTCTGTGAGTTTATTAGAGTGTTTGTGTTTTAGAGAGTCTGTAAATTTATTAAAGTGTCTGTTTGTGTTTTAGAGAGTCTGTGAGTTTATTAGAGTGTCTGTTTGTGTTTTAGAGTCTGTGAGTTTATTAGGGTGTCTGTGTTTTAGAGAGCCTGTAAATTTATTAAAGTGTCAGTTTGTGTTTTAGAGAGTCTGTGAGTTTATTAGAGTATCAGTTTGTGTTTTAGAGAGCCTGTGAGTTTATTAGAGTGTTTGTTTGTGTTTTAGAGAGTCTGTAAATTTATTAAAGTGTCTGTTTGTGTTTTAGAGTTTCTTTGAGGTTTTTAGAGTATCTGTTTGTGTTTTAGAGAGTCTGTGAGTTTATTAGAGTGTCTGTTTGTGTTTTAGAGAGTCTGTGAGTTCATTAGAGTGTCTGTTTGTGTTTTAGAGAGTCTGTGAGTTTATTAGAGTGTCTGTTTTTTAGAGAGTCTGTGAGTTTATTAGAGTGTCTGTTTTTTAGAGAGTCTGTGAGTTTATTAGAGTGTCTGTTTTTGTTTTAGAGAGTCTGTGAGTTCATTAGAGTGTCTAATGTTTTAGAGTGCTGTATTTTCTATGCATGTCTCCATTAACTCTCGGACTGCCAGAAAGCAGCCCATTTTTCCCCATGGATTAATGCAGCCAGACGTCAATCAGGATTGAATGTGCCGGCGGCTGGCTGCACCAGCCCACGTTAAATGCACAATTCTTTCTCCTTGTGTGAGCAGCAAGCAAATTGTCGAGAAGAAAAGCAGCAGAAAGGGAATAAATGAGATAAATCTGAGCAACACGGACGCTGAATGTCAAGAAGGAGCATGTTACGGGCTTGTTTAAGGAGTCAGAGACAAGACTAAACCTAAACACGTCAGACGCCATCGCTGATGGTTCCACAAAGTCTGACCTTTTCCACAAAACTCCGACTTGGCCAATTCTTCTGAAATTTAAGTCATTTATATTTTCGATTTTTAGTCTTTGAATTTCCCAATGAATAAAAAAACACTTTAAGAACATAAGGAACTGTTGGCAAAGGATCACTTTAAGTGAATTTATTAAAGAAAAAACGCAATGACAAGACAAAGGAGGATGTAACTGCACAGATGTAGAATACCGCATTCCTTGTCATCCAGGGATACCTGCAGATGTAAACATGTAGATATAACTTTATGAAACACATATGGACCGGAGTGCGGAATGTGCCAGCTAGAGATACCACATCCGGCACTGTCACATGTGGTGGCATGGTTCTGTGGGACCATGTTCCTATGTTGGCCGAGTGGCAGTATCGGTGGGGGGAGGGGACAGGATATGGCTGAACATCAAATCGAGCCGTCTCTAAACTCACCTTGCATGGTGTTTGCTCCGCCCTGATGGCGTAAGCAGAGGATGTTGAAATGGGGAGAGTCATTCACAGTCTCTCTGCAGAGATGCAGAGCAATTGGGTGGAGCCCTGCAAAAAAAAAAAATCTAAATCAAAATGTTAGCTCACCTATACACAGTGTTCCGTAAGCAATGAGTTATGGTGACATGAAAAACTATTTAAGAAATCGAAGACAAATTTGTGGGAAAACAAACTGTATCTCAGCAGAGGAGGATGTATTTTTATACGCCGCTATATTGAGCTGTGTTATGCACCTTGTAAACGGTCTAAATCTCACTGCTTAGTGAATAAACCTCCTGTACGTTAGGCTGAAAAGAAAACTTAAAAACAACTGTCTGTCATGTTCAACCTTTGACTTCGCTTTGCTGCCACTGATCTGAAAGATATCCAAACTGTTATTATCCCCTTTTCTGCCTGACCAAGTACATTGTATATTAATTCAGTTCTTTGGAGCTGAAACTTACATTTTTATTATCGGTTCATTTTTATGCTGCCTAAAAAGTGACAGAAATTGAAAAGAACACAACGCGGCTACCAGCGGGATCTAAACTAAGCGTCCTGGCCATTTAATCAGCACAGAGTACAGGCAGACAGTCCTGAATACTCTGAATGGGACTGTTAGATATGATGTCTGGATGAAAGGGTCGTATGTTTAACCCCTTAAGGACCAAACTTCTGGAATAAAAGGGAATCATGACATATCACACATGTCATGTGTCCTTAAGGGGTTAAAGAGCAACTACCACGAAAAAGGGATTTGGAATTGACCCCCAATTCTGAATGAAATGTATTGCTTATGCAGTAAAAATGTGCAAACGTGCATACATTTATAATAATATATAAATAGTTATTTACCTGTAAAGTTTACAGAGCTGCAGCGCATGCACAGTGAGTGTTGCAGCAGACAGCCCCCTCGTCCCCCATTCAGACAAGGAAGAGGTTCAACCAATCATTTGTTTTCTAATCATTCTATAAATATCTGGGTTTATGGGATATGCCGTTTAGATATTGTTGCAGTTCCACTCATCCGATACCTATTGAATTCGCTTTCACGGTTTGGCAGGTGCACTCCTACCAAAGTACATAGAGCGAGCCTTTCATTGTTCATACAATGTCACATAGTTCAATATCTGCTGCTTTGTAAAGTACCTTTTAATGCATTTTACTTATTAGATATTGTGATTTTCTTTTGGTGACATCAGCAAAAGCCAAGTTCAGTGAGCGAGGGTCATTGTCCCACTTTAAGCAGTGTATATATAAGGCAGCTGCCACTGGTCCAACAGTTAGAGGGACTGACTGCTGTCTGTAGAATACCCAGAGAGCGACAATATCTATTATGCTAAAGGGCAATTATTGCTTTAACCCCTTAAGGACCAAACTTCTGGAATAAAAGGGAATCAAGACATGTCCCACATGTCATGTGTCCTTAAGGGGTTAAATGGAGCATCACCTGGTCAGCACATTTTAAACATTTACATAGTTCCCCTTTAAGACATGACTATTCTAACTGGTCAGGATACCCTGTAACAGAAACGACCTTACAGACTGAACATCTTCTCTCCTCTTCTGGGATCTCTAATCATATATTATGCTTGTTTATTTAAAAAAAAAATAGTATTTCACCCTCACTCACTCTATTAACTTTCCCAAAATCCCCAATTCAAAGACGCACAGAAACATTTCTTCTAAAATAGCATTTGCAGGCGATCTCCCATTCTGTGAACGAGCGTTTAAAAGGAGTTTATCATCGCAATTTCATCTAATCATATTTTGCTTTTCAACCCTGCTTTAAATCGTATCATTTTCTGTTTCAATAAGTGCCAATTTGCATAGAATCCCATGCTTTTTGATTAATGTGTTTTCAGAATATTGTTTCACGCCAATGATTTTATCATCCTCACCTTGCAAGCCATTTACTGTTAGTTTATTACACGGTAGACTTTTAGTTGGTTGTAATATTTCTAATTATCCTATTGGAGATATGGATATTTTAATTGACGAGAGAGGATTACCAAGGTGAGATGTAGAAATGGCTCTCCCCTATTGACAGAAACGACACCAGTACAAAACGTCTTCAATGCTTTGCATACTGGTGTTCTTTTTTAAATGTTATGTAAAAGTGGGAGTATATGGACAGTAGGTAGCCACAGGGAATCTCTCGTGTCGTACCTACCCCTCCTTTAGTTAAGTAGTGGCACAGATTTTTCCAGTATCATTACCTTGGCTTTGATAGAGATAGTCTAATGCAATGCATCTTATAGAGAGGACTTCAATGTCTACAAATATTATCATTGTTAATTAGTAAGCGCCGATATATTCTATCGCACTCTGCAATGGATACAGGGAACGTGCAAGTAAAGGAGGACGTATTGTCGGATGAATGTATATTTTAAATGTCGTGGTGTCTAGCTACATAATCAGCAAAGTGCAAATATATCCAGAAAGGAACGAGTTAGCTACAGTGTAAACAGAGAACAGAATGGTATTTGGTAGAGCAGACGGTCAAAGATACAAGTGAAAGAAGGCAAAACCACTTCCCCAAACAGCAATGTACACTTTAAATAAAAGAGGGTTTTACGGCCGCCATATTGGCTGTTACATTGTAACCTCCCAATGTCAAGGCAAACCTTGATCACTAAGCCAAAGCCTCTTATTCTGTTTATAAAAAAAAAAAAAACTCTATAAACCAGTTTACACTAAGAGAGGAAAAGATAGAAGTTAACCCCTTAAGGACACATGACATGTCTGACACGTCATGATTCCATTTTATTCCAGAAGTTTGGTCCTTAAGGGGTTAAGAGGCTGCATTGTCACAGGTATTAAAAACAAAACAAAAAACCTTACACCCCAAGTTATATCAACACGGCAGAGCTCTAAAACAAAGAGAACCTGCAGTCAGGATGGAATCCATCATTGGAGCCGCGTAGATCCCAGACTAATGAAGCAATTAAGGAGAATTTATGAGCATTTAGATTTGCCATTATACAAGTCTGCATGGCTTTTGTGAAAGTTTAAAATAAAATGCTTCAATTAAGCTCTCTTTTTTTAAAGCTCGATTCTCTTTAATTCTCAGTTGACGGTATATAATATTTTATCTCTAGGCCCATTCCTGAGTGGATAATATCTTTCATTTATTTGATGGAAGGGAAGTGAAAAAAAGAACATTCTGCACTCTTCCTTAAAAATTGCCAATGTAGGCTTGCATAATTTGCTATAAATTGCTGCTCCAGGCGCACTTACCTGCTGTTTAATCATCTACACCGTACTCTTTTCAAATATAAGTAATTATCTCCTACAATTTGTTGGCAGTTTCTCCATTAGATAAATGGTATTAATCCTACACAGCAAACGCCGTGACAAAGTGCATTACTTCCATTCTCCAACAATGATCATTGTCACGCTCCAAACTGCCGGATAATTTGTCCTGAGTTCGTGTCTCCACGCCAGGGACATTAAAACTCGGGATTGTCGACTGTTGTCAACTACAATGCTCATTATCCCCTGACAGTTTATTTAACAGTATTTCTCCTGTGATTGCACATCAAATCCCGAAGCGGCGTTGACCTTTATCATCCCAGCTGCTTAGGGCAGTAATTCCCATCATGCTTGGATTCTCATTACAAGCCTCTTTCGGTTTAGTACAATTGTGACCATAATGCGCAGGTAACGTTTGTGCCAGCAATTTGCAATACTGACGAGCAATTAACCAAAACGATTGTTTTTATAACCAAGGGCCAGACTGTCTGAATATGACCCTTTTTAATGTGTTAAAGTGAGCCCTGTCCTATTATTTATGTCTGATTGGTTTGGTACATTTTAAATGGGGAAGGGAATCATTTCTATTGAATTCCACTTTTCCATCTATAATATGAATATGTTAAATATATATATATATTTTTTTTATGACAAGGAAGACACGCACAGTGAGCTGGTCATAAGTACATTTTAGACATAATTGTAAAAAGTAGTGCATACTTTGTTAAATTCAATTATTGAAATGTAAACGATACATTCTGCTGGTGAATTCATATTATTATTTTCTCATTAATAAAGTAATAGATTATAGGGTCAATTTATTTAATAATTATTCATATAGGGACGGAGCCTGACCTTCCAACAGATCCCACGTGTGGTACATGAGCTCCTGAGTCTCTGGCCCTTTTAGGGGTATTTCCCCTGCCCCACAAGCTTTTGTACCTATCACAGTGCACCACTTATGTTGGGGAGTCTCAGGCGAATGACTAGAGCTATTCCATGTGGCGCACAACCTCCGGGAACCGGAAAACATCTGCTGTGGCCTACTGGGTAAGAAGTTGAGGCAGCTGATCTCCTCGACCAGCAATCAGCAGTAATATCCCGTGGAGTTTATTCTACCCGATTAGTCGATGCCTATATATAACTCACATTCACCATGTCTAAACGTACTCAGTTGATTGAATAATCTGTGCTCCATTAGCACCTAGACATGGTTACTTTGCATTCATTTTATTTTAACCTTTTTTTCCCTTTAAAATAGCGCAATTTCTAAACATGTCGGGATTTTTGTTTCAATCTATGTGATTTTGAACGCCTCCATGACAAGCATGTACGTAATCGCTTGCACTGAAAAATAAAGATTGTCAGAAAAAAAGGTAACAAAATAATAATTATTTGTACGAAACATTTGCTAAATTTAAAGCAGAACTACCATGAAACACAATGTTGTATTGGTTATTTATACTTATGTGCAACAAACTGTAAATCAGACCAGCAAAACTTATAGATCTGTTATTTCCAGGTCAAACACTACATAAATGAGACTACACAGAAGATATCAATGAAATGTCACTGAAAATGACTCTTTTTAGCCATCTCGCAGCTACTCTGGCCAATGATTTGGGCATGGCACCTTTTGTGCTGGTGACATTGTGTCCAGTGGAACATTTCATTTTACACAGATTTTGTAAAATCTGCAGCGTCTGTCGCTTTGGATCTCTCTCCTCTCTCTATCCTCCTAGCCGGTTCCCAAGACATGCTAGCTGGCTCGGATTTAATCGAATGAACACAAATTGCAGCCTAGTACACAGTTTGTCTTTGTACCAACTCTGTCTGCCAGCCTTTCCTTTAAATAGTTCCCAATCTGTTCCATCATTTGACCCAAGTTCTCGCCCCCGATAAGCAGTCTAACGTTGAAACATTGAAACTGCAGATTTCATCTCTCAGAACAAATTTGTGTTCCAAATTGAATGCCTAAGCAACTCTGTATCTGGTGCTAAATGAATTTGCAGAAATATAGAGAAAAAAACAGTTCCTCTGGCCCTTTCTACATTATCATCAATTTGACCTTCTATGCAAATAAGCAATCAGGTACCTTGCATACAAGGTTGCACTCGCCATCAGTTCTGCTACATCAGAGCATCTCTAGACTATTTATATCTGTGTCAGAACTTCTCACCTTAAACCTATTTATAGCATCAGCTCGATGGGAAGACCATGGGTTCCAGCAGAGCCGGGAGTGGGAGACGCAGATGTTTCCATGTTGTTGTGATTAAAGTCTCACATCTTATATATAGTATTAGACCCATGAACAAGATCTCCTGAGTTTTCCCACCATGAATTACCACACAGACGGAAGGTCACTGCACGGTCTTCCATTGCGTTTGTGCTGTGCTGTATGGTGGGTTACGAATAAAACGCGTCACCTCCGGCTTCACGAATGTTCTGGTTTTATTGGCACATGCCATATGTTTGAAGAGGACACTTTGTGTCAAAATAATCTGTTTCTCGGCCACTTTTATTTGTGTCTTTTTTTTACCTTTTCTTTTGACCAAATCCGTATCCAACTGCCTAATTTAAAAGACAAACACTTTTTGACAGATCAGCAATATTAGGACGAGTAAAGGGTGCAGTGGCAGTTTACACAGTTTACATCTACATGAAGGCCAGGATCCAAGGCTTCCCAGAAAACATTGCCCAGAGCATGACACTGCTTCGGCCGGCCTGCCTTCTTCCCATATTGCATCCTGCTGCCATCTCTCCGCAGGCAAATGATGCACATCTACAGGATTTAAAGAAAACATGTTTCAGTCCAGGCCACCTTCTTCCATTGCTCTATGGTCCAGATCGGACACTCACATTACCACTGAAGGTTCTCCTTTTGGAGATGGATAGGGGTCATAATTGGCACTCTGACTATTCTGTGGGTACACAGCCTTATACTTGGTAAACTACGATGCACTGTGTGTTCTGACACTTCCCTATCATGGCCAGCATTATATTTTTCAGACATTTGAGCTATAGTAACTCTTCTGCGTGATCAAACTAGACGGGCTAGCCTTTGTTCCTACGTGCATCAATGAGCATTGGGCAGCCATGATCCTGACACCTGCTTACCAGTTGTCCTTTCCTGCACCACTTTTGGAAGGTACTAACCAATACATCACAGGAACACCCCACAAGACGTGTCGTTCAGAAGATGCTCTGACCCAGTGGTCTACCCATCACTATTTGGCCCTTATCAAAGCCTCTCAGATCTTTTAGCTGGCCCATTTTTCCTGCTTCCAACACTTGAAATTCAAGAACTGACTGTTCACTTGCTGCCTAATATATCTCAGCCCTTGACAAGCACCATTGTAATGATATAATCAATGTTATTCACTTCACCTGGCAGTTGTGACTCATCATTGTATATGTCTATATATGTTCATAACAGAACTTAAAGACACTCATTTATCAAGCTTGTCAACCTTGTAGGGAGTTGGACTTGCCAGGAAAATAGTCTATGACCCTCAGTTTTGAACGTGTGTCAGTGGTATAGTGGTATATAATATCTGACCACCTAAGCATGCTTGTGTTGTTTGTTTAAAGGGGGTGAATATATAATAACATGCCTAAAACACTTCTTTTAATAAGCAAAATTCCTACTTTTGTATACATGACAATAAAGACAGCAAAGTAAACTTACTAGAGCCAACATCTTGCTTCTCAAGCAGAGAACACCTCTGGTGGCCTGTAGAGTGTTTTATCATAAAATCATTCTTGTGGAAAAGCATTTGGCATTAAGCTTAGTGGTTTTGGTGCCTGGTGTGTCCTTTCAATGTGATGATAAATGTGATGTCATGAGCTTGTAGGCAGGTGCCTACTCTGCCAAGGAGAAAAAGGGTAGGGTCGCACTCAGCCACAACAATTCAGCCCAGGGTGCTACTGAGCATGGGTCAGCAAAAAAAACCAAGGAATATGTACAAATAGAAAAATCGGAATCACGTCTAGTCACGTGGGAGAGGAGGTCCGGTCTCCTCGATGTGTTTGGTATCCATAATCACGTCTAGTCACGTGGGAGAGGCGCTCTGGGCTCCTCGATGTGTTTGGTATCCGTAATCACGTCTAGTCACGTGGGAGAGGAGGTCCGGTCTCCTCGATGTGTTTGGTATCCATAATCACGTCTAGTCACGTGGGAGAGGCGGTCTGGGCTCCTCGATGTGTTTGGTATCCGTAATCACGTCTAGTCACGTGGGAGAGGCGGTCCGGGTTCCTCAATGTGTTTGGTATCTGTAATCACGTCTAGTCACGTGGGAGAGGAGGTCCGGTCTCCTCGATGTGTTTGGTATCCATAATCACGTCTAGTCACGTGGGAGAGGCGGTCTGGGCTCCTCGATGTGTTTGGTATCCGTAATCACGTCTAGTCACGTGGGAGAGGCGGTCCGGGTTCCTCAATGTGTTTGGTATCTGTAATCACGTCTAGTCACGTGGGAGAGGAGGTCCGGTCTCCTCGATGTGTTTGGTATCCATAATCACGTCTAGTCACGTGGGAGAGGCGGTCTGGGCTCCTCGATGTGTTTGGTATCCGTAATCACGTCTAGTCACGTGGGAGAGGCGGTCCGGGTTCCTCAATGTGTTTGGTATCTGTAATCACGTCTAGTCACGTGGGAGATGTGGTCCGGTCTCCTCGATGTGTTTGGTATCTCATTGAATCCCAGGTATAGTTTTATATGATTAATTGCACAACTTTAGTTTAGTGATATATTTATTTAAAAGATCTGTGCATATATAATTGTTTATGTGGTTTTGTTTAAAACCTGGACTGCTTGTATCTGTTTATTCCTTACCATGTCTTTTTTTAAAAGTTTGATGTATTAACTTGATATATTGATTGTATTATTTTTAACACTTGTTTGTCTAATGAAATTTCTAATTGCCTAATTGTTTACTTAATTAATTGATTGTTTGTTTGTAACTTGTGTGTATATAAGTGCAATTTTGTCACTGTGGTGCTAGCTTGATAAAGACCATAACAGGTCGAAACGTTGCAATAAACCTGCCTGCAAACAATCGCAGCGAGTGCCTGAGATGTTTTTATTTGTACTCTGCCAAGGAGGACATCCAGCCTCAATATTGTCACAAGCTGAGCAGTCCCCATAGATAAAGGTAAGTGGCCCCAAAATGCCATGCCGCCATGATACATATAGGAGTTATTATTAATATATACTGTATATACACTGTTATTAAACACTGATTTTGTTTTCTGCTCAACAAATCCATTGTCTGTGACAAGCTTGGCAATAAACCAGATTTCGGGCCATGACATGATACTCAGTTAAAAAGAGGTCTCATCTCAGTGATGTGTTTGCATGAACCCAGTTCCTAAATCCCATAACCAAGCAATGTCATCACAATGAGCTACTTCAGACGAGGAACTCGACCAAGATGGCTGATCCCTCAGGACGTCTTCTGCTTTAACTATGCTAATAAGAGACGATTTCAGCCGTGTACATAAAAATACTGCCAGGAAAATATACACAATTCTTTTAAATGTTAATTAATCTCTCCCTTCTTGGAGAATCATTTGTTTTCAAGGTCAGACAATTAGGGGTCTGTGTAAGGAATTTGTCTTGCTTTAGTGTATTATCAGATATGGAGCCCGGAGTCTGTATGTGCAAAAACAGACTTTAACCCATTGGTTTAGCTCCACCTCCAGGTCATCAGCCAGCCCAGAAACAGAGGCGTCTTCTGTCAATTCTGCACAAATTCCAATACAGAGAATCAAATGAATTGTCAGCCCAGTGCCCGATAGTGAATGAAATATAGCAATGCAACAAAAGACAATAAAAGAAATACATTTTATTAAATGGTTTATGCAGACCTGGTTCAGGGAATCGTTTGGTAGAATTTAGCAGAAACGTCTAAAGTTCTATTTCTGAGGTGATGTTTCTGTCTATATTCGGCATTTGGAGATGTCACTTTGAAAATATCTGTTAATCAACCTTTTTATAACTTGTATAAATCGCTGATTAATTTAACGATGACTGAGTGTTGTAACTGGAAGGTGCTAATGTGATAAATGTCATAATATTGCAAACTATATATATACACGTTATAATAATATATATAAACAATATACAACTCCTCCTATTACTCCATATAACCCTCCCTATAGCTCCTCCTATTACTCCATATAACCCTCCCTATTACTCCATATAACCTCCCTATAACCCCTCCTATTACTCCATATAACCCTCCCTATAACTCCTCCTATTACTCCATATAACCCTCCCTATAACTCCTCCTATTACTCCATATAACCTCCCTATAACTCCCCCTATTACTCCATATAACCATCCCTATATCTCCTCCTATTACTCCATATAACCTCCCTATAACCCCTCCTATTACTCCATATAACCCTCCCTATAACTCCTCCTATTACTCCATATAACCCTCCCTATAACTCCTCCTATTACTCCATATAACCTCCCTATAACTCCTCCTATTACTCCATATAACCCTCCCTATAACTCCTCCTATTACTCCATATAACCCTCCCTATAACTCCTCCTATTACTCCATATAACCTCCCTATAACTCCTCCTATTACTCCATATAACCCTCCCTATAACTCCTCCTATTACTCCATATAACCTCCCTATAACTCCTATTACTCCATATAACCTCTCTATAACCCCTCCTATTACTCCATAAAACCTCTCTATCTCCTTGTTATTACTCCATGTAGTATTTCTTTGTGTGTACCCATGTGGGGCTCCGTAGGTGTTTATTGTGGATTATTTACGGAGCAGTTATTACATTAAATATTCTGATTATCTGTTTCTGCATATGAGCATTCTAAGCCGCTTTCTCTAAATGTGTGTGTACTTACCCTCTGGATATTTGCTTATCCTTCCTCTCCCTTACAGATCTAACCTTATTAATAATAATGGTAATTACAGAGTGGAAGTTTGCCTTTCCTGCCTCGAGAGACAGGCCTATAATTTGCTGTACACACAGGCGTAATTAACGCCATTGATTGCAGATTACTTGCACTGTGGCTGCTGTGGTCCCCGAGTTCAGTGTGTGTAGGAATCCTACGCAAAGGGTTAATATGAGACCATTGTATTATCAGAGCACCTACAGTCACAGGGGCTAGCAACACACAGAGCTGGGCTGGATTCTGTTTATCTGCTCAATTTTTGCTTTCGTAAACAATCACTTTTAAATCAAAATAGTGAGTTGGGTTCATTTTACTTGCATTATTTAAATATGTTTCAAGATTTATCTATCTATCTATCTGTTACGACACTCACCGCCAGATAGATGAAGCCGCCGTTTAGTAAATAATCTCCTTTCCTAGAAATGCAGGTTCTGTACAGCCGACCGTCAAACTCCCGAACGGAGATACGTGAACACAGCAACTCCCGACCATCCTTTCAAAGCTAGAAATAACAAAAGCGCTGTCCCAGTACTAATCTCCCCCACAAACGAGACCAAGCTCCGTCTTGAGGGTCAAACAGGAATGTGTTTAATGGGGGCTACCTGCCCGGTATTTATGAAGGTCTCCCACAAGGTGGACACTCCCCTAGGGGACCTTGTGGAAGACGTTAACACATATTGGACAGTAGCCAATCGTAGTGGCTTCAATATAAGCCCTTCCCATCTTACCCATAAATCCTTCTTCTCTATCCCGGAGATAATTGGGAAGAAACCTAATTATCTCCAAGGATAGAGGCAAATCGCCATTTTAAATACAGTAAGAAAAATACATTAAAATACATAAATGAAGAAATACCGAATAAATATGGTTCGTATAACATATCCCCAGATAGCCTGAATCTGAGAGCATATTCCTACCGAATAGCGCTCAGATCCGATGTACATAGTTCAGTCGCCATGGAGTCAAAGTCTCTCACAAGTCCTTCGTATACGATTGACTCCATAGGACGGCTATCTGGGTGGAGTCCACATGTACGTTATAAAACTCCTGAACTGACCGGCGTTTGTATGCCTCGACGAAATAGAAGGTGGGTGGCAGCTTCCAGCGGTGTTCGGTAAATAAAGTGTCCGTTTTTAGTTCCATAGGATCGTCACCAAACACCGCTGATCTTCCTCGTGTCCCAAAATGGCCGCCGCCTCGTGGTCGGCATACGAACGACGACCACCCGTACGAATGGAATGGAGAGGTAGTTTCAATCGGTATTCCAGAACCACACGAACAGGGGCATACGGACAGGAAATCCGACGAAATAAAGGCAAACAGACGAACCAGCAATACTAGTCTGTACAGAGGGATCTGTCACACAGCTCCCTCCTTGTGGGACACTCCGGCAGACCCGGCTTGACCCTTTGGCGGGTCAACTTGGGGATGACCGGACTAGGAGGTGGCAAGGACGTCGGTTTGCCGGGACAATCCATCTGCATTCCCGTTCTGCTTACCGGGTCGGTAGCTGATGGTGAAGTTAAACGGTTGTAGCACTAGACTCCACCTCAGCAGTCTACCATTGTCTCCTGAGACCCGGTTAAGCCAGACCAGGGGGTTATGGTCCGTCACAAGGGAAAATTATTGTCCGTACAAATAGGGGCTCAACTTTTTCAATGCCCAGACCAGGGCCAGGCACTCCTTCTCCACTGCCACATAACTCACTTCTCGGGGTAACAGCTTTCTACTGAGATATGCAACAGGGTGCTCTCCTCCATCCTCCCCGACCTGGCTCAGCACAGCCCCCAGTCCATACATGGAAGCATCTGTATGGACGATAAAACGTTTGATAGGGACTGGGGCAGCCAGGACAGGGGCATTCACAAGAGCCTGTTTAAGTGCTTGAAATGCAGCTTCACAAGCTGGAGACCACAGGACCTGCTTAGGCAAGTTCTTCTTAGTTAGGTTGGTCAGGGGCTTAGCAATAGTGCTGTAGTCGGGAACAAAGCGTCGATAGTACCCTGCTGTCCCCAGGAAGGCTAACACCTGGGTCTTAGTGATAGGTGTGGGCCATTTAGCCACCGCCTCTTTCTTGGCTGGCTCCGGTCTCTGGCTCCCACACCCCACTCTGTGACCCAGGTATTGCACTTCAGCCATGCCTAGATGGCACTTCTCTGGCTTCAATGTCAGGCCAGTGGCCCTAATTTTGTCCAGTACCACCCCTACATGTACCAGGTGTTCCTCCCAGGAGCCACTGTAGATCACAATGTCATCCAGGTATGCGCAAGCAAATTCCTGGAAGCCATCGAGGAGCCTATCCACCATCCGCTGGAAGGTAGCCGGGGCATTCTTCATCCCAAATGGCATGACCTTAAATTGGTACACGCCAAATGGGGTGACGAAGGCCGACTTGGGGATAGCATCCTCGGCCAGGGGAATCTGCCAGTAGCCCTTACACAGGTCTATGGTGGTCAGATAGCATCCCCTGGCAATGCGATCTAACAATTCGTCTACCCGGGGCATCGGGTAGGCGTCAGTGGTGGTCCGCTTGTTGAGCCACCTGTAGTCCACACAGAACCGGGTGGTCCCATCTTTCTTAGGCACCAGGACTACAGGCGAAGCCCAAGGGCTATCAGAGTGTTCGATGACCCCAAGCTGGGTCATCTCCTGTATCTCCTTCCGCATTCCTTCTCGGACTGCTTCAGGGATACGGTAAGGGGGCTGTCGTAGAGGGTTCTGTCCAGGGGTCTCTACCTTATGTACAGCTAGGGTAGTGTAGCCGGGTTCTTTGGAGAACGTCGCCTGTTTCTCCCACAGAAGCTGTCTTTCCTGTCCCTTCTCTGTGGGGATCAACCTGTCCCCTAGCTGTACAAGGCTACTAAGGTCAGTCTGGGAGTCCCTCTCTAACAAATCGGGAAGGGGTAAGTTCTCTGGGTCGTCTGCAGCCGGGGCACATACTGCAGCGACATCCTCCGACATCTCTCCTGATACTCCTTTAGCATGTTCACATGAAAGGATCGCTGGATCTTTTCATCTGAACAGCTGGCTATAAGATAGGTAGTATCACACACCTGAGCTAACACCTTATACGGGCCCTGCCAAGATGCTTGCATCTTGTTTGCCTTCACAGGTTTGAGCACTAACACTTTCTGCCCAACCTGGAAGACCCGCTCCCGAGCACCACGATCGTACCATCTCCTCTGTCTCCCCTGGGCCACCTGGAGGTTCTCTCTTACCATCAGAGACAGTCTCTCCATGCGGTCCCGGAGTTCCAGGACATACAGTACTCCAGGACACTGCTCTGTCTCCCCCTCCCAGTGGCCTCTAATGATATCTAGGGGTCCGCGGACCCTTCTCGCATAAAGCAACTCAAAGGGGGAGAACCCAGCAGATTCCTGGGGCACCTCTCTGTAGGAAAACAACAGATGAGGCAGGAATCGCTCCCAGTCTCTGCAAGTGTCAGTAAAGGTCCTCAACATCTGTTTGAGGGTACCATTAAATCACTCGCAGAGACCGTTAGTCTGTGGATGATAAGGTGAGCTAAGCAGCGGTTTAATGCCGCACACCTTCCACAGCTGCTGGGTGAGAACAGCGGTAAATTGGGTTCCCTGGTCAGAGAGAATCTCCTTAGGGAACCCGACCCTGGTAAAAATCCTAACCAGGGCATCAGCAACCATCTCTGCCTCTATATTAGACAGCGCTACTGCTTCTGGATAGCGAGTGGCATAGTCCACCACGGTGAGAATATACTTCTTACCTGATGGACTAGCCCTGGCCAGTGGACCGACAATGTCACACGTACTACAGAGCCGGCTAAGCGGGCAAAGGGCTCCCCAATAATAGGCATAGACATAAGCCTAGCTTTTGGGTGGCCCCCCGCTTTCCAACCCGTTGACAAGTGTCACACGTATTACAACATATCCGCACAGCCTGATTAAAATTTGGCCAAAAGAAATTCTGCGTGATCCTATAGGCTGTGCGGCGGGACCCTATGTGTCCAGCTAATGGAACATCATGCCCTATCCACAGGATCTCCTGCCGGTATTTCGCGGGCACCACCAGCTGTCGATTCGGCGGAGGGGCAACGCTTTTCTGGGAAGGCTTAGGGATCCTATACAACCTGTCCCCCACCCACTCATACCGTTCCCCATCTACTCCTTCTTCTCCGGTATCTGCCCTATCCCTGTACTTCTGGAGAGTCGGGTCTGCCCGGGTTTCCCTCCCAAACTCCTCTGGGGAATCCCAGCTAACCGGGGTCTGATCTAGGGTACCAGTCAGGGAAGCTGGTCTTACCTGGTTCTCAGCAGCAGGCTAGCTGGTTCCAGTAGCACGGACCTGAGCACGGGTAGTCACTGGGTTAACATCAGCAGGTCCCATTGGAGCATAAGCAGAAACCAAAGGGGCCAGATCATTCCCAAGCAAGACATCGGCAGGCAGGGCCGGCCTTAGGCATTTAGACGCCCTGTGCGAAAAATCTTCACAGCGCCCCCCACCCCCCCCATCATCCATGTATGCTCTAATGTTTGTGTTGTCTGTGTATGTGATAGTAGGTGTGATGACTGTGTGTGATATGTATGCTATGTGTCATATTTGTAATGGGTGTATTAACAGTGTGTGATATGCGTGTATTGGTTGTATGTGACACACACACACACACACACAGAGTCAGACGGCCATACACACACACACAGGAAGACATCCACACACACACACAGGCAGACAGTCTTACACAGACACACAAAGGCAGACAGTCTCACACACACACACACACAGGCAGACAGTCAGTCATACACACAGACACAGACAGTAATACACACAGACACACACAGTCATACACACAGACACACACACGCAGACAGTCATACACACAGACACACACACGCAGACAGTCATACACACACGCACACACACACGCAGACAGTCATGCACACACACACACACACGCAGACAGTCATGCACACATACGCAGACAGTCATACACACAGACACACACAGGCAGACAGTCATACACACAGACACACACAGGCAGACAGCCATACACACAGGCAGTCATACACACAGAAGCAGTCATACACACAATCACACACACAGAGGCAGACAGTAATACACACAGAGGCAGACAGTCACACACACACACACAGACACACACATGCAGATAGTCATACACACAGAGGCAGACAGTAATACACACAGTGGCAGACAGTCATTTACACACACACACAGGCAGACAGTCAGTCATACACACAGACACAGACAGTAATACACACAGAGGCAGACAGTAATACACACAGACACACACAGTCATACACACAGACACACACAGTCATACACACAGAGGCAGACAGTCATACACATACACACAGAGGCAGTAATACACACACAGAGGCAGACAGTCATACAAACAGACACACAGAGGCAGACAGTCATACACACAGACACACAGAGGCAGTAATACACACAGGCAGACAGTCATACACACAGACACACAGAGGCAGACAGTCATACACACACACACAGACAGTAATACACACACACAGGCAGACAGTCATACACACACACACACAGACAGTAATACACACAGACAGGCAGACAGTCACACACACACACACAGACAGTAATACACACACACAGGCAGACAGTCATACACACAGACACACACAGACAGTAATACACACACACAGGCAGACAGTCATACACACAGACACACAGAGGCAGACAGTCATACACACAGACACACAGAGGCAGACAGTCATACACACAGACAGCAATACACACAGGCAGAGAGTCACACTCACCTGACAATCCCACAGTTACCTGTGGAGTTCATTGTGGAGGCAGTGCAGCTCCTGGTGACTGTTTGGTGGGGAAGCAGGGACTCCTTCCTGCTTCCCCTGCAGCAGTTTTCCGGCGCTTTTAGCTCCGCCCCTGCCGCACGGTAAGCTCCGCCCCCGCTGCAAATTAAAAAAAAAACAATATTAATTTTTTTTTAAAATCCCGGCCGGCTGTGCGGCCGCACGGCGCCCCCTGCTCCATGGCGCCCTGTGCGGCCGCACAGCTTGCACACCCCTAAGGCCGGCCCTGTCGGCAGGCAAGTCTTTCATGACCCCCACATCCACATGTCCAGAGCCCACTCCCCAATCTAAATGAACCCAGGCAACAGGTAGACGGAACACGGCGCCTCCTGCTACCCTCACTGCCACAGTGTTTCCAGTGTGTTGGTGTTCCGAAACTAGGTTCTTTTGGAGCAGGGTCATAGTGGCTCCGGTGTCTCTCAAACCAGTGACCACTCTGCCATTCAGCTTAACGGTCTGCCTGTGCTGTTGATGGTTGTCCTGCTGGGCTGCTTGTACTGGATCAGCCTCATGTAGTATACTCCAAAATTCCTCCTGCTTAAGACAGTGAGCGGCAGGCTGGGGTGGATGATGATTTCCACCGGCTGGTCTTCTCCACGACTGGGCTTGGTTAGAATTGTTCAATGGGCACTCCGGTCAACTGTTTGCACCCAAAGCACCGAATAGGCTGTGAGTAATCCCGGGCATTGAATCGGGCTGGCTGAACATAGTTATTCGCTGGTGGCATCGTGGGGGTGCGTTGCGCTGGGGGGTGATACACAGTAGTGGTTGGAGGTGCTGCCGGTTTGTACTCCACTCGGGTAGGGACCTTGTTTGCTGTCTGGTCCAACTTCCATGCGTCGGTGTACTCATCAGCCAGACGAGCAGCTTCGGGTAAGGTTGAGGGTTTGCGGTCCCTAACCCACTCTCTGACCCCTGCAGGTAACCGATCAAAACAGTGCTCCAACAAAAACACTTGCAGCACCTCTTCCCCAGTTACCCACTCCACATAGGAATCGCCAGCTTGTTTGTTGGTGTCCCGGAATTGCCGCCAGTACGCTACGGGGGTCACAGCGTACCTAGCCAAAAGGGCATCCTTCACTGCCCGGTAGCTGGTGATTTCCTCCTCTGGGATGGCCCGAAACGCCTCACTGGCCCGGCCGGATAACTTCCTAGAGAGGATGGTGACCCATTCCTGTGCGGGTAACTGGTGTAGGGCACACTGCCTTTCAAAGTCAGCCAGGAACCCGTCAATCTCTCCCTCTGATTCAACACAATTTTTAAATGCAGCAAAGGGTTCCTTTCTCCTTCCAATATTATTATTGGGTACCTCTGCTGCTGCAGCTCCTCTTCCCTGGAACTCCTGTTGTGCTGCTACTGCTGCTTGCACTTGCACCACAATATCTGCTGCAGGGTTGTGGCCAAAGTGTGCCAGCCTTATCTGGACTGCCCGGTTAAATTGTATCTCCTCGGGTGTTAAATCCAGTATGCCAGGCACATTAGCTCTCTCCGTTCCCTGTGCTGCATCCATTTCCAATAATATAGCAATAATCTCTCTTTTCTTGAGATTACTCGCTGACCGTCCTCTGCGTTCCAATATATATCTTTAAGGGTAGCACGCCTTAATTCTTCATACTGCATTTCCAAACTGGGGTGTGTATTTGGCCTTCTGGGCGGTGGGATTCATCCCGTCGCTTGCCACCAATTGTTACGACACTCACCACCAGATAGATGAAGCAGCCGTTTAGTAAATAATCCCCTTTCCTAGAAATGCAGGTTCTGTACAGCCGACCGTCAAACTCCCGAACGGAGATACGTGAACTCGGCAACTCCCGACCATCAAATCAGCCGAACTCCTTTCACAGCTAGAAATAACGAAAACGCTGTCCCAGTAATAATCTCCCCCACAAACGAGACCAAGCTCCGTCTTGAGGGTCAAACAGGAATGTGTTTAATGGGGGCTACCTGCCCGGTATTTATGAAGGTCTCCCACAAGGTGGACACTCCCCTAGGGGACCTTGTGGAAGACGTTAACACATATTGGACAGTAGCCAATCGCAGTGGCTTCAATATAAGCCCTTCCCATCTTACCCATAAATCCTTCATCTCTATCCCAGAGATAATTGGGAAGAAACCTAATTATCTCCAAGGATAGAGGCAAATCGCCATTTTAAATACAGTAAGAAAAATACATTAAAATACATAAATGAAGAAATACCGAATAAATATGGTTTGTATAACGTATCCCCAGATAGCCTGGATCTGAGGGCATATTCCTACCGAATAGCGCTCAGATCTGATGTACATAGTTCAGTCGCCATGGAGTCAAAGTCTCTCACAAGTCCTTCGGTATACGATTGACTCCATGGGACGGCTATCTGGGTGGAGTCCACATGTACGTTATAAAACTCCCGAACTGACCGGCGTTCGCATGCCTCGACGAAATAGAAGGCGGGCGGCAGCTTCCAGCGGTGTTCGGTAAATAAAGTGTCCATTTTTAGTTCCATAGGATCGGCACCAAACACCGCTGATCTTCCTCGTGTCCGAAAATACGAATGACGACCACCTGTACGAATGGAATGGAGAGGTGTCTGCGGTTAACCAAAATGTTCTAATTGGGGCCAAGAGGTTAACCAGCAGCACACTCCTCTCCTTGGTGGCCGTATGTTCGGAAGTTTCAATCGGTATTACAGAACCACACGAACAGGGGCATACGGACAGGAAATCCAACGAAATAAAGGCAAACAGACGAACCAGCATTACTAGTCTGTACAGATGGATCTGTCACACTATCTATCTATCTATCTATCTAGCTATCTAATATCTATCTATCTATCTATCCAATATCTTTCTATCTATCTACCTATCTATCTATCTATTCAATATCTATCTATCTAGCTATCTATCCAATATCTATCTATCTATTTATCTACCTATCTATTTATCTATATAACGCTATCTATCTATCTGTCTGTCTATATCAGTGGTAGTTAACCTTTTATCTTTTTATTTCTACTTTATGCATGTTTATAACGTTTCTAACTTTATAAAGTTTAATGAGAAAACAAAGTAAACTGTAATTATCTTTACTAGTGATTAATGAGATCCTTGAGGTTGATGCTGCGAGACTAAATATTTGATATCTGGTTCGATTTTCGTAAGGAACAAACGAAGGTCTCCTCTTTTGGTGATATTCAGACGATTTCTCTGTTTGCTCATAATATGATTTCTCATCCGTGCGTCAGCTCCCCTCCTTTCCTTCCTCAATCCCCCGCCCCCTCTCCATTTTTTTCCTTTTTTTCTATTTTTTAACCTTCCTAACAGCAATGCCTAGTAGCAATGCCTTCTCCTATTCTACAAATACTCTGCTCCTTCTTTCTCCTCTTTACAAGTACTCTGCTCCTTCTTTCTCCTATTCTACAAATACTCTGCTCCTTATTTCTCCTATTCTACAAATACTCTGCTCCTTATTTCTCCTATTCTAGAAGTACTCTGCTCCTCCTTTCTCCTATTCTACAAGTACTCTGCTCCTTCTTTCTCCTATTCTACAAATACTCTGCTCCTTCTTTCTCCTATTCTACGAATACTCTGCTCCTTCTTTCTCCTATTCTACAAATACTCTGCTCCTTCTTTCTCCTCTTTACAAGTACTCTGCTCCTTCTTTCTCCTATTCTACAAATACTCTGCTCCTTCTTTCTCCTATTCTACAAATACTCTGCTCCTTCTTTCTCCTATTCTACAAGTACTCTGCTCCTTCTTTCTCCTATTCTACAAATACTCTGCTTCTTCTTTCTCCTATTCTACAAATAATCTGCTCCTTCTTTGTCCTATTCTACAAATACTCTGCTCCTTCTTTCTCCTATTCTACAAATACTCTGCTCCTTCTTTCTCCTATTCTACAAATACTCTGCTCCTTCTTTCTCCTATTCTACAAATACTCTGCTCCTTCTTTCTCCTATTCTACAAATAATCTGCTCCTTCTTTCTCCTATTCTACAAATACTCTGCTCCTTCTTTCTCCTATTCTACAAATACTCTGCTACTTCTTTCTCCTATTCTACAAGTACTCTGCTCCTTCTTTCTCCTATTCTACAAATACTCTGCTCCTTCTTTCTCCTATTCTACAAATACTCTGCTCCTTCTTTCTCCTCTTTACAAGTACTCTGCTCCTTCTTTCTCCTATTCTACAAATACTCTGCTCCTTCTTTCTCCTATTCTACAAATACTCTGCTCCTTCTTTCTCCTATTCTACAAGTACTCTGCTCCTTCTTTCTCCTATTCTACAAATACTCTGCTCCTTCTTTCTCCTATTCTACAAATACTCTGCTCCTTCTTTCTCCTATTCTACAAATACTCTGCTCCTTCTTTCTCCTATTCTACAAGTACTCTGCTCCTTCTTTCTCCTATTCTACAAATACTCTGCTTCTTCTTTCTCCTATTCTACAAATAATCTGCTCCTTCTTTCTCCTATTCTACAAATACTCTGCTCCTTCTTTCTCCTATTCTACAAATACTCTGCTCCTTCTTTCTCCTATTCTACAAATACTCTGCTCCTTCTTTCTCCTATTCTACAAATACTCTGCTCCTTCTTTCTCCTATTCTACAAATACTCTGCTCCTTCTTTCTCCTATTCTACAAATAATCTGCTCCTTCTTTCTCCTATTCTACAAATACTCTGCTCCTTCTTTCTCCTATTCTACAAATACTCTGCTACTTCTTTCTCCTATTCTACAAGTACTCTGCTCCTTCTTTCTCCTATTCTACAAATACTCTGCTCCTTCTTTCTCCTATTCTACAAATACTCTGCTCCTTCTTTCTCCTATTCTACAAATAATCTGCTCCTTCTTTCTCCTATTCTACAAATAATCTGCTCCTTCTTTCTCCTATTCTACAAATACTCTGCTACTTCTTTCTCCTATTCTACAAGTACTCTGCTCCTTCTTTCTCCTATTCTACAAATACTCTGCTCCTTCTTTCTCCTATTCTACAAATACTCTGCTCATTCTTTCTCCTATTCTACAAATACTCTGCTACTTCTTTCTCCTATTCTACAAATACTCTGCTACTTCTTTCTCCTATTCTACAAGTACTCTGCTCCTTCTTTCTCCTATTCTACAAATACTCTGCTCCTTCTTTCTCCTCTTTACAAGTACTCTGCTCCTTCTTTCTCCTATTCTACAAATACTCTGCTCCTTCTTTCTCCTATTCTACAAATACTCTGCTCCTTCTTTCTCCTATTCTACAAGTACTCTGCTCCTTCTTTCTCCTATTCTACAAATACTCTGCTCCTTCTTTCTCCTATTCTACAAATACTCTGCTCCTTATTTCTCCTATTCTACAAATACTCTGCTCCTTCTTTCTCCTATTCTACAAATACTTTGCTCCTTCTTTCTCCTATTCTACTAGTACTCTGCTCCTTCTTTCTCCTATTCTACAAATACTCTGCTCCTTCTTTCTCCTATTCTACAAATACTCTGCTCCTTCTTTCTCCTATTCTACAAATACTCTGCTACTTCTTTCTCCTATTCTACAAGTACTCTGCTCCTTCTTTCTCCTATTCTACAACTACTCTGCTTCTTCTTTCTCCTATTCTACAAATAATCTGCTCCTTCTTTCTCCTATTCTACAAATACTCTGCTCCTTCTTTCTCCTATTCTACAAATACTCTGCTACTTCTTTCTCCTATTCTACAAATACTCTGCTCCTTCTTTCTCCTATTCTACAAATACTCTGCTCCTTCTTTCTCCTATTCTACAAATACTCTGCTCCTTCTTTCTCCTATTCTACAAATACTCTGCTCCTTCTTTCTCCTATTCTACAAGTACTCTGCTCCTTCTTTCTCCTATTCTACAAATAATCTGGTCCTTCTTTCTCCTATTCTACAAATACTCTGCTCCTTCTTTCTCCTATTCTACAAATACTCTGCTACTTCTTTCTCCTATTCTACAAATACTCTGCTCCTTCTTTCTCCTATTCTACAAATACTCTGCTACTTCTTTCTCCTATTCTACAAATACTCTGCTCCTTCTTTCTCCTATTCTACAAATACTCTGCTCCTTCTTTCTCCTATTCTACAAGTACTCTGCTCCTTCTTTCTCCTATTCTACAAATACTCTGCTCCTTCTTTCTCCTATTCTACAAATACTCTGCTCCTTCTTTCTCCTATTCTACAAATACTCTGCTCCTTCTTTCTCCTATTCTACAAGTACTCTGCTCCTTCTTTCTCCTATTCTACAAATAATCTGCTCCTTCTTTCTCCTATTCTACAAATACTCTGCTCCTTCTTTCTCCTATTCTACAAATACTCTGCTCCTTCTTTCTCCTATTCTACAAATACTCTGCTCCTTCTTTCTCCTCTTTACAAGTACTCTGCTCCTTCTTTCTCCTATTCTACAAATACTCTGCTCCTTCTTTCTCCTATTCTACAAATACTCTGCTCCTTCTTTCTCCTATTCTACAAGTACTCTGCTCCTTCTTTCTCCTATTCTACAAATACTCTGCTCCTTCTTTCTCCTATTCTACAAGTACTCTGCTCCTTCTTTCTCCTATTCTACAAATACTTTGCTCCTTCTTTCTCCTATTCTACAAATACTTTGCTCCTTCTTTCTCCTATTCTACAAATACTCTGCTACTTCTTTCTCCTATTCTACAAATACTCTGCTCCTTCTTTCTCCTATTCTACAAATACTCTGCTCCTTCTTTCTCCTATTCTACAAATACTCTGCTTCTTCTTTCTCCTATTCTACAAATACTCTGCCTCCTTCTTTCTCCTATTCTACAAATACTCTGCTCCTTCTTTCTCCTATTCTACAAATACTCTGCTCCTTCTTTCTCCTATTCTACAAATACTCTACTACTTCTTTCTCCTATTCTACAAATACTCTGCTCCTTCTTTCTCCTATTCTACAAGTACCCCGCTCCTTCTTTCCCCTATTCTACAAATACTCTGCTCCTTCTTTCTCCTATTCTACAAGTACTCTGCTCCTTCTTTCTCCTATTCTACAAATACTCTGCTTCTTCTTTCTCCTATTCTACAAATACTCTGCTTCTTCTTTCTCCTATTCTACAAATACTCTGCTCCTTCTTTCTCCTATTCTACAAGTACCCTACTCCTTCTTTCTCCTATTCTACAAATACTCTGCTCCTTCTTTCTCCTATTCTACAAATACTCTGCTCCTTCTTTCTCCTATTCTACAAGTACTCTGCTCCTTCTTTCTCCTATTCTACAAATACTCTGCTTCTTCTTTCTCCTATTCTACAAATACTCTGCTTCTTCTTTCTCCTATTCTACAAATACTCTGCTTCTTCTTTCTCCTATTCTACAAATACTCTGCTCCTTCTTTCTCCTCTTTACAAGTACTCTGCTTCTTCTTTCTCCTATTCTACAAGTACTCTGCTTCTTCTTTCTCCTATTCTACAAATACTCTGCTCCTTCTTTCTCCTATTCTACAAGTACTCTACTCCTTCTTTCTCCTATTCTACAAATACTCTGCTCCTTCTTTCTCCTATTCTACAAGTACTCTGCTTCTTCTTTCTCCTATTCTACAAATACTCTGTTCCTTCTTTCTCCTATTCTACAAGTACTCTGCCTCCTTCTTTCTCCTATTCTACAAATACTCTGCTCCTTCTTTCTCCTATTCTACAAATACTCTGCTTCTTCTTTCTCCTATTCTACAAGTACTTTACTCCTTCTTTCTCCTATTCTACAAGTACTCTGCTTCTTCTTTCTCCTATTCTACAAGTACTCTGCTCCTTCTTTCTCCTATTCTACAAGTACTCTGCTTCTTCTTTCTCCTATTCTACAAATACTCTGCTCCTTCTTTCTCCTATTCTACAAATACTTTGCTCCTTCTTTCTCCTATTCTACAAATACTCTGCTCCTTCTTTCTCCTATTCTACAAATACTCTGCTTCTTCTTTCTCCTATTCTACAAGTACTCTACTCCTTCTTTCTCCTATTCTACAATACTCTGCTCCTTCTTTCTCCTATTCTACAAGTACTCTGCTTCTTCTTTCTCCTATTCTACAAATACTCTGCTCCTTCTTTCTCCTATTCTACAAATACTCTGCCCCTTCTTTCTCCTATTCTACAAGTACTCTGCTTCTTCTTTCTCCTATTCTACAAGTACTCTACTCCTTCTTTCTCCTATTCTACAATACTCTGCTCCTTCTTTCTCCTATTCTACAAGTACTCTGCTTCTTCTTTCTCCTATTCTACAAATACTCTGCTTCTTCTTTCTCCTATTCTACAAATACTCTACTCCTTCTTTCTCCTATTCTACAAATACTCTGCTCCTTCTTTCTCCTATTCTACAAGTACTCTGCTTCTTCTTTCTCCTATTCTACAAATACTCTGCTTCTTCTTTCTCCTATTCTACAAATACTCTGCTCCTTCTTTCTCCTATTCTACAAGTACTCTGCCTCCTTCTTTCTCCTATTCTACAAATACTCTGCTCCTTCTTTCTCCTATTCTACAAATACTCTTCTCCTTCTTTCTCCTATTCTACAAGTACTCTGTTCCTTCTTTCTCCTATTCTACAAGTACTCTACTCCTTCTTTCTCCTATTCTACAAGTACTCTGCTTCTTCTTTCTCCTATTCTACAAGTACTCTGCTCCTTCTTTCTCCTATTCTACAAGTACTCTGCTCCTTCTTTCTCCTATTCTACAAGTACTCTGCTTCTTCTTTCTCCTATTCTACAAATACTCTGCTCCTTCTTTCTCCTATTCTACAAGTACTCTACTCCTTCTTTCTCCTATTCTACAAATACTCTGCTTCTTCTTTCTCCTATTCTACAAATACTCTGCTCCTTCTTTCTCCTATTCTACAAATACTCTGTTCCTTCTTTCTCCTATTCTACAAATACTCTGCTCCTTCTTTCTCCTATTCTACAAATACTCTGCTCCTTCTTTCTCCTATTCTACAAGTACTCTACTCCTTCTTTCTCCTATTCTACAAGTACTCTACTCCTTCTTTCTCCTATTCTACAAATACTCTGCTCCTTCTTTCACCTATTCTACAAATACTCTGCTCCTTCTTTCTCCTTTTTACAAATACTCTGCTCCTTCTTTCTCCTATTCTACAAGTACTCTGCTCCTTCTTTCTCCTATTCTACAAATACTCTGCTCCTTCTTTCTCCTATTCTACAAATACTCTTCTCCTTCTTTCTCCTATTCTACAAATACTCTGCTCCTTCTTTCTCCTATTCTACAAATACTCCGCTCCTTCTTCCTCCTATTCTACAAATACTCTGCTCCTTCTTTCTCCTATTCTACAAATACTCTGCTCCTTCTTTCTCCTATTCTACAAGTCCTCTGCTCCTTCTTTCTCCTATTCTACAAATACTCTGGTCCTTCTTTCTCCTTTTTACAAATACTCTGCTCCTTCTTTCTCCTATTCTACAAGTACTCTACTCCTTCTTTCTCCTATTCTACAAGTACTCTGCTCCTTCTTTCTCCAATATACAAATACTCTGCTCCTTCTTTCTCTTATTCTACAAATACTCTGCTCCTTCTTTCTCCTATTCTACAAGTACTCTGCTCCTTCTTTCTCCTATTCTACAAATACTCTGCTCCTTCTTTCTCCTATTCTACAAATACTCTGCTCCTTCTTTCTCCTTTTTACAAGTACTCTGCTCCTTCTTTCTCCTATTCTATAAATACTCTGCTCACAGACAAACATACAGACACACACACATACACGTACAGGCACACACACACTCACTCACAGACAAACACACTCACACATACACTTACAGACACACACTCACAGAAAAATACATACACACAGACAAACATACACACACTCACACATACACTTACAGACACACACACATATACTTACAGACACACACACATACACACTCACACATACACTTACAGACACACAAATTATTAATATTAAATGTCCACCCAGCCTCCCTTCCTGGGGTCCAGTGGGGCTTCACTTCGGCGGACGGCAGAGTTCTAATCCGAGGCGGCGAGGGAGCTCTAACCTCTCTGCTCTGCTCCCTCTCGGGCTGTCTACTGATGCCAGGAACCGGAATAGGATGTCATATTCCTGCTCCCGCGGCATCATCAAACATCGCGCGAGGGAGCAGAGCAGAAAGGTTAGAGCTCCCTCGCCGCCTCGGATTAGAACTGTGCCACGCCAGGGGGTCCAGAATGTGGCCTGGCAGGAGGGAGCGCTTCCCTCCTGATGGTCATTGAAATCTTGCGCCCCCAAGCTGCTCGCGCCTGTCCGCCCACTCTAAAAAGGAGAAATCCTCTCAAAAAGAGGATTTAATCGCCGAAATCCCTACCGCCCGCCTGTAATCCTGAAACGCCCACTAGTGGGTGGTAGGGACCAGGTTGACGACCCATGGTCTATATCTATCTATCTAAGGCTATTTATCATCTATCTATCTATCTATCTATCTATTTGTCTGTCTGTCTGTCTATCTATCATTCTGTCTATATCTAACTATCTATGGATCGATTTATCTATCTATCTATATGTCTATCTATCTGTCTGTCTATCTGTCTGTCTGTCTGTCTATATCTGTTTATCTATGGATCGATGTATCTATCTATCTATCTGTCTGTCTATCTATCTATCTATATTTGTGTCTGTCTGTCTATCTCTAACATGGCAATTTTCTTGGATTTAAAAATTCGATCAGTTTAGTTTAACACTAGTTAGGATTGCAAAGCCCACAAGGTAATGACACCATTGCTGCACTCTATTATTTAATGAGTAATAGAACTCAGTGGATTTTATCGAGGCGCACTTTGGACCATTCTGTCTCTGTTGGCTGTTGGCTTGATTAACAGCATCGTGAATTCTTTGTCAAAAGAAAATTTGGCTACAACTGACTATTTTTTCCAAAAACAGAAATGTTTTCATGACACCCGAATTTCTGTCACAATGTGACATTGTGTATATTATGGTTTTATAATATGTACATATTGCTGTATAGGAGCATTATCTCACCATTTGGTTCCCAGTTTAAGTGAGAAAATTAACCAATACATGAAAACAGGAGGGACAGTATAAATAAATATATTTTATATCGATTTTATATGTTTGTTAAATATTTAATATAGAAACATTTTAATTTTTTTACTGGCTCTCCATTTATTCCTCTCGGTCTCATTTCTCAGCACAATTAGCTTTTACCGACCTTCACCTAGCAGACAGACAGACAGACAGACAGATATAAATGCTATTTATATATTTCATATAATATTAATATATTCTGATGTGTCAGTAAATTATTGGTTGGATTTAGTGATATATTGTGACTCAGATTTCGTACCGAACGTTTCAGTAATCCAGCTCTCTGTTTATCTGTCCTCCATGCTATTTTGTATCAGTTAGAATGTCACATCACTTTATATAATCTCACATCACAGGGGATACATCTCGCTCTGAATGTAACCAGAATGTTAACTCCTTGGTGATCGGGTTAGTGCTTGCTAATCAGTGCTCCTCTATAGGAATAAATGTGGGATGAACATCTGGTGATGGACGGTCTCGATCCCCAAAGCGCTGCGCTGAGCTTATTACAGGCCTCTGGTACCAATTGTTCCTGAGCCAAGTGCTTGCCTGCAGCCCGGACATGATGGGGTCTGAGGTATGCCATATGGGCCTGCAGAGAGCTTGGGGGGTTGGGAGGAATCATGCCTATCAGCGCCATGTTCAATATGACACCATGTCAGTCCAATGTCTGCTTCATGCTCCAGTAAAAAGAGGCCATAAGGTAAAGTCTTTCAATGGCATGTTACATAGAAATAGACTTGTTATGCTGAGTGGATAAAATCCAACAGACAAGAGATTTGTAAGCTAAAAAGCAGACCCTCAGTCTTATCCTGGGCTTTGAGCTCGGTGATGTAATTATATATAAATGGACTGAATGTAGACAGAGAGGTAATGTATTGACAGTGATAGATCGATAGACAGACAGACAGATAGATAGATAGACAGACATATAGATAGATAGACAGACAGATATTAGATAGATAGATAGATAGATATTGGATAGAAGATAGATAAATAGATAGATAGAAGATAGATAGACAGACAGATATTAGATAGATATTAGATAGATAGACAGACAGACAGATAATACATAGACAGATGGATAGATAGACAGACAGACAGATATTAGATAGATAGATAGATAGATAGATAGAAGATAGATAGATAGATAGACAGAAGATAGATAGATAGATAGACAGACAGATATTAGATAGATAAATAGACAGATATTAGATAGATAAATAGATAGATGGAAGATAGGTAGACAGACATATAGATAGACAGACATATATTAGATAGATATTAGATAGATAGATAGACAGATAGATAGATATTAGATAGATAGAAGATAGATAGGCAGACATATATTAGATAGAAAGATATTAGATAGATAGATAGATATTAGATAGATAGATATTAGATAGACAGATAGATATTAGATAGATATTAGATAGACAGATAGATATTAGATAGATAGATATTAGATAGACAGATAGATATTAGATAGACAGATAGATATTAGACAGATATTAGATAGACAGATAGATATTAGATAGATAAATAGATAGATGGAAGATAGATAGACAGACATATAGATAGATAGACAGACCGATATTAGATAGATAGATATTAGATAGACAGACAGATATTAGATAGATAGACAGACAGACAGACAGACCAGTCACTAAAACATGCTTGTTAGTTACAATCATACTCTATGGCTCATGTTATTATACTATAAGCCATATGTTTACAAGGGCCATTCAATTAACAATCAATCACATGTTTTATATTTTGTGGAACAAGATTCTTAACGTCATTTTCATGGGCTGTGTGAATTTTTCATCAATCAAAAAAAACAAAAGAAAAGACAGATCCCCTTAGTAGGTCACGTCAGCATTTTTAAAATGATTCTGTATCGCCTACATTATTTTTTAATTAGTTTAAATGATATATCATGTCATTACGGTATCTTATTTACATACGCAGGCGCTTGCCAATAGCCCACCAAGTTCTGTGGTTGAGATTACACAGCCCGATGCTGAAATGTCATGATCTGCCAATAACAGATGCAATCCTTCAATAACCCCGTAATGTAGCGACGATTCTCCCGCTAGAACGGAAAATAACCCCGGCTCTGGTAAGATTTAAACACATGGAATGAGTCAGTAATATCATTTAAAATGAAAGCAGCTCGGTGCGAATCCACAGTGTAATAAACCCAAACACAGGCAAGTGGAAAACACATAATAAAAAAAATAACGAACGTGTGTCTGGAACAGTCATGGAAAGGAAAGTATTGCTTAAGGCAGGAGAATGATAGGGGGACTGGGTAGATGAGGGCATTTTGTGTTTGTTTGTTTTTTTCCTTGTTCTTAAATTTGTAAATTCAAACCCGGTTTTACTTTTTTTTTTTTTGGTACCTAAAAAAAATATTTACATATTAAAGGGATACCTATTGAACTTCAGCTTCCTAAGTGTTTTATCTGTGAAGAGAGTCTCCTCTTTCTTTCATTTTAGAAAGTGCAGATTTCAGTAGAAATTTACACTTTTTTAAATGAACCTTTTTCAGATCAGTATTTCATGCCTAAAATTTACAGTTCGGTTTCCGATTTATTATAAATCCGTGTCGAGTAAATACACCTCATTGTTTTGTTTTGTTTTTGCTAAAAGTTGCTAAAGGTTTTGGGCTGTATGGAGTAAAATGTTTCTTATTTTTAAGATTATTTTTTTATATTTATTTTTCCTCAGTATATATTAAAATGGATCCTATGGGAAGAGATATACATATGATTGCTACAAAAAACTTGCAGAAAAATTGCAATTGGATGACTCAAGACAAGGTGCTACAGCAGCCAAAGAACGTAAATATAAACAAAGCTCTTGGGCCTGATGGTGTTCACCCTTGAGTTCTTAAGGAGCTAAGAGTGGAAATTAGTGAAACTCTGTATTTAATCTTTCAAGATTCTTTTCTTTCAGGAATTGTACTGTAAGATTGGAGGAAAGCGGATGTGCTTCCTATATTTAAAAAAAAAAAAAAAAAACAGTTCAAAATCCTTGCCTGGAAATCAGAGACCTACTAACGTAACGTCTGTGGCTCGGAAAGTACTTAAAGGTTATCAATGGATAATATTCAGGAATTCATTGGTAGGAGCAGTATAATTAGCAATAATCAGCATGGTTGTAGGAAACACAGGTCATGTCAAACTAATTTAATTGCCTTCTACGAAGATGTAAATAGACGTATAGATCAGGGTGTCGCAGTGGATGTGATCTATTTTGATTTTGCTGTTTGATATGGTTTCTTACAACAAGGTTTTGTTGATGGGTTTGATACGGTTCCTCACACTAGGTTAGTGTTCAAAATAAAATTGTCTAGATGAAAAGTCCTGTTCTTGGGTAGAGCATTGGCTTAATAATAGAGTACAATGAGTTGTCATTAATGGTAAAGTTTCAGGCTGGACAAAAGTGGTAAGTGGTGTCCCTCAGGGTTCTGTTCTGGGACCGCTTCTATTTAACATGTTTATAAATGATCTTGAAAAAGGCATTGAAAGCCATGTATCAGTGTTTGCAAATGACACAAAATGCTGTAAAGGAATGTAAGTAGGATATTGCTTTGCTGCAAAGGGATTCAGATAGACTGGGGGATTGGGCACTCAAATAGCAGAACTAATTTAACGTGGAGAAATGCAAAGTTATGCACTTCAGGGTACAGAATGCACAAACAACGTACACCCTAAATGGTAGTGATTTAGGGATAACAACACATAAGAAGGACTTGGGAATTGTTATAGACAACAAACTACGCAACAATGTGCAATGTCAATCAGCAGTTGCAATTTTGGGCATCTGTTCTAAAGAAGGATGCTATGGCACTAGAAAAAAAAGATTAAAGGAATGGAGTATTTTAGTTATGAAGAGAGGTTAGCAAATGTAAATCTCTTTAGTTTGGAAAAACAATGCCTCAGAGGGGCTATGATAGCATTCTACAAATATATACAGGGCCAATACAAACCATAAATAGGACTATACCTCGGACAAAACATCACAAATTTAGACTGGAAGAAAGGAGATTTAGTCTAAGGCAATGAATATAGTTTTTACAGTAAGAACTAAGAGGATGTTGAATTCTCTGCCTGGAGAGGTGGTTTTACAAATACAAAGAAACTAGTGCTGCGCTCAAACTCCCATTACTCCTGGGCGGCAGCAATGACCATAGTACACATGAGCCAAAATACATATAGTAAAAACCAAAGAACAAAAGTTACCTGCGCTCTTTCCACATCCCTATGTATTTTTAAACAAATGGAGGTTTTTAGTTACTTCCAATGGCCATCAGAGGGTAAGCCCACCTGCCACAGACCTCTTAGGTGGGTTCTAACTCTAACCATTCGCCCTGCTTCTTTGAGCTTCTGGCAAAAAAATCTCCAAAGAGACAGAAAGGGGTATTTTTTATATACACCCCTATATACTTATTAACCCTTAAATAAGGCAGCAGATAGGTGGTTTTATCAGAGTCTATACAGATGTTTAAACAGTAATTGGATAAATCCTTTCCAAAAATAATATTCAACATAATTACTAATTAGTGGGGTAATAGCTTCTTGATCCAAGGAGATATCTGACTGCAATTATGGGGTCAAGAAGGAATTTTCCCAGTTTTTGCACAATTGGAAGAGCTTCAGACTGAGCAAAAACAGATGTGAGAAAAGTTGAACTTGATGGATGCAGGTCTCTTTCAGCCTCTGTAACTCTGTAAGATATTTTAAACAAACGTTCCTCCCTTAATCCCATCCAGGGTTAGAAGACTGACAAAGTTCTATTTAGTTGTTTATAAAAAGCTTTCATTTTACAAGAACACAGAACTTGCAGTGTTGGGAAAAAAAATCCTTTAAAAATTAATGTGCCAAGAATATGATGTAGTTCATGAGCAAATTTAATATGGAAATTTATAGAGCATAAAAATAAACTCATTTTCTATATGAGAACAAACAGGAAAAATAATACCTGCTCCCTCCTGGTCTCCTATAAATAAAGAACATTCTAAAATGTATCTTCTGTTATAAACTAAAATAACATTTAAAAAGTTAGCAGGATTTGGATTAGGTTTGTAGAGTGATGCTTATTGACACAAAGGGATATGATAAAGGCGACACGCTCAGCAATTACATAGTTAAGTATTGTTACATAGGAGTTCATCAAGTTCAGCCTTCCTCACATTAGTTTTTACTGTTGATCCAAAAGAAGGCAAAAAACCCAGTTTGAAGCGCTTCCAATTTTGCAACAAACTAGGAAAAAAATTTAAACTGCTACAGCTCACGGCCGACAGATTCTGACACTATCCCTCAGTTTAACATTAACCACATGGAACTATTTGATAAACGGAGAGTCTTCCCAGTGCAAAGTCACAGCTCGCATTATGGCTGCATTGATAATGAGGAATTAATACCTCTGTATGACGTCATTTATATCCAACCTGAGAAACAGAGATTGATTCACGGTACTCCAATATGGGAATGTCCCTTTAACCCATTAAACATGTCCCTGTCATTAGGTCACTTTGCTCCTACATGGGACTGTCCCTTTAACCCAATAAACATGTCACTTTCATTAGGTCACTTTGCTCCTACATGGGACTGTCCCTTTAACCCATTACACATGTCGCTGTCATTAGGTCACTTTGCTCCTACATGGGACTGTCCCTTTAACCCATTAAACATGTCACTGTCATTAGGTCACTTTGTTCCTACATGGGACTGTCCTTTTAACCCATTAAACATGTCACTGTCATTAGGTCACTTTGCTCCTACATGGGACTGTCCCTTTAACCCATTAAACATGTCGCTGTCATTATGGTCACTTTGCTCCTACATGGGACTGTCCCTTTAACCCATTAAACATGTCACTGCCATTAGGTCACTTTGCTCCTACATGGGACTGTCCCTTTAACCCATTAAACATGTCGCTGTCATTAGGTCACTTTGCTCCTACATGGGACTGTCCCTTTAACCCATTAAACATGTCACTGCCATTAGGTCACTTTGCTCCTACATGGGACTGTCCCTTTAACCCATTACACATGTCACTGTCATTAGGTCACTTTGCTCCTACATGGGACTGTCTCTTTAACCCATTAAACATGTCACTGCCATTAGGTCACTTTGCTCCTACATGGGACTGTCCCTTTAACCCATTAAACATGTCACTGTCATTAGGTCACTTTGCTCCTACATGGGACTGTCCCTTTAACCCATTAAACATGTCACTGTCATTAGGTCACTTTGCTCCTACATGGGACTGTCCCTTTAACCCATTAAACATGTCACTGTCATTAGGTCACTTTGTTCCTACATGGGACTGTCCCTTTAACCCATTAAACATGTCGCTGTCATTAGGTCACTTTGTTCCTACATGGGACTGTCCCTTTAACCCATTAAACATGTCACTGTCATTAGGTCACTTTGCCCCTACATGGGACTGTCCCTTTAACCCATTAAACACGTCACTGTCATTAGGTCACTTTGTTCCTACATGGGACTGTCCCTTTAACCCATTAAACATGTCACTGTCATTGGGTCACTTTGCTCCTACATGGGACTGTCCCTTTAAAGGGACACTATAGGTACCAGGTTCAGTTCATTTTAATAAAGTGGTCTGGGTCCACTGTCCCTGGCTGGAGTTTAATTCTGTTAAACAATGTTTAGCATGAAAGTTTCCATTGTTTTCGAATTCCCCATATGAAAGGATTGATTCTATGCTTTCCTATGGGAGGGTCTACTGAGTGAACAGGGCTTGGCGCTCATGCACATTAGGTTTCCCCTCACAATAACATTGGTGGAGGCGGAGCCAGAGCCAGCACTGAGGGACTTCGGCGCTAGAATCAGGTAAGTGTTTAAAGGGTTTTTAACAATCGGTATGGGGAGGCCGCTAAGGAAGGGGGCAGAGGGACACTATGGTGTTAGGAATACAGCTATATCACATTAAACTTGTCACTGTCATGAGTACACAGCAATGTTTATAATTCACTAAACCTGCCATTATTTGAGATAATTGAGATAAGAGAGCTGGACAATTTTCACCGTTCAGTTATTTCGGTGTAATATTTACAGTTCCCTTGTCAATTGGTCAATGGGAACCTACTGTACAGTAAGTTCCTCACCTCGTTATCACGGCGAGTGATGGATCTGGACTCAAGACATTCTTGGCTCCCGTTAAAGTTATGTTTGGCTTCCGTCCTCTCTCTCCTGTCCTCACCTTTGTAAACCCTGGACATTGGCCAGAACCTTGTCGGAAACGAGAGGAGAAGCTGTATATCTGAACCTGCTTGGGGTGACCAGAGCAGTAAATTTGGCTACTGTATCCTATTTACAGATGGCACATAAAAATAAGACGCTGCTATGAGACATCACGGTGCTCTGATTTGCGTGGGCGCCAGGAACTGTCTGCATTTATACATTTACACGCACGCCTGCATACATGTCACAGCTCTTCAAACTCAAAATTACATCAGATATTTCATCGTATTTAAATGGGTACAGTCTTTACCTATTTTATATCTGGGGATGGTATTTTTGATAACAATTTGTTTTTGGACAAAAATGCTTTTCTTGATATTTTAAAAAAAATATAAAAAATGCAAAAAACTAAAAGTTAAAATCATTGATATAATATTTGCTTAAAACCTAAATCAAACTAGTTTTCTTTTATCTCTACAATATGCATGTTTATTACAATGTTAGTCCTAAATAAAGTAGTAATGTAATTGTATTATTTTTTTCAGCCCTGTTGTATTGTATGTATTGTGTATTGCAGTTTTATATATAAATTATCCATGAAGACTCCCTCGGCTCACATGTAGATAAAACGCGTTTGTATTGTGATATGTGAAGATGAAACCCAAAGTCAAATCTGGCGAGACTGCACATGTGTACGCGTGTCAGCTCCCCATCTCCACGGCAGCATTCAATACCTTTAAATATCAAGGAAAATAAATATATATAACTGGTTGTTCTTTTTACATATCTGAGCGTTTACCCAACCGAAAACATTAACTTAGCATTTACAAATATACAAAAATAAGTCCTGCGCTCAGACTCCCACTACTCCTGGGCAGCACAGTACACATCAGCCTCAATACATGCAATAAAAACCGCTACACAAAGATACCCCTGTCTGTCTCATTAGAGATTTTGTTACCTGACGCTGAAGGCAGCAAGGTGAATAGTCAGTGTAAGAGGTTTGCCGCGACGTGGCAGGCCATGGGCGTTACTAAATTAATTTATATTTAAATATGCGCGGGGATTTGTTTTTTGTTGTATGGATTGGGGCTGATGTGTGCTATGGTCATTGCTGCCGCCCAGGAGTAGTGGGAGTCTGAGCGCATGGCTTATTTTTCAAATAATCTTTTTTTAATATTTTTATTATCTACATTGCAAATCTGTAAAAAAAAAATGATTAACTGTGTAAGTCTACAACAGGCTACTAGAAACATCCAGTTATTTAAATATGCAGTGGGATTTAGACTAGTGTGCAGGTAACTATGTTCTTTATTTTTATTACCTAAATGAAATCATCCTATGAGCGTTCATCTGGCCAACTGGGGAAGGTATTTTTATAGCAGACTCCTGGAGCAGAAGGAATGTACAGGAAATGATAGAATATAACGGAGTCATCAGGATTAGATACAAGATTTCAGCGTATAAACTTTAAATCCATGGATATACAGCCAATGCTGAAACTTTAACACTGAGTATTTTTTATGTCTCATTTTTTATTTCTAGTTAATTTTTTTTTGGCTTTTAAATGCATCATCTATGGATACTGGAGATTCTTAAAAGTAACGTTAATACTCTCTTCTGGGTATGCCGTAAATGCAGCAAAACAAAACACAAAACAAAATTAGCAACACTCTGAGAACCATACACATTACTGCCCACCGTAGTGGTTGTGGTGCCACGATTGTTTTGGTGCTCTCCCAGGGTAAGTAGTAAAACCATGTGAAAATGGTTTGGCAAAAGACCTCCCATCTGTCGGGCCCCGGTAGCTGCTTCCCTGCTGAAAGACAGTTTTGGATTAAAGTAAGCCTGGCAGCGCAGGGAGGCACTCATAGGCTGAGAGCAATCAGCTGACATTCCAGTTTATCAGCTGGCCCTGCATGGCGGTCTACTGACTACTTACTCTGCACTCCCAGTACCTTATAGCAGGGTGTAGTTGTTATGGTGCTTGACATATATTATCAATGGTTTAATTTAGTCTACAGAGTGCTGGTTGTAGTGCACTTACCTCATTTTCATTTTGCTCAACTCATCACATCTCGCTGCTTAGTGAATGTTCTCTAAGTAAAATGGAATTATGGGTAACACAAGTTGGTCATTTCACATATAAAAGATGCGAGAAGCGTAGCAGTGATGTATGTACATTGTAAAGTAAGGCAGGTATCTTAATATAGACACCAGCTGTCCCCCGTGTTATACATCAAACCATAACAGCTGTTAGAAAAGTGTATATCTCCGACTGATCAATGGCGTTCTCCAAATTCATGGAGAGAAGCATTACCAATGGTGGCTGTTACATTGTAGCAAGCTGTACATAACATATTTTATGGATGACAAAAAGTTACAAAACAGGAACGTGAGAATAAAAATAAACCCATAATAAATCACTAACTCTACATATAACTTCCAAGAAAATGTGGAGAGGATCAGGAATTACTGACTTAAAGGAGATACGTCACTCAAGGATTGCATTGAGCAAAGCACCCTTTTGGAGTTTAGCTGTACATCTGGGTCATGTTTTAGAAAGGAAATGGAAATAGATTGAGGATAACAATACAAGGCAATATAAAGTAGGCACTGGATTGTGAATATTAAGGTGTTATGTCATTAGTACACGTGACTAACTCTTAAAGGGACACTCCAAAACCCTTTAAACACTTCAACTTCCTGCAGTGCTTTATGTCTAAAGAGTCTGTCCTCTTCTTTTCATTTAAAAAAGTGCAGATTTCAAAATTGTCACTTTCATAAATTAACCTGGTTACACCCCCCTGCCTGTCAATCAATCACCCGGTCCTGATACTTCCTGGTTTGTTTAGCTCAGTGGAAATAAACTCAGGAGGCAGCAATTGCCCAGAGCACCTGCCTTGCAAAGACTTCTCATTGAGGTGCATTGGGATGGCTGTGATTGCACAGCCACAGAAAGTCTGGGTGGGGTTAGAAGGGGAGGGCTCGCAATAGCTGCATACAAGAGATCTAGAGCTTTTACAAGATGTTTTTAGATAATTAATTGCCTACATGTTTTCATTGTAGGTATATCTACTGCCATGAGGGTGAATCCAAAAAAGAGTTCTAGAGGATTTGTGGCAAGAGCCGATCTCCGTTTGCATGGATTTATATGAAAAATAGATGAAATTATGCTGTTTTGTGTAGAATGCTCCTGTTGTTTGTCTGTTTCAAACTCCCGAACGCCGTTCGTCTACCATACTGGAAAGTAGTACGTAGGAGACTTCCATATAGACCGGGGTTCGTGCGAGTGCCATGCCCAAAACAGTTCCAGGCACTCGACAACCAAGTCCCGCTGGCCGCGTTCGGGAGACAAGATGGCTGCCGTCCATTGTTCTCACCACGTGCGTTCGTATGCACGAAATGGCGGCCACCTAGGAGCATTCAATTAGTCTGCAGTTTTCGTATTGCTACACAGTGTTCCATGTTCTAATTAGTTCCCAGGGTTGTCTCCGTTCGGTAAAATGAATGATTTACCGAACAACGAAAAATAAAACAAATAAACAAGGGAAGTAGATAGCAGGGAGTGGAAATAACCGAATGGTGCTGGGAATTCCTCCACAGATATGTTTCTGTCATTATTACCTTGTGACTCTAGAGGGACATGTTACTGTCATTATTACCCTTTACCCAGTGCTAGAATGATAATCTTCACTTTGCTTTCCTTTACTCTTTAACAACCCAAATAAGTGCTTGGATTAAACTCAGCATCATTATTTAACGCCGCTGTTTCTGATTTTCTGCTCGCTGACAGTAGGAGTCTTGGAAAACAATTAAAGATTTATTCCTCAGGAGCAATAAATAAGAAGAAAAACTCGTTTACACGCCTGGCCTTTGAATTTAGAAACAGATGACTCTGATTAACGAAGCAGCGATTGCAGCAAACATTTTGATTTATTCATATTAGGCTAGAAGATCCCGTTGCTGTAGAACGGAGTCATATGTGCTTCATAAATCTCTGTGTTAAATAGCATTCGCTGAATTCCAGATCCTTTCCTCCTGCACCCGAGGTCGGGACACGGACTCACATCATGTGGACACTGTGATTTTCAATGGAATATTCTTAGCTTTATACAAGTTCATATAGATTGAGTGAGATAGTGTGCTAATATCACATGGTGCATGGAACAGGAATGCTTATTAAATATACACAATGCAAGAAAATACAGGAGTAACAATGTAAACCTAATATTGTACACTGTGAGAGATTAGACTCTGTATCGTACAGTATGGGGGAGATCAGACCCTGATTTATATAGTATGGGGAGATCACACTCTGTATTATACAGTATGGGAGGATCAGCCTCTGTATTGTACAGTGTGGGGGAGATCAGATCATGTATTGTACAGTATGGGGAGATGAGACTCTGTATTGTACAGTATGGGGGAGATCAGACTCTGTATTGTACAGTGTGTAACGGAATGCAGTATAATAATATACGATATCCGTCGGTATCCTCAGGAAATCCACAGTCAGAGTAGAAAGCAAGGCAATATCCCCAATCCTCCCAATAACCGGACGAAACACAGTTTGGGAGTCAACTAACTCGGTTTATTCACAAGCAGCATATTTATACAGTTCCCCATGCAAGGGGTTTCCACACAGATAATCCAGGGGATTTCTCCCAACATGCATTGTGACTTTCCCAACAGGCATTGCTGCACGAGATGGATACTCCCACTAAAATGGACGATTAAGTGGATTATCCCCTCGTGCAGCAAAACCGACAATTGACTTTAAAATATATCATTCACACAATATTCGGTACTTTGGAATAACCGAACGTTCGGTAGATAGCTGGGGTCGGAGCGCACACTTTGGGAGAATACCGCTCTGATCCCAGCTGAATTGACCGAACGCCGCACATAATACATTTAAACATGGAAGTTGGTCTAAAAGTACCGAATAAGTACGGGACACATAATGTACCGAACGCGGGACTCCCGAACGCTCTGGAAGTCCAGCGGTGTTCGGATCATTGAGTAGCCGTTTTCAGTTCCAGGCTCTCGACGACCGAACACCGCTGCAGAGACAAAGGATCCAAGATGGCCGACCGCCGCATGGTCGGTAGTCGAACGACGGCCACCTAGGAGAGCCCTTAAGTACCGATTGCAACAATGTTGCAATCGGTTAATTGGTACCACACGACTTGTGAATGTGTGGTCGACCTGGGGAGCCCGTATTCGTACGGCGAACGGCCAGGATAGCCGTGTTTCGTCGTACGAATGCATGTATGCTGGCAGCGTACGGCTGTCAGCATGCGAACGGCCATAGCACAACACATATACAATCAACGGAACACATTATACATTCAGCCTACGGACAACCTATACTGCATATAGCTCAGAAGTGGCTAGGTTTGCCACAATGCTCCCCCAGAACCAAGCCGGCATACACAGTCTGATCCCAACGGATCGGCTTGGGGATGTCTGGGAGAGTACTCACAGATCACTTCTCGAGTTCAGTCTGTCTGGATAACCCGTCAGCGTTACCGTTTTGTTTTCCGGGCCGATAATGAATGGTAAAGTCAAAGGGCTGCAGCGCCAAACTCCAGCGCAGCAGCCGGGCATTGTCTCCAGATACACGGTTTAGCCACACTAACGGGTTGTGATCTGTGAGTAAGGAAAAAGGTTGTCCGTACAAATATGGCTGTAACTTTTTGAGGGCCCACACCACGGCCAGGCATTCTTTCTCAATGGCCGCGTAGCTCACTTCACGCGGCAGCAACTTGCGGCTTAAGTAGGCTACGGGGTGTTCTCCGCCATCGGCTCCCACTTGGCTCAGTACTGCCCCCAATCCAAACATTGAAGCATCTGTGTGAACAAGAAATCTTTTAGTTGGATCAGGAGCAGTTAACACAGGAGCATTAGTTAGAGCCGTTTTGAGTTGCTGGAATGCCTGCTCACACTCTGGGGCCCAGACAACCTGTCGGGGTAGGTTCTTTTTAGTCAAGTCCGTTAGGGGTTTGGCCAGGGTGCTATAGTCTGGAACAAACTTCCGGTAGTAGCCGGCCGTCCCTAAAAACGCCAGCACCTGAGTCTTAGTCCTGGGGGTAGGCCACTTTGCTACGGCCTCAATCTTGGCTGGCTCGGGTCTCTGCTGCCCACACCCTACTCGGTGTCCCAGATACTGCACCTCAGCCATACCTATGTGGCACTTGCTAGGCTTTAACGTTAACCCAGCCTCCCCAATACGATCTAGGATCGCCCCTATATGGTGTAGGTGGTCTTCCCAGGTCTGGCTAAAGATGGCTATGTCATCTAGATAGGCACAGGCATACTCCTGGAACCCGTCCAGTAGCCGATCTACCATCCGCTGAAAGGTAGCCGGAGCGTTTTTCATTCCGAAAGGCATGACCTTGAACTGGTACAGGCCGAACGGAGTGACAAACGCCGACTTGGGGATGGCGTCATCGGCTAGCGGAATTTGCCAGTACCCCTTACACAAGTCAATGGTAGTGAGATACTGGCCCCGTGCCATCTTGTCTAACAGCTCGTCTATCCGGGGCATCGGGTAGGCATCAGACACCGTTTTGTCATTTAGCCTCCGGTAGTCGACACAGAACCTGGTGGTGCCATCCTTTTTAGGTACCAGGACTACCGGCGATGCCCAGGGGCTATCGGAGGGTTCGATAACCCCTAGCTGTAACATTTCATCGAGCTCGGCTTTCATATGGGTACGGACTGATTCCGGAACCCTATATGGAGCCTGCCTCATAGGTAGCTGTCCCAGGGTGTCTACTCGGTGAGTGGCTAGCAGAGTGTAACCAGGTAAATTGGAGAAGGTAGCTCCTTTGGCTTCAATCAGCGCTTGTACCTGGGCACGCTCCTGGGGGCTGAGCCGCTCCCCCAGCTGAACTCCCTGGGAGGGCTCTATCGGTGCCTCGGGCTCTAGTAGGTCAGGTAAGGGTAAGTTCTCCTGATCCTCTAAGGAGGAGGCACATATTGCCGTCACATCCTCGATCCTCTCATGGTAGGGTTTGAGCATGTTCACGTGGAGCATGCGTCTCTTCCCTACCCCTGAGCAGGGGCCGATCACATAGGTAGTGTCGCATCGCTGCTCCACTACCTGGTATGGGCCTTGCCAGATGGCCTGCAGCTTGTCTGTGCGGACGGGTTTTAAAATTAAAACCTTCTGTCCCACCTGAAAGCTGCGGTCTCGGGCTCCTCTATCGTACCAGCGTCGCTGTCGTTGCTGGGCCGCCTGGAGGTTGGTGTGTACAGCCTGAGTGAGCGCCTCCAGACGGTCCCTGAACTCCAGTACGTAGGATATGATAGGGGTTTCGTTGGTAGTACTCTCTCCCTCCCAATGTTCCCTAATCAAGTTGAAGGGTCCCCGCACCCTTCTCCCAAATAGTAATTCAAACGGGGAGAATCCTGTCGACTCCTGGGGAACCTCTCTATAAGCAAAGAGTAGGTGAGGCAGAAACCTCTCCCAGTCTTTGTGGGTCTCCCCGAACGTCCGAAGCATCTGCTTCAGCGTCCCGTTGAACCTCTCACATAGCCCATTGGACTGGGGGTGGTAGGCGGAATGAACTATCGGCTTAATGCCACATACCTTCCACATATGTTGGGTAACTTCGGCCGTAAATTGGGTACCTCGGTCCGAGATTATCTCTTGGGGAAACCCTACCCGGGAGAACACTTTCATTAACGCTTCCGCTACGGTCTCAGCATGGATATTAGTGAGGGCCACAGCTTCGGGGTACCTGGTGGCGTAATCCACTACCGTTAAGATGTATCTTTTGCCAGAGGGACTGGGTTTTGGCAGGGGCCCTACGATATCCACCGCTACTCGGCTGAAGGGTTCTGCGATAATGGGTAGGGGACATAGCTTGGCCTTGTGGCGATCCCCTCGTTTACCTACTCGCTGGCAGACGTCGCAAGAGGTGCAATACTGGCGCACATCCTGAGAGATCCCGGGCCAGAAGAAGGCATGCGTTAAGCGGTATCGGGTACGGGTCATCCCTAGGTGTCCTGACAAGGGGATATCATGAGCAATTCTAAGCAGCTCCTGCCTATACTTTTGCGGTACCACTAGCTGTTTGTTAGTCAGGGTGACAGACCCCCCCACATCTTTTGTCGTGACACGGTATAACAACTCTTTCTCCCAGATGTACCGCTCCCCCTCTAGCCCTGCTTGGTCTGTTTGTGCCCGGTCCCTATATACTTGGAGGGTGGGATCGGTCTGGACTTCGGTCGCAAAGGTAGTCGGGGTATCCCAGGGTATGGGGGTCGGTTGGGGGACATGGTCTCTTACCTGAGCCTCAGAGTGTATCGGTGTAGCCGTGGTGCGAGCCTGTTGCCGGGTGGTCACGGGGTGTGCCTCCTGGTAGGGAGCCTGGGGAATAAAAGCGGAAGTCATTTGGCCTAAGTCATTCCCCAGTACAACATCTGCAGGTAAATTCTGCATAAGCCCTACCTCCACAGTCCCCTCTCCCACACCCCAATCCAAGTGTACTTTGGCAGTAGGTAGCCGGTATACTGCTCCCCCGGCCACCCGTACTGCCACTGAACCGCCAGTGTGGGTTGCGCCTGGTACCAAATGTGGTGCAACCAAAGTTAAAGTGGCTCCCGAATCCCGGAGCCCTTGTACCTCCTTCCCCTCTAGGGTTACTAGCTGCCGATGATGTTGTCGGTTGTCGGTGGCTCGGACCGACATTACTTCGTGGAGCACCCCTAGAGGCTCCTCAATTTGAGCGCTCAGCAATTCTTGGGTGGCGGGTGCTACCTGGTAATGGTGCGCAGCAGCCCTTGGTGCCAAATTTTGTCGCACCTGATTCCAAGCTTGCCGGCTCCGGTTTTGGGTGCACTCCCGAGAAATGTGTCCCCACTGCTTGCAGGTGTGACACTGAATGTTAGCCCGGCCGTTGTATCGGGAGGGGGGTGGTGGAGTATTCAGTGCTGGCCTGTGCAGGGGTACGTTGGGGCCGGTAGGAGTAAAATTATTGGGTGGCCCGGTAATCCGAGGGAGAGTCTTATGCTGTGATCCGTGATGCCTCCTGGCATCAAAATGCTGATCCGCCAACCTAGCGGCTTCGGGTAGGGTGAGTGGTTTACGGTCTCTCACCCATTCTTGTGCTTCTGGGGACAAACCATTAAAAAACTGTTCTAGTAGCATAAGCTGTCGCAACTCCTCCATATTCGTAGCATTGCTGGCCTGTATCCAGCCTAGTGATGCTTGATCCAGCTTGTGCGCCCACTCTGCGTGAGAATCTTTCTCAGGTTTGCGCAAGCCCCTGAACTTGCGCCGGTATGCCTCTGGGGTAATAGCATACCTCTCCAAGATCGCCCTCTTTACTTTAGGGTAATCTTTGCTGTCCTCTCGAGGTACAGCACGGTAGGCTTCAGCTGCCCTACCCGATAATTTGCCTGCCAGCAGCGGCACCCATACTGCGGGTTCCAAATCGTGCAAATCGCACAGCCGCTCAAAATCCTGTAAGTACCCATCAATTTCGTCCTTTTCTTCACAAAACGCTTTAAATGCGTGATGTGGGACTTTGGGCTTTACCTGTCCGTAGGTGGAGGCAGTAACAGACTCTGCCCTAGGCGGTGTTGCTGGTGGGTTGGTTGCCATCAGATAATCCTGTACATCCGATACCATCACGGTCAATATTTCCAACGGTACTGGTTGCGGCAGAAACGCCAACCTGGTTCGTAGCTCTTTCTGGAATGGGGTCTCTTCCATGGCTGGTGGAGGTGTAGCGCTGCGGGCTCTGTCTCCCTCCATCAGTTCAGCGATCAACACAGCCTTAGATTTGTTGCTGGCTATCTTGCCCCTGGCTTCCAGTAGCTCTTTTAAAGTCTGTCGTTTCAGTATGGTATAGTCAATCTCCATACGAATTGCCCTTGCTTTCCTTGTTCGGTAGTTCCAGTTTACACGAACGCTGCTTTTCGGCTGTAAGGTTCGGATCCCACCGCTGCCACCAATTGTAACGGAATGCAGTATAATAATATACGATATCCGTCGGTATCCTCAGGAAATCCACAGTCAGAGTAGAAAGCAAGGCAATATCCCCAATCCTCCCAATAACCGGACGAAACACAGTTTGGGAGTCAACTAACTCGGTTTATTCACAAGCAGCATATTTATACAGTTCCCCATGCAAGGGGTTTCCACACAGATAATCCAGGGGATTTCTCCCAACATGCATTGTGACTTTCCCAACAGGCATTGCTGCACGAGATGGATACTCCCACTAAAATGGACGATTAAGTGGATTATCCCCTCGTGCAGCAAAACCGACAATTGACTTTAAAATATATCATTCACACAATATTCGGTACTTTGGAATAACCGAACGTTCGGTAGATAGCTGGGGTCGGAGCGCACACTTTGGGAGAATACCGCTCTGATCCCAGCTGAATTGACCGAACGCCGCACATAATACATTTAAACATGGAAGTTGGTCTAAAAGTACCGAATAAGTACGGGACACATAATGTACCGAACGCGGGACTCCCGAACGCTCTGGAAGTCCAGCGGTGTTCGGATCATTGAGTAGCCGTTTTCAGTTCCAGGCTCTCGACGACCGAACACCGCTGCAGAGACAAAGGATCCAAGATGGCCGACCGCCGCATGGTCGGTAGTCGAACGACGGCCACCTAGGAGAGCCCTTAAGTACCGATTGCAACAATGTTGCAATCGGTTAATTGGTACCACACGACTTGTGAATGTGTGGTCGACCTGGGGAGCCCGTATTCGTACGGCGAACGGCCAGGATAGCCGTGTTTCGTCGTACGAATGCTTGTATGCTGGCAGCGTACGGCTGTCAGCATGCGAACGGCCATAGCACAACACATATACAATCAACGGAACACATTATACATTCAGCCTACGGACAACCTATACTGCATATAGCTCAGAAGTGGCTAGGTTTGCCACACAGTGTGGGGGAGATCAGACCCTGTATTGTACAGTGTGGGGGAGATCAGACTCTGTATTGTACAGTATGGGGAATCAGACCCTGTATTGTACAGTGTGGGGGAGATCAGACTCTGTGTTGTACAGTGTGGGGGAGATCAGACTCTGTATTGTACAGTGTGGAGAGCTCAGACTCTGTATTGTACAGTGTGGGGGAGATCAGACTCTGTATTGTACAGTATGGGGAGATCAGACCATGTATTGTACAGTGTGGGGGAGATCAGACCCTGTATTGTACAGTGTGGGGGAGATCAGATCATGTATTGCACAGTGTGAGGGAGATTAGACTCTGTGTTGTACACTGTGAGAGATTAGACTCTGTATCGTACAGTATGGGGGAGATCATACTCTGTATCGTACAGTATGGGGGAGATCAGACCCTGATTTATATAGTATGGGGAGATCACACTCTGTATTATACAGTATGGGAGGATCAGCCTCTGTATTGTACAGTGTGGGGGAGATCAGACCCTGTATTGTACAGTAGGGGAGATCAGACTCTGTATTGTACAGTATGGGGAAGATCAGACTCTGTATTGTACAGTGTGGGGGAGATCAGACCCTGGATTGTACAGTGTGGGGGAGATCAGACTCTGTATTGTACAGTATGGGGGGATCAGACCCTTTATTGTACAGTGTGGGGGAGATCAGACTCTGTGTTGTACAGTGTGGGGGAGATCAGACTCTGTATTGTACAGTGTGGAGAGCTCAGACTCTGTATTGTACAGTGTGGGGGAGATCAGACTCTGTATTGTACAGTATGGGGAGATCAGACCATGTATTGTACAGTGTGGGGGAGATCAGATCATGTATTGTACAGTGTGAGGGAGATTAGACTCTGTATTGTACACTGTGAAAGATTAGACTCTGTATTGTACAGTGTGGGGGAGATCATACTCTGCATCGTACAGTATGGGGGAGATCAGACCCTGATTTATATAGTATGGGGAGATCACACTCTGTATTATACAGTATGGGAGGATCAGCCTCTGTATTGTACAGTGTGGGGGAGATCAGACCCTGTATTGTACAGTATGGGGAGATCAGACTCTGTATTGTACAGTATGGGGGAGATCAGACTCTGTATTGTACAGTGTGGGGGAGATCAGACCCTGTATTGTACAGTGTGGGGGAGATCAGACTCTGTATTGTACAGTATGGGGGGATCAGACCCTGTATTGTACAGTGTGGGGGAGTTCAGACTCTGTGTTGTACAGCGTGGGGGAGATCAGACTCTGTATTGTACAGTGTGGGGGAGATCATACCCTGTATTGTACAGTGTGGGGGAGATCATACTCTGTATCGTACAGTATGGGGGAGATCAGACCCTGATTTATATAGTATGGGGAGATCACACTCTGTATTATACAGTATGGGAGGATCAGCCTCTGTATTGTACAGTGTGGGGGAGATCAGACCCTGTATTGTACAGTATGGGGAGATCAGACTCTGTATTGTACAGTATGGGGGGATCAGACCCTGTATTGTACAGTGTGGGGGAGATCAGACTCTGTGTTGTACAGTGTGGGGGAGATCAGACTCTGTATTGTACAGTGCGGAGAGCTCAGACTCTGTATTGTACAGTGTGGGGGAGATCAGACTCTGTATTGTACAGTATGGGGAGATCAGACCATGTATTGTACAGTGTGGGGGAGATCAGACCCTGTATTGTACAGTGTGGGGGAGATCAGATCATGTATTGTACAGTGTGAGGGAGATTAGACTCTGTATTGTACACTGTGAGAGATTAGACTCTGTATTGTACAGTGTGGGAAGATCAGACCCTGTATTGTACAGTATGGGGAGATCAAACTCTGTATTGTACAGTATGGGGGGAGATCAGACTCTGTATTGTACAGTGAGGGGGAGATCAGACCCTGTATTGTACAGTGTGGGGGGAGATCAGACCCTGTATTGTACAGTGTGGGGAGATCAGACCCTGTATTGTACAGTATGGGGGTGATCAGACCCTGTATTGTGCAGTGTGGGGGAGATCAGACCCTGTATTGTACAGTGTGGGGGAGATCAGACTCTGTATTGTACAGTATGGGGGAGATCAGGCTCTGTATTGTACAGTATGGGGAGATCAGACCCTGTATTGTACAGTGTGGGAGAGATCAAACTCTGTATTGTACAGTATGGGGGAGATCAGACTCTGTATTGTACAGTATGGGGGAGATCAGACTCTGTATTGTACAGTGAGGGGGAGATCAGACCCTGTATTGTACAGTGTGGGGGGAGATCAGACCCTGTATTGTACAGTGTGGGGGGAGATCATACCCTGTATTGTACAGTATGGGGGAGATCAGACCCTGTTTTGTGCAGTGTGGGGGAGATCAGACCCTGTATTGTACAGTGTGGGGGAGATCAGGCTCTGTATTGTACAGTATGGGGAGATCAGACCCTGTATTGTACAGTATGGGGGAGACCAGGCTCTGTATTGTACAGTATGGGGGAGATCCGACGCTGTATTGTACAGTATGGGGGAGATCCAACGCTGTATTGTACAGTATGGAGGAGATCAGATTCTGTATTGTACAGTATGTAGGAGATCAGACTCTGTATTGTACAGTGTGGGGCGCTCAGACTCTGTATTGTACAGTGTGGGGAGTTCAGACTCTGTATTGTATAGTATGGGGGAGATCAGACTCTGTATTTTACAGTATGGAGGAGATCAGACTCTGTATTGTACAGTGTGTGGGAGATCGGACTCTGTATTGTACAGTGTGGGGAGATCAGACTCTGTATTGTACAGTGTGGGGGAGATCAAACTCTGTATTGTACAGTATGGGGGAGATCAGACTTTGTATTTTACAGTGTGGGGGAGATCAGACTCTGTATTGTACAGTGTGGGGCGCTCAGACTCTGTATTGTACAGTGTGGGGAGATCAGACTCTGTATTGTACAGTGTGGGGCGCTCAGACTCTGTATTGTACAGTGTGGGGAGATCAGACTCTGTATTGTACAGTGTGGGGAGTTCAGACTCTGTATTGTACAGTGTGGGGGGATCAGACTCTGTATTGTACAGTATGGGGGATGTAACGGAGCTCCGTGTACCCCGACCGAGTACCCTCCGTTGATGGATGCTCCTAGCGCTCTCAGAGGACTCCAAGCACTGCAGACGACACCACAACCACCGCAGGCTCCACAACCGCCGTAGCTTAACTGGAGCCGCGCCGTCTTCCTTCCACCCTGGATCGGCTTCTGTCCTCCAGGACCGTGTGGGGAAGACCTCTCCTCCAGGAGAGCGTAACAGGAACAAGCTCTTAAAAGAGCTAAGTGATTAAGAGCTCAGGGGAATATGCAGAGCATAGCAATCCCCAGTGTGATATAGCAGTTCCCTCCAATAACGAGACAAGGCTACGTATTGAGGGTCAGAAGAGGTCTGAGGACTGGAACACCCAGCCTGCTTTTTATTAGGATCAGGTACATACAGGACACTCCCAGGGGGAGGATGAATTTGACCAATCACATGCATGGTAACACCCCCACGTCTCCTCCCCTCAGATAAACACATAACCCAATTAAAACATACATTATTTTACCCAAGTTCTGGATGTACCCCAAAAACAGGGGGTACAGCTTTAAATCTGGTATCTCCAAATAGCCCTTGTTCAGGGGAACAGTCTGTCCAAAAATCAGCCCATTCGGATGGATGGTTCGGGAGATACAGAGCTCCAAAGTTTTGACCGACCGCACAGACCAACTAGCCGAAAATAGTTCCATGAGTTTTGGCCTTGCGGTCGGTCTCCGTTCGCACGGTGAAATAGACGAAATTCTTGCCATCCATTCGCATCTTTGTGATCGCTAGAATCCCCATACTAAGTTAAGTATAACTACCGAACGGCCGGTCGTTCGGTAGTTTCCGTACGTAGTTCTGGATGTCTGGAGGTCTTAGCGGTATTCGCCTGTTTGCGCTTCCGATTTCAGTTCCATGCGTTCACAGGCAAACACCGCTGTTCGCACGCAAGATGGCCGCGAACACGTGTAAAAGTCCCGAAATGGCGGCCACCTATTCAGAGCACAAAGAATTCGCATGAAATCATACGAACGGCTGTATTCTCCAGTAATGGGATTCTCATGCAATATATTCGCCTAAATCCCCTGGCTGTTAGGTTATATTAGCAGTCCAAACCTACAGCATAGATAAAGGGTAAAAGACAGTCTAATACAAATCCATATGCCTGAATACAGGGTTTACAGTGCAATATAGTCCAGGACCATAGTCGCAGGGGAGGAGGCAGGCAAGCATGCCTCTCCAGGACAAAGTGGCGAAGGGCACTTCGTCACAGGGGAGATCAGACTCTGTATTGTACAGTATGGGGAAGATCAGACCCTGTATTGTACAGTGTGGGGGAGATCAGACTCTGTATTGTACAGTGTGGGGAGATCAGACTCTGTATTGTACAGTATGGGGGAGATCAGACTCTGTATTGTACAGTGTGGGGGAGATCAGACCCTGTATTGTACAGAAGGTGGAGATCAGACTCTGTATTGCACAGTATGGGGGAGATCAGACCCTGTATTGTGCAGTATGGGGAGATCAGACCCTGTATTGTACAGTGTGGGGAGATCAGACCCTGTATTGTACAGTATGGGGGAGATCAGAGCCTGTATTGTACAGTATGGGGGAGATCAGACTCTGTATTTTACAGTGTGGGGGAGATCAGACCCTGTATTGTACAGTATGGGGGGATCAGACTCTGTATTGTACAGTATGGGGAGATCAGACTCTGTATTGTACAGTATGGGGGAGATCAGGCCCTGTATTGTACAGTATGGGGAGATCAGATACTGTATTGTACAGTGTGGGGAGATCAGACCCTGTATTGTGCAGTATGGGGAGATCAGACTCTGTATTGTACAGTATGGGGAGATCAGACTCTGTATTGTACAGTATGGGGGAGATCAGACCCTGTATTGTACAGTGTGGGGAGATCAGACCCTGTATTGTACAGTATGGGGGAGATCAGACCCTATATTGTACAGTATGGGGGAGTTCAGAGCCTGTATTGTACAGTGTGGGGGAGATCAGACCCTGTATTGTACAGTATGGGGGAGTTCAGAGCCTGTATTGTACAGTGTGGGGGAGATCAGACCCTGTATTGTACAGTATGGGGGGGATCAGACTCTGTATTGTGCAGTATGGGGGAGATCAGACCCTGTATTGTACAGTATGGGGGGATCAGACTCTGTATTGTGCAGTATGGGGGGATCAGACTCTGTATTGCACAGTGTGGGGGATGGCCAGCCCCTATATTATTTTAGATTTGGATGAGAATGGATATATTTTAACACTTATCATCCTCAGCTGTCTAACGTGAATGGCTTGTCACGCAAGTTACATTTTCTGAAGTTTTTGATTTCTATACAAAAAAAGGGTAAATGAGAAATAATGGCTACAAATTGAAAATGTCTCCCAGTGTTCACATCTGTATTCACTGTTTCTGTTCTTTGTAAGTTGGCTCTCTGCACAGTCCGATAGCTGCGGCTCCTAATTTATGAACAGTGATAAATCCCCTACTGTCCACAGTCTCCATCCCGCTGTGGGTTAAACAAGCAGCTTATCACCAGGAGCAGAACTGACAGAGGTCCCAGAGGTAACCAGAAAGGGACACTAGTTATACCAAGATGGATGCTGTAACGGAGCTCCGTGTACCCCGACCGAGTACCCTCCGTTGATGGATGCTCCTAGCGCTCTCAGAGGACTCCAAGCACTGCAGACGACACCACAACCACCGCAGGCTCCACAACCGCCGTAGATTAACTGGAGCCGCGCCGTCTTCCTTCCACCCTGGATCGGCTTCTGTCCTCCAGGACCGTGTGGGGAAGACCTCTCCTCCAGGAGAGCGTATCTGGAACAAGCTCTTAAAAGAGCTAAGTGATTAAGAGCTCAGGGGAATATGCAGAGCATAGCAATCCCCAGTGTGATATAGCAGTTCCCTCCAATAACGAGACACGGCTACGTATTGAGGGTCAGAAGAGGTCTGAGGACTGGAACACCCAGCCTGCTTTTTATTAGGATCAGGTACATACAGGACACTCCCAGGGGGAGGATGAAATTGACCAATCACATGCATGGTAACACCCCCACGTCTCCTCCCCTCAGATAAACACATAACCCAATTAAAACATACATTATTTTACCCAAGTTCTGGATGTACCCCAAAAACAGGGGGTACAGCTTTAAATCTGGTATCCCCAAATAGCCCTTGTTCAGGGGAACAGTCTGTCCAAAAATCAGCCCATTCGGATGGATGGTTCGGGAGATACAGAGCTCCAAAGTTTTGACCGACCGCACAGACCAACTAGCCGAAAATAGTTCCATGAGTTTTGGCCTTGCGGTCGGTCTCCGTTCGCACGGTAAAATAGACGAAATTCTTGCCATCCATTCGCATCTTTGTGGTCGCTAGAATCCCCATACTAAGTTAAGTATAACTACCGAACGGCCGGTCGTTCGGTAGTTTCCGTACGTAGTTCTGGATGTCTGGAGGTCTTAGCGGTATTCGCCTGTTTGCGCTTCCGATTTCAGTTCCATGCGTTCACAGGCAAACACCGCTGTTCGCACGCAAGATGGCCGCGAACACGTGGAAAAGTCCCGAAATGGCGGCCACCTATTCAGAGCACAAAGAATTCGCATGAAATCATACGAACGGCTGTATTCTCCAGTAATGGTATTCTCATGCAGTATATTCGCCTAAATCCCCTGGCTGTTAGGTTATATTAGCAGTCCAAACCTACAGCATAGATAAAGGGAAAAAGACAGTCTAATACAAGTCCATATGCCTGAATACAGGGTTTGCAGTGCAATATAGTCCAGGACCATAGTCACAGGGGAGGAGGCAGGCAAGCAGGCCTCTCCAGGACAAAGTGGCGAAGGGCACTTCGTCACATATCTCCCCTTTGGGGGGAAGACTAACCAGGCACCTGACCTTCTGTCGGTCAGTGCCTCCGTTAGTCGATCCACCAACCCACAATAAACAGATGTCCGAGTGGCCCCCCCACAACATCAAAGTACAGGAACAGCCCACCCACAACACACAGTCACTGCACCTGGGTATTTGGCTGTGGTAATGAGGCCACATGCCGAGGGTACTTGAAGGGCAGAGGCCAACTGCACTCTGCCCAGATGCCAGCTCTTCTGCTGGGGTAGCCTGCAGGACATCAGGCTCTGGACCAGGGACAAAGGTAGGGCAGAGGCCGACTGCGCTCTGTCCAGCTGCCAGCTCTTCCGCTGGGGTAGCCTGCAGGACATCAGGCTCGGGACCAGGGACAAAGGTAGGGCAGAGGCTGACTGCGCTCTGTCCAGCTGCCAGCTCTTCCGCTGGGGTACTGAGACCATAGTCCGGCTCAGTAGTCAAGGGCACATGGACGTCAGGGGGGGTTAGCATCGCCTCCGTTAACCCTGGTGCCACGCTAGGAGTTAGCTGGGGAGGGGAATTTGTACTTACCCCCTCCTCTGGGTGTCCCGGTGAGGGTAGTTGGGGATCTGGAAAGGCTGTCCAGCATCCCTGTAGGTCAGGCACAGAGACCACGGTCCCATCTGCGCCGTCTGGAGGATTAGTGTCTCCCCTTGTTAGGGGAGGCTGCCGCTGGGAAGAGGGGGTGCTGTGCTCCTTTCCCGGAAACACAGGCTGCCGCTGGAGAGGGAGACCGCCTGTCTCCACTCCCTTACCATTGTCCTGTTGCTGTAGAGAGGGGCCAACTGTCTCTGCTCTCTGTAGGACACACTGCTGTTGGGGGGGAAGGACGGCACCTTCGGCCCCCTGGGGTACACACGGCCGCTGGGGAGGGAGACCGCCTGTCTCCACTCCCTTACTATGGTCCTGTTGCTGTAGAGAGGGACCAACTGTCTCTGCTCTCTGTAGGACACACTGCTGCTGGGGGGGAAGGACGACACCTTCGGCCCCCTGGGGTACACACTGCCGCTGGAGTGGGAGACCGCCTGTCTCCACTCCCTTACCATTGTCCTGTTGCTGTAGAGAGGGACCAACTGTCTCTGCTCTCTGTAGGACACACTGCTGCTGGGGGGGAAGGACGGCACCTTCGTCCCCCTGTAACTCCCACTGCCGCTGGAGATCTGGGTTGGTTGCCCAGCATCCCTGTAGGGCCGGTAGAGAGACCTCGGTCCCATCTCTACCTGCCATCTGGAGGGCATCGCCGGACCAGTCAGGGAGGTCTGGTTCTGCTTGTCGGGTAGGTTGGGGCTGCACGAAGCTGAGTAGGTGTATGTAGTCCTGCTCCAGCTCCCACTCCCTTGTTGCCAGGTGGGTCATGTCTTTTCTCACCTCGCGTTCGTCAGCCCAGACATACATGCCCATCCGGTAGTCGTAGATGTCCCAAAACCTAGACTCCTCCGTGCTGCCGAAATCAAGATCCTCCTCCATGGCATCCATAAGTAGACCAGGACCATCATAATCATCCCCCTCCGGTAGGTCGTGCTCGGCCGTCCAGGGAGTAAGTCGAATGGTATGCCACCAGAGGGCCTGGTATGCGTTGTCTAGCCCGATCTCTCGCCATACCAGGGTCTCTAGTCTTGCCACCCACTCATCCAGGGGCTGCTCCCCCAGTAGACATATTCGCATTGCCACACGCTTCTGTAGCCGCTGCTCATCACTGGGGAGCCTCTCACCTCGCCGCCACTGGGCATCTTCCAGGGCATCATACCAGAGTTCCCTTCTGGCTGCATCCCTGTAATCTGCGGCCTCCTTCTCCTCCTCATCATGGAACGCTGTCCGCAAACCAGCTGATTCCATCCTGTTGTCGCCAGGGGCGCTGCCCAATGGCTAGCGTTGCCCTCAATTGTAACTCCAAACGTTACCAGTGTCTCTGAGCTGCTTCTCCTCGCACTAGGACGCCATCCTACCGCTGCCACCAATGTAACGGAGCTCCGTGTACCCCGACCGAGTACCCTCCGTTGATGGATGCTCCTAGCGCTCTCAGAGGACTCCAAGCACTGCAGACGACACCACAACCACCGCAGGCTCCACAACCGCCGTAGATTAACTGGAGCCGCGCCGTCTTCCTTCCACCCTGGATCGGCTTCTGTCCTCCAGGACCGTGTGGGGAAGACCTCTCCTCCAGGAGAGCGTATCTGGAACAAGCTCTTAAAAGAGCTAAGTGATTAAGAGCTCAGGGGAATATGCAGAGCATAGCAATCCCCAGTGTGATATAGCAGTTCCCTCCAATAACGAGACACGGCTACGTATTGAGGGTCAGAAGAGGTCTGAGGACTGGAACACCCAGCCTGCTTTTTATTAGGATCAGGTACATACAGGACACTCCCAGGGGGAGGATGAAATTGACCAATCACATGCATGGTAACACCCCCACGTCTCCTCCCCTCAGATAAACACATAACCCAATTAAAACATACATTATTTTACCCAAGTTCTGGATGTACCCCAAAAACAGGGGGTACAGCTTTAAATCTGGTATCCCCAAATAGCCCTTGTTCAGGGGAACAGTCTGTCCAAAAATCAGCCCATTCGGATGGATGGTTCGGGAGATACAGAGCTCCAAAGTTTTGACCGACCGCACAGACCAACTAGCCGAAAATAGTTCCATGAGTTTTGGCCTTGCGGTCGGTCTCCGTTCGCACGGTAAAATAGACGAAATTCTTGCCATCCATTCGCATCTTTGTGGTCGCTAGAATCCCCATACTAAGTTAAGTATAACTACCGAACGGCCGGTCGTTCGGTAGTTTCCGTACGTAGTTCTGGATGCCTGGAGGTCTTAGCGGTATTCGCCTGTTTGCGCTTCCGATTTCAGTTCCATGCGTTCACAGGCAAACACCGCGGTTCGCACGCAAGATGGCCGCGAACACGTGGAAAAGTCCCGAAATGGCGGCCACCTATTCAGAGCACAAAGAATTCGCATGAAATCATACGAACGGCTGTATTCTCCAGTAATGGTATTCTCATGCAGTATATTCGCCTAAATCCCCTGGCTGTTAGGTTATATTAGCAGTCCAAACCTACAGCATAGATAAAGGGAAAAAGACAGTCTAATACAAGTCCATATGCCTGAATACAGGGTTTGCAGTGCAATATAGTCCAGGACCATAGTCACAGGGGAGGAGGCAGGCAAGCAGGCCTCTCCAGGACAAAGTGGCGAAGGGCACTTCGTCACAGATGCCTTCCTGCTAAATGCTAAATAACCCTTTCCTAACACCAAAGGCTGACTTCAAAAATATGAGAGTATAAAAATTTAAATAGTATATATAGCTCTGATATTTTTTCCATGTCCTTTTTAGTGATGCAAAGAGAATCCAACAAGACTGATAATATATGTAACACAGAATAGAATTTACAATCCCAGCTCTCAATGAATGCCTTCACACGTCGGAGACAGGATTAGCAAACGAACAGAGAGAGGGAGCAGATTTCTAAAAAATAATAAATATTAGACGTGTTATTGGCCTAACCACGTCATCCGAAAATAGCAATATTTTCAGGATGGATGAATTTCGTCCGTCTGTTTCATCCGAATTTGATTAACAAAGAAAGATTCAGAAAATAGATCAGACAAACAGAAAAGGGAGCAAAAACCATCCAATCACCGCACTGCAAAATAAATACTTAATATAAATATAGAATGTGCTTTATGTTTTTTGTAACACACTGAATTGGGCATTTTTGTGCCATTCTGTTCACAGATCAATTGAGAAAAAGTAACAAAATAGGAACAATAGGGGAGCACTATTTATATATTGATACATTATTTATTAAATATACCGTAAATAATTATAGAAAGCTAGATTGTATTACTGATCTTCCTGATTTAATCCATAAATAAAATCAGCATTTTGTGGCTGTCCACTAGCCACCGATCCTGTTTCTCCCATTATTCATTTCTTGTCTGGGGCACTCGGGCAAAATTCTGAATCATTACGAACATTCTTTACCATTGTATGTTCCGATTGGTTTAGGATTCGGCTACATTTAGACTTTGGGAATTCGTACGATCACTCGATCTGACCGAAAACAGACAAATTGTAATTCATAACAAAACAAATCTCCAAGACAATGAAATATTATTAAACAAAGAATGGAGCACGTAATCGTTAATTATTGCATCAAGTCTCCTCGCATATTTGTCCGTTCACATTAAAATATTCCCCACCATCACTAACAAACATTGAGCATTATGCACAAACGGAACCAATAACAGAACCAGCATCAGACCTGTAGCATTATGGGAAGTGTAGTCTGAGTACTGTAAGATGAACATCCGGCTTAAACATTCTTTATAATTCCAGAGACCTTCTGATGCAATATATAAATAATGGTAAAACTACTTACTTTGGGTTTGTCCTCAGGACCCCATTATAAACATATACACACACAGTCCTGGCTGAGATGTGCAAGTATAATACTAGATTATTAGTAAAATGCTGCGTCCTATATTTAATCTCAGCACAAACTGGCCTCACTAATTAGAGGAGTGATATAAGGAGAGAGCGGTGCGGAGTTCAAGGCCAACATGACATGGAGATATTCATTATGCTCTGAGTTATAGCAGGAGGAGAAAAAGGAGTCACAGATATTACAGAACAAATCTCAGACAGAATCTTGGAGACTTTCTCCGTTCAAGGTTATCACAGTCATTTATAGATCCCAAGGGAGTGTCTCCAAATGTGCTGAGTTTATTTGTTAATAAATAAAAATGCTTCCATGAGTAGGAGCAAAGTGACCTAATGACGGTGACATGTTTAGTGGGTTAAAGGGACAGTCCCATGTAGGAACAAAGTGACCTAATGACAGAGACATGTTTAATGGGTTAAAGGGACAGTCCCATGTAGGAACAAAGTGACCTAATGACATCGACATGTTTAATGGGTTAAAGGGACAGTCCCATGTAGGAGCAAAGTAATCTAATGACAGCGACATGTTTAATGGGTTAAAGGGACAGTCCCATGTAGGAACAAAGTGACCTAATGACAGTGACATGTTTAATGGGTTAAAGGGACAGTCCCATGTAGGAGCAAAGTAATCTAATGACAGTGACATGTTTAATGGGTTATAGAGACAGTCCCATGTAGGAGCAAAGTGACCTAATGATAGCAACATGTTTAATGTGTTAAAGGGACAGTCCCATGTAGGAGCAAAGTGACCTAATGACAGTGACATGTTTAATGGGTTAAAGGGACAGTCCCATGTAGGAGCAAAGTGACCTAATGAAGGTGACATGTTTAATGGGTTAAAGGGACAGTCCCATGTAGGAGCAAAGTGACCTAATGACAGTGACATGTTTAATGGGTTAAAGGGACAGTCCCATGTAGGAGCAAAGTGACCTAATGACAGTGACATGTTTAATGGGTTAAAGGGACAGTCCCATGTAGGAGCAAAGTGACCTAATGACAGTGACATGTTTAATGGGTTAAAGGGACAGTCCCATGTAGGAGCAAAGTGACCTAATGACAGTGACATGTTTAATGGGTTAAAGGGACAGTCCCATGTAGGAGCAAAGTGACCTAATGACAGTGACATGTTTAATGGGTTAAAGGGACAGTCCCATGTAGGAACAAAGTGACCTAATGACAGTGACATGTTTAATGGGTTAAAGGGACAGTCCCATGTAGGAACAAAGTGACCTAATGGGTTAAAGGGACAGTCCCATGTAGGAGCAAAGTGACCTAATGACAGGGACATGCTTAATGTGTTAAAGGCACAGTCCCATGTAGGAACAAAGTGACCTAATGACAGTGACATCTTTAATGGGTTAAAGGGACAGTCCCATGTAGGAGCAAAGTGACCTAATGACAGTGACATGTTTAATGGGTTAAAGGGACAGTCCCATGTAGGAGCAAAGTGACCTAATGACAGGGACGTGTTTAATGGGTTAAAGGGACAGTCCCATGTAGGAACAAAGTGACCTAATGACAGAGCATGTTTAATAGGTTAAAGAGACAGTCCCATGTAGGAACAAAGTGACCTAATGACAGTGACATGTTTAAAGGGTTAAAGGGACAGTCCCATTGTAACGGACCGTTTCAGCATAAAAGGGGAAAAATGCGTTTAGGCGATAATCCCCTTTCCAGATGCACAGGCAGCTACTGCAGACACCATTCTCCCGACTGGAACCACACGAACACTGGAACAGCTGAACAAGAAAAGCATACAATCGGCTTACACTCTTGGCAGTCAGCTTACAATCCAATTCCCCCCAAGAACGAGATGACACTTCATTTTGAGGGTTAAGCAGGAACTGAGGACTGGGACACCCAGTCTGGCTTTTATTACAAACAAGTACATACAGGACACTCCCAGGGGGAGGATGAAATTAACCAATAACAGCATAGTACAGCCCACAGGTTCCCTCCCCTCAGATAAACAGTTAAACCAATTATTACATACAATAAAAATACAGTTTTTACACACACACTGTAACTTTAAAACCATACATTCAATTTCAATAAAAGTTGCATATTCAGACTCGGCATACATCAAACATACACCCTTCCAAAAATCAGCCAAATCCCTCCAGTGGATCAAAAGTTAGCTGGAAGTCCTTTATGACCGACCGCAAGCACAATTTCCTGCCCAAAACAGTTCCATAGATTTGGGCTGTGCGGTCGGTCAATTTCATGCCGAAAAAACGACTAAGTCCCATTTCGAACGCGACTTAGTCTCTGGAGCTGCAAGTTCCGTATGGGAGAAGGTAAGGGTCAGCGGTGTTCGGCAGAATGTGTAGCCGATTTTAGTTCCACAGAATCTTTAGCATACACCGCTGACCGCGTTCGACTGAACCAAGATGGCCGCCGCCACGTGCAATTGACCGGCAGTAACCTCACAGCCTGGGAGGTAAATTGCCTGCACACTTTAACTTCTGGGTGGTCCGCCTGTGTGGTACTTGGTTCAGTAAGCCCTATATACTGAACCAAGTGGGGGAAAGCCAGGGGCAAGTTATTTTACAGGTCTGGGGACATAGTCTTAAAGGGGCATTGTTCACCAAAGTCACAATATGTCCCCAGCCGGTTCTTAAAGGGCCATACACACCAATAAAAGTCCATACGTTTTCAGGGGCCATAGTCTTAAAGGGTATTGTTACCCAAAGTCTCAATAGGTCCCCAGACAGTTCTTAAAGGGCCAGCAGCAGTACAATAAAATACCATTCACTGTACTTAAAGGGCCAGCAGTCGCACGATAAAATACAATATGCCCCAAATATGTCCAGGGGCCATAGTCGCAGGGCAGGAGGCTAGCAACCAGGCTTCTCCAGTTCACAGTGGCGAAGTTGGTTTCGCCACACCCATGTAGGAACAAAGTGACCTAATGACAGTGACACGTTTAATGGGTTAAAGGGACAGTCCCATGTAGGAACAAAGTGACATAATGGGTTAAAGGGACAGTCCCATGTAGGAGCAAAGTGACCTAATGACAGGGACATGCTTAATGTGTTAAAGGGACAGTCCCATGTTGGAGCAAAGTGACCTAATGACAGTGACATGTTTAATGGGTTAAAGGGACAGTCCCATGTAGGAGCAAAGTGACCTAATGACAGTGACATGTTTAATGGGTTAAAGGGACAGTCCCATGTAGGAACAAAGTGACCTAATGACAGTGACATGTTTAATGGGTTAAAGGGACAGTCCCATGTAGGAACAAAGTGACCTAATGGGTTAAAGGGACAGTCCCATGTAGGAGCAAAGTGACCTAATGACAGGGACATGCTTAATGTGTTAAAGGGACAGTCCCATGTAGGAACAAAGTGACCTAATGACAGTGACATCTTTAATGGGTTAAAGGGACAATCCCATGTAGGAGCAAAGTGACTTAATGACAGTGACATGTTTAATAGGTTAAAGGGACAGTCCCATGTAGGAAGCAAAGTGACCTAATGACAGTGACATGTTTAATGGGTTAAAGGGACAGTCCCATGTAGGAGCAAAGTGACCTAATGACAGTGACATGTTTAATGGGTTAAAGGGACAGTCCCATGTAGGAACAAAGTGACCTAATGACAGTGACATATTTAATGGGTTAAAGGTACAGTCCCATGTAGGAGCAAAGTGACCTAATGACAGTGACATGCTTAATGGGTTAAAGGGACAGTCCCATGTAGGAAGCAAAGTGACCTAATGACAGTGACATGTTTAATGGGTTAAAGGGACAGTCCCATGTAGGAGCAAAGTGACCTAATGACAGTGACATGTTTAATGGGTTAAAGGGACAGTCCCATGTAGGAACAAAGTGACCTAATGACAGTGACATCTTTAATGGGTTAAAGGGACAGTCCCATGTAGGAGCAAAGTGACCTAATGACAGTGACATGCTTAATGGGTTAAAGGGACAGTCCCATGTAGGAGCAAAGTGACCTAATGACAGTGACATGTTTAATGGGTTAAAGGGACAGTCCCATGTAGGAACAAAGTGACCTAATGACAGTGACATGTTTAATGGGTTAAAGGGACAGTCCCATGTAGGAGCAAAGTGACTTAATGACAGTGACATGTTTAGTGGGTTAAAGGGACAGTCCCATGTAGGAACAAAGTGACCTAATGACAGTGACATGTTTAATGGGTTAAAGGGACAGTCCCATGTAGGAGCAAAGTGACCTAATGACAGTGACATGTTTAATGGGATAAAGGGACAGTCCCATGTAGGAGCAAAGTGACCTAATGACAGTGACATGTTTAATGGGTTAAAGGGACAGTCCCATGTATGAGCAATGTGACCTAATGACAGTGACATGTTTAAACAACGTGACCCATTAGTAATGACATGTTTAATAGTTAAGAGCAATAGAACAAGATAATTTTAGATTCTTTGTGAAATTGTAATTACTTTGATATTTCATACGTATATCAGAAAGTTTCCATTTCTCCCTGACTTGGTTCCACAATCTTCGTCTCCCTCTACTAACGATTGATTGTAATTAATGTGGCATTAAATTGGATGATAGAATTGGGACCTGGGAGAGCGGTTGCAGTTTCTGGCCCAGTGCCCACGTCTAATTACACAGGAATGAGACTTGTAGATTAGAGAAGAGACAGAGCACAATAAACATGTTCCATTCAGAAAGAAAGAAAGGATAACAGACAATTCCTACAATTTAGAAAGAACTAAACAAGGTCTGTGGAAATACAGAGCCCCGGAGATAATTGGAGCAAGATGCAGAAAACTGGGAGTTTATTCATCAATGTTCAACAAGATAAATGCATGTAACAAACATACAGGAGACAGACAGATACGCCTTGCCCAGCGTTCTAGCAAGAACTCTATTTGTATCTGTTTGTATCCCCTCTACTGTGAGATACAATGGCTATAATGTAAGAATGTATGGGTATATGCAGTAGGCAAGTCGCAATTTCAGGAAGATTCTTTTGACTAGGTTAATAGTTTCAATGACCTTTAAAGCTCCATTTGCCTGGCAACAGCCTAACTAGCATTCAGCCAAATGGCACCAGTAGCCACTCAGGCAACCTCAGAGAGTGGCTCTGCTTGCCAAATACCATTTTAGGGACTCTGAAGGAAAGTGACTTTACTGGGATTCTTGGATTGTGTATTGGTGAGTGGGTTGGTGTGTTTCGGAAGAGCCTGGGTGTCTATTGGCAAGCAGCGACCCCTTTACTGGGATTCTTTGGTGTGTATTGGTGAGAGGTTGTTGTCAAGCAGGGGACACTTTTACCACCTATTATCAGGAGCCCTTTCCTAGACAATCTTAGGCATTCATTGGAAAGCAAAGGCCACGTTCCTGGGGTGCCTTGCTGCTTATTTGCAACCAGGGGATACATTGCTGGCAGGATTCCTCGGTGGTTATCAGCAAGTAAGGGGCCACATACCGAGTATGCCTGGGTGTCGATTGATAAGCAGGGACTCGCTTTCCCTGGCTGACGTACATATTTTTTTAGGCAAATGGCTTTAAAATGTGTACAAATGACTGTAATAAACATGCAAAACTATTTGCCTGAATACTAGTTAGGCAAAAGGTTTCTGCCTAGGCAATTATAAAGCTAAAATTACTATTTTATTAAAAGATTCAGTTTTAAAAGACGTTTTAACAGAGAAACCAATGATTATATATTGAGGAGTGAAAAATACAAAGAGTCAATTAGTGAGAAGTTTTTTAAAAGAAGAAAAATCCCCAGTACGCTTAGACAACAACATTGTTTTTTATGGCTGTGGCCAATGTGCTGCATGTAAGAGAACAGGCAATAATAGACGTATAATCAAAGTTTTTATTTCAAACAATAATACCTACAAAGTTAAAGATTTCATAACGTGCTATACGACAAACGTGATTTATTTATTAGAATATCCATGTGGCCTGAAATATGTTGGCAGAACCACTAGAGCTCTGCATACAAGTATAGAAAAACACTCAAGAAATATCTTAAAAAGTTATGAAAATCATAGTGTTCCAGCACATTGTAATATCCACCATAACCACAACCCTAAGGGTATGACATTTATGGGCAGAAAAAACTTAAGAAAAACTGGAGAGAAGGGGACTTTAATAAAACCATAGGTAAAGTAGAAATGGAGTGGATCTACAATCGGAATACTATGACTCCATTTGGTCTAAACAATGACTTTGAAATATGCCACTTTCTAAAGTAAATTACCCCTGGGATTTATCTCTGATATAGATAGGGATTTTATTACCCACAGGCTTTCCACACCAGAGCTAGGTCTATATAGCTCTGCAATATGTGAGTGTTCCATTATTTAGTGCTCTATACATATATATGTTTTAGTGGTTTAACACTAAATGTATTTTACTTTATGTTAAAGGTATAAGGAAAGAAAGTTACCAAGGTGGAATACTATAAAGTTAAGTGATTAAGTATCTTATAAAGGCTTTTTGTTTGACTATAAGAATCTTTGTGACTGGGTAATAGAATAATAAGCGCTCCACTGTTGTTCTTTTTGTGTTTGTCTACTAAATGGTGTGTTTCGGAGAGTTCCACACTCAGTGTTGTAGCTGCTAAATCTTTGTATTTTAATCACATTTACAAAATAAGGTAAAAATTAGGTAAAAAAACATCCAATTCCCTATATACTATAGTTTTCTTTAAAATGACTATTTGCCTAAACATAGGCGTTAGACAGCCTTCATCTCTGGGCATCACACCAACTGTGGAAAACCTCACCCACCACTCTCTTTACTTTAATTTTAATAGGTAGTCCCTTTTTTATTTAATTCCAAATCATTTGTCAGCATACCACAAAGGGATTGTTCCCAATATTTTTTATTTCCCTTCCTGTACAGACAGGCAGACTGATATATATTTGTAAAAACACCTATGAAATAACAATACAATGGCATCTTAGTTATACATTGTAGAAAACAGTCGCTGATTTAAAGTAATAACGTATTATCAGTCCTGATCTAATGATTGCACACATGAGATTAATTCACTTTACGGAACCTACGTTTCAGTAACGTTCCAGCTAAATTGATTGATATGTACTATGTAACCCTACACAAGTCTATTTTAATCAATTTAGCCAAAGTATTACTAAGGAAAATATAGGCTTCTCTTGAATGAAAATTCCATTCTAAACCCAGAAATTAAAAACCATTTGGTGATTTGCGTTGACTCTTGCGAGTCCGAGTTGACAAACTATGATTTTATGATGGTGGCTTGGAAAAAACTCCCTGCAAAGCCACTTGACAAGGACTTATGGATTAGTCAAGAGGGGAACAGCAGTGATAAAAGCTGAACTGAAACATTTAGGCCATAGAAAAACTGCAATGGATAAATGTGCTAATTCGGCAGAATTCTTCTTTCATGCTAATTTGGTTATATTTTGCAAACCAGCTTTGATCACAATTCATTGTTTACAAAATAGAATTCTAAGATTCTTCTAACCCCTTCTAATAAACAAGTTCCGAATGCATTGCAGATTTTTATTTTTGTTAAATCCATGTAATTCTGAGATGGATATATACAATTTGCTACCATGTCGAATTTACATAACAATATTGCATTTCAAACAAATTTGCAAAAATTCAAACCTTTTGAGAAAACACAGATTTTACTGAAATGTCTTCATTTGCAAAAACTAGTTGGATAATAGAATTCTGGACAGAAACAACTGAAAAATACACTTACAATCTCTGTCACGAATGCAAACATCTTGAATTAAAAGTTAAATTTAGCATACAATTTGCACAGACACCAAGAAACCAGCTCGAGCACTTCAATTAGTTTACATAACATTAAATATTATCTCGACTGAATACATATTTTATCCTGGCACCAGATTATTAAATAATAAAATTAACTGTGACTTCACAACAAGCAGTACATTTAGGCCAGTGTTCCACTTCAAAATCTACCAAGCAAACATAATGAATCTGGGACCCTTCTGGAATTAATGGGCCCTTGGCCAGCGGTCACACTGTCCATTTGTATTTCCATCACCGTTTTTAGGTCACCAGTTCCTTTTCTTTTTTTTTTTTACATTTATTTAATCCCAGGGCGAGAGCATTTACTGCCTAAATGCTGCATTTTAAAATAAAAAACCTCTGATGTGAAATTAGATCTAAACATTAAAGTTTCTTAAACACATGTATATACAGCAAAATAATTGAATTTAACTGGTGCATGCTAGTCTCAATAAGGGTATTCTCACAAAGTCAAAATAAGAGTTTTTTTAGTGGGTTTGTTTTTTAATTGAATTTTCAGTACAGTACAAAGTAAGTAAGTTGCACCTTGCATTGTATGAGGGTTTTATATATATATATGGATTTCAAGTTGGTGAGATTGTGTTTTTTATTTTGAAATTACTTTTTTGTGAAACACACCAGTCTGTTGATTGATTCTTTTCATATTTCACAAGGTGATGTGACACTTTTCTCCTGCAGTTCAGTAAAAAAAAAAAAAACAGAATATTTTGCTTATTGCATAATAGAAAATAATAATAAAATAAATATTCTGTATTTTTAAACAGAAATATTTAGACAAAGATTACAATTTTGTCACAGTTTGATAAAATATGTAGGGAAATATTTAAATAATTATGTGTTCGCTTTCTATAATTGCATGTTCACCTATTGGAAAGCCCAGGAAAGAATATTAAAAAGAATGAAGAGCAACAATAAACTGAAAGTGGATTGAGAAAGGGTGAGCATTAATTATCAGCACCACGAACAGAGGCAGGCAGAATGGAGGGCTAGTAGCACCACAGACAGAGGCTGGGAGAATGGCTGTCAATCAGCACCACGGACAGAGGCTGGGAGAATAGCTGTCAATCAGCACCACGGACAGAGGCTGTGAGAATGGATGGCAGTCAGCACCACGGACAGAGGCTGTGAGATTAGATGGCAATTGCAGATTATGTTAACGTAGTGTACGTATAATCTTAATTTTAATAATGACAGGAGGCTTCCTATTTTGCATAACTTTCTTTACTTATGCCTCCAGCAGCACAAGTCAATCAATCAAAAAAACTTTAACCAATCCTAGGCCAACATAGCCTGCATATAAGTCTTTGGTGGGCGTGTCTATTCCTCTTTCTTTGATGTGAGAAGTCCTGTAACGTCAGGTTGTGAGGTATCTTTTAAACTGGAACTCTGTAACTTGAACGAACGTAGCTTGGATTGGAGCTTGAGGGATATTGTTGTCCGGCTCCCAAGTCATCTTATGCTGGAAAAAAACGGAAATAGGTGAAAGATGTGGAAATGAACTATTGTCCGCATGCAACCTAGACCTGATTCAGTTACTAAACATGTCTAAGTAGTAGGTTATAGTATTGACAGTTCTATTGAGTAGTTAACTAGTTAATTCTATACTGTTTACGTGAGGTTTATGCTATGAATGTAACAGTCTGTCATGATGTCACAACTGTCTGTAAAATGCTATAAACAGCGAGTATCAAGGGGGGGAACAATCTCAAGATCTATGGGGGGGAAAATACTTGCCTCCTGTCATTATTAAAATTAAGATTATACGTACACTACGTTAACATAATCTGCAATTTTATTACATGACAGGAGGCTTCCTATTTTGCATTTTTAACGCTGCGGTAACAACGAAAAAGATGCGTGAGATGTCTGTCGAAAGTAGAAAACTCGGAAGGTGTTTTCTCTAGTCCAGCCTGCCGAGCGCAAGATGTCCGTGAGTGATGCACCCGCCGAGTATGCACGCGAAGCCGCCGCCCCGCGTACCGAGTGGGCCCCGAAATTCGGTTCTACCCCTGCAAGGGATAAGAGCCATCGTACCCATCTGGCCAACGTAGTGGTAGTTACTGGTTTGTATGGTTTGGTGTAAGATACCAGAAGTTGACCTGATCGGTAAAAACGGAGTGGTTCGGTAACTTCTACGTACCGAAGCAAGGTGGTCACGACGCATAGCCGCGGAACCGTCGGAAAAAATGGGTAAGACACGGATGTGGAGTCCGTCTTAGTCCTGCGAGATACCGAGAAGGTAACACCTACTGGTGTAATAGTGAAACCATCTATGTCAAAAGCCCTAACGTCTGCGACCCTACGAAACGAAACTAAACATAGGAGGAGAGTTAGTTTGGCTGATAGTTGTCTCAGTGACAAGGTCTCGTTGTCCGGCCAGTTCCTAAGGAATCGGATAACTATATCAACGTCCCAAAGAGTGTTATACTTCGGGACCGGAGGTCTGGCTAGTCTGATGCCCCGAAGTAGACGGCATACCAGAGTGTTCTGACCCACTGGTGTACCGTCTATCGGGGTGTGGGCCGCCGAGATGGCGGATCTGGTGATATTAATTGAGCGGAATGCTCTGCCTTTTGAGAACAGGTTTGACAGGAAATTTAGAATGCAGGGAATAGGTGCTGTAAAGGGATCAAGGTCCCTTTCCATGCACCAGCGGTTCCATGTGTTCCATGCGGATAGGTAGCTACGTCTAGTGCCCGGTGCCCAGGAGTCCCATAACAGGTCTCTAGTCGTCTGCGATAGGCCTGAGACGTTCCAGGATCCCCGGAAAGACTCCAGGCTACCAGTTCCAGCCGGTCTTGTGTAATCAACGGATGAGGTTCCCCGTCTGGGTTCACCAGGAGGAATGGGAACACTGGTAAGAGTAGCGGATGGTCCTGTGATAGAGCTAGTAGGTCCGGGAACCATGCTTGGCTCTTCCATAACGGTGTGATCAGAATCAGAGAGGTCCCTGCTCTACGTAGGTGGTGGAGGACTCTCGCCAGCATCGAGAAAGGTGGGAATGCGTAAGCTCCTGACTGTGGCCATTGTTGCAGGAACGCATCCACTGCTTCGCTTTGAGGGTCCGGGAGCCAACTGTAATATCTCGGTAGTTGAGTGTTCGTCCGTGATGCGAAGAGGTCTATGTGTAGCGGACCTCTTATCTGCCTTATCCTGCGGAAGATGGTGGTGTCCAGGCGCCAATTGCTGCTGTCTCTCCAGTGTCGAGAGAACCAGTCTGCTGTGAGGTTGTTGACACCCGGTAGATATTCTGCCTTGATTGTGATGTTGCGGGGTAGGCAGAATCGATAGATGTCCCTCGTCGCTTCCGTCAGGGCCCGTGATCTGGCTCCACCCAGGTGGTTTATGTACTGGACTGCCGAAATGTTGTCCATGCGCAAGAGTATGCAGCAATTGGACATGTTCTTGGCCAAACTCCGGATCGCGAAGGAGCCCGCTATGAACTCCAGGCAGTTGATGTGTAGGAGTTTTTCTTCCTCCGACCATGGCCCTCCGGTGGACGCCTGTGTGCAGTGGGCTCCCCAGCCCCATAGGCTGGCGTCTGACTCCAAGACAAAGTCCGGGTTCGGACTGAATATGGCTCTGCCGTTCCAGGCTTCCATGTGCAGGAGCCACCATCTGAGTTCCGTCCGTATTTCTGCTGACACTAGGATCCAGTGGTCATATGTCTGACCTTGTCTCAAGTGATATGCCTTCGCCCGTTGCATGGCCCGGTAGTGTAGCGGTCCCGGGAAGATCGCTTGTATGGAGGACGATAAAAGGCCTACCATTCGGGCTAGGAGGCGAAGCGGTATTGAGTCTTTTCTAAGTACCCGGCGTATCTCTTTCCGTATTGCCGCAATCTTTGCAGTGGGTAAACGGAGGGTACATGTTCCCGAGTCTATTTCGAATCCCAGGAACTGAACCACCTTGGCAGGTTGTAGTGAAGATTTTTCTCTGTTTATGATGAAGCCCAAAGATTCCAGCAAGAGCACTATGAATCTCGTTTGAGAGTGAAGCCTGGGCGCTGATTCGCAGAAAATCAAAATATCGTCCAGGTATATTAGGCAGCGGATGCCTTTCTCCCTTAGGTAAGCCATTACCGGCTTCATGAGTTTCGTAAAGCACCATGGTGCTGAGCTGAGGCCGAATGGGAGACAGGTGACTTGGTAGGAAAGGTGGTTCCATGTGAAGCAGAGGAAAGGACGGCTGACGCAGGCTATCGGTACCGATAGGTAGGCGTCCTTTAAGTCTAGTCGAGTGAACCAGTCGTGTTGCAATAGTAGGTCTCTTAGAAGGTGGATTCCTTCCATTTTGAAATGCCTGTATGTGACGAAAACGTTCAGTTGCCGTAGGTTGATGACTGGTCTGTAGTCTCCTGTTTTCTTTTGGACTACGAAGATGTTGCTGAAGAAACCTGTATCGTCCGGGGCGACCTCCACCGCCCCTTTGTCGAAGAGGGTTTGAATCTCCTTGTCTATGATTCCTGTGTGTGTTGCCGACGCTCTTATTGGAGGTGGGCGTCGGTCTTGTACCGGGGTGTCTGAGAACTCGATCTCGTAGCCGGTTACCGTATTGAGGATCCAGCTGTCCGAAGATATCTTCTCCCATTCCTGTGAAAAGAGAGACAGTCTGCCTGCAGTCATGTGGGAAAAAAGACAGGGTGTGTCGGGAATGCTCACCTGTATTGAAACATCCGCGGGTGCGGGTGCCTCTGGAACGGAAAGATCCTCACTGGAAGTTGGTTCTTGAGGTTGGGAAGAAGGCTTGAGATGACTGGTATCTGGGGCCTGTAGGCCAGAAGCGGCTGGTGGCTCGGCCCCTTTGGCGACCAGCCCTGCCAAAAACTCCACGGCGTGGTGTGGTGGTGCGAAAAACTTGCCTGATGGAGGTCTGAGCCTTATTCAGAGTGGTGAAGATGCTTACATGTTTCTTGAGTTCAGTTATGAAAGAGTCACCAAAAAGTTGACCGTTCGCCAGCGGTCCCATTTCTTTTTTACCCAGCTCCATCAGTTTTGGGTCCATCTTGAGTAATGCAGTTCTGCGGCGTTCTGCGCACATTGCCGCGTTGGTGTTACCCAGCATACAGATGGCCCGTTGCGCCCATTCACGTATAGTGTGGGCATCCAGTGCGGTGCCCTGGGATAGGGCTAAGTCGGCCAAGTATAGCATTTTTGCTAGAGGGCCCAGGATGTCTAAGAGTTTGTCTTGGGATTCCCTAAGGCCCTTCTCTATCCCTTTTCGCGGGTCCCGACCTGCGCGGGACATGAACAGGGATACGGTAGTATCAAATTCCGGGGTCAGTGCGATTTTATCTGGTAGTGTGGGTCTTGGGCATTCTGCCCGTAGTCTCGCCCTTACTTCTTTGTCCATTGGCTTTCTCAGCCAGAAATGGACGAACTGAGTCAGGTGTTCTGGCAATCCCCATTCTGTTGATCTTGGATGTCGGATCGTGCGGGGGTCGAACATGGTTGCTCCTTGGGGGTCTATGAAGGTGCCCTCTTCCTGAGGGAATTCCTGTTCAAGGTATGTGTCTTGATCATAGTCTCTGTCGTTTCCCTGGACGTCTAGCCATTCCTCATCTTCCGAGTGTGAATCCCCCACCTTCCATTCATCCATGATGTCAAGTGATGGTGGGGGTGTCAGGGTACCTGTAGTCTCTACCCCTGAGAGGGGTAGAGACTTAGACGTTTTTCCATCCAGATGGCATGATTCTCCCGTTCCTCGCGGTTACCTCGCGCATGTAAACGCCGGCCGCGAGAGAGCTATGCCTTTTTGTAACGTGACGCTCAATAGTCGACGTCATGACGCTATTCTAGCCCGACCTGTCAGTCAAATCCCGGACACGAATCAGGTCTCGGCGGAGGCGTGATTAGTCTCTAGAACCAGGGTATTTAAGGGAGCTCTCAGCATTTACTCATTGCCCTGTCGTGGTTCTAGCCAGTCTAGTCGCACAGTGCTCTTGTTTTCTCTTGTCTTTTGGTTCTGACCCGGCTTTGTTATTACTTACCTGTTCTCTCTGTTATCCTTGACCCGGCTTGTCTCTCGCTTACCTGTCTTCTCGTTCCCTCGACCTCGGCTTGTCCCTGACCATTCTATACGTAGTTCTTACGTTAAGTCCGGCCATTCTAAGGTCCGGTATACGTATCTGCTACTCTTTGTACTCTGCGTGTTGGATCCCTGCCCCGATCCTGACATTACGACAGGGCCATGGATCCTGCAGGTACAAACTGTCAGCTTGGTTCTCCTGATCCTAGGTTTGACGCCATGGAGCATAGAATGGATCAGATGGCACTAGCACTACAGGCGTTACTATCACGTCCTAATAATCCACCTGAGGAGATGCGTAATACTTCTATTCCTCCTGTGAGTTCAGGGCTAGAGGTAGCCACTGTAGGTGCTTCTTCCCGAGTTACCCCACCTGTACGTTATGCTGGTTCTCCTGAAAGGTGTCGTGGCTTTTTGAACCAGATCAGTATCCATTTCGAGCTACAACCCCGTTCCTACCCTACTGATAGGGCAAAGGTGGGATTTATTATCACCTTACTCCTTGAGAAGGATCTGAGATGGGCTAATCCGTTGTGGGAGAATGATAATCCTTTAGTCTATAACTATAATGCCTTTGTAGCTGCTTTTAAAAGAACTTTTGACCCCCCTGGCAGAAAGGTCAATGCAGCTAGATTACTGTTGCGCCTTAGACAAGAGAACCGAACACTTGTGGATTACGCACTAGAGTTCAGGTCTTTGGCGGCAGAGGTTAAGTGGAATGAACAGGCTTATATAGACGTATTTTTAAACGGATTATCCGATGTAATACTTGACGAGGTAGCGATGAGAGAGCTTCCCGAGAATTTGGAGGACTTAATTTCCTTTATCTCTCGCATTGATGAACGTCTAAGAGAGAGGCAGAACACTCGAGATAGAACCGGTAGACCTTCCTTTAGACTAGCTCCATCATTTCAAAGCCCTGAAACCAAAACTCCACGGTTTCCAGAACCTATGCAGATAGGCCTTACTCGCCTCTCAGAAGAGGAGAGACAGTACAGGAGAAGGGAGGGATTGTGTATGTATTGTGGAGTCAAAGGTCACTTACGTTTGAATTGTCCCAATCGCCCGGGAAACGCTCGCACCTCAGTTTCTCTAGAGGACAGGCCTTGGGTGTTTCTATTTTGTCCTCTACTCATAACTACAAAGAACACAGGCTTCTATTACCCGTCTCTTTAACTTGAGAGAAGGGAACTTTAGAGACTATGGCATTGATAGACTCCGGAGCTGCTGAGAGCTTTATCGACCAAGTTTTTCTCACCAAACACGCTTTCCCATCCCAGTTAAGGAAGACACCCTTGGCTGTTGAGGCCATAGATGGTAGACCTTTAGTTGAGCCTTTGATTTTCTGGGAAACCACACCTCTTAACTTAACTACTGGTATTCTACACAAGGAGGAGATATCTCTACTACTCATTTCATCTCCTTCTGTTCCCATAGTCCTGGGATACTCCTGGCTGAAGAGACATTATAGATTGGAAATCAGGGGAAATAGTCTCATGGGGTCAGGGTTGTCAAGAGAGATGTTTAAAGAGAGTGTCACCCCTTTGTATTGTTAACACACTTAATAACCCTACCGACTCTACTAAAGTACAGATACCGTCCTTGTACCTAGATTTAAAGGCGGTATTTGACAAAAGAAAGGCTGATACTTTACCCCCACACAGGCCTTTTGATTGCAAAATTAATTTACTTCCTGGTACTATGCCTCCCAGGGGCCATGTGTACCCTTTGTCTACGAATGAGAACTTAGTCTTAGAGGAGTATATTCGTGAGAACCTAGACAAAGGGTTCATTAGGAGACCCTCATCCCCTGCTGGGGCTGGATTTTTTTTTGTTAAAAAGAAGGATGGTTCTTTAACACCTTGCATTGACTACCGAGGTTTGAACAAGATAACCATTAGAAATGCCTATCCGATCCCCTTGATCACCGAGCTTTTTGATCGTTTAAAGGGTTCCAAGATTTTCACTAAGTTAGACCTCAGAGGTGCTTATAACTTGGTGAGAATTCAGCAGGGACACGAGTGGATGACTGCGTTCAATACTCGTTATGGGCACTATGAGTATACAGTAATGCCTTTTGGTCTCTGTAATGCCCCAGCGGTATTTCAGGATCTAATTAATGAAGTTCTTAGGGAGTTTCAACATGACTGTGTTATTGTATACCTCGATGATATACTTATACATTCCAGGGATATTGAGACTCACCACGGACAGGTCAGAAGGGTTTTGCACAAACTTCTTCAACACGGCTTGTACTGCAAATTAGAGAAATGTAGCTTTGACCAATCCCAGACTAACTTTCTTGGTTACGTGATTTCTGGAGAGGGGTTTGAAATGGATCCGGAGAAACTCCAATCCATTTTAGATTGGCCTTTACCTAAAGGTCTCAAGGCCATTCAGAGATTTATTGGTTTCTCTAATTATTACAGACGTTTCATTAAGGGATACTCCTATATTATTGCTCCTATCACCAATATGACCAGACAAGGGGCTGACACTAAGAATTGGTCTACTGAAGCACTTCTGGCTTTTAAGACTCTCAAGGAGCTGTTTGCTTCCGCACCAATTTTAGTTCACCCTGATACTACTCTGCCTTTCCTACTCGAAGTTGACGCTTCTGAGACGGGTATAGGTGCCATCCTGTCCCAAAGGTTGGGTGTGGATAAACCATTACATCCATGTGGGTATTTTTCCAAAAAATTATCGGGTACTGAGAGCAGATATGACATTGGTGACAGGGAACTCCAAGCGGTTATCATGGCTTTAAAGGAGTGGAGACATCTATTGGAGGGGACTTTGCATCCTGTTACCATTTTGACGGATCATAAAAACTTATCCTATATTGGGGAGGCTAAACGATTATCATCGAGACAGGCCCGTTGGTCTATATTCCTCACTCACTTCAATTACATACTCACATATAGGCCTGGTTCTAAGAATTCTAAAGCTGATGCCTTGTCTCGCCAATATGAACCTTCTGCCATATCGGAGCCGGTTTTATCCTCTATAGTACCTAAGTGTAATATTATCGCTAACACAACTCTCAAAATCCATTCTCCGCTTCTTGATCAGATCAGGAGGTTGCAGCATCTGGCACCTAGACTGACTCCTGCGTCTAGACACTTCGTTCCTCCTGAACTCCAACTGGAGCTCTTACAGTGTCTTCACGAGAGTAAGGGGGCTGGTCATCCGGCGTTCGCAAAACATATTCCTTGATCTCTAAGGATTTCTGGTGGCCTTCTTTACGGAAGGATATTAAGGATTTTATCGGAGCCTGTGAGGTCTGTACTAAGACTAAACTACCTCATTCACTTCCTTGTGGTCTCTTACATCCTCTGGAAGTTCCAGAGAAACCTTGGTCCTGTTTGGCGATGGATTTTATTGTGGATTTGCCTGTTTCGAAAAAACACACTGTTATTCTCACAGTGGTGGATAGGTTTACCAAGATGGCTCATTTCGTGCCTTTACCTAAACTTCCGACTTCACCTGAATTAGCGGAGATTTTTGCTAAAGAGATCTTTCGCTTACATGGGGTACCTTCCGAGATTACTTCTGATAGAGGTTCCCAGTTTGTTTCACGTTTCTGGAGATCATTCTGTTCTCAACTAGGCATCAAATTGAATTTTTCTTCTGCTTATCACCCTCAGTCTAACGGAGCCGCTGAACGTACCAATCAAAAGATTGAACAATATCTGTGTTGTTTTGTTTCTGAACACCAGGACGATTGGGTCGGTCTGATTCCTTGGGCAGAGTTCGCACACAATAATCTTGTTTGCGATTCAACTCGCTCTAGCCCCTTTTTCATGAATTATGGTTTTCATCCTTCCATTCCGTCGGTTGATACTCATGTTGCCAATCTGAAGAAGTTGTGGGATCAGACTCGACAAATTCTCCTACATAATTCTATACTGTATAAAAAACACGCTGACAAACACAGAAGGCCGGCTCCTAGTTTTGTACCTGGTGATAGGGTATGGTTGAGTACTAGAAACATTCGTTTGAAAGTACCGTCTATGAAATTCGCTCCTCGCTACAATGGACCCTATAGGATTCTGAATCGAATTAATCCTGTTGCGTATCGCCTAGCGCTCCCCTCTGCCTTACGTATTCCTAATTCCTTTCATGTTTCCTTGCTGAAACCCCTGATCTGTAACATATTCTCCTCCAAGGCCCCCTCTCCTCACTCTGTTCAGGTTGAGGGTCAGGAGGAGTACGAAATCAACTCCATCATCGATTCTCGAATCTCCCGGGGGAAAATCCAATACCTGGTTGACTGGAAGGGATATGGTCCAGAAGAGAGGACCTGGGTACCACAGGAGGATGTCCATGCTCCTCGTCTTCGCAGGGCTTTTCATTCCCGCTTTCCATCTCGTCCCGGTTCCGTCCGCCCGGTGGGCGTTTCTGAGATGGGGGGTACTGTCAGGGTACCTGTAGTCTCTACCCCTGAGAGGGGTAGAGACTTAGACGTTTTTCCATCCAGACGGCATGATTCTCCCGTTCCTCGCGGTTACCTCGCGCATGTAAATGCCGGCCGCGAGAGAGCTATGCCTTTTTGTAACGTGACGCTCAATAGTCGACGTCATGACGCTATTCTAGCCCGACCTGTCAGTCAAATCCCGGACACGAATCAGGTCTCGGCGGAGGCGTGATTAGTCTCTAGAACCAGGGTATTTAAGGGAGCTCTCAGCATTTACTCATTGCCCTGTCGTGGTTCTAGCCAGTCTAGTCGCACAGTGCTCTTGTTTTCTCTTGTCTTTTGGTTCTGACCCGGCTTTGTTATTACTTACCTGTTCTCTCTGTTATCCTTGACCCGGCTTGTCTCTCGCTTACCTGTCTTCTCGTTCCCTCGACCTCGGCTTGTCCCTGACCATTCTATACGTAGTTCTTACGTTAAGTCCGGCCATTCTAAGGTCCGGTATACGTATCTGCTACTCTTTGTACTCTGCGTGTTGGATCCCTGCCCCGATCCTGACAGGGGGGTTGTGATCATCGTCCTCCGAGGACGGAGAATATGGAGGGGAAGTTCCTCTCTTCGTTGCCTGGCGGCTCTTCTTCAACGGTGTTTTTCCTCTCTTTCTCTGGGTGTCCGATACGGTGCCCTTCCGTTGCCGTTTTGTAGCGTGGTAATCTCCGAGAAGGGCATCGTCAGTAAAATCCGTGGGTTGTTCAATAGCCGTGTCCGGTTTTGGGTTCTGCATAAGCAGTTTGCCGATAGCTTTCTCCATGGAGGCGGCTACCGCTGAGTTAATGAGTGCCTGCCAATCTGATGGTGGTAACTGTGGTGAATCACTCATCTTGTGTTGTGTGTTGGGTCTGTCTGTGGAAGACAGGAAAGTGTTAGGAACTGAAATGTGTGGAGTGCCGTATGATACAGTTCATGTATAGAGTCACATATATATATGATTGTATGGCAGGGAACGAGCCTGCTGTTATTGAGTCACTAGATTTAATAGCAGGGGTAAGTCTGCTTGTATCGGTTCAGTTAATATATATATAGCAGGGGATGAGCCTGCTTTCACTTGTCTGAGGCTGTTTGCAGCTAGGCACTTATATATATATATATGTAGCAGGGGATGAGCCTGCTGGCACTATGTCACTTGATTATAGCAGGGGATGAGCCTGCTGGCACTGGCACTTATTTAAAACAGATGAAGGGTCTGTTTATATAGTGACTCTTCTGTGTATAACAGGGTATGAGCCTGTTGCACTAGTGACTCTAGATGTAATGCAGGGAATGAGCCTGCTTGAGCTGTGACTTTGAGAAATACAGCAGGGGATGAGCCTGTCTGTACTGTGCCTTTAAAAGTATAGCAGGGGATGAGCCTGCTAAAACTGTGCCTTTAAGATGTACAGCAGGGGATGAGCCTGTCTGTACTGTGCCTTTAAAGTAAAGCAGGGGATGAGCCTGCTTAAACTGTGCCTATAAGATGTACAGCAGGGGATGAGTCTGTCTGTACTGTGCCTTTAAAAGTATAGCAGGGGATGAGCCTGCCTAAACTGTGTCTGTAAGATATGCAGCAGGGGATGAGCCTGCATGCACTGAGCCTTTAATATGTGTAGCAAGGGGGAAGTCTGAGGGTACTGATACCACAAAATATACACAGTGTAGGTAAACCAAAAAAACAAATTGACATATACATATGAGGAGAAAAAGGACGGGTCGTTTGAATCACGACCGTAAGGAGCGCTAATGGCCGTCGTGGGTCTCGCGGGCGCGAGATCCAAGATGGCCGCCGTTCGCGCCAAAAAGACATCGCGGTCCGCTGTCAAGCCTCTAAACGCCGCACAAATAAAGCGGAATGCCCCTCCAACCCCACACCCACCTCCCAAAGGGTTCCTAAGCGAGCTCCATACCCCAGAAAGGTCGCGGAAAAACGCCGCGGGTAGGAGACAGTAAAGGGTGAGAGGAGAGGTAGGGCAGAGGGGAGAGAAAAATAAAGGACTAGTAAAATAAACATATAAAACTAAACATTTAAATTATGGAAAACAATGAATATTATCCTAGCAATATGAAATGAATATAAAATAAATAAGCTCTAAAGGTAGTACTCTGACCTGTGCCTTCTGGAAGCAGCAAAGAAAGAGGAATAGACACGCCCACCAAAGACTTATATGCAGGCTATGTTGGCCTAGGATTGGTTAAAGTTTTTTTGATTGATTGACTTGTGCTGCTGGAGGCATAAGTAAAGAAAGTTATGCAAAATAGGAAGCCTCCTGTCATGTAATAAAATTAGCACCACGGACAGAGGCTGTGAGAATGGATTGCAATCAGCACCACGGACAGAGGCTGAGAGATTAGATGGCAATCAGCACCACGGACAGAGGCTTGGAGAATGGCTGGCAATCAGCACCACAGCCAGAGGCTGGGAGAATGGCTGGCAATTAGTACCACGAACAGAGGCTGGGAGAATAGATGGCGATCAGCACCATGGCCAGAGGCTGGGAGAATGGCTGGCAATTAGCACCACGGTCAGAGGCTGTGAGATTAGATGGCAATTATCACCACGGTCAGAGGCTGGGAGAATAGGTGGAAATTAGCACCACGGACAGAGGCTGGGAGAATAGATGGCAATTAGCACCATGGACAGAGGCTGGGAGACTAGATGGCAATTAGCACCACGGACAGAGGCTGTGAGATTAGATGGCAATTAGCACCACGGACAGAGGCTGGGAGAATAGATGGCTATAAGCACCACGGACAGAGGCTGTGAGATTAGATGGCAATTAGCAACACGGACAAAGGCTGTGAGAATAGATGGCAATTAGCAACACGGACAGAGGCTGGGAGAATGGATGGCAATTAGCAACATGGACAGAGGCTGTGAGAATAGATGGCAATTAGCAACACGGACAGAGGCTGGGAGAATGGATGGCACCACGGACAGAGGCTGTGAGATTAGATGGCAATTAGCACCACGGACAGAGGCTGTGAGAATGAGATGGTAATTAGCACCACAGAGAGAGGCTGTGAGAATAGATTGGCATAGGCTGGGAGAATGGATGGCAATTAGCAACACAGACAGAGGCTGGGAGAATGGATGTCTATAAGCACCACGGACAGAGGGTGGGAGAATGGATGACAATTAGCACCACGGACAGAGGCTGGGAGAATATATGGCAAATAGCACCACGGACAGAGGCTGGGAGAATGGATGTCTATAAGCACCACGGACAGAGGCTTGGAGAATGGATGGCAATTAGCACCACGGACAGAGGCTGGGAGAATGGCTGTCAATCAGCACCACGGACAGAGGCTGTGAGATTAGATGGCAATTAACACCACGGACAGAGGCTGTGAGAATGGATGCCAATCAGCACCACGGACAGAGGCTGTGAGATTAGAAGGCATTTAGCACCACAGACAGAGGCTGTGAGAATAGATGGTAATTAGCACCACAGACAGATGCTGTGAGAATGGATGGTAATTAGCACCACAGACAGATGCTGTGAGAATGGATGGTAATTAGCACCACAGACAGATGCTGTGAGAATGGATGGCAATTAGCACCACGGACAGAGGCTGGGAGAATGGATGGTAATTAGCACCACGGACAGAGGCTGGGAGAATAGTTGGTTGTTAATACCTGCAGTGGTTATGGTACTGTGGTCTCCTATTCCTTTCCCAACAGCTGAGCATAAGTGATTATAGCTGCAGCAGTAGAGGAATAGTGTAGATGAATGCAGCTTCCAAGACGATTCTCCCCAGCAAATAGAATATTCCCCAAACATGCGCCTAGACTTCATGAAGGGTGTAACAGGAATGAAGTTTATTGAAAACACACTGGATTTTATGAGAAATCCTCCTGCAAGAGGACCTCCCACAGCAGACAAAGATATTAACCAATCATCATACAGTTTTACAGTAATACACGCCTTCCCTCTGCCTGGGAGATATTGAGATAAGTTAAGGAATAAATCAATTATCTCCAGGCAGAGGGCACACAATTTCCCCAAAAGTTGGAACACACCTTTCCCCTCAAGGTATCCCCACAAATTACATATCCCCTGATCGGTTCAGGGGTTCTTAAAAAGTATGGAAGTTATGTTTTACCGACCACACACGAGGCTCCTGCCCAAAACAGTTCCACAAATTCAGCGTGTGCGGTCGGTCAATTCAGAAAAAGGTAAAAAACTAACAAAGTACCGAATGGATCCTCCTGGCTCATAGGAGCAATTGCTCCCCTTGTCCGTACGCACAAAACTACCGAATGGCGCTCTTCTGGCTGTTCGGTAATTAAGAGAAGCAGGAGTTCGGTAGTTTCAGCGGTGGTTCATAAAGTCGAGTGTCCAATTTTAGTTCCAGACACTCGACAACCAAGTCCCGCTGACTCCCCTCGTGCGAACAAGATGGCCGCCGTTTTCTATTCCACATGGCGTTCGAACACGAACAGCGGCCGCCCAGGGAGCACTTAATAGTCAGTTCTTTTGAAGTTAATGAGCCAGGAGGGTGGTCGGTGTTCGGTAGTTTCAAACTACCGAGCCAATATTCAATATCCATGCAGTAAATGGAGGAAACAAACCGAATAAAGAAGAAAATGTTAAATAAAAGTCTATTTTCTTCACATTGGCAATTAGCACCACGGACAGAGGCTGGGAGAATAGATGTTAATTAGCACCACGGACAGAGGCTGTGAGATTAGATGACAATCAGCACCACAGACAGAGGCTGGGAGAATAGATGGCAATTAGCACCACGGCCAGAGGCTGGGAGAATAGATGGTAATTAGCACCACGGCCAGAGGCTTGGGAGAATGAATGTCAATTAGCACCACGGACAGAGGCTGTGAGATTAGAGATGGCAATTAGCACCATGGACAGAGGCTGGGAAAATGGCTGGCACTTAGCACTACGGCCAGAGGCTGGGAGAATGGCTGGCAATTAGCACCACGGACAAAGGCTGGGAGAATAGATGTCAATTAGCACCACGGACAGAGACTGGGAGAATGGATGTCAATTAGCACCACGGACAGAGGCTGTGAGATTAGATGGCAATTAGCACCACGGACAGAGGCTGTGATAATAAATGGCAATTAGCACCACAGACGGAGGCTGGGAGAATAGATGGTAATTAGCACCATGGGCAGAGGCTGTGAGAATGGCTGACAATTAGCACCACGGACAGAGGCTGGGAGAATAGATGTCAATCAGCACCATCGCCAGAGATTAGATGGCAATTAGCACCACTGACAGTAGCTGTGAGAATGGATGGCAATCAGCACCATGGACAAAGGCTGGGAGAAAAGATGGCAATTAGCACCATGGCCAGAGGCTGGGAGAATAGATGGCAATTAGCACCATGGCCAGAGGCTGGGAGAATAGATGGTAATTAGCACCACGGCCAGAGACTGTGAGAATGGATGGCAGTTAGCACCACGGACAGTAGCTGTGAGAATGGATGGCAATCAGCACCATGGACAAAGGCTGGGAGAAAAGAGGGCAATTAGCACCATGGCCAGAGGCTGGGAGAATAGATGGCAATTAGCACCATGGCCAGAGGCTGGGAGAATAGATGGTAATTAGCACCACGGCCAGAGACTTGGGAGAATGAATGTCAATTAGCACCACGGACAGAGGCTGTGAGATTAGATGGCAATTAGCACCATGGACAGAGGCTGGGAAAATGGCTGGCACTTAGCACCACGGCCAGAGGCTGGGAGAATGGCTGGCAATTAGCACCACGGACAAAGGCTGGGAGAATAGATGTCAATTAGCACCACGGACAGAGACTGGGAGAAGGGATGTCAATTAGCACCAAGGACAGAGGCTGTGAGATTAGATGGCAATTAGCACCACGGACAGAGGCTGTGATAATAGATGGCAATTAGCACCACAGACAGAGGCTGGGAGAATAGATGGTAATTAGCACCACAGGCATAGGCTGTGAGAATGGCTGACAATTAGCACCATGGACAGAGACTGGGAGAATAGATGGCAATCAGCACCATGGCCAGAGATTAGATGGCAATTAGCACCACGGACAGAGGCTGGGAGAATAGATGGTGATCAGCACCACGGCCAGAGGCTGGGAAACAAGATGGCAATTAGCACCACGGACAGAGGCTGGGAGAATAGATGGCAATCAGCACCATGGCCAGAGATTAGATGGCAATTAGCACCACGGACAGAGGCTGGGAGAATAGATGGTGATCAGCACCACGGCCAGAGGCTGGGAAACAAGATGGCAATTAGCACCACGGACAGTGGCTGTGAGATTAGATGGCAATCAGCACCATGGACAGAGGCTGTGAGATTAGATGGCAATCAGCACAACGGACAGAGTCTGTGAGAATGGCTGGCAATTGAAGATTATGCTAGCTTTAGTGTACAGATAATCTTAATTTTAATAATGACAGGAGGCGAGTATTTTGCATAATTTTTCTTTACTATCTCCATAGCAGCAAAGAAAAGAGTGACATAACTTTTAACCAATCACAATGTAGAATAGGGTATAAGAGGTGTGACCTATGACATCTAATGATACCTCCTCCCCTTGCCCTGTCTCGGTTGGAGTTCCCCAAGGCTCCGTCCTTGGTCCCCTTCTATTTTCTCTTTATACTGCCTCTCTTGGCAAACTTATTACCTCTTTTGGATTTCACTACCACCTGTACGCTGATGACACCCAGCTATATCTCTCCTCCCCGGACCTCTCCCCTGCCGTCCTGCAACGTGTCACTGCTTGCCTTTCTTCCATCTCTGACTGGATGTCCTCCCGCTTTCTGAAACTCAATCTCTCAAAAACTGAGCTCCTTGTCTTTCCTCCTCCTAATACTGATCCTCCTCTTTCGCTCTCCCTCCAAGTTTGTGGTACCAACATCAGTCCATCCTTGCAAGCGCGCTGTCTTGGCGTCATACTTGACTCTGGTCTCACCTTTGAGCCTCACATCCAGCATGTTGCCAAATCCTGTAGATTCCATCTTAAAAACATAGCCCGCATCCGCCCCTTTCTTGCACCAGATACTACCAAGGAGCTTGTCCATGCTCTAGTAATTTCCCGCATGGATTATTGTAACCCTCTCCTGATTGGTCTCCCCAATAGCCGTACTGCACCCTTACAGTCCGTAATGAATGCTGCTGCTAGATTGATTTTCCTCTCTAGTCGTTTCTCTCACACCTCACCCCTCTGCCAGTCCTTACATTGGCTTCCTGTATGCTATAGGAGTCAATTCAAGGTACTAACTCACACCTATAAAGCACTGAACAACTCTAGCCCCTCTTATATCTCCTCACAGATCCATAGGTATGTCCCTTCTCGGTCTCTCCGTTCTGCCCGTGACCACCTCCTGTCCGTTGTCCGCACTCGTACGGCCAACTCGCGCTTGCAGGACTTCTCACGGGCGGCTCCCTTCCTATGGAATAGCCTGCCTACCGCCATCAGACTCTCCCCTAGTCTTGCATCTTTTAAGAAGTGCCTTAAAACCCATCTCTTTAGGAAAGCTTATGGCCTCCAAGACTAACCCTTACCTCACATACCTGTCTCTTGCCCTCTCCTAAAGGGCAGCCCACCTTATTTGATTGTAAATTCCTGTCCTAATGTGTTTTACACCCCACCTCCTATAGAATGTAAGCTCGTTTGAGCAGGGTCCTCTTCAACCTATTGTTCCTGTAAGTTTATTTGTAATTGTCCTATTTATAGTTAAATCCCCCTCTCATAATATTGTAAAGCGCTACGGAATCTGTTGGCGCTATATAAATGGCAATAATAAATAAATGAATAATAAATAATCATTTCCTCTTTAAAATTGCGACATCACAAGGTAATAAATGTAAAAAATAACAGAACAATTGAAAAGTCCATAAAACAAGAAACTGGAAACGCAGATGCAGATGAAGGCATCCCATTTTCAAACGATGGTCTCCCTAGACCTGATGATAAATCTCCTGATGCGATGATGACGACATCTTGTATGGAGACTTTAATGATTCCGTGTGGCTTCTGTTCAAGCTGAAACGAGAGTATAAGGTGCGTTAGAGTCCAGAAATGATTGTCTAAAACAATGAGTGTCTGTCCCGTAATTCAACTCAATATTGTCTAATAAAATGTTAATAAACTAAACGTCCTCCCTTAATGGTGTTAAATAAGTATCCCACCCCAAACAGTATATATATAGAACCATAAGTGAATGAAAAAGAAGGCATTGAAACAAGAGTTACCGAGTTAGGCATTATACCCCCATATGAGAGAGGCAAGTGTTATAAGCAGAAGTGAAGATGAAAGGGAGGGAAGAACGAAAGAGAACAGGGAGGGAAAATACTCGCCTCCAGTCATTATTAAAATTAAGATTATCTGTACACTAAAGCTAGCATAATCTTCAATTTTATCACATGACAGGAGGTTTCGTATTTTGCAATTTCAACGCTGTGAAAGAAAAGAAAATGCCGGGTTATCGAGAGGACGAAAGTAGAATGTCCTAAAGGTAGATTCTCTGGTCCAGTCCGCCGCTCGTAAAATGTCCGAAAGGGACGCGCCTGCCGCATAAGCGGAAGAGGCCGCTGCCCCACGCACGGAGTGTGCTCCGAAAGCTTGGTCAATACCGGCATCTTTCAAAGATGCCTGGTTTAAACCATGGGACTTTATTTATTATCTGTTGGCATATAAACACATTATTTTACAAAATGGGAGCATTTATGGAATGCATGACAGGGGATTTGACCATTCTATTTATTTATTTTATACCTACTGTATATTTCAAAATTATTTTCAAATATAAGGAATACCACATTGAATTGTTTTGTATTGTATATTTTTTATTACCATTTATTGTTGCTTTTCTTGCTACGCCTTCACAGTAATTTATACATGTTGTATCTCTATTCATTCCATCTTTCAAAATAAATAATTTTAACCTCAAGAAGGGTAAAAAAAAGGTTTGTCCAGACAGGGCCCTAGTGATTAAAAACTAAACATGTCTCTCATTGAAAGAATCTATTTTTCGGATCCTGCTCGGAAACAGAAAATTTCCATGTGCTATGGTTTGTTGGCTGGATTGGTGACACAAACGTTTGAATAAATGACTAAATGGGAAAGGGAATTAGGTAGGAAATAGGGGCTGAATAAATGGTTAGATTTTAAATCAGCTTTAAGGGGCTTCACACAATGTGTGTCACATTTGGAATTCCACTACGAGATTCTATACAGATGGTATTTCCCTCCCTCCAGGCTTTATATGCTACAATTGTCACCTACCAACAAGTGTTGGAAAGAGTGTGGTCAGGTGAGTTTCTTATGCCATATACTGTGGACATGCCCCTAACTGAAGATGACATTGTTATTTTGATTAGACTTATTGATGATTCCATAATAACATTAACACCTGAACTATGCTTGTGCCTGATAATTTACCTACACATAAACGCATAATCCTTGGCCATATTCTAGTTTCAGCCACTATGGCTCTTCCACATCACTGGAAGTCTCCTGAGTTCCGGATATTAAGGAAATTATTAGCCATCTGTTTGAAAATGTAATATTTATAATATAAGATGTGAAAATGTGCTCAGGTTACCATCCCATACACTTAACCTTCTTAGATATGAATGGGATTTTAAAGAAAAATACATCAGACAGAAGAACACCTTAAATGTTTGACCCCATCTGACTAAAATGTTATATATACATTGTGATATTTTTTACCATATTACTCTACATTTGATTAATTAATAATTTACTACTTTCAGATAATTATATATTACATTATAACCCGGTTTGTTTGTTGTTTCACTATTTTACTTGTTTCATAAAATTGTTAATTTTATCGTAAAAATGTTACATTTTTCAATAAAAACTATTTGACAAGAAAGGTAAAAAAGGGTTACTCTAAGGCATGCAAAATGTCTTCATTGCCAACGATTATATAGTCTGAAGTTAGTAAAAGAAGAAAAGCAGTTTTTTAAGATAAAGACACATTTTGGAGGATTTGTACAGAGTGTTCTCTGAGCTTAGAGAGCAAGTCTCGGATATTTAAAATCTCACTAGTCTAGTTATGTTTATTTCATAATCACCCAGACTAGACTAAATCTGTCTTCCATCTGTTACATAGTTACATAGTTAGATAGCTGAAAAGAGACTTGTGTCCATCAAGTTCAGCCTTCCTCACATATGTTTTTTTGCTGTTGATCCAAAAGAAGGAAAAAAAAAACCCTGTTTGAAGCGCTTAATTCCTTCTTGACCCCAGAATGGCACTCAGATTTATCCTTGGATCAAGCAGTTATTACCCTACATTGAAAGATTATATCCCTGAATATTCTGTTTTTGCAAGTATGCATCTAGTTGCTGTTTGAACATCTGTTTGGACTCTGATAAAACCACTTCTTCAGGCAGAGAATTCCACATCCTTATTGTTCTTACAGTAAAAAAAAACCTTTCCTTTGCCTTAGACTAAATCTTCTTTCTTCAAGTCTAAACGCACAACCTTGTGTCCTATGTAAAGTCCGGTGTGTGAAAAGATTTCCACACAATGGTTTGTATTGGCCCCGAATATATTTGTATAATGTTATCATATCCCCTCTCAGGCGACGTTTTTCTAAACTAAATAGGTTTAAATTTGTTAACCTTTCCTCATAGCTGATATGTTCCATTCCTTTTATTAATTTTGTAGCCCACCGGTTGTTGAAGATGTGTCCGTGACAAGTCTTCTCTTTAGCACGTTGTTAATTGTCGCTATATTTCCTAACATCATTATTATTATTATTATTAATATGATATTTATAGAGCGCCGTCAAATTCCGCAGCGCTTTACAATGGGTGGACGAACAGACATGTAGTTGTAACCAGACAAGTTGGACACACAGGAACAGAGGGGTTGAGGGCCCTGCTCAATGAGCTTACATGCTAGAGGGAGTGGGGTAAAAGGACACAAAAAGATAAGGATAGTATTAGACTAGTGACAGTTGCAGAAGAGGAATCAGTTGGGAGCTATTAACAGTTTAATTGATACGCTTTTATGAAGAAGTGGGTCTTTAACGATTTTTTGAAGGAGTGGAGACTGGGTGAGCATCTAACAGAGGAGGGAAGCGAGTTCCACAGGAACAGTGCAGCCCTCGAGAAATCTTGAAGGCGAGCATCAGAGGTGGGAGTACGGACAGAAGATAGACGTAAGTCTTCAGCAGATCGTAAGGGCCTTGATGGGACATACTTGTGTATAAGGGAGGATAGATAGATGGGAGCAGCATTATGTAGAGATTTGAAAGCAAGAACCAGAATTTTAAATTGAGCTCTATATTTTATAGGAAGCCAATGTAGGTAATGACAGAAGGGTGAGGCATGGGAGGTGCGGGCGGACAGGAAGATGAGCCTTGCCGCCGCATTCATTATGGACTGTAACGGCGCAAGTTGGGAGCACGTAAGACCACTGAGAAGCGGATTACAGTAGTCAAGGCGAGAAAGGACAGTGGAATGGACCAACACCATAGTCGCATCTGGCGTTGAGTAGGGGCGGATGCGAGCAATGTTTTTGAGATGGAAATGACAGAATTTGGCGATAGATTGAACATGAGGCTTGAAGGAGAGGTCGGAGTCAAAGAGAACACCTAGGCAGCGAGCCTGCGTGGTGGAGATGATGGTAGCACCGTTGACTTGGAGGGAGACAGGCACAGGAGTAACAACACTTGAGGGAGGAAAGACCAGAATTTCAGTTTTGGTCAAGTTTAGTTTAAGGAAGTTGTCAGCCATCCAGTTAGAAACAGCAGAGAGGCAGTCAGAGACACTAGTCAAGAGGGATGGGGAGAGATCAGGAGAGGACAGGTAGATTTGCGTGTCATCTGCATAGAAATGATATTGGAAGCCAAAGGAGCTAATGAGTTTACCAAGGGAGGCAGTATAGATGGAGAACAGTAGGGGACCAAGGACTGAACCTTGGGGGACACCAACAGAGAGGAGTTGGGGAGAAGAAGCAGAGCCAGAGAAAGAAACACTGAAAGAGCGCTGGGAGAGGTAGGAGGAGCACCAGGAGAGAGCAATATTTTCTAGACCGATATTGCGGAGGATGAGAAGAAGCTGTTGATGATCAACAGTGTCAAAAGCCGCAGAGTTCAAGGAGAATTAGGATAGAGTAGTGACCACGAGATTTTGCAGCGAGTAGATCATTGGATACTTTGGTCAGTGCCGTTTCCACAGAGTGCTTAGCGTGGAAACCAGACTGAAGCGGGTCTAGCAGAGAGTTGGACTTGAGGAAGTCTGTCAATCTCGCATACACAATTTTTTTTTTTTTTTAAATTCTTTATTTTATTTGTGCTTAGAATAACAAACAGCTTTGCTTCGCCACGACAGCTGGAGCAAGCAATGCAGTAACAAACATTGACATGGCATAACAAGACAGCACATTTTTATATTATAGAGAATAACAACAGTTGATCTGCTTTCATCAGTAAGTTAGGGCAAATAGAGCTTTGTCTGAGAAGGTCTAAGGCAAATTAATTAGAGTGGTAAGTAAAGATTGGAAACAAGAGTAAGCCCCAGGGGGGTCCCAGGCTGGCTACATTCAGTATGCTGAACAACAGTATAATACGATATTGGCAGCACTATTTTGGCGTTTTACATCATAATGAAGGTAAAGCTGTGTATATAGCACATTACACATGGAGAACTATGCTTTATGTAACACATGAGACGGAGAACAGGCTGGGTCTAGAGCTTAAAGTTCACCTTATCACTGGTCCCTGCACAATGCCAGCTGACAAAATTAAGTTAATAACTAAATAGCATATACACAAGGGCATGGTACATCTACTGGTGGCTATCTAAACACTTTCAACGCTTAAGAATTAGACAGCAGGCTTATGCCCATTAGAGAGTCACCGGTCAGCCGATTCCAAGGCTCGGGAAGAGAAGTGTGTTGTAGTAGGTAAAAGGTCCTTGGCAGAGTTGGTTGCTCAGGTTGGTGATGCATGCCCCTGATGCCCTCCGTTGTTATCCTGGGCTTCTGTATCACAGTGAGGCATTTCGGATCTCTGCGTCCGGTTAGCAGTGGAAGAAGCTGGTCTGTACGTCGGGTCCAGGGTCGTTGAGGAGTTTTCGACGGGTGATACTTTATGGCTGTCCGAGGGTGATTTGCAGCATCTAGCATGGGAGGCTGGTTTGTGTGGGCGATGTGTGGCGCTAGGCTGTGTCTCTGTCCCCTCCGCCTGGCTCCAGTGTCTGATGGTGAGTGCCATAAGGTGTGCATCATGCTTGGGCACTTGTGTTTGTGTGCCAGGCTGGCTGCTACGGGTGTTAAGTCTGGCGATGTCTGTGAGCCATTCAGGTTTCAAGTGGTGCAGGGAGAAAGTTTGTCCCTCTCCATAGGCTCTGGCCACGTGGCCTCCGCCATCTTTAATGGATGCTGCGGGTCACAATGGTGATGTCACTTTTGCCCTGGATGCTTTGTAGCGGTCGGGGCCCTGGGGTGTGGGCCGGGATCACCCCCGGCCCAGAGGGGGGGAAACGGGGCCGGTACCTCGTGTGCTTAGGTCCCTGGGTGGGCACCGTTAGGCGGGATAGCGGAGCAGCGGCCGTCTGTCCCGCTCACCGCCGGAGTAGGCCTCCACCGGGGTAACGAAGGTCTCTCCTCCAAGGGACTGCAGCTCAAGGAGCCAGCCTCTCCCTGGATCCAGTGTCCCACACTCATCGAGAGCTGCCGCTGCGGGTCAGTATTGCCTTCCAGGATCATAGTTTCATGGTTGAAATTTAGCTAAGTTGTTGGAGCTGATCTATCTTGCGGCCATCCAGCTCGGCGGTCCGGCCCCGCCCCCCGCATACACAATTTTAACATGCTTCATGCTTCACAATGTGTGTTTTTGGGGGGTTCACAGAAAAACGTGAACATTAATACTTTGAGGAACAGCAATAAACTCCATAGGAATCTTGGATTTTTAGTTAAGATCCAGAGTAGCTGTTTTCATCTGCTGGGACTGCTGAAACTCTGGAATTAAAATTAAAATTCTACAAATACATTCTGGTTTTAATGCTCTATATTAGGTATCAGTACAGCCTGTTTAACTTAACATATTATCAGTGCAATCACTTTAATATTGCTCCTGACTGTCCCTTTAACCCATTAAACATGCCAAAGGCATTAGGTCACATTGTTGTCTCCGACACTGAATCACGCTCATCCATAAACTCTCTAACTGTAATCAACAACAAAATATACAAAAAATCAATAATGCATTCTGAATGCAAAAATGAGCACATTTTCAACAAAGTCTCATAGAATATCCAAAAATATATTAAAAAAGCGAGGCTATAAAATCCCCAGATGGAGAGAAATGTGCAGACGGAACAGATGGAAGGTTTATATCATCGTTTTATTGAGTAACAGGCTTTACAGAGACAGTTACACAGGAAATATTAGCACACAGAAGCAATTTCCCTTATAGCTTTTCTCAGCTTTTTTTACTCTGTACAAAAAATGTTTATTTTGAAATTCTTATCCAATCAAATATTTGAGTAGCAAATGCATTAAAGGTGCATTTCTGGAGCTGTAAGAAAATGGAAAAGTAAATTACCTTAGTACCATTTACAACACCACATCATTACTGCACTAATAACACAGACATAACAAGTGTCAGTCCCTCCCAGGGTCACAGTGTTCTAATGACAGTGACATGTTTAATGGTCAGTCCCTCCCAGGGTCACAGTGTACTAATGACAGTGACATGTTTAATGGTCGGTCCCTCCCAGGGTCACAGTGTACTAATGACAGTGACATGTTTAATGGTCAGTCCCTCCTAGGGTCACAGTGTACTAATGACAGTGACATGTTTAATGGTCAGTCCCTCCCAGGGTCACAGTGTACTAATGACAGTGACATGTTTAATGGTCGGTCCCTCCCAGGGTCACAGTGTACTAATGACAGTGACATGTTTAATGGTCGGTCCCTCCCAGGGTCACAGTGTACTAATGACAGTGACATGTTTAATGGTCAGTCCCTCCCAGGGTCACAGTGTACTAATGACAGTGACATGTTTAATGGTCAGACCCTCCCAGGGTCACAGTGTACTAATGACAGTGACATGTTTAATGGTCAGTCCCTCCCAGGGTCACAGCGTACTAATGACAGTGACCTGTTTAATGGTCAGTCCCTCCCAGGGTCACAGTGTACTAATGACAGTGACATGTTTAATGGTCGGTCCCTCCCAGGGTCACAGCGTACTAATGACAGTGACATGTTTAAGGGTCAGTCCCTCCCAGGGTCACAGTGTACTAATGACAGTGACATGTTTAATGGTCGGTCCCTCCCAGGGTCACAGTGTACTAATGACAGTGACATGTTTAATGGTCGGTCCCTCCCAGGGTCACAGTGTACTAATGACAGTGACATGTTTAATGGTCAGACCCTCCCAGGGTCACAGTGTACTAATGACAGTGACATGTTTAATGGCCAGTCCCTCCCAGGGTCACAGTGTACTAATGACAGTGACATGTTTAATGGTCAGTCACTCCCAGGGTCACAGTGTACTAATGACAGTGACATGTTTAATGGTCAGTCCCTCCCAGGGTCACAGTGTACTAATGACAGTGACATGTTTAATGGTCCCTCCCTCCCAGGGTCACAGTGTACTAATGACAGTGACATGTTTAATGGTCAGTCACTCCCAGGGTCACAGTGTACTAATGACAGTGACATGTTTAATGGTCAGTCCCTCCCAGGGTCACAGCGTACTAATGACAGTGACATGTTTAATGGTCAGTCCCTCCCAGGGTCACAGTGTACTAATGACAGTGACATGTTTAATGGTCAGTCCCTCCCAGGGTCACAGTGTACTAATGACAGTGACATGTTTAATGGTCGGTCCCTCCCAGGGTCACAGTGTACTAATGACAGTGACATGTTTAATGGTCAGTCCCTCCCAGGGTCACAGTGTACTAATGACAGTGACATGTTTAATGGTCAGTCCCTCCCAGGGTCACAGCGTACTAATGACAGTGACCTGTTTAATGGTCAGTCCCTCCCAGGGTCACAGTGTACTAATGACAGTGACATGTTTAATGGTCGGTCCCTCCCAGGGTCACAGCGTACTAATGACAGTGACATGTTTAAGGGTCAGTCCCTCCCAGGGTCACAGTGTACTAATGACAGTGACATGTTTAATGGTCAGTCCCTCCCAGGGTCACAGTGTACTAATGACAGTGACATGTTTAATGGTCAGTCCCTCCCAGGGTCACAGTGTACTAATGACAGTGACATGTTTAATGGTCAGTCCCTCCCAGGGTTACAGTGTACTAATGACAGTGACATGCTTAATGGTCAGTCCCTCCCTGGGTCACAGTGTACTTATGACAGTGACATGTTTAATGCAGTCAGTTTCCTTCACTAGTGTGCGTTTCAGGGCCTGCCAGGGCACAGTGTCACACCAGTGCAACTCATATCTGGTGTAACAGTAGTGTACATTTAAAAAAATAAATAAAAAAATATGACTGTAATAGATTGAATAGCAGTTAGTTGTCTGCCAGCGTGTGTGTCAGGCTCACAGCGTATACTGTGCCCACTTGCCCAGTGCCACCACTCACTCACTGGTGTCCCAATAGCTTGCATTTAAAAAAAAACTAAACTTTTTTGACTGTAATATAATAGCAGTCAGTTTCCTTCCCTAGTGTGCGTTTCAGGGCCTGCCCAGTGCCACCACTCACTCACTGGTGTCCCAATAGCTTGCATTTAAAAAAACTAAACTTTTTTTACTGTAATATAATAGCAGTCAGTTTCCTTCACTAGTGTGCGTTTCAGGGCCTGCCCAGTGCCACCACTCACTCACTGGTGTCACAATAGCTTGCATTTAAAAACAAAACAAAAAACTTTTTGGACTGTAATATAATAGCAGTCAGTTTCCTTCACGAGTGTGCGTTTCAGGGCCTGCCAGGGCACAGTGTCACACCAGTGCCACTTATATCTGTTGTTACAGTAGCTTGCACGCATAGTACCACGAATAAAAAAAAATGACAGGCAGAGGCAGGCCACCCCGCAGGGGCCGTCGTGGTTGTGGTTGTGTGATTCCCTTTGGCCCTAGAATAATGCCCAGTGTTCAGAGCCCACGTACCCTGAACTTGAAAAGTTCTGAGGACATAGTTGACTGGCTAACACAGGACACCCAATCTTCTACAGCTTCCGCTCGGAACCTCGACGCACCATCCTCCTCCAGCTTAGCTTCGGGCACCTCTCAAGTTACCACTCGCCCGCCTGCCACCAATACTAGCACCACAGCCGTTTCACTTGGTATGTCAGAGGAGTTATTTACACATCAGTTGGAAGAAATGAGTGATGCACAACCATTATTGCCAGAGGATGTAGATAACAGGGATATGTCTCAGTCAGGCAGCATTACACACGTACGGTGTGATGATGATGATGTTGTACCCACTGCTGCTTCCTTTGCTGAGTTGTCAGATACAAGTGAAGCAGTTGATGATGACGATGCGTCTGCGGATGTCACATGGGTGCCCTCTAGAAACGAAGAAGAACAGGGAGAAAGTTCAGATTGGGAGACAGAGAGGAGGAGGAGGAGGAGGAGGAGGAGGAGACGAGTTGGAAGCAGGGGGAGGTCGTCGCAAGGAGCTAGTGGCACAGTCAGACAGCATGCATCGGCACCCGGGGTCAGCCAGACAGCACGCCAATCAACGCATGCTTTTGCCACCACCAGAATGCTGTCATTGCAGAGCTCAGCAGTGTGGCATTTGTTTTGTGTGTCTGCCTCTGACAACAGCGATGCAATTTGCAACCTGTGCCAAAAGAAACTGAGTCGTGGGAAGTCCAACACCCACCTAGGTACAACTGCTTTGCGAAGGCACATCATCGCACATCACAAATGCCTATGGGATCAACACATGAATACAAGCAGCACACAAACTCAAAGCCGCCATCCTCCTCCTGGTCCAACATCTTCAGCCACGTTAACCACTGCTGTCCTCCTTGCCCCCTCTCAACCATCCGCCACTCTGTCTCTCGCCTTGAGCAGTTCATCTGCCCACAGTCAGGTGTCTGTCAAGGACATGTTTGAGCGTAAGAAGCCAATGTCACAAAGTCACCCCCTTGCCCGGTGTCTGACAGCTTGCTTGACTGAACTCTTAGCCTGCCAGCTTTTACCATACAAGCTGGTGGAGTCTGAGGCGTTCAAACATTTTTTTAGCTATTGGGACACCGCAGTGGAAGGTACCTGGCTGAAATTTCTTTGCACAAAAGGCAATCCCCAACCTGTACTCGATTGTGCAAAAGGAAGTAATGGCATGTCTGGCACACAGTGTTGGGGCAAGGGTCCATCTGACAACTGATACCTGGTATGCAAAGCATGGTCAGGGCAGGTATATCACCTACACTGCGCATTGGGTAAACCTGCTGATGGCTGCCAAGCATGGAATGCGTGGCTCTGCAGAGGAGTTGGTGACACCGCCACGACTTGCAGGCAGGCCTGCTGCCACCTCCTCTACTCCTCCTACTCCATCCTCTTCCATAACCTCCTCGGCTGAGTCCTCTTCTGCTGCTGCATCTTGCTCCACATCAAAGGCACCCCTTCAGCTCCCCAGGTACGGTTCCACATCCCGGATATGGCAGTGTCACGCCGTCATGGGGTTGACTTGCCTGAAAGCAGAGAGTCACACCGGACCAGCACTCCTGACCGCCCTGAACGCACAGGTGGATCAGTGGCTGACTCCGCACCAACTGGAGATCGGCAAAGTGGTTTGTGACAACGGAAGAAATTTGTTGGCGGCATTGCATTTGGGCAAGTTGACACATGTGCCGTGCATGGCACATGTGTGTAATCTGATCGTAAAACGCTTTGTGCATAAGTACCCAGGCTTACAGGCGTCCTTAAGCAGGCCAGGAAGGTGTGTGACCATTTCAGGCGTTCCTACATGGCCATGGCGCACTTTTCCGATATCCAGCGGCGAAACAACATGCCAGTGAGGCGCTTGATTTGCAACAGCCCGACACGTTGGAATTCAACACTCCTAATGTTCGACCGCCTGCTCCAACAAGAAAAAGCCGTTAACGAGTATTTGTATGACCGGGGTGCTAGGACAGCCTCTGCGGAGCTGGGAATTTTTTGCCACGTTACTGGACGCTCATGCGCAATGCCTGTAGGCTCATGCGTCCTTTTGAGGAGGTGACAAACCTAGTCAGTCGCACCGAAGGCACCATCAGCGACATCATGCTTGATGGCATCTCGTGCTTGTAGGGAACCTGCTTCACAGCTATATCACTAGCTCTTGTTTTCTTCCTGGAGCGTGCCCTGCGAAGAGTGCTGGATCAGGCTGTAGATTTGCATGAAGAGGAAGAGTTGTGGTCACCATCATCACCAGAAACAGCCTTATCAGCATCGCTTGCTGGACCTGCGGCAACGCTGGAAGAGGATTGTGAGGAAGAGGAGTCAGAGGAGGAATGTGGCTTTGAGGAGGAGGAGGAAGACCAACCACAACAGGCATCCCAGGGAGCTCGTTGTCACCTATCTGGTACCCGTGGTGTTGTACGTGGCTGGGGGGAAGAACATACCTTCAGAGAGATCACTGAGGATGAGGAACAGGATATAAGTAGCTCGGCATCCAACCTTGTGCAAATGGGGTCTTTCATGCTGTTGTGCCTGTTGAGGGACCCTCGTATAAAAAGGCTGAAGGAGAACGACCTGTGCTGGGTGTCCACGCTACTAGACCTCGGTATAAGCAGAAAGTGCCTGAAATGTTACCGAATTACGGCAAGTCGGAAAGGATGCAGCAGTTCCAGAATCTATTAAAAAGTATGCTTTACACAGCGTATAAGAGTGATGTCACAGCACAACGGGAATCTAACAGGGGAAGAGGTGAAAGTAGTCCTCCTCCTCCTCCTCCCATGACCACGCCGGCAAGGACAGGACGCTTTACAGACGTGTTGTTGATGGAGGACATGCGGAGCTTTTTAAGTCCTACGCATCGCCACAGCCCTTCTGGGTCCACCCTCAGAGAATGACTCAACCGACAGGTAGCAGACTACCTCACCTTAACTGCAGATATCGACACTCTGAGGAGCGATGAACCCCTTGACTACTGGGTGTGCAGGCTTGACCTGTGACCTGAGCTATCCCAATTTGCGATATAACTTCTGGCCTGCACCGCTTCAAGTGTCCTGTCAGAAAGGACCTTCAGTGCAGCAGGAGGTATTGTCACTGAGAAGAGAAGTCGCCTAGGTCAAAAAAGTCTAGATTACCAAACCTTTATTAAGATGAATGAGGGATGGATCCCGAAGGGACTGACAGTGGGCGATACATTAGACTAAAAAAGGCTATCTGGTGGCACATTAGATTGCACGCGCAGTGCCCCAAATTTGAAGTAGCATGTTTTTCCATCTCCCGCTTCCTAAAATCGATGCCTTATATACACGTCCCCTGATAGGGGACGTAACAGGGATTAAACTGATAGGAATAGTACTACTTAACACACCACTCCTATCTGGTGGCACATTAGCTTGCACGCGCAGTGCCCCACATATGAAGTAGGAGGACCGACCAAGCAAGTTTTTCCATCTCCCGCTTCCTAAAATCGATGCCTTATATACACGTCCCCTGATAGGGGACGTAACAGGGATTAAACTGATAGGCATAGTACTACTTAACACACCACTCCTATTCGGTGGCACATTCGATTGCACGCGCAGTGCCCCAAATTTGAAGTAGGAGGACCGACCAATCATGTTTTTCCATCTCCCGCTTCCTAAAATCGATGCCTTATATCCACGTCCCCTGATAGGGGACGTAACAGGGATTAAACTGATAGGAATAGTACTACTTAACACACCACTCCTATTCGGTGGCACATTAGATTGCACGCGCATTGCCCCAAATTTGAAGTAGGAGGACCGACCAATCATGTTTTTCCATCTCCCGCTTCCTAATATCGATGCCTTATATCCACGTCCCCTGATAGGGGACGTAACAGGGATTAAACTGATAGGAATAGTACTACTTAACACACCACTCCTATCTGGTGGCACATTAGCTTGCACGCGCAGTGCCCCAAATTTGAAGTAGGAGGACCGACCAAGCATCTTTTTCCATCTCCCGCTTCCTAAAATCGATACCTTATATACACGTCCCCTGATAGGGGACGTAACAGGGATTAAACTGATAGGAATACTACTACTTAACACACCACTCCTATCTGGTGGCACATTAGATTGCACGCGCAGTGCCCCACATATGAAGTAGGAGGACCGACCAAGCATGTTTTTCCATCTCCCGCTTCCTAAAATCAATGCCTTATATACACGTCCCCTGATAGGGGACGTAACAGGGATTAAACTGATTGGAATAGTACTACTTAACACACCACTCCTATTCGGTGGCACATTAGATTGCACGCGCAGTGCCCCAAATTTGAAGTAGGAGGACCGACCAATCATGTTTTTCCATCTCCCGCTTCCTAAAATCGATGCCTTATATCCACGTCCCCTGATAGGGGACGTAACAGGGATTAAACTGATAGGAATAGTACTACTTAACACACCACTCCTATCTGGTGGCACATTACAGTGCCCCAAATTTGAAGTAGGAGGACCGACCAAGCATCTTTTTCCATCTCCCGCTTCCTAAAATCGATGACTTATATACATGTCCCCTGATAGGGGAACGTAACAGGGATTAAACTGATAGGAATAGTACTACTTAACACACCACTCCTATCTGGTGGCACATTAGATTGCACGCGCAGTGCCCCAAATTTGAAGTAGGAGGACCGACCAAGCATCTTTTTCCATCTCCCGTTTCCTAAAATCGATGCCTTATATACACATCCCCTGATAGGGGACGTAACAGGGATTAAACTGATAGGAATAGTCAGAGGAGGAAGGTGGCTTTGAGGAGGTGGAAGACCAAACACAGCAGGCGTCCCAGGGGGCTTGTTGTCACCTTTCGGGGACCCTTGGTGTTGTACGTGGCTGGGTGGAGGAAGAGACCTTCAATGACATCAGTGAGGACAAGGAACGGGACATGGCTAGCTTGGTATCCAACCTTGTGCAAATGGGGAGTTTGCAGTTGTGCAAATGGACTGTTTGCGGTTGTTTGCGGTGCGTTAAACGGGGAGTTTGGACTGTCACTGTGAAGCGGGCGTAACCCTTACACTACCTGATCGATAAAACATCATACCTGATGTTTTAAAGCACGTTATTCCAAACAATTTAGGAATGTTAGGTGATTTCTGCCCTTTATGGATTAAAACCAGACTTTGCATCAACTATGTAATTTTCCATGGGAGTTTTGCCATGGATCCCCCTCCGGCATGCCACAGTCCAGGTGTTAGTCCCCTTGAAACAACTTTTCCATCACTATTGTGGCCAGAAAGAGTCCCTGTAGGTTTTAAAATTTGCCTGCCCATTGAAGTCTATGGCGTTTCGCCTGGTTCGCCCGTTCGCGAACGTTTGCGGAAGTTCGCGTTCCCCGTTCACGAACCGAAAATTTTATGTTCCCGACATCACTATTTTTGGGGTACTTTTTGGACTTTTTAGAAATGTGTGTTTTTTGTGTTTGGAGATAATTGAGTTTAGTATAGTGCTTGACCCAATTGGAAGGGGAAGACTTATTGTATTGTATGTGGGAGTGTCATACATTGTAAACGTGTTATCATTGGTTTGTAAGTTTGTGTCCCTGTCTCCAACAAGGTCCATGTGGGCGTACACCTTGCTTGGGGATTGTCATAAAAAGCCAGTGTGGCACCATTTGAGTTCAGTTCCTGCTTAACCCTCAACACGTACCCTGGTCTCGTGCTTGTAGGGAACCTGCTTCACAGCTATATCACTAGCTCTTGTAAGAGCTTCACAGCTATACTCTCCGGAGGAGAGGCCTTCCCACTGAATCTCTGGATCCAGGAGTTTGGTCCAGGACGAGAAGGGATGGCAGACCCCAACTAAGCTGCGGAAGTACATGGGGTCTACGGTGCTTATGGTATCTTGAGTCAAGATTATGGTCCAGGTGGTCCATCACAGGGGTATATCTAAAAACACAGCTTGCAGAACTATTGTCTGCAACCTTTGCAAGACCTCCCCTTCTAACCCCGCCCAGACTTTCTGTGGCTGTCCAATCACAGACTTCCCAATGCAGCTCAATAAGAAGTTTTTGCAAGGCAGGTGCTCTGGGCAATGGTGTTTAGTTCCACTGAGATAAACAAACCAGGAAGTAGTTGGACCAGCTGTCTGATTGACAGCCAGAGGTGTTACAAGGTTCATTTATAAAAGTGCCAATTGCTATTGATATCTGCATTTTTTATAAAATGAAAAAAGAGGACACACTCTTCATACATATGGCACTTCAGTAAACTAAAATGTTTTAGGCATCAGGAGTGTCCCATTACATTTTAACTGACATTTATGGGGTCTAGTCACTAAAAAGCAAGTTGAACTGGGGGATTTTTCTAATTTGGCTATTTTACATTAAATGTTACCATAAATCACAGTAAACCTGTACATGGATATTCTATTAACATATACTATTTTTTTCATTTAGAAATTAGCGAAGTGCCAGAAATGTATTATCAGGCAAAGGAATCTAGAAATGTCACAAGACAAAGTGTCCCTAGAAGGTGACAAAGTTTTCTTCCAGCCTGAATTCTTTATAAAATGGACATGTGGCCCCTATAAATATTTCACAAGGGTTATTTCTGTCCCGTTAAACACATCATTCACGAAACGCTTCAGAGGGTCTGTGTGACAGGGACACCAACGGTGTCAGGGCAAAATGACGTCAACATACAGTTCAGATCTTATCAAAGCTTGCTCATGTATAATTTAATGTCTGCTCATCAGAAGGACCCTGAGCTGCCGGGGGAAGTAGTGTTATACTTAATTAGAGACCAGGGCCGATATCGCTTAAATGTCAGAAACACTCGGAAGGAGTGAGAAGACTGCCGAAAAGCTGAAAACGGCTTTGATACATTCTGATAGATTAAAATGAATTGATACCTTTGTAAAAAACATAAACCTTCTTCTACATGAATTAAAATATACAGCAACAGAATATGGGGAAAAAAAACGTCTTGGAAACAGCCCTTCTGAGATATCAGAATTCCACAAATTTCCCAGAATGCTGCACTGAATATGCAAATGATAATATACAGGCATAATTTCTGGAAGCACCCTTTGGGGTAGGAGACGAATGAAAAAAGAAGAGAAAGTGACGATATAAGAAGGAAAGATAACAAAGAGAGAGCCTTCAGAAACAACGGATGGTGCCAAAAATGGCATCTCACCGTTAGTGTAAAGTTAGGTCTCTCTGGTCAATATTGTTGGGTCTTGCTGTCTGATATTTCAGTATCATACTGAGGGATTGTGGAGTATCTTGTTCACACAGTATTACAGAAATCTTAGGGACCTGGGTAGCATTCCATATTCCTCCTGTTTAATCTGTGTATTATCAAAACTTGTTTGTTTTCAGTCTAGATGAGTCTAGTGGTTTACAATGGAGATTCGGATTGGTTTGGATAAAAAGTATGAAAGGATCTTGTTGATTTCCTGTGGTGTGGAGGATAGATGGCCGGTAGATGGCGGATAGATTGGCAATCGATTGAGGATCGATGGCGGGTAGATTGAGGATAGATGGGGGATAGGTGTAGGATAGATGGCTGATAGATGGCGAATAGATGGCCGGTAGATGGCGGATAGGTGGAGGATAGGTGGCGGATTGCGGATAGATGGCAGATAGATCGTGGATAAATGGCGGATAGTTGGTGGATAGATGGCGGATAGATTGCGGATAGATGGCGGGTAGATTGCTGATAGATGGCTGATTGTGTGACAGACCATCTGTTCCTGGATTTTAAAGTTTGTTTTATTCCCTTCACCTATCTGTACGGCCAAATACATCTAGCCCCTAGTGCGGTCGGTCTAATATATACCCTGGTGGTGTTTCAACTACATTCATAGGATCTGAGTGATTTCACCATATGTTGGGCGCTCAGACCAGGGCTACCCAGCGATATAGAACTTGAAGGGGTACCTCCTTGCTAAATGAATATTTGGGGGTATTTTTATTATGCATGTCCTGGACCTAATGTCAGGATTACAGAAATAGTATCAAACCTAGGACTAAGGATAATGTATAACTGGACCTTAGAATGGCTGGACTGAACGTAACCAAAAAGCCAAAAGTCAAGGATACCAGAAATCAGGGAAGTCAAAGATGCCAAAGTCAAATACCAGAAATACAAAGATCAGGTACTTTGGGTTTAATTAACCCTAGAGCTGTAATTGGCTATATGTGACCTCTGACCCCTAAACGTGCGTGCACGTCTATGACGTGACGTTGCATGCACGTAAGCACCATCTTTGATATGGGCAAAGGGTATTTCGCATTTAGGGTAGTTCAGTGGAGATAAGAACTTTCATGTTTTGGAGAAGGTAACGTTGTGTTAAGACACCATTTGTGTCCAGTGCATATAGTGCATACAGTGCGCAGGAGTCATTCCCCTGAAGAACTTTATGTTTCATGGGTAAAGAGCAAGTGTGATTAACTCTGGTACCCAGTGTATCCCGATGGCCAACAACTAGAACCTGCACTTACTATTCTTCCCAGCTGCCAGCAACTCAGACTGAAATCTCCGCATTTGGATAAAGATAGAGCCAAGCTCCATCCATGGCGGACTGAATGTCTAATCCATCATTTTCCTTTAAGTATTTGAGTCGATGAATTTATATTTGCCTCCCCAAATTAACCAGGAAATAAAATGATCATAAGGAATTTTGCAGGTTTCCATTCATCAATAAAGCATTGCTTTTATTGGTTTTCAAATTTAATCAGGGCAGAAAATTAGGAGTAACTAGTCGGAGATCTGACCAATGCCTTATAGGATGGGGTATAATGGATACTTTCTTGGTATCCTCTACCCTTCCTGTATCACTGCTAGCCTTTACTGCTTCCACTGGAAAGCTAATCCATGTATCCACTACCCTTTCTATATCACTGTTACTGCCCCCACTGGAAGGCTATTCCTAGTATCTACTACCCTTTCTATATCACTGTTACTGCTCCCACTGGAAGGCTATTCCAGGTATCTACTACCCTTTCTATATCGCTGTTACTGCTCCCACTGGAAGGCTATTCCAGGTATCTACTACACTTTCTATATCACTGTTACTGCTCCCACTGGAAGGCTATTCCAGGTATCTACTACCCTTTCTATATCGCTGTTACAGCTCCCACTGGAAGGCTATTCCAGGTATCTACTGCCCTTTCTATATCACTGTTACTGCTCCCACTGGAAGGCTATTCCAGGTATCTACTACCCTTTCTATATCACTATTACTGCACCCACTGGAAGGCTATTCCAGGTATCTACTACCCTTTCTATATCACTGTTACTGCTCCTACTGGAAGGCTATTCCAGGTAACTACTACTCTTTCTATATAACTGTTACTGCTCCCACTGGAAGGCTATTCCAGGTATCTACTACCCTTTCTACACCTCTGTTACTGCTCCCACTGGAAGGCTATTCCAGGTATCTACTGCCCTTTCTATATCACTGATACTGCTCCCACTGGAAGGCTATTCCAGGTATCTACTACCCTTTCTATATCACTGTTAGCCTTTACTGCCCAAACTAGGAGGCTATCCGAGGTATCTACTACCCTTTCTATACCACTGTTACTGCTCCCACTGGAAGGCTATTCCAGGTATCTACTACCCTTTCTATATCACTGTTACTGCTTCCCCTGGAAGGCTATTCCAGGTATCTACTACCCTTTCTATATCACTGTTACTGCTCCCACTGGAAGGCTATTCCAGGTATCTACTACCCTTTCTATATCACTGTTACTACTCCTACTGGAAGGCTATTCCAGGTATCTACTACCCTTTCTATATCACTGTTACTGCTCCCACTGGAAGGCTATTCCAGGTATCTACTACCCTTTCTATATCACTGTTACTACTCCTACTGGAAGGCTATTCCAGGTATCTACTACCCTTTCTATATCACAGTTACTGCCCCCACTGGATGTCTATGCTAGGTATCTACTACCCTTTCTATAACACTGTTACTGCTTCCCCTGGAAGGCTATTCCAGGTATCTACTACCCTTTCTATATCACTGTTACTGCTCCCACTGAATGGCTATCCTAGGTATCTACTACCCTTTCTATATCACTGTTACTGCTTCCCCTGGAAGGCTATTCCAGGTATCTACCAGCCTTTCTATATCTCTGTTACTGCTCCCACTGGAAGGCTATTCCAGGTATCTACTACCCTTTCTGATAAAATATGTATTTTTTTCCTCTTAACTATGCAGCATCTCCCTCACTCCTGCTTCAAATACCATTCTCTTCTCATATTATTTTATAAATGATAATTTCTTTGGCTTTCTTTAATCTTTTAATAAAAGTATCAAGTTCCCAGGAATGACATTGCGACCTTGAGTGAGTAAGAATTTGAATGCAAAATCCTAGCGGCAGCTGAAAAGACTCCCAACCTTTAGAGCTGTGCCAGGTATCCCCTCGGAAAGTCGAATTCCGAACCCGTCCCTCCCACAGGAGTATTGGAGAGCAGTAACACACTGCGCTATGAGCTTGCTGCCTGCATCCTATTGCCTGGTAATTCATTTTAATATGCACAGAGATAGCCCTTGGCTGTAACTAAAGGGCAGCAGTAGTGCTGGCTGGATCTTGGCGCCGAGAGCAGCCTTTTGAGAATTATTATTTTAACTTTCTCTTCACACTTTTAGAGGTCTATTTACTAAACGAGGAGTTGTGGAAACTGAAAGAGAATTGGACATTTTGCTGAATTGGGAACATTTGAAATATTATTTTTTTTCTGATATTTGCAACTCCTCACAATTCAGAGTTTTTGTAGCTCCATCTCGCTATAACTGGTGGAGGTAAATTAACCAGTAAATACTGCTTTAAATTCAGCCGTCAATCAAACATTAGACATAATCTTTTATAGCGGGTAAATTGCCATTAGCTTTGTAAACTGTGAAAAGGATAAATAAATCCACTCAAACTGGTACCGACTGGAAATAATGTATCCAGCGGACCTGATACACACACTGGGCATCCTCCTGCATTGACATGTTACTCTGTGACTGCTGGAACACACCATACCGTGCTAATGTAACCAGCGGACCTGATACAAACACTGGGCATCCTCCTGCATTGACATGTTACTCTGTGACTGCTGGAACACACCATGCCGTGCTAATGTAACCAGCGGGCCTGATACAAACACTGGGCATCCTCCTGCATTGACATGTTACTCTGTGACTGCTGGAATACACCATACCGTGCTAATGTAACCAGCGGGCCTGATACACACACTGGGCATCCTCCTGCATTGACATGTTACTCTGTGACTGCTGGAACACACCATACCGTGCTAATGTAACCAGCGGGCCTGATACAAACACTGGGCATCCTCCTGCATTGACATGTTACTCTGTGACTGCCGGAATACACCATACCGTGCTAATGTAACCAGCAGACCTGATACAAACACTGGGCATCCTCCTGCATTGACATGTTACTCTGTGACTGCTGGAGTACACCATACCGTGCTAATGTAACCAGCGGACCTGATACACACACTGGGCATCCTCCTGCATTGACATGTTACTCTGTGACTTCCGGAATACACCATACCGTGCTAATGTAACCAGCGGACCTGATACACACACTGGGCATCCTCCTGCATTGACATGTTACTCTGTGACTTCCGGAATACACCATACCGTGCTAATGTAACCAGCGGGCCTGATACAAACACTGGGCATCCTCCTGCATTGACATGTTACTCTGTGACTGCTGGAATACACCATACCGTACTAATGTAACCAGCGGACCTGATACACACACTGGGCATCCTCCTGCATTGACATGTTACTCTGTGACTGCTGGAACACACCATACCGTGCTAATGTAACCAGCGGGCCTGATACAAACACTGGGCATCCTCCTGCATTGACATGTTACTCTGTGACTGCCGGAATACACCATACCGTGCTAATGTATCCAGCAGGCCTGATACAAACACTGGGCATCCTCCTGCATTGACATGTTACTCTGTGACTGCTGGAATACACCATACCGTGCTAATGTAACCAGCGGACCTGATACACACACTGGGCATCCTCCTGCATTGACAGGTTACTCTGTGACTGCTGGAACACACCATACCATGCTAATGTATCCAGCAGGCCTGATACAAACACTGGGCATCCTCCTGCATTGACATGTTACTCTGTGACTGCTGGAATACACCATACCGTGCTAATGTAACCAGCGGGCCTGATACACACACTGGGCATCCTCCTGCATTGACAGGTTACTCTGTGACTGCTGGAATACACCATACCGTGCTAATGTATCCAGCGGACCTGATACACACACTGGGCATCCTCCTGCATTGACATGTTACTCTGTGACTGCTGGAATACACCATACCGTGCTAATGTAACCAGCGGGCCTGATACAAACACAGGGCATCCTCCTGCATTGACATGTTACTCTGTGACTGCTGGAATACACCATACCGTGCTAATGTAACCAGCGGACCTGACACACACACTGGGCATCCTCCTGCATTGACATGTTACTCTGTGACTGCTGGAACACACCATACCGTGCTAATGTATCCAGCGGACCTGATACACACACTGGGCATCCTCCTGCATTGACATGTTACTCTGTGACTGCTGGAACACACCATACCGTGCTAATGTATCCAGCGGACCTGATACAAACACTGGGCATCCTCCTGCATTGACATGTTACTCTGTGACTGCTGGAACACACCATACCGTGCTAATGTATCCAGCGGACCTGAAACAAACACTGGGCATCCTCCTGCATTGACATGTTACTCTGTGACTGCTGGAACACACCATACCGTGCTAATGTATCCAGTGGACCTGATACAAACACTGGGCATCCTCCTGCATTGACATGTTACTCTGTGACTGCTGGAGTACACCATACCGTGCTAATGTAACCAGCGAACCTGATACACACACTGGGCATCCTCCTGCATTGACATGTTACTCTGTGACTGCTGGAATACACCATACCGTGCTAATGTATCCAGCGGACCTGATACACACACTGGGCATCCTCCTACATTGACATGTTACTCTGTGACTGCTGGAACACACCATACCGTGCTAATGTATCCAGCGGGCCTGATACACACACTGGGCATCCTCCTGCATTGACAGGTTACTCTGTGACTGCTGGAATACACCATACCGTGCTAATGTAACCAGCGGGCCTGATACACACACTGGGCATCCTCCTGCATTGACATGTTACTCTGTGACTGCTGGAACACACCATACCGTGCTAATGTATCCAGCGGGCCTGATACACACACTGGGCATCCTCCTGCATTGACAGGTTACTCTGTGACTGCTGGAATACACCATACCGTGCTAATGTAACCAGCGGGCCTGATACACACACTGGGCATCCTCCTGCATTGACATGTTACTCTGTGACTGCTGGAATACACCATACCGTGCTAATGTAACCAGCGGACCTGATACACACACTGGGCATCCTCCTGCATTGACATGTTACTCTGTGACTGCTGGAATACACCATACCGTGCTAATGTAACCAGCGGGCCTGATACAAACACTGGGCATCCTCCTGCATTGACATGTTACTCTGTGACTGCTGGAATACACCATACCGTGCTAATGTAACCAGCGGGCCTGATACAAACACTGGGCATCCTCCTGCATTGACATGTTACTCTGTGACTGCTGGAGTACACCATACCGTGCTAATGTAACCAGCGGACCTGATACACACACTGGGCATCCTTCTGCATTGACATGTTACTCTGTGACTGCTGGAATACACCATACCGTGCTAATGTAACCAGCGGACCTGATACACACACTGGGCATCCTCCTGCATTGACATGTTACTCTGTGACTGCTGGAATACACCATGCCATGCTAATGTAACCAGCGGACCTGATACAAACACTGGGCATCCTCCTGCATTGACATGTTACTCTGTGACTGCTGGAACACACCATACCGTGCTAATGTAACCAGCGGACCTGATACAAACACTGGGCATCCTCCTGCATTGACATGTTACTCTGTGACTGCTGGAACACACCATGCCGTGCTAATGTAACCAGCGGGCCTGATACAAACACTGGGCATCCTCCTGCATTGACATTTTACTCTGTGACTGCTGGAATACACCATACCGTGCTAATGTAACCAGCGGGCCTGATACAAACACTGGGCATCCTCCTGCATTGACATGTTACTCTGTGACTGCTGGAGTACACCATACCGTGCTAATGTAACCAGCGGACCTGATACACACACTGGGCATCCTTCTGCATTGACATGTTACTCTGTGACTGCTGGAATACACCATACCGTGCTAATGTAACCAGCGGACCTGATACACACACTGGGCATCCTCCTGCATTGACATGTTACTCTGTGACTGCTGGAATACACCATGCCATGCTAATGTAACCAGCGGACCTGATACAAACACTGGGCATCCTCCTGCATTGACATGTTACTCTGTGACTGCTGGAACACTCCATACCGTGCTAATGTAACCAGCGGACCTGATACAAACACTGGGCATCCTCCTGCATTGACATGTTACTCTGTGACTGCTGGAACACACCATGCCGTGCTAATGTAACCAGCGGGCCTGATACAAACACTGGGCATCCTCCTGCATTGACATTTTACTCTGTGACTGCTGGAATACACCATACCGTGTGTTACACTGTTACTGTTTATAACACTGCTACAACTAACGTTATGCTGGATACTTTACAAAGAACTGTTGTCACACTGGAAATACAAAACTCACGAAGGGAATTATACAGAGTTTCGGCAAACGATCGACGGACCCCCCAGTTCTTGGCATGTGCCGCCACTTAACCCCGGCCACCTCTGGAAGTACCGAGCGGCTGACCACCCGGCTGGAGAAGTGTGCTGCCAATTAATCATCCAGGGAGTTGCGGTTTGCGGTTAACTGGAAGCTAATTGACGACTCTCGACGAGGCCTGTTCGTGTCGGATCTCCCGATATGGAAACTACCGAGCAGGACACGAACGGGGACCACCTACGACCAGGCGTGTGGCCTCAATCAGTAGGTGGAATGTTAACCGCAGACTAAGTGCCCCTTCATGGCGGTCCCCATTCGTTTACCGAACAGTGATAACACCCAGACAGAGAGCGGGGATTCGTATATCACCTTAGCCGGGGAGAGTTCCATAAGATCACGCCGAGGTACCGCTGCCTAGTGTCACCGCTAAAAACATGGCCGCCACCTCGTGTTCGGGAAAAAGAACACACAAAAGACTTTGTATCCAAGAGACTGACTATGTTATTCGTGAGGTCTGAGCGCTATTCACCCGGATGATGCACTCAGACCTGAGCTATATAATGATGGGTAGGATGTGAAGGATTCCTGGTAAAATGTTGTAATTATATATTTTCTACTGTTTTCCCGTATGGATATTCCACGTGGGATTTTGGGCCCTTGGGGATAATCGAGGCACACTAGCCGTTGGATTTATTATCCCCTAGGAGGGAGGGGACTTATTTCAAAATATACAGTGTATTATAATTGGTTGATTGTATGTTTTGTCCCGACATGCCACCCGGTCCAGAGGGGGCTGTCCCTGGACCGGGAACGTTTGCATAAATAACGCTGTCCTGTGTCAGTAAAGTCAGCTCTTATTTTGACCCTCTAATCGCAGCCTCAACTCGTTTTGTGGGGAAAGGGTATCCTAGCTGAGCTATAGCTAGTGGGAGATTCTACACTTGCAGGTCTCTACCGATTACAGCTCCGTTCGACTCTTCGTGTTCGGGAACCAGGACATCCAAACGATCCAACCTCCTGCTAGACCGGAGGCAATCGTAACAATTGGTGGCAGCGGCGGGATCATCCTGGAATTCCTAAGAGAGGTAAAACGGATGGAGAGTAACTACGACAAATTAAAGCGCACCACGCTAAAAGACTTATTTGAGAGCCGAAGGAGAGAGTTAATCGCGGAACTAACCGAGATGGACCAGAGTTTCACCATGGCAGAACCCACAGAAATCCCCACCGATGAGAAAAACAGGCTGGTCAGGGCAAGGCTTCCCCTATACGGGCCGAACCCTTCCGTGGAACTAATGAGGCAATTGATGGCAAAAGTAGAGGCAGACATCGAAAGAGCCCGAGCCCATGAACACAAAATGAAAGTTGCAGACCGCAACCCCATGGAGGTGGCGGGAGTCCCAAAGATCCCATTCGCGGCATTCAACCCCTCGTGGAAAATGAGATGGGGATTGACGAATTCTTAGCCGACTTTGAACGGCAATGTGCATTACATCAAATCTCCACCACAGCTTGGCCAAAGATACTGGCCGGGAAACTGTCCGGTCGAGCTATAGAGGCTTTCCGGACTCTCAGCACCGAGGAAGCAGCACAATATCAGCTGGTAAAAGACACCTTACTGAGAAGGTATGCGATAACCCGCGACACATATCGCAGACAATTCCGCAACACTAGCAAGAAAACAAATGATACCCATGCTGAATGGGCCCACCGTATGCGGAGAGCAGCTACCCACTGGATGAATGGGTGTCGTGCCGTCACAGCACCCGAAGTGTTAGAACTTTTTTTACTAGATCATTTCTATGAGGGGTTGGAGCAAAAGGACAGAGAGTGGTTGAAAGACCGACGCCCGAGCGATCTCAATGAAGCAGCGAGACTGGCTGACGAACACCGGGACGCTCAGGTACACGAATATCACTACTCCCGAACAGCCGCCCGTGTCAAACCAAGAGAAACGTATCGACCAAGCACACGAACGGAATTTCGTACCCCGGTGCCGGCCGGACCTACTCGCTATGCCGGGCCACCCAGTCAGTATCCCCAAGAACGTTCCCACCCCACTTGCTACAAATGCAAGCAGCCAGGACACCTCATTGCCAACTGTCCCCTCAACAACAGCTATACCCCAAGGACTTCCCACCCCAACTCCTCGGGCAATAACCGCTCATCCCGCGCTTTCTGTGTTGAACAAGAAAGCCCTCTGGAGGAATATCTGGGACCCTTACATGAAGCCAACCCCGTGTATGCCGCAACCGACAACCGACATCACCATCGACAGGAGGTACTATTGGAGGGCCGTCCGGCACAGGGGTTGAGGGACATGGGGGCCAAAATTACCCTTGTCCAGGGGCGACTAGTACTGGCGCATAAGCGCTCCACGGACACTGTGGCGGTCAGAGTGGATGGAGGGGACATCTACAAATTACCCACAGCTCAAGTGCATCTTGATTGGGGTGCAGGAAAAGGACTTGTGAGGGTGGGGATCATGGAGAGCTTACCCGCTGAGGTTTTACTGGGCAATGACCTGGGACCCATGACTTCTGCCTTTGCCCCATCATATAACGCAGAGTCACACCCGGTCACCACCCGGTCACAAGCAGGACGTGCTCGAGACCCTTCACCAGTGCGGGAGACTCAGGTAAGACCGAACCCGACTGTGCCTAACCCCCCTTCCCCATTACCCTGGGATACTCCTACAGCCTTCGAGGCTGAAACTAAAACCGACCCCACTCTCCAGAAATACAGGGAGAGAGCCGACTCAGGGACAGGGGGGTCAGACCAAGAGACGTTTGTATGGGAGCAGGGCAGACTGTACAGGCATACTGAAAAGAAAGGGAACCATAGGAAGCAGTTAGTAATCCCTCACAAGTATAGGCGAGATATTCTCCGGGTGGGTCACGATATCCCACTAGTGGGACATTTAGCGGTAACCCGGACCCTCAAGCGTATTACCCATACCCTCTTCTGGCCAGAGGTACATGCAGATGTACGCACATATTGTAATACTTGTGAAGTATACCAAAGGGTAGGCAAAAGAGGAGACCATCCTAAGGCACACCTCGTAAATATGCCTATCATAAAATAACCGTTCAACAGGGTAGCCATTGACCTAGTAGGACCCCTCGCCACCTTTAGCCCCTCTGGGAAGAGATATATTCTCACCATTGTAGACTACGCTACCCGCTACCCGGAGGCAGTGGCACTGTCCAATATCCAGGCAGACACCGTAGCCAATGCGCTAGTACAGGTCTTCTCTCGTGTAGGATTTCCTCGGGAGATCCTATCTGACAGAGGCACACAATTCATGGCTGAACTAACGCAACAGCTATGGCATGTCTGCAAAATTAAATCCCTACTCAGTTCCCCGTATCACCCCCAGACCAATGGACTATGAGAGAGGTTTAATGGAACCCTCAAACAAATGTTAAAAACCTTCACCCAGGAATATAGGGATTGGGAACGCTTCCTGACACATCTCAGGAGGTGCCCCATTGGTAACAGGTACTCAGTACATTTTAAATCTTGTCTTACTGGTATGTTGATGGCATGTTATGTTGATGGCAATTCTCTCATTGAAAGATCTGCCAAAGGTCAAACAATAGAAGTAGAAAGAATGTCTTCGTCTTGATAATGTACCATTGACATTATTAAAGTCAAGTGTTTTTGTAAGAGGTTATTTATTGCTGTAAATTGAGGAATCCCATCACTAATACTTTAGAGGAATCTTATTGAACTGAGTGTAGAAGACATCTCAGAACATTCAACGAAGAACATACTTCTTTGCAACAATTAGCTTTCAAGATATCCTAATGACCTCTTTAATGACATAAAAGGAAGCGTACAGTTTACATCTGACAAAGGAGTCTTTTGTTGATATTTTCAATTCTCAAACTTCTAAAGGAGACTTTTGTTCAATGTATTCCATCTAAATGAATCAGAAGCCAAAGAATACTCGAAAAATATTTCCTACATGCGACACAATAAGAGGTTTGTAGCAAGGTCATGTAGGATACTTTCTCCCCTGAATCACAAAATGAAAATACATAAACAGCATGATTAAATAGATTTCTAAATGGAAGGTATTCCATTATCAGATATTTAATTGCTTTGAGCAATTAGTGTTATCTCTTCTTTTAAGTGAAGTTTATTGAGAAGTGGAGAGGCTGAAATCATGCTGCCCATATCTTGTCTTTGAAGTATAACTAGGCTGGTAAACAGCTTACTTTTACTCCTTAGACAGCAAATAATGTGGTGACATTGCTTCATGCCACCATGGGTGCTTAATCCTAGGCCTTATGATTATTTGAATCATGATTAAGCACCTCTGACACTGCAAAATATATCACACGTGATGCCTTCTCTTTTATTTCCCTAGGTGTTCTAGACCGGGCAGGACTGACAATAACAAGCAGCCCAGGAAAAATATTATACCAGCCCTACAATGCATTCCATCAGAAAATCACTCAGATATGCAGGTGGAAATAACAACTTAAAGTAAAAATGATTTCTGCAAACATTTAAAGGTGCAATCATAGGACACCTAAATAAACTAGGAAACTTCTTGATTCTAATGGAACACTTCAAACAAAGCCTGCTGAAATGCTTTATGTGTTAGGAGGAGTGTGTTCTACCTAGTCTAGTTCTCTGGAGCTAAGTGCGGGTTTCCGATGCTTTTCACCGGAGCTCCTGCCTTCTCATGAACTGTGAGCCTCATTCCTGGCCACAGAGGAGAAGGTCTGTGCTGGGGAAGAAGGAAGGCTTCCACAACTATCGCAAACTTAGTTTTCACTATCTCAAAGAACACATACAATTTGAACTACATCCATATTTTCTTTGAGAGTATTCTACTAAATTGTTATTTATTTTCTTTAATAGTGTTCCTTTAGGTACACAATGTACAAGTAAATAGAGTTAAAGTTTCAGCCCCATAATTAAACATCTTGGAAAAAACTCCAGAAACTTTAACTTTAATGGTTTTCTGCTGAATATATCTGAAGGTGGAATAATCTAATAAAAATATATAAAACACTCAAGGTTTTGAAATTGTGCCAATAAAATCTTGATACAATAAAAATCAAAGAAAAAAAGAGTTACCTGCACACTACCCCAAATCCCTGTGCATATTTACACCCCAAAACTCCCCAAACTTACACCCAATAACACACAGAAACTAACATATGGGTGAATATGTCCACAGCTTTATTAATGTTGATAACAATAAAATTAGAGTCATTGCCCAGCCCCCACCCTGCCATATAACATCACATGTCCCCGAAACAAAAGGCAATGACCCATATTTTTCCATAAATATAAATAACATAAATAACAATAACTAGAAAATGTACAATTTCTGGGGAAATTGTGTGAAGTGTTCTTGCCTCCACCAGTAGTCTACAACTGGAGTGGGCGGAGTAACTGTTATTATTTATTTATGAACACATTTAATTGCAACGTTGTTGCCCAAAGTGCTTCACAGTTACTTTAAAACATACAGTTATAAAAACATTAGCAGGTGCAAAAGGCCCTGTCTATGACATCACTTGCTGCTGCAGCCTGGCACAGGTCAGAGTATTTTTGTGGTTGCCATCTTCAAATGGTCATATTTTAAAAACTATAAATCCTACAGTGAAGAGGTTTATATTGTGAGAATCACAAGACCCAGACCTACATTTTGATGTATAGTATGTCTCTGAGATATTTACAATGAAGGCACAGTCGCAGTTTAGAAATGGCCCTTCAAATGTGAGCTTTGCAGAGTGGAGTTTCAATGAATGTCAATGGACTGCGTGAGTTGCAAACAAATGGTCATATTGTGAAAACTATAAGGACTATGGCTTAGCTGTGGACATTTTTAGTGGCAGCAGGGATAGCTGAACGTTTTGATATAAGATTTGTGTAGGTGGGCCTGAAAATGAGGGAGTGGTGGCAGTTTAGAAATCATGTCCTGATTTTTCAGCTTTTGCCAGCTCCCACTCTAGCTTTGCCATTCATTCCTATGGGACAATTTTCGCCTCAAGAACGACGATATTCTGAGAACCATTCGGCGAAACGTTCCACAAAGTAATAGCAATCCGATCGGGAACAATCTGCACGTTTTGGTAAATTTTTGTCTATGTAGTGTAAAAACTGTGGGAGGAGTTAGGGTGGCAAATTTGGCTATAATAATATATATGTGAGATAACATTAAGTGGTCTTGCTATGCAAGAACACTTAACCCCTTAAGGACACATGACATGTGTGACATGTCATGATTCCCTTTTATTGCAGAAGTTTGGTCCTTAAGGGGTTAATAACAAACATCATAAACATAATATAAGTGCCAAACTTTGTTAAATAACCACGGTAAGGGCATACCCGGATAACCCTACCACCCACCAGGTTCTGAGCCACCACCAAGCTCGAAACCTACCAAGGTTAATAATGAACCGTTTAACCAAACTCTTAACCAACAGCCTAACTGCCCTATTCTATTTACACTAACCCAGAGCCGGTTTGTCCCCTAACTTTTTTCTCTCTAGCCCCCATTCCACAAGCTCAGACCTTGATCCCTTAAGCTCAGTCAACCCTAAGGAACAAGGCCCTATTCAACCCTTCTTAGAACCCTAGATTAAAGATATCCTACCCCACATCCGTGAGGTGGACCCCGTCCTGCCTAAAATACCCAGGCAACCTGTCCGCGAGTTCCCTGTGCCGAATTACCACCCTCCCCTCCCTCCCCCCCGACCTTCCTTACGAAACTGCCCATCAGGCTATTCACCTCACCACGGTAACACTCGATTGCGGCCGTATTCCTGGTGGGACGCCACTGAAGTCGGGGGACCATTTCGGACCAGACGACCAGAACCCCAGGGACCAAGTCCCATAGCCGGTTAATATCCTGTGTAATGGCACCACCAGGCATAAAGGGGTTAGACCACCGTTTAGAAGATCTTCCCCTTCCAAAGACACAGGCACAGCTACCGCAGAACACCAAACTCCCGAACAGAATACAAAGTAGCACTCCAAACTCCCGAACTGGAACCTCACAAATAGAAAAGCACCCAAGTGGCTTACACTCCTGGCAATCAGTCTCTAACAGCATACAGTAAATCCCCCCAAGAATGAGACAGAGCTCCGTGTTGAGGGTCAAGCAGTGGTCTGGTTTATTCAGGGCTACCTGCCCAGTATTTATGCAGGTCTCCCACCTGGTGGACACTCCCCTAGGGGACCAGATGGAAGACTGTGACCAAAAGGATACAGTAGCCAATCACATACATACACAGTCAAACACTCTCACAATGACATCACAATCCCTCCTCTCTATCCTGTAGATAATTGGGAAGTAATCCAATTATCTCCAAGGACAGAGGCAAAACTCTGCACATGGCAGTAAAAATACCGTAAAATACAATAAAATACACAAGGTGACATTTATTACATAAAATGCAGACATGCCACATATCCCAAGATAGCTTAGGTCTGAGCGCACATTATTACTGAATGGCGCTCAGACCACGCATAGGCTCCGTGGCATAGCTATCTGGGTTAAATGAGTTCATTCAGTAAATATGTGAATGAACCGGCTGCGTGTGAACTGCAGACTGCTGCCATCCAGTGTTCAGTATGCGTAGCCACGGCCACCCGGTATAGTCAATTAGGCTGCGGTTAACCGCAGCTACTGGGTGGTCAATTGACGGCACACACTTGTTAAGCCGCGGCTAACCGCAGCTTCTGGGCAGTCAATTGGCAGCACTCCCCGGCTTCTGGGCGGCCAATTAACGGCACCTGACAGCTAACCACGGCTCCTGGAAGGCCAATAGTTACATAGTTACATAGTTACATAGTTACATAGCTGAAAAGAGACTTGCGTCCATCAAGTTCAGCCTTCCTCACATATGTTTTTTGCTGTTGATCCTAAAGGAGGCAAAAAAAACCCAGTTTGAAGCACTTCCAATTTTGCAACAAGCTAGGAAAAAAATTCCTTCTTGACCCCAGAATGGCAGTCAGATTTATCCTTGGATCAAGCAGTTATTACCCTACATTGAAAGATGTTATTACCCTCCTTGAATATTCTGTTTTTGCAAGTATGCATCTAGTAGCTGTTTGAACATTTGTATGGACTCTGATAAAACCACTTCTTCAGGCAGAGAATTCCACATCGTGATTGTTCTTACAGTAAAAAAACCTTTCCTTTGCCTTAGACAAAATCTTCTTTCTTCTAGTCTAAACGCATGACCTCGTGTCCTATGTAAAGTCCGGTTTGTGAATAGATTTCCACACAATGGTTTGTATTGGCCTCGAATATATTTGTATAATGTTATCATATCCCCTCTCAGGCGACGTTTTTCTAAACTAAATAGGTTTAAATTTGTTAACCTTTCTTCATAGCTGATATGTTCCATTCCTTTTATTAATTTTGTAGCCCGCCTCTGCACTTTTTCTAGTGCCATAATATCCTTCTTTAGAACAGGTGCCCAAAATTGCACAGCATATTCAATGTGTGGTCTTACCAGTGATTTATAAAGAGGCAAAATGATATTCTCGTCCCGAGAATGAATGCCCTTTTTCATGCATGACAATACCTTACTGGCCTTGGCCACTGCTGATTGACATTGCACATTGTTGCATAGTTTGTTGTCTATAACAATTCCCAAGTCCTTTTCGTGTGTTGTTATCCCTAATTTGTTTCCATTAAGGGTATACGTTGCTTGTGTATTCTTTACGCCGAAGTGCATAACTTCATTTTTCAACATTAAATTTCATCTGCCATTTGAGTGCCCAGTCCTCCAGTCTATCTAAATCCTTCTGCAGCAAAGTAATATCTTGCTCACATTGTATTATTTTACAAAGTTTTGTGTCCTCTGCAAACACTGAAACATGACTTTTAATGCTGTCTTCAAGATCATTTATAAACATGTTAAATAGATGGCTGTTTGTTCGGTAGATAGAATCTGCCGAACGCCCAGGCAGAAATACATGAATACACCTTTCTGCATAGGAAAATAAAGTATTTAAATGCCAGTCCATAGTCAAAAGGCAGCAGGCAGGCAACCAGGCTCCTCCAATGCACAGTGGCGAGATTGGTCTTGTCACATCCTGCTTCATCCATTTTACCAAGAGTCTTTGCAACACTAGGCCCAAATCATTGCCCCCGTGCACGTAACAATAGGAAATCAGGAGACTTCCCACCTTCCACTAGCCGAAACGCCGCCCCAATAACATCACCCCAACTAGCTCCCCGGTAACCGAACAACTTAATTGCTATCTGGTCCATAGGAAAGCCCAGCTGCGGACCATGGAAATGACCTGCAGCCCTCCTCTTTGCCCAGAACATGAACGAATGACCCATGATCCAAGCAACTCAGCCTGCAGTAAGAAAACAAGACCATCAGCCTAGGGTATCCAGCGGAGAATCCCCCAAACCCACTACTTAATTCACACCAGCATCCCCAGCCGCACGTAGGAACAAAACCAAACCGATTCCCACCTCCCTATTTTCCTTACCAGTTCATCGCCGAGCCCCAGACGCATGGCCTCCATAGCTGCCCTGATCCAGTAGGAGTGCGTACCGATTTGGTCCGGCCTCAGACCCAACCACCAAAGCCCCATGCGAAACTGCAAGCGTGACAGCGCCGAACCATCAGAATGTACAATAAAAGGCACCCTCACCTGCTGGACACAAGGCCCGATACCGTGCAAGAATGGTAACCGGGCACAACCGTGATCCTGGGAGAGTTACATAGTTACATAGCTGAAAAGAGACTTGCATCCATCAAGTTCAGCCTTTCTCACATGTGTTTTTGCTGTTGATCCAAAAGAAGGCAAAAACCCCAGTCTGAAGCACTTCCAATTTTGGCCCAAACTAGGAAAAAATTCGTTCTTGACCCCAAAATAGCAGTCAGATGTCTCCTTGGATCAAGCAGCTATTACCCCACTAATTAGAAATTATATCCCTGTATGTTATGTTTTTGCAAGTATTTATCCAATTGCAGTTTAAACATCTGTAATGGCTCTGACAAAACCACCTCTTCCGGCAGAGAATTCCATATCCTTATTGCTCTTACAGTAAAAAAAACTTTTCTTTGTCTTAGATGAAATCTCCTTTCTTCCAGCCTAAATGTGTGACCTTGTGTCCTATGTATAGCCCTGTTTATGAATAGGTTTCCAGATAAAGGTTTGTACTGGCCCCGAATATATTTGTATAATGTTATCATATCCCCTCTCAGGCGCCGTTTTTCCAAACTAAACAGATTTAATTTTTTTTAACCTTTCTTCATAACTAAAATGCTCCATTCCTTCTATCAATTTTGTAGCTCGTCTCTGCACATTTTCTAATGCCATAATATCTTTCTTTAGAACAGGCACCCAAAATTGCACAGCATATTCAAGGTGTAGTCTTACCAGCGATTTATAAAGAGGCAAAATTACCGTATATTTTCATCCCGAGAATTTATGCCCCTATTCAGACATGACAAAACCTTACTGGCTTTAGCAACTGCAGCTTGACATTGCATATTACTGCCTAATTTGTTGTCTATAACAATTCCCAAATCCTTCTCGTGTGTGGTTATCCCTAGTTCACTACCATTTAGGGTGTAAATTGCTTGTGCATTCTTAACCCCGAAGTGCATAACTTTGCATCTCTCTACGTTAAATTTAATCTGCCATTTTAGTGCCCAGCCCCCCAATCTATCCAAATCCATCTCCAGCAAAGCAATATCCTGCTCACATTTTATTACTTTACAAAGTTTTGTGTCATCTGCAAACACTGATACATGGATTTCAAGATCATTTCAAGATCATTTATAAATATGTTAAATAGCAGTGGTCCCAAAACAGAACCCTGAGGGACACCACTTACCACTTTTGTCCAGCCTGAAAAATTACCATTAATGACAACTCATTGTACTCTATCCTTAAGCCAATGTTCTACCCAAGAACAAGAATATTCATCTAGACCAATTTCTTTTAGTTTGAAGACTAACCTATTGTGAGGAACCGTATGAAATGCCTTGGCAAAATCCAAGTAGATCACACCACATCTGTTCCCTTCCCCCGCACATCCATTTTAGACCTAGATAAGTGAATCACCACCCAATCCACCCCCGTAAGGACATCAAATGCCTGAATGCCGCCATGACCTCGCCTGTTCGCGCTGACAAGCTACCCAATACGAAAAGCCCCGTAAAAGGCCAAAACAAATGCAACGCCAAACAAGCCAGCTTCATAGCCAGAGAAGCAAATCTCACCACACCAGGCAGCACCCACACCAGGCTCCCCAAGACACTGATAGACACCGGCCGCCGCGCATCTGGAATTCTACGCCCCCTCCGGAAACCCTTCAAAGCCTGATGGATCAGAAAGTGCTTTGTCAAATCTCCCCGACAGCGCCGCTTAAAACAAGATGCGAGTGCGGCCATATTCCTATCCATAAAACAAGACAAATTAAGGTTGCGCCAAAGCTGGCTGTAGTCCAGCTAATATAAACAAAGTCCAAAATAGTGAAAAGCAAAGTCCAAATTAATATAAACCCTTTAGTGGAGCCTGATGTGGTATCAACGGCCTATGAAGAGGGATAATCTCTATATGGATCAAATGGATAGTGTTGGTTTATTTTAGCGCTGTTTCCTTTGTTTTGTATATTCCTATCCATCACCGCAGGGGAAGCGCCCCCGGTCAATAGCTCAAACGTAAACCATAATAGGGCATCGAGACGTGCCCCCCCACAAGCCTCCGGCTCCAGCCCGGCCCATGAGACCTCCCATGACTCACAAACCTTACAGTATGCTGTCCACATGCCAGGAGCCAAGGAAGCCTTCACAAGTCCCCTAAGCAGGCCGTTCCGAGCCGCCACATTTTGTCCGTGCAGTCCTCACCCTCCTCCAGTGCTCTGGGCACCGCCATCCGGAAATGGGACCACTGAAAGCGAGACAATGCATCAGCCACAATATTCAAGTAACCAGGGACATACTACGTGCTAAAAACAACATTGAGAGACATACACATAAGGACAAATTTACGCAAAAGCCGCACCACCAGAGCCGACACCGCAGATAACCAATTAACCGCATGCACCAGGGACATATTGTCCGTGTAGAAAACAACTTTCCTATTCTTCAGCAATTTACCCCAAAGCGACAGTGCCACTAGTAGTGGAAACAGCTTGAGAAAAGGCAAGTTACTCATCAAGGAGCTCGCCACCCACACCATCGTCCCCCAAAGTACGCCCCGAAGCCCATGCTACCCGAAGCATCCGTGAACAGTTCCAGATCTGCAGCCACAACCACCGCCTGCCTGAAAATCACCATCCCATTAAACCCCCACAGGAACATGATCCAGACCTCCAGGTCAGCCTTCATAGCGGAGGTAACCCTAACAGTGATGAGGCGAATGGATTCCGACCATGGCCCTGGCCAGACTCCTACTGAAAACCCTCCCCATAGGCACCCCCCTGCAAGCAAAATTCAACTTCACCATGAGCAATTGTAGCTGCCGCAGCGTTACCATATACGCCTGATGCACCTCTTCCACCACCGCCCGCAGCCCCAGCAGTTCATCCTGAGGAAGACAACATTCCTCTTTTCAAGAGTCTACCTCAATGCCCAGGAAACTCAGGCAGGCAGTCGAACCTTCCGTCTTTGACACCGCAAGAGGGTCCCCAAACTTATCTGCCACCCGCTCAATGGTCCGCAGCAGGTGAAAACAGCGCTGAGAGTCAGCCCTGCCCCACGCACAAGAAGTCATCCAAATAGTGGACCACCGGCCGACACCCTGCCTCCGTCTTCACCACCCACTCCAAGGAAGTGCCAAACTTCTCAATGTATGCACACGAAGTCGAGCAGCCCATCCCATCGGAACGCATAACTCAATGAAATACGAACCGTCAAAGGTGCAGCCCAAAAGGTGGTGGCAGTCCAGGTGCACTGGCAGGAGGCTAAACGCCGCCTCCACGTCCACCTTCGCCATGAGGGCCCCGGGCCCAGCTTCTCTAACCAACTCGACCGCCTGGTCGAATGATGCATAACAAACCGAGCACAGGTCCCCATCGATGTCGTAATTCACCAACGCCCCCTTAGCATAGGAGAGGTGGTGAATCAGGCGGAACTTCCCAGGTTTGTTCTTCGGCATGACCCCAAGTGGAGAAACCCGCAAATTGGGCAAGGGGAGGGACGTAAACGGACTCGCCATCCTACCCAGCTGCGCTTCCTTAGCCAGCATCTCCCGCACCACATCTGGGAATTCAAAGACTGATTTCAAGTTACACACCCTACCTGACCACTTTCTTGAAATGGGATATAAAACCTCTCTCCAAAGCCCACTAGCAACAATGCCGCATCTGACTTGTTACCGTAGTGTAGTGGCTTAGCCAAGGTGAACTACTCCACAGGAACCCGCTCCAGGAGAGGCCCCAGTCTTACCCTGTTTAAAACATCTGTTGAGGCCCACTGCCCGAGCACTCGTGCTTAAATCTACACCCGGTGCCCCACTTGCACTGGCCCTCATTGAAGAGCCAACAAATACCTCGCTTGAACTCGGCCGATGAAGAGGACTGACTTAGAGGGTCGACTGACTGAAAGGGTGTCGACTTCTGCACCATCATAAGCTTCATCCATAGAGACAGGTCCATCTGGTCCCACCACATCCCAGGGTTTGCCACAAGTTGCTGCTGGAATTGCTTGTTGTATTTCCATCACGCCAGAACGCCATACGTTCGGTAAGCCTCCCACACCCCATCCAGATAGCAGAAAAACGATGAACACAGACCCGGCGACTTCTCCCCAGTAACGCTGGCTAAGATGCAGAAAGCATGCAGCCAGCTCTCGGAGGACTTAGGTATCCCCCGATAACGCTTACATTTTTCCAAGATGTTATCACTTTGAGCAATCTTATTTGTATAAAGACTGAGGATCATTTGTCCTCTGTGCCACTCTGAATTTAACATCCCCTGTAACATTTACAGCATTATCCACCAAATTGAGAATTCAAAGTGAATATAAAATGTTAGACCAAAGTAGCCAAACCTGAAGCATAAATGACTTGAGAATCTTTCCAAGTTGGTTATTTTGGCATAAAATTTGAAATTCACTTTGAATTCTAATGTTAGTAAATATTGCTATATGTAAAATTCGATGCTGTATTTCCTGATCCAGATTCTAGTCGCCCCTTTTCCTTTCCCTCAGTATACAGCTGTTGTTCTACGTACTTTTTGTGACTATTGTGAAATGAGTGAGTGTTTTTGTGAGAGGTTCTACCAATCCTTCGTTCCTGTGGTCGCTTTTTCCAGTCGTACAATGTTGCAAGTCGGACCCTGATTCTGTTAATCTCATTCTTTCTGTGAAATCGTATTTCATGATCCCACCGATCCGCCTTCTCTTCAGCTACTGAGCATGACCTTTTATTTTACTGCCATTTGTCTCTGAAATATGCTTTACTGCGTCTCGAAACCGCGGCCAATAATGTCTCTGCCATTCTCCGTCACTCCCAACTCTCTACAAGTAAATAGGGTCATTTTTCCCGAGGATAGGAAGACATATTTTAACATCCCAAATAGCACTTATCTCTGAAATACAGAATGAGGATCATTTAGCTAAATGCTTACACTGCAAACCTCTCTAAAAACTATTTCATACAATACATGGCTGACTGAGACTCGTTTCTGCAGGGATTTACTGTGCTCTAATAATTCAAACTGACCATAGAGACAGAAATAGTTATTTGTTACAGTATTGTATTACAGGTATTTGTATATTTATGACTAATTAACCCATTAAACATATCACGGTAATTAGAAAGCGAAGAAATGGACTAACTACTATAGATACCCTCCATTGGCCCTTTATTTTGATATGGGGGTGTAGAATGCAATTCCCTGTGTTCGGCGTCCCGACAGATCATTGATTGCTTAAGCCAGTGGTTCCCAAACTTTTTCGGTTCAAGGCGCCCTTAATATTTCAATATTTTTCCAAGGTGTCCCAAGTTAAAAGAATTTCCTAGGTTTTATATATGTACAACGCAGCGACATATATTGGGCCCATGTTCAGCAGAAGTGCTTGCCGTTCAAGCGCAGATCCAGAACCTAATCTTGGGAAGGGCACTGGCAGATTATTTAAAGAAACAATCCAGGCACAATAACCACTATAGCACTTTGTAGTTTTTATGGTGCCAGTAGTGCCGTAGTGCCCTCCCAGAGTACGTAGCCATACTGTTTAAGAATAGTTTGACAACTTACCTGGGAACTGCCGGGATAGGGGCTGTAATAAGGGATAGGGGCAGAAGTGTGTCTGAGGAGTGCAATATGTGTATGTGTGAGTGGTGGAGTGTGTGTGTGTGAGGTGTGTGTGTGTGAGGTGTGTGTGTGTGGGGGGTGCAGTGTGTGTGTGCGTGTGTGTGGGGTACAGTGAGTGTACGGGGGTGCAATATGTATGTGAAGGATTTAGTGTGTGTGTGTGAGGGGTGCAGTGTGTGTGTATGTGGGGCAGTTTGTGTGTGTATAGGGGCAGTTTGTGTGTGTATGGGGGGGCAATTGGTGTATGTGGGGGCAGTGTGTTTGGGGGGGCAGTGTGTGTGTGTGTATGGAGGGGCAGTGTGTGTGTTTGGGGGAGTTATGGTGGGTCTGTGGGAGTAGAAGGGAAGATAAATATATACTTTTTTTTTATAAATATATATTTTTTTATAAATATCCCCCCTCCCTTCTTACTTTATAGTAATATGAAGAAACCCGTTTCACCCCAGTAACTGGATGAGAAACAGCTCTGGAGGTAAAACACACATATTGAGCCACACATGGCTTTTAAGCATAGCAAGTAGTCTTACACACACACAAACAGGGGTTGTCTCCCAGGATCCTCTACACCAGGGAGCCTAAGTGTGGAAACTGGGGTGAGGGTCCTTTTGTCTCTCAAATATGGAAAGCCCGCCACTCAGGACAACAGTACTTCATCCCATCTCTGTGTCTGAGAGCCAAAGCGTGGGAAAGACACTGTCCCTTTGTCTCCCAGGCACATGAAAGCCAGCCAAACTAGCCAGTGCCCCAAAAGTGTCCCCGCCAACACTAGGCAACCTCACACTGGCACATTCTCCGGGCAATCTTCGTTTCCTGTGCCAAAACCTGCAAGGGAAGCGTCTCCTTTCGGGGTACGAATATTCCCCGTGGTTGGCGCTCATCGGTACAAAAAAGGCGGCCAGCCAGGGGAGCACTCATTAACCCCTTAAGGACACATGACGGAACTATTCCATCATGATTCCCTTTTATTCCAGAAGTTGTGTCCTTAAGGGGTTAATTACTTCCCTTGCAGTTTTATACTCATGTTGCCAGTGCGTATGTTGCGGTTTCACAATTGAGTGTAAACGTTCTAATTAACTGGTGGGAGCATTCTAATGGGGGCACTGGGTTGGTCCTCATTAGGGAGACAAATGAGTCGAGAAGCAATCCACGAATGCTCCCCCTGGCTGGCGTTCGGCTGTACGAAATGGTGGCCATCCAGAGGAACACTCATTAATTGCCTCCCTTGTGGTTTCGCAATTACGCTAGAGGTGAGAACGTTCTACTTGAACATTCTACTAGCGTTCTAAATGGGATATCGGGGTGGTCCCTGTTTGGGAGTTGAAGGAGTTCCTTTCGTAGGGGTGCTCCCGACCGGGGAGCGGGTACAATAGAGGAAGTAGAAATAGAACATCAGTATCCAATTTATAGCCATATTCCTACTCAGATGCTAACCCCACTCACCCCTATAGGTGGACCTGGATCTTTGGATTCATTGAACTTCATTCTTTTGCCAGGCTGCCTTTTTCATGGGGATATAAATTATTGTGGGTTGTAGACCAGGCTTTGGGTCCATGTATGTATTTACATTTATATATAGAGATATTCTTATTACTTTTTCAGACTTTGACCATGGAATAGAAATAAAGTCTGGGGTCTGAATTAGCAAAGTTACTATTGAGACCTAAGCATTTGAATGCCAGCCACTTGGGAGTAATTTTTTTATTTGTCTCTGACCTTTTTGGGAGTACGGTTAAACACTTATTTAAATTCATTATCTATTGTCATTAAATTATATTAACTTTCTTTTTTTATATTTCCAGCTGATACTCGCATTTCTGGACCTGTGGTCCAGCATTTTGAGTATCCTTTACATTTACAATAGAGGAAGGGCAATGGAAAAACACATAGTATAGGTACAAAGCACCCGAACAAGCGGTGGTTCCGCCACACAGGGAATATATCTTGCTGCTACCCTGTGTGCACACAGTTTGGGAACCGCGTTGATTCTTTACAGGATTCCTCCAGTGTCGGTAAACCGTGCAGCAGGAGAGAATAGACCTAATAGTATAGACACAATAGGCAGCCAGACCACCTCAGCTAATTGAAGTGGTCTGGGTGCACTGCCCCTGTCAGTTTAACCCTACAATTGTAATTATCGCAGTTATTAAGAAACTGATGATTAATATCCAGGGCTAACTCCATCTCTAGTGGCTGCCTACCAGACACTAGAGGGACTTCTGGGTCGTTAGGTGACTTTTGGTTGCCTAACTGACACTAGACGTCCTCACGTTGTGCACGAGGACATCCAGTATCACCCAAAACCCCATAGGAAAGCATTATACTATGCCATGCATGTGCATTAAGTCGCTGACAACGCCAGGGAAAGAGGAGCCAAGGTGGAGCCTGACCCAGCGCTGGATTCAGGTAAGTAACAAAATGGTACTGCACAGCGAGGGGGTCACAATATTGTATTTCTAGCCTAGAGCTTCCCTTTAAGTCTACAGATCCGTTAACAAGGTACACAAGACGGGAAGGTGATGTTTCGGCCACTTGCAGCCTCTCTTAAAGGACACCAAATGGAAGAAAATAAATATCCAATCACAGGTGTGCTGGGATATTTATTTTCTTCCATTTGATGTCTTCAGGGATTGGCCCTTCCTTTCTGGAGCTCCCTGCAGGAAGTAGTCCCCCTTTTTTTAGTGTGCGCATTACACAATTTTTTGGGGTTTGTTTTTTCTCTCAAAGGGTACATCTGATTTCTGATGATCCATTTTTTTTTATATATATATTTTTGCCGTGCATTGGAATATTACAGACAGGCATGAGGTACCCCAATGGTATTCCTCAGGCTTTTTTTTATCATGTTTTACATTTGGGGCATCTGAGAACATATGCACGATTTTATATTATAGGTAGAGTACAACAGTAGAAGTAAATCAAGATTCAGGGTAGTTAAACTTAACAGGCTCAGGTACATTATCCTAGTCTGGACAGTTATTAAGTTCTTAGCTAAGTAGTAGTGGGCTATCCAGGTAAGACAATTAAGGAAATGTTACGTTTGCAAACTAAGCAGGTAGTGAAAAGCGGGTTTAGTAACCATATAGTACTGCTAAAGAGGGACTGCTGAATAAAGTGGGATCACAATAGCATTGGTATGCAAGTGTGAGTGCAGCTGTTCTAGTTTAACATTCAGGTTATACAGGCTACTGGGAAACTACGCTCCACTGCGCTACTGTGCTGTGAAAATCAACTTGCTTAATGCCTCCTATCCAGTACTGAGATATGAGATTAAGCAGTGTGGCTAAGTATGTTGGGCAGGACGTTAGACAGTGCCCCATTAATGTGTACACCGCAAGCAAAATGGCTAGATAAATACAGGCATAAGTTCTACATGTAGAAGTTATTAGAAACCACTGGAGTCTCGGAAGGGGGAATCCACGCTACCCTCTGGGATCAGCTTCCACACATCCGTCGGTGTAGACACACAGGTATATCCGCTGGATCATTTGGTCTCGGCTTCCCGTTGGAGCTCAACAGCTGCAGAGTCCTGACATAATGTGTGGTCTGATTCGCATCACTCCACCAGCCCTAGGCTCTACTTGAGCCTGCCACCTGTGCCCACGGCTCCGGTACCACTGGCGGCCAGTAACGGAAGTCCTGGTTGGGGTGTTCTGTCCAGGAGTGGAAACTTTACACAGCACACCTGATAGGATATAATCATATAATCAATCCACCATTTTGTGTTTACCCTCCATATTGAGATTTATTTGCTCATAACTACTTAAAAATATTATCCACGTATGAGAAAGATTATTCATATAAAACATGTGTAACCTGATGTTTCCTTAAGAATCCTAATACTTTAAAGAAAAAGGAAGCACAACTCTTCCTGACCTTTTAGCTGATTTTGCTAAGTCCGAATTAGGCAATGAGCTATAAATGAACCATGTCTTTAGACTAGGAGTAATCTTTGACAGCTGGTCGAAATAATTGCCGATTCTGCATATTGTAATGTGACATGATCAGGTACCTATATAATCTGAAGAGTTATACCAATAAACTCAGAATCGATTTTGACCTCACCGCGGTGTTGTGTCTGAGTGAATTCTCCAAGCCTGTAGGTCTGATGTGCTGATTGTAATTCCTGAAGTATGGACTGCAGCCATTATGATCCAGGGGAAGAAAAATAGCCCATATAGCGCAGAACATGGAACGGTATCTGTAGGGTCCCTTTAAGATGTTTATACTGCTGTCAGATCCACTATGTTTCCCTTAACACACATCATTCTTACATGCTGATGGTCAGTACATGAAAAGTACTGCCCTGCGGTTTTAGGTGAGTTTGCTCCTACATTGTGCCACTCTATATCATGCAGTGGAGATACAGTTGCAAGAAAAAGTATGTGAACCGTTTGGAATGATATGGATTTCTGCACAAATTGGTCATAAAATGTGATCTGATCATCATCTAAGTCACAACAATAGACAATCACAGTCTGCTTAAACTAATAACACACAAAGAATGAAATGTTGCCATGTTTTTATTGAACACACCATGTAAGCATTCACAGTGCAGGTGGAAAAAGTGAACCCTTGGATTTAATAACTGGTTGAAACTCCTTTGGCAGCAATAACTTTAGCCAAACGTTTCCTGTAGTTGCAGATCAGACGTGCACAACGGTCAGGAGTAATTCTTGACCATTCCTCTTTACAGAACTGTTTCACTTCAGCAATATTCTTGGGCTGTCTGGTGTGAATGCTTTCTTGAGGTCATGCCACAGCATCTCAACCGGGTTGAGGTCAGGACTCTGACTGGGCCACTTCAGAAGGTGTATTTTCTTCAGATCACATTTTATGACCAATTTGTGCAGAAATCCATATCATTCCAAAGGGTTCACATACATTTTCTTGCAACTGTATCTATTACCTCGCCAGGGTGGTTTCTTAGAATTCGTCCTTTACTCAATAATTCATTTCATGGATCATAGAAACACATACTGCTGGGGAAGCATTCTGAAACGTAAAGGTTATCAGAACATTAGAAATCAGATGGAATGTTTAGCCAGTTTAGGTGTAAAGGAACACTCCCACAGCCAACACAACTTCAGCTCACTGAAGCTATAATGGGAGCAGCAGTTTCCAGGCGCTATCTTACCTTCACACTTCTTAGCACAGGTTTAACCTGAATATTGGTCCTTTGGCACTCAACATAGTTGCCCAAGGATTCATTCTACCACCACAATAAGAACAGTAATAGGTTGAGAGTGTCAGCTAAGCCTTCATACTGTGAAGCAGAGAGGAAGGAAGCCAGGAGACCAGAGGGCCATCTTGTAAGGTAAGACAGTGGCGAAATACTCCTTTACTCTTAAGTATACTCTTAAGTATACTAAAAGTGTTCAAAAGGGTGGGAGTGTTCATTTAAGGCCCTTGTAAAATTCTTCTAAAATAATGAGATACTTCCCTCTTATCCAGAGATATAACCATATTCTCACCACAGCTTCTATCCACTACTGGGACATCCTGACTAGTGATGATGCCCAGGTCGAGCTAGTTCTTCTCATGGAGAAACATCGGGACACAGTGTGAATGTACGGCAAGCCCTACGATCCACCAATAGAATTTTAGAGGAGATTGTCCTCTCCCCCTCCTGGGGACACTTAGATCATTTTAAAAGTTCAATGTGAATAAAGGTAGAGGGGCATTCTACCCCTAAACCACTCAGAAAGCTCCTTTAATACCAAATATTAGAATGGCTGGAGGTAGTTAGCAATGTCAAACTGACTATTAAATTCCCTTTGGAAATGTGTTTTCTGGCTGTTTAAGATGATAATGTATTTTTAAACAATTACGGTAATAGTAAACATCAGATTAATCTTATTTATTAAGAGTCAGTAACTAAAGGCCGGCACTTACTGCAACGGTGGAAATATTTGCTTAACAACCAGCAAGGGAGGGAATATTAAAACCTGTTACCGGGATTCATTTTTTCATTGTGAGGCAGCGAAAAGTCATTTAATTCAATTTTGGTTTTGCTGCTGGGAGGAGGTTGGGCGAACAATAAGCAGACGTCGTATATTTCGAAGGGGCTGTTATCTAGCACAGAGCATATCAAAATCATGGGGCTTACTCACTAAACCGTATATTATAAGGAAACTGCAAAGAAAATGTAGGTCAAAATAAGCCATTTTTTCAGCTCAGCTCATATTTTTTATTAAATTCTCCCCACTTTCTGGTTTCATGACAAAAAGAGGATCCCAGCCTGGTGTCCTCAATCCGATGAGACAGTCTTGGTTTTGAGGCTCTCTTGTGCGTCCTAGTCGTTTTCTCTCTTCATTTTCAATTCAAAGACTTCTCATTGAGCTGCACTGGAAGCCTGTGATTGGTCAGCCACAGACAGTCTGGACAGGAGAGCTTGTAAAGACTTCTCATTGAGCTGCATTGGGAGTCTGTGATTGGTCAGCCACATACAGTCTGGACAGGAGAGCTTGTAAATACCTCTCATTGAGCTGCATTGGGAGTCTGTGATTGGTCAGCCACAGACAGTCTGGACAGGAGAGCTTGTAAAGACTTCCCATTGAGCTGCATTGGGAGTCTGTGATTGGTCAGCCACAGACAGTCTGGACAGGAGAGCTTGTAAATACTTCTCATTGAGCTGCATTGGGAGTCTGTGATTGGTCAGCCACAGACAGTCTGGACAGGAGAGCTTGTAAATACTTCTCATTGACCTGCATTGGGAGTCTGGGATTGGTCAGCCACAGACAGTCTGGACAGGAGAGCTTGTAAAGACTTCTCATTGAGCTGCATTGGGAGTCTGTGATTGGTCAGCCACAGACAGTCTGGGCAGGAGAGCTTGTAAAGGCTTCTCATTGAGCTGCATTGGGAGTCTGTGATTGGTCAGCCACAGACAGTCTGGACAGGAGAGCTTGTAAAGGCTTCTCATTGAGCTGCATTGGGAGTCTGTGATTGGTCAGCCACAGACAGTCTGGACAGGAGAGCTTGTAAATACTTCTCATTGAGCTGCATTGGGAGTCTGTGATTGGTCAGCCACAGAAAGTGTGGGTGGGGTTAGAAGAGGAGGGCTTGTAAATACTTCTCATTGAGCTGCATTGGGAGTCTGTGATTGGTCAGCCACAGAAAGTGTGGGTGGGGTTAGAAGAGGAGGGCTTGTAAAGACTTCTCATTGAGCTGCATTGGGAGTCTGTGATTGGACAGCCACTTAAAGTGTGGGCGGGGTTAGAAGAGGAGGGCTTGCAAAGGCTGCCGACAGGAGAACTACAGCTTTTTGAAATTGTTTTAGCTATGCTACCCAATGGCTTAAAATGCATAATTAAATACATGCATGTTTCTACCAAACAGGGTATTGTTTTTTTTTATTTGGGTAGTGTCCCTTTTAATCACTGCAATATTGGAATTCTACATATTTTTCATGCACTGCTTATTATTACCTAAAACTAATAAATGTCCAGCAAGCCACGGTGAATCTGGAAATCGTATCAACACAGTAAGAACTCTTTACTTTGACATTTTAAGATTGAACTTTGACTTACAATTTTTCTTTTTCTCTCTCTCTCTATATATATAGTTATACTGTTGTATATGCCAGTGTTTATTTCATATAAATCTGAAATCTGATTGAGAAACTACCATTAAACACTACCTCCTGCTCTCTAAACGGATTCCTGATGTATTCTATTTATCTAGACTCTAGACTCGGGCATGGCTAAGGATGTTTGTGTTCTAATCACAAGGTTAAAGGATTGTTGTGTTCAGCAGTTCCTACCCTCATATTGTTATCCTTAGTTCTGATTCTAGACGGTTTCAATGTGTATCGCCTAATGAGAGGGTCTACTTTCTACAAACGTATTCTATTGTGTAGCACTTTTACATTTGGTGACACCAATCATCTTACAGTAACAACATACAACGTATTGTAAAAGTTTACCTTTAAAACAGTAATCATTTTCTTATCCTAAAATGAATTGACATCTTGGTATTTTCCTTTATCTGCTGTAAGTGTGAAGAAATAGCAAAATAAAAAAAAACGATATATATATTTAACATTCGTCTATTTGATGTTGAGTTATCTATCAATATAGAGTATTAAAAAAATGAATATATCTACAGCCTATACATTCTTGGCCTCATTGGGTTGCCAAGTTAGATATTAAAGGTAGCACAGGGGATATAGTTATCTACTTAAAAGAAATGGGATCCATTACATGACACCCAAAGAACACACATATTAAACGTCCTGGAAATCGATATTTTGACTTGGCACAACTACTTGTTCTAAAGTCTGTCTCTTTGCTGAACTGGTATATACTGTATCTCCCAAGACGGTACATCCTGACTAATTAGATTCAGAATAAGTAGAAACTCATTATAGCGAAGGGAATAGCCGAAAAGTTTCCGTGAACGCTTTGCATTTCTAATCTTCCCAAACCTTTCCTTCTGTTAAATTGCTTCTATTAAACATATATAAGTTCTTAAGTTACGTTGAAGATGCAGTCAGCAGTTTCTCTTTCTGACTCTTTAGATACATTTAACCTACAGATGCCGCTTTTCTAAATTTATATTCTGCTCAGAATCTCACGATCGCTTGCACTCTTCATTCCTGACAAAAACAACAAATATTCAGATTTAAATGATCATCACCACATCTTGCAAAACTTGACTTGGTTTTAAAAGTAATGTGTTTCTAAATATGACATTTAAAGACTTTCTACATGTTCAGCACTACCTGCTCCTACCCCTGTCCTATTAACAGATGACCCGAGTGTTGCATGTGTTCTGAAATTAACAGATAATGAGCCACAGTTTGCCAAATTACCGGCATACGACACAGCAAATAAAACAAAAATCGCATTAATAATGCAAAAATGCATTGTTATTAGTCAAGGCACTTCAAGAGTTAATATGTTATCACATCCCATTTAATTTATTAAAAAGTTTATTAAACTGAAAGAAATGAATGTGAAGTATGACACCCGTGTTCATGTGATTGCTTAAAATTTACTTTTTACATTTTTTGAAATCATGATGCTCAGGTTGCACTAGACGTAGCAGAATTACAGTAATATTCACTTAAAAGATTAACCCAAGCACTACGACCACTTCAGTGATTTGTGCTGCCAGAGGTGTACCTTTACCTACAGCAACGTCATAGGGGTGTCGTCACCAAGTCCAGAACTAGAGAGCAGGGCTGGCTAATGTCAATTCTGTGCAACTTTTGATGCACAAAATGACAGTCACTGGGTGTGGTCAGCCGACATTCTCAACCAACGAATGGTGATTTAAATATAAATAATAATCCAGGCACTCCAGCATATTCCAAAATGTAGGCAATCTTTATTGGAACAAGGAACCAAAAGGCAACGCTTCGACCCCTTAGGGCCTTTGACAAGGCCAACGAATGGTGATGACTGAGGTTTCCAGATTGTGGTCTGCAGGTGTCACAGGTGATGAAACCACATGCTCGGTAGAAAACAAATTATATTAGACGTCTAGAGCCATTTCCAAACGTCCAAGAGGCTTCATCTTAACTTATTCTTGAGATGAACAAAGTGCTAAAGCTGTTGTCGTAAATATCACTCCACAAAATAAATAAGATTCTAGGAAGGAAACGAAAGCAGAGTCCAAGCTCAAGAGTAAACAAGCATCTTTGAGTCTAAGAAACATCAAAAAGCTGTACCTGGCATTGGGTTTCATCACCTGTGAACACTGTCAAAATAATCCTATGTGGAGATCATACCTCTCATGCTTGATACATAGAGCAGTCTGTCTGCTCATTTTATTGTAAGTCCATTTTCCTTTATTATTTATACTTGTGGAGAGCACTTATTTTTTTCCTTTCTGTCCTATATGGTCCACCTCATCACTATTCTGTTGAGAATTATTGCCAGAATAATATCCTACAAGTGGGATGAAAACCATTGTATGCAGATTAATCTAGAGCTGGTTTAAACTCCAATAAATGTGAGCTGGCAATTTAACTTAAGTGCCGCATGTAATATATTTTAATGACAAATTGTACCACTGATTATGATACCGGAGAAACTGACGGAAGCCAAGCACAGAGAGATGGACACAGGTTTCTTCAGGAAGGAAGAGATTCTTTATTGGATCACCGATCGGGACTCAGAGGGACTAGCGTCACCAAAATACAGCAAAGTCTGAGTACTGAATACATAGAGTACATTCCTTATATAGCACTGTAGCTCCTCCCACAATTAACTACACCCACACATACCCTTAACCTATTTAATGAATAGAGTCTAAACTCATCCATCCGGTCTAACCACGTGGCTCATCTGATACAAAGGAGAGGGACGCGTAATTCCAGTTCTTACATTCCTGCACCTGGTCAGTACAGTGATGACAGTATCTTAGCTACGTGTAATTAACCAACTGATACTACAAACACATATACATACATATGCCTTGTGGCAATCTTAGCCTGCTAAACTTGTATTTTACTGGAATTACATCACATTCCCCCCTTTGATGCCTCTGATATTTCACAATTACTTGAGGCATCACTTAACCTTGGTTTGCATATACCTCAGGTTACCATGAACCAGACCAGACTTTTCTTATGATGTGAATCTTTTCAACACTCATCTTCCTGCATAGTTTCTCCCTGATCTAAAGCCTTATACTTATATATGGCCATTATCTGTGCAGCAGCCTTCCTCTCTGCTATACTTCCCATCAGGCTTTGCACAGACCTAACTACTAAGGGTATAAGACACGGCAGGAGTAGACACAACAGTAAAATCAGTAGGACTCCACCTACCACTGCCTTAAGCCCTCCAAACCACTCATACCAGCTACCAAACCAACTACTTGGATTATACCCTTTCCATACCTGAGTAGGCACATGCGCTAGTTTAACCATATGGCTAGTAAGCTCAGCTATTGCTTGCCCTTCGTCATCTATTTGAAGACAGCAATTGCTTAGGTTAAACTTCCCACATACACCTCCCTCTACTGCCAAAAGGTAATCCAAGGCTAATCTATTTTGGTATACTGCTGTCCTCATCCTGGTGTTATGCTTCGCTAGAAGATTGAGCGCTTGTGATGTCTCATTTGTGATAATCTCAACCACCGCCTGTAATCTTATAATACGGTTGAGCATATAAATAGGGGTTCTATAACCAAAGGTACCATCCTCAGCCCACGTGGCTGGCCCATAGTAATCTATAATACGCTGGGGAGGCCATTCATCATCTTCCCAGGCGCCTATCTCTATGGGTCCCCTTTTCTTCCTATGATTCACATCATACACTTTAACACCTAAAGTCTCACCTGTTTCAATCGGTAACAAGAAGAAGGATGGTTTGAGCATACCTAACACACATGCCCCTTCCCAGTCCTGTGGCAACTCCGAATAGGCTTTCTTACCACAGATCCAGTACAAATTTGCTGGGGCTCTCCAAGTAGATGTGATGGATAGATCAAACCACACATCCTTTAAATTGGCATATCTAGCAAACGGGTTAGATGGTTCTGAGACATTTGAAGCCGACCACCAAGTTGTATTCTTTGTATCATCATCATAAGCTTTTTTGCCCTAGACAAGTTAATTCTCCTACAGAAGTATTATACATTATTCCTTTCCTTGCTATGCAAACATAACCTATGATGGAGGTCTTTAATCTCCACTCAGATTTACCTCTAACACTCATATGATAATCGGCTTGTGTAGATATTAATTGGTCAACTGCCTCAGAACCGGACATTACCTCCTTTGCTTCCCAAGGCCATTGGTCTCCCATGTTAGTACCTCCACACACATAGCAGTTGGTAACATTAAGACTACCGGCAATACTTTCAGCTAAATCGATGAACAGGTTTTTAGCATTATGGGGGATCTTATTATCTATACTCATCTCTTCGTAAAAGGAATGGTATACTTGATGAGTCTGGGAGGATACCGTATCAGTCTCTATCCCTATAAATAATATTGTCCCAGGGTCTAAACCCGTCCCGTATATTTGAAACCCAAATAAATTACCATATTTATCTAAGAACTTGTCGGGGTTATTTATAAGAATATGGACTGGATTGCATTCCATAGACTTACAGTATGGATTGGTAGGCAACTTAGTAACAATCATGTCTTTGTCTACTGTCTGTCCCCAAGTCGCCCACCCCACACAAGACCAATATGGACAAAAGTTATAGTCTTTATTTGGGCATCTAGGACTCACATATTTATTTTTGCTACTGGGACAAATATATTTATCGTTAGACCCATACGTCCTCTCCCATCTAAGATCCCCACATACATTCCACGGCTTTCTACCACTCGATATCGCTTTACACGCATCAAATAGCAGAACACCCGAAGAATGTACGGATTCTAACACCGTTTTATTAATTAGGGTCCCCTGAGGATCTCCATTCCTGAGAGTCAACCAAATTGTACGAGGCTGATACTCCGGACTGAAGCACTTAGGTTCTCCTACTCCTAAATGGCACACACTATAATCTATATTTAAGTATCTACATCTCGATACATCTCCTTTACATTCGTATTGTGAATGCCAAATTAGGGTTTGGGAAATATGGTTACCTGTTCTCGTAGTCTTAATGCATACCTCACAGCTAGGAGTGTCGGTACCTCTACCTTCCTGAATATAAAAACACATGTAAATAAACACAATCAAAAGCACATCTTTCGCCGTCATCCTCAGTCTTCGTCCGTGCGATGGAACCTCAGCTTCCAGGATGTGAGGGCTGCAGGGAATGGAGTTCTGCTCGTCTTCACAGGTGTCCCTTCGAGACTTTCCTGGCTTATACACTATGTGATGGTAAGCGGACAGGCTTTATTATGGCCTTCTCACTCACACCTGTAACAATAAAATTTGTAATCCACAATAATTCCTCGTTACTCCGACTGAGTAGTGCGTTTTAACCGGATCTTGCAGGGATTCTCTGGATCTGCTGTAACTTGCCAAGAATCGACTGCTGCTGGTTTAACCCTGGAGTGATGTATCCACGGAGTCACTTCTGCTACTTTTATTGCGTATGAACTTATCCAGGTAGGATTGTATGTTCTTCTTAGCCTTCTGCGGGATGTGATATTGTCTCAGGCTCACTGGATAAACCCCATGTTTAAGTTCAATTTTTATAGGTGGAATATTGCGGGCCAGTCCTGGTGGGTTGTTCTCTGCCCAAACTCCTGGTATGTTAAATAATGTCTCATCACTCCTAGGGTTTTGGCTAGTCAACACTGTATAAAGTCGCCACTCTTCTTCCTTTGGTACGGATAAAGTCATAATACCTGAAGGTCCATTAAACTTTAAAGATGTTGTTCCATCTGGTAGGAACGTAATCTGCGCTTGTAATTTGGATAGCATATCACGTCCCAGCAATTGGACTGGACATTCAGGCATATAAAGGAATTGGTGTTTTACTACGTGGCCTCCCAATGTACAGAGTCGACTTTTAAGAACCGGTTTTTCAGCACTTCTTCCAGTTGCTCCTTTCACAGTAATAGTCCTTCCAGATGGAGGAGCAACTAGATTAGTCACCACTGAATGTTCAGCACCAGTGTCGATCATGAACGCACTCCTTTTCCCCCCTATTGATACATCGACCATAGGCTCCGCTCGACCAAGGGGGATGGAGCCCGGTCGGTATCAATAGTCCTCCATGACCGTGTCAGCCAATCCTACAAAGTCCCTACCTTCTCTATCGCGGGACCTTTGCGCTGCTGGAATATATCTGTCTTCCCTAACACTTCCTCTGTTCCCATTACTCCCTCTATAACCATTACTCCCTCCGGGGCCTCCTCTACCTCTCGCTCTGCCTCTAAAGTTTCCGTAGCCTGCCCTGGGTAGGACCCTCTCGTACTGCTCTCTTTGCGGACATTCGTTCCTCCAATGCCCTTCTTCCTTGCAATACGCGCACTGATCCCTACTCAAAGGCTCCCTACTCCATCTATTATTGCCTCTATCTGGGCCCCGTTTATCTACGCCTGCGATCGCTACCGCTAGCATATCAGCCTTTTTACGCATCTTGCGCTCCTCCTCTTTCTTGCTTTCTGTTTCCCTATTCATATAGACCTTATTAGCTACCTCCATTAGTTGGGAGATTGACATACCTGCAAACCCTTCTAACTTTTGTAGCTTGCGCTTAATATCTCCGTAAGCTTGGCTGACAAAGGCGGAGTTAACCATTCGGGAATTGTCTGCGTCTTCCGGATTAAAGGGGGTGTACAAGCGGTACGCCTCCAATAATCGGTCATAAAAGACACTGGGCGCTTCATCGCTTTTCTGGATCACCTCAACTGTCTTCGACATATTAATAGCCTTCTTTCCTCCGGCTTTCATGCCAGCAATTATAGCGTCTCTATAGGCTCTGAGTTGAACCATATCAGCACCATTTACGTTCCAATCGGGATCAGTGTTGGGATAATGTGTTGCGGCCCATGCTGCTGGATTAGCTTGGTTCAAAGCACGGGCTCTATCCTCTAATGCTTTAATGGCTGCTTGATTTATTCTTGTCCTTTCCTCATTGTTAAATAAAGTCATTAATAACTGCTGGCAATCAGCCCATGTCGGATTATGTGTCTGTACTATTGAGGTGAACAGATCAGTCATGGCTTGTGGTTTCTCAGTATACGAGGAATTATGGGTCTTCCAGTTTAAAAGGTCGGTAGTGGTGAAAGGGACATATACGAAGACAGGGTCAGCGTGTGCCATTTGACCTGCGGCATCGATATAAGCTGACCCGGGATTTAAGCGAAGAGGCATCTGATAGTGCTTTAATTGTTGGGCACCAGTCAACTGTCGGGTTTGGATGGGGCTACGTAGGGAAGCGTCAGTCATGGGTTCCGGTCGGGGAGATATAGGGTATGGGGATGTGGGAGGTTGGTTTTGGGAAAAGGTAGTGAATAGAACACTTCGGGCCGAGCTAGATGAAGCTTGACCGGAAGTCTGAAGTGGCGCCAAATCAGGATATTCGTTTCTAATGGGGGTGGGTTCTGGTTCCGGAAGGGGAGATTTAGTACGAGGGGGGGTGGATCCTGTACTGGAGGAAGAAGCGGAAGTGGATGGGGGTAGTGAGGGAAGGGTTACAGGACTTCCTGCGTTTGCGTCACTTCTTCTTAACGGAAAGTAAGGGGGCGGCAAAGGGATCTCGGACTCAGGGGGCGTGTCCAAAATGGGCCTAACACCAGTCCTAGTGGACGAACAAGTCCTAGCTACCATGAGGCGACACTGCCCCTCGTGGCATGTCCGGAGCCATTTTGGCGAGTCATTTACGGCCTGTCTCCAACAATCAATATAAGGAAACTGGCCGTAAAGTTCAGGCCTACCTGATACAGCCACGTGTAAGCGCTGTACCAGAGTTGGATCCAAACTGCCACGTGGCGGCCATGCCGCAACCAAAGTAGGCCACTCCCTAGTGCACAAAGTGACCAAACGTACAGGGGACATCTTAACCCCAAAATCACAAACTTTGAATCCCTTTTTAAAATTCTTAACCATACATCCTAAGGGATCCGGAATCGTTGACTGCGACGCGCCCATATTTAACAGTGGAACGTCGTCGACAACGATTACTATACACGCGTACTATTCAACAGTCACACCCGTTTCCTCTGGCAACAGCACCACGTGGTATGGTTACCAAGTGAAACGTACACAATAACAATAAACACTCAGGGAATTCCCGTACACACACAGCTGCTACACCAGTCACTATATAATCAATATTATGCCCTTTGGCGTAACTACACAGTCACCCACGCTATAATTCTCTATATACGAATTACCCGTCTATAACACACCCAGTAACATCGTCTTTTACAAATAGCGGTTACAGTACGGTTAGCATAGGTCAAAGCACAAGTTAAGGTCACAATACAATTATTAGTGGTTATGGTGTTAAAACATGCAATGGACGACAATGATTAGTACTTATTATACAATGTCAGTAAATATACAGGGTTATGGTACCGTGCACTATAATACAGCAACACACTATTAACACTCTCGCTAGACGGCTGAGCTCGCGCTATCTAACAAGATATACACTTTACTAAACAATCGTTAACACATTTACAATTCCCAACTAAACTATTGGCCAGTACCTTGAATGGACTACCTAAAACTATATACACCCGTTTTGGTTAGCCACACTGCCCAATCACCACATATATAGCGAGCTAGAGAACCGAATTTACACAGACGCCTCTTAGTCGCACTATACAACGAGCTAGAGAACCGAATTTACACAGGCGCCTCTTAGTCGTACTATCAAAAGTCTAGTGGGTTCCAAATTTACACGCCTTCCCACTTAGCCCAGATAGGATGAGAACTAGCGAACCGAATTTACACAGGCGCCGCTTAGTCTCCCGGTCCCTCCGACCTAGCGAACGTAATATACACCCTAGAACGCTAGTCTAGACAAGACACCGGTGTCCGGCTAGGGCTATCTTACACCAGGACCCCGCCTGACTAACCAAATCAAACGGTCTGACTAAAGAGCGTTCGATCGAGCGGTGCGCCTTCGCTCCTTCCCTCCGACAGAGGGGGCAGATACAGATTCAAAAACCCCTTTGGGCCTACCGCACAATCGGTATACCCCTAGCGGGTCCTGCCGTCTAAAACAGCAGTTATCTTACCTCCTCGTTCCTGAACCTGAGTTCACACTCATCGACGGGGACACCCCAGCACTTCTCACGTAGAGGCCGATGATCTCCTGGACAACAGACCAGTGGCGCCGAGACGAAGGGAGGTCCACGCAGAAGTTCAGGGGTGCAGCCGTAGAGAACGTGGGCAAAGATAGACCGTCTCACGCCTCTGCCTCTCAGCTACCGTTGAACGATGAGCTTCCCGGCCAATGCACCAAATGATACCGGAGAAACTGACGGAAGCCAAGCACAGAGAGATGGACACAGGTTTCTTCAGGAAGGAAGAGATTCTTTATTGGATCACCGATCGGGACTCAGAGGGACTAGCGTCACCAAAATACAGCAAAGTCTGAGTACTGAATACATAGAGTACATTCCTTATATAGCACTGTAGCTCCTCCCACAATTAACTACACCCACACATACCCTTAACCTATTTAATGAATAGAGTCTAAACTCATCCATCCGGTCTAACCACGTGGCTCATCTGATACAAAGGAGAGGGACGCGTAATTCCAGTTCTTACATTCCTGCACCTGGTCAGTACAGTGATGACAGTATCTTAGCTACGTGTAATTAACCAACTGATACTACAAACACATATACATACATATGCCTTGTGGCAATCTTAGCCTGCTAAACTTGTATTTTACTGGAATTACATCACAATTATCCCGTTTTTTGGTTTTTTTTGCTCTCTTTCATACACTGTCATAACTGAAGCCTAATTCAAGAGCATTATACAGAAATCTGAGATAAGAAGCTCTGCTACTCTTGGACTGTGCCTGGTTACCTGGTATTCCATCTTGTATTTGCTTGTGAACTTTGTTTATGTCTGGTTTTTTTTATATATAATCTGTGGTTTTATATATTTTACTATCGGTGCACACTGTACCTTTGTCTTCTACTTCTAATGGTTTTAGAGGGAATCTGCTACCCTCAGATGTGCTTCCTTTTTATTGCTCTGTTTTTATTTGGCTGTTTCGCACTGCTCCACACTTCCCTCTGTTTTGTTTCTTTGTTTTACCAGGCTACATCTAAAAACAGCTTGCATATGCTGTAGATCTCTTGTCTGCAGCCTTTGCAAACCCTCCCCTTTTAACCCCGCCCAGACTTTCTGTGGCTGTCCAATCACAGACTTCCCAATGTAGCTCAATGAGAAGTCTTTGCAAGGCAGGTGCTCTGGGCAATTGCTGCCTCTTGAGTTTATCGCTACTGAGCTAAACAAACCAGGAAGTAATAGGACTGTTTCCTTGATTAATAGGCAGGGGGGAGTGAAACCATGTTAATTTATAAAAGTGTTCGTTTCTATTGAAATCTGCACATTTTGTAAAAATAAATTATATACTTTTACTTTAAAAACAGGTGAGCTCTCAAATGAGAATCTCACAAAAGGCTATACTCCAGATTAGAGGTTTGTCCTGCTATCTGTGCGGTTGCTTGATTTCCTGTGTACAAGGTTCGCTGTTGCCATGCCGCCTCTCCAGCTTCCTTTGACGCTAGACGCTGGGTTCTGGGGTTAACAGTGAATAATTTCTGTGTGGAGTGCAGGCAGCTGACTTTTATTATTTTTGACAGATTGCGCATGCACATTTTTCTCGGGTTAATTGTATGTTCATTCTGCAACTCATTTGACAATTCATCACAATTTAAATTGTTATTTATTTAACATATTACTGTTAATATTCAAGTGATTTTCATTAAATACTGATTGTATCATTGAAACCGTTCATTGTTAAACCTTTCTGAAGAGTTAATTAGTTGAGAAAGTTGTGTGAAGTGTTTTTCTAAAACAAACTCCTAGTTTTCAGCTTTAATTGCAGTGTTGGCGTTTTGATATAAGTACGTTGCTTTCATGTTGCAGTTCAGGCAAAAAGATTTGCTACCGCTGTCCGAGACTCTCCCAGGGAATGTTTGTTGTTTCATGCTGAGATTTCGAGGCCCTGGGATGTGTTTGCTGAAACTATATAAAAGTAAATTCGAAGCGTGACCTTTCTGTAATTAGGAATTTGCAGCAAATATCAATTGTCTCCTTCTGGGATTTATTGTATAATTATTGTATGTTCTTCAAAACACATCTTGGTGAATTTCCTCCCAAGTGATTATTATAGATTAAAACACCTTCCTTTTATGAGCGAGGTTATACATTGTTTGTTTCATTTCGTTTCTCCTTCTGGATAGGATTGGCTACCGTTATTAGTTAGAATACTCAATAGAAAGTGGAAATGGTGAATTTCTTCATTGGACATCATTAAATACAGGCCTCACAACTGTCCCAATTTCAGCGAGACAGTGCAGATTTTAAGGTCCTGTTCTGCTATCCTTATTTTGTTCTCTGGTGCCCCCAAGAAGCACAAAAGGAGTGCATCATTGAACAAGCTTGCAGTATGCATGGGGCAGTAGGATCTTGTAGAGAGCCCTGAGACCGTACTGCCTGCATGATCCGAACATTATAGGCCGCCCTACTATTAAGCAGACCCCGTCAGGGAACCCCATCATTGGCCTGCCATCCCACTTCCCCAAAACAATTATAGTGTAAAGGGACACTATAGGCACCAAAACAATTATAGTGTAAAGGGACACTATAGGCGCCAAAACAATTATAGTGTAAAGGGACACTATAGGCGCCAAAACAATTATAGTGTATAGTGTAGTCACCCAGATCACTTCATCTCATTGAAGTGGTCTTAGTGCAAGGTCCCAGTTCCACCTTGCAGGACTAAGCCTGCCTTAAGTCGCTGTCTTTCAAACAGTCACTAGAGGGGTTTACCGGCTTCTAACAGACTCTGTTTCCCTTAAACAACACTAGGTGTCTTCACACTCTGCATGAGGGCATCCATCATCAGTGAAATCCCCATAGGAAATCATTGAGGTAATTATTTTTCTATGGGAAGGGCCTAATGAGCTTGCAGCACCGTGACACATTGATGCTGGAATAGATTGAGTAAATACCGTTACTTTTTTTAACCCTTTATAGGCCAGGGAGCCACAAGGGAGAGAAAGACCCGAGGGAACTTGCTGCTGGCATGGCGGCACATAAACTGGGCAGCCACGCCGACAGAATTGTATCAGACTTACCTTAGTCGTGGCGGGCAGCTGCCCGGTCTCCCTCTGTTCCGGTACCCAGCGGGTGCAACATCCCGTGCGTGGCGCCAATGTGCATGCAATGTCACGTCATAGACGAGCATGCACATTTTGGGGTCAGTGGTCAGAGACCTTTTTATCAGTGCCCTGTCGTGGTTTCCACTAGCTGATTATCTGAGAGTGTGTTCCTGATCGTGTTTTTTCTGGTATTTGACTTTGGCTTCGTTTTGACTTCCTTGATTTCTGGTATCCTTGACTTTTGGCTTTCTCCATCGTTGTGTCTCATAATGTGTCCCTGACCTCAGCGAGTATTTTGACTATTCTCAGGTACGTTAAGTCCGGTCATTCTAAGGTCCGGTTAGATGTTATTCTGCTTGCTGGATCAACTATAATCCTGACAGAACTATAGTAATAGGAATACAGATTTGTATTCCTAACAATAAAGAATCTCTTTAATTAAGTAGTTTTCGTGTATAGATCATTACCATGCAGTCTCACTTCTCAAAATTCTGACATTTAGGAGTTCTATTACCTTCGTTTCGGTTTATGCAGCCCTATCCACACCTTCCCTATCTGTGACTGACACAGCCTACATGAAAAAGAGTTTCATTTGCAATCAGACTATTTTTCTCTGTAAATTGAACTTTAATCACATACAGGAGTCTCATGCAAGGTCTAGCAAGCTATTAAAAAATAAGATATGTATAAACATTAGATGACTCTTTACAGGAAGTGTTTAGAAATGCTGTGTAAGTCACATGTAGGGAGGTGTGACTAGGGCTGTATACCCAAAGTGATTTAATTCCTAAATGGCTAAATAACAGAGAATTGAGCAGAGAGACTGCAGGGGTATGATCTATACACCAAAAATGCTTCATTAAGCTAACATTTATTTTGTGACTATAGTGTCCTTTCAATTACCTTCAAATGAATATCAATTCAGCAGAACCGAATTTCACTCATTTCTAAATTTGGACGCCCATTTTTTAACTACGGGTATGGGAAATTAATGAAAACGGCAGTCACAAAGTTAAAAAATACCAAGTTAGGAAGTTATTTACTAAAAATAAGTTTTAAAAAAAATGTCGAAATGAAGAAAAGCCCTTTGATCATTCAGTGGTTTAGTAGATAACACCCTAATTTGCTATCCTTACATGTGATTGCCATAAAGATACCAATTACTAAATAAGGGAGCTATCTGCCTTGGGTACTTACCTCCACACTGAGCCCCGGTCTGCCTTGGGTACTTACCTCCACACTGAGCCCCGGTCTGCTTTGGGTACTTACCTCCACACTGAGCCCCGGTCTGCCTTGGGTTTATTTTTGTCACTTTGCTATAGCTTTGCTTATTTACTGATATCACAGGATATTCCACTTACATAATGTAAAATTACAATAAAATATGTATGTTTTTAGATAAAATATGAATGTGTTCTTCTGGCCAACTTCAAATAATGAAAGGATATATTCCTCTAGGGCGAGGGAAAGTGACAATCATTAACTAACACTGGTATAAAAGCTTGGAACGTTTACTTGTTTCATGCAAACTGACTAAAATAATCTACTGTCAGTGACGTCGGCTAATTGGATAAAGGATATCAGGTCCCATCTCTTCAAACGTTACACGAGCCTCTCGCACTTTTGTTGCAGATTATTGTAACATTTTTCTGCTCACCCTTGACACCAATCCTCATTAATGCTGCTGTCTGATTCACATGTTGTTCGAGATATAGCCTTTTCTCTCTCTCTCTCCCCTCTATTATTTCATTTTACTATTTATAGACGGACAGCTTTTAATTGGAAGCTACTGAGGTGTCCACTCGCCTTACACGATCTGATAAAAAATGACTTCAACGTAAGGATCCCGTCACTGGCTTTGTGATAGTGTAATTGCTAGGGACAGTGTCCCACGGGAGTCCTCTGACAGCTGATTGTTTAGAAGCACGTCCAAAGGAGGGGACATTTCTTGGGTACCTAGCTCAATTAATTATATCGCTACTAATACCACATGTTTTTCAAGATGTACTTTCTTTGTCGGTTTGACATACGTTCACCTAGCTAGTTTGTAAGGCTTGTTTTCTGCATTGCATTACTTAATTGCATAGTTAGGAATGTCACATTGCTCTTGGGGGACACATCATAAGTGCATATTTAAGGTAATCATTAGCAAGGTCGGCTGCCGGTGACATTAAATGTTGCTCGAGGCAATCTCTGTCATAATTCCCAAGATCACATTACGTTTCTGTGTCTTCTGGAATTAGGAGGAATAAGATAAAGGATACAAATCTTTTTTGTCCGTGTATCTAGAGTCATCCAGTTACGCACAAAAGAAGTTTGCCTTGGGCAGCCATAGGGCATTTTATAAGTGGAGCAAAGGCCAAATCAGATACTTATAATTAGTTTAATGTACTCAATTATTTGGTATGTAAAAAATGCTTAATACAATGTATCTCTATGGTCATGTAGCAGATTGATGTGTTATGTTAAAGGAGCACTATAGGGTCAGGAACACAAACATGTATTCCTAACCCTATAGTGTTAAAACCACATCTAGCCACCCTCCCTGGCCCCCTCTTTCCTCCTTAAATATAGTAAACATGTACTTGTATTCAAGTCTGCAGCTGCTGGCTCTTCTCCTGTCTGCTTCTGACCTGCCCACTGTCTGCCGACATCATCAGAAGTGCTGGTCTGAGCCAATCACAATTATTCCCCATAGGATTGTCTGAGACTGTCAAGGAGGCAGATCAGGGGCAGAGCCAACACAAGCCAATCACAGCCCTGGCCTATCAGCATCCCCTCATAGAGATACATTGAATCAATGCATCTTTATGAGGAAGGTTCAGTGTCTGCATGCACAGGGTGGAGACACTGAATGTCACTCACACTCTGCAGCTCTGCCCCATTAAGCACCTCTAGGCTGTAGGAGGTATCCCTAGGCTGTAATGTAAACACTGGATTTTCTATGAAAATACAGTGTTTACAGCAAAAAGCCTGAAGGTAATGATTCTACTCACCAGAACAAATTCAATAAACTGTAGTTGTTCTGGTGACTATAGTGTCCCTTTAAAATACAGAAGTACACAAAACTACAATATTTCCTGTACGATGAGGCCTGCCCAAGCTGGTGATGGGTGCAGAAGCACTGACTGATAACTAGTCCGATATGCTGAAAATAGCTAGGAGTGTGGTTCATCCTGGAGTTCTACGAGTGTAGTATGTCAGGGTTTCAGGGTTAAGGAGAGGAACTCAAGTGCAACAGCGTCCTTTAACCAGGAGTAGGATTGACTATGAAGGAGGAGGCATCTGACTGGAGGCAATGAGAATCAAGGGCACTTACTGTCCAAACATTTCCATTAACGTTTCCATCAGAGAGCATTTCCATCAGAGAGCATTTCCATCAGAGAGCATTTGCGCATGTGAAGTACAAATACTGTGTCACACTTTAGTCGGCATAGTAACAAACAATATTTGCTTCACTGCTGCGCTTGGGCATTTCTTCCCTTAAAGCCATGAGTCCCGCAGACGGACCCCAACAAGCCATATGCAGAGAAACATTTTTGTCAATTCACCAGTAGTCACAGGCATTGCCATAAAACCACAGATCCTTTTCCTAGCTGTTTTCATCTATCCTTATTGTGGTGGTTTAGTGGGGCTTTTTTTTTTTTAAATCAGATTTATATGTACATTTTTTGGTCCGTGTTCATGAAAGTCAAAGGCCATTTCTTTCCTTTGGGAAGTTTTAAAGAAGTATGGCTCCCATTTATTCTATGTAGAAGGCCATGGTGAAGTGAGTTTGTTAAATAGTTGCTTTCTCACTCTACATTCTGGGCCTACATCCAAGTCAACCTTAGAGTTTAGCAGCTACATTAGCTTGGAAAGCTAATAGTTTTGAGTGTTCAGGACACACCAGGGTTCACACATTAAGAAATATTATCTCTTTCCAAGGAGCTGCACAGCTTGCAGACTTCATAAGAATTGTTTTACAATTACTGCTTGCGTTACTACGTGATATAAACACAATATATTTAAGGGACATACATCCTCCACAAGTAAAGCCTCGGAGAGAATTCATTTATCTACAGCCAGGAAAACAATGCAAGAACAAACATCAGCAAAGAAGGAGAGAACATTTAATCCTGTTTTTTTACTGAGAGCATCACCAGCAAAGAGCTTCTACCTATACATTCGCTGTAGAAATGGAAATAATCTTGGATGTGGGATTAGTAGAAAATATAAACTTCAATGCATTCCACTTAGCGTTTTAAGGTTAGACATCCATTGTGCTTTCAGGACTGCAGATAATATAGTGCATTTATAAAGTATTCAGGGTGTCAATCAGACCATTCTTGGCTAAATCAATGGGATTAGAGTGCAAGCTCTCAAGATCACATACTGTAGGTCTCTCAGGTATTGCTGTAGCACTGATAAATCCCAGCTTTATATCTTAGAGTGTAACACACATCATTTAGCCAATAAATGTGTCGTCTTTACACCAAACACAGCAAACCCAACACCTCACTTAGATTTATCACCAATTTCCATTAAATGTGTATTTTTCATGCTTTTCAAATTCCATGTGGCAGTATCACGGATATGGAATCGCTATTTGGGTTCGCAACTAAATTATTCACACAAAATGCAATTTAGATGAATTTTCATGAGCAGTGCGATGTCCATGCCTTAACCATGAGAAATCCATGAATTTTGCTATTTGAGCACTTTCAGAGCATTGTGGATATTAGGGTGTGGAGTTCATATTCGATGTCATCCACATCATGGGTGATGGTTTCTGCATACTGACTTGGGTGCACACTTACAGGAAAACATCATGAGGAACCTGAGATCTGGGATATACACTAACTGTACTCACCTTTCTTCAATATGAAGTGGAGAGCTTGCTTGCGTTTTATAAGAAAAGCTCATCTTTTGCTCAAGTAAGACAAATGTGTTCAAGTCATGGGCATTGTGACATTCGGACAAACATCTAAGCCAAGATTGCATTTTTCAAGCAAAATACATTTACTAAAGATCTGCACAGAAAAAAAGAAATCTTCGTAAAAGTGTGGCCACTCAAGTCCCAAATTAATTGTAACTGGTGTTTGTCACACGGTAAAGTAACGGAAAATCTCCTGAATGAGAGAAACAGTAACCCCAGACTATCACCCTCGTATAGGCCTTAATGGTGACATGTGTCTTATATTCCTTTCATCCCGTTAATCTAGATGTAGGGGTTTCATTTATTTATTATTATTAGACTTTAGACAGAAATTATCCACAATTTTGTGTTTGGAATCTATTTTAAAACAGGTTATAAAAGCCAAATAAATACTTATAATTTGTTGATGTCTATGTTCCTCAACTTAAAGGATCACTACAGGGTCACGAACACAAACATGTACTCCTGACCCTGTAGTGTTTAACCCACCATGTAGGTGCCTTGCTCTCCCTTAGCTCCCCTATAAAAGTTTAAAACTCACCTTATTCCCAGCGCTGCGCGGGTACACAGGCGCTGGCTGCACCAACTTTGAGACATCATCAAAATGGCCAATTTTGAACCCATTAAACATGTCCCTGTGGGTCACATTGTGTCTATATGTTGCTCTATGCTGGGATGAATGTGGAGTGTATTAGGGTTAATCTCCCTCCCCCACTCTCTGTAGGGGTTTCCTAATTGTTTTCCCATTTCCGCTTGGCTAGGTTCCCTCATGCCTGGCTGCCCAGGTGTTTGTATCTCGCATTGTGATGCCAATTCATTGAGTCCTTTGTTCAGACGGAGCTGTGACATATGAATGCTTTGTTCCAGGAAGACATCCCATCCTACTTAAAGTATAACATTGTATTTCCAGCAGAATGCGTGCTATAATAGCTGTCTGCCGTGTGCTATACCCTCCGGATCAGCTTACACCCTGTCTGCCGTTACAGACTCCACATTCGCTGCTCGCGTTTTCAATCTGCTTATTAATGACTGTGTTATTTCTACTCTATGTCATTCACCCTGGATTAGATTCCGTACCAGTAATGTTAAAGTGAACTGATTCTGTATATTTTAAGTTTCACTAAATCCCCCAAATGCAATGAATACATGGTATATCACAGAGATGAATGATGATGACTAACCCTGTATGTATGTTGTTATTGTTACATCTCTATGCCTATCATTAAACCCCTGTGAATGTTAGCGTATCACTCTCCATTATTTTAAATTCCTTGCTGATTCCGATTGGCTGAATGCACCAGCTAGCCAATCACAATACAGCTTTGATTTTAAAATGACTCATTTTTTTCTTGTTTTCCCCTTATTGCTCTGCCCGCCTCTCTCTTAAACACAGGACAAGGCAATAAACATCATAAAACCAACATATAAACCTCTGGGATGCTGTTTCTTTAAAACGTCAGTAGTATTCAGACATCATTGACCCTTTGATGTTAGAAACTAATATAAAGCCAACAATTATTTTAACATTTTACTAAACCGCCACAGATCACTGTGCGCTTCTTTGCGTTCCGTCCTCTAAAACAGTTAAATACTTAGCCGGTCTGACTGGCACGAATGCAGAAATAATATGCAGCACACACAAAGCACTGTGTTATAATTTAATACTCACAGCATCCCTGCTAGCAAATGATACTTGGAAAATAATTCAGCCGCCATTCAGACTGAGGAAAGGAGAAATTCTTTGCCGAACGCAGACCCCTGCTGGGGCAATTCCCAGATGTTCCCAACCATTCAGAACTGCAAGTGGTTTCTGTTACCTAATAAGCAATGTCATCAACGGCTAATTACACCACCCACCAGACCACAATTCATTCATCACACAGACACATCACCACTGATTTCTATTTAGAACCTCCAGTGACAAAACGTCATTATGGACACATTGTCACCGAGTGCAACAGATTGCTTTCCCCTCCATTGGTTTATTATAGAATTGTATTTAAACGCCTGTTTTGTTAATAAATCTAATTTGCATAAAATCCGTAAAATACCACCAAGTTCTAATAACCGGCCCAAAGAACAATGTGTGATCTGAAATTTGGAATTCTGTGTAATAATTATTTACGGGGGTACTAATCGTTTCTGTGTGGATTAAGTGCCTCGTTAATTTAAGAATTATTTACGCACACTTATGCAAGCGTTTATTAACTAAGCTCAGATATATTTCAAATTGAAATCTGAATGGCAAAGTTTAGGCTTAAACAGTAGTTGCGATTATAGCTCATGTAGGAAAACAAACTCTTCGAATAAGAATTCTGCTTGAAACCTATTCATATAATGTCTGTATGTTTTTTTCGTATTCTTGGGGTCTCGCCTTTATTCATCCATTTTATAGTTATTCTTTGTCACAGAAAAATATAACGCAATTAGACTTTCCTTGCTTTTCTTATAAAACGGATTTATTCTTCTTTCATCACAAATACAAAGGCAGTACATACAATGTCATTGATGTTAAATAGGTCAACAGCCAGAGGCGGCTCTCTAGTTAAGTGATTTAGGCGGCTGGGGCCTAGCGGCCACCTAAATCGCCTTACGGCAGACTAAACTGTCAGGTCCTTGGTCTATGGACCCGACACAGGAGGGGGCCCGGTGGTTTGCCCATTATGCTGCCGGGTGCATGGCCACTCTGCTCGGTCTGCCCTGATCGAGAGCTGCCCAGCTAAGTCTCCAGTCTGCAGCTCCGCCGAGTGCAGAGCTGCAGACTGACGTGTCTTGCGATCTCAACCAATCAGAGCGTTGCCGCGGGTTACCACAGCAACACTCTAACTGGAGATCACAAGACGTTTACCATGTGGTCGGCAGAGCTGCAGACGGGAGAACCAGTCCACGGACCACCAGGGACAGAGGGAGTCCAAAAGGAAGAGGAGTTTTATTATGCGGAGGGGGGAGGTGAGCGCCTTTGGGAAGAGGGACTTAGATTGGCAAGGACGTTTTTTTAAATTAATTGTTAATTAATTTTTAATTAAATGTTAATTTATGATATTTATTATGATTTTTTTATACGTTAAAGGAGTTATACAGTATTTGGTTGTGTTGATAAATGCTGTGGCCTGTTATATCCAAGTTTTTGTGTCTGTCGTTATTTGGGGGAAGTTATGGCTGGTTGAAGGGAATATCTCATCCAATGCCCACTACGTACATACATGTTGTTCACCCGGATCGTGGGGATATGTTGTATTTTGGGGTACTTTTTGGGGTTTCTAAAATGTATGTTTTCTCTGCTTAGAGTTAATTGAGTTAGTCAATTTTCTTTGTTTAATGTATCACAGGCAGAGGGGAGGGATGGTGTACACTGTATGGGAGTGACTGAATGTAAAACTATGTTTTTATTGGTTTATGTGCTTCACTTTCTGGGGAAAGAGAGTTTCACCCACTGGAACCTGAAGCCTTGTCGTAAGTCCAGGGTGGGTTGGAGACGTCGAGACCCCAACCAAGCTGCGGCGGTTCATGGGGTCTGCAGTGGAGTGCTTGGAGCCCTCGGGAAGCACTAGGAGCATCCATCAATGGAGGTACCCAGTTGGGGTGCCCGGTGATCCGTTACAGTCTGCACTTTACTTGTAAGTACATTTTTATTTCAAGTTCATTCTAATGTCCTGTATCCACTGAGAGCACTCAGTTGTTTTTTATATACCCGTCTCCCGTTGGACACCACCGCGTCCAAAGGACTACCACCACATATCCCATAAGTGTACGCCCTTCACACCTGAGCTGGCTATAGCTCTTTCAAATGTGAGTTGAATATACGTATTCCTTTTTTTCCCCCACACATATTGGTCTATACATACTATACGATTGGTCTCCTTCGCTTTTTGTTCTTTATACAAGGGAACAGTTGGACTAATGTAAGCACTGAGGATATCACATCTCTAAAGAGCACCCTACAAAGGCATCTCTTTCTAGAGTTACATTTTGAACACGTTTGGACTATTTATCTGTACAACTAATATCCCAGTTCCTCTTGTAATTAAAACTCCCTATATTGCACTTTGTTTATGTCTTTTATCTCTCTGCTGTAATAAGACACAGTGCATTGTGTTATCTGTTGATACATTTGTAAGTACATTGTATTATCATTAATATATCTGGCGAAGCCCTACAGAAATTCCCATTTGGTTCTTAATTCCTATCGGGAATAAAAAAACTATCTGTTTTCCTTGGAACATTATCCCCTGAAATAAATGTAAAGATTAATACAGATTATGGCTAATCTGTTTGAGTGTCAGCCACGACTTTCATATTTGAATCATTGACTAAATCGATCAAATCAGCTTCAGTGGCAGTGAATCCCACACCTTAACAGCTCTGACTGTGAACAACATCTAAGCTTAACATGGAGCCTCCTTCCCTTAACTGTAAAGGACATTTTCTTGCTATCTGTACATTTATATGCATGAAGAGAACATCTTTGAGTCGACCTTGAACACACTCGTATATGGTAATGATAAGACCTTAGAGGAACGGTTTCTCCAGGGTAAATAAATCCAATTTGAAATTCTTGCATTCCTTTGTTTAATTTTGTTGCCTCTCTCTGAACCTTTTCCAGTTCCATAATGTGTTTTTCTGATGAACTGATGCCAGGAACTGTACTGAATATTCACGGTGAGGTCATATTGTTACCGTTCCATACTGCTAACGCTGTATTTTGTAAGATTATAGACTTTAGCATATCCTACATTTCTAAACCGTTACACTTAACACCAGAATTATTACTGTTCATTGTAGTGGTTATGGTGCATTAACTCTATGGGCGCTTGCAGCATTTATTTTCAAACTCCCTCCGAGTAGTTTGACATAAAATCTGTCTTTGAGCAGCACCCATACCTGACCCACTCTGCAACTATGTTGTAATCCCGAAATTGATGACCGCCTCTGACCTCTACCCTCTGCTGACCACTGGAGGCCATCAGAAACAAGAACCCTGACTCCTCCTGTAACATTGTCCTGGACAATATTAAGCATACCGTACCTTACCTCTATTGCTTGTTTCTGGAGTAGAGATGGAACTTGCTGGTGCTTTATAAATAAAATATTGTATATTTGCCCCCAAATGCAGCATAAGGTCAGGACATTTTAGTTTTATTTATTCCATTTTATTGGTTTTTATTTCAATAATTGTTACAAACAATATGAAATACTGAAAGAGGCTTAAACAGATATCGTTACAGACTTGTAGTTATATCGTGTAACATTCTTAACAAACAATAATTTCCTAATTTACCATTTCTTGTCGTTACTTGGTAGCTATCGTGCATTAGTTATTGGTAATCCATGTAACTGTTAACAGAGAATACGAATACAAGTTCTAATACAGCATATTCACATTTCCATATTTATCTGTTCATTAGTGCAATTTATACCATTGGGGCTGTAAGAAAATACTTCGGCTGTCGTAGGATGTTGGTTAATCCCCCTTCCCATTGCCCATAAGTTTTGTTTTATTCCCCTCAGAAAAGAGATCCATGGTCCCCAGATTTGAGTAAACTTCACATAATTTTTGGAAATGGCATAGGATATTTCCTCCGTTTGTTTTATCCCTTCTACCCCATGGATCCAATCCCTGATGGGAGGTAGGGGCTCCCGTTTCCAGTTAACTGGGATAAGCTGGTTGGCCGCTATGAGGAGTTGAGATATCAGATTACTCACTATCTTTTTTTGATTAGGAATTGGTAATAGGAGAATCATGTTCTCTGATTGGAATGGAATCAGTGTGTTTGAGATTATCTGTATCAGTTTTTTGAATGCGTATCCAAAATTTCCTTATAGTAGGGCATTGCCACCAAATGTGTGCCATATTTGCCTCTGTTTGTCTGCATCTCCAGCATGTGTCCTGTGTTCCCGAATATAATTTATGAAGTTTAGCTGGAGTATAGTGCCAGCGTGTGAGATACTTGTAGTTATTCTCTTGTATGGCCGTAGCTGTGGATGTTTTATGTGTCTTAGTTAATATCTGTTGCCAATGGTCTTCTGATATGTCGATGTGCACTTCGTTTGTCCACTTAGTGGTGAACCCAGGAAGGTCCTGTGATTTCACATTGTGGATTAACTTATACATTGCGGAAAGGAGTTTGTGTTTCAGCAGGTGCTCTAGGTACATCTGTTCAAAACTCGTAATCTCTCTATCGCCCGCCGGCAAGAGCTGTTGGTCCTGCATGAAGAGCTTCACTTGTGTATAGTGCATTTGTTGTGTACATGTGGGTGTTTTCCCTAATGTTAGGTAGGTGGCCAACTCCTCCCTTCTCCCTAGATTTAGTTAGAAATGTATTAGCCAAGCGGGGATGGGCTTGTAACCATATGAATGGCGTTATGATCTTTTTGACTGTGGTAAAGAACTTGGTTGGGAGTATTATCGGGATCGTTTGTAATGCATATAGGATGCGTGTAAGCACGTTCATTTTTATGATACTAATTCTATAGAACCATCCAAAGCATGGTTTGTGCCACACATTTACTCTATCAAATGCATTTTCGGCATCAATTGCGAGTAAGGCACTCTGGACTTTGTTTATCTTCGTCCAATGCATTAAATGTATGATCTTAGTGGTAATTCTTTTCGCCGCCCTGCCTAGTACAAAACCCGATTGGTCTTGGTGAATAAGTCCAAAAAGTAGAGGTTTAGGTCTCATTGCCAATATTTTAGTAAATAATTTAAGGTCCACATTTATAAGGAAAATGGACCTGTAGCTCCCACAGTTACTTGGGTCTTTTTGGGGAGCAGAGCTATGGTGGCAGCTAATGCCGCCGGAGGCATGGAATTAGTGGTGTTTCTAAAGTTAAAAGCCTGAATAAATGGCTTGGCTAGAATCTGTACATAACCTTATAATATTTGCCCATGAAGCCATCCGGTCCAGGGCTCTTGGTATTTGTTTAACCGTCGAGTGAAACTCTTCGGTTGGGATGGGGCTGGCTAGGAATTCTGCCAAATTTCGCGGTAGGGTGTTTTTAATTATCTTCGATAAGAAGTTTTGGATATTAGCCGCTGGAGGCAGGGTGTCCCTCAGATTATTTAGTTCTGCGTAATAGTCATGAAAGGCATTTATAATGTCTGGCATGAGGTTAGTTTGGGAGCCGTCTGGGCGTTTAATTGTGGATATCAAGGTAGTTTGTCTATGTTGTCGTAGGAACTGGAACTGTATGTTGGTGTCCCTACAGAACTTTGGGTTGCTGCTATCTTAATCAGTTCTTCTCTAACGATGCACATATGAGCTTCCCATATCATATCCGGATTTGTGTTGTGCGGTTAATTTTCCTCATAGTACTTCTCGCCACTTTCTTTTAACTTTGCAACTACCTCTGCATTGTTTAGGAGAAGATCGTTCAATTCCACTGAGGTGAAATGAGTGGGAGTGACGGTACAGTCATTTCTAGTGTTAAAGGCGCATGGTCAGCCCATGTAATTGCCCCATAAGAGGCTGACGTGATGAGGGGGAGAAGTTTGTGGTGTAGGAACAGCATGTGTATTCTGGTGTAAGAACCTGAGGGAGGGGAAAAAAAGGAATAGTCTCTACCCGAGGGATGCGCGGCTTCCAGCTGTCATATAATTTAGCTGTATGGAGAATGTTGGTTAGTTGCTTACGTGCTGGCTTAAGATAATCGCTAGATGTAGATGAAGTGTCTGGATCTCCGTCTAGAGTGATATTTAGGTCGCCTCCAGAACTAATATTCCCTCCTGGAATGGAGATAATTTATGTAAGAGCCTGACACTGCTTCCTGTTAGGAAGATATATGTTCGCTAGAGTAATTTTAGTGTTGCCTATTTTCCCTTTAATAAACAAAAATCTGCCTGCATCGTCTGTCATTTGTTCATCAACCGTGAAAGGCACCTGACCCCCCCACCAGAATCGCTATTCCTCTTGCTTTTGCCTCTGTATAGTGGCTGAAATTAACTATCAGGTATTTACTGTACGATTTCTCAGTGTTGGGGCTGAGATTTTGCGGAAAAATGTTTTCCTGCACAAAGATAATATCTGCCCTGTGCCTATGGGGTGTTCAATCCCATAGCATTTTGTGTGTGTATACAAATAGTCATCATATTATTTTTATTTGATTGATATTTCCTGTCCTAATGTGTTTTATACCCCACCTCCTATAGACTGTAAGCTCTTTTGAACAAAGTCCAATTCAACCTATCGTTACTGTAAGTTTTTTGTAATTGTCCTATTTATAGTTAACTCCCCCCTCTCATAATATTGTAAGGCGCTACGGAATCTGTTGGCGCTATATAAATGACGATTGTGAAGGATTGCCATCAAGTAATTCGGTTATTTCCTCCCTGCTATTTCATTCACTGGACTCATTTCGTTAATACTGTTTCATTTTCCAGTTTAATTTAGTTTTTTTTTCATTGTTCGGTAAAATATTCACCCCGGGTATCAATTAGAATGTGGAGCTCTGTGGAACTGCATGAAAACCGCAAGTTAATTGAGTGCTCCCAGGTAGCTGCCATTTCGATGAGAACACGTGGTGAGAAGAATGGATGGCGGCCATCTTAAACTCCCGAACGCGGCCAGCAGGACTTGGTCGTACTTAAGGGAAGTAATTGGTGCCCACCTCTATGGCCCGCTAATTACTGTCCCTTGAACTCAAGAATGTTTTAAGGTTGAAAAAAGAATAGTTATTGAACTATATCTTAAGGCTTTCATTATTATATCTCCGTGCAAGAGATAGAACTCAATCCATTTGGGTGCACTGCATGACGAGCACCTGAGTATTTCAATCCTACTCATAGGATTTGAGAGCTTGTCTTGCCTGTAATGTAAACCATGATAGATCCCGTAAAATCTGTATTTGGTTGTCGTGAAATAAAAGTGGCTGGGAAGTATCTCGCAGAGCTCTTAGTTTATTGTCCTTAACTGCAAAGTAGTGGAGTCTGCATGTGACGTCTCGAGGGGCCTCAGAAGCTGCTCCCCTTGGAAGCAGCGATCTGTGGGCTCTATCCATTATTATTTGATTATCGGTTGCTTCTCCCAATATGAGGTTGAAAAGTTCTGATAGAGTGGATACAACATCTTCCCCTTAAACTTCAAGTAGGCCCCTGATCCTCAAGTTATTTCTGCGGCTCCTATTGTCTAAATCATCTATTTGTGGTTGTATGGATGATAAGATCTGGGTATGGGTCTCTAGGGTGAAGGAGTTGTTCGTCACTTGGGACTGTACCCCGTCTCTCTTCTCCTCCAGGTCCGTTACTCTTACGACTTGTTGCACTTCTGCGCCCATCGCGTCCATTTTGGATTGACAGGCCGTCCCTAGCTTCCCAAGCATATTCGCTAGATCCACCTTTGATGGTAAGTTCCATAGAATATCTCAGATTTTGAGGTCCTGTGAGACTTCATGTGATCTGCATGAGCCCTCGGATGATGTTGGGCTAGAGGGCGCTGATTCGGCCTGGTTCTCTGCGGCCTCCATCTTGGAAACCGCGGCCTGAAGTGTCTTTAAAATAATGGGTAAGTGCGCTCGTTTTTGAGGATGGGGTTTTGCCACAAGCCCCTTTGCTTTCTAGGGTTCCCCATCTCCACTCTGGCTCTCCGATTGCGGTGGATTGTGTCTCAGGTCTCTGGGAGCTGGATTAGAGCACGTCCATTCAGCTCCGCTGCAGACCACAACCACAAGGTCAGAAAGTTTTAACAGAAGATTTATTTTACGTTATTTACTACTAGGGATTGCAAGTTCCACACTGTAATCATTTTCATGACAGTAAATTGTCTTGTATTTTTCTCTTAGGGGGATTATTTTATTTTTACGTTCCTGCATACTTCTACCAGTAATCTTATACTTGGAAATGAAGGGGGACTGTTAAAATGGGCAACAAGAGATAACATTTGAAAGAAAGCTGTCTGGACCTGAAATGTGCTTTAATTTATTTGGCAGTGGTGTGAATCCGAGGGTGCTTATAAGATGCAGCGTGGAGATGATTTCTCACTTACAATGAGTCTTTAGATAAGAATTCCTCAAGAAATGACTAAATCTGCTAAAAAGCCTTTCCCCGCATGATGCTAAAAGGAAGAAGAAAAAAGAAATGAAGAATATCTGCGTCTGAGCAGTCAAAGCGTTCTCTCTATTATTTGAGTCTCGGTGGTCTAGTGGCTTGGACAGTGATTGGATAATGGAAATGATCTTAAGTAGTAGCTCTGGGATCAATCAAAACAAACAACCAAAGTAGTGTTACACCTGAAAATGAAAGTGAAAGTTATGTTTGGTTGGCAAGGTGGTACTCAGTGACGTATCTATTTACTGAGTAATTATGTATATAGTGTTTATGTTAAGTTGAAGTTTTAATATTTATATATTTATAATAAATCTGGGGCCTATTTACTCCAAAGTAAAGTGGAGTTTATCAATGGTAAATGTTTTATGCCTGTACAAAGTTACCCTCCACCTACGCACGTGTGTGTGTGTGTGTGTTGTTCCCTTATTGTGTATGTTGCATACATTTACAGCAACCCTGGCCAACGATTGAGTTTCTCTAAGCTTTTGCACATTCACAGAGTCATCATACTCTGTTCTTGGTTGCAATGCATTAACTTGGATCTCCCCAATTTAAAAGGGTAATCCAGACGTGGACCCTGAGCTCACTGTGCCTAGAAGGGTATTTGCTACACCTCTCTGATGGTGCCCAAAGAAGGCTGATTGATTTCAGGGGTTGCTGTATGTCTCGTTCAGAGCCGGCATTTCATTTCTAGACTGCCCGTACAGGTGGGACCAGTCTGAAGTGCAATGGAACCGTCTCTCTGTGTAATGGCACAAATCAGCAAAAACTATTTTGAGACTTGAGCGGGTATTTATTGAAAGGCAAGCTATTGGGTTTCTGTAAAATGTTGTCCGATATTAGAGTTCTCATAGTCTCTATTTTTGTTACATTACCTTCAATATATCCATCCATCTACATATTCATATATCGATCTAACACTTTGCACCATGTTTTCTCTCAAAAAAGCAAAAGAACAACATATATTGAATTGAGACCACTATATTATTAACCACCTTCATTCACTTTTTGCAGAGTAAAATGACTGAAAAAAAAACAAAACAATACACTCTAATAATAGCTCCTATACAGGTCTTACTAGAATAGAAAAACAAATGCTGGTTCTCCAATACCTCCCAAGATTGAGAGATGTTTTATCAGGACAGGAGGGGTGAGTAAGGAGTGGAGGGTGTCAGTGAGATTACTCTCACTCCCCATAAGGTCAGCAAGCCTACCTCCAGGGCACCTGAAGCACTATCGTATGGTCAAAATGGCCTTCACTAGCTTAGCCACAACCAAACACATGTAAAAGCTGTTCTTTATGGATATATTTTTCTGACGCCCCACAAAGTGGAATAGGACACAGAAATGAAAACTGTCCCACCATATTTTGGATAGTTTTTGAGAGGCATGCTATAGTTTGTCCCACATCACCAGACACATAAACACATGCTACATACTGCACGAGAGCCTGCAAGGCTCATGGTGTACAGTGCTAGTACAAAAAGTCTTGCTGGGAATATAAGTAAGATCTGAGGCAGGTATCAGTGGAACAATATTGGCTATGATTGGAGCCAGACGTTTTTTCCACATATACTTACATATTTATTATACTAGGTAGGTGCATAACTGGATGTACAGATAAATACCTGCCATTTAGTTGATAGTCCCGATAAGGGCGGTAATGTACCCTTGAAAAGCTAAAACCGTTCACCAGTTTTTTGTTTTTTTTTGGTGTGTTTCAATTTATTTTGTGCATGTTAAATCATGCACGTTCCGGTTACCACTTCCCCATCCTGCCTTTGTAAATTATGTGTTTAAGGGTCCAAACAGAAGTAACACTAATGACAAAGGATGATTTGAGGCAATATTTTGTTTGAGTACAATTTAGAAACCAGCAAACATCCCTATACAAAAATGACAGTTATTGCACAATGAGCAATCAGTCACTGTAACAGCTCATTATCTGATATACAGCTGTCTAATCAGAATAAACTGGGTTTTCTTTACAGAATTGAATATAGAATTGTGCGATCAGGGAGAGGGTTATTAAATTGTACAGACGTGTAGGGGGCTCACAGCGTGATAGGCATTACAGAGACTCTGAGATTCTGAATCAACTCACACGATTTACGCGATGGCTGTAGAAAAGGAAACAAACACACAAACAGAAATGCATTTTTTTAAACATTATAAAAATGTAGTAAAAGACTTTTAATTATTTAATTTCTTTCAGTGAAAAGCCTGTTTTTTTCTGAGTTTGTAAACTTCATGACATTAAAATGTTAAGCAAGTCATATTCATTTAAAAAAAACTCATATTTCAATCTTAAATTCTGCTGTGATCATGCAGAGATAATTAAATGGTTAAAACATGCAAGCCTTTTAATTAATAATACTTATATGAGCAATTTATATGTTGCTTGTTTTTACATTTTTGGGTGTAGGTGGGTGTGTACAATATTTGAAATATTTTTTCGCACCCTCGGCACTCAGTCGGTGAATATGCCAATTAATTTTCCTATAGCCTATCTGTTTAATGATCATTAAATAATTTTAGGGCAAATTATGGATGCACAGATCAATACCAAAAATTCACACCATGTTATTTTTCTATTGTGTCCTGATTGACCACGGTGAGATTGTGTGGGAGATTTTTATAAGTGTATCAGAAGCCAAGCAACTTGTATGAACATCTAGAATTAAGTTTAAATTTAAAGGTATAGAGTCATCAGTTCTTATTATCTAAAATAAATTACTGCAATGCTTTCCTCTGTAGGTTTAATTTTGCAATCAATGCAGATGAGTAACTGATACAGTATAGCAGCAGACACTATCATAAAAAATAAAATATAAAAAAACATATTTTGTGAGTGTTTAAATAAGTATCAGTCCACTTAAGAAAAATATTGTTTGGGCACATAAAAAGTAGATAAAGGTGTGCTTTATTTTTTATTTTTATTTTTTATTTTTTTTTATGGGGGGGGGAGGGGCATAATATCCTTCCAGCTTTTATTTTAAGCAGTGTAATGAGCGGGGAAGGTGAGTCCTTCTGATCCCATGTTTAGGGCACCACTGGAGTAAGGTGTGACCACCAGAGTCCGTGAAGAATTCAATAATCCCTCCAGGGATACAAGCCCAAAAATAGAAACTGGTTTTCATTTATTTCTAACTGTTAAACAATCACTTGTTTGTGACTGGATAAAATGCACCTGGTGTTGTGGAAGAATAGGGGTCTGTTCACTACACAGCGGATTGTGAGGAGTCAAATTTAAAAAAAAAAAAAAACTACATTTCAGTTTAGTTAAAGATTTATTTGAACCATCTCTGAAATGTTTGAGAATGTTTTACTCGCCATTTAGCAATTTATCCCCCAGTTGTTTGTGATTGTTTTGAAAGCTATGGATTTATTGTATTTATGAATTCTGGAGTGTTTAAAGCAGTCATTATAAGTATGGAAAACGTCTGTAACATTTTCAGACCAAAGCAAAAATGTTAAAAACATTTGTACAAATTTGAGTGATATATGGGTGTGTGACTAAACTGACTGAAGACAATATTGCAGGACGAATGTGTTCATTGCAAATAAAAAAAAAAAGTATGATATTGGCAATATAGAAAACTTGCTAAATATCCTTACCCAGCCCCTCAATAAGGAACATTTATGTTAGACTTGGAGATTTGTTTTGGATCAAACTGCAATTCAGCCGAATTTGGGCCAAACGGGTGTTTTACCAAATTCCCAAATTTCGAACTAAAACTTACTTTAATTAGTAAACCACCCAATCCCACCCAATCTCTGCAACACGCCTCATGAATTGAACGCTTTAACCTTAAGGTACAGATTGAAATTCGGAAGATGCTGCACCAGATTTCTTTCACCTTTGCCACTAGATTATTACTTTATTATAATAATGCTGTTATTGTTATCTCTGCAACCAGCCTCTTCAATTCTACTCGGCAAAATTTGTGTCATAAAAAATAGTACTCAGGAAACATTGCAGCTCACACTTCAGGGGGCCAAATAACCAAAAAACACCATATCTTTTACACCAAATTCAGGGCTCCCAACTCTCCCACTTTCAGGGGTCCTGCCGACCCCAATTTAGTTCCCTGGTGTCCCCCATCCAGGGACTAGAGAACTGTCTGAGTGCATCATTAGATGTGATGGAGCTGTGTGGAAGTAGGACCATGCACGGAGCGCTTTAGGAGTGTTCTTTACATGGTCCTGCAGGTTACGGGTGTCTGGGAGGCTTTTTGTTGCCACGTTGGCACTCCCATCAGTGGGTAAGTATGTTCACTTCCCGGTTGGGCCCGTCCATTATGGGTCTCTTATGGGTATCCACCTGCCCATTATGGGTCTCTTATGGGTATCCACCTGCCCATTATGGGTCTCTTATGGGTATCGACCTGCCCATTATGGGTCTCTTGTGGGTGATGTAGCTTTTGTCACTGGTGATACCCCCATGAATATACTCATTAAACCCATCAAAGTTTCATACCATCCAATATTAGGAAGTATGCAACTTAACATCTGTGTGTACAACACTCAGGGAACACAGCAGCACACACTGGAGGTAGGGCAATTCATTTCAAAATAAAAACAATACATTTTAACATTCTATCTATTAGAACGCATTAATATATGCAGCACTTTATGATAATTCTCCTATTTCAAAGACAGCGCTGAGAACACTAGCAGTAAGCTGTAGGAGCGTATTAAAACTCAATGGCATTTTTTCAACCCAAAAATCACATTCAGAAATGTCATCAAAATGTTCCGTTCTAGACGAGACTTATTGATTTGTTGTATAAAACATAACACTTTCATTCACCGATATATCACAGATCGTATATTTCTCAAGTGCTCTAGATTTGTTCTACATTTTAGGTATTTTCCTTTTTATGTACAATAGAGATTGATATGATGTCCCTTTGTGCACGTTTTGAATTTATTAAAGGTCTTGACGATGTCACATTCACTTAATGCCGAGGGCTAAAGAATGGTTTGGGGCTTATTAAAGGATATCTGTTATCATAAAAAGACATAAACCAGCAAAAAGGGGGATGTGTTACAGTGATATCTGATGTATTATAGAGATTTTTGAATTTGAAATAATTTAGTATAGCATTATTATTATTTATATTATTTGATCTTTTTCAGAATAAAACATCTGGTTTAACCATTAGCAGTCTCAATGCATAAATGTATTATAAATAAAGCAGCCCCACGGATCTGTGCCCATTTTACCAAATCAGCTCATGTTCTTCCTCCAAATCTAGACACATGTCCCAATTGCTATAACAATTTTATTAAGGTGCCTGTATTCCAACAAGCTCATGCTTAATGAGACACTATAGTCACCTAGACCACTTCATCTCATTGAAGTGGTCTGTTTGCAAGGTCCCAGTCCCACATAATCCTGCAATGTAAATCATTGCCGTTTTATAGAAACTTCTACAATTGCATTGCAGGACTAAGACTGCCTCTAGGGGTTGTCAGACAGCCACTAGAAGCGCTTCCTGTTACTAAGCGACTTTTGTTCGCCCGGTGCTGGTCCTCCTTACACTCTGCATGAGGACTTCCAGCACCAGTAAATCCCCATAGTAGGGCATTGAAGTAGTGATTTCCTATGGGGAGGGCCTAATGCACTCGTTGTGCATGCACATTAGCCCCCCTGTCGGATAACGTCAGAGGACGCAGTGTGCCAAACCAGCTCTGAGGGACATTGGATGGTGAATTGGGTCAGTGTTAAAAAGGTTTTTAACCCTTTACGAGCCGGAAGGGACACGAGGGAGGGGGGATCAGAGGGCTCTATAGTGTAAGGAATGATACTTTGTATTCTGTACACTAGAGAATCCCTTTAAAGTCGCACATGTCACTAATACATATTTCATCATCCTTTCTTTACACCAAATCATTGTGTATTGATAATAAACATGAAAGGCTACCTCAATAAAATCATGCCTTCTCGATAAAAGACCTGTGTGTTCTAATTTGAAGTGTAGCCTCTTATCCGACCAAGCACAACGCAGCAACCGAGAGATGGTTCTCTATTAACATTAAGGCACCAGCACTGGGCCTCCCAAAACGCCCTGTGTGCTGTCTTCATCCTTGTATCAAGGAGAATAAACGGAGCTTCATGCCAAAGAGGACTTAAAGATGGACCAAGGGTAAGTCAGGAGACTGAAAAGAGATTATGAATCACTCGCATTATGAATTACAATATATATATATACATAGACTCTATAATCCACCGGTTATATTGTATTTCTGTAATAAAACATGTCAGCTTTCCTTTGATTAGCAGCTAATCCCAAACACATATTAAAATGTGCCAAGGAAGTCACCGTAGCCATTTTAATATCAACAACATAGACAGCAGATCAAATGCATGAGATTCTCCTAATTTACCAAAAACTATTATTGTGGAAATGTTCTTCCATTCCATTTGAGTGGTTTCTTTGTTACTGTTTTATCATTCCTGCCATCTACTTTGCTTTCAGAGATACATGTTGGTAGGCATGAGCTCCGCATGTCCGAAAGCTGTGATGTTAGATCAGGTCACCACACTTTAGTTGTCCATATTGATTTTAAACGTTGAAATGTGATATTAAAGCTCGCTCAAAGATTTCAGATTTGTTTGTCTGGCCTGTCATGTGCTGTGTTCGAAACGCCAGCTGCATCAAATCAAGAGCCGTAAAAACATTTCTCTCTTGGAAAGCCGTACGCACAACCTCCAGCAGAGAGCTATACATGCATTCAATAGCAAGTGATTTATTTTTATATTTAGAAAATGACTCCCTCAATTTTAGCAATAACAGACGGATTAAAATTTTGAAATTATACCTTTGGTGATATTCACTAAATCAGAAGTTGACAAGTTAACAACAAATGTAAAAATACAAATTTCTCTAACACAGAAACATTTTAACTCAAATTCTCTGACCTAAAATTTGCATTCAGCTCAAAACGAATAATGACTGGTTTAGTGATTAACAAATGGTAATTTAGGATTTGCTACAATTTGGGGGTAAAATGTAAATTTGGTGGCTCTTTTGAAGAAAGCAGAAAAAAAACTGCAAGGGTTCATCGATCAACTGGGAAATGCAAAGTATCAGCCAAGGAATTTACATTTAAATAATTAAGTTGAGAAAATAGCTAAATTGAAGACGTTTTTCCAGTTTGGATATTTTCCTGTGAAATTCCTTGCAATTATCCTCGGATCCCCAGGTTACGAAGGAACCCTGAGTAAAAAGCATTGTCATTTAAATAATTTAATCATTCATGCAACATTGAAGAATAAAGCCAACACATTGTGTAATGTTCCTGATCAGTTCACCACAATTAATTACTTGGCAAATAAAACCCAACATGACAATGTTATGCAGCCAAAATGTATATTTTTTTTATTTAAATGATTTATTTAAACTTGCCTTCTTAGTACACTCTCTTGTGTCAAAGAGAAAAATAAAAAATGACTACTTTTATCCCTAGATTTTAAAGTCATGGCCATTGCATTGCAAACTGGCCTCTTCCATTAACCAAGCCACGATCGCCCCTTTCCTTGATCCTACCTGTCTCACCATCGATCATTCTGCCTTTTTTCTGTTTTTGTTTCTAAACTCCTCTAATAGCTCTGGCTCCTCGATACAGTTACTGACTGCTAATGCTCTCTGTGAATCCCTCCAATATGTCTCAGTTCTGTTCAATCCACTGAAAAAAAAAACACTTGAAAACCAATGAACTACACACCAATAAGGAACAATTACCATCAGCTCATCTGGCTTGACCTTTCGACTCCTTGAAATAGCTTCAAAAAGTGCTGAATAGACTGCAAACAAACAGCAGTTTTACAGATAATTTCAACTCCTATCATCTTTACAGAACACCGTCTGGTGGGGATGGTAAGGAAAATCAGCCATAACACATTGATTTGAAATGCCGTAAAATGCATTTTTGTTCATCAAAAGTTACGTTTGATGCTTAGTTGTTCCTTCTTTCGTGTTTTTATTGATGCAATTTAGAAACATAGAAACATAGAATGTGACGGCAGATAAGAACAATGCGGCCCATCTAGTCTGCCCAATTTTCTAAATACTTTCATTAGTCCCTGGCATTATCTTATAGTTAGGATAGCCTTATGCCTATCCCACACATGCTTAAACTCCTTTACTGTGTTAGGTAACTTTGGTAACCAAAGTAATGAAAGATCAATTGTTTACATATATATCTTCTGATATTCAGTATTATTTAGTGAAATAATAAAATGCACAATGCACAATGGGGTAACTGAACTAATACAAGGGGCACAATAACAGAAAAAAATATATTTTGGTCTTTTAGCTGCCAATCCATGTGGTGATATGCCACCTTCAGCTTTGATAACTAGAGGGGTGAATAAGGAAAGGACAAAGTACAATCAGCTTGATAAATCCCTTAACCCAACCAATCAGATCAAACCACCATCAGAGCCCCACCCACGAGGATATCCTCACAGAATACGCATGTGTCTTGAACCAAGGTATAATGCATCCGGGCAGAAAACGTACTAATAAATAGATCAGTTTTGCTTGCCAACATTTATACATTAGTTTGTGCATTAACAGTGGCCTTTTTTACAGGAAATCTATATACAATAGATATGTATAACTGTAAAATATTGCCTTTTATCTTGTGAGTGATGGAGTTAAATCTATATATATTTTAAAAATATTTAAATATAATAAAAATGAAATTAACTCAAGAGGCAGCAATTGCCCAGAACACCTACCTGGCACAGACGTCTCATTGAGCTGCATTGGGAAGTCTGTGATTGGACAGCCACAGAAAGTCTGGGTGGGGCTAGAAGGGACAAGACATCTGCAGCTTTTACAAGCAGTTTTTAGAAATACCCCAATTAAAAAATACTAAATTAAATGCTTGCACATTTTCCTTTGGGATATATCTACTAAACAATGATTTGTATTTATTTTGTATTTGGACAGTGGAGTGTTCCTTTAACCCCTACCCGACCGCGGACGTATCAGGTACGTCTGACAAAAAACGGTCCTTAATGACCTCAGACGTGCCTGATACGTCCGCGGCTATTTTGAGCGCTGGAAGCTCTGATAGTATTGCAGCGAGGGGTCGAGGCATTCAGCGAAGATATAATAATATATAAAAATATATATATAAAATAAATAAAATAATCGATATTAACCCCCCTCCCTCTCCCGGCCATGTGGCTCCCAAGATGGTGCTGCCTTTCTAAAGTGCATCATGGGGCTTCTTGGGGTGTCCCTAGCCTGCCTGATCATAGGGGCAGACTAGGGTCATCCAATTACAGCTTGCCCCATTAACACTTTTTTTCCAAGTGTGTTCCCCATTTGTCTGATTAGTGAGAGAGGGAGAGAGATCTGTGTTTTAGCTAGAGAGATCTAGAGAGATTTAGGTAGTTTTAGGTAGGAATTTGTAAAATCTTGAGACCCAAAGGCTCTTTTCAGAGCCATTAACCCCTATATTTCCAGTGGTCACTATAAGCACTGGCTCTTGCACAGCAGCACTTTTTTGCTGTCTGTGCATTTTTTTAGGGGTTCATTTTTTTTATTTTTTTTTTTGTGAGACCCAAAGGCTCTTTTCAGAGCTGTTAACCCCTATCCTGCCACTGATCACTGTATAGATCACAGGCTCCTGCACAGCAGCACTTATTTTGCTGTATGTGCATTTTTTTTAAGGGTTAATTTTTTTGTGTGTTTTTTTGTGACAGATCACTAAGTAAAGTGATTGTGATCATGTCACACGGGTCACAGCGGTCGTATAGCGCTGGGAGGTGTATGCATACACCTATATATTGTGTGTTTTGTAACATACGCCTATATATTGTGTGTTTTGTATGTGCTTCAGTAGCTTGACAAAGGCCCTAAGGGGTCGAAACGTTGCCTTTTGGTTCCTGGTTCTAATAAAATTGCCTTTGCTTTGGAATTCATTGGAGTGCCTGGATTATTTTCTATTTTCAAAATTCCATGTTTGGTCCTTCCTGGTACTGGGACTTATCCATTAGAGCACCCTGAATTCCATGACGAAGGGTTGAGTGCACTTCCACTATCTACATATGGCTATCCTTGCGTTAGAGTCTGACACGTCTATGTCTGACTCCGACCCTGATTTTGACCCTGCCAATTGCTCAGATACATCATCACTAGATGCAGTGTCTGCTGCTAGTGATGTATCTAGTGATGTTGTATCTGTGCCTGCTAGTTGCCATGCCAGAAGGAGACATGCTGCTCCAGCTGGCTGTGCTGCTGAGGAGTGGGTAGCACCTCATCGCCAGAGACCAGATATCCCACCCTTTACTGCAAATCCTGACATCAATGTTTATGGAGGTGTTCCTGGGCGATGATGTATTGGGGGAGCATTGCCGCCCAAACTAATTTATATGCCGATCAGTACTGTGCTGCAAAGCCTGACTCATTTTTGGCAAAGCAGCAATGGGCCCTCATCGATGTGCCAGAATTCAAAAGATTCTGGGCATTGACTATGCTGATGGGCATCATAAAGAAGCCCTCCATCCGCTCCTACTGGAGCAGTAGCCCCATCTGCTCTACCCCCATTTACTCCCAATGTATGTCGAGGAAGAGGTATGAAATTATTCTGCATTTCATGCACTTCAGCGACAACAGCCTGTGTCCCCCTAGGGAGCATCCCCAGTTTGACAGGCTGTATAAAATCCGCCCCCTGATTACCCACTTTGCTGCCAGGTTTGCAGAGGCTTATACACCTGGAAGGAATATATGCGTGGATTAATCCATGATGAAGTATAAGGGAAGGCTGGGATTCAAGCAGTATGTTCCTTCCAAGCGCTCTAGGTATGGTGTAAAGATGTATAAGCTTTGTGATAGAGAGACTGGGTATACTCAGGCCTTCCGGGTGTACGAGGGAAAGGATAGCCACCTTGACCCTCCAGGTTGCCCAGAACATATGGGAACCAGTGGCAAGATTGTCTGGGACCTGATACTCCCCCTGATGAACAAAGGGTTCCACTTGTATACTGACAATTTTTATACAAGTGTCCCTTTGTTCAAGCTACTGTATTGTTTTGATAGAGTAGCTTGTGGTACAATCAAAAAGAACAGCACACTAGCGTACTAATGGCAGTGATATGTTTAATGGTCGGTCCCTCCCAGGGTCACTGTGTACTAATGGCAGTGATATGTTTAATAGTCGGTCCCTCCCAGGGTCACAGTGTACTAATGACAGTGACATGTTTAATGGTCAGTCCCTCCCAGGGTCACAGTGTACTAATGACAATGACATGTTTAATGGTCGGTCCCTCCCAGGGTCACAGTGTACTAATGACAGTGACATGTTTAATAGTCGGTCCCTCCCAGGGTCACAGTGTACTAATGACAGTGACATGTTTAATGGTCAGTCCCTCCCAGGGTCACAGTGTACTAATGACAATGACATGTTTAATGGTCGGTCCCTCCCAGGGTCACAGTGTGATAGTGACAGTGACATGTTTAATGGTCAGTCCCTCCCAGGGTCACAGTGTACTAATGACAGTGACATGTTTAATGGTCAGTCCCTCCCAGGGTCACAGCGTACTAATGACAGTGACATGTTTAATGGTCGGTCCCTCCCAGGGTCACAGTGTACTAATGACAGTGACATGTTTAATGGTCGGTCCCTCCCAGGGTCACAGTGTACTAATGACAGTGACATGTTTAATGGTCAGTCCCTCCCAGGGTCACAGCGTACTAATGACAGTGACATGTTTAATGGTCGGTCCCTCCCAGGGTCACAGCGTACTAATGACAGTGACATGGTTAATGGTCAGTCCCTCCCATGGTCACAGTGTACTAATGACAGTGACATGTTTAATGGTCGGTCCCTCCCAGGGTCACAGTGTACTAATGACAGTGACATGTTTAATGGTCAGTCCCTCCCAGGGTCACAGTGTACTAATGACAGTGACATGTTTAATGGTCAGTCCCTCCCAGGGTCACAGTGTACTAATGACAGTGACATGTTTAATGGTCGGTCCCTCCCAGGGTCACAGTGTACTAATGACAGTGACATGTTTAATGGTCAGTCCCTCCCAGGGTCACAGCGTACTAATGACAGTGACATGTTTAATGGTCGGTCCCTCCCAGGGTCACAGCGTACTAATGACAGTGACATGGTTAATGGTCAGTCCCTCCCATGGTCACAGTGTACTAATGACAGTGACATGTTTAATGGTCGGTCCCTCCCAGGGTCACAGTGTACTAATGACAGTGACATGTTTAATGGTCGGTCCCTCCCAGGGTCACAGTGTTCTAATGACAGTGACATGTTTAATGGTCAGTCCCTCCCAGGGTCACAGTGTACTAATGACAGTGACATGTTTAATGGTCGGTCCCTCCCAGGGTCACAGTGTACTAATGACAGTGACATGTTTAATGGTCAGTCCCTCCCAGGGTCACAGTGTACTAATGACAGTGACATGTTTAATGGTCGGTCCCTCCCAGGGTCACAGTGTACTAATGACAGTGACATGTTTAATGGTCAGTCCCTCCCAGGGTCACAGTGTACTAATGACAGTGACATGTTTAATGGTCAGTCCCTCCCAGGGTCACAGTGTACTAATGACAGTGACATGTTTAATGGTCGGTCCCTCCCAGGGTCACAGTGTACTAATGACAGTGACATGTTTAATGGTCGGTCCCTCCCAGGGTCACAGTGTACTAATGACAGTGACATGTTTAATGATTAGTCCCTCCCAGGGTCACAGCGTACTAATGACAGTGACATGTTTAATGGTCGGTCCCTCCCAGGGTCACAGCGTACTAATGACAGTGACATGTTTAATGGTCGGTCCCTCCCAGGGTCACAGTGTTCTAATGACAGTGACATGTTTAACGGTCAGTCCCTCCCAGGGTCACAGTGTACTAATGACAGTGACATGTTTAATGGTCAGTCCCTCCCAGGGTCACAGTGTACTAATGACAGTGACATGTTTAATGGTCAGTCCCTCCCAGGGTCACAGTGTACTAATGACAGTGACATGTTTAATGGTCAGTCCCTCCCAGGGTCACAGTGTACTAATGACAGTGACATGTTTAATGGTCAGTCCCTCCCAGGGTCACAGTGTACTAATGACAGTGACATGTTTAATGGTCAGTCCCTCCCAGGGTCACAGTGTACTAATGACAGTGACATGTTTAATGGTCAGTCCCTCCCAGGGTCACAGTGTACTAATGACAGTGACATGTTTAATGTCAGTCCCTCCCAGGGTCACAGTGTACTAATGACAGTGACATGTTTAATGGTCAGTCCCTCCCAGGGTCACAGTGTACTAATGACAGTGACATGTTTTATGGTCAGTCCCTCCCAGGGTCACAGTGTACTAATGACAGTGACATGTTTAATGGTCGGTCCCTCCCAGGGTCACAGTGTACTAATGACAGTGACATGTTTAATGGTCGGTCCCTCCCAGGGTCACAGTGTAATGGTGACAGTGACGATTCTGCTTCAGTTAGTCTTTCTTCTCTTCCAGATATTTCACAAACTAGAAATCGTTCAGTGATGAATAAGAGCTGCTAATTAAACGCCTGTTTTTCAGTTTATAAAAATACTAATCAACTGATTAACTGAGAACAATAAAAGATATTCCATCTGATTAAAACATTCTTTAGTCATGTTTATAGGTAGATCGAGCACTTTATCACGTCTGGCAATACTTCACAGCCAAACGCTAAACAATGCAAAGCGTATGCACCTGACATTTCGTAAGATCATTAAATATCAGCTCTCGTGGGAAGAACTCACTGTCTCTTCTTTAAAAAATATAAATACACTCCAGGCACTATACAATGCAAATGAACTCTTCAACTTGATTGTATTGTTGATTGTGTTGTATTTTAAGTAAGAATTGTGGAGTGGTTAAGAATGAAAACTTTATATTGAAATTGTAATCAACCACTTTAACAGTGAGTGATTTTTATTTAAAGAAAGGACATTTTATTTATGTGAAACATGGTGTGCATACTAAGAACACAGATCATAAAACAGAAAATGTGTGTGCGATTGAGATATCCAATAACACTTTATTTATGTATTTTTACACAGTATTCTGAAAATGGCATTTCTCTGAATATAAATCGAAAATGGACACTTCTAAAAGTTGAAACAGCGTATTATTTATTTTGTGCAAAACCTAAAAAAGATTTTCGCTTTACTGGCCTCGATTAAATAAAAAAGAAGAAAGAAAGTGTGCAAGGTTCTTCAAACAATATATGTGTGTAAATGCTTAATTAATAGCAAACTGATATATAAAAGTGCTTCTCCTACACTCAGAATATATATATACCATTTACAAAATCCCATTGTCACGGGAGTCGTACCCCAACACACAGGAAAGAGGAAAACACAAAAGGTGGATCCGAAAAACATATTACCAATCATTAGAATGGACATAGAAACATAGAAACATAGAATGTGACGGCAGATAAGAACCATTCGGCCCATCTAGTCTGCCCAGTTTTCTAAATACTTTCATTAGTCCCTGGCCTTATCTTATAGTTAGGATAGCCTTATGCCTATCCCACGCATGCTTAAACTCCTTTACTGTATTAACCTCTACCACTTCAGCTGGAAGGCTATTCCATGCATCCACTACCCTCTCAGTAAAGTAATACTTCCTGGTATTATTTTTAAACCTTTGTCCCTCTAATTTAAGACTATGTCCTCTTGTTGTGGTAGTTTTTCTTCTTTTAAATATAGTCTCCTCCTTTACTGTGTTGATTCCCTTTATGTATTTAAATGTTTCTATCATATCCCCCCTGTCTCGTCTTTCCTCCAAGCTATACATGTTAAGATCCTTCAACCTTTCCTGGTAAGTTTTATCCTGCAATCCATGAACCAGTTTAGTAGCCCTTCTTTGAACTCTCTCTAAGGTATCAATATCCTTCTGAAGATAGGGTCTCCAGTACTGTGTACAGTACTCCAAGTGAGGTCTCACCAGTGTTCTGTACAATGGCATGAGCACTTCCCTCTTTCTACTGCTAATACCTCTCCCTATACAACCAAGCATTCTGCTAGCATTTCCTGCTGCTCTATTACATTGTCTGCCTACCTTTAAGTCATCAGAAATAATCACCCCTAAATCCCTTTCCTCAGATGTTGAGGTTAGGACTCTATCAAATATTTTGTACTCTACCCTTGGGTTTTTACGTCCAAGATGCATTATTTTGCACTTATCCACATTAAATGTCAGTTGCCACAACTCTGACCATTTTTCTAGTTTACCTAAATCATTTTCCATTTGGCTTATCCCTCCTGGAACATCAACCCTGTTACATATCTTAGTATCATCTGCAAAAAGACACACCTTACCATCAAGACCTTCTGCAATATCACTAATAAAAATATTAAAGAGAATGGGTCCAAGTACAGATCCCTGAGGTACCCCACTGGTGACAAGCCCAAGCTTCGAATATACTCCATTGACTACAACCCTCTGTTGCCTGTCACTCAGCCACTGCCTTACCCATTCAACAATATTCGAATCCAAACTCAAAGATTGTAGTTTATTGATAAGCCTTCTATGTGCAACAGTGTCAAAAGCCTTACTGAAATCTAGGTAAGCAATGTCTACTGCACCACCCTGATCTATAATTTTAGTTACCCAATCAAAAAAATCAATAAGATTAGTTTGGCATGATCTCCCTGAAGTAAACCCATGTTGTCTCTGGTCTTGAAATCCATGTGTTTTTAGATGTTCAACAATCCTATCCTTTAACATGGTTTCCATCACTTTCCCCACTACTGAAGTAAGGCTTACTGGCCTATAGTTGCCCGACTCCTCCCTATTACCTTTCTTGTGAATGGGAACAACATTCGCTAACTTCCAATCTTCTGGGACTACTCCTGTTATCAATGATTGGTTAAATAAATCTGTTAATGGTTTTGCTAGTACACCACTAAGCTCTTTTAATAGCTTTGGGTGTATTCCATCAGGTCCCATTGACTTATTTGTCTTTACTTTTGACAGTTGAAATAGAACCTCTTCCTCTGTAAACTCACGTGTAATAAATGACTCATTTATCCTTTTTGTTAACAGAGGTCCCTTTCCTTCATTTTCATCTGTAAATACTGAACAAAAATATTCATTGAGGCAGTCAGCTAGACCTTTATCCTCATCTACATACCTTCCTTCTTTTGTTTTTAATCTAACTAATCCTTGTTTTACTTTTCTTTTCTCATTTATGTATCTAAAAAAAGTTTTGTCCCCCTTTTTTACTGACTGTGCTATTTTCTCTTCTGTGTGGGATTTGGAAGCTCTTATAACTTGCTTAGCCTCTTTCTGCCTAATCTTATAGGTCATTCTGTCTTCCTCACTCTGGTTTTTTTTATAATTACTAAATGCTAACTTTTTGTTTTTTACTATTTTGGCCACATCTGCGGAGTACCACAGTGGTTTCTTGAATTTTTTGCTTTTACTGACAAGCCTAATGCAATTTTCTGTTGCCTTCAGTAGTGCAACTTTTAAATAATCCCATTTCTTTTGGACTCCATTTAAATTGCTCCAGTCTGATAATGACTCCTTTACACATATTCTAATTTTAGAAAAGTCTGTTTTTCTAAAGTCTAAAACTTTTGTTTTTGTGTGGTGTGACTCAGTCACTGTTCTTATATTAAACCACACTGACTGATGATCACTGGATCCTAAACTTTCACCTACAGTAATATCTGATACCAAATCTCCATTTGTTAACACTAAATCTAGTATGGCCTCTTTACGAGTTGGCTCCTCAACGACTTGTTTTAGAGACAATCCCAGTAGGGAGTTTAGAATATGTGTGCTCCTGGCACAAGTAGCTATTTTTGTTTTCCAATTCACATCAGGAAGATTAAAGTCACCCATGATGATAACTTCCCCCTTCATTGTCATTTTAGCTATTTCTTCAACTAGTAAATTATCTAACTCTTCAATTTGTCCTGGGGGCCTATAAATCACACCTACACGAGTTACTGTGTGATTACCAAATTCTAACGTAACCCAAACGGACTCTATGTTCGCCTCACTAACCTTTATTAGGCTAGATTTTATGCTATCCTTTACATACAGGGCCACCCCTCCCCCTTTCTTGCCTTCCCTGTCTTTTCTATATAAAGAGTACCCTGGTATTGCTATGTCCCAGTCATTTTTCTCATTATACCATGTCTCGGTAACAGCGACTAAATCTACACTATCAGTTGCCATTATTGCCACAAGTTCATGGATCTTATTCCCTAAACTGCGAGCATTTGTAGACATGACTCTAAGCTTATCATTTTTTAACACACTTGCTACAGGCACCTTCTGTCCTTGTTTTGGAGGACAATTGGATTGATGTTTTATCACCCTTTTGCCCCCCCCTCCTAGTTTAAAAACATCCTAGCAAAACCTCTGAACTGCTCACTGAGAACATTTGTTCCCTTTTGAGAAAGATGCAAACCATCTTTTTTGTACAGTTTATTTCCATTCCAAACAGAGCTACCATGAGCAATAAAGCCAAATCCTTGCTCCCGACACCATTCACCAAGCCACAAGTTAAAGTCCCTAATACGCATCCGCCTGTCGTTCTGAGTGTTATGCACAGGCAGAACTTCAGAGAATGACAGTGTGGAAGCAACCTGCCGTATATCATTGGCAAAAACACTAAAAACTTCCTTAACCTCTGAAACCTCATTGCAAGCCAAGTCATTTGTCCCTAAATGGACAAGTACATCCAATTCCCCTTCCTGCTTTGCTTGCTTAACAATATTACAGATACGTCTCCTGTCTCTGTGAGCAGTAGCTCCGGGAAGACACCTCACAAGACCACCATTGTCCATCTCCACACCTCTTATGATGGAATCCCCCAACAACAACTGCTTTCTATTAGGCCTCACCATAGTCTTCAAGCCTCTCTGCACAACACCACTAGCCTCAGTGCCTCTCTGCACAACACCACTAGCCTCAGTGCCTCTCTGCACAACACCACTAGCCTCAGTGCCTCTCTGCACAACACCACTAGCCTCAGTGCCTCTCTGCACAACACCACTAGCCTCAGTGCCTCTCTGCACAACACCACTAGCCTCAGTGCCTCTCTGCACAACACCACTAGCCTCAGTGCCTCTCTGCACAACACCACTAGCCTCAGTGCCTCTCTGCACAACACCACTAGCCTCAGTGCCTCTCTGCACAACACCACTAGCCTCAGTGTCTCTCTGCACAACACCACTAGCCTCAGTGCCTCTCTGCATAACACCACTAGCCTCAGTGCCTCTCTGCACAACACCACTACACTCTGAAAGTGCAGAAAATGAATTATGTAGAACAACAGACTGTGCAATATGCCTTTTATCCACAACTCCAAGTCTACCAGATCCTACAGTAATCCATCTGCCATTCCTAGTATGTCTCTGCGGCAATGGCTTTGCAGCAGTTCCAGCCTGAATTTGTTTACCAGATAATTTACAAATCTCAGACTTCAAAAATACAATCTCCTGCCGCAAGATAGAGAACTGTCTACAGATTAGACAACAACCAAACCTCCAAAAAGTGGAACGTGAAACAAATGCATAGCAACTATTACACTGAACTAAGTCTGCCATTCCAATGAGGCGAATAATTTAAATCAAACAACGGACTTAGCGTAACTAAACAACAAGAATCAAGGTCAAGAATAAATCAAGGACAGGCATAACAGGGATACTCAGAGTCAAGACAAAGCCAAGGTCTGTCAGGATATTTATATCGGCAGACATTTTGTGCTAACATAGAAATTAAAAGTGTATATTGTCAGTCACCTAGAACAGAGCAGACTCCATTTTGCTTTCTACAGGCTAACAAGGACACATACAATTTCTGTAACTAGCCTGAGCTAAGGAATGCATTATATAAACAAACCAAGTGATACAATGAAACGGGGGATGGAAGGCTCTGTCTAAGTGTTAATGGAATAGAAATAATTCTAAACACCGACATTAGTGACAGAGAAGATTAGTAATTAATTTACTTTCTAAATTTACAAGGTCCCATTGTAAAGTAAAGGTGAAATGTAGTTTACAACTGTCAATTTTAGAAATTACAACAGGAATTGTCGATGCACTGTCTGGAGAAAATCCAAAGAAACGCTTTGAACTGACAGAAAATTGAAGTTATAGGTAGTCATATAGATAAGCCAAATGACGTCAAAATCGTCATCAGGAAAAGTTTTTTTTTTTTTTTTTTTATAATGTATTTATTATTATTTTTTATATTATATAATACATGCAGAATAAATACAAAAAAAAAAGAAAAACACATATAATTTCCACATTAGATCACAATGAAGTATATCAATTAAATTTCATATCGTATGTATCAGCAGCAATATTAAACAGCACTATGACTCTCCAAAATGATACTTCATTTCTACCATCAAAAGTCTCCCACTTCCATCACAGCATAAATTTATAAAATGTTTTGCCAAATTAATAACGTTCCTCGAAGGATTTTTAGTCTTTTCAGAACTTCTGTCTAAATTAGGGTCGATTGCCAAATTGAAATCGCCCATAACTATAGTACGTCCTTGCTTAATTTTGTCAAATTGTGCAAAAAATGTATACAAAAACGGAATCTGAGAAGTATTCGGGGCGTAAATATTAGCAATTGTGTATAATTGGTCTTCTATTGTACGTATGAGAATAATCCATCTACCCATCTTATTAGTTTTCACATGTTTTATAGAAAGATTTAGTACTGATGAAAAAAAAATGGCTCCCCTCTTTTTTTATCTTTAAACGAGGAGCAGACTGAACTAGGAAAATCTTTAAAGCTAAATTTCCCCTTATCATCTCTCCGCCAATGAGTCTCTTGTATTCCAACAACTTGCGCGTTGTCTCTTTTTACATGTTCAAATAGCAATCTCCTTTCTTGTGGAGAATTCAGGCGCTGCGCATTAATTGAAACAACATTAATCATATGTTTCTTATCCTACTTTTTCCTTCTCTTTTTTCTATTTATCGCTTTCCATATTCTATTGTCTTTGTTTCTTTTATACTGCCCATTTTGGCCCAAGTTCCCACCAGAGTGGGTATCTCTTTCTTTCTTTGCTTCTAACATATATAATTGAGTTTTATATTTCATAGCAGACTGCGTCAACTTATAACATACCAGACACCATAAAACATTTACAAAAAACACTAAATATAAAATAGACATCCCTTAAAGGAAGTGTGGATGGACCTGTGATAAACCCTCTTTCACAGAGCCTCCAGATAGATCCTATTCAGGATCATTATTTTGATGCTGAACCGCCCCAATTGGGAAATATTTTCAATCGTATTATTAACCTTTAAACCGTGAGATTGTCAGGTATACAATCCTGGTTATCTGATTAGCATAGGGCATCAATAGAGAAAAAAAAAAAAACATTATGTGTGTCTAATTTACTATCAATGTAATTTCTAACCCATAATCCATTTCCTTCATCATAGATCTAATATTTATATGCACTCTGTCTACGTAAGATCAATTTTAACATTGAAGATGTCTTGATCAACCACTTTCATGCCTATCTGTGAATCATTATCAATATCTTGTGATCCTAACTAATTATGTGTTGGTTTTTCTCTCAATAATAATGTTACCTTATACAGAATCTAAAAAATTATCAATTCCTCCAGTGTTAGCTTACACTCTCTCCATGCTGTGAACACAAAAACCATTACTCACCCCAGTGAATATCCGTTCCCCTTTTCTTCATCTTATCCTTCTTTTTTCCTTTTATTTTCTCCCTTTTTCCTTCCCTTCTTCCCCCTTTTCTTCCCCTTTTTCCCCTTTTTTTTCAACTCTTTTTACCTTTTTTCATTCTCTTCCTTTCTATTTCTTTTAAGTGATCCAAACTTTGTAAATATTAAGTGACCTCATTTAAATAATTACCTAATTCTAATTTTAAGGTATTTGTGTACAAATAATTACAATATATCTGTGTTATAATTATTCATTCTATGATCATTACCCCCCCCCCCCCCCCCCTAATTCCATTGGTGTTTTAATATATCAAGTATCTAAGATTGAAAGTCATTGCAAATGTCCGTAGACTCAAGGCCTTCATCAGATTAATGTTTTTATAGGAAATATCGTTGTTTTCCTTATAATATTGTTCCTTCTTTAGGTATCTCCTGATCCAACGAGGACATGGAAAAACAATGAAGAAGCACACAAAAAAAATTATTATTATTTCCTTTATATTATGTTATGTATCTTCTCTCCTTCATCCTTTGTCTCCCTCCAATGAGTTAATCAGATCGAAGTTCTGCTCTCTAAACCATTTTGAAATTGCCGTGACATCTGAAAAGGAGTGTGTCCTTGCTTCATAAGAAATTATTATTTTACAGGGATACCGCCAGGAATATCGAATATTCTTCTGGCGGGGGGGGCGGAGCTTGACCACCATCCTGCACGGACGCCATGCTTGTGAGCTCCTCAGCGCAAACACCCAAAAACGCAACTAACCCGAAAGTGGGAACCCATACTGACCGCAAAAGTAGCCAGCCACAACGAGCATCGACTCCTGAGGCGATAGATGCCCTTTTTTCAACCAAAGACCCAGCCAAGACGGAAGAGGAGAACTGGGGCCTACCCCGCGTTATCCCTCTCAGGCCTGGAGACGCTGCTCACGCGGCAGGTGAGCGACGACTACCCTCACATCTTACCCGACACCCTGGCCCACATGCCAGCTATGGGCCGCCGCTCACAGAAGAACACGGCGATGGATAACAGGGATATTGGGACTATGTTTCAGCGGCCAGCGCCACCCCAACCCGCTCCTTCAGAGGCTCAGCGGCCTGTCACTACCCCGCGGCCTAACACCTCTACACACTTAGACGAGCAAACTGGGGCTGATAGATCGGTAGCCACTCACCCGATGGCGCCTGCAGAACCCGCCGACTGCACACCGACAACCAGACACGACCTGAAGGTCCTCTTAACGGACTTTCATAAGATACTGGCGAAAGAACTCGCTCCCATAAAAACGGACATGAAAGCAATCACGGACCGGGTACAGACCTCGGAGAGAGATATTGCAGATCTCCAACTACAGGTGACCGAGCTCCAAACTACAGTGCACCAGGTCCGGTCCCAGCACAGGGCCATCACTGCTCAAATCACGGCCATGGAGGACCGTCAACGTCGTACCAACATCAAAGTAAGAGGCATCCCAATGACAGTTACGGTAGACGAACTGCCCCACTATGTCAGACGATTGCTGACTTCCATCCTGTCCCAGACGGTTGCAAAAAAAATAAACATTGCTGGAATTTACCGCCTACCGGGTCCTGCGGGGGCTTCCACCCAGGTGACGAGAGATGTCATTCTTCGATGTGCCACAGCCCATGACAAAATCCTGATAATGACGGCGATTAAGGGGAAAACACCTCTGAGTTTCGAAGAGGCGTCCCTGACATTTTATCAGGACCTCACAAAGGCGACTTTCTTATGGCGTAAAACGCTCACGCCTGTGACCAGCACTCTCCGCTCCGCCAACATGGCCTACAGATGGGGCATGAATGGATCCCTGACAGTGACCCTGAATGGCAGCCCACTCACGCTCACCTCGATTGAAGACGCAACTCCGTTCCTGACAGCCCTGGGCCTAAACCACTCACCGGTAAACACACAAGCAAGAGCACCCCACCCCACTTCCATCTGGGACCCGATACACGCACCAGCCTTCATTCCGAGATCGACAGCTGCGGGAGCTGCAGCACCAGGAATCAGCTCGAGTGACGACCCGACCTGAAGGACTATTTGCCAGATTGGCGACCTGCTTGCATGACCTGCTGGTCCTCAACTTATAGGACTGTCTGATTGGGACTTTATATACGGCTCTCAACCGATGATGTTTTATTCTATGATATTATTATCCTTCTCTTCCCCCATCCCAAACTCACCTTTGCGTTACTGTACCCCATTCACATAAATCTGGAGACACGACAACCCCCAGGCACCACAGCCAAGGCTAGGGTCTCAGCAGTGGCGAATTCCCTCATAACTAGAGAATGTTAATTTACTGCCACGCACAGTCACTGAGGGAACCCTGAACCTCTCCACACACCTCCCCCCCTCGCTACTCCCTAGGTAAGGAGAAACCAAACCCAATACACCGGGTGACTAAACACCTCACGATCATGAGGCCTTAGCTCACCCCCTATGGGATACCCAGCTCTTAGGCTAACACGACATATACAGCATGCAACCGCACCACACGTAGACATTGGTCCACAAGCTGACCATTACAGTCATGGGTCCCATGACCACAACCCCAGCGTATGGTGCATTCACGCACTTAGCAGCAAGGATGCATCCCTTTTGAAACCCCATCGTACCACAGACGACCCACCAGCTGCCGAGACTCACACGAACCAAGCCTAGCATGTGAATTACCATCTTTAGCATAACAAATGTACACAAAATATGGCCCCTCTTTATTGGCCTATCGTCTTAAAAATGTGCAGCACCATCATATGCCACAATTCTCACGCTTTACTGTTTGTAACTGTTGCGGCATGGCAAATACTATGTGTTTAAACCCTGCGCACAAAAACGGAAACATTATAAAATGAGGCTAACAAATGTCTAGAGATGATATACATGGTATTGTAATGACCCCGATATGTATGAAACTTTATTGTCTCCACTCTTCTTTTCTGTACCCTCAAACTTTTATGCCTCAATAAAAAAGAGATTTACAAAAAAAAAAAATATTCTTCTGGCGTAGAATCTTTTTATATGAATCAAACGGTTTTCTTGTGGCCCTAGTATATGAAATATCTGGAAAAATCATAATATTAGTGTATGGATCATTCAGTCTAGTAAGTCTGGATGCTTTTAAGACTTGTTCTTTCGTTTTGTATGCCGAACAGCAAATCATTACATCTCTGGGTTCACTTTGAGCCACAAAATCTGGTTTCATAATTCTATGGCATCTTTCCAGAAAATTCAGTGGATTTGTCATTTGGATGCCTAATTGCACAAAAAACTCCATTATCTTGTCTTGCAATTCATCATTATTAATAGATTCTGGGATACCCCGAATTCTTAAATTATTACGTCGAGAACGGTCTTCAACATCTGCAATTTTAAGTTCCAATTCAGCTATTTTTTGATTTGCCTTCCTCATATTATCTTCTGCTGAAACTTGCTGGAATTCGAACGCTTCTAATTTTTCTTCATTCAGCTTGAATTTTTTTTCCAAGTGTGATAACTCCATTTTAAATTCCATAAGGCCTTCATGAATCTCATTTTTAATCTTGTCTAATTGTCGTTCAAAACAGGACTCAAGGTACCTGTGTAATCCTTCGGAGCTATATTCTTTAGAAGACATTTTTTTTTTTGGTAGACTCTTTGGAGACAAATGATCAGATTCTTTAAATGATTGGGATGAGGAGTCAGAAGCATTCTGATGGTCTATTTCCTGTTTCTGAGTTGGCAACGGAGCTGGAAAAGAAAGCCTCCTATCTATCTTGCTTTCTTGTTTCTTCTCTGTCCCTCTTCGTAGGCTGTTTATTGTCTTGACCTTTCCTTGATGCCATGGCAAAAAAAATTAAAAAAAATCTCTTGATCCGTTTTAGTCCAGGTTCACTTGATAGCACTGAACAACGTTATGCAGCGTGTTGTGTCCCTTAGTCCAAGTTCACTTGCTTATTTGCATCAGCTGAGGAAGTAATGCTTGTCTTATAGAAAATTATTTATTGATGTCTTTCTAAGACCTTCGGAGTACTACCCAACTGTGCAGATATCATAGGTTATGGGTCTTAAGTTTTCATACAGGACCCCCATTTTCTGCAATACTTCAGTGCCCTCTATTTCATGCCCCTGCCTCTCAGAACTCACTTTTCTTCGCCGGTTGTAATTAGGGGAGACCAAACCTTCAAATCTTCCTCGCACTGGGCGTCCTCGATATCCACCACTCCGGCTCTAGTTCTTGCTTGACTCCATACTCGGCTCTTCCAGCATCCCTGCACCTTCCTTCGGCTGTATGCAAATAATAAGGAGATTACATACAGAGCGGTCGCACTCTGAGGCACTCCCCAAAAACGGCTGGACTGCGGCTGGGCTGCAGGTTTCAAAGCGGCTTCAGCTCTCACTCGACTGTCCGTTCAATCGCCGGTTCATTCCCCTAGAGCGTCAGCATCTCCACAAGGAAGGACGTGCGCTCCCGTGCAACGCTTCCATCCTACGTCATCGCTCCTCCCCCCCTTCCTGAAAAGTTAACTGTTTCCTGGATAGGAAGGTTTAGTGAGGCGAGACTGCCCTCTATGGACCAAATACCTAAATTGCAATCTGCAGGTTGACCACACCTTCAGTTTCCTATTGGCCTTATCAACTGATGACGTACAGAGAATCTTTCCCTTTAAAAGTTAGGACAAAGGGAAGAGAGTTAGTGGAAGTTGGAAGAGTTGAAGTTAGAGGAGGAATTTGGGCTTTCAGATTCGGACATGCCGAGAGAACCATGACAGATATTCACTCTGGGACTACCTACTCATCTGATGAGAACATCTACTTAACTGGTAATTATGCTGGTTTTATTTAATTAATCTAAATTAATTAAAAATCTAATAGCATGATATATGACTGGATAAATCACGGTCAGATTTCAATATTTTGAAATCTTAGTTAACTAAAGAATATATAGTTCTAAACATTCCATTCTGCCGGTGGAATTAAGAATAATTATATATTAGTGTGATATTATCACGTGTTAGCATACCGATGTTTTTATCCAGGTGTATTGATTTGCTCTAAAATAAGATAAGATATCTTTTTAGGCAAATTAAAATTCGGCTTATAGAATCTGGTAGATTATTCTTATTTGATGGTTCCAGGAAATGATTAATGAGCTGGCTTAAATGTTATTTTTATTGAAAATTACATAAGAATAGGATATTAAATGCCTAGGAGGATCTAGCCAGCATTGAAAGGGTTATTCAGTTAACTGTTAGCCAGGGTTTTATGGCTTTTCGCTGGACTGTGTGAATGTTTTTACTTTTACGTGTATAGCCATGCCATTGTATTGCATATTCATGTTATACTAAATATTCACTGATTATTATCATGCATGCTGCCTAATACTATTATTATATTATTTGTCACAATAAATTATATCTATTTTTATAACAAATTGTGATTTTATTTGTATGGAATACATTGCACTTACATGATAATGATCTCTAAGATCTAAGAGAATTGAAATATTGGGCAATTCTCGACTGTTTAATATTATCATCCCATAAATATCCCCACAGGTCAGGATACCAGAAATCACGAGTCAAATACGAAGCTGAGGTCAGGATACCAGAAATCACGAGTCAAATACAAAAGCCGGGGTCAGGATACTAGAAATCACGAGTCAAATACGAAGCCGCGGTCAGGATACCAGAAATCACAAGTCAAATACGAAGCTGAGGTCAGGATACCAGAAATCACAAATAAAATACGAAGCCGTGGTCAGGATACCAGAAATCACGAGTAAAATACGAAGCCGGGGTCAGGGAACCAGAAATAACGAGTCAAAAATGAAGCCGAGGTCAGGATACCAGAAATCACAAATAAAATATTAAGCCAAGGTCAGGATACCAGAAATCACAAATATAATACGAAGCCGAGGTCAGGATACCAGAAATCACAAATAAAATATTAAGCCGAGGTCAGGATACCAGAAATCACAAATCAAATACGAAGCCGAGGTCAGGATACCAGAAATCACAAGTCAAATATGAAGCCGAGGTCAGGAAACCAGAAATCATGAGTCAAATACAAAGCCAGGGTCAGGATACCAGAAATCACAAGTCAAATATGAAGCCGAGGTCAGGAAACCAGAAATCATGAGTCAAATACAAAGCCAGGGTCAGGATACCAGAAATCATGAGTCAAATACGAAGCCGAGATCAGGCTACTATAAATCACAAGTCAAATGCGAAGCTGAGGTCAGGAAACCAGAAATCATGAGTCAAATACGAAGCCGAGATCAGGATACTAGAAAACATGAGTCAAATACGAAGCCGAGGTCAGGATACCAGAAATCTCATATAAAATGCGAAGCAGTGGTCAGGATACCAGAAATCACGAGTCAAATACGAAGCCGGGGTCAGGAAACCAGAAATCACGAGTCAAATACGTAGCCGGGGTCAGGATACCAGAAATCACAAATAAAATATGAAGCCGAGGTCAGGATACCAGAAATCACAAATGTAATACGAAGACGTGGTCAGGATACCAGAAATCATGAGTCAAATACGAAGCCGATGTCAGGATACCAGAAATCACGAGTCAAATACGAAGCCAAGGTCAGGATACCAGAAATCACGAGTTAAATACGAAGCCGAGGTCAGGATACCAGAAATCACGAGTTAAATATGAAGCCGAGGTCAGGATACCGGAAATCACGAGTTAAATAAGAAGCCAAGGTCAGGATACCAGAAATCACAAGGTAAATATGAAGCCGAGATCAGGATACCAGAAATCACAAGTTAAATACGAAGCCGAGATCAGGATACCAGAAATCACGAGTTAAATACGAAGCCGAGGTCAGGATACCAGAAATCACGAGTTAAATACTGAAGCCGAGATAAGGATACTAGAAATCACAAGTCAAATACGAAGCCGCGATCAGGATACTAGAAAACATGAGTTAAATACAAAGCCGGTGTCAGGATACCAGAAATCATGAGTCAAATACTAAGCCGAGGTCAGGATACCAGAAATCACGAGTCAAATACGAAGCCAAGGTCAGGATACCAGAAATCACAAGTCAAATACGAAGCCGAGGTCAGGATACCAGAAATCACAAGTCAAATACGTAGCCGGGGTCAGGATACCAGAAATCACAAATCAAATATGAAGCCGAGGTCAGGATACCAGAAATCACAAGTCAATTACTAGGCAGAGGTCAGGATACCAGAAATCTCAAATCAAATACGAAGCCGAGGTCAGGATACCAGAAATCACAAATCAAACACGAAGCCGAGGTCAGGATACCAGAAATCACAAGTCAAATATGAAGCCGAGGTCAGGAAACCAGAAATCATGAGTCAAATACGAAGCCAGGGTCAGGAAACCAGAAATCATGAGTCAAATACGAAGCCGATATCAGGATACTAGAAAACATGCATCAAATACGAAGCCGAGGTCAGGATACCAGAAATCACAAGTCAAATACGAAGCTGAGGTCAGGATACCAGAAATCACAAATAAAATACGAAGCCGTGGTCAGGATACCAGAAATCACGAGTCAAATACGTAGCCGGGGTCAGGAAACCAGAAATCACAAGTCAAATACGAAGCCGAGGTCAGGATACCAGAAATCACAAATAAAATATGAAGCCGAGGTCAGGATACTAGAAATTATTATTATTATTATTATTATTATTATTATATTATTTATAGAGCGCCGTCAAATTCCGCAGCGCTTTACAATGGGTGGACGAACAGACATGAAATTGTAACCAGACAAGTTGGACACACAGGAACAGAGGGGTTGAGAGCCCTGCTTAATGAGCTTACATGCTAGAGGGAGTGGGGTAAAATGAAACAAAAGGTAAGGATAGTATTAGACTAGTGACAGTTGCAGAAGAGGAATCAGTTGGGAGCTATTAACAGTTTAATTGATATGCTTTTATGAAGAAGTGTGTTTTTAATGATTTTTTGAAGGAGTGGAGACTGAGTGAGCATCTAATGGAGGAGGGAAGCGCGTTCCACAGGAACAAAGAAATCACAAATTTAATACGAAGACGTGGTCAGGATACCAGAAATCACAAGTTAAATACGAAGCCAAGGTCAGGATACCAGAAATCATGAGTTAAATACGAAGCCGAGGTCAGGATACCAGAAATCACGTGTTAAATACGAAGCCGAGGTCAGGATACCAGAAATCACGAGTTAAATTCGAAGCCGGTGTCAGGATACCAGAAATCACGAGTCAAATACGAAGCCGAGATCAGGATACCAGAAATCACGAGTCAAATACGAAGCCGCGGTCAGGATACTAGAAATCACGAGTTAAATACGAAGCTGAGATCAGGATACTAGAAATCACAAGTTAAATACAAAGCCAAGATCAGGATACCAGAAATCACGAGTCAAATACGAAGCCCAGATCAGGATACTAGAAAACACGAGTTAAATACGAAGCTGAGGTCAGGATACCAGAAATCACGAGTCAAATACGAAGCCAAGGTCAGGAAACCAGAAATCACGCGTCAAATTCGAAGCTGAGGTCAGGATACCAGAAATCATCAGTCAAATACGAAGCTAGGGTCAGGATACCAGAAATCACGCGTCAAATATGAAGCTAGGGTCAGGATATCAGAAATCACAAGTCAAATACGAAGCCAGGGTCAGGATACCAGAAATCACGAGTCAAATATGAAGCCGAGATCAGGATACCAAAAATCACGAGTCAAATACGAAGCCAGGGTCAGGATACTAGAAATCACGAGTCAAATACGAAGCCGAGATCAGGAAACTAGAAATCATGAGTCAAACACGAAGCTGAGATCAGGATACTAGAAAACATGAGTCAAATAAGAAGCCAGGGTCTGGATACCAGAAATCACGAGTTAAATACGAAGCCGAGATCAGGATATCAGAAATCACGAGTAAAATACGAAGCCGAGGTCAGGATACCAGAAATCACGAGTCAAATAAGAAGCCGAGGTCAGGATACCAGAAATCACAAGTCAAATACGAAGCCGAGGTCAGGATACCAGAAATCACAAGTCAAATCCGAAGCCGAGGTCAAACACAGTAAATCACAATGGAATCTCTAGGAGCACTAAATGAGGTTCTAACAGAAACCATGATAGGGCAATGAATGGGGGCTAAAACAAGCCTTAAATAGGCTTACCTAATTTCTGATAGGTCCACGTCAGATTAGGATCGCAATGATGATGTGGTTACTTTAAGAGTGGACGTGTCACGTTTACATAGGTTGATATGGAGCACAACTGCAGATTTCTTAGGACTTAGATTGTTGATTAGGATACTTAGAGAATAGAATAGGAACTGTGTATTCAATAATGGAAAATACAGGTACTGTATCTTTAATTACTTCGCTGTTGGTTTAATTGGAGTAAGCAGCTTCCGATATACATGCAATCTAGCACATTGGTGTTTGCAAGATTTAAGGAAATGGAGGAAGTTAGAAATTAAGTTGTAACAGGAGTGATTCGTTTTGGAGTTAGAGATAGCGGGCCTGGGAGCAGCTGTAGCCTGAATGCTTAACGGACTTGAGAGCAGGCTGTAGCAGAAATGCTTGGCAAACTTGAGAGCAGATTATGGCAGGAATGCTTAGCGGTTTTGAGAGAAGGTAAGCTAATTCAAGATTTTCATGTAATTTTCAAAATAGGGAAGACATGTGAGAGATTTGATTTGAAACGGTGGGGTTAGATGAAGGAATTGTATGAGCAGGAAACGAAGAGGGATGAAACCCATAATTGGAGAAGAAGGGAGTAATTTTGCTACTGGTATGAACTGAGTTGCTATATGCAAATTCGGCCATGGGCAACCATGTCATCCAATCATCTTGTAAGTGGGAACAATAACATCGTAGATATTGCTCTAAGCATTGGTTAACTCTTTCAGTTTGCCCATTGGTTTGGGGATGATAAGCGGAAGATAGTTTACATTGAATACGGAGAGAAGCACACAATGCGTTCCAGAATTTGGAGGTAAACTGGGTTCCTCGGTCTGATATGATTTCATCTGGAAGTCCATGAAGTTTCACTATATTATCGAGGAATACTTTTGAGAGTTCAGATGATGAGGGTAATTTCTTCAAGGGGATAAAATGGGACATTTTTGTGAAGTGGTCCACTACTACTAAAATGGTGGTATGATGTTGAGAAGGGGGAAGTTCCACCAAGAAGTCCATAGAAATGGATTGCCAAGGCCTCTCCGGAATCGGTAGATTCAACAATTGACCAAATGGGTGATGATGTTCAGATTTGGATCTTTGGCAGGTTGAACAAGTTTTGACATAGGATTCGATGGTGGTGTCCTGGCGAGGCCACCAATAATATCTTTTGGATAATTCTAGGGTCTTTTTTATACCAGGATGACCAGCCAGAGGAGAATCATGAATAAATTTGAGTACTTTATTTCTGAATGCGGGAGGAATGTAAATCCTGTCATTGAAATAATAGAGACCATCTTTCTTTGATAACTTAATTGATTTAGGAAGTTCAAGAGCATCTTTACTTAGGCCTTTTATGTCATCTATAAGGGACGTTAAGATTATGATGACTGTATGCGGAGGAGGTTCCAATTCAAGATCTTGGTGAATTCTGGAAAGGGCATCCGCTTTTTTGCTCCTACATCCGGGTCTAAAAACAATTTGAAAATTAAACCGGGAGAAGAAAAGATTCCATCTTACTTGCCTAGCAGAGAGAGTCTTGTTGGAGTGAAGATATTCAAGGTTTTTATGGTCGGTATAAACCATTATAGGAGTTTGTGTTCCTTCAAGAAGATGTTGCCAGGTTTCTAAGGCTGCTTTTATACTCAATAGTTCTTTTTCTCCTATAAGGTAATTTTTTTCGGCAGGAGACATTGAACGTGAGAAAAAGGCAACTGGATGAAGAGGATCTTGAGGAGTTTTGTGTTGAGAGAGGACAGCTCCGATGGCTGTTTCTGAAGCATCTGTTTCAAGGACATAGAGACATGTGGGGTTTGGAAGTTGAAGAATAGGAGCAGTTGTAAATCTTCTTTTTAATTCATCGAAAGCTTTTTGAGCCTTTTCATTCCAATTGAAAGGATGTTTTTTTTGCTGTTAAGTAGATTAAGTGAATGAGCTACGTCGGAGTAATTTTTAATACATTTTCTGTAGAAGTTGGCAAACCCCAGAAAACGTTGTAATTCTTTTACATTAGAAGGAATGGGCCAGTTGGGGATACAGTTGATTTTAGAACTATCCATGCTTATCGAATGAGGGGTAATAACGTAACCTAAAAAGGTTATTTCATTAACGTTAAAAATACATTTTTCTGGTTTAGCTTATAATTTATGAGTTCTGAGTCTGGATAACACCCATCTCACGTGTTTTTTGTGTTCCTCAGGAGTGTTAGAATATATAAGAATGTCATCTAAATAAATGATAACACAGACATCTAGAAGATCCCTGAAGATGTCATTTATAAAATGTTGAAAGGTTGCAGGGGCGTTGCAGAGGCCGAAAGGCATCACAAGATACTCGTAGAGTCCATATCTTGTTCGGAAAGCAGTTTTCCATTCATCGTTAGCTTTGATTCTAATGAGATTATATGCCCCACGGAGGTCAAGCTTGGTGTAGATAGTAGCAGTTTTTAACCGTTCAATCAATTCATTTATCAGGGGAAGAGGGTAACGATTTTTAACTGTTATTTTGTTTAAAGCTCTGTAATCTATGATGGGACGTATAGTCTGGTCTTTATTTCTCACAAAAAAACATACTGGAAGCAGCAGGTGAGCTGGAAGGTCTAATGAACCCCTTACAGAGGTTTTCATCCAAGTATTCTTTGAGGATTTTTAATTCAGATTCAGAGAGAGGATAGATGTGCCCAAAAGGTATGGGGGCACCAGGTATGAGGTCTATGGGACAGTCGTAGGGACGATGAGGTGGGAGTGTTTCAGCTTCCTTTTTACTGAATACGTCTGAGAACTCAGAATAACAGGAAGGTATAGTTGGTTCTTCAATAATCTGAAAAATTGGAATATGTTGTAAGCATGTTTCTTTCCAATAAGCAGAGTTAAAGGTGAGAGAGAAGGGAGACCAAGTAATTTGTGGGTTGTGGTTCCTTAACCAGTTGATTCCTAGTATGACCGGATAAAGAGGTGATGAGATAATATGGAATATAAGATATTCAGTATGAGTATGATTGGTGGTTACTCTTACAGGAATAGTTTCATTTAGTATAGGGCCCGAGGATATGAGGGAGCCGTCAATCACTCTGACAGAAACAGAAGTGCTTTTGCGAACACAAGGAATTTTATTTTTGGTTACAAAAGATGAATCTATGAACACCCCGTTTGCACCAGAATCAATGATGGCTTCAGTCGTAATTCTTTCTTTGTCCCACTGTAATATGAGAGAAATAGAGGAGAATTGAGTGGTTGATTTAGAGGGAAGTGCACTTAGTATAGAAGTGGTATGAGCATGCTTACCGCCTTTTGACCGTTTCAATAAGGGGCAATCTGGGATCAAGTGATCTTGCGAGGCACAATACATGCAGAGGTTTAGTAGTAGTCTTCTGGTTTTCTCTTCTAGAGTGAGAGGACTTCTTATTACCCCTATTTCCATAGGTTCTGTTTGTAATGATGGTTTTTCAGTTGTTTTTGAAGGACTAAATGTTTTTTTCCATAATGAACTCGAGAGAGCTTTTTCGGCCTTTCTTTCTCTAAGTCTTCTGTCAATGCTGATTGATAGTTGAATCAGCGCATTTAATGTAGTAGGAAGTTCAGTTCTAGAAAGTTCATCCTTTACTGCTTCGGATAACCCAATTCGAAACTGGTTGCGTAGGGTTATGTCATTCCATTGAGTTTCTATTGCCCATCTTTTAAATTCAGCAATGTAGTCTTCAACAGGTCTATGTTTTTGATGTAGGGTTCTAATGGTTAAATCAGCTGTAGACTGTTTGTTAGGATCTTCGTAAAGGAGAGACATAGCTTCCCAAAATTCATCCAATGAGTCTAAGATGGGATCGTCATTTTCCAAGAAGGAATGGGCCCAGGCCATAGGTTCACCTCTTAGGAAGGAGATAACTGAACAAACCTTAGATCTTTCAGTGGGATAAGATCGAGGTTTTAGAGCAATTAATAACTTGCAGGAATTAAGAAACTCCCTGTATTTGGATCGATCTCCAGAAAACTTTTCGGGATTACAGACAGCAGGGTCGCTAGCTGAGTGCATAACAGTATGAGGAGTATGGGTTTGTAAGTCTCTGACATAAGTGAGAATCCGTTCATTTGTAACCTGGAGATCTTGCATGCCTTGGGCAAGTGTATCAACTCTTTGATTCAGCATAGTAAATTTAGAATCGAAATCTGCTGGATCCATTACAAAGGCTGGATTAATCTGTAAAGTTTACATAGATTGATATGGAGCGCAACTGTAGATTTCTTAGGACTTAGATTGTTGATTATGATACTTAGAGAATAGAATAGGAACTGTGTATTCAATATTGGAAAATACAGGTACTGTATCTTTAATTACTTCGCTGTTGGTTTAATTGGAGTAAGCAGCTTCCGATATACATGCAATCTAGCACATTGGTGTTTGCAAGATTTAGATAGCGGGCCTGGGAGCAGCTGTAGCCTGAATGCTTAACGGACTTGAGAGCAGGCTGTAGCAGAAATGCTTGGCAAACTTGAGAGCAGATTATGGCAGGAATGCTTAGCGGTTTTGAGAGAAGGTAAGCTCTTATCACAGATATAACAATTGACTTAGCTTCCAAAGGGTGGAAAATCAGGTTCCCGGAGTTCTCCTCTGGGGAGGGTTGTTTCTCAGGCAGGATGAGGAAAGTCCAGATACTAGCCGTGGTCGAGGAGAGGAGAAGGAGGGTAAGTAGATTTCCAGTCCGGTTCGGTACACAAGTAGAGGTCGCAGAGAAACTTTTAGCCGGTTTGATATCGCGGTAACGCTGTTCAATAATCCAGCGTCTTGTATCTGACGCGGTCGCATTATGTAGCGTGGGGAGACCGCGTCAGAGAAGGGTAGTGGCTAAACTCCGACAACCCGGAAGAGACCAGGAATTACCGGTAGTTGAGGCATGACAGGGCGTGACGTCACGTCCACATCTATATATAGATTTCCATATATATGTATTTTATATTTATATATATATATACGTTTAATTACAATAATAAATAAATAAAATAATAAAATATATATATATATATATATATTTAAAAAAAAATTTATATTAACTTTAAAAAAGTTATATTAACTGAATATTTATTTACAGTGTGTGTATATAATGAATGCAGTGTGTGTGTGTGTATGAATGCAGTGTGTATATGAATGCTGTGTGTGTATGCAGTGTGTGTATGAATGCAGTGTGTATATAATGAATGGAGTGCAGTGTGTGTATATGAGTGCAGTGTGTGTATATGAGTGCAGTGTGTGTATGAGTGCAGTGTGTTTATAATGAATGCAGTGCAGTGTGTGTATGAGTGCAGTGTGTATATAATGAATGCAATGTGAGTGCAGTGTGTATATAATGAATGCAGTGCAGTGTGAATGCAGTGTGTATGAGTGCAGTGTGTATGTATGAGTGCAGTGTGTATGTATGAGTGCAGTGTGTATGTATGAATGCAGTGTGTGTGTATGAATGCAGTGTGTGTATGCAGTGTGTGTATGAATGCAGTGTGTATATAATGAATGGAGTGCAGTGTGTGTATATGAGTGCAGTGTGTGTGTATGAGTGCAGTGTGTGTGTATGAGTGCAGTGTGTATATAATGAATGCAGTGCAGTGTGTGTATATGAGTGCAGTGTGTGAGTGCAGTGTGTATATAATGAATGCAGTGCAGTGTGTGTATGAGTGCAGTGTGAATGCAGTGTGTGTATGAGTGCAGTGTATATGTATGAGTGCAGTGTGTATGCAGTGTGTGTATGAATGCAGTGTGTATATAATGAATGCAGTGCAGTGTGTGTATGAGTGTGTGTATGAATGCAGTGTGTGTGTGTGTGAGTGCAGTGTGAGAGTGCAGTGTGTGTGTGTGTGAGTGCAGAGCATTGGTGGGGGTGGGCATTTTATTAATTATTATTATTTAATTATTATTGTAATATATATTTTTTTTAATGTTGTTATTATTTTTTTTATTATTATTATTTTTTTATTTTATTATTATTTTTTTTATTTATTTTTTTCGTCCCCCCTCCCTGCTTGTTAGCTGGCCAGGGAGGGGTGCTCTCACTCCCTGGTGGTCCAGTGGATGGGCTGTAGGAGGGGGCTGTCAGGAAGCTGTAACTTACCTTCACCGCAGCTCCTGTCAGCTCCCTTCTCTCTCCTCCGTCCGTGCAGCTCCCAGGTCAGCTTCCTCTGCAACTCTCGCGGCCGCGCGGAGCGTTGCCACGGTAACCCGTGGCAATGCTCTGACCCCGCGGCTCTCGCGAGAGTTGCAGAGGAAGCTGACCTGGGAGCTGCACGGACGGAGGAGAGAGAAGGGAGCTGACAGGAGCTGCGGTGAAGGTAAGTTACAGCTTCCTGACAGCCCCCGGTCCTTGTCTGTATTATGGCAATGAAAATTGCCATAATACAGACAACTGACTCGAGTATAAGACGAGTGAGTGTTTTTCAACACAAAAAATGTGCTGAAAAGCTCGTCTTATACTTGAGTATATACGGTAATAGTTTTAAGTATTTCTTCCTCTGTAAATGATTCGTCTAATTGTTTACAGGCTAGTGATGAGAGCTTCGGTAGGGAAATGCCGCTCAGGAAGGCCTCTATGTGTTCAGGGGTGGGTTGGGGTGTTGTCGGGTCGTTCTTCAGATTGTATAGCTTATCATAGTAGTGCGCCAATTCGTTAACAATGTCTAGGGGGTTATACAATCTGCCTCTCGTGGAGGATTCTATGTAAGGGATTTTGGTTTGTAGTTGTTTGGTTTTCAGTTTGTTGGCTAATATCTTGCCTGCTTTGTTCCCTTGTGTGTAAAACTTGAGTTTGAGAGATCTCATCCCATCCTTTCGGTGGTCAAGAGTTCTAGACCATGTAGTTCCCTCTGTATTTCGGTGATTTGTGCTGTCAGGGATTTTGATGGTTTAGATTTGTTTTGTGTTTCAAGGGATACCAAGTTTTGCTGTAGGAGTTCCCGTTTGTCTTTAGTGTTTTTTTTAAATTTGGACCCTTCTCTTATGAGTATGCCTCGTAGGACCGCCTTGTGTGCGACCCATATGGTTGGAATTGGGGTGGCCTCCGAGGAGTTAAGATTGAAATATTCAGTCGCTTCTTTGGCTACTGTGTCTAATATACGTGGGTTATCTAATAGGCTCTCATTGAGTCTCCACTTCCCCCTGCCTCTTGCTAGGTGAAGGGATCTGAAGATGATTGACAGAGGGGCATGGTCAGACCACGTCCTCTGCTCTATTTGTATGTCTTCTATGTTATTCAGGGTCGTCTTATCTACCAAACAGAAATCAATTCTTGAATACGTTCTGTGTACCTGTGAGAAAAACGTATAGTCTCTCTTTTTAGGGTACAGAGACCGCCATGTGTCATAGAGATCATTATGGAACAGCAGTTTGCTTAGTTCAGCGCTTATTGTGTTCGCTTGTGTTGTAGGGGGCCTGTGACATTCACGTTGTATATCAAGTTCAGGGTTCAGAGTGCAGTTAAGATCACCGCATATTATCGTGTGGCCTTGTTTAATTTTATTGAGGTGTATCAGGGACTTGCATATGAACGCAGTTTGGGCTTCATTTGGGGCGTATAATGACGCTATAGTCATCATCATACCATTCAAATTCCCTACTAGAATTAACAAGCGCCCTTCTTTATCTGTGTATCTATTAGTTTCTTGGAAGACCCAGTCTTTGTGAAAAAAAATGCCAACCCCTTTTGATTTGTGGGGTGAGAGCGCATGATACGCCTGAGGGTAGTGGATGGAGTAAATGTGGGGAGGTTTGCGGACACAAAGATGTTTCTCCTGGAGGCAGATAACCGCCGCTTTTGATTTCTGCATCTCTTGTACGAGAAGGCGCCTCTTGTGTGGGCTATTTAGGCCTTTTACGTTTAGGGAGTGAATTTTAAACGTTACTAGTGCCATGGTGGTAGTCAAGTGCATAGCTTTTTAGCACCTTGGGCCTGCAGGGCATGATATGTTGATCTGGGGGATATTGTGTAGAGTCAAGTTTGTGTAAATGTATAGTTGGGTGTGCAGTGCGGGGGGGAGTTAATTTTATCCCATGTGGCACGTAATATAAGTTTGGGAAACCTTATACATCGCATAATATCTAGAAACAGTATTATACATGGTAACACATATTGTACAAACACATTCAAACTTTGAAGTAACATAAAAGGGGGAAAACTTAGGGAGTCCACGGGGATATAATTCGCCACAGGTGAGAGCTCGCCATCTCTCAAGGTTGGGCAATGGGGGGTGGGTTGTCGGCTCCACCGAAGACAAGCCTATTTTAATTTTTGAATCGATGAGCCAATTTGGGCTAAAGAGGTTTGAGCAACATACTGGGATGACTGGGACCTAAATCAAATTCGTTAGGTGTTTGTTGAGGGGGACATAACTTCTGGACCAGCACTAAAACCGGTATTACATATTTTTGCATCGACATTAACCAATTGTTTAAATTGTTATGAGAAAACTATACATTGTGCTGAAATAATTACTGAAGACGGGTATATAACTCGTGGGCTGGTCCATGGGCCAATATCAAATCCTCATGGGAGAGTAGATGAACCATGCAGTCGTCTAAATTAGTTTTAGTTCAGGGTACCTAACATGCGTGCTAACAAATATGTTATTATGAGCAAGTCGCATATCGACTATGTTTATACAGAAAATAACATAGAGAAGCTATACGATGGTCGAAACCAGTTGTACCAACTTAGACTGGCACGTAGGAAAACACCTGTAGACGTGCATATAGGACACCTCATAAACTAAACATGCATGTTAACGTTTGATACTTAAGTGAATAAGCGGCTATGGCCTGAGCCTTTGGGGACTCTGCGTTATTGTCCTTTCCGTGCTGGGGATTTCGATGCCGCTCCCGCCATCATCCAGTCAGCCCTCAGCTTTCTCGGCTGCGTGTGCGTGGGAGAGTTCTGGCCCATGTTATGATGTAGGCCCCATTCTTTAAGTTTCGCCATTCTGACCTCCGGTTCCAATATTACTTCTGTCTTGCCTTTGTACCAGATTAATAATTTGGTAGGATACCCCCATCTGTATGGGATCTGTCGGTTGCGTAGAGTTTTCGTGATGTTAATAAATTCGCGTCTTCGCGCCATAGTAGCTGCTGATAAGTCGGCGTAGATACTGATTCCTTGGTATGGTTCTGGTAGCTTTTCCATCTTTCTCGTCGCGTCAGGATAGCTTCTTTTGAGCTATAGTAATGAAAGCGTGCAATGACATCTTTCGGCGTATCTGCCGCAAGTCTGGCCGGTCTCGGCAATCTGTGTTCTCTGTCCAATGTCCAGGCCGCATCCCCAAGTTGTGGTACTAGAGATGAGCAGAGGGATTGTAGGTATTGTGGGAGGGCCTCTGCAGAAATTGTGTCAGCTATGCCCCTGAAACGTAAATTATTTCTACGGGCTCTATCCTCCATGTCTGCCACTTTAAGTTTGAGGGCTGCTTGCTCTTCTTCTAACCGTTGTAGCTGGTCTACTACCTCATTGTGGACTACGCACATGTCTTCCGTTCTGGTTTCCAGGCGGTCAGTGCGGTCCCCTAGTTCTTGAATATCTTTGCGCAGATCTTTGGTGATTTGTTTAAAGTCTGACCTGAGAGATTCCTTCAGGTCCTGCAGCATTATGTGGAGGCTGTGATTGGTGACTGGAGAGTCTCCGTGTGGAATCAGGTCTGTGTCCTCATTTATTTGTGCAGCGGCTTCTGTGGTGTCTGAGGCTTCTGAGGTACCGCCGTCGCCATCTTGTTTTTGCCGCGGGCGATCTTTCTTGGCGGTCCGGATCGGGTCCGTCAATTTCAGCTGCCTGGACGGTGCCATGGTGTGACAGGGTATTGGGGCTCCCAGGAGGGTACATTTTTAAATTGCTTATGGCTCGTTTATAGCAGCTTTAGGCTCGGTGGCTGCAGATCTCCCTTACTGTGCTACTACTCCATGCGGTCGCAGGACACGCCCCCGTCATTCCCATAGACTTTAATGTTTGACATCTGTAGATACATTAGTTGGAAAGTTTTTCCAACAATATGGAATAATTTGGAAAGCTTACTAAATGGAGGTCCAACTATGCCAACCTATACAATGTGATAATCAGTGGTTAGTATCTGATAGGGTGAATTTCTGTTTGGCTGAATCATAAGACTAACAATCTTGTACATTGCAAGGACGTTACATATATAGTTTAGCACCTGACCATGCCAGAACTTCACATACGTAGTCTTGGCACATGACCATCTTTGTTCTATTCTAAGAAGACCCTACCTCTACATCCACCTATTATGAGAAGACACCACCTAATAGTGCCCCCCTAGATAAGTTGTATCAATGATTGGTTATATGCCTTCACCAATGTTTTATGCATGAACTTTTTATTAGTTAATAGTTGTATATATTTGATTGGTAATTAATGATACTCTCCCAAGACTCCACTTGATTGTGTGTTATTATAAAATCTTTGATTGAACTGACTCTCTGGTATGTCTATCCAGAATATCACCAAGTACTTGAATTGTTGTGGCTCAGTCTATATCAGTGATGGCTAAACTAGACACCATAAATTGTTTCTGGACTACATTTTCCATGATGCTCAGCTAGCTTTTAGACTCTAAAATGTGGGGAATGTAGACCAGAAACAATTTATGGTGTCAAGGCTAGCCGTCACTGGTGTAGATGGAACTGTAAGACCATGGCAGGTAATTCTGGTAATCACCTAGGACAGGAGTATGTTCCAACAGTGCCCCCGCTGCTTTTATCTCAGAATTTCATTTTCAGTTCCCAGAAGTGTTAACTCAGCTTTTTCTCTTTTCAAGGTCATCAAAAAGTTTTTCATTAAACTGGCTAAACATATCAAGTCACATGAATGTACTTGGAAGCTAGTGAAAGCACAGATGTCCTTCTTGATCAAAGTACAGTTTGTGCTTTTTATTCCCTGTAGACAATTCAAACTTGGGCTTCAATGTAACGTTTTTGCATCAAATAATTTAATATTTTTCGATAAACTTGTAAAATTCTGGAATACTTTTGAAAATATTTGTAAAAAAATTATATATATTTTGCTATTTTAATATTTTAAAATATTAACTTCAGGCATCGAAAGGAACAAGGGAAACTACCAAGCTCGTGTTCTGTTGCATCAAACACTAATATATTTCTAAATCTGTGCATCCCTTTATACCTTGAGCTGGCAAAGCATAATGCAAGCTGCTGTCCACGCCAACACCCGGGGGTGTACCTTTCACCACCTCTGTTTACCATGACTCAACTGTTAGAACTACGGTATGTATAAATGTTTTCTTGTTGCACACAGCTATCTAGATTTTTATTTTATTTTTAAAAAGCCAGTTTGGCTTTTAAAAGGTAGTCCCAAAAGAAGAAGTATTTTGCTCTTTCAAAATCCTGCACTAGTGATACTCCTTTTCACAGCTTTCCCCAAGATGTGACTTTTTAAAGAAAGAAAACAGAAAAAAAGGTAGACACATGCTAGATTTTGCAAGTTGGTTGATAAATGTTTGGGCATGTTTAGCGGTTATCCCGTATAAATAAAGCAATCAGGCAGTAAACCCAATAGTAGACACCTTGTCAGCAGACAGATTAGAGGTAGTATGTGTAAATAGCCACATCTGGATGCATCCATTTTTTTTTTTAGCTTTTAATTCATTTTGCGCACAAATTATGTGAACCCTCTGCCAAGTGCCAAATGCATTATTCATTTACAAGTTAATCCAGTGGAATTTAATGAGGGCAGTCACTGGACCTCCTCGGACAGCTGCTGAATCCTATTAGGTCTGAATGTTTCATTCTACTTTTGTGAAGCTGTCAAAGAAACCTAAACGGTATGAGGGCTATTTACTAAGCAGTGCATTCTAGTAAATTAACTCATGTTGCAAAGCTTTAGCTAAAATAGCTGATTTGAAAAAACTTCCAGGTGCAGTACTCTCACAGCTTGGATAGATTTACCTGAATTGTGAATGTTTAGATAATAAAATCCACGGCGTGCATAGCATTTAGAAAAATCTAGATTTATTATTATTATTATTATTAATATTATTAATAATAATATTTATTAGGCGTCAATAAATTCTGTAGCGCTGTACAATAGGCATAGAGATATATTCACGTAACAGCAAACAGAGTTTGATATAAATTGAATGAAGAATATTAGTCAAATCACAAATTGAGTTGGGTGCTGTTTGAAGTTTAGGCAAAAACACAAATATGAGATGGAAAATAACAAATTGATTATTTTAGACACAATGAATTTAATACTTTTGGATAAACATTTTTACAAAATTGGTTTCAAAATATTAACAGAGCAAAAAAATATATATTACATAAAAAAATCAATATATAAAATAAATCTAAATATTAAAATATGTTTCAAAATATTAAATCATTTGAAAAGCTTATTGAAAAATATTAAATTAAGGCCATAATTACCACATACCTGCGCACTATCCCAAATCCCTAAGCATATTTAGACAGATGGAGGGTTTTTGTTTCATTCCAATGGCCATTAGGTGTCAGGCCACCGGCCACGAAAAGGCTCTTTGTTGGGTCCTACACTGACTATTAACCTTGCTACCTTTAGCTTTAGGTAACAAAATCTCTAATGAGACAGAAAGGGGTATTTTTCTAAACCCCTACATACTTAAAAACCCTTAATGGGGACTAAATCCCTACATATTTATTGTGACAGACCTCTCTGTCCCTGGATTTTATATTTCTGAGTATGAGTTTGTTGGTTTGTTCGGTGGTTTTAACTTCTACTATGTACATTCTGATCTTGTTCGAAAAACTGAACTAATTACCGAACGACCGACCACCCAGTAGTGGAGTTTGCTGCCTATTGACTCTTTTAACCATTCTAACACCTTGGGAAGCCGTGAAAACACCTCAACGTTCTGAGCGGTCGGCTGTGTGGCTGGGTGGCCATCGGAAGCTGTCGAACGGCAGTGGTGTTTTGTCGTCGAGTGTATGGAACTGTTTTCGGGCACTCGACCGCACGAACACTGCTGGGACTTCCAGACTTCCAGTAATTTGTCTTTTCTTTATACAAAAGCAGCGGTGTTCGGATCATTGAAGCATACGAACAAGAGACACTGGGGAATCATAGACACGAACAGTTATTTCATTATTTTGATGTGTTTTCATATACTCGAAATAGACCGGCCGACCCAGCTGAATTCATGGAACTATTCTGGGCAGTAGCCTCATGGGCGGCCGGGCAGAAATGTGACCTCCAGCTAACTTTTGAATCTCTGAACCGATCTGGGTGATTTTTAAGTATGTTGTTCCCCCAGATCGGGGGCTATTAGGGAATGTATGTTTTAAAGGGGTTCTCTTATGTTTTTGGGGTGTTTTCAAAAATGGGTAAAAACTTTATTTTTCATTATTGAGATAATTGAGTTGATAGCATAATTAACTAAATTATCTCCCAATCAGAGGGGATGGATTGTGTACACTGTATGGGAGTGTCTGAATGTAAAACTCAGGGAAAAGGTGGTGGCGAAAAACCCTCACTCTATCAGGGTGAATGCTACACTTATTAACCCTTAATAGGGACTAAACTCCTACATAGTTTTAACCCTTAATAGGAACTAAACCCATACATACTTATTAACCCTTAATAGGGACTAAACTCCTACATAGTTTTAACCCTTAATAGGAACTAAACCCCTACATACTTATTAACCCTTAATAGGGACTAAACCCCATACATACTTATTAACCCTTAATAGGGTCTAAACCCCTACATACTTATTAACCCTTAATAGGGACTACACCCCTGCATACTTATTAACCCTTAATATGGACTAAACCCTACATACTTATTAACCCTTAATATGGACTATATCCCTACATACTTATTAACCCTTAATGGGGACTAAACGCCTACATACTTATTAACCCTTAATAGGGACTACACCCCTACATACTTATTAACCCTTAATAGGGACAACACCCCTACATACTTATTAACCCTTAATAGGGACTACACCCCTACATACTTATTAACCCTTAATATGGACTATATCCCTACATACTTATTAACCCTTAATGGGGACTAAACCCCTACATACTTATTAACCCTTAATAGGGACTACACCCCTACACACTTATTAACCCATAATGGGGACTACACCCCTACATACTTATTAACCCTTAATATGGACTAAACCCCTTCATTCTTATTAACCCTTAATAGGGACTAAACTCCTGCATAGTTTTAACCCTTAATATGAACTAAACCCCTACATACTTATTAACCCTTAATAGGGACTACACCCCTACATACTTATTAACCCTTAATAGGGACTAAACCCCTACATACTTATTAACCCTTAATTGGGACTAAATCCCTACATACTTATTAACCATTGATAGGGACTACACCCCTACATACTTATTACCCCTTAATAGGGCCTAAACCCCTTCATTCTTATTAACCCTTAATAGGGACTAAACACCTACATACTTATTAACCATTAATAGGGACTACACCCCTACATACTTATTACCCCTTAATAGGGCCTAAACCCCTTCATTTTTATTAACCCTTAATAGGGACTAAACCCCTACATACTTATTAACCCTTAAGAGGGACTAAACCCCTTCATTCTTATTAACCCTTAATAGGGACTAAACCCCTACATACATATCAGCCCTTAATAGGGACTAAACCCCTACATACATATCAGCCCTTAATAGGGACTAAACCCCTACATACTTATTAACCCTTAAGAGGGACTAAACCCCTACATACTTATTAACCATTAATAGGGACTAAACCCCTAGATACTTATTAACCCTTAAGAGGGACTAAACCCCTTAATTCTTATTAACCCTTAATATGGACTAAACCCCTACATACATATCAGCCCTTAATAGGGACTAAACCCCTACATACTTATTAACCCTTAAGAGGGACTAAACCCCTACATACTTATTAACCATTAATAGGGACTAAACCCCTACATACTTATTAACCCTTAATAGGGACTAAACCCCTACATACTTATTAACCCTTAAGAGGGACTATACCCCTTCATTCTTATTAACCCTTAGTGGGGACTACACCCCTACATACTTATTACCCCTTAATAGGGCCTAAACCCCTTCATTCTTATTAACCCTTAATAGGGACTAAACCCCTACATACTTATTAACCCTTAAGAGGGACTAAACCCCTTCATTCTTATTAACCCTTAATAGGGACTAAACCCCTACATACATATCAGCCCTTAATAGGGACTAAACCCCTACATACCCTTTAACCCTTAAGAGGGACTATGCCCCTTCATTCTTATTAACCCTTAGTAGGGACTACACCCCTACATACTTATTACCCCTTAATAGGGCCTAAACCCCTTCATTCTTATTAACCCTTAATAGGGACTAAACCCCTACATACTTATTAACCCTTAAGAGGGACTAAACCCCTTCATTCTTATTAACCCTTAATAGGGACTAAACCCCTACATACATATCAGCCCTTAATAGGGACTAAACCCCTACATACCTTTTAACCCTTAAGAGGGACTAAACCCCTACATACTTATTAACCATTAATAGGGACTAAACCCCTACATACTTATTAACCCTTAATAGGGACTAAACCCCTACATACATATCAGCCCTTAATAGGGACTAAACCCCTACATACCCTTTAACCCTTAAGAGGGACTAAACCCCTACATACCTATTAACCCTTAATAGGGACTAAACCCCTACATACTTATTAACCATTAATAGGGACTAAACCCCTACATACTTATTAACCCTTAATAGGGACTAAACCCCTACATACTTATTAACCCTTAATAGGGACTACACCCCTACATACTTATTAACCCTTAAGATAACTTTTAATAAATGTGTTTAAAAGCTTGCTGTTGAAAATCAACACATAAACCAAAAAGTATTACTAAATTCTAAAACTATCAATAGTGTAGACCAAAAAAAAAAAATGTATAAAGAAAACGAAAATAGGGCTGATATAGAATAATCCAATATAAGATATATGTAAGATAAATTGAATTATTCGTCTGTTAATTGTTTCTGGGATTGCAGCATGAGTCCAAGTGTAAGAAATTAATGTGAAACTGAAACTGGCAAAACTAAGAGACACAAAGTATCAAAAGAGTAAAATATAACCACTAACTAAAGTTTAGTATATTATTGTATCAGTGTAACTGTGCGTAGGTTATAAACTCTGAAAATCTCTATTATCAGATACAAAAGAAGCAAATATCTTAAAGTAATCGTAATAGAGTAACGATATCTGCTCTGCACTATACTCTATAACGATTACTATAACGTATATCAAGAAAGACTAATAATTCAATTTATCTTACATATATCTTATATTGGATTATTTTATTAGTCCTTTTTTCCGTTTTCTTTATACATTTGTTGTTTTTTTTTTTGTTTGTTTTTTGGTCTATACTATTGATAGTTTTAGAATTTAGTAATGCTTTTTGGTTTATTTGTTGATTTTCAACAGCAAGCTTTTAAACAAATTTATTAAAAGTTATGTTTTAATTAATTGACACCTGTTGGCAGGTACCTTCCTATTCAAACATTTCCAACAGGATTACTAAAGAAATTGGACAGAAACATGGCCAGATCCACATTCAATGACATGGTATATCTACAATAGCGAATGAAGATATAAAGAAAAGGATATTTATATTGTTTATGTGTATTCACTATCAATGCCAGCAGGATACAATCATAATTGTAAGTAGACAAACGTTAATGTACAGTAAATACAGCGACCTGGCTGTGTCCAGGAATCTTTGTTATACAAGGTATAGCAGACAGTTTTTGCATTTATGCTCATATTCCTTGATATTCCTTGATACGTCCTTCCCTTATCCTTTATCTTTCTTAATCTACTTAACTTTTACAAACAAAACAATTTGTTCACATTTCCCCTTGGCGTGAAACACAAGACAATAAAAGCAAGTAAATTGATCATCAGAAAAGTAGTGTAATAGATTAATTTGTGACATAAATATGAAACACTGCACGCAAATTAGCTACTGCAAACGAGATTGATTTATTGGCTCAGGTGACAAAGGTGACAGATATCTGATAAAAGAAAAAACAGGCTGTGATTAATCCTTTGCATTCACAGCGCAGTGATCGCCTGGGTTTAGACTATTCCATTAATATTCTACTCATATTAATACTATTCGCAGAGCATTGTCTAAAACAGATAGTATCCTACTTATAATTATCTCCTTCAATGAGCAAATGATTTTTCCACCAATACTTTTGACATATGCTCAGTTTTCGCATTACCCTCCCAGACCTTACAGTATGGCTTTACAGACATAATCTGATCATTCAGATTAAGAGTATGGATTTACTGTCACTTGGTTTCCTCCGTACGTGTAACAATGCACGCATAACCTTTGCAACCTTTGCTTTTTACACCTAATATTGAATTTCTGGCAAGTCTCTTAGCCAAGCATTAGACATACACTAGCAATCACATATGTCTCAAAAGAATCACATTTTGCTAACATTTTTCTTTTCGCCACGTTACGTCCTAACGACAATGATGCCCCTGAGATAGATTACCCTCTTTAATAAGGGTTTAATCTATCACTGTGAATACGCCACGAAACAAGTTACATTATTAAGACCTAATTATAATATAAGTCTTTATGCAATATTTTGATTCTTTATGTAAATTTTTAAGCATTCCATAGTCGAGACAGGTACAATATAGACATAATTCATCATATTTAATGATAACAGGTCCACCAAGTTTATGTGGACAAACACACCATTTTAATCCTGTTTGAAATTGCATGAAAAGTGACACTATAGTCACCTGAACAACTACAGCTTAATGTATTTGTTCAGGTGAGATCTATAGCTCCCTGGAGGCAATCTAATGTAAACACTGTATTTTCCGAGAAAATGCAGTGTTTACATTGATTGATAGGAATACCTCCAGTGGCCGTCACTCAGACGGCCACCAGAGGGACTTCCTATCATGTAGGGCCCTAAAAAGGCCCTGTACACGTCAGACGTATTAAAATAAGTCTGACGTGTGCAGGAGAGAGAAGGCACTGTGTGCGCGCCTTCTCTCTCCAACCTGTCAGCAGAGGAGGGGGCGGGCAAAGACCGCGAGCTGAGCTGTCAGTCAGCTCAGCTCGCGGCCGCTCACACCGCGCGCATGCACGGTAGTGCGCTCAGGACTTCAGAGGGCGGCATGAATGCCGCCCTCTGAAGTATGTGTGCATGTGTGGCGAAGCCGCGCATGCGCACAAGGGAGCAATGACGCTTCCAAATGGAAGCGTCTGATTGCTCCCTGCACGCGCCCCCTATTTCGTCATTTTGACGAAATAGGGAGCGCGGCTTCATGAGGCTCCCGGCGCTGGAACCAGGTGAGTCAAAACTGCTGCCTGGAGAGTCCCTTTAAGTTGTGCTGCAGAAGGATGACTGGTTTGGAAGGCTCCTCGTTTAATTAATCAGATTCCCTCCTTGCCAATAAAAAGATTTTTCATGTTCTGTATTAAAAGTACGAGAAGAGGAAGCTGAGTGGAATGCACTAACACAGTGCATCCATCATCGGCTTCTAAACCCTGAATGGAGGTGCTCCGTCAATGTGTAGCAAAACAATGCTGTGACAGGGAGCTTAGGAACGAACTTAATTAAATAACATTTATTTACAAAAAATATATAATAGAAAAATAATAAATCTTTAATAACCCTCTTGAGGGGGAGTAGAATTGGAGTAAAAAGTAGATAGACTACTATATGAGCAATGCCGAGATAGGTAGATGTAAGGGAGTGGAGTAATAAAACCCTACTGAGACATACTCGCCATATACATACTGTGTAACAATGTAGCTGTTCAGATACTGTTTAGGCAGCTACTAAATAGATACAGTATGTATGGGTCATGCCCAGTATAACGTAGATAACTCCCTGAGTGCCATGTACCGTATAGGGGATAAGTGGCAGCGTTAGTGATAGTAAATTGAAAGACTCGTTATGGAGTCTAGGAAGAGCACTGTCATTTAAACTCGCACTTATATCAAGTGCTGACAGTGTCCCTAGTGTAAGTACAACTGGTGGTTAATAACATCCCAGGTAGGTATTCCAGTATAAGGGGAGGATCGAGAGTGGATAGCAAATGATGCGTACCTATCCACCTCTTGTCACCCTTATAGGTACCAACCCAAAGTCCAGGTTGGAGCGATACTCCGTGGTTCACACTGGACCTGTTAGACCGAGTTTACAATCACTCTAAACAATCCACTAGGTGCACCCGCAAGTAAAAGTAAAAAGACCACAGCGGGAATGCACTTACGTTAACATACCCATGTGGTAACGTATCTATCAGTGGGTTTCCCGAGAGTACGGGGTCTATCTATAGCCCGAGGTAGTAAGTGAGGTAACACCTCAGGTTCCAGTACCCAGTAGACTCGGCGTGCTTTCGGTATGTTTAACGGGAGTAGGAGGCCTGTCAGTTAACCCGAGATAATCCGGATCAGAGCAAAATAACCCCTTCAGTCCCAGTGCCCAGAAACCAGGCGTGCAAGCCTTAGAGGATTCCCCGCATAGCACAATCCCCAGATTTACTAATAACAGCTAAACACAGCAACGCTCAAATAGATAGAAATATCATAGAGGTCCTGTGTAGAACAATCTGATTAACCTTAGCTCGATAGCATAACGAGACCTAGAGGTAATCCTCAATAGGACAGTGTCATTACACTTGAAATCGCTACCGTTCAATATTTAAATAAACTAGCATAAGGGTCCTTAGTAGGACAGTTAACTTAGATTTAAATCAAGATCGCTCACAGGTACAATGTTGGTCCTCAATAGGACAGTTTAAGTTAAATTAAATTAAATTAAAGTCAATACTGCTCAGAAGTATAGTGGTGGTCCTCAGTAGGACAGTTTAACAAAACATGAGAGTCGGTAATCGCTCAACGCGCGTTTCGGCGCTAACATGCGCCTTTGTCAAGAGCTAACCGGTACTGGGGTTGGCGCCTTATTTTAAACCCTGTTAGGGCCAGCCCACCCCGAAGGGGGGCGTGAAGATCCAAAGTAAGACCGCCCGAAGAGGAGGGGCCGGGATCATGAGTGGCAGCCAACTTAAACGCTTGAGGGAATTTAACCCTTACTAAGCGTATGAATAATATGTCGTTCATTAAAACGAAACTGTCTAAACAGAGATGTTGCAAGGAGAATATATGGGTATAGCTCCCAAGTGGGGTAATAGTTGCTATGCAGGCTTTTTGTTTAGGAGTTAGTAGGATTATTAAACTCGAAAAAGCAATTAGGCATAGACTTATTATTATTAATATTATATATATCTCACTGTCATATGGCTGTGTAAAAAATTTTTTTATTATTTTTATTACAACAAAAAATAAGAAATGTAAAGTTGTAGTGACAATAATTCAAATAAATGGTGCAAATGAAAAACCTTCATTGAGTCCTCTGGGTTGTAGGGTCTTCAGCCTATATATCCAGAAGCTCTCTCGTTGTCTTAGGAAATTATCATAGTCCCCCCTTCTCTTTTCCCGTTTCACTAGCTCCAGTCCACAAAAGCGTAAGCCATGCGATTTTCCAGAGTGATGTTCTCTGAGGTGGCGGGCAATGGGGGTTTCCATACTCAGTTTGGGAGATCGAACATGTTCTTTTATTCTCTCTTTAAATGGGCGGAAAGTTTTGCCTACGTATTTGTAGTCACACTCACAGGTGAGGAGGTATACCAAGCCTGCAGTGTTACAGTTGAAGAATGAAGTGATATTGAATGTTTGTTTGTTTTCACTATCAGATATTGTTTTGGAGTTGCGTCTGATATACTTACAGGCGACACATCGCCCACACTGAAAGGTCCCAACAACCGGTGTGTTCAACCAAGTTCGGATCTGGGGCCGCTGGGGTTGATAATGACTTGGTACTAGGAGATCTCTTAGGTTTTTACCTCTCCTTGCTGTCATCTCAATCCTTGGGCCAAGGATCTTTTTTAGGTGTATATCGCCTAGTAGTAGGGGCCAGAATTTCTCGATCCCTGATTTAACTTTATTCCAACCAGCATCATACGTAGCGATCATACGTGGTGGCGCCTTAGTGGGTGTAATCGATAGCTTCTCAGTCAAAAGTGTTTCCCTCTCTGAATCCAACGCTCTTTTGTAGGCTTTTTTAAGGCAGCGGTTGGGGTAGCCTTTGTCCCTAAACTGCTTACGTAGTATGTCTGCTTGAATTTTAAATTCATGTATTGTACTGCAATTTCTACGAGCCCTAAGGTATTGTCCGATTGGGATGCCTTGTTTAAGGGAACTTGGGTGAAAGCTCTCCCAATCTAGTAGGCTATTCGAGGCGGTAGGTTTCTTGAAAAGAGTTGTTTGTATGGATTGCTGGTTATCTAGAGAGACGGTCAGATCTAGAAAATTGAGAGTATTCCCACCGAACTCCGATGTGAATCTCAGGTTGAGATCATTCTCATTGAGGAGTGCTACAAAGCAATCGAAGTCTATAGATGAGCCTTTCCATACTATGATGACGTCATCTATATATCTAGCCCATAGGTGTATCATTGGGATAAAAGGCAGAAATCTGGATGAACCTACAACTACCTCCTCCCACCACCCCAGGTGCAGGTTTGCATATGAGGGAGCACAAGCTGTCCCCATAGCAGTGCCCCGCACCTGGTGGTAGAATTTGTTGTTAAAGAGGAAGTAGTTATGAGTAAGAATAAATCTAAGTAGGTTCAGGGCGAACTCAGAGTGAGCTGAGTGGCTAGGTCCTCTTTTTTCCAGGTAGTGTTGGACGTGTCGTATGCCCCCCTCATGGGGTATAGAAGAATACAGGGCTTCCACGTCCAAACTACAAAGGTTAACTGGTTCAGGAAGTTTAAGATTGGAGAGTCGTGCCAGGGTCTGTTTTGTATCCTGGATAAAGGATGGAAGTGACTCTACAAACGGGCGCAGAATTCGGTCCAGATAAATGCTCCCGTTTTGTGTGAGATTATTGACACCGGATACAATCGGGCGTCCCGGGGGGTCCAGTTTATTTTTATGGATCTTGGGTAGGCAGTAGAAGGTTGCTATCCTAGGGTGTCTATTCAGGATGAAATCATATTCATCCCTAGATAGCAACCCTCCACTGCGACCCGTATCCAGGATCCGTTTATATTCTTCCAGAAAAGCGTCTGTTGGGTCTTCTTGGAGCACACGGTAGGTTTCTTTGTCATCTAGTACGTTAAGGGCCATTTTGACATAATTAGACGGTTGCATAATAATGATGTTTCCACCCTTATCAGCCGGTTTGATGACAATTTCCCTGTTGTCCTTCAGAAGCTTTAGTGCCCTACGTTCAAGTTTTGTCAGGTTCATGCTTGGGTAGAAATCAAGCTCTACATTCCTGATATTTTCAATTTCAAACTTGACGGCTTCCAGGAAGAGTTCAATATTCCTGTAGTTACCAATATGGGGTGTAAATCTACTTTTTGGTTTTAAGTTGGTCTGGTTCGGGTAGACAGTAGTGTCATTCTCATCTAGTAGTGAAACCAGAGTCATTACCCCCTCGAAATCGGTAGCGGAAAGGCCCAGTTCTTTGGCTTTCTTGTCAGTTTGTAGTTGATGGTACTTACAGAGGGCTAACTTTCTGACAAACAGGTGTAGATCTTTGATCCATGTGAATTTGTTATAGGCTGGCACTGGTATAAAGGATAACCCTTTTTTTAGGACATTGGTTTCGTGAGGATTTAGGTTGTAGTCTGAGAGGTTGATAATCTGGGTCTGGTTACTTAGTATCGTCTTCTCCTTGTGAACCTTGTGCCACCCCTGCCCCTGTTGCGGGTCTGATACGCTTGTCGGGGAGGGTCGTCCAAGCGATCTAGTTCTAAAAAATTAACCCCTTTCTTCAGGATCCCTCTCGTGTTGCTTGGGATGGGAGCTGAGGAGGTGGCTGTTTGGCTCGTTTGTCTGTTCTCATTGTCTGTATCAGAGGAATCATAGTCAGACGTCATAGTGTTATCTGAGTTGGTTCTGGTTCTGCGAGAAAAAGTACCGTAAACATTGCCTGTATCGTAATCTTTCAAGTCTCGAATAAATTTATGATGTTTCCTAAATTTTATTGATTGTTGAAATTTATCCAAGTTCTGCTTGAGCTTGATCTCTAGTTGGCTAAATGAAGGGTCAGTTTGAAAGTTACTAGTTTTATCAATTTCCTCTCCTAGTTGTTTATCAATTTCTACAAGTTTGATTTTCTCATGCTTGCATATTATTTTCATGAAGGTGTTTGAGCAAGTGCCTGCCGCCACTTCCCATTCTTTAACCAGTTCCGGATTGTTGGCATGGGACGATGGGATATTGTTTACTCTCAATCCCCTCGGGATCATGTCTTTTTTGAGATAATTATCCAATGATGAAATCTCCCAACTAGCTCTTATCTGCTGCCTGTATAGTTTGTTCAAAGTATTAAACGTTTGGTGGATATCTGATGGTATATCTGAGGTGTTAAGTTGTTCATTAGAAAATACATTTGCTGCATCTTTGCACCATGTGGAGCTGTCTGGTTTATTTGCCAGAAAGCCTGTCATAATGATATAGTTTAAGTTGCATTTATTCTTGAATAGCACAGTTAGGTTGTAGGACAACCCAGGTATTGAAACCTATTATACGTAATAATTAGTACAACAGCGGTGGGGGACCCACAAGTGATCACTCCACTGGAGTTGTAGATGGTTGAAGGGAATAGAGGGCATAACCCAAAAAAAATTCGAGAAGAGGAAGCTGAGTGGAATGCACTAACACAGTGCATCCATCATCGGCTTCTAAACCCTGAATGGAGGTGCTCCGTCAATGTGTAGCAAAACAATGCTGTGACAGGGAGCTTAGGAACGAACTTAATTAAATAACATTTATTTACAAAAAATATATAATAGAAAAATAATAAATCTTTAATAACCCTCTTGAGGGGGAGTAGAATTGGAGTAAAAAGTAGATAGACTACGTAGATAGACTACTTAGTTATTAGTAAATCTGGGGATTGTGCTATGCGGGGAATCCTCTAAGGCTTGCACGCCTGGTTTCTGGGCACTGGGACTGAAGGGGTTATTTTGCTCTGATCCGGATTATCTCGGGTTAACTGACAGGCCTCCTACTCCCGTTAAACATACCGAAAGCACGCCGAGTCTACTGGGTACTGGAACCTGAGGTGTTACCTCACTTACTACCTCGGGCTATAGATAGACCCCGTACTCTCGGGAAACCCACTGATAGATACGTTACCACATGGGTATGTTAACGTAAGTGCATTCCCGCTGTGGTCTTTTTACTTTTACTTGCGGGTGCACCTAGTGGATTGTTTAGAGTGATTGTAAACTCGGTCTAACAGGTCCAGTGTGAACCACGGAGTATCGCTCCAACCTGGACTTTGGGTTGGTACCTATAAGGGTGACAAGAGGTGGATAGGTACGCATCATTTGCTATCCACTCTCGATCCTCCCCTTATACTGGAATACCTACCTGGGATGTTATTAACCACCAGTTGTACTTACACTAGGGACACTGTCAGCACTTGATATAAGTGCGAGTTTAAATGACAGTGCTCTTCCTAGACTCCATAACGAGTCTTTCAATTTACTATCACTAACGCTGCCACTTATCCCCTATACGGTACATGGCACTCAGGGAGTTATCTACGTTATACTGGGCATGACCCATACATACTGTATCTATTTAGTAGCTGCCTAAACAGTATCTGAACAGCTACATTGTTACACAGTATGTATATGGCGAGTATGTCTCAGTAGGGTTTTATTACTCCACTCCCTTACATCTACCTATCTCGGCATTGCTCATATAGTAGTCTATCTACTTTTTACTCCAATTCTACTCCCCCTCAAGAGGGTTATTAAAGATTTATTATTTTTCTATTATATATTTTTTGTAAATAAATGTTATTTAATTAAGTTCGTTCCTAAGCTCCCTGTCACAGCATTGTTTTGCTACACATTGACGGAGCACCTCCATTCAGGGTTTAGAAGCCGATGATGGATGCACTGTGTTAGTGCATTCCACTCAGCTTCCTCTTCTCGAATTTTTTTTGGGTTATGCCCTCTATTCCCTTCAACTGTATTAAAAGTATACGGGACATGTGTCCAGGGAAGTAAGGGTGATCCATACAAATTAATGCACGGTTAAAATAAGAGGAAAGAACGCAGATTCCTGACGGTCTACCCTAGGGGTAACAAATCTTAGAGGTCCGTATAACGCTAGTTTACCTTTCATTTAATTATGTGCCGGGCAATTATGGAGGGCCAGATTTGGACACAAGTGAACTTGGGAAAAAAAAAGAATTGTTGTTTAATTTCTTTGGTATTTTTACATGACTGGAAACGGGAAGAGTTTTAGACATACTGAAATTAAAGCAATTCTTCAGCCATCCAGAAAGCAGTGCCTGTGCTTTTTGGGTGGGAAAAGGTTAAGGCTGTCGGGCTCAGCAGAATGTTCCAGGGCAGCGCAAGACTTGCACAACTATTTAAAATATTCTTAAGCAAAAGATTTCAAGACATAAATCATTCATTATTTTCCGTACTTTTTTATTTTTATCTGCTGGGAATATTTGCAAGAAAACATATCCTTTCCAAAACTACTGGCTGCGAGGCAAAAACTGCAGACAAAAAGCTCTACATTAACCTACATTGACCATGGTCGTGTCACCGCCTAGAAGGCCTGTGTTCCTTTAGAGATTGGCGTAGCATGACCTCCTTTTCAGGACAGCTGAAGCAGCCTCTAATTGCGTGGGGAGTTGGATGGAAAAATGGTTAGATTAGTGCAAAAAGCTTTCCAAAACCAGAACTCGTGGAGAGATTGTCTGTATACTTTGCACCGGTAGGTTAAACAATGCAGTGTTTTTAACCCCTTAAGGACCAAACTTCTGGAATAAAAGGGGATCATGACGTGTCACACATGTCGTGTGTCCTTAAGGGGTTAAAGGGAACCTATAGTCCGAAAAATGATATTCTTTATTTTCAGGACTATGAGTTTGCTACGATTACAGGGACTTCTGTCCACACCCTTTCCTGTAATGGCAATAGATTTTTCTTACCTTGTTTCTAGCGTGAAGACATCTTCATTGTAGCCACACAATCCCCCTCTTCGTCAGCAAATAGGTCGGCGTCTTCCGGCTTCTCATAGAGGAGCATTAGAGACGAGAAGCACCGCACTCCTCAAACCAAATGCCCTCCACGCAAAGCATCAGAGGAGGTTACATATAAGGACGAGTCTGGCTCGGTTATCACATCGGAATTGCCTATAGTCGGTGAGGTAGCTCAGTCGGTAAAATTGGTATCATCAATGAAATACTAATAACATCTATTACAGTTCAGCCCGGAGAAAGGCGCAATATAAATACTAGTTATTATAGTAATTGTCAGGGGGGTATTAGAGCTGAGTATTGTCTTGCAATGTATCTACGTAATGCTGTAAATTGCAGAGTAACGTGACAGGGGCACTGCGCCCACACCTCTTCATTGAGTAATGAAACGTTCTTTTACCAAGGGCTGGCAGTTGCCCATACATCACCTTCAGAGTTTGCAAAGACCCTATTCTAGAAGAGAGTATGCTTAGTATTTGCTATGAGCAGGTTTTTGGACATTTAAAGCACAGTCGCTCGTTATATATTATAGATGAAAACCCCCATTGGTTCTTAAAGGGCCGGTCTAAGCAAATTAACTACCGATCATCAGTAGCCCCATCGGTAGGCAAAGTCCGTTTCCTGTAGTGATCAATAGAAATAGCATGGTTAGATTCCTTTCTATTGATTACATGTGAAAATCATGCAGGAATGTGACCTTCAGAGTGTGGATCAGTCTGTGTGGAACAAAAACTACATTAGATTTTCCCAGCTGCAAAGTGTGGATAGAAATTTAATATGCTCTCCCCAACCTTCTCTATCCATCTCTAACATTTATCTTCCACTCACCCTCTCCAAACATCCAGATTTATTATCAGAATCTGCACTCAGGACATATATTGCATGAAGGAATATCTATCTATCTATCTATCTATCTATCTATCTATCTATCTATCTGTCTGTCTGTCTGTCTGTCTGTCTGTCTGTCTGTCTGTCTGTCTGTCTGTCTGTCTGTCTGTCTGTCTGTCTGTCTGTCTGTCTGTCTGTCTGTCTATCTATCTATCTAGTATCTATCTCTCTCTCTATCTCTCTATCTCTCTATCTATCTATTTGTCTATCTATCTATCTATCCAGTATCTATCTCTCTATTTATCTATCTATCTATCTATCTATCTATCTATCTGTCTGTCTGTCTGTCTGTCTATCTGTCTGTTTATCCATCTACTATCTATACATCTTTATAGCAATATATTTTGTTCCTTCTTGTATTTATTGTAGTTAAAGGGTTAATGTATGTCTCCAGCGTCAGCTTCATTTTGCAGTCATACCTGTAATTAAAACTTTAGAGTAACGACATAACAGGTCCATTTGGCAAATTAATGATGCATCTTATGATCCTCTCGCCTGTGGTAACATGATCCGCACCCGGCAACGTTTACCAGCCGTATTGTAATTAATTTCCCCCAATGATCTGACTGTCATAAAGCTCACCACACATTATGTACGTCTACCACTGAGGATTACAGTACAATTAGTCCACATGGCTGGGGGCCACGAACAATCCACGTCATAACTGAAAGGGTCAAAGTAAGAACAGCCAGGACCATGGAGTGTGGAACACGTGGAACATATCAAGTGAGGATGAGAAACTTCCATCAATCACAGCTGGTGGAATACAGCAGACAAACTTCTTCAGATGTCCCCACAGGAAGTAATCGGGAGCTGAAAGGTCGTGAAACGTGGTGGCCAATTAATCTGGGAAATTATCCGCTCGCCAAACAGTTGTCTCAGTTTTCAAATTAAAATTCCACTTTTTTACTTGTTCTAAAATTTCACTTTTTTACTTGTTCTTTTGTGAAATTTGGATTCGGATTAGCGACAATCTATGATTATGGTCAGGGCTGGGGAATCACAACATTAAGGGGAAGAATCAGATTCCTGCCCAGATCATCTGCCCCAGGCTGCTTTCTTACCTTATCCACATTCCCCTGGCCTTCTATTCCAGATATTCATTCACCCTCCCACCCTACTTCCCACTCCCACACCAGTTATTGTTCGTCATCCACATTACTGTTTGTCAGTGTTTGTGTTAGTGTGTCTATTGTTGTGTTTGTTTCTGTTTTATGTCTGTAGCAGCGTGTTTGTTTCTATGTTTATCAATGCATTTGTATCAGTGTGTTTTAGTGCCTGTTAGTGTGGTTTATTGTGTATCACTGTGTTTGTTTCATTGTGAACAGTGAGGGAAAAAAGTATTTGATCCCCTGCTGATTTTAAACGTTTGCCCACTGATAAAGAAATGATCAGTCTATAATTTTAATGGTAGGTGTATTTTAACATGGTAGGTGTATTTATCCAGAATTGCATGTCAAAAAAGTTATAAATTGATTTGCATGTCAATGATTGAAATAAGCATTTGATCCCCTATCAATCAGCAAGATTTCTGACTCCCAGGTGTCTTTCATACAGGTAACGAGCTGGGATTAGGAACACTCTCTTAAAGGAAGTCCTCCTAATCTCAGCTCGTTACCTGTATAAAAGACACCTGTCCACAGAAGCAATCAATCAGATTTCAAACTCTCCACCCTGGCCAAAACCAAAGAGCTGTCCAAGGATGTCAGGGACAAGATTGTAGACCTACAGAAGGCTGGAATGGGCTACCAGACCATCGCCAAGCAGCTTGGTGAGAAGGTGACAACAGTTGGTGCACATATTTGCAAATGGAAGAAACACAAAATAACTGTCAGTCTCCCCGGGTCTAGTGCTCCATGCAAGATCTCAGCTTGTAGAGTTTCAATGATCATGACAACAGTGAGGAATCAGCCCAGAACTACACGGGAGGATCTTGTTAATGATTTCAAGGCAGCTGGGACCTTGAAAACAATTGGTAACACACTACACCGTGAAGGACTGAAATTCTGCAGTGCCCTCAGGGTCCCCATGCTCAAGACAGCACATGTACAGGCCCTGAAGTTTGCCAATGAACATCTGAAGGATTCAGAGGAGAAGTGGGTGAAAGTGTTGTGGTCAGATGAGACCAAAATTGTGCTCTTTGGCTTCAACTCCACTCGCCATGTTTGGAGGAGGAGGGATGCTGCCTATGTGTCAGGGTACCTGAGGCCTCTACCTCTAAGGGAGGTAGAGACTTGGTGGTTTGTCCGTCCAGGCGAGCTGTTTCCTTCGTTCCTCGCGGTTCATCCAGTCACTTAAACACCGGCCGCGAGGAATCCACGTCCTTTTCTAGCGGGACGCTCAATACGTGACGTCATGACGCTATCACGAGCGACCTGTCACTCAAGTGTCCGATATCCAATCGGTACTTGTCAGAGGCGTGATTACCATCCCGAGCCAGGGTATTTAAGCTTACTTCTCACTTCAGCTCATTGCCCTGTCGTGGTTCTAGCTTGTCTAGTCACTCAGTGCTCTGGTATTCTAGTTTGCTCTATTGGTTTTGACTCGGCTCGTTGTACTACCCTGCTTATCTCTGTTATCCCTTGACCCGGCTTGTCTCTCGCTTATCTGTCTTCTCGTTCCCTCGACCTCGGCTTGTCTCTGACTATTCTCTATTACTCTCGGTACGTTAGTCCGGCCATTCTAAGGCCCGGTATACGTACCTTTCCACTCTTTGTACTCTGCGTGTTGGATCCCTGTCCCGATCCTGACATTACGACAGGGCCAATGGATCCTGCAGGTACAAACAGTCAGCTTGGTTCTTCGGATCCCAGGTTTGACGCCATGGAGCATAGGATGGATCAGATGGCTTTGGCACTACAGGCACTTTTGTCTCGTGCTAGTAATCCACCTGAGGAGACACGTACTCCTTCTATTTCTCCTGCAGTCTCAGGTCTAGAGGTAGCCACTGTAGGTGCTTCTTCCCGTATTACCCCACCAGTACGTTATGGCGGGTCACCGGAGAAGTGTCGTGGTTTTCTGAACCAGATTAGCATCCATTTCGAATTACAACCCCGCTCTTATCCTACAGATAGAGCGAAGGTTGGATTTGTTATTACTTTACTCATTGAAAAAGCTCTGAGATGGGCCAATCCTTTATGGGAGAATGATAATCCACTAGTCTATAATTATAATGCCTTTGTAGCTGCGTTTAGAAGAACTTTTGACCCTCCTGGGAGAAAGGTCAATGCAGCTAGATTACTGTTGCGCCTTAGACAGGACAATCGAACACTTGTGGATTATGCACTAGAGTTCAGGTCCTTGGCGGCAGAAGTTAAGTGGAACGAACAGGCTTATATAGATGTGTTTCTGAATGGGTTATCAGATGTAATTCTTGATGAGGTCGCTACTAGAGAACTCCCTGAAAATTTGGAGGATTTAATTTCTTTTATATCTCGTATTGATGAACGCCTAAGAGAGAGGCAGAACACTCGAGATAGGACCCGTAGACCCTCCTTTAAACTAGCGCCTACCTTTCAAAATTCTGAGTTCGAAGACTTACGTATTTCTGAACCTATGCAGATAGGCAGTACTCATCTCACAGAGAGGGAGAGACAGTACAGGAGAAGGGAGGGTTTATGTATGTATTGTGGAGTCAGAGGTCATTTACGCCTAAATTGTCCCAATCGTTCGGGAAACGCTCGCACCTAAGTTTCTCTAGAGGACAGTCCTTGGGTGTTTCTACTTTGTCCTCTATTCACAACTACAAAGAGCTCAGGCTTCTGTTACCCGTTTCTTTAAAGTGGGAGAAGGGAGTAGTTAAGACTATGGCACTAATCGATTCTGGAGCTGCTGAGAGCTTTATAGATCAGGGTTTTGCTGCCAAGCATGCTATTCCATCCCAGTTAAAAGAGACACCACTGGCTGTTGAGGCCATCGATGGTAGACCGTTACTTGAGCCTGTTATTTTCCATGAGACCATGCCGATTAACTTAACTGTTGGCATCCTACATAGAGGGGACATATCCTTACTGCTCATTTCTTCTCCGTCTATTCCCATAGTCCTGGGGTACTCCTGGTTGAGGAGACATAACCCTATTATTAATTGGGAGTCAGGGGAGATAGTTTCGTGGGGACAGAATTGTCAAGAAAAATGCTTGCGGAAGGTCTCACCTCTCGGATTAACCAACACATCGGCTAACTCTGACAATCCTACAGAGACACAAATTCCGTCTCAGTATCTAGATTTAAAGGCAGTATTTGACAAAAAGAAAGCCGAGACCTTACCCCCACACAGGTCCTTTGATTGCAAAATTAACCTACTCCCTGGTACCATGCCCCCCAGAGGTCATGTATACCCATTATCTACGAAAGAGAACTCAGTTCTAGAGGAGTATATTCACGAAAATTTAGACAAGGGATTCATTAGGAGGTCCTCCTCTCCTGCCGGGGCTGGATTTTTTTTTGTTAAAAAGAAGGATGGTTCTTTGAGACCTTGTATTGATTATCGAGGCCTAAATAAGATAACCATTAAAAATGCCTACCCGATTCCCTTGATCACCGAACTCTTCGATCGTTTGAAGGGCTCTACAATTTTCACCAAGTTAGACCTCAGAGGGGCATATAACTTGGTGAGAATCCAGCAGGGACATGAGTGGATGACGGCATTCAATACTCGCTATGGCCACTATGAATATACGGTTATGCCTTTTGGGTTATGCAATGCACCAGCTGTATTCCAAGATCTGATAAATGAGGTTCTTAGGGAATTTCAGCAAGATTGCGTCATTGTATACCTAGATGATATACTTATACATTCTAGTGAGATTGAGACTCATCACAAGCAAGTCAGGAGGGTTTTGCACAAGCTTCTCCAGCATGGCTTGTACTGCAAGTTGGAGAAATGTAGCTTTGATCAAACCCAGGTAACCTTTCTCGGCTATGTGATCTCTGGGGAGGGATTCAAGATGGATCCGGTTAAACTCCAGTCCATTCTAGAGTGGCCGTTACCCAAAGGCCTTAAAGCCGTACAGAGATTTATTGGTTTTTCTAATTATTATAGGCGCTTTATTAAGGGCTATTCTTCCATTATCGCACCTATCACTAATATGACCAAACAGGGGGCTGATACTAAGAATTGGACTACTGAAGCTCTTCTTGCGTTCAAAACTCTCAAGGAGCTTTTCGCTTCCGCTCCAATTTTAGTTCACCCCGACACTTCCCTGCCTTTTCTACTTGAGGTAGACGCATCAGAGACTGGTTTAGGTGCTGTCCTATCTCAAAGGTTGGGTGTTGATAAACCATTACATCCATGTGGATTTTTCTCTAAAAAATTGTCCGGTACTGAGAGCAGATATGACATTGGTGACAGAGAATTACTAGCGGTTATCAAGGCTTTGAAAGAGTGGAGACATTTATTGGAAGGTACTTTACATCCTGTTACCATTCTAACAGACCACAAAAATTTGTCTTATATCGGAGAGGCTAAGCGTTTGTCCTCCAGGCAGGCTCGTTGGTCGTTGTTTCTTACCCATTTCAATTACGTTCTGACTTACAGACCTGGTTCAAAGAATTCTAAAGCCGATGCGCTATCTCGCCAATTTGAGCCTTCTGCTTCAGTTGAACCACTTTTGTCCTCCATTGTACCCAAATGCAATATTATTGCTAATACCAGTCTTAAAATTCATTCTCCGCTACTTGACCAGATCTTGAACTCACAACATCTAGCTCCCGGAGACACCCCTGAGGGAAGAAACTTTGTTCCTCCTGAACTTCAACTGGAGCTCTTACAATGTTTTCACGAAAGTAAAATAGCTGGTCATCCTGGTATTCGCAAGACATACTCTCTGATATCCAAGGATTTCTGGTGGCCTTCACTTCGAAAAGATATTGAGGAGTTCGTCGCAGCTTGTGAGACTTGTGCCAAGACTAAACTACCTCATGCATCTCCATGTGGCCTGTTACACCCCTTGGACATTCCTGAGAAACCTTGGTCCTGTTTGTCCATAGACTTTATCGTTGATTTACCTGCTTCCAAGAGACAGACTGTTATTCTCACGGTGGTGGATAGATTTACTAAGATGGCCCATTTCGTGCCATTACCTAAACTTCCGACTTCTCCTGAATTGGCGGAGATTTTTGCGAGAGAGGTTTTTCGCCTACATGGGATTCCTTCAGAGATTGTTTCTGATAGAGGTTCTCAATTTGTCTCACGTTTCTGGAGATCCTTTTGTTCTCAAATGGGTATCAAATTGAACTTCTCCTCTGCCTATCACCCTCAGTCTAACGGAGCTGCTGAACGTACCAATCAAAAGATCGAACAGTATCTGCGTTGCTTTGTTTCCGAACACCAGGACGATTGGGTCGGTCTGATTCCTTGGGCGGAGTTCGCACACAATAACCTTGTTTGTGATTCAACTCGCTCTAGCCCTTTCTTCATGAACTATGGCTTTCATCCTTCGATTTTTCCTTCGGTTTCCTCTTCTCAGGGGATACCGTCGGTTGATGATCATGTCGCCAACCTGAAGAAATTATGGGATCAGACTCGGCAAATTCTGTTACATAGTTCTTCGTTGTTCAAGAAACACGCTGACAAGCATAGGAGAGCGGCTCCTGTTTTTGTTCCTGGGGATAGGGTATGGTTGAGTACTAAGAATATTCGCCTAAAAGTTCCATCTATGAAATTTGCTCCTCGCTACATAGGTCCTTACAGGGTTCTCACTCGTATCAATCCGGTTGCGTATCGCCTTGCTCTGCCACCTGCCTTACGCATTCCTAATTCTTTTCATGTCTCCTTGTTGAAACCTCTTATTTGCAACAAATTCTCCTCTAAGGTCTTCTCGCCTCGTCCTGTTCAGGTGGAGGGTCGGGAGGAGTACGAGGTCAGCTCCATCATTGATTCCAGAATTTCAAGGGGAAAATTGCAATATCTGGTCAACTGGAGGGGATATGGTCCTGAGGAGAGGAGTTGGGTACCTCAGGAGGACGTTCATGCTTCTCGCCTTCGCAGAGCATTTCACCTCCGCTTCCCATCTCGTCCCGGTTCCTTCCGCCCGGTGGGCGTATCTGAGAGGGGGGGTACTGTCAGGGTACCTGAGGCCTCTACCTCTAAGGGAGGTAGAGACTTGGTGGTTTGTCCGTCCAGGCGAGCTGTTTCCTTCGTTCCTCGCGGTTCATCCAGTCACTTAAACACCGGCCGCGAGGAATCCACGTCCTTTTCTAGCGGGACGCTCAATACGTGACGTCATGACGCTATCACGAGCGACCTGTCACTCAAGTGTCCGATATCCAATCGGTACTTGTCAGAGGCGTGATTACCATCCCGAGCCAGGGTATTTAAGCTTACTTCTCACTTCAGCTCATTGCCCTGTCGTGGTTCTAGCTTGTCTAGTCACTCAGTGCTCTGGTATTCTAGTTTGCTCTATTGGTTTTGACTCGGCTCGTTGTACTACCCTGCTTATCTCTGTTATCCCTTGACCCGGCTTGTCTCTCGCTTATCTGTCTTCTCGTTCCCTCGACCTCGGCTTGTCTCTGACTATTCTCTATTACTCTCGGTACGTTAGTCCGGCCATTCTAAGGCCCGGTATACGTACCTTTCCACTCTTTGTACTCTGCGTGTTGGATCCCTGTCCCGATCCTGACACTATGACCCCAAGAACACTATCCCCACTGTCAAACATGGAGGTGGAAACATTATGCTTTGGGGTGTTTTTCTGTTAAGGGACAGGACAACTGCACCCCATCAAAGGGACGATGGACAGGGCCATGTACCGTCAAATCTTGGGTGAGAACCTCCTTCCCTCAGCCAGGGCATTGAAAATGGGTTGTGGATGGGTATTCCAGCATGACAATGACCCAAAACACACAGTCACGGCAACAAAGGAGTGGCTCAAGAAGAAGCACATTAAGGTCCTGGAGTGGCCTAGCTAGTCTCCAGACCGTAATCCCATAACAAAATCTGTGGAGGGAGCTGAAGGTTCGAGTTGCCAAACGTCAGCCTCGAAATCTTAATTATTTTATTATTATTTTATTATTTATATAGCGCCATCAGATTCCGTAGCGCTGTACAATGGGTGGACTAACTGACATGTAATTGTAACCAGACAACTGGACGTACAGGAACGGAGGAGTGGCGGGCCCTGCTCAATAACTTGGAGAGGATCTGCAAAGAGGAGTGGGATAAAATCCCTCCTGAGATGTGTGCAAACCTGGGGGCCAACTACAAGAAACATCTGACCTCTGTGATTGCCAACAAGGGTTTTGCCACCAAGTACCAAGTCAAAGGGGTCAAATACTTATTTCACTCATTGACATGCAAATCAATTTATAACTTTTTTTGACATTTTTTTTCCTGGATTTTTTGTTATTATGTCTCTCCCTGTTAAAATACACCTACCATTAAAATTATAGACTGATCATTTCTTTGACAGTGGGTAAACGTTCAAAATCAGCAGGGGATCAAATACTTATTTCCCCCACTGTATCTGTGTGATGGTTTCAATGTGTATATCTGTGTTAGTTTCAGTGTCTATCAGTGTGTTTTAGTGCATTTTAGTGTGGTTTACTGTGTATCAGTATGTTTTAGTGCCTGTTAGTGTGGTTTACTGTGTATCAGTATGTTGTATTGTCTGTTAGTGTGGCTTCCTGTGTATCAGTATGTTGTATTGTTTGTTAGTGTGGTTTACTGTGTATCAGTATGTTGTATTGTCTGTTAGTGTGGCTTACTGTGTATCAGCATGTTGTATTGTCTGTTAGTGTGGCTTACTGTGTATCAGCATGTTATATTGTCTGTTAGTATGTTTTAGTGTCTGTTGATATGGTTTACTGTGTATCAGTATGTTGAATTGTTTGTTAGTGTGGTTTACTGTGTATCAGTATGTTGTATTGTTTGTTAGTGTGGTTAACTGTGTATCAGTATGTTTCATTCTCTCTTAGTGTGGTTTACTGTGTATCAGTATGTTGTATTCCCGTTTAGTGTGGTTTACTGTGTATCAGTATGTTGTATTGTCTGTTAATGTGGCCATGTTATATTGTTTGTTAGTATGTTTTAGTGCCTGTTAGTGTGGTTTACTGTGTATCAGTATGTTGCATTCTCTGTTAATGTGGTTTACTGTGTATCAGTATGTTGTATTGTCTGTTAGTGTGGCTTACTGTGTATCAGTATGTTGTATTGTCTGTTAGTGTGGTTTACTGTGTATCAGTATGTTGTATTGCCTGTTAGCGTGGTTAACTGTGTATCAGTATGTTTTAGTGCCTGTTAGTGTGGTTTACTGTGTATCAGTATGTTGTATTGTCTGTTAGTGTGGTTTACTGTGTATCAGTAAGTTTTAGTGCCTGTTAGTGTGGTTTACTGTGTATCAGTATGTTATATTGCCTGTTAGTGTGGCTTACTGTGTATCAGTATGTTGTATTATCTGTTAATGTGGTTTACTGTGTATCAGTATGTTGTATTGTCTGTTAGTGTGGCTTACTGTGTATCAGTATGTTGTATTGTCTGTTAATGTGGCCATGTTATATTGTTTGTTAGTATGTTTTAGTGCCTGTTAGTGTGGTTTACTGTGTATCAGTATTTTGCATTCTCTGTTAGTGTGGTATATTATGTATCAGTATGTTGTATTGTCTGTTAGTGTGGTTTACTGTGTATCAGTATGTTGTATTGCCTGTTAGCGTGGTTAACTGTGTATCAGTATGATTTAGTGCCTGTTAGTGTGGTTTACTGTGTATCAGTATGTTGTATTGTCTGTTAGTGGGGTTTACTGTGTATCAGTATGTTTTAGTGCCTGTTAGTGTGGTTTACTGTGTATCAGTATGTTGTATTGTCTGTTAGTGTGGTTTACTGTGTATCAGTATGTTGAATTGTTTGTTAGTGTGGTTTACTGTGTATCAGTATGTTGTATTGTTTGTTAGTGTGGTTAACTGTGTATCAGTATGTTTCATTCTCTCTTAGTGTGGTTTACTGTGTATCAGTATGTTGTATTCCCGTTTAGTGTGGTTTACTGTGTATCAGTATGTTGTATTGTCTGTTAATGTGGCCATGTTATATTGTTTGTTAGTATGTTTTAGTGCCTGTTAGTGTGGTTTACTGTGTATCAGTATGTTGCATTCTCTGTTAGTGTGGTATATTATGTATCAGTATGTTGTATTGTCTGTTAGTGTGGTTAACTGTGTATCAGTATGTTTTAGTGCCTGTTAGTGTGGTTTACTGTGTATCAGTATGTTGTATTGTCTGTTAGTGTGGTTTACTGTGTATCAGTAAGTTTTAGTGCCTGTTAGTGTGGTTTACTGTGCATCAGTATGTTGTATTGTCTGTTAGTGTGGCCATGTTATATTGTTTGTTAGTATGTTTTAGTGCCTGTTAGTGTGGCTTACTGTGTATCAGTATGTTGTATTGTCTGTTAATGTGGCCATGTTATATTGTTTGTTAGTATGTTTTAGTGCCTGTTAGTGTGGCTTACTGTGTATCAGTATGTTGTATTATCTGTTAATGTGGTTTACTGTGTATCAGTATGTTGTATTGTCTGTTAGTGTGGCTTACTGTGTATCAGTATGTTGTATTGTCTGTTAATGTGGCCATGTTATATTGTTTGTTAGTATGTTTTAGTGCCTGTTAGTGTGGTTTACTGTGTATCAGTATTTTGCATTCTCTGTTAGTGTGGTATATTATGTATCAGTATGTTGTATTGTCTGTTAGTGTGGTTTACTGTGTATCAGTATGTTGTATTGCCTGTTAGCGTGGTTAACTGTGTATCAGTATGTTTTAGTGCCTGTTAGTGTGGTTTACTGTGTATCAGTATGTTGTATTGTCTGTTAGTGTGGTTTACTGTGTATCAGTAAGTTTTAGTGCCTGTTAGTGTGGTTTACTGTGTATCAGTATGTTATATTGCCTGTTAGTGTGGCTTACTGTGTATCAGTATGTTGTATTATCTGTTAATGTGGTTTACTGTGTATCAGTATGTTGTATTGTCTGTTAGTGTGGCTTACTGTGTATCAGTATGTTGTATTGTCTGTTAGTGTGGTTTACTGTGTATCAGTATGTTGTATTGCCTGTTAGCGTGGTTAACTGTGTATCAGTATGTTTTAGTGCCTGTTAGTGTGGTTTACTGTGTATCAGTATGTTGTATTGTCTGTTAGTGTGGTTTACTGTGTATCAGTAAGTTTTAGTGCCTGTTAGTGTGGTTTACTGTGTATCAGTATGTTATATTGCCTGTTAGTGTGGCTTACTGTGTATCAGTATGTTGTATTATCTGTTAATGTGGTTTACTGTGTATCAGTATGTTGTATTGTCTGTTAGTGTGGCTTACTGTGTATCAGTATGTTGTATTGTCTGTTAATGTGGCCATGTTATATTGTTTGTTAGTATGTTTTAGTGCCTGTTAGTGTGGTTTACTGTGTATCAGTATTTTGCATTCTCTGTTAGTGTGGTATATTATGTATCAGTATGTTGTATTGTCTGTTAGTGTGGTTTACTGTGTATCAGTATGTTGTATTGCCTGTTAGCGTGGTTAACTGTGTATCAGTATGATTTAGTGCCTGTTAGTGTGGTTTACTGTGTATCAGTATGTTGTATTGTCTGTTAGTGGGGTTTACTGTGTATCAGTATGTTTTAGTGCCTGTTAGTGTGGTTTACTGTGTATCAGTATGTTGTATTGTCTGTTAGTGTGGTTTACTGTGTATCAGTATGTTGAATTGTTTGTTAGTGTGGTTTACTGTGTATCAGTATGTTGTATTGTTTGTTAGTGTGGTTAACTGTGTATCAGTATGTTTCATTCTCTCTTAGTGTGGTTTACTGTGTATCAGTATGTTGTATTCCCGTTTAGTGTGGTTTACTGTGTATCAGTATGTTGTATTGTCTGTTAATGTGGCCATGTTATATTGTTTGTTAGTATGTTTTAGTGCCTGTTAGTGTGGTTTACTGTGTATCAGTATGTTGCATTCTCTGTTAGTGTGGTATATTATGTATCAGTATGTTGTATTGTCTGTTAGTGTGGTTAACTGTGTATCAGTATGTTTTAGTGCCTGTTAGTGTGGTTTACTGTGTATCAGTATGTTGTATTGTCTGTTAGTGTGGTTTACTGTGTATCAGTAAGTTTTAGTGCCTGTTAGTGTGGTTTACTGTGCATCAGTATGTTGTATTGTCTGTTAGTGTGGCTTACTGTGTATCAGTATGTTGTATTATCTGTTAATGTGGTTTACTGTGTATCAGTATGTTGTATTGTCTGTTAGTGTGGCTTACTGTGTATCAGTATGTTGTATTGCCTGTTAGCGTGGTTTGCTGTGTATCAGTATGTTTTAGTGTCTGTTAGTGTGGCTTACTGTATATCAGTATGTTGTATTGTCTGTTAGTGTGGTTTACTGCGTATCAGTATGTTTTAGTATCTGTTGGTGTGGTTTACTGTGTATCAGTATGTTGTATTGTCTGTGAGTGTGGTTTACTGTGTATCAGTATGTTTTAGTATCTGTTGGTGTGGTTTACTGTGTATCAGTATGTTGGTGAGTTTTACATTTCATGTATTCCAGTGATATTTATTGATTTTTTTCAGTAATAACAATTTGAGACTTTCCCATCCTTATCTAAGCCTCTGTGGTATATCTTCAAGAATCGCACACTGTGCTGGGATTGTTGTGTCGGGGATTGTGCTCAAAGAGAAACACGTTCAGCCTGTAATAATGAGAGTTAATGATTCATTGGTTTAACTATCCAGGAATAATTCCATTCAGCACTCCAGTGGTTAATGGAAGTAGTAAAATTGCTTGAATTGGTCTCCTTCCCCTAAATTGCAATTCACAGTGTTAGTTAAAAATAATAGACTGAAAGTTAGTAATTAAACACTCATTGGGCCTCATGGACTATTTACTGAGTATTCAAAAACGGATTTACAGCCAGTTATCGCTTTTACCGCTAAACGGAAATCAAAGTGTTTTATCTAAACAGCAATAATCAAACAGCGTGCATTACACCTCTCCCCTTTGTTAATTCTAACAAATATTATATTACCACGAGGAATAGGTCTCTGATCTATATTCACAAAAACACTGTCTGCGGTTTAACGACTTATCGTACAGTTGGGATTCTTGCCAAAAATGTTATAGAAAAACTATTTGTCAATAAAATATTTTAAAATAAAAAAAAGTCTTGTGTGTTTTGGAATGAATATATTACTGTAAATATCACTTTTAGGTGCACTTCTTGACTTAATCTGGCTCAATGTTTGCATCCAAGTGCTCTTTGTTCAGAAGTTCTGTGCTGGTCATTGAGAGCTAGCACATGTTCGTGAATCCTGGCATCAAACACAAACTCTGAGCATCTCACTAATGCACTTTGGAACTTTTTCAACCATTGAAATGGTGCACAGTCTTAGAAGATTAGCAGTATGTGGCGGACCACCTGGTACCCTGACTGGGTACCTCCATCAATCATGCTTCCTAGTAATTATCAAGTACCATAAGCACCGCACCGGAAACCATAAGCACTATAAACCCCCTTAGCTGCCGCAGCTTGGCTGGGGTCTCGCCGACCCTTCCCACCCTGGACCAACCCCGGGATTCAGCTCCTAGTGGGAAGGCCTCTACTCCAAGAGAGTATCGCAGTCTAGCCAGTAAAATACCAAGTATAGATGTTCCCCCCACACATGAGCCAAGGCTTAATGCTTGGAAGTAATCTGTTTTATTCAGGCGCACACACAGCCTTTTATGCACAAGCCCATGCAAGGGAATTTTCACACAAAATCACAGGGTAATCCCTCCCCTGTGCCTGAAAGATAATTCAGCCAGGAACTGTACTAACTCAATTATCTCCAGGCACAGAAAACACTCAAAATAAAACAAATACTTATACAGAGTATACGGGAAAAGTAAGCTCCACACTAGAGAGAATGAATACCACCTGATAATAGTGTATCTAAAAAAGAACAAAAAACTGCTCATAGCGTTATACATTACAGAAAAAGAGAGGGGAGGAGGGGTAGGGGGGAGACGTCAGGAAATGTTTTGGCTATAAGTGTATTGCACACTAGTGCTGTACCGAACGGTTCACTGGCGAATAGTTCCTGGCGAACATAGCGTGTTCGCGTTCGCCACGGCGGGCGAACACATGCGCGGTTCGATCCGCCCCCTATTCGTCATCATTGAGTAAACTTTGACCCTGTAAATCACAGTCAGCAGACACATTCCAGCCAATCAGCAGCACACCCTCCCTAGCAGACCCTCCCACCTCCTGGACAGCATCCATTTTAGATTCATTTGGAAGCTGCATACATTTTTTTTTATTATTATTTTTTTTTTATTATTATTTATTTATTTATTTTTATATTCTTTATTTTTGTAGTGCCTGGAGGTATAACAAATGAGCATGTGGTACCCCAACGGCATTCCTCATGCTTTTCAAGTAACAATTGTAACAATAGGGTATATGTTAATACCCTAGTCTGCGCAGAGCCCTCCATGGGTGAAGATGGATTATTATTTTTTTGCGCTCGGGTTTTTTATTTTATTTTTAAGTTCGACGGGTATGATGGATTTTATTTGGCCTTTTTTGGGGCTGAAAAAGAAAGATTTTAGAAAAAAGAAGACGTTGAATAGTAAGTTGAATTTTACTTACAGGGTAGTAATTTTATTCCCCCCTCACTATTTTTTCGGGTGAGGGGGGTAGGTAGGGGCTTTTTTATTTGGGTGTGTGACTAGGGGCTTGGGGACCCCTAGTCACCTTTGATGGAGGAGGTGGGATTTTCATTTAGGGATCCCACCCGCCGCTATGGGGTGGGGGCCGGGGGGGGACAGTAGGACCCCCCTTATTGTTTTTTAGGGCCCCCACCCACCGCACAGGGGTGGGGGCCGGGGGGAGGACAGTAGGTCCCCCCTTATTGTAACTTAGGGGCCCCACCCTATGCGCAGGGGTGGGGGCCAGGGGGGAGGACAGTAGGTCCCCCCCATTATTCTTTTATAGGGCCCCCACCCGCAGCTCAGGGGTGGGGGCAGGGGGGAGAACAGTAGGTCCCCCCCTCTTATTGTAACTTAAGACCCCCACCCGCCGCTCAGGGGTGGGGGCGGGGGGGAGGACAGTAGGTCCCCCCCATTATTCTTTTATAGGGCCCCCACCCGCAGCTCAGGAGCCATGTTACTCTGTATATAGAGGGAGCCATGTTTACACTGTATATAGAGGGAGCCATGTTACTCTGTATATAGAGGGGAGCCATTTTACTCTGTATATAGAGAAGAGCCATGTTTACACTGTATATAGAGGGAGCCATGTTACTCTGTATATAGAGAGGAGCCATGTTTACACTGTATATAGAGGGGAGCCATGTTACTCTGTATATAGAGGGAGCCATGTTATTCTGTATATAGAGGGAGCCATGTTTACACGGTATATAGAGGGAAGCCATGTTACTCTGTATATAGAGAGGAGCCATGTTTACACTGTATATAGAGGGAGCCATGTTACTCTGTATATAGAGGGAGCCATGTTACACTGTATATAGAGGGGAGCCATGTTACACTGTATATAGAGGGAGCCATGTTATTCTGTATATAGAGGGAGCCATGTTTACACGGTATATAGAGGGAAGCCATGTTACTCTGTATATAAAGGGAGCCATGTTACTCTGTATATAGAGAGGAGTCATGTTTACACTGTATATGGAGGGTAGTCATGTTAAACTGTATATAGAGGGAGCCATGTTACACTGTATATAGAGGGAGCCATGTTATTCTGTATATAGAGGGAGCCATGTTTACACGGTATATAGAGGGAAGCCATGTTACTCTGTATATAGAGGGAGCCATGTTACTCTGTATATAGAGGGAAGCCATGTTACTCTGTATATAGAGGGAAGCCATGTTACTCTGTATATAGAGGGAGCCATGTTATTCTGTATATAGAAGGAGCCATGTTTACACGGTATATAGAGGGAAGCCATGTTACTCTGTATATAAAGGGAGCCATGTTACTCTCTATATAGAGAGGAGCCATGTTTACACTGTATATAGAGGGTAGCCATGTTACTCTGTATATAGAGGGGAGCCATGTTACACTGTATATAGAGGGAGCCATGTTACTCTGTATATAGAGGGAGCCATGTTACTCTGTATATAGAGGGAGCCATGTTACTCTGTATATAGAGGGAGCCATGTTTACTCTGTATATAGAGGGAGCCATGTTTACACTGTATATAGAGGGAGCCATTTTACACTGTATATAGAGGGAGCCATGTTACTCTGTATATAGAGGGAGCCATGTTTACTCTGTATATAGAGGGAGCCATGTTACTATCTGAGGTGGTTAACTATGATTGGCCCTGGCATGTTTGTTAGTCTGGCCTGCATGGTTGTCTGGCATGAATAAAAGTAGCATGTTTCAACTATATTAGTAGTTAGACTAGTTTGCACTAAAACATGTGCAAATGGGGAGTTTGCGGTTGTTTGCGGTGCGTTAAACGGGGAGTTTGGTCTTTCACTGTGAAGCGGGCGTAACCCTTACACTACCTGATCGATACAACATCATACCTGATGTTTTAAAGCACGTTATTCCAAACAATTTAGGAATGTTACGTGATTTCTGCCCTTTACGGATTAAAACCAGACTCTGCATCAACTATGCAATTTTCCATGGGAGTTTTGCCATGGATCCCCCTCCGGCATGCCACAGTCCAGGTGTTAGTCCCCTTGAAACAACTTTTCCATCACTATTGTGGCCAGAAAGAGTCCCTGTGGGTTTTAAAAATCGCCTGCCCATTGAAGTCTATGGCGGTTCGCCCGGTTCGCCCGTTCACGAACATTTGGGGAAGTTCGCGTTCGCCATTCACGAACCGAAAATGTTATGTTCGTGACATCACTATTGCACACTAATCATGCATGGTTCTCTATGCTCATGTTGCTTTCTCTTATGTTTATGTTGCCGTTTTCTGAATCCCAAAAGTGGGCGCGCGTGCCCGATCGTATCTGCCCGCACGCACACGTTATGTCCATCCAAGGATTTGCCGATCACAGTCGAAAGCCGGAAATTACATCAACACACAGGAAATGCATTGCGTTCCACGATGGAACGCATTCGAACGCCAGCTGATCGGAAGGTCTGAAATTAGGAAGCATATTTAAACAGAGAAGCAATGACAATGCCCCAGATCGCTGAGGAAGTCCACAGACTGGACGAAACACGTTGGATTTTAACCGTGGGACTTTTTATTGTGTTTTATTACTGTTCCCTTTGTTGGATTACTGTTGCTGTTCCACCTAACCCTGTGCAGTACGCTGTTCCAGGTCCACCTTGGATGGAGACAAGCCTGAATATATTGCCCTCTTCTAAGTGCAATTCTAAGCATTAAAGTTTTAACTGTATTACGCTATTGGCTCTCCTTTACCATTTACAGTTGCCACATTTATACCCCTTTGGGGGGAGGACAGTAGGTCCCCCCTTATTGTAACTTAGGGGCCCCACCCTATGCGCAGGGGTGGGGGCCAGGGGGGAGGACAGTAGGTCCCCCCCATTATTCTTTTATAGGGCCCCCACCCGCAGCTCAGGGGTGGGGGCAGGGGGGAGAACAGTAGGTCCCCCCCTCTTATTGTAACTTAAGACCCCCACCCGCCGCTCAGGGGTGGGGGCGGGGGGGAGGACAGTAGGTCCCCCCCATTATTCTTTTATAGGGCCCCCACCCGCAGCTCAGGAGCCATGTTACTCTGTATATAGAGGGAGCCATGTTTACACTGTATATAGAGGGAGCCATGTTACTCTGTATATAGAGGGGAGCCATTTTACTCTGTATATAGAGAAGAGCCATGTTTACACTGTATATAGAGGGAGCCATGTTACTCTGTATATAGAGAGGAGCCATGTTTACACTGTATATAGAGGGGAGCCATGTTACTCTGTATATAGAGGGAGCCATGTTATTCTGTATATAGAGGGAGCCATGTTTACACGGTATATAGAGGGAAGCCATGTTACTCTGTATATAGAGAGGAGCCATGTTTACACTGTATATAGAGGGAGCCATGTTACTCTGTATATAGAGGGAGCCATGTTACACTGTATATAGAGGGGAGCCATGTTACACTGTATATAGAGGGAGCCATGTTATTCTGTATATAGAGGGAGCCATGTTTACACGGTATATAGAGGGAAGCCATGTTACTCTGTATATAAAGGGAGCCATGTTACTCTCTATATAAAGGGAGCCATGTTACTCTGTATATAGAGAGGAGTCATGTTTACACTGTATATGGAGGGTAGTCATGTTAAACTGTATATAGAGGGAGCCATGTTACTCTGTATATAGAGGGAGCCATGTTACACTGTATATAGAGGGAGCCATGTTATTCTGTATATAGAGGGAGCCATGTTTACACGGTATATAGAGGGAAGCCATGTTACTCTGTATATAGAGGGAGCCATGTTACTCTGTATATAGAGGGAAGCCATGTTACTCTGTATATAGAGGGAAGCCATGTTACTCTGTATATAGAGGGAGCCATGTTATTCTGTATATAGAAGGAGCCATGTTTACACGGTATATAGAGGGAAGCCATGTTACTCTGTATATAAAGGGAGCCATGTTACTCTCTATATAGAGAGGAGCCATGTTTACACTGTATATAGAGGGTAGCCATGTTACTCTGTATATAGAGGGGAGCCATGTTACACTGTATATAGAGGGAGCCATGTTACTCTGTATATAGAGGGAGCCATGTTACTCTGTATATAGAGGGAGCCATGTTACTCTGTATATAGAGGGAGCCATGTTTACTCTGTATATAGAGGGAGCCATGTTTACACTGTATATAGAGGGAGCCATTTTACACTGTATATAGAGGGAGCCATGTTACTCTGTATATAGAGGGAGCCATGTTTACTCTGTATATAGAGGGAGCCATGTTACTATCTGAGGTGGTTAACTATGATTGGCCCTGGCATGTTTGTTAGTCTGGCCTGCATGGTTGTCTGGCATGAATAAAAGTAGCATGTTTCAACTATATTAGTAGTTAGACTAGTTTGCACTAAAACATGTGCAAATGGGGAGTTTGCGGTTGTTTGCGGTGCGTTAAACGGGGAGTTTGGTCTTTCACTGTGAAGCGGGCGTAACCCTTACACTACCTGATCGATACAACATCATACCTGATGTTTTAAAGCACGTTATTCCAAACAATTTAGGAATGTTACGTGATTTCTGCCCTTTATGGATTAAAACCAGACTCTGCATCAACTATGCAATTTTCCATGGGAGTTTTGCCATGGATCCCCCTCCGGCATGCCACAGTCCAGGTGTTAGTCCCCTTGAAACAACTTTTCCATCACTATTGTGGCCAGAAAGAGTCCCTGTGGGTTTTAAAAATCGCCTGCCCATTGAAGTCTATGGCGGTTCGCCCGGTTCGCCCGTTCACGAACATTTGGGGAAGTTCGCGTTCGCCATTCACGAACCGAAAATGTTATGTTCGTGACATCACTATTGCACACTAATCATGCATGGTTCTCTATGCTCATGTTGCTTTCTCTTATGTTTATGTTGCCGTTTTCTGAATCCCAAAAGTGGGCGCGCGTGCCCGATCGTATCTGCCCGCACGCACACGTTATGTCCATCCAAGGATTTGCCGATCACAGTCGAAAGCCGGAAATTACATCAACACACAGGAAATGCATTGCGTTCCACGATGGAACGCATTCGAACGCCAGCTGATCGGAAGGTCTGAAATTAGGAAGCATATTTAAACAGAGAAGCAATGACAATGCCCCAGATCGCTGAGGAAGTCCACAGACTGGACGAAACACGTTGGATTTTAACCGTGGGACTTTTTATTGTGTTTTATTACTGTTCCCTTTGTTGGATTACTGTTGCTGTTCCACCTAACCCTGTGCAGTACGCTGTTCCAGGTCCACCTTGGATGGAGACAAGCCTGAATATATTGCCCTCTTCTAAGTGCAATTCTAAGCATTAAAGTTTTAACTGTATTACGCTATTGGCTCTCCTTTACCATTTACAGTTGCCACATTTATACCCCTTTTTGGGGAGACAAGCCTGCATTTCCTGATGTCTTGTGAGTTTTCTCACTCTCCCCCCTACCCCTCTCCCCCTCTCTTTTTTCTGCACTGTATAACGCTATGAGCTGTTTTTTGTTCTTTTTTAGATACACTGTCATCAGGTGGTATTTATTCTCTCTAGTGTGGAGCTTACTTTTCACTTATACTCTGTATAAGTATTTGTTTTATTTTGTTTAGTGGTGTTGTGAGGTTCACCATACTAGCTCCTTTTTCATTTATACACCTCTAACAATGACTTAGTTTTCTGTTTTACAGAAAACACATAGTTTACAAACAACCCCAAAAGTACCCCCAAAATACATTGAAACCCCACAAAAGTTACATCCCTGGATAGCTCAGATCTTGGTGACCAATATATCCAAAAATCAGATCGGTTCAGGGGTTTCGATTTTTTATGGAAGTCCCTTTTTTGACTGACCGCACATGTGGCTTAAGCCCAAAATAGTTCCATGAAATCAGTGATAGCGGTCGGTCAACTTTGGCAACATAGAAACAAAAGAATTACCAAACATAGTCTATACTTGAACTGTGGAGCTTGTTCCCCTCATCCAGACGAACGATTCCACCGAACAGTGTTCTTCTAGGATCTACAGAATTGAACGCAGGCGAAGAGGGAAGTCCAGCGGTGTTCGGGAGTTTCAGTGTCCCATTTTAGGGGAAATGGCATGAACAAAGTCTTTTAACAGGGTTTTTGCAGGGCCCATAGTCTTTGGGCAGGAGGCTAGCCAGCAGGCCCCTCCAGGAACATGTGGCAGAGGCCACACAGTGATTATAGTCAGAGAGGACTCAAAGATGACGGCAAGAAAAAACCAAGGGAATTCCAGCAGACAAGTTGGGGACGATATTAACTAAAATGAATTTGATGCAAAAAAAAACACTACAATGCTATGCTACATCTAATCTTTTATTTTCAGCAATAGTAAACATGATGATTGTGTTCTAATAATCACTGGCCTGTGACTTGCAGAGACTCCTCAATTAAAGAGGGACAGCCGAGGGACAAGCTGGTCAGGACAAGGACATTTTCATGCGTGGAGAGAAGTAAAGTTAGAAATAAAATGTTGACTTAATGAAGCAATTTATTAAAATTGAGCCAAGTCCACGAGAAGTGTTATTTATGAGTTTGGCCAAAACCTGATACAATTTAGAGGGAAGCAGTCGTATGACCTTCTGGGATTATTTGGCGTGACAGCGTCTCTTCGGCTCCTGAGCTGCGAGTCTGCTCCTCACAAGGATTAATAGCGTTTGTTTAATGGAAAAGCTATCTGCACAGTGTTTAGATGGTGAGTCTGCTGCAGCCGCATAGACAACAGCTTCTTAATAATTACACAGGATTATAAAACACACCTAATTACACCGAGAGGAAGAAAAGATGAGAAGAAAATTAAAAAGGGGGAAATGCATTCAAGTCACAAATCTTGCAGCAGATACATCTTCCTTCCATGTTGATTGGTTTTGTTTTTGTTTATTTTTTATTTTTCTTAGGGACACTCCAGACCCCTGAAGGATTTTAGCTTGCCAGGTTTGGGTTGGGGAAGGACAGGAAGGCTTGCAAAGGCTGCAGACAAGAGACCTGCATGTTTTGCAAGCTATTTTTAGATATATCTCCAATGAAAATAAAATGCTAAATTAAATGCATGCATGTTTTCATTGGGGGAATATCTACTAAACGTGATTTGTATTTTTGGGGCAGTGGACTGTCTATTTAATATATAGACAGATAGTGTTGCTCTTAACAGAACCTCTTCGTAGCACTTGTCACACCTTACAATCTCACAATTTATCACTATGCTCACTAAGAGGGAAAGTGACCCTCCAACCAAGAGAGTGAAGCAGTTTCCATTTTGCCAGCCTGTGCTCTGCAATGCATGCTCTCAGTGGGACCGAGTTCCACCTACAATATTGTACAGTTGTCAAACTCCGCTGATCTCCCAAGAAGGGTCACAATCAGCAATCACTAGGAAATTATTAAATGGACACTTTTTAGTCACCTGACCAACTACAGCTTATTGAATTTGTTCTGGTGAGTAGAATCATTACCTTCGGGCTTTTTGCTGTAAACACTGTCTTTTCAGAGAAAATGCAGTGTTTACATTACAGCCTAGTGATAACTTCACTGGCCACTCCTCAGATGGCTGTTAGAAATCCTTCCTGGGTCTACTCCCTCTGCATGCAGACACTGAACTTTCCTCATAGAGATTCATTGATTCAATTCATCTCTATGAGGAGATGATGATTGGCCAGGGCTGTGTTTGAATTGTGCTGGTTCTGCCCCTGATCTGCCTCCTTGTCAGTCTCAGCCAATCCTATGGGGAAGCATTGTGATTGGATCAGGCTACCACTTCTGATGATGTCAGCACGCAGTGGGCAGATCAAAAAGAAACAGTGACAAAGCATGCAGCTCCAGACTTGAATACAAGTAAGATTTTACAATATTTAGGGAGGCATGAAGGGACCAGGGAGGCTATATGGTGGTTTTAACCCTATAGCGTCAGGAATACATGTTTGTGTTCCTGACCCTATAGTGCTCCTTTAAAATAAGATATTGGCAATCGGTATAAAACAGAGACATGTGAGGACCCAACAGGAAGGTTTGGACATCTTCTTTATCATTGAAAAACAACCTCCAAATTAACATATAAAGGGCCTAAAATACTGTGGGGATTCATTATCCAAGCTCGCCAATACCAAGAACCGGATCAGCTCCGATTCAATTCTACCCATGGATACAGGAATGAACCTTGCTTGTCTGCTCTCTGGGGCGTAATGTTCCCCAGTGAGAGCCTTAAAGACCCCAAAAGTGATAGTGTTTCTTCAAAGGATATACGTTTCTTCTTCCAGTATTGATTTACTTTAAAAATAAATATTAGAATATAACTTAAGGAAATAAAGCACAAATATCAGAAAGCCCCAATGCAGAATCACAGAGCTACTCCGAGCTACACCCCCATTAAACGGGATCTATCACCATTCCAAGAAATGACCTCCTGAGGACGGCCACCAATACATTCTAGCATGGAAAGAATTAATGTGAGATTAACTAACATTCCATCACTGAAAGGGTTAATGTGAGATTAACTAGCATTCCATCACTGAAAGGGTTAATGTGAGATTAACTAACATTCCATCACTGAAAGGGTTAATGTGAGATTAACTAGCATTCCATCACTGAAAGGGTTAATGTGAGATTAACTAGCATTCCATCACTGAAAGGGTTAATGTGAGATTAACTAACATTCCATCACTGAAAGGGTTAATGTGAGATTAACTAACATTCCATCACTGAAAGGGTTAATGTGAGATTAACTAGCATTCCATCACTGAAAGGGTTAATGTGAGATTAACTAACATTCCATCACTGAAAGGGTTAATGTGAGATTAACTAGCATTCCATCACTGAAAGGGTTAATGTGAGATTAACTAACATTCCATCACTGAAAGGGTTAATGTGAGATTAACTAGCATTCCATCACTGAAAGGGTTAATGTGAGATTAACTAGCATTCCATCACTGAAAGGGTTAATGTGAGATTAACTAACATTCCATCACTGAAAGGGTTAATGTGAGATTAACTAACATTCCATCACTGAAAGGGTTAATGTGAGATTAACTAACATTCCATCACTGAAAGGGTTAATGTGAGATTAACTAGCATTACATCACTGAAAGGGTTAATGTGAGATTAACTAGCATTCCATCACTGAAAGGGTTAATGTGAGATTAACTAGCATTCCATCACTGAAAGGGTTAATGTGAGATTAACTAGCATCCCATCACTGAAAGGGTTAATGTGAGATTAACTAGCATTCCATCACTGAAAGGGTTAATGTACAAATCTCCCTCTTAGTACTCAGTAATGTACGTACTGTTAATTTCCTTTTATTGTTTAGTGTACCAAGCTTGTTTCTTAGCGTGTTCCGTCTTTTTTTAGAAACTCCTCAGATAAATTGTATGCTGCATTAATTGATGTAATCATAGCATGTGCCTGACATGTATTTCTGTACTGTATTCACTTTTATTGGTCAATACAGCACAGCAGTAAGCATTCACAAGGCATTTAACAGTATGAATGTGTTCAGATTGTGATCAGTATTGCTTTAATTGGCATGCCTCGACACTGGCATAAAAACTTTGTTCAAATATTAAACTAGCAGAATATCTCTGATCACTAAATGCTGCGTGTAGCCACGTCTTGTCCCTGGAAGGGAATCAGTTATAGTACGGAGAGACCCATTTCCCACCCAGTAACCGAACGACACAAAGATCTGGGGTACAACAACAACTTTATTGGCCACACATTCGGCTTTATATTTTTCTCATGCAAGGGATGGATCACATAGAACGACAACGTAGCCAGGGTCATCCCCCTCCTTCTAAATGAGGTTTTGTGGTGGTCCCCATTTGGGAGACAAACGGAACCCGTTCGCATTGAAGGGGGAGCAGGTAAAACACATGAATACAACACAATACAGGGGAAAACACAGGGAAGATCTCTTGTCTGTTCATTGATCGTCCCCAAGCGCTAGATGGTGGCTCTCCTGTCCAGACAGAAGAATAAGTCCATGGCAAGGCTGATTATCTAGACCAGTGGTTCCCAACCCAGTCCTCAAGTACCCTTTCCAGTCCAGGATTTAGGAATTATCCTGTTGTGTCTAAAGTGTTTTTTGTTTTTTTCCGTTTTCTAAAAACACTTTAAAAACAACTACGTAATCCCTAAATCCTGGACTGGTAGGAGGTACTTGAGGACTGGTTTGGGAACCCCTGATCTAGAAGGATCGACCACTGCTTTCTGGGAAAGTTTCCAACTGGCCTAACAGATATCAAAGATTTATGGGAGTTGCAGTTCAACAGCAGGGGGAAATTTGAGTTTGCCATATCTGAATTAAACCTCCCTGGTGGTTATTCCTCCTGGAGTTTGCAGACTATGGGAACTATGGGCACTTGGAATATACCTTTAACAATATATTACTCACTGTATGTTCCTTTAACAATATATTACTCACTGTATGTTCCTTTAACAATATAGCATTTAGAACATATTCCTAAAATTATAATGTTCCTTTAATGAAGCAGTTTTAGTGTGTAGATCAAGCTCCTCTAGTCTCACTGCTCAATTATCTGCCGTGACTGACACAGCCTGCATGAAAAAATGGTTTCACTTCAATCAGATGTTAACTTGCTATAGAATTGTTTCTCTCCTTCTCTGTAAATTCCATTTTAATCACACTGCAGGGACTAGATAGCTATAAACAGAGTAAGATATAGGAATTTCTAAATTAAAGAGAATGTACAATAAAGGTAATTTAAACACTAGATCTCTCTTTACAGGAAGTGTGTGGGGAGGCTGTGTGAGTGTCAGCCAGGGGAGGTGGGGCTAGGGCGACATAAACAATGTGACTTAACACCTAAATTGCAGAGAATTTAATAGTGAGACTGCCGGGCATGATCTATACACCAAAAACACCTCACTGAAAGGAAATTGTTTAGGTGCTTATGGTATCACGTTAACAAAAGCTGTGCTTGTTCCAATGATGGAAAGATGCCCCATGCCATCTGTGCCCCAACACTTGCTCTGTATTGTACTTAGATAAATCATGTTCCTGATTTTTAAATTTGAGCATTTGAACGCCATCTCATAAAAGGTGACGGTCTGCCTGACCTTGTTAAATTATAACAGGGAGATTATAATTCACAGAGCAGAAGGGGGTGTGATGAGTGCTGAAAAAATTCACAGCACATAGGCTCAATTTAAGCTCTCAATTTATGGCTTAATCAGCCTTATTGATCACAGAATAAAGCATAATTTCCCTGCTTCCAATTTACAGTTTAATCAAGTCGACTAATGCCAGAAAATTATACGCAGTACATACAATCTGCTTTTAAATTAGTCTGTGGATTTTCCATAACAGCCTTATTATCAGGCCGTAGTTATGAATGCGTCGCTCAGCCTGGCTCGACGCTGTCAAGAGTACAGTTTAAATACCGCCTGCAAAGTTGGACGGGCGCCCCACTGCAAATTACACTCCGCCACGTGTTAATCATAAGATTTCCAAACAACTTAAGCTTTCAGTGAAGAAAAAACATAAACCCTTACAATGATTAATGATCAGTAGACTATTGTAAGAAAGGGAATAACAATTTCAAAAAGACCAAAAAGCTTTGTTGTACGACACCCCAAAATATTTTTTAAAAAAGCTAATATTATACTTGTGCATTCAGCTTCAAACGAATTGCGATTTGGTCTAACTGTTGGACTGTCTGATTTGTCTGAAATCCCCAACTGCGATATACTGCATGAATGGATGGATGGATGGATGGATGGAGAGGTGAGTGGATGGATGGATGGATGGATGGAGAGGTGAGTGGATGGATGGATGGATGGATGGAGAGGTGAGTGGATGGATGGAGAGGTGAGTGGATGGATGGAGAGGTGAGTGGATGGATGGAGAAGTGAGTGGATGGATGGATGGATGGATAGATGGATGGAGAGGTGAGTGGATGGATGGAGAGGTGAGTGGATGGATGGATGGATGGATAGATGGATGGAGAGGAGAGTGGATGGATGGATAGATGGATGGAGAGGTGAGTGGATGGATGGAGAGGTGAGTGGATGGATGGAAAGGTGAGTGGATGGATTGATGGATAGATGGATGGATAGATGGATGGAGAGGTGAGTGGATGGATAGATGGATGGAGAGGAGAGTGGATGGATGGATGGATAGATGGATGGAGAGGTGAGTGGATGGATGGATAGATGGATGGAGAGGTGAGTGGATGGATGGATAGATGGATGGAGAGGTAAGTGGATGGATGGATGGATAGATGGATGGAGAGGTAAGTGGATGGATGGATAGATGGATGGAGAGGTGAGTGGATGGATGGATGGATGGATGGATGGATGGATGGATGGAGAGGTGAGTGGATGGATGGATGGATGGAGAGGTAAGTGGATGGATGGATAGATGCATGGAGAGGTGAGTGGATGGATGGATGGAGAGGTAAGTGGATGGATGGATAGATGGATGGAGAGGTGAGTGGATGGATGGATGGATGGATGGATGGAGAGGTGAGTGGATGGATGGATGGATGGAGAGGTGAGTGGATGGATGGATAGATGGATGGAGAGGTGAGTGGATGGATGGATGGATGGAGAGGTGGATGGATGGATGGAGAGGTGAGTGGATGGATGGATAGATGGATGGAGAGGTGAGTGGATGGATGGATAGATGGATGGAGAGGTGAGTGGATGGATGGATAGATGGATGGAGAGGTGAGTGGATGGATGGATGGATCACAAATCCAGAAATAAATGAAAAAGTCAATGGACGAAACCATTTCTATTTCCACATACTGTGATTAATATATTATTAAAGGTTCGTAATCTAATTAATATATTAAAAAAGGTACATACTGTGATTAATACATTATTAAAGGCACACAATCTAATTAATATATTATTAAAGGCACACAATCTAATTAATATATTAAAGGTACATACTGTAATTAATACAGTATTAAAGGTTCATAATCTAATTCATATATTATAAAAGGTACATACTGTGATTAATACAGTATTAAATGTACTTAATCTAATTAATATATTAAAGTAACATACTGTAATTAATACATTATTAAATTTACACAATCTAATTAATATATTATTAAAGGTACATACTGTAATTAATACAGTATTAAAGGTTCATAATCTAATTAATATATCATTAAAGGTACATACTGTAATTAATACAGTATTAAAGGTTCATAATCTAATTAATATATTATTAAAGGTACATACTGTGATTAATATATTATTAAAGGCACACAATCTAATTAATATATTATTAAAGGTACATACTGTGATTAATACGGTATTAAAGGTTCGTAATCTAATTAATATATTATAAAAAACATACTGTGATTAATATATTATTAAAGGCACACAATCTAATTAATATATTATTAAAGGTACATACTGTGATTAATATATTATTAAAGGCACACAATCTAATTAATATATTATTAAAGGTACATACTGTGATTAATATATTATTAAAGGCACACAATCTAATTAATATATTAAAGGTACATACTGTGATTAATATATTATTAAAGGTTCGTAATCTAATTAATATATTATAAAAGGTACATACTGTGATTAATACGTTATTAAAGGCACACAATCTAATTAATATATTAAAGGTACATACTGTAATTAATACAGTATTAAAGGTTCATAATCTAATTCATATATTACGAACCTTTAATAATATATTAATCACAGTATGTACCTTTTATAATATATTAATTAGATTGTGTGCCTTTAATAATATATTAATCACAGTATGTTTCTTTAATAATATATTAATTAGATTATGAACCTTTAATACTGTATTAATCACAGTATGTACCTTTAATAATATATTAATTAGATTATGAACCTTTAATACTGTATTAATCACAGTATGTGCCTTTAATAATATTTTAATCACAGTATGTTTCTTTAATAATATATTAATTAGATTGTGTGCCTCTAATAATGTATTAATCACAGTATATTACTGCATTACAGCTCATTGTATCATTACAGCTTATTGTATCATTACATATTATTGTATCATTACAGTTTATTGTATTATTACAGCTCATTGTATCATTACATATTATTGTATAATTACAGCTCATTGTATCATTACAGCTTATTGTATCATTACAGCTCATTGTATCATTACAGTTTATTGTATCATTACAGTTTATTGTATTATTACAGCTCATTGTTTCATTACATATTATTGTATCATTACAGTTTATTGTATCATTACAGTTTATTGTATTATTACAGCTCATTGTATCATTACATATTATTGTATAATTACAGCTCATTGTATCTGTGACGGAACCAATCTCGCCACATTGTTTTGGAGGAGCCTGATTGCCCGCCTGCTGCCTTTGGACTATGGCCCTGGGAGATTGGGCCCTTTAAAAACAGTATTCGGCCATACCAGAGTGTATGTCACTCATTCTGGCCCTTTACATACAGTGGGGTCATTTGGTACTTGCCCTGTGTGAGCTGTGGTAACCCAGATAGCTATGCCATGGAGCCTATTCGTGTGATTAAAGACTTTGGCTCTATGGCGATTAAACTGTATTCGGTTGGTCTGAGTGCCGTTCACCTAATAATGTGCACTCAGACCTGAGCTATCTGGGGATATGTGAAATGTATGTGTGTTATGTGTAAAATGTGACATTATGTATTTTAAAGTGTTTTATGTCGTTTTGCAACCATGTGGTTAATGGAGTCTGCCTCTAGTCCTGGATAATTGGATTACTTCTCCAATTATCTCCAGGGCAGAAGGGAGGAAACCGGGATGCATTGTGGGGATCTTTTTCTTCTGTTTTGAGCCAGATTTTTACCATGCTGCAAGCCAGGGCCCAAAAGATACTTTTACTAACTTTTGAACCCCTGGTCTGATTCATGCAATTTTTGAGTATGTTGTTCCCCCGAATGGATTGATTGTGAATATGTATTTTTATGTGAATGTGATGTATGGTTTTAAAGTTATGAAAGTTGTGTAAAAGTATATTTTGAACTGTATGCATAATGGGATTATGTGTCACACTAAGGGGAGGGGATGTGTGGGATGTAACATCTATGTCATTGGTTATTTTATGCCTCCCCCTGGGTGTGGCCTGTATGTGTACTCATGTAATAAAAACCAGGCTGGGTGCCCCAGCACCTCAGACCACTGCTTGACCTTCAACACGGAGCCTTGTCTCGTTCTTGGGGGGATTCACTGTATGCTGTTGGAGATTGACTGCTAGGAGTGTAAGCTGATGTCTGCTTTTCCTATTCATCTGCTAGCAGCTATTCGTGAGGTTCCAGCTTGGAGTGCTATCTTATTCCCTGGTATGCAGTTCGGGAGTTTGATGCATTCGCCTGTATCTAGTTCGTGAGTTTTGATGTTCTGCAGTAGCTGTGCCTTTCTGAGAAAAGGGGATTATCGCCTAAACGGATTTTAACCCCTCATATGCTGAAACGGTCCGTTACAATTGGTGGCAAGCGGCGGGATCGTTCCTACAGCCAGAAGGACAGCTACAGAACACCATTTCTTTGGATTTACAATTTGAGGGCAACGCATGTCTGAGTACAGCGACCCTGACAGCACCAGGATGGAACCAGCAGTGGAGTACGATGAGGGTGACATAGATGACCGGGATGCAATAAGGAAAGGCATCTGGTACCAGGCCCTGGATAACGTACAGTACCAGCGGGGCAAGAGTCTCCCCAGTGAAGAGCAGCGATGGCAGACACGACTGGCACTGCGGATGCCCTTCCTGGGAGAGCAGCCTCTGGAGCAATGGGTAAAGGAGCTCGATCACCGGGTATGGCAGGAGCTGTGGCTGGAGGATGCCTACCAGGCGCTCTGGTGGTATATGGCACAGTATATACCCTGGACAGCCGAACATGACAAGCCAGAGGGAGAGGAGTTTGATGGTCCTGGCTTGTTATGGGAGTCCTTTGCAGAGCCTGGCTTCGGGAGCCCTGCGCAAACCAGACTTCAGGATATTTTCTATGAGAGGGAGGCTAGGCATGAGTGGGATGACCCCCATGAGGTAGAGCAAGACCTGGCTCACCTAGCAAACATGGAGTGGGAACTGGAGCAGGACTACCGAGATCTCTTCCACTCCATTGGGAGGGCTCAGCAGGACAGTAAAGTGACAGACCCAGATCCAGACCCATTCCGCTGGGAAGATATTGTGGAGATTTACTGGGAAGAACCCCAGGTGGCCGGTAGAGATGGGACCGAGGTCTCTCCACCGGTCCTGCAGGGAAGTGGGAGCCCAGTCTCCATTCCCCAGCGGCAGGCTGAGTTACAGGGGGCAGAGGTAGTTGGTCCTACCCCCCAGCAGCAGAGTGATATGCCGGGAAGGCAGTGTGAAGTGCAGGGAGAGGAGAGCAGCGTCCTCCCTCCCCAGCGGCAGGCTGAGTTACAGGGGGCAGAGGTAGTTGGTCCTACCCCCCAGCAGCAGCGTGATTTTTGGGGAATTGGGAGCCCAGTCTCCATTCCCCAGCGGCAGTGTGATGTGCAGGGAATAGAGAGCCCAGTCTCCTTTCCCCAGCGACAGAGTGTTCTAGTGGGAGAGGAGCCTGTTACCCCCTCTCCCCAGCGGCAGCTTAATGTACCAGGGGGAGACTGTAAACCCCCCACCGGTGCAGATGGGACCGTGGTCTCTGCACTCACCACACAGGGGGTAGGGACGGTCGGTCCTACCCCCCCACGACAGAGCTGTGTATCCAAGGGGGAGACAGTCCGTCTCCAGCAACCAGGCTCCAACCAGACTACTCCGGTGGTAGTGCTGGCACCAGGACAGAGTACCGCTGGTCTCTGCCCACTCAGCAACCCACCAAGGCAGCCTACCAGTCCCCTACACAGCCGTGGTGAGGCACCTGGACATGGACCAACTTCTCCTCTACCCAGGTGTAGTAACCATTTATTGTGGGTGGGCTGTACTGTTTTTTCTGCTTTGTGGGTGGGTTGCTGGACTAACCAGGGCACTGACCGGCAGGAGGTCAGGTACCCTGTTAGTCTTTTTGGAAAGGGGGAGAGATGTGACGGAACCAATCTCGCCACATTGTTTTGGAGGAGCCTGATTGCCCGCCTGCTGCCTTTGGACTATGGCCCTGGGAGATTGGGCCCTTTAAAAACAGTATTCGGCCATACCAGAGTGTATGTCACTCATTCTGGCCCTTTACATACAGTGGGGTCATTTGGTACTTGCCCTGTGTGAGCTGTGGTAACCCAGATAGCTATGCCATGGAGCCTATTCGTGTGATTAAAGACTTTGGCTCTATGGCGATTAAACTGTATTCGGTTGGTCTGAGTGCCGTTCACCTAATAATGTGCACTCAGACCTGAGCTATCTGGGGATATGTGAAATGTATGTGTGTTATGTGTAAAATGTGACTTTATGTATTTTAAAGTGTTTTATGTCGTTTTGCAACCATGTGGTTAATGGAGTCTGCCTCTAGTCCTGGATAATTGGATTACTTCTCCAATTATCTCCAGGGCAGAAGGGAGGAAACCGGGATGCATTGTGGGGATCTTTTTCTTCTGTTTTGAGCCAGATTTTGCCATGCTGCAAGCCAGGGCCCAAAAGATACTTTTACTAACTTTTGAACCCCTGGTCTGATTCATGCAATTTTTGAGTATGTTGTTCCCCCGAATGGATTGATTGTGAATATGTATTTTTATGTGAATGTGATGTATGGTTTTAAAGTTATGAAAGTTGTGTAAAAGTATATTTTGAACTGTATGCATAATGGGATTATGTGTCACACTAAGGGGAGGGGATGTGTGGGATGTAACATCTATGTCATTGGTTATTTTATGCCTCCCCCTGGGTGTGGCCTGTATGTGTACTCATGTAATAAAAACCAGGCTGGGTGCCCCAGCACCTCAGACCACTGCTTGACCTTCAACACGGAGCCTTGTCTCGTTCTTGGGGGGATTCACTGTATGCTGTTGGAGATTGACTGCTAGGAGTGTAAGCTGATGTCTGCTTTTCCTATTCATCTGCTAGCAGCTATTCGTGAGGTTCCAGCTTGGAGTGCTATCTTATTCCCTGGTATGCAGTTCGGGAGTTTGATGCATTCACCTATATCCAATTTGTGAGTTTTGATGTTCTGCAGTAGCTGTGCCTTTCTGAGAAAAGGGGATTATCGCCTAAACGGATTTTAACCCCTCATATGCTGAAACGGTCCGTTACAGTATCATTACAGCTCATTGTATCATTACATATTATTGTATCATTACAGTTTATTGTATTATTACAGCTCATTGTATCATTACATATTATTGTATAATTACAGCTCATTGTATCATTACAGCTGATTGTATCATTACATATTATTGTATCATTACAGTTTATTGTATTATTACAGCTCATTGTATCATTACATATTATTGTATAATTACAGCTCATTGTATCATTACAGCTTATTGTATCATTACATATTATTGTATCATTACAGCTCATTGTATCATTACAGTTTATTGTATTATTACAGCTCATTGTATCATTACATATTATTGTATAATTACAGCTTATTGTATCATTTCATATTATTGTATCATTACAGCTTTTTGTATCATTACAGCTTTTTGTATCATTACAGCTCATTGTATCATTACATATTATTGTATAATTACAGCTTTTTGTATCATTACAGCTCATTGTATCATTACATATTACATTAATACAGAATGCAACTGTCATTGTGGACTCTATTACCTGTTATGTGTTAAATGTATATATCGTGTATGTGTATATATTATTTTATTTTTTGTAACAATGCAGTGTTTGTGGGCCCAGGACATACTTGAAAATGAGATAAATTTCAATGTATCCTTCCTGGTAAAATATTTTATAAATAAATAAATATTATTGTGTCATAACATCTTAATGCATCATTTTGCTTGTATCATTATGACTTAATATATCATTGCAGCATATTGTGTAATAACAGCTTTTTGTGTTAATGTTATTACAGCTCATTGTATTATTTGTGTTATTGTATCATTACAGTTTATTGCATTATTGTAGAATAATGTATTATTACAGCTCATTGTATTATTATAGAATAATGTATTATAATAGTCCATTGCATTATTACAGCTTATTGTATTATTACAGCTTATTGTGTTATTGTAGAATAATGTATTATTACAGCATATTGTATTATGACAGCTCATTGTATTATTACAGCTTATTGTATTATTGTAGAATAATGTATTATTACAGCTTATTGCATTATGACAGCTTATTGTGTTATTGTAGAATAATGTATTATTACAGCTTATTGTATTATGACAGCTTATTGTATTATTGTAGAATAATGTATTATTACAGCTTATTGTATTATTACAGCTCATTGTATTATTGAAGAATAATGTATTATAATAGCCCATTGCATTATTTCAGCTTATTGTATTATTACAGCTTATTGTATTATTGTAGCATAATGTATTATCACAGTTTATTGTATTATGACAGCTTATTGTATTATTGTAGTATAATGTATTATTACAGTTAATTGTATTATTGTAGTATAATGTATTTTCACAGCTTATTGTATTATTACAGCTCATTGTATTATTACAGCTTATAGTATTATTGTAGCATAATGTATTATTACAGCTCATTGTATTATTACAGCTTATTGTATTATTACAGTATAATGTATTATTAAAGTTAATTGTATTATTGTAGCATAATGCAGATTATTTTTTATTGCAATATGTTTTATCATTACAGCTTATTCTACAATTTTACAACATGACAGGAGGCTTCATATTTTGCATGATCTTTCTTTACTTATGCCTCCAGCAGTACAAGTCAATCATAAAACCAATCAGAAACAAGTAACACATTCCATATAAAGCCCTGACAGGCATAGCTCCTCCTCTTTCTTTGCTGCTCCAGCCAGGCACAGGTCAGAGTATTTTGTTCTGAGCAGATTTTATTCCATTTGTCGTATTGTATTTGGATTTAGTTTACTGAATCATGATTTATACCTGTTTGCCCTCCTGCTCCCTCTCCTGTCTTAATCCCTTTGTTCCTTTGCTATATAATGCTTAAGATAATGTTTATCTTGTCTACCTTACTGAGGGCCTGAGCCTTAGCTCTGCTGGCCTTTCACTAACTCCCATTCACTCACGCACCTTGGCTTTTTGCCAAGATTGAGCCACTTTTCTGCTCTTTCGAGTGGTTCTGGGGCTAGACAAGGGGGTACTGTGGGCCTGGGGGAGCTCGGGGCGCACTAATAATGATCTCCAGTGGGCTGCAATATCAGTCCGCACCAGCAAAAATTGCGCCCGAACGGCAGCCATCTTGAATCTCGCGAGATTCACGTCGGCCATCTTAATTTACTCAGATTGTAATTCCTACAATCTGGGCTGTTCTACACTGTTCCTGAGACAATTCCTGCAGGTTTTTTCAATGCCTGTTAGAAGTTGTAATATACATGTTTATAGTGGACACTGGTACATAGTTAGTGTGTAGTATAAGTACTATCATATACAGTGCCTTGCAAAAGTATTCACCCTCCTTGACTTTTTACCTATTTTGTTACATTACAGCCTTAAATTCAATGTTTTATTAATCTGAATTTTATGTGATGGATCAGAACACAATAGTCTAAGTTGGTGAAGTGAAATGAGAAAAATATATACATAAAACTATTTTTTAGAAATAGAAAACAGAAAATTGGCATGTGCGTATGTATTCACCCCCTTTGTTGAAGCCCATAAAAAGCTCTGGTGCAACCGATTACCTTCAGAAGTCACATAATTAGTGAAATGATGTCCACCTGTGTGCAATCTGAGTGTCACATGATCTGTCATTACATATACACACCTTTTTTGAAAGGCCCCAGAGGCTGCAACCTAAGCAAGAGGCACCACTAACCAAACACTGCCACGAAGACCAAGGAACTCTCCAAACAAGTAAGGGATAATGGTGTTGAGAAGTACAAGTCAGGGATAGGTTATAAAAAAAAAATATCCAAATCTTTGATGATCCCCAGGAGCACCATCAAATCTTTCATAACCAAATGGAAAGAACATGGCACAACAGCAAACCTGCCAAGAGATGGCCGCCCACCAGACTCAAGGACCGGGCAAGGAGGCCTTAAGAGAGGCAGCACAGAGACCTAAGGTAACCCTGGAGGAGCTGCAGAGTTCCACAGCAGAGACTGGAGTATCTGTACATAGGACTACACTAAGCTGTACGCTCCATAGAGTTGGGCTTTATGGCAGAGTGGCCAGAAGAAAGCCATTACTTTCAGCGAAAAACAAAATGGCATGTTTTGAGTTTGCGAAAAGGCATGTGGAGACTCCCAAAATGTATGGAGGAAGGTACTCTGGTCTGATGAGACTAAAATTAAATTTTTCGGCCATCAAAGAAAACGCTATGTCTGGCGCAAACCCAACACATCACCCAAAGAACACCATCCCCACAGTGAAACATGGTGGTGGCAGCATCATGCTGTGGGGATGTTTTTCAGCAGCCTGGACTGGGAAACTGGTCAGAGTTGAGGGAATGATGGATGGTGCTAAATACAGGGATATTCTTGAGCAAAACTCTGTGCGTGGTGTGAGGCTAGGATGGAGGTTCACCTTCCAGCAGGACAATGACCCCAAACACACTGCTAAAGCAACACTTGAGTGGTTTATGGGGAACCATGCAAATGTGTTGGAATGGCCTAGTCAAAGCTTAGCCCTCAATCCAATAGAAAATCTGTGGTCAGACTTAAAGATTTCTGTGCACAAGCGCAAACCATCCAACTTGAAGGAGCTGGAGCAGTTTTGCAAGGAGGAATGGGCAAAATCCCAGTGGTAAGATGTGGCAAACTCACAGAGACTTATCCAAAGTGACTTGGAGCTGTGATTGCCGCAAAAGGTGGCTCTACAAAGTATTGACTTTAGGGGGGTGAATAGTTAGCACATTGACTTTTTCTGTTATTTTGTCCCATTTGTTGTTTGCTTCACAATAAAAAAAAAAACATCTTCAAAGTTGCGGGCATAATCTGTAAATTAAATGATGCAAATCCTCAAACAATCCATGTTAATTGCAGGTTGTAGGGCAACAAAACACAAAAAATGCCAGGGGGGTGAATACTTTTGCAAGGCACTGTAGTGTGTATATATGTGTAGTATATGTATACTCACATGGTGTGTGTATAGTATGTACGTTATGTGGTAAATGTATGATCACATAATACATATAATAGATAGAAGATATACATAGTATGTATAATATGTATAATATGTATAATATGTAGATATGTTTGATCACCAAGGATGCTTTCCCTACACTATAGCAGTATTTAGGGATGAACCCCCCCCCATCTTACTGGGTGTAAACCCTATATATAAAGTCTCTCACTATTCCACTTCAAACAGTGCACACTGGGGTGACTCCCCAGGCGGCCTTCCCGCATCCTGAGACTTATCAGTAAAGGGGTGACACCCCTTATTACCGGGGTGAACCCCCACTAACAGATGTGCATTCACCAACGGATTACTACACACATTATTATTTTTATTATTGGGGTGACCGCCCTTATTACTGGGGTGACCCCCACTCACATATGTGCATTCCCCAAAGGATTACTATGCACATTATTATTATTTTTATTATTGGGGTGACCCCCCTATGGCTAGGGTGAACCCCAAGCATATTTATATATACATGCCAAGTAATGGCAAGCAGTTTCTAGGGGTAACCCCAAGCATTCTAAGCTGGGGTGATCACCCCAAGCATTCTAAACCACAGAGACATCGTAATAGAAGGGAACCCCCCTTCTTGGTGCTATATATGGACTGCATGCCGGGAACAGTACCATACTACATCACCTCTGTGATGCAACTAGGGGACCCATCTATACCACAGATACTCTTGAAGGTGATCCCCTCAGTGGTACTGACCCCACCTTAGTGGGACATAACTAACACAGTATTGAGAATCCTTAGGTCTCCCTATTTTACAGAGGCTACCACCCCATTTCAACTCGACAATTATTCCTGGTCGTATAGAGGGTGACCCCCTCTTCTGGCTGTCCGCCATTGCTGCCTCACTAACAGTGGGCTCTGATTGCCTGTTACCCTGGATGACCCCCAGTTGTACGTGGAGACTCGCTGTGTGTCCTAACACATTTACACCTGTACCTGAACCTAATATATATTCCTCATACCTCAGAAGGTTTAACTGACACACATCACTAGCAATTGATCCAGCCTCACACTCAAGACTTTCCGCCTATGTTAAATGCCGCTGTTGCAGCCTCAGTAGAAACATCAATCCCCAAGATGCTGAGTCAGGGTCTTCCTGAGATGGTGGGCCACGGTGTCCTACCTGCCAATGAATTTATGGGCTACAAGACCCCTAAGACCAAGCACCTGTATCCGAACGATACTGGAAGGGTACCATCACGGTCCCTCTGGAAAACTAAAGGCGATCTCTGAAACGGATCCCCGATACGTCCAAAAGATTTTTCGAGATGGCCTAACCCCTTTTTTATAAGATTCCCGTAGATCCGTGGACAAACTGGAGGTCTCCTGCAAATCCGCTGACAAAGGGGAGGACGATATTTCTCGACACCCACGGTGTTCCTATTGTTTGACCACCGCACCGTCGGAAAACACACAGAGATCATTGAAATGGGGGCTGCCAGGCCACATATTGGACGTATACGTGCCACTTTTCTCGATGTTGGTGAAAGTCCTTGATCACCTTCGCATCACAGAGACCTAGGTGACACTACTGACTCCATCTCTGGACCATCCACTGCTCCTTCCACTGTCTTCCCTTCTACAGACAAACCCACAAGGTACCATCAGAGATTTTGGAGGCTCACATTCCACTTTAGAGCATGCCGGTTGGTCAGGGCCTTTGGTATGTCGCAAGGTATCATACTATCCAGAACCAGTATCGAAATACACTCGGTTATGGGACGTAGACGTAGTTCTCTGTTCCCTGCAGGTTTAGCCAGTTGATTCAGATTTTCACTTCAACTGCTCTTGGGGAAGCTCATACTACTTTCACGTTATGTGGCGGTGTCTACACCTCTTCGGCCTTCACAATCGAGCCAGCCTCTATTTTTGTATACCAAACATTTCATACCAGTTGCAACCATCACATAAACTGGGTGAGTACGTTGACTATTGTTCCTAGCAGTCGTGGAGTTTTAACGGTCATTTGGGGCGCATGTTTCTCTCGCCTAAATCTTTCGGATTGGATGCAGGAAAAGACTTTCAGGGTATTTTACTTCATCAGACTCTAGAAGCATCTTGTGTTCCTCCCACAGCATTGAAAATGCTAAATATGAAGCCTCCTGTCATGTTGAAAAATTGTAGATTATGCAAACGTAGTGTGCCTATAATCTTAATTTTAATAATGACAGGAGGCGAATATTTTCCCTTCCTTGGTTTCCCTCCATTTTGACGGCTATTTTACTTTAGTCTGGTTTCGTCTTGTTATTAGTTTTATCCAGTTAGTGCTATTCATACTGATGGTGTGATTCTAGATATGCTGACTTGTCTTGTGGTAGAACAGGATTGTTGAGTTGTCCACTATGGACTATTGCCCTATAGTACATCTCGTATACAATACAATACAATATACTAATTTTATATGTTGAATTATAATATCCTAATATTGAACATCTTCTATGTTATGTGGATATTCGTTTATTACCATTACCTTTCACAGAAATTCCTGGACAAGGGATATATCGCCCGTCTGTTACGCAAAGCTGAACGGAAGGCTAAAAACATGAACCGGGAGGAATGACAAACAACATCAAACAAGACAGAATACCTTTTGTAAGTAAGTTTTCATCACTTACACCACAAATTCAGAAAGTCATAGGTAACAACTGGTTCATACTGCAAACCAACAAACACTATTTGCCAACAAGTGTGGGCAATCTATAAGAGACATGTTGATCAGTGCTGACAGTCAGACTAATAAGAAACAAACGCTTCTCTCAAAACCAGTACATGGGACCTATCCCTGTTTGAGTTGTAACCATTGCAGTGGGATCATCAAGGGGGAATTTTGCACCCATCCCAGGACTATTCAACAGATTAGGTTAAAATTATTTATTACATGCCAAACAGATTGTTGGCTTTTGGATGGGCCTATTTGCCAGCCTCCTACCCTGTGACTATGGTCCCTGTGTCAAATCCTGGTTAGAACCACTGTGTGTGCCCTTTTTAGATTTGTATAGCTACACTTCGAACTTTCAAAGTGGCACTTCGAACTCTTGAACTTCCAAAGCCATCCGTAGTGCCATTCGAACAGGTGGCGGCGGCCATCTTGTTTAGTCAAACGCATCCAGCGGTGTTTGGTCGTCGAGTGCATGGAACTCAAATCGGACACTCGACGGCACGAACGCCGCTAAACTTTTACCTTCCATGGAGGTTCGGCTATTCGAACAGGAGTCGAACGACGTTTGGTAAAAATAAACCCACGAACAAGAGACACATAATGACTATATCCCCAAACGGCTAAGTTTGGTAATTCTAATGGTATTTTGACTATTTGAAATAGACCGGCCGCACAGCCTGATTCTCTGGAACTGTTTTGGCCATGAAACCATGCATGCAGTCGGTAAAAAAGAGACTTCCAGGAATTTCCTGAACCCCTGCTCTGATCTGGGTGATGTTTGGATATGTTGTTAACCCAGATCAGGGCTATCAGGGGATGTAATATTTATGGGTATATGTTGTGTTTTGGGGTACTTATGGGACTCTGTAAAATATGTGGAGATAATTGGGTTAATACAGTATCTCAATCAATTATCTCACAGGCAGAGGGGAGGGATTGTATGTTTGTTATGGGAGTGTCGTACATGTAATTATTGTTCTGATTGGTTTGTAAGCTTTGTGTCCCTGTCCCCAACAAGGTCCATGTGGGCGTACACCTTGCTTGGGGACTTGCATAAAAGGCCAACTGTGGCTTCCATTAAACAGAATGCTTTAACCCTTCATGAAGTCTTGGCTCATGTTTGGGGGATTGGAGAACTACATACACTCTAGGGATTATCACAATGCTCCCCTGAGTATAATCACCAGCTCTTCTAAGAGCTGTTCCTGCTATGCTCTCTGGAGTAGGAGAGGTCTACCCACTGGAAGCTGGATACTGGTCTTGGGTCCAGGGTGGGTGGAGGAGACCCCATCCAAGCTGTGGTGGTTCATGGAGTCTGCAGTGCTTATGGTGTTCCAGTGCAGTGCTTATAGTACTCGCAAGTACTAGGAACAGGGATTGACGGAGGTACCCGGCCGGGGTGCTAGGCGGACCGTCACACAGATTATGTGGTATCCCTCCTAAAGTGTCCGTGCGGCAAAACTATACATGCTGTGAAGGACAGAGTGCCCCAACATAAAACCAGGATCCGAAGCACTAATTTGGATGCACCGGTCACATGACACTTTAGGGAAAAAGACATAATGCTTCCCAATTACGGTATCAAGAACTGGAAAGAGTACCGCCACTGACTGGAAGAGGTAATAGGGAAAAAACATTGCTACAGAAGGAAGCCCGCTGGATGCACCATCTGGACACAGTGTCCCCTCATGGTCTCAATGAGACGCTTGAGTGGCACTGGTTCCTGTAGGTGCACCCGGCGGGTACCCGCCATGGGATCCGTCCTGGAGCTGGGAATGTATCATTACTTATTATTATACGTTCCAGCCCTTTAAATTGGTTTGTCTAACCTTGTGGTCACTCTTTATATATACTGTTCCATCCTAATAGGCATGCTGTACACTCTCCTAATAGATGAGGGTGTTCCTTTTTGTTTTCTCTTTTGTCTTTGTTTATTTGTTTGTATTACTGTAAATATAGGTGTAGGTATATGTATATATAGTTATATCAGATGTTCACTATCCAGTTACTGCCTCCTCTTTCTCCCTTGGTTTATATCACGATATGCCTTATATAGAGTATTTAGATTATCATTATCATTACCCGTTCCCTAGCAACTGCACGTGATAATGTCACGCGCTACGGACGCAACGTCTGACATCAACAAGCACACCCATACGAACCAGGAAGTGAATGGAAGCTCAGGGATGGTGGCACGACTCTGGAAGAAGCTGCCCTGCTGTTTTCTATCTACTTCTAAGTGTGAGGGACGGCACTCTTATCATTGTAAGCACTGTATTATGTATATATATTTTTTATTATTTTGTTCTCACTTAAGGACAGCAGCATTGATAAAGGGCTACTGCCCGAAACGTTTGTACTTTGTCCTTTGAGATTAAAGGTGTAGCACCAGGGGGTGCCCATTAAAAATCAAGTTGTGCAAGACTCCAATTTTTTCTCTCGTTTGCTGCGTATTATATTATTATAGCTCACTGGACCATTCGATCTTCCTGTATTATTACAGCTTATTGTATTATTACAGCTTATTGTATCACTGCTGCGTATTATATTATTATAGCTCACTGGACCATTCGATCTTCCTGTATTATTACAGCTTATTGTATAATTACAGCTTATTGAATCACTGCAGTGTATTACATTATAATAGCTCACTGGACCATTCGATCTTCCTGTATTATTACAGCTTAGTGTATTACTGCTGCGTTTTACATTATAATAGCTCACTGGACCATTCGATCTTTCTGTATTATTACAGCTTATTGTATTATTACTGCTTATTGTATCACTGCTGCGTATTATATTATTATACCTCACTGGACCATTTGATCTTCCTGTATTATTACAGCTTATTGTATTATTACTGCTTATTGTATCACTGCTGCGTATTATATTATTATACCTCACTGGACCATTCGATCTTTCTGTATTATTACAGCTTATTGTTTCACTGCTGCGTATTACATTATAATAGCTCACTGGACCATTCGATCTTCCTGTATTATTACAGCTTATTGTATAATTACAGCTTATTGAATCACTGCAGTGTATTACATTATTATACCTCACTGGACCATTTGATCTTCCTGTATTATTACAGCTTATTGTATAATTACAGCTTATTGAATCACTGCAGTGTATTACATTATAATAGCTCACTGGACCATTCGATCTTCCTGTATTATTACAGCTTATTGTATTACTGCTGCGTTTTACATTATAATAGCTCACTGGACCATTCGATCTTCCAGTATTATTACAGCTTATTGTATTATTACTGCTTATTGTATCACTGCTGCGTATTACATTATAATAGCTCACTGGACCATTCGATCTTCCTGTATTATTACAGCTTATTGTATAATTACAGCTTATTGAATCACTGCAGTGTATTACATTATTATACCTCACTGGACCATTCGATCTTTCTGTATTATTACAGCTTATTGTATTATTACAGCTTATTGTATTACTGCTGCGTTTTACATTATAATAGCTCACTGGACCATTCGATCTTCCTGTATTATTACAGCTTATTGTATTATTACAGCTTATTGTATTACTGCTGCGTATTACATTATAATAGCTCACTGGACCATTCGATCTTCCTGTATTATTACAGCTTATTGTATTACTGCTGCGTTTTACATTATAATAGCTCACTGGACCATTCGATCTTCCTGTATTATTACAGCTTATTGTATTATTACTGCTTATTGTATCACTGCTGCGTATACATTATAATAGCTCACTGGACCATTCGATCTTCCTGTATTATTACAGCTTATTGTATTACTGCTGCGTTTTACATTATAATAGCTCACTGGACCATTCGATCTTCCTGTATTATTACAGCTTATTGTATTATTACTGCTTATTGTATCACTGCTGCGTATTACATTATAATAGCTCACTGGACCATTCGATCTTCCTGTATTATTACAGCTTATTGTATAATTACAGCTTATTGAATCACTGCAGTGTATTACATTATTATACCTCACTGGACCATTCGATCTTTCTGTATTATTACAGCTTATTGTATTATTACAGCTTATTGTATTACTGCTGCGTTTTACATTATAATAGCTCACTGGACCATTCGATCTTCCTGTATTATTACAGCTTATTGTATTATTACAGCTTATTGTATTACTGCTGCGTATTACATTATAATAGCTCACTGGACCATTCGATCTTCCTGTATTATTACAGCTTATTGTATTATTACAGCTTATTGTATTACTGCTGCGTATTATATTATTATAGCTCACTGGACCATTCGATCTTTCTGTATTATTACAGCTTATTGTATTATTACAGCTTATTGTATCACTGCTGCGTATTACATTATAATAGCTCACTGGACCATTCAATCTTCCTGTATTATTACAGCTTATTGTATAATTACAGCTTATTGAATCACTGCAGTGTATTACATTATTATACCTCACTGGACCATTCGATCTTTCTGTATTATTACAGCTTATTGTATTATTACAGCTTATTGTATTACTGCTGCGTATTACATTATAATAGCTCACTGGACCATTCGATCTTCCTGTATTATTACAGCTTATTGTATTATTACAGCTTATTGTATTACTGCTGCGTATTATATTATTATAGCTCACTGGACCATTCGATCTTTCTGTATTATTACAGCTTATTGTATTATTACAGCTTATTGTATCACTGCTGCGTATTACATTATAATAGCTCACTGGACCATTCGATCTTCCTGTATTATTACAGCTTATTGTATTATTACAGCTTATTGTATTACTGCTGCGTATTATATTATTATAGCTCACTGGACCATTCGATCTTCCTGTATTATTACAGCTTATTGTATTATTACAGCTTATTGTATTACTGCTGCGTATTATATTATTATAGCTCACTGGACCATTCGATCTTTCTGTATTATTACAGCTTATTGTATTATTACAGCTTATTGTATCACTGCTGCGTATTACATTATAATAGCTCACTGGACCATTCGATCTTCTTGTATTATTACAGCTTATTGTATAATTACAGCTTGTTGAATCACTGCTGCGTATTATATTATTATACCTCACTGGACCATTCGATCTTTCTGTATTATTACAGCTTATTGTATTATTACAGCTTATTGTATTACTGCTGCGTATTACATTATAATAGCTCACTGGACCATTCGATCTTCCTGTATTATTACAGCTTATTGTATAATTACAGCTTATTGAATCACTGCTGCGTATTATATTATTATAGCTCACTGGACCATTCGATCTTTCTGTATTATTACAGCTTATTGTATTATTACAGCTTATTGTATCACTGCTGCGTATTACATTATAATAGCTCACTGGACCATTCGATGAGTCTTTAGGTTCTGTCCCTGGGTTTTTTGTGCAGCCACGTTTGGAGGGTTTTGACAAAACTGTTTCTCTCCGGTCATAAATAACACCATAAATATTGATTTTCCAAACCTTTAGTTTCCAAATCCCCAGGCACTCCAAGTCACTGGCACAATAATGGTGGTATTTATGCTTTTCTATAAAGTTCTTTGTCTGTTGTGCTAGCGAGATCTAACGAAAGGACTTTATAACGAGAATTAGCACATTTACAGCCACAGACACTTCCTAAATGAAGACGTTGTATTCTAGCCTAGAAATCGGGTAACGATATAAACGCATTTCATTTATCCAGTCACTTTCCAGTGGAATTAAAGAAAAAATTCTGACACCATGTGAAATAAAACTATTTTTGGTTGTTTTGCAACATTTGTTAAATGAGCCTGCTGCCAAGTTACCAGCTTTGACACGATGCCTGCACCATGTGTGTAACGGCTGGTTATATAATGACGTCTAAACCTCTCGTTTAATAGGGAAACGTAAAATGAATATTTATTAAGGAAGATATTACATTTTATAACATTGGGGTGTCTTAGAAATTATGGTATAAAAAGTGTGTACGGCAATATCAACATGTACACGCTTACAATGCACAAACTGGAATACCACAAGGTCATTTTTAACAAATATCTGGATCTTGGTATTCTCTGGATGAATCGGTAGATTCTCTGGGTCTCTGGATGAATCGGTAGATTATCTGGGTCTCTGGATGAAATCGGTAGATTCTCTGGGTCTCTGGATCAAATCGGTAGATTCTCTGGGTCTCTGGATGAAATCGGTAGATTCTCTGGGTCTCTAGATGAATCGGTAGATTCTCTGGTCTCAGGATTAATCGGTAGATTCTCTGGTCTCTGGATGAATCGGTAGATTCTCTGGGTCTCTGGATGAATCGGTAGATTCTCTGGGTCTCTGGATGAATCGGTAGATTCTCTGGGTCTCTGGATGAATCGGTAGATTCTCTGGGTCTCTGGATGAATCGGTAGATTCTCTGGGTCTCTGGATGAATCGGTAGATTATCTGGGTCTCTGGATGAATCTGTAGATTATCTGGGTCTCTGGATGAAATCGGTAGATTCTCTGGTCTCAGGATTAATCGATAGATTTTCTGTGTCTCAGGTGAATATGCAGATTCTCTGAGTATATAGCTATATATTATCTGGATAAATGGGCAGTTAACGATACATTTGTGGAATTTCAAAGTGAATGGACAGAATTGCTCATATAATTCCCCCATTCAGCCTTGTTCCTTGCTAGGCTCTCTGACTATCCAGCAGGGGGAGCAGCAATGATTGTACATGGATAGAAGAAGATATACCGTCTCACATAAATCTACATGTTTTGCTGAATTATTTAAAACTCGATAATGGTACGAGTGAGGCATGGCCACCTTTTCAGGGCATTGTACTGCTTGACGTTCATATTGGTTAAAAGTTGTGCATTGAATCTTTTTGACACATTGTACATTGTGAGTAATTTGGCAATTTGAAAGGGATCAATTGTAGATATATGTACATATCATTGGTTTTAGTAATACAGTGTCACAGAATGAGACAGGCAATGCAGTTCTATATTGCCACTTACATCATCACAGGGTCATCTTAAAAAACATACCTATATTTTTTTAAATTTCCAATTAACAATAGGACACTCCTACTGCGCGCTATGGGAATTAATTTTGAGGCATTTTTTATCTACATACCAATGACTCTGCTAAAATGTAATCTGAGATGGATATTATAGGTAACTGAATGGCAGCTTTGGATAAAACCAAACACATTTTTAAAAAATAAATAAATAACTACGCAGTACGCAGCTTTTATATAGAGCTTTTCCCGTTACTAAATGGAGTGATTATTCTGAATCATGCCGCCATGTTTCAAAGCAAAGCTGTACTTTAACATGATGTTAAATCTCAGGATAATCAAGGTTTTAAAAGCGGACATACGAGGGGAACAAGGCTCCCCCAGGGGAACCTAAAAAGAGGAACATTCGTCATTTAAATGTTCTCGAGAGAATGGTTACGCTGGTATTCATCTGCCTGCAAATCCAGGGAAAGTTATCATAAAATATTAAATGTAACAGAGGCAAGATCTTTTTCTAATGACAAAATCATTCAAAATTGATGGGACGGATTTTGAAATACTTATAGGAAATTTCTGTGTCCTGGATAATTTATGGCACAGCTAACCATGAACAATAGCCCTTTAAATTCATTTTACAATCCAGCACCATGCAGGGATTCGCAAAACCACTAAACATTATTCATTAACACAGAGACAGCATGTAAAGTGCTGTAAGTGTACTGCTAGATCGAAAAAAAATGACTTAATATCAGCGACATGTTTAATGGGTTAAAGGGACAGTCTCATGTAGGAGCAGTGACCTAATGACAGTGACATGTTTAATGGGTTAAAGGGACAGTCCCATGTAGGAGCAAAGTGACCTAATGACAGTGACATGTTTAATGGGTTAAAGGGACAGTCCCATGTAGGAGCAAAGTGACCTAATGACAGCGACATGTTTAATGGGTTAAAGGGACAGTCCCATGTAGGAGCACAGTGACCTAATGACAGTGACATGTTTAATGGGTTAAAGGGACAGTCCCATGTAGGAGCAAAGTGACCTAATGACAGTGACATGTTTAATGGGTTAAAGGGACAGTCCCATGTAGGAGCACAGTGACCTAATGACAGTGACATGTTTAATGGGATAAAGGGACAGTCCCATGTAGGAGCAAAGTGACCTAATGACAGTGACATGTTTAATGGGTTAAAGGGACAGTCCCATGTAGGAGCAAAGTGACCTAATGACAGTGACATGTTTAATGGGATAAAGAGACAGTCCCATGTAGGAGCAAAGTGACCTAATGACAGTGACATGTTTAATGGGTTAAAGGGACAGTCCCATGTAGGAACAAAGTGACCTAATAACAGCGACATGTTTAATGGGTTAAAGGGACAGTCCCATGTAGGAGCAAAGTGACCTAATGACAGTGACATGTTTAATGGGTTAAAGGGACAGTCCCATGTAGGAGCAAAGTGACCTAATGACAGCGACATGTTTAATGGGTTAAAGGGACAGTCCCATGTAGGAGCAAAGTGACCTAATGACAGCGACATGTTTAATGGGTTAAAGGGACAGTCCCATGTAGGAGCAAAGTGACCTAATGACAGTGACATGTTTAATGGGTTAAAGGGACAGTCCCATGTAGGAGCATAGTGACCTAATGACAGTGACATGTTTAATGGGTTAAAGGGACAGTCCCATGTAGGAGCAAAGTGACCTAATGACAGTGACATGTTTAATGGGTTAAAGGGACAGTCCCAAGTAGGAGCATAGTGACCTAATGACAGTGACATGTTTAATGGGTTAAAGGGACTGTCCCATGTGGGAGCAAAGTGACCTAATGACAGCGACATGTTTAATGGGTTAACGGTACAGTCCCATGTAGGAACAAAGTGACCTAATGACAGTGACATGTTTAATGGGTTAAAAGAGACAGTCCCATGTAGGAGCAAAGTGACCTAATGAGTGACATGTTTATTGGGTTAAAGGGACAGTCCCATGTAGGAGCAAAGTGACCTAATGACAGTGACATGTTTAATGGGTTAAAGGGACAATCCAATGTAGGAGCAAAGTGACCTAATGACAGTAACATGTTTAATGGGTTAAAGGGACAGTCCCATGTAGGAGCAAAGTGACCTAATGACAGTGACATGTTTAATGGGTTAAAGGGACAGTCCCATGTAGGAGCAAAGTGACCTAATGACAGTGACATGTTTAATGGGTTAAAAGGACAGTCCCATGTAGGAGCACAGTGACCTAATGACAGTGACATGTTTAATGGGATAAAGGGACAGTCCCATGTAGGAGCAAAGTGACCTAATGACAGTGACATGTTTAATGGGTTAAAAGAGACAGTCCCATGTAGGAGCAAAGTGACCTAATGAGTGACATGTTTATTGGGTTAAAGGGACAGTCCCATGTAGGAGCAAAGTGACCTAATGACAGTGACATGTTTAATGGGTTAAAGGGACAATCCAATGTAGGAGCAAAGTGACCTAATGACAGTAACATGTTTAATGGGTTAAAGGGACAGTCCCATGTAGGAGCAAAGTGACCTAATGACAGTGACATGTTTAATGGGTTAAAGGGACAGTCCATGTAGGAGCAAAGTGACCTAATGACAGTGACATGTTTAATGGGTTAAAGGGACAGTCCCATGTAGGAGCAAAGTGACCTAATGACAGTGACATGTTTAATGGGTTAAAGGGACAGTCCCATGTAGGAGCAAAGTGACCTAATGACAGTGACATGTTTAATGGGTTAAAGGGACAGTCCCATGTAGGAGCACAGTGACCTAATGACAGTGACATGTTTAATGGGATAAAGGGACAGTCCCATGTAGGAGCAAAGTGACCTAATGACAGTGACATGTTTAATGGGTTAAAGGGACAGTCCCATGTAGGAGCAAAGTGACCTAATGACAGTGACATGTTTAATGGGTTAAAGGGACAGTCCCATGTAGGAGCAAAGTGGCCTAATGACAGCGACATGTTTAATGGGTTAAAGGGACAGTCCCATGTAGGAGCAAAGTGACCTAATGACAGCGACATGTTTAATGGGTTAAAAGGACAGTCCCATGTAGGAGCACAGTGACCTAATGACAGTGACATGTTTAATGGGATAAAGGGACAGTCCCATGTAGGAGCAAAGTGACCTAATGACAGTGACATGTTTAATGGGTTAAAAGAGACAGTCCCATGTAGGAGCAAAGTGGCCTAATGAGTGACATGTTTATTGGGTTAAAGGGACAGTCCCATGTAGGAGCAAAGTGACCTAATGACAGTGACATGTTTAATGGGTTAAAGGGACAATCCAATGTAGGAGCAAAGTGACCTAATGACAGTAACATGTTTAATGGGTTAAAGGGACAGTCCCATGTAGGAGCAAAGTGACCTAATGACAGTGACATGTTTAATGGGTTAAAGGGACAGTCCATGTAGGAGCAAAGTGACCTAATGACAGTGACATGTTTAATGGGTTAAAGGGACAGTCCCATGTAGGAGCAAAGTGACCTAATGACAGTGACATGTTTAATGGGTTAAAGGGACAGTCCCATGTAGGAGCAAAGTGAGCTAATGACAGTGACATGTTTAATGGGTTAAAGGGACAGTCCCATGTAGGAGCACAGTGACCTAATGACAGTGACATGTTTAATGGGATAAAGGGACAGTCCCATGTAGGAGCAAAGTGACCTAATGACAGTGACATGTTTAATGGGTTAAAAGAGACAGTCCCATGTAGGAGCAAAGTGACCTAATGACAGTGACATGTTTAATGGGTTAAAGGGGCAATCCCATGTAGGAGCAAAGTGACCTAATGACAGTGACATGTTTAATGGGTTAAAGGGACAGTCCCATGTAGGAGCAAAGTGACCTAATGACAGTGACATGTTTAATAGGTTAAAGGGACAGTCCCATGTAGGAGCAAAGTGACCTAATGACAGTGACATGTTTAATGGGTTAATAATCATTGTTGAGCTCCTATTCTTTTATTTTTCATCATATAAAAACATTCTTTTATTATTTTTTATGTATTTATTAGTTTTCTTGTGCAGTTATATTCAGTGGGGAGATCCCAATCGTTGCGAGTGTTTTTGATTACTAACCCGATGATTGTGCGATTGTACCTTCTATAGAAATACTGGCTGGAATCTTTATGGTTCGTTAGGTCACAAGAAGTAAGATACCACTGCTCACATTATTAGACGTCAAACTCCCCACCACTGCTCACAACACGCACGAGAAATCATGGACTCAATGAGACAGAATTTGTTTCAACAGGATTAATTGTCAATTTGATCAAATCTTGAATTAACCAACACTGAAAGAAATAGCTGGGAGCTGAATGAACTAATAGAAGAGCTGAATCATTAACAAGGTCAAGTTAGTTTGAAATTAATGAATCAAGATACTTTCTGTGTAGCAGAAACCTTGGTGAGTTTAGAATTTCACACTCAAACATGCAAGAAAAAAATAAAACCCAGTACAGACATTATTTGCATCCATCCAGGGGCATATTTCTCAAAAGTGCTCCTCAAATAGTTTGAAAATGTTCAGCATTTCCCTTGGTTATTCAATAAAGGTGTGATCATCATGTCCACCAAGATGTTACTATAAAGGAAAACACAAGGAGGGCAGAGAAAGAGAAATACCGGGAACCGGGACAAAAGGAGGAGAGAGGAGATATGAAGAATTGGAGAACAAAGGAGAAATAATTATAAGGAAAAAGGAATAAAGTGTTCAAAGAAAGGGTGAGAATATTGTGGAGAATGGAAGAGAGAGAATGACAAGACAGGGGGAAATGTAGGAGAAAGGGGGCTGTATAATGGGAGAAAATTGGAAAAATCCATGAAGAAAGGAAACAAGAAGGAGAGGGAGAAGGAAAGAAGGTGAAAAAGACAAGTCGAAATAATGGGAAAAAAAACAGTAGGAGAAAAACTAGGAGGGAGGAGAAAAAAGAAGAAAGGAAGGAAGGACAGAGACTAACGGTGATTTAGGAAGAATAGTAGAAATGAAGAGATGGGGAGGAAGGAAAGAAAGAGAAAAAGAAAGAGAGAAAGAAAGAAAGACAGAAAGAAAGAAAGAGAAAGAAAACAAGAGTTTGAAAGTGTGATGGAGCTCCTGTACTTTCGCCCAGTCTACTTCCCAGCCGCTTGCCAGGACTCACAGTGGCCAAAGCTTGACTGGAGTCTCTCTGAAGCTCTTTCCTTCCAGGTGGGAATGTACATCTCTGCCCGCAATGTGATTGCTCCTGCCTTTAGCAGCTCTCAGGCCAAGCTCTTTTTTTGACTTGTCCAGGGCTAGAGGGATTGTGCAGTCAGCCAACAGGTCCAAAGACTCAGGAATCCCTGAAAATACCCACACTGGACACACAGTTACAAAAGGAACCAACATATTATTATTATTATTATTGCCATTTATATAGCGCCAACAGATTCCGTAGCGCTTTACAATATTTTGAGAGGGGGGGATGTAACAATAAATAAGACAATTACAAGAAAACTTACAGGAATAATAGGTTGAAGAGGACCCTGCTCAAATGAGCTTACAGTCTATAGGAGGTGGGGTATTAGAAACATTAGGATAGGAAATATCAAGTAGGAGTGAAGCAGAGCTGGAGGAGAGAGCAAAGCACTATCCCATAGGAGAGCAAGAGACAGGTATGTAAGGGAGAGATTACTCTGGGAGGCCATACGCTTTCCTGAAGAGATGGGTTTTAAGGCCCTTCTTAAATGACAGTAGGCAAGTTATTCCATAGGAGAGGAGCCGCCCGTGAGAGGTCCTGCAAGCGTGAGTTGGCCGTACGGGTGCGAGCAGCGGTCAGGAGGTGGTCGCGGGCAGAGCGGAGGGTACGAGGAGGGGCATACCTCTGGATCAGTGAAGAGATATAAGAGGGGCTGGAATTGTTCAGTGCTTTAAATGTATGGGTTAGCACTTTGAATTGACTCCTATAGGATACAGGGAGCCAATGTAAGGACTGGCAGAGGGGCGAGGTGTGAGAGGACCGACTGGATAGGAAAATCAGTCTAGCTGCAGCATTCATTACAGACTGTAGCGGGGCAGTACGGCTTTTGGGGAGACCAATCAGGAGAGGGTTACAGTAATCCATGCGGGAAATTACTAGAGCATGGACAAGCTCCTTGGTAGCATCTTGCGTAAGAAAGGGGCGGATGCGGGCTATGTTTTTGAGTTGGAACCTACAGAAGATGCAACTCTTTATGTTGGACAAGGACTAGCCTTTGGAGCTTAGTCCTTAAACATGTAGTGACAAACTTTAAAATACAACTATATAGAAAATTGGAGAATGAGCAACTACAATTACTACCTATATTCAAATAATTATACAAATAACATTTTCAAAAACACTAAAATGCAATATTACAAACATTTAACTGCTTATTGGGCTGCCTTCATTCGCATGTCAGCAAATATATGCAAATGTAAACTTCCATTTAGCCAGGAGAGAGCACTGCAGTGTTACCACGTAACAATGAATAGTTTGTTTTCCAATTGCTACCATCACAAGCCCTTTCAGGGGATCTTGGGACCAGGTCTATAGTCTGTGGACAAGAGGCTGGCCTTTAAGCCTCTCCAAAAGGCCATAGCATGGGAACTTCTGTCACAGAAAGAAAGGAGGAAATGAGGTCAAATAAAAAAGGTCGAGCAAAAAACACTAACACCATCACCAGTCAAAACAACTATAAAGAGAAATGATAAATACACAGCTTTAAGTAACATCGGAATTCAGGGGGGAATTGCACCCATTTTCAGCTCTATATTTTATATTATGTATCAGTTTTTTACTCTGGAGTGAGCTGTACAGAAAGGACACAGTTAAAAAAAAAAAAAGTTTTTTATGCAAAGCCACTTTAGAACTTCTGTAGTGATTGTGGATAATTGAGAAAACAATCTCCAACTCGTTTTGCTATATTTCCAGCTCAGCTATTTTGGCCTAAGTTTGCAATTCTCCTGTCAATTGTTCGCAGTCTCTGCCTTAGTAAATAATCCCCTGTGACTGAAGTATGCATTGCATTTTCTCGTATATTTATTGCGTGTGACTGTTTTTTACCATATTTTACTGTTGAGAAATACAAGTGGTTGTATCCAGCCATGGGTTGACAATATTAATCTTGCTTTATCCGTTTTGCAATGTTCCCTCTGCGTTCTCAAATCTGATATTTATTCAACATGTGATGGCATTCTTCTGGTGCTTTGTAATATTTACATTTCTATAAAGGTCAGCATGTAATCTGTTTGTGAACCGTCTATAAAAGCACTGGTTACATGTTTTCCTACCTCTACCGGTATATCCCCCAACAAAAACATTGTGAGCTATGAATTCACTTAGCAAAACGTTCTAAGCAAAGGAAAAAAAAAAGATTTAAAAAATTGGACACTTGGTATTGTCAACAAGAACATGTTATGCTGTCATTGTGTATTCAATATGTTAATTTTACTGATACCAGATACCGCTAGTAATGTTCATGTTTTATTTAATGATTTGGGAGCAGATACCGCTAGTAATTGTGAAGAAAAGGGACTTCATCCGACCTTTTCTTCTATTTTTATGTATTTTGTTTAATTTTTCTGCCTAAAATCGATTATTAGTTCGGCAGTTTGCAACTACCGAACCCCGACCTCCCTCCTGGCTTGTTATGTTCAAAAGCACCGTAAGTGTTCCCTGGGTGGCCGCTGTTCGTATAGCCGAACGCCACGTGGAAAAGAAAACGGCGGCCATCTTGTTCGCACAAGGAGAGTCAGCGGGACTTGGTCGTCGAGTGTCTGGAACTAAAATCGGACACTTGACCGCACGAACCACCGCTGAAAACTACCGAACTCCCGCTTCTCCTACTTACCGAACAGCCAGAAGAGCGGCATTCGGTAGTTATGTTCGTACAGACCAGGGGAACAATCGCTACTATGAGCCAGGAGGGTGTATTTGGTATTTTGGCCGCTTTTCGCCTTTTTCCCCATTGACCGACCACACACGCTGAATTCGTGGAACTGTTTTGGGCAGGAGCTTTGTGTGTTTTCGGTAAAACAGGACTTCCACACTTTTCAAGAACCCCTGAACCGATCTGGGTGAAATTTGGATATGTTTGCCTCCCAGATCGGGGCTATCAGGGGATATGTATTTTGTGGGGATACCTTGTGGGGAAAGGGGTGTTCTAACTGTTGGGAAAAATGTGTGCCCTCTGCCTGGAGATAATTGATTTACTCCTTAACTTATCTCAATATCTCCAGGCAGAGGGAGGGCGTGTATTAGTAAAATACTGTAAAGTGATTGGTGAATGTATTTGTTTGTTCTGGGACGTCCTCTTGCAGGAGGATTCCCCATAAAAGCCAGCCTGTTTCAATAAAGTTTAGTTCTGTTACACCCTTCATGAAGTCTTGGCCCATGTTTGGGGAAGGAATATTCTATCCACTGGGAAGGATTGTCTGGGAAGCTGTAATTATCTCTACCCCCTGCTGGAGCTATAATCACTAATACTCAGCAGCTGGGAAAGGAACAGGAGACCGCAGCACCATCACCACTGCAGGTATAAACAGTAATGTTCATGTTTTATTTAATGATTTGGAAGCAGATACCGCTAGTAATGTTCATGTTTTATTTAATGATTTGATACCAGATACCGCTAGTAATGTTCATGTTTTATTTAATGATTTAATACCAGATACCGCTAGTAATGTTCATGTTTTATTTAATGATTTGATACCAGATACCGCTAGTAATGTTCATGTTTTATTTAATGATTTGATACCAGATACCGCTAGTAATGTTCATGTTTTATTTAATGATTTGATACCAGATACCGCTAGTAATGTTCATGTTCTATTTAATGATTTGATACCAGATACCGCTAGTAATGTTCATGTTTAATTTAATGATTTGATACCAGATACCGCTAGTAATGTTCATGTTTTATTTAATGATTTGATACCAGATACCGCTAGTAATGTTCATGTTTTATTTAATGATTTGGGAGCAGATACCGCTAGTAATGTTCATGTTTTATTTAATGATTTGATACCAGATACCGCTAGTAATGTTCATGTTTTATTTAATGATTTGGGAGCAGATACCGCTCGTAATGTTCATGTTTTATTTAATGATTTGATACCAGATACCGCTAGTAATGTTCATGTTTTATTTAATGATTTGATACCAGATACCGCTAGTAATGTTCATGTTTTATTTAATGATTTGATACCAGATACCGCTAGTAATGTTCATGTTTTATTTAATGATTTGATACCAGATACCGGTAGTAATGTTCATGTTTTATTTAATGATTTGGGAGCAGATACCGCTCGTAATGTTCATGTTTTATTTAATGATTTGATACCAGATACCGCTAGTAATGTCATTAAAAACACAGTGGAGTGCCTGGGTTGCCTAATAGTCTTCTCTAAAAAAAAATGCTTATGTAAGCAGGTTACATAGCAGGTGGGCTGTTACATAGTTACATTGGCTAAAAGAGACTTGCGTTCATCAAGTTCAGCCTTTCTCACCTTGGTTTTTGCAGTTGATCCACATGAAGGCAAAAAGCTCAATTTGAAGTGCTTCCAATTTAGCAACAAACTAGGAAAAAAGTTTTTCGTCACCTCAGAATGGCAGTCAGATCCCTAATTGGATCAATAAGCTATCACCCCACTAATTAAAAATTATATACGTTAATATTTAGTTTTTTCATGTATTAATCCAATTGATGTTTAAACATCTGTATAGAATCTGATGAAACCACCTCTTCAGGCAAGAAATTCCACATCCTTATTGTTCTTACTGTAAAAAGAAACTTCCTTTGCCTTAGACTAAATCTCCTTTCTTCCAGTCTAAACGCATGACTTTGTGTCCTGTTTGTGAATAGATTATCAGACAATGGTTTGTGTTTGCCCCAGATATACTACACTACAACTACAACAACCTGATCTATACTTCTACCAACTTTTTTGTAGAATGCAATTAGGTAGTTAGACATAAAACCATGCTGATTTTTCTGGTAACAATGTTCTTCTCAATGAATTCCTGAATATTATCCCTTAATAACCTTTAAATACTTTCCTAGCCACAGAAGTTAAGCTCACAGGTCTATAATTTCCAGGCAAAGATTTTGAACCCTTTTAAAATATAAAAAACACATCTGCCTTAAGGCACACCCTTGCAGTTTAACACGAACCGAGGAGACTCTAGGAAGAAATCTCCAAGGTTATGAAACAATGCACTGGGGCTTTGCAGGAAAAGTACTTCTGGATATGCAGAACAGACAAGGGAATTCCAATAGAGTAGTCAGGTACGGATCCAATGGTGTGGGCAGGCGGAAATCAGGCAAATATGGTAAAAAGGTCTGAAGGTTAAAGCAGGAGTCACATGAACTAGGCAGTTTCCAAGACAGGTCACAAAACGATCTGACAATGAGGAAGTGGCAAGGCATGGCTTATAAAGGTAGCTAATAAGCTACCTAATCAGGAACCACATGCAGATGTGATAGTAGTCCAGGTTTAGTGATGCCGATACCATAGCATTAGAAATAAACTAGAATGAACATGAGAAGTGGCGATTAGATAAGATCACTGACTGGGATGAAGAAGAACCAGTTTCAAACCCAGCCAGGCCCAGAGAAGTGATGACCACGTCTGGCAGTCTGCTTGGCACGGTGCGAACCGTGACACTCCTGAGCTGATGATCCCAACATTTTCACTCAAATGGACTAGCTAGCCATTTCCTCTTCCCTGGTCTGCTACCTCACACCAACTGTCACTCAGCTACATGCCTGTTCCCCAGCAGTCATATCTCCTCTCACTCTACTACCTGTCCCCACTAAACTCTGCTCAGTGAGCAGCAGACCCCTCTCAAGATTGTCCATCTCCTTCAATGTTGCAGTTTGCCTCTCCAGAGAAGTCATTTGTGCACACCTTCCACAGAGAACTAACACCCATTATAACAGATATAAAGAACTACAAGTACAGGAATGAAAAACAGTAATTACCTTCCTGGTTTAAGCCTTTTGTTTCTTTAAACTACTCTTTTTTTAACTCCTACCTGAAAGAGCCTACTTAAAATCACAAGCAAAAGTGAGCAAGATCAGTGTGTTATCTGTGGGTTTATATAGGAATACAAATTCCACACAGGTGGAATTTAAGGGACACTCCCCCAATTAACTGGGAGAGAAAAAAAAGTTGTTGTTTTTTTTTTGGGGGGGGGGGGGGGTTTCTATGCTTCTGTTTTCTAATATATTATCTGTCTAACGCCTGAAAAATGGTAAGAGGCTAAAACCCTTGTTGAATGTCCTTTGAATGTAGCCGCATTGAACAGGTCTGCATGTTAATTTCCATAAATAACCATCATTTCTCTTCGACCAATAAATTAACATGTAGTTGTCATTTGTCCACTTGGCTGCTGCTGTTCTATAGACTCGGTCCTTCAAGAAGAATTATTGTATCACTGACATGTGGAGACAGCTCATATGGTAATACCGAGCAACGTTAATATCTTTCCACTCCGAGCCACATCTGGGTTTATAAATAGCTGAGAGGTCAGTCGCTGTGATTGACTGGATTAATATCTTGGTCGGTCAACGGAGTAAAATCTGCAAGTCACAGCCTTTCTGATCAACTGTTTGACTTCCGGAGAGTCTTGTTAACCCTGCAGTCTGATGGAAGAAAAGAAATATCCAGGCACACCTGAGGTCTTTTTCTAAAAGGCAGTTTTTTTTATTGAAAACAAGGAAGTGGAGACAACGTTTCTCCTTTATCGAGTCTCTATGAGAAGATGCAGATTGGCGCAGCATGGCATTTTGTTATGCATTGGACTGGCTGAGCTTAATGGACTTAAGTCTTTATCCAGTCTATCTTACAATGTAACTATGTAAATCTATTTAGAAGGTTGCTGATCTCGTGTTAAAAATCCACATTATAGTTTTCTTTGAACACGCTACTGTGAGCATTTTTATTCAGTATGTATTACAGTACCAACAATGACATTTACTATTTATTACTATTCACTGTCACTAGTAATCTGTAACCCAATGAGAAACTGACCATTAAACATGTCACTGTCATTAGTACGCTGTGACCCTGGGAGGGACTGACCATTAAACATGTCACTGTCATTAGTACACTGTGACCCTGGGAGGGGCTGACCATTAAACATGTCACTGTCATTAGTACACTGTGACCATGGGTGGGACTGACCATTAAACATGTCACTGTCATTAGTACACTGTGACCCTGGGAGGGACCGACTATTAAACATGTCACTGTCATTAGTACACTGTGACCCTGGGAGAGACCGACCATTAAACATGTCACTGTCATTAGTACACTGTGACCCTGGGAGGGACTGACCATTAACCATGTGACTGTCATTAGTACACTGTGACCCTGGGAGGGACTGACCATTAAACATGTCACTGTCATTAGTACACTGTGACCCTGGGAGGGACTGACCCTTAAACATGTCACTGTCATTAGTACACTGTGACCCTGGGAGGAACCGACCATTAAACATGTCACTGTCATTAGTACACTGTGACCCTGGGAGGGACTGACCATTAAACATGTCACTGTCATTAGTACACTGTGACCCTGGGAGGGACTGACCTTTAAACATGTCACTGTCATTAGTACGCTGTGACCCTGGGAGGGACTGACCATTAAACATGTCACTGTTATTAGTACACTGTGACCCTGGGAGGGACTGACAATTAAACATGTTACTGCCATTAGTACACTGTGACCCTGGGAGGGACCGACCATTAAACATGTCAATGTCATTAGTACACTGTGACCCTGGGAGGGACTGACCATTAAACATGTCACTGTCATTAATACACTGTGACCCTGGGAGGGACCGACCATTAAACATGTCACTGTCATTAGTACGCTGTGACCCTGGGAGGGACTGACCATTAAACATGTCACTGTCATTAGTACGCTGTGACCCTGGGAGGGAGTGACCATTAAACATGTCACTGTCATTAGTACACTGTGACCCTGGGAGGGACTGACAATTAAACATGTCACTGTCATTAGTACACTGTGACCCTGGGAGGGACCGACCATTAAACATGTCACTGTCATTAGTACACTGTGACCCTGGGAGGGACTGACCATTAAACATGTCACTGTCATTAATACACTGTGACCCTGGGAGGGACCGACCATTAAACATGTCACTGTCATTAGTACACTGTGACCCTGGGAGGGACTGACCATTAAACATGTCACTGTCATTAGTACACTGTGACCCTGGGAGGGACTGACCATTAAACATGTCACTGTCATTAGTACACTGTGACCCTGGGAGGGACCGACCATTAAACATGTCACTGTCATTAGTACACTGTGACCCTGGGAGGGACTGACCATTAAACATGTCACTGTCATTAGTACACTGTGACCCTGGGAGGGACCGACCATTAAACATGTCACTGTCATTAGTACACTGTGACCCTGGGAGGGACTGACCATTAAACATGTCACTGTCATTAGTACACTGTGACCCTGGGAGGGACTGACCATTAAACATGTCACTGTCATTAGTACACTGTGACCCTGGGAGGGACTGACCATTAAACATGTCACTGTCATTAGTACACTGTGACCCTAGGAGGGACTGACCATTAAACATGTCACTGTCATTAGTACACTGTGACCCTGGGAGGGACCGACCATTAAACATGTCACTGTCATTAGTACACTGTGACCCTGGGAGGGACTGACCATTAAACATGTCACTGTCATTAGTACACTGTAACCCTGGGAGGGACTGACCATTAAACATGTCACTGCCATTAGTACACTGTGACCCTGGGTGGGACTGACCATTAAACATGTCACTGTCATTAGTACACTGTGACCCTGGGAGGGACTGACCATTAAACATGTCACTGTCATTAGTACACTGTGACCCTGGGAGGGACTGACCATTAAGCATGTCACTTTCATTAGTACACTGTAACCCTGGGAGGGACTGACCATTAAACATGTCACTTTCATTAGTACACTGTGACCCTGGGAGGGAGTGACCATTAAACATGTCACTGCCATTAGTACACTGTGACCCTGGGAGGGACTGACCATTAAACATGTCACTGTCATTAGTACACTGTGACCCTGGGAGGGACCGACCATTAAACATGTCACTGTCATTAGTACACTGTGACCCTGTCACTGTCATTAGTACACCGTGACCCTGGGAGGGACTGACCATTAAACATGTCACTGTCATTAGTACACTGTGACCCTGGAGGGACTGACCATTAAACATGTCACTGTCATGTCATTAGTACGCTGTGACCCTGGGAGGTACTGACCATTAAATATGTCAATGTCATTAGTACACTGTGACCCTGGGAGGGACCGACCATTAAACATGTCACTGTCATTAGTACACTGTGACCCTGGGAGAGACCGACCATTAAACATGTCACTGTCATTAGTACGCTGTGACCCTGGGAGGGGCTGACCATTAAAAATGTCACTGTCATTAGTACACTGTGACCCTGGGAGGGACTGACCATTAAACATGTCACTGTCATTAGTACACTGTGACCCTGGGAGAGACCGACCATTAAACATGTCACTGTCATTAGTACGCTGTGACCATTAAAAATGACCATTAAAAATGTCACTGTCATTAGTACACTGTGACCCTGGGAGGGACTGACCATTAAACATGTCACTGTCATTAGTACACTGTGACCCTGGGAGGGACTGACCATTAAACATGTCACTGTCATTAGTACACTGTGACCCTGGGAGGGACTGACCATTAAACATGTCACTGTCATTAGTACACTGTGACCCTGGGAGGGACCGACCATTAAACATGTCACTGTCATTAGTACACTGTGACCCTGGGAGGGACCGATTATTAAACATGTCACTGTCATTAGTACACTGTGACCCTGGGAGGGACTGACCATTAAACATGTCACTGTCATTAGTACACTGTGACCCTGGGAGGGACTGACCATTAAACATGTCACTGTCATTAGTACACTGTGACCCTGGGAGGGACCGACCATTAAACATGTCACTGTCATTAGTACACTGTGACCCTGGGAGGGACTGACCATTAAACATGTCACTGTCATTAGTACACTGTGACCCTGGGAGGGACCGACCATTAAAAATGTCACTGTCATTAGTACACTGTGACCCTGGGAGAGACCGACCATTAAACATGTCACTGTCATTAGTACGCTGTGACCCTGGGAGGGGCTGACCATTAAAAATGTCACTGTCATTAGTACACTGTGACCCTGGGAGGGACTGACCATTAAACATGTCACTGTCATTAGTACACTGTGACCCTGGGAGAGACCGACCATTAAACATGTCACTGTCATTAGTACACTGTGACCCTAGGAGGGACTGACCATTAAACATGTCACTGTCATTAGTACACTGTGACCCTGGGAGGGACCGACCATTAAACATGTCACTGTCATTAGTACACTGTGACCCTGGGAGGGACTGACCATTAAACATGTCACTGTCATTAGTACACTGTAACCCTGGGAGGGACTGACCATTAAACATGTCACTGCCATTAGTACACTGTGACCCTGGGAGGGACTGACCATTAAACATGTCACTGTCATTAGTACACTGTGACCCTGGGAGGGACCGACCATTAAACATGTCACTGTCATTAGTACACTGTGACCCTGTCACTGTCATTAGTACACCGTGACCCTGGGAGGGACTGACCATTAAACATGTCACTGTCATTAGTACACTGTGACCCTGGAGGGACTGACCATTAAACATGTCACTGTCATTAGTACACTGTGACCCTGGGAGGGACTGACCATTAAGCATGTCACTTTCATTAGTACACTGTAACCCTGGGAGGGACTGACCATTAAACATGTCACTTTCATTAGTACACTGTGACCCTGGGAGGGAGTGACCATTAAACATGTCACTGCCATTAGTACACTGTAACCCTGGGAGGGACTGACCATTAAACATGTCACTGCCATTAGTACACTGTGACCCTGGGTGGGACTGACCATTAAACATGTCACTGTCATTAGTACACTGTGACCCTGGGAGGGACTGACCATTAAACATGTCACTGTCATTAGTACACTGTGACCCTGGGAGGGACTGACCATTAAGCATGTCACTTTCATTAGTACACTGTAACCCTGGGAGGGACTGACCATTAAACATGTCACTTTCATTAGTACACTGTGACCCTGGGAGGGAGTGACCATTAAACATGTCACTGCCATTAGTACACTGTGACCCTGGGAGGGACTGACCATTAAACATGTCACTGTCATTAGTACACTGTGACCCTGGGAGGGACCGACCATTAAACATGTCACTGTCATTAGTACACTGTGACCCTGTCACTGTCATTAGTACACCGTGACCCTGGGAGGGACTGACCATTAAACATGTCACTGTCATTAGTACACTGTGACCCTGGAGGGACTGACCATTAAACATGTCACTGTCATGTCATTAGTACGCTGTGACCCTGGGAGGGACTGACCATTAAATATGTCAATGTCATTAGTACACTGTGACCCTGGGAGGGATCGACCATTAAACATGTCACTGTCATTAGTACACTGTGACCCTGGGAGGGACTGACCATTAACCATGTGACTGTCATTAGTACACTGTGACCCTGGGAGGGACTGACCATTAAACATGTCACTGTCATTAGTACACTGTGACCCTGGGAGGGACTGACCCTTAAACATGTCACTGTCATTAGTACACTGTGACCCTGGGAGGAACCGACCATTAAACATGTCACTGTCATTAGTACACTGTGACCCTGGGAGGGACTGACCATTAAACATGTCACTGTCATTAGTACACTGTGACCCTGGGAGGGACTGACCTTTAAACATGTCACTGTCATTAGTACGCTGTGACCCTGGGAGGGACTGACCATTAAACATGTCACTGTTATTAGTACACTGTGACCCTGGGAGGGACTGACAATTAAACATGTTACTGCCATTAGTACACTGTGACCCTGGGAGGGACCGACCATTAAACATGTCAATGTCATTAGTACACTGTGACCCTGGGAGGGACTGACCATTAAACATGTCACTGTCATTAATACACTGTGACCCTGGGAGGGACCGACCATTAAACATGTCACTGTCATTAGTACGCTGTGACCCTGGGAGGGACTGACCATTAAACATGTCACTGTCATTAGTACGCTGTGACCCTGGGAGGGAGTGACCATTAAACATGTCACTGTCATTAGTACACTGTGACCCTGGGAGGGACTGACCATTAAACATGTCACTGTCATTAGTACGCTGTGACCCTGGGAGGGACTGAGCATTAAACATGTCACTGTCATTAGTACACTGTGACCCTGGGAGGGACTGACAATTAAACATGTCACTGTCATTAGTACACTGTGACCCTGGGAGGGACCGACCATTAAACATGTCACTGTCATTAGTACACTGTGACCCTGGGAGGGACTGACCATTAAACATGTCACTGTCATTAATACACTGTGACCCTGGGAGGGACCGACCATTAAACATGTCACTGTCATTAGTACACTGTGACCCTGGGAGGGACTGACCATTAAACATGTCACTGTCATTAGTACACTGTGACCCTGGGAGGGACTGACCATTAAACATGTCACTGTCATTAGTACACTGTGACCCTGGGAGGGACCGACCATTAAACATGTCACTGTCATTAGTACACTGTGACCCTGGGAGGGACTGACCATTAAACATGTCACTGTCATTAGTACACTGTGACCCTGGGAGGGACCGACCATTAAACATGTCACTGTCATTAGTACACTGTGACCCTGGGAGGGACTGACCATTAAACATGTCACTGTCATTAGTACACTGTGACCCTGGGAGGGACTGACCATTAAACATGTCACTGTCATTAGTACACTGTGACCCTGGGAGGGACTGACCATTAAACATGTCACTGTCATTAGTACACTGTGACCCTAGGAGGGACTGACCATTAAACATGTCACTGTCATTAGTACACTGTGACCCTGGGAGGGACCGACCATTAAACATGTCACTGTCATTAGTACACTGTGACCCTGGGAGGGACTGACCATTAAACATGTCACTGTCATTAGTACACTGTAACCCTGGGAGGGACTGACCATTAAACATGTCACTGCCATTAGTACACTGTGACCCTGGGTGGGACTGACCATTAAACATGTCACTGTCATTAGTACACTGTGACCCTGGGAGGGACTGACCATTAAACATGTCACTGTCATTAGTACACTGTGACCCTGGGAGGGACTGACCATTAAGCATGTCACTTTCATTAGTACACTGTAACCCTGGGAGGGACTGACCATTAAACATGTCACTTTCATTAGTACACTGTGACCCTGGGAGGGAGTGACCATTAAACATGTCACTGCCATTAGTACACTGTGACCCTGGGAGGGACTGACCATTAAACATGTCACTGTCATTAGTACACTGTGACCCTGGGAGGGACCGACCATTAAACATGTCACTGTCATTAGTACACTGTGACCCTGTCACTGTCATTAGTACACCGTGACCCTGGGAGGGACTGACCATTAAACATGTCACTGTCATTAGTACACTGTGACCCTGGAGGGACTGACCATTAAACATGTCACTGTCATGTCATTAGTACGCTGTGACCCTGGGAGGGACTGACCATTAAATATGTCAATGTCATTAGTACACTGTGACCCTGGGAGGGACCGACCATTAAACATGTCACTGTCATTAGTACACTGTGACCCTGGGAGAGACCGACCATTAAACATGTCACTGTCATTAGTACGCTGTGACCCTGGGAGGGGCTGACCATTAAAAATGTCACTGTCATTAGTACACTGTGACCCTGGGAGGGACTGACCATTAAACATGTCACTGTCATTAGTACACTGTGACCCTGGGAGAGACCGACCATTAAACATGTCACTGTCATTAGTACGCTGTGACCCTGGGAGGGGCTGACCATTAAAAATGTCACTGTCATTAGTACACTGTGACCCTGGGAGGGACTGACCATTAAACATGTCACTGTCATTAGTACACTGTGACCCTGGGAGGGACTGACCATTAAACATGTCACTGTCATTAGTACACTGTGACCCTGGGAGGGACTGACCATTAAACATGTCACTGTCATTAGTACACTGTGACCCTGGGAGGGACCGACCATTAAACATGTCACTGTCATTAGTACACTGTGACCCTGGGAGGGACCGACCATTAAACATGTCACTGTCATTAGTACACTGTGACCCTGGGAGGGACTGACCATTAAACATGTCACTGTCATTAGTACACTGTGACCCTGGGAGGGACTGACCATTAAACATGTCACTGTCATTAGTACACTGTGACCCTGGGAGGGACCGACCATTAAACATGTCACTGTCATTAGTACACTGTGACCCTGGGAGGGACCGACCATTAAACATGTCACTGTCATTAGTACACTGTGACCCTGGGAGGGACCGACCATTAAAAATGTCACTGTCATTAGTACACTGTGACCCTGGGAGAGACCGACCATTAAACATGTCACTGTCATTAGTACGCTGTGATCCTGGGAGGGGCTGACCATTAAAAATGTCGCTGTCATTAGTACACTGTGACCCTGGGAGGGACTGACCATTAAACATGTCACTGTCATTAGTACACTGTGACCCTGGGAGAGACCGACCATTAAACATGTCACTGTCATTAGTACGCTATAACCGTGGGAGGGGCTGACCATTAAAAATTTCACTGTCATTAGTACGCTGTGACCCTGGGAGGGACTGACCATTAAACATGTCACTGTCATTAGTACGCTGTGACCCTGGGAGGGACTGACCATTAAACATGTCACTGTCATTAGTACACTGTGACCCTGGGAGGGACTGACCATTAAACATGTCACTGTCATTAGTACACTGTGACCCTGGGAGGGACTGACCATTAAACATGTCACTGTCATTAGTACGCTGTGACCCTGGGATGGACTGACCATTAAACATGTCACTGTCATTAGTACACTGTGACCCTGGGAGGGACTGACCATTAAACATGTCACTGTCATTAGTACACTGTGACCCTGGGAGGGACTGACCATTAAACATGTCACTGTCATTAGTACACTGTGACCCTGGGAGGGACTGACCATTAAACATGTCACTGTCATTAGTACACTGTGACCCTGGGAGGGACCAACCATTAAACATGTCACTGTCATTAGTACACTGTGACCCTGGGAGGGACCGACCATTAAACATGTCACTGTCATTAGTACACTGTGACCCTGGGAGGGACTGACCATTAAACATGTCACTGTCATTAGTACACTGTGACCCTGGGAGGGACTGACCATTAAACATGTCACTGTCATTAGTACACCGTGACCCTGGGAGGGACTGACCATTAAACATGTCACTGTCATTAGTACACTATGACCCTGGGAGGGACTGACCATTAAACATGTCACTGTCATTAGTACGCTGTGACCCTGGGAGGGACTGACCATTAATGTCACTGTCATTAGTACACTGTGACCCTGGGACGGACTGACCATTAAACATGTCACTGTCATTAGTACACTGTGACCCTGGGAGGGACCGACCATTAAACATGTCACTGTCATTAGTACACTGTGACCCTGGGAGGGACTGACCATTAAACATGTCACTGTCATTAGTACACTGTGACCCTGGGAGGGACCGACCATTAAACATGTCACTGTCATTAGTATACTGTGACCCTGGGAGGGACTGACCATTAAACATGTCACTGTCATTAGTACACTGTGACCCTGGGAGGGACTGACCATTAAACATGTCACTGTCATTAGTACACTGTGACCCTGGGAGGGACTGACCATTAAACATGTCACTGTCATTAGTACACTGTGACCCTGGGAGGGACTGACCATTAAACATGTCACTGTCATTAGTACACTTTGACCCTGGGAGGGACCGACCATTAAACATGTCACTGTCATTAGTACGCTGTGACCCTGGGAGGGACCGACCATTAAACATGTCACTGTCATTAGTACGCTGTGACCCTGGGAGGGACTGACCATTAAACATGTCACTGTCATTAGTACACTGTGACCCTGGGAGGGACCGACCATTAAACATGTCACTGTCATTAGTACACTGTGACCCTGGGAGAGACTGACCATTAAACATGTCACTGTCATTAGTACGCTGTGACCCTGGGAGGGACTGACCATTAAACATGTCACTGTCATTAGTACACTGTGACCCTGGGAGGGACTGACCATTAAACATGTCACTGTCATTAGTACGCTGTGACCCTGGGAGGGACTGACCATTAAACATGTCACTGTCATTAGTACACTGTGACCCTGGGAGGGACTGACCATTAAACATGTCACTGTCATTAGTACACTGTGACCCTGTCACTGTCATTAGTACACCGTGACCCTGGGAGGGACTGACCATTAAACATGTCACTGTCATTAGTACACTGTGACCCTGGAGGGACTGACCATTAAACATGTCACTGTCATGTCATTAGTACGCTGTGACCCTGGGAGGTACTGACCATTAAATATGTCAATGTCATTAGTACACTGTGACCCTGGGAGGGACCGACCATTAAACATGTCACTGTCATTAGTACACTGTGACCCTGGGAGAGACCGACCATTAAACATGTCACTGTCATTAGTACGCTGTGACCCTGGGAGGGGCTGACCATTAAAAATGTCACTGTCATTAGTACACTGTGACCCTGGGAGGGACTGACCATTAAACATGTCACTGTCATTAGTACACTGTGACCCTGGGAGGGACTGACCATTAAACATGTCACTGTCATTAGTACACTGTGACCCTAGGAGGGACTGACCATTAAACATGTCACTGTCATTAGTACACTGTGACCCTGGGAGGGACCGACCATTAAACATGTCACTGTCATTAGTACACTGTGACCCTGGGAGGGACTGACCATTAAACATGTCACTGTCATTAGTACACTGTAACCCTGGGAGGGACTGACCATTAAACATGTCACTGCCATTAGTACACTGTGACCCTGGGTGGGACTGACCATTAAACATGTCACTGTCATTAGTACACTGTGACCCTGGGAGGGACTGACCATTAAACATGTCACTGTCATTAGTACACTGTGACCCTGGGAGGGACTGACCATTAAGCATGTCACTTTCATTAGTACACTGTAACCCTGGGAGGGACTGACCATTAAACATGTCACTTTCATTAGTACACTGTGACCCTGGGAGGGAGTGACCATTAAACATGTCACTGCCATTAGTACACTGTGACCCTGGGAGGGACTGACCATTAAACATGTCACTGTCATTAGTACACTGTGACCCTGGGAGGGACCGACCATTAAACATGTCACTGTCATTAGTACACTGTGACCCTGTCACTGTCATTAGTACACCGTGACCCTGGGAGGGACTGACCATTAAACATGTCACTGTCATTAGTACACTGTGACCCTGGAGGGACTGACCATTAAACATGTCACTGTCATGTCATTAGTACGCTGTGACCCTGGGAGGGACTGACCATTAAATATGTCAATGTCATTAGTACACTGTGACCCTGGGAGGGACCGACCATTAAACATGTCACTGTCATTAGTACACTGTGACCCTGGGAGAGACCGACCATTAAACATGTCACTGTCATTAGTACGCTGTGACCCTGGGAGGGGCTGACCATTAAAAATGTCACTGTCATTAGTACACTGTGACCCTGGGAGGGACTGACCATTAAACATGTCACTGTCATTAGTACACTGTGACCCTGGGAGAGACCGACCATTAAACATGTCACTGTCATTAGTACGCTGTGACCCTGGGAGGGGCTGACCATTAAAAATGTCACTGTCATTAGTACACTGTGACCCTGGGAGGGACTGACCATTAAACATGTCACTGTCATTAGTACACTGTGACCCTGGGAGGGACTGACCATTAAACATGTCACTGTCATTAGTACACTGTGACCCTGGGAGGGACTGACCATTAAACATGTCACTGTCATTAGTACACTGTGACCCTGGGAGGGACCGACCATTAAACATGTCACTGTCATTAGTACACTGTGACCCTGGGAGGGACCGACCATTAAACATGTCACTGTCATTAGTACACTGTGACCCTGGGAGGGACTGACCATTAAACATGTCACTGTCATTAGTACACTGTGACCCTGGGAGGGACTGACCATTAAACATGTCACTGTCATTAGTACACTGTGACCCTGGGAGGGACCGACCATTAAACATGTCACTGTCATTAGTACACTGTGACCCTGGGAGGGACCGACCATTAAACATGTCACTGTCATTAGTACACTGTGACCCTGGGAGGGACCGACCATTAAAAATGTCACTGTCATTAGTACACTGTGACCCTGGGAGAGACCGACCATTAAACATGTCACTGTCATTAGTACGCTGTGATCCTGGGAGGGGCTGACCATTAAAAATGTCGCTGTCATTAGTACACTGTGACCCTGGGAGGGACTGACCATTAAACATGTCACTGTCATTAGTACACTGTGACCCTGGGAGAGACCGACCATTAAACATGTCACTGTCATTAGTACGCTATAACCGTGGGAGGGGCTGACCATTAAAAATTTCACTGTCATTAGTACGCTGTGACCCTGGGAGGGACTGACCATTAAACATGTCACTGTCATTAGTACGCTGTGACCCTGGGAGGGACTGACCATTAAACATGTCACTGTCATTAGTACACTGTGACCCTGGGAGGGACTGACCATTAAACATGTCACTGTCATTAGTACACTGTGACCCTGGGAGGGACTGACCATTAAACATGTCACTGTCATTAGTACGCTGTGACCCTGGGATGGACTGACCATTAAACATGTCACTGTCATTAGTACACTGTGACCCTGGGAGGGACTGACCATTAAACATGTCACTGTCATTAGTACACTGTGACCCTGGGAGGGACTGACCATTAAACATGTCACTGTCATTAGTACACTGTGACCCTGGGAGGGACTGACCATTAAACATGTCACTGTCATTAGTACACTGTGACCCTGGGAGGGACCAACCATTAAACATGTCACTGTCATTAGTACACTGTGACCCTGGGAGGGACCGACCATTAAACATGTCACTGTCATTAGTACACTGTGACCCTGGGAGGGACTGACCATTAAACATGTCACTGTCATTAGTACACTGTGACCCTGGGAGGGACTGACCATTAAACATGTCACTGTCATTAGTACACCGTGACCCTGGGAGGGACTGACCATTAAACATGTCACTGTCATTAGTACACTATGACCCTGGGAGGGACTGACCATTAAACATGTCACTGTCATTAGTACGCTGTGACCCTGGGAGGGACTGACCATTAATGTCACTGTCATTAGTACACTGTGACCCTGGGACGGACTGACCATTAAACATGTCACTGTCATTAGTACACTGTGACCCTGGGAGGGACCGACCATTAAACATGTCACTGTCATTAGTACACTGTGACCCTGGGAGGGACTGACCATTAAACATGTCACTGTCATTAGTACACTGTGACCCTGGGAGGGACCGACCATTAAACATGTCACTGTCATTAGTATACTGTGACCCTGGGAGGGACTGACCATTAAACATGTCACTGTCATTAGTACACTGTGACCCTGGGAGGGACTGACCATTAAACATGTCACTGTCATTAGTACACTGTGACCCTGGGAGGGACTGACCATTAAACATGTCACTGTCATTAGTACACTGTGACCCTGGGAGGGACTGACCATTAAACATGTCACTGTCATTAGTACACTTTGACCCTGGGAGGGACCGACCATTAAACATGTCACTGTCATTAGTACGCTGTGACCCTGGGAGGGACCGACCATTAAACATGTCACTGTCATTAGTACGCTGTGACCCTGGGAGGGACTGACCATTAAACATGTCACTGTCATTAGTACACTGTGACCCTGGGAGGGACCGACCATTAAACATGTCACTGTCATTAGTACACTGTGACCCTGGGAGAGACTGACCATTAAACATGTCACTGTCATTAGTACGCTGTGACCCTGGGAGGGACTGACCATTAAACATGTCACTGTCATTAGTACACTGTGACCCTGGGAGGGACTGACCATTAAACATGTCACTGTCATTAGTACGCTGTGACCCTGGGAGGGACTGACCATTAAACATGTCACTGTCATTAGTACACTGTGACCCTGGGAGGGACTGACCATTAAACATGTCACTGTCATTAGTACACTGTGACCCTGTCACTGTCATTAGTACACCGTGACCCTGGGAGGGACTGACCATTAAACATGTCACTGTCATTAGTACACTGTGACCCTGGAGGGACTGACCATTAAACATGTCACTGTCATGTCATTAGTACGCTGTGACCCTGGGAGGTACTGACCATTAAATATGTCAATGTCATTAGTACACTGTGACCCTGGGAGGGACCGACCATTAAACATGTCACTGTCATTAGTACACTGTGACCCTGGGAGAGACCGACCATTAAACATGTCACTGTCATTAGTACGCTGTGACCCTGGGAGGGGCTGACCATTAAAAATGTCACTGTCATTAGTACACTGTGACCCTGGGAGGGACTGACCATTAAACATGTCACTGTCATTAGTACACTGTGACCCTGGGAGAGACCGACCATTAAACATGTCACTGTCATTAGTACGCTGTGACCCTGGGAGGGGCTGACCATTAAAAATGTCACTGTCATTAGTACACTGTGACCCTGGGAGGGACTGACCATTAAACATGTCACTGTCATTAGTACACTGTGACCCTGGGAGGGACTGACCATTAAACATGTCACTGTCATTAGTACACTGTGACCCTGGGAGGGACTGACCATTAAACATGTCACTGTCATTAGTACACTGTGACCCTGGGAGGGACCGACCATTAAACATGTCACTGTCATTAGTACACTGTGACCCTGGGAGGGACCGATTATTAAACATGTCACTGTCATTAGTACACTGTGACCCTGGGAGGGACTGACCATTAAACATGTCACTGTCATTAGTACACTGTGACCCTGGGAGGGACTGACCATTAAACATGTCACTGTCATTAGTACACTGTGACCCTGGGAGGGACCGACCATTAAACATGTCACTGTCATTAGTACACTGTGACCCTGGGAGGGACTGACCATTAAACATGTCACTGTCATTAGTACACTGTGACCCTGGGAGGGACCGACCATTAAAAATGTCACTGTCATTAGTACACTGTGACCCTGGGAGAGACCGACCATTAAACATGTCACTGTCATTAGTACGCTGTGACCCTGGGAGGGGCTGACCATTAAAAATGTCACTGTCATTAGTACACTGTGACCCTGGGAGGGACTGACCATTAAACATGTCACTGTCATTAGTACACTGTGACCCTGGGAGAGACCGACCATTAAACATGTCACTGTCATTAGTACACTGTGACCCTAGGAGGGACTGACCATTAAACATGTCACTGTCATTAGTACACTGTGACCCTGGGAGGGACCGACCATTAAACATGTCACTGTCATTAGTACACTGTGACCCTGGGAGGGACTGACCATTAAACATGTCACTGTCATTAGTACACTGTAACCCTGGGAGGGACTGACCATTAAACATGTCACTGCCATTAGTACACTGTGACCCTGGGTGGGACTGACCATTAAACATGTCACTGTCATTAGTACACTGTGACCCTGGGAGGGACTGACCATTAAACATGTCACTGTCATTAGTACACTGTGACCCTGGGAGGGACTGACCATTAAGCATGTCACTTTCATTAGTACACTGTAACCCTGGGAGGGACTGACCATTAAACATGTCACTTTCATTAGTACACTGTGACCCTGGGAGGGAGTGACCATTAAACATGTCACTGCCATTAGTACACTGTGACCCTGGGAGGGACTGACCATTAAACATGTCACTGTCATTAGTACACTGTGACCCTGGGAGGGACCGACCATTAAACATGTCACTGTCATTAGTACACTGTGACCCTGTCACTGTCATTAGTACACCGTGACCCTGGGAGGGACTGACCATTAAACATGTCACTGTCATTAGTACACTGTGACCCTGGAGGGACTGACCATTAAACATGTCACTGTCATGTCATTAGTACGCTGTGACCCTGGGAGGGACTGACCATTAAATATGTCAATGTCATTAGTACACTGTGACCCTGGGAGGGACCGACCATTAAACATGTCACTGTCATTAGTACACTGTGACCCTGGGAGGGACTGACCATTAACCATGTGACTGTCATTAGTACACTGTGACCCTGGGAGGGACTGACCATTAAACATGTCACTGTCATTAGTACACTGTGACCCTGGGAGGGACTGACCCTTAAACATGTCACTGTCATTAGTACACTGTGACCCTGGGAGGAACCGACCATTAAACATGTCACTGTCATTAGTACACTGTGACCCTGGGAGGGACTGACCATTAAACATGTCACTGTCATTAGTACACTGTGACCCTGGGAGGGACTGACCTTTAAACATGTCACTGTCATTAGTACGCTGTGACCCTGGGAGGGACTGACCATTAAACATGTCACTGTTATTAGTACACTGTGACCCTGGGAGGGACTGACAATTAAACATGTTACTGCCATTAGTACACTGTGACCCTGGGAGGGACCGACCATTAAACATGTCAATGTCATTAGTACACTGTGACCCTGGGAGGGACTGACCATTAAACATGTCACTGTCATTAATACACTGTGACCCTGGGAGGGACCGACCATTAAACATGTCACTGTCATTAGTACGCTGTGACCCTGGGAGGGACTGACCATTAAACATGTCACTGTCATTAGTACGCTGTGACCCTGGGAGGGAGTGACCATTAAACATGTCACTGTCATTAGTACACTGTGACCCTGGGAGGGACTGACCATTAAACATGTCACTGTCATTAGTACGCTGTGACCCTGGGAGGGACTGAGCATTAAACATGTCACTGTCATTAGTACACTGTGACCCTGGGAGGGACTGACAATTAAACATGTCACTGTCATTAGTACACTGTGACCCTGGGAGGGACCGACCATTAAACATGTCACTGTCATTAGTACACTGTGACCCTGGGAGGGACTGACCATTAAACATGTCACTGTCATTAATACACTGTGACCCTGGGAGGGACCGACCATTAAACATGTCACTGTCATTAGTACACTGTGACCCTGGGAGGGACTGACCATTAAACATGTCACTGTCATTAGTACACTGTGACCCTGGGAGGGACTGACCATTAAACATGTCACTGTCATTAGTACACTGTGACCCTGGGAGGGACCGACCATTAAACATGTCACTGTCATTAGTACACTGTGACCCTGGGAGGGACTGACCATTAAACATGTCACTGTCATTAGTACACTGTGACCCTGGGAGGGACCGACCATTAAACATGTCACTGTCATTAGTACACTGTGACCCTGGGAGGGACTGACCATTAAACATGTCACTGTCATTAGTACACTGTGACCCTGGGAGGGACTGACCATTAAACATGTCACTGTCATTAGTACACTGTGACCCTGGGAGGGACTGACAATTAAACATGTCACTGTCATTAATACACTGTGACCCTGGGAGGGACCGACCATTAAACATGTCACTGTCATTAGTACGCTGTGACCCTGGGAGGGACTGACCATTAAACATGTCACTGTCATTAGTACGCTGTGACCCTGGGAGGGAGTGACCATTAAACATGTCACTGTCATTAGTACACTGTGACCCTGGGAGGGACTGACCATTAAACATGTCACTGTCATTAGTACGCTGTGACCCTGGGAGGGACTGAGCATTAAACATGTCACTGTCATTAGTACACTGTGACCCTGGGAGGGACTGACAATTAAACATGTCACTGTCATTAGTACACTGTGACCCTGGGAGGGACCGACCATTAAACATGTCACTGTCATTAGTACACTGTGACCCTGGGAGGGACTGACCATTAAACATGTCACTGTCATTAATACACTGTGACCCTGGGAGGGACCGACCATTAAACATGTCACTGTCATTAGTACACTGTGACCCTGGGAGGGACTGACCATTAAACATGTCACTGTCATTAGTACACTGTGACCCTGGGAGGGACTGACCATTAAACATGTCACTGTCATTAGTACACTGTGACCCTGGGAGGGACCGACCATTAAACATGTCACTGTCATTAGTACACTGTGACCCTGGGAGGGACTGACCATTAAACATGTCACTGTCATTAGTACACTGTGACCCTGGGAGGGACCGACCATTAAACATGTCACTGTCATTAGTACACTGTGACCCTGGGAGGGACTGACCATTAAACATGTCACTGTCATTAGTACACTGTGACCCTGGGAGGGACTGACCATTAAACATGTCACTGTCATTAGTACACTGTGACCCTGGGAGGGACTGACCATTAAACATGTCACTGTCATTAGTACACTGTGACCCTAGGAGGGACTGACCATTAAACATGTCACTGTCATTAGTACACTGTGACCCTGGGAGGGACCGACCATTAAACATGTCACTGTCATTAGTACACTGTGACCCTGGGAGGGACTGACCATTAAACATGTCACTGTCATTAGTACACTGTAACCCTGGGAGGGACTGACCATTAAACATGTCACTGCCATTAGTACACTGTGACCCTGGGTGGGACTGACCATTAAACATGTCACTGTCATTAGTACACTGTGACCCTGGGAGGGACTGACCATTAAACATGTCACTGTCATTAGTACACTGTGACCCTGGGAGGGACTGACCATTAAGCATGTCACTTTCATTAGTACACTGTAACCCTGGGAGGGACTGACCATTAAACATGTCACTTTCATTAGTACACTGTGACCCTGGGAGGGAGTGACCATTAAACATGTCACTGCCATTAGTACACTGTGACCCTGGGAGGGACTGACCATTAAACATGTCACTGTCATTAGTACACTGTGACCCTGGGAGGGACCGACCATTAAACATGTCACTGTCATTAGTACACTGTGACCCTGTCACTGTCATTAGTACACCGTGACCCTGGGAGGGACTGACCATTAAACATGTCACTGTCATTAGTACACTGTGACCCTGGAGGGACTGACCATTAAACATGTCACTGTCATGTCATTAGTACGCTGTGACCCTGGGAGGGACTGACCATTAAATATGTCAATGTCATTAGTACACTGTGACCCTGGGAGGGACCGACCATTAAACATGTCACTGTCATTAGTACACTGTGACCCTGGGAGAGACCGACCATTAAACATGTCACTGTCATTAGTACGCTGTGACCCTGGGAGGGGCTGACCATTAAAAATGTCACTGTCATTAGTACACTGTGACCCTGGGAGGGACTGACCATTAAACATGTCACTGTCATTAGTACACTGTGACCCTGGGAGAGACCGACCATTAAACATGTCACTGTCATTAGTACGCTGTGACCCTGGGAGGGGCTGACCATTAAAAATGTCACTGTCATTAGTACACTGTGACCCTGGGAGGGACTGACCATTAAACATGTCACTGTCATTAGTACACTGTGACCCTGGGAGGGACTGACCATTAAACATGTCACTGTCATTAGTACACTGTGACCCTGGGAGGGACTGACCATTAAACATGTCACTGTCATTAGTACACTGTGACCCTGGGAGGGACCGACCATTAAACATGTCACTGTCATTAGTACACTGTGACCCTGGGAGGGACCGACCATTAAACATGTCACTGTCATTAGTACACTGTGACCCTGGGAGAGACCGACCATTAAACATGTCACTGTCATTAGTACGCTGTGACCCTGGGAGGGGCTGACCATTAAAAATGTCACTGTCATTAGTACACTGTGACCCTGGGAGGGACTGACCATTAAACATGTCACTGTCATTAGTACACTGTGACCCTGGGAGGGACTGACCATTAAACATGTCACTGTCATTAGTACACTGTGACCCTGGGAGGGACTGACCATTAAACATGTCACTGTCATTAGTACACTGTGACCCTGGGAGGGACCGACCATTAAACATGTCACTGTCATTAGTACACTGTGACCCTGGGAGGGACCGACCATTAAACATGTCACTGTCATTAGTACACTGTGACCCTGGGAGGGACTGACCATTAAACATGTCACTGTCATTAGTACACTGTGACCCTGGGAGGGACTGACCATTAAACATGTCACTGTCATTAGTACACTGTGACCCTGGGAGGGACCGACCATTAAACATGTCACTGTCATTAGTACACTGTGACCCTGGGAGGGACTGACCATTAAACATGTCACTGTCATTAGTACACTGTAACCCTGGGAGGGACTGACCATTAAACATGTCACTGCCATTAGTACACTGTGACCCTGGGTGGGACTGACCATTAAACATGTCACTGTCATTAGTACACTGTGACCCTGGGAGGGACTGACCATTAAACATGTCACTGTCATTAGTACACTGTGACCCTGGGAGGGACTGACCATTAAGCATGTCACTTTCATTAGTACACTGTAACCCTGGGAGGGACTGACCATTAAACATGTCACTTTCATTAGTACACTGTGACCCTGGGAGGGAGTGACCATTAAACATGTCACTGCCATTAGTACACTGTGACCCTGGGAGGGACTGACCATTAAACATGTCACTGTCATTAGTACACTGTGACCCTGGGAGGGACCGACCATTAAACATGTCACTGTCATTAGTACACTGTGACCCTGTCACTGTCATTAGTACACCGTGACCCTGGGAGGGACTGACCATTAAACATGTCACTGTCATTAGTACACTGTGACCCTGGAGGGACTGACCATTAAACATGTCACTGTCATGTCATTAGTACGCTGTGACCCTGGGAGGGACTGACCATTAAATATGTCAATGTCATTAGTACACTGTGACCCTGGGAGGGACCGACCATTAAACATGTCACTGTCATTAGTACACTGTGACCCTGGGAGAGACCGACCATTAAACATGTCACTGTCATTAGTACGCTGTGACCCTGGGAGGGGCTGACCATTAAAAATGTCACTGTCATTAGTACACTGTGACCCTGGGAGGGACTGACCATTAAACATGTCACTGTCATTAGTACACTGTGACCCTGGGAGAGACCGACCATTAAACATGTCACTGTCATTAGTACGCTGTGACCCTGGGAGGGGCTGACCATTAAAAATGTCACTGTCATTAGTACACTGTGACCCTGGGAGGGACTGACCATTAAACATGTCACTGTCATTAGTACACTGTGACCCTGGGAGGGACTGACCATTAAACATGTCACTGTCATTAGTACACTGTGACCCTGGGAGGGACTGACCATTAAACATGTCACTGTCATTAGTACACTGTGACCCTGGGAGGGACCGACCATTAAACATGTCACTGTCATTAGTACACTGTGACCCTGGGAGGGACCGACCATTAAACATGTCACTGTCATTAGTACACTGTGACCCTGGGAGGGACTGACCATTAAACATGTCACTGTCATTAGTACACTGTGACCCTGGGAGGGACTGACCATTAAACATGTCACTGTCATTAGTACACTGTGACCCTGGGAGGGACCGACCATTAAACATGTCACTGTCATTAGTACACTGTGACCCTGGGAGGGACCGACCATTAAACATGTCACTGTCATTAGTACACTGTGACCCTGGGAGGGACCGACCATTAAAAATGTCACTGTCATTAGTACACTGTGACCCTGGGAGAGACCGACCATTAAACATGTCACTGTCATTAGTACGCTGTGATCCTGGGAGGGGCTGACCATTAAAAATGTCGCTGTCATTAGTACACTGTGACCCTGGGAGGGACTGACCATTAAACATGTCACTGTCATTAGTACACTGTGACCCTGGGAGAGACCGACCATTAAACATGTCACTGTCATTAGTACGCTATAACCGTGGGAGGGGCTGACCATTAAAAATTTCACTGTCATTAGTACGCTGTGACCCTGGGAGGGACTGACCATTAAACATGTCACTGTCATTAGTACGCTGTGACCCTGGGAGGGACTGACCATTAAACATGTCACTGTCATTAGTACACTGTGACCCTGGGAGGGACTGACCATTAAACATGTCACTGTCATTAGTACACTGTGACCCTGGGAGGGACTGACCATTAAACATGTCACTGTCATTAGTACGCTGTGACCCTGGGATGGACTGATCATTAAACATGTCACTGTCATTAGTACACTGTGACCCTGGGAGGGACTGACCATTAAACATGTCACTGTCATTAGTACACTGTGACCCTGGGAGGGACTGACCATTAAACATGTCACTGTCATTAGTACACTGTGACCCTGGGAGGGACTGACCATTAAACATGTCACTGTCATTAGTACACTGTGACCCTGGGAGGGACCAACCATTAAACATGTCACTGTCATTAGTACACTGTGACCCTGGGAGGGACCGACCATTAAACATGTCACTGTCATTAGTACACTGTGACCCTGGGAGGGACTGACCATTAAACATGTCACTGTCATTAGTACACTGTGACCCTGGGAGGGACTGACCATTAAACATGTCACTGTCATTAGTACACCGTGACCCTGGGAGGGACTGACCATTAAACATGTCACTGTCATTAGTACACTATGACCCTGGGAGGGACTGACCATTAAACATGTCACTGTCATTAGTACGCTGTGACCCTGGGAGGGACTGACCATTAATGTCACTGTCATTAGTACACTGTGACCCTGGGACGGACTGACCATTAAACATGTCACTGTCATTAGTACACTGTGACCCTGGGAGGGACCGACCATTAAACATGTCACTGTCATTAGTACACTGTGACCCTGGGAGGGACTGACCATTAAACATGTCACTGTCATTAGTACACTGTGACCCTGGGAGGGACCGACCATTAAACATGTCACTGTCATTAGTATACTGTGACCCTGGGAGGGACTGACCATTAAACATGTCACTGTCATTAGTACACTGTGACCCTGGGAGGGACTGACCATTAAACATGTCACTGTCATTAGTACACTGTGACCCTGGGAGGGACTGACCATTAAACATGTCACTGTCATTAGTACACTGTGACCCTGGGAGGGACTGACCATTAAACATGTCACTGTCATTAGTACACTTTGACCCTGGGAGGGACCGACCATTAAACATGTCACTGTCATTAGTACGCTGTGACCCTGGGAGGGACCGACCATTAAACATGTCACTGTCATTAGTACGCTGTGACCCTGGGAGGGACTGACCATTAAACATGTCACTGTCATTAGTACACTGTGACCCTGGGAGGGACCGACCATTAAACATGTCACTGTCATTAGTACACTGTGACCCTGGGAGAGACTGACCATTAAACATGTCACTGTCATTAGTACACTGTGACCCTGGGAGGGACCGACCATTAAACATGTCACTGTCATTAGTACGCTGTGACCCTGGGAGGGACTGACCATTAAACATGTCACTGTCATTAGTACACTGTGACCCTGGGAGGGACTGACCATTAAACATGTCACTGTCATTAGTACGCTGTGACCCTGGGAGGGACTGACCATTAAACATGTCACTGCCATTAGTACACTGTGACCCTGGGTGGGACTGACCATTAAACATGTCACTGTCATTAGTACACTGTGACCCTGGGAGGGACTGACCATTAAACATGTCACTGTCATTAGTACACTGTGACCGAGTGACCGAGGACCTGACACCAGGAGGGGGCCCGGCGGCTTGCCCGGTATGCCGCCGGGTGCGAGGCCCCTCCTGGCTGCCCGGCCACCATCGCAGACACTGGTCTGCAGCTCCGCAGTGTGCAGAGCTGCAGACCATGTGACTCGCGAGAATTGGCCAATCAGAGCGTTGCCGCGGGTTACCACGGCAACGCTCTGAAATCTCGCGAGATTACACGGTCTGCAGCTCTGAGGAGCTGCAGACCGTGAGCAGTGGCCACCGGACCACCAGGGAGCCCACTGGACCACCAGGGAAAGGTAGGCTCTCCCACCCCCAGCTTCACCCCCCACCACCATCACCCCTCCCCACCCTCAGCCTCACCCCCACCACCCTCAGCCTCACCCCCCCCACCCTCAGCCTCACCCCCCCCACCCTCAGCCTCACCATCCCCCATAACCCCTCCCCACCTTCAGCCTCACCCCCACCACCCTCACCATTATCCCTTCACCCTCAGCCTCACCCCCACCACCCTCACCATCCCCCATAACCCCCCACCACCCTCAGCATCACCCCTCACCCCCCTCAGCATCACCCCTCTCAGCATCACCCCTCTCAGCATCACCCCCCACCACCCTCAGCATCACCACCCTCAGCATCGCCCCTCACCACCCTCAGCATTAATCCCCACCACCCTCAGCATCACCACCCTTAGCATAACCCTCTGTCACCACCCTCAGCCTCCCCCCACTCACCATCACCCCCTCCTTCTCACATCACCCCCTCCTTCTCACATCACCCCCCTCTCACTCTCACATTACCCACTCTCACATCACCCCCCTCTCACTCTCACATTACCCACTCTCACATTACCCTCTCACTCTCACATTACCCCCCCACTCTCACATTACCCTCTCACTCTCACATTACCCCCCCACTCTCACATTACCTCACTCTCACATTACCCCCTCTCACTCTCACATTACCCCCCTCTCACTCTCACATTACCCCCCTCTCACTCTCACATTACCCCCCTCTCACTCTCACATTACCCCCTCACACTCTCACATTACCCCCCTCACACTCTCACATTACCCCCCTCACACTCTCACATTACCCCCCCCACTCTCACATTACCCCCTCTCACTCTCACATTACCCCCCTCTCACTCTCACATTACCCCCCTCACACTCTCACATTACCCCCCTCACACTCTCACATTACCCCCCTCACACTCTCACATTACCCCCTCTCACTCTCACATTACCCCCTCTCACTCTCACATTACCCCCCTCACTCTCACATTACCCCCTCTCACTCTCACATTACCCCCTCTCACTCTCACATTACTCCCTCTCACTCTCACATTACTCCCTCTCACTCTCACATTACTATCACCCCCCGCTCCCTCTCACATTACCATCACCCCCCCGCTCCCTCTCACATTACCATCACCCCCCCGCTCCCTCTCACATTACCATCACCCCCCGCTCCCTCTCACATTACCATCACCCCCTGCTCCCTCTCACATTACCATCAACCCCCGCTCCCTCTCACATTACCATCACCCCCCGCTCCCTCTCACATTACCATCATCCCCTGCTCCCTCTCACATTACCATCAACCCCCTGCTCCCTTTCACCATCACACCCCCCGCTCCCTCTCACCATCACACCCCCCGCTCCCTCTCACCATCACACCCCCCGCTCCCTCTCACCATCACACCCCCCGCTCCCTCTCACCATCACACCCCCCGCTCCCTCTCACCATCACACCCCCCCGCTCCCTCTCACCATCACACCCCCCCGCTCCCTCTCACCATCACACCCCCCCGCTCCCTCTCACCATCAGCTACCCCATACACATAGGGTCTCAGACAAAAACGCAAACATGCTCACAGAGACATACATTCGCACACACAAGGATACTCTCTGTCAGACACACTCTCAGGCACATACACAGGTAGACAGTGCATCAATGTGTATATGTGACACTTTTTTGTTAGTGGGGCCTCATGTTTGCGTTTCGCCTAAGGCCTCATAAAGTCTAGAGCCGCCTCTGGGGACCGACCATTAAACATGTCACTGTCATTAGTACACTGTGACCCTGTGAGGGACTGACCATTAAACATGTCACTGTCATTAGTACACTGTGACCCTGGGAGGGACCGACCATTAAACATATCACTGTCATTAGTACACTGTGCATGGCCACCAGGGCGGGGATCGGCTGAGTTACCACACTACCACGTCCATGTTGCCAAGGAGGACCCTGCCACACATCTCCTGGGACACTTAAGTTACCTGCTAGCCTAGGCTCAGAGAATTAACTTGGACACACTCCTTAAGCTAAAGATTGCATCACATTTACACGTAAGCTATTGTAGGTTATTGAAGCTTACACTGCCTGCTGTTATCCCCCTACATAACACAATAAGCCTGTTTATAATGCCTACACAAATGGTACACACGCTTAGTTAATTAAGCATTGCCAAACGTTGACTACCTAACTTAGATAATCCTGGCATATACAAGCTGCATGATATCAAGATGATCAACCTCTTTATAATCACATTAAAAACGTGCAAAACTAAGTTAGCATTACTAACATAACTAGCCTAGCACTATTAAACGTTTACTTTCTCACTCTATGCTGATGACTGTTTAGCCTAGCTGATTGTTAAAACTATATAAAATTGTGCAATTCCTCATGCCACTGTTCAATTCAAGTACAACCTCAGACACACTGTTGTGGCGTATGTCATTGCTATGTATAACATGCACAACAAAAATAAAGAATTATAAAAAAAAAAAACAGACCACTGCTTGACCCTCAACACGGAGCTCTGTCTCGTTCTTGGGGGGATTCACTGTATGCTGCTGGAGATTGATTGCCAGGAGTGTAAGCTGATTGGGAGCTTTTCCTGTTCGTCTGCTAGCAGCTATTCGTGAGGTTTCGGTTCGGGAGTTTGGAGTGCTACCTTATTCCCTTGTATGCAGTTCGGGAGTTTGGTGCATTCCCTTGTATCCAGTTCGTGAGTTTGGTGTTTTACTGAAGCTGCCTTGATATCTGAAAGGGGAATATCACCTAAACGGATTTTAACCCCTTGTGTGCTGAAACGGTCCGTTACAATAGATACTATGACTTTATTTATATAAGAATGTTTATCTTAGATCTTGTATATTTTGGTATTGCTTCTTAAAGGACAGTATCGAGGCTCTTGTGTTCACTTGAGTTCAGATAATTAGTTTTACTGTGTCCGCTTGAGAGATTTTCCAAGGGCGCAATTAATGGAGATCAATTTCATGTGAGAAAACACCTTCTCAGCTGTGGACGGCAAAGGCTGTGAAATCCATCTAATAGACAGGTCTGACACACCTTACACAGGACCCTCCATAACCCATCATGCACTGCAGCGACACTCAGCCGAGAGACTGGCTCACTCTCATCAAACTGATCCCTCAGTGATGTACAGAGAGAGGTCAGCAGCAGAGAATTCTGGGTAAGCAACAATCAATACTCTGGCTACTCTTCAACTTGCAACTGATTTCAAAGTCAAGATTTGTCGTTTTGAGATGCGTTTACGGCAAATCTCCCACAGCTTTATTCTTACTTTAGTCTTGCTTTATTAACTAATCTCGTTAGCATTTCAAGTAGGTCTCTCTGCACCAGCCAGTTGCAGCTGTAAGTCAGTGAGCTTGATAATTAAAATCAATATTAAAGGATTATAAATTCCATGACTCCTACAGCAGCCCTGGATGTGAAGGTAATATATGCAGGACCCCAGGAGTTTTATTGCAGCAACTTGCTTAGTGGGTTAAGAGGTGACGGAGTGTGTTCCTGCGTATAGACAGACAGACCGACAAACAGACAGAGAGACAGACGTTTTTTTATTGATGTAGTGTAGTCAGATTGGTTTGCTAATTTTGGGATGTTTTTGAATTTATAGTCGGAAAGATGTCTTGATATTGAGATAATGTAACTCGATGTTTGAAGTTACTATAGTGTGACAAAATGATATTTTTGAAGGGACTGTCTCCGCACTAAACTCACTTTATTTTAATCATATGATAGTGCAGTCTGATATTATATATAATTATATTAAAAAAAATTAAAATAGGAACAGAATAAAGAATAGAACAAAACATCATATTAAATTGTAATGTGATGTTTTGTTCTATTCTTTATTCCGTTCCTATTTTAATTTTTTTAATATAATTTTTAGATAAGCTTTCCAAGTGATATCATATTTTGGTATACAATTTTTTAAATGTTTTTGTTTTTCAAAATATTATAATATCAAAAAATAAATTAATATATCAAAAAATGCAGCTGAAAAAGCCTTACTGAAGGAGATACAGGCAATGTTTCAAGATGATAAGTAGGTGGAACCCACTCACACTCAAAGAAACCTCAGAGAGTTAAAATTTCATGATAGTGGTAAAAACCTTTATTACGCTGAAAAATAAACAAGGAGTACTAGATTACTGCAAACCCAACTTGTGTATAAAAAGTAATTAAATGAAAAAACAGTGATACACCTTTAAAAACCTGGGTAGGTCTGTTCTAAATACCACATTATTTATACAGGGTCCAAAATAACATATAGTGATGATCCTTAAAGGGATTAGATAGAAATGTAGAGACCTCCGTATTAAAGGTATATTGGTTGTTCAAGTCTGAGGGATATATGTTATTTTGGACCCTGTATACATAATTGTGGTTTTTAGAACAGACCTACCCAGGTTTTTAAAGGTGTATCGCTGTTTTTTCATTTAATCACTTTTTATACACAAGTTGGGTTTGCAGTAATTTAGAACTGTACGAACAATCAGGATGTGGAATTCTCTACCTGAAGAAGTGGTTTTATCAGAGTCCGTACAGATGTTCAAACAGCTACTAGATGCATACTTGCAATAACAGAATATTCAAGGATAGAATCTTTCAATGTAGGGTAATAACTGCTTGATCCAAGGATAAATCTGACTGCCATTCTGGGGTCAAGAAGGAATTTATTCCTATCTTGTTGCAAAATTGTGCTTCAAACTGGTTTTTTTGCCTTCTTTTGAATCAACAGCAAAAAAAACAAATGTGAGGAAGGCTGAACTTGGTGGACGCAAGTCTCTTTTCGGCCTATGTAACTATGTAACTATGTAACTATGTAACTATGTAATGTAACTATGTAACTATGTAACGATGTAACTTCTTGTTTATTTTTCGGCTTAATAAAGGTTTATACCACTATCGTGACATTTTAACTCTAGGAGGTTTCTTTGAGTGTGAGTGGGTTCCACCTACTTTGAGTGAGTGATTTCCCCACCCCATTCTTCTGTGATTTTCATATGTTTGCCCTGGGTTATGCCCCAAATACCTCCTGTAACCTTCTAGGAGGTACTGGTGCTGGTTAGTCCAACACTATAACCTCTTTCTCTACTTTATAATCTTAATGATTGCTTTTACTTTGATGGCAGGCATTGACGTCTTCTATTTTGTATATTAGGCACCATTTACCGCTTTAATAATTTGCTGTTCTCTCAATGTAGAGCGGCGCTGATTTTTGCTAGTAACCATTAACACACACAAAGAGCAAGAGGTAGTTCCATGTTACTTGATATTTTTACAACTTGCCTTCCTCAAATGTCTATACCGTTCTAATAAAAATTATTCAACCCCCATTAAAAATCAGATTTATTGTCAATAAATGTACAGACTCTCAGCTGTTTGCAATGAGCAAATCAAACAAAAGCAATTGAAATAGCTCAATTCGACAAGTGCTTCCTTTGTTTTCACCAAATTCTACTGAAAATGCAACTTATAATGACTTCTCTATAGTATGGTCCAATGATTTGTATAATTTAGTGTGATTTAGAATATAGTCTGATTTATTATTATTTTATTTACAATGGGGTGCAGTCTGATTTATTTTGAAGGGGTATAGTCTGATCGAATGGATTTTATAATAGAGTTAGATCTCATTCTTTCATATTTTAGAGTGAATTGCTGATTCTGATATAGTGCAGTCAGATCATATTTCTAATAATAAGTTTTTTTTTGTTAAAGGGTTTCTCCAAGGACCATGACCACTTCAGTGATTTGAAGTGGTCATGGTGCCTGGAGTCTGTACGTACAGCATTTTGCTATAAAACACTGCACATATGGAGTTTAAACCTTCTGTGCAGTGTGCTCATTTGGGTGTCAGCCAGCAGAACTAGCGTTCTGGACTGGCTAATGTCAATTCTGTACAATCGTCAATGAACAGAATTGAATGTTCCATTAATAAAATACAGAATATGGCAAGTAGCCACATACAGTATTGCTTACATTTAGGAGGCTCCTTTCAGAACCGACCAAACATGTATTTCTGACCCTATAATGTTAAAACCACCATCTAGCCCCCTTGGCCCCCTCTTGACTCCCTAAATATAGTAAAATATTACTTGTATTCAAGTCTGCAGCTGCTGGCTCTTCCCTGTCTTCCTCAGTCCTGTCCCTGTCTGCTGACATCATCAGAAGTGCTGGTCTGAGCCAATCACAATGCTTCCCCATAGGATTGGCTGAGAATGTCGAGGAGGCAGATCAGGGGCAGAGCCAACACAAGCCAATCACAGCCCTGGCCAATCAGCATCTCCTCATAAAGATACATTGAATCAATGCATCTCTATAAGTAAAGTTCAGTGTCTGCCTGCAGAGTGCGGAGACAATGAATGTCAGTCACACTGTGCAGCACTGCCCCAGGAAGCTCCTGTAGCAGCCATCTGAGGAGTGGCCAGTGAAGTTATCACTAGGCTGTAATGTAAACACTGCATTTTCTCTGAAAAGACAGTGTTTACAGCAAAAAGCCTGAAGGTAATGATTCTACTCACCAGAACAAATTAAATAAGCTGTAGTTGTTCTGATGACTATCGTGTCCCTTTAAACATAGATATTGAATGAAATCATGGGATCAAATCTAAACGACCACAGACATCTGTCTCACATTAAAAGTACTCTTACAAACTGAAGAGCTCCAATTGGCAAAAAATAAAGTCTTGGTTTCGTTATTAATTTATATCTGCAGCATTCCGTCTTATTTTTTTAGCTTGTGTGAATTGATCTCTGGTCTATTGCTAACCCGTTTCATCAGTTGTTGTATTGACACCTTTCTGACTCTCAAGATGTATTACTCAACGCGTTTTGTCAATTGCATTGACTTCCCCAGGAGAACTGTATTACTGTGGCTTTAATCCATTAATTGTTATACAGACTTTGTCAGAGGGTCGCTAATTGTGTTTTGCTGGATATAATTGATAGTTAGGACGCTTGTTAAGAAAACACTAATGTTGGGGGTGCTGGAAGGTAAAATCTGATAACTGATCATGTTTGGTGGAGTAAATTTAAGCAAGCATTATTTATAACCGCTCACATCTAATGGCTACCTGCGGCTTGTTTAGACTCCAGTATAGGTAACAAACCTGTAAACAACATCTTTCTTAGAATATTAGAACAATTCCCACACTTTATCTGATTGATACACAGAATGTACACAGGATCAGCCTTTCCAAAATCAATTAAAATTGAGAATCTATGGCTTAAATGATCCAAGACTTTGTAAGAACAGCAAGCTTCAGACTAGCCGTGAGTGAAATTAAAAGTAATGACTGTTCTAAACCGATTGTTACATTTACTATAATAGAGGACTTGTCATTAACCCCTAAGGACACATGACATGTGTGACATGTCAGGATTCCCTTTTATTCCAGAAGTTTGGTCCTTAAGGGGTTAAACGTGACTGATTTAGTCTTCAGAGGTCTTTCTTGATAAAGTCATTTTTAATAAAAATTATTAGACTTGAGTGATGTCATAACTAGGTGTTTTTCCTAGTCTAGATTACAGTATATCGACATGACGATATTGTTTTCTTATTTTATTACATTTTGGCTTGTGTCGTCCGGACTCTGTTGGGGTTGGCACCTGATATAATTATACCAATATTCTCCGGGTCTTCACCCTTGCTGTAGTCAAGTAGAGTGTTATATCTTTGACTTGTCCGTGTGGTTGATGTTTGCAGATGATAATTTAATTTGACATTCAGCTTCCTCCTTTACTTTGTTAAGGGTTAGTCATTTTTGTATTTTTTTGTATTCAAATAGTATCTTGTAATTGTATTTTACTATGTACTATAAAACAACAAAGAAAAGCATAGTTAAAAGTTAGCATTTGTAGCAATATTCATTGCTGGACAAAGCCATGAAATCGTCCCGCGCCTTCAAGAACCTCATAGGAAAGCACTGAACCAATCTACGGGAAGATCTAACACGCGCACTGTGGAGTCATTCGAATCTGGTAAGAGAAAGAAAGGGTTTTAAATACTTTCTTAATGGCGCAGGGGACCAGGGGAGGTCACGGTGGCAGAGGGACACTATAGTGTTAGGTATACAAAATTAACTACCACTACTCCTGGACGGCAGCAATAACTATAGTACACATCAGCCCCAATACATACAATAACAGACAAAGAAAGCTACTTAAGTGAGTCCTACGCTAACAATTCACCTTGCTGTTTCTAGCTAAAAGCTTAATTTCTAATGAGACAGAAGGGTATCACATGGGCTGGGCGGCAGCATTGTAACATGACTGTGTGTTACAAAAGTCAAAAATAAGTCCTGCTCTCACTCCCACTACTCCTGGCAGCAGCAAGGAATATGTTACACATCAGCCCCAATACATACAATAAAAACATGAAGAGTTACTTGCGCTCTATCCCAAATCCATGTGCACATTTAAATATTTGGAGGTTTTTTTAGTATCACCCCAATGGCCATTTAAGTTTAAAACATCTTAGGTTAGTCTTGCAGCTACAAGGTAAAATCTCTGATGAGACCAAGAGGGGTGATTTTCTAAACCCCTACATACTTAGTAATACAGTTTTATATTCCCAACACTATAGTCTTCCTTTTTTATGGACACTGCAGTCACCAAAGAAACTTTAGATTAGCGAAGCAGTTATGGTGTATAGATCAGGCCCCTGCAGTCTCACTGCTCAATTCACTGTTATTTAGGAGTTAATTCACCTCCCTTAGTAGTGACTGACAGAGCCTGCATGAAAAAAGGGTTTCATTTTCAATCAGATCTTACATCACAGTGTGTTTACTTTAGAAGTTCTTATCTTCTGCTTTATTAATTGAACTTTAATAACACACAAGGCATCTGCAGGCTCTGGAAGGCTATTAAAAGTAGAAATAATAAATTAAACAGAATGTGCAATAAAGGAAGTTTACAAATTAGATCTCTCTTTACTGGAAGCTGGTCAGGAATTAGGTCACAGATGAAGCTGGCTTGGACTGCATTAAAAAGTAATTTAACTCCTAAATGGCAGAAAAGTAAGCAGTGAGGTATAATATTTAAACAGAAAAACTGCTTTATTAAGTATAAATATTGTCTTTATGGTGAATAGAGAGTCCCTCTCTAAAATTGGAGAGAGAATCTTTAAATTGAAATGAGACAATGCCCGCTGGCGGAAGCCTTACTTAGTGTACTTTCAGTGGATCTAGAGAAATGACAGAGCTGTCTACTGCTTTACAAGAATATACTTAATAACTAAATATTAATATATTCATATCTATTGTATCCATGGAGGCAAAATCTTTTAAAATTGCCGTTAATTGTCCATACACAATTCATCTCATGAAAAAATTACACGCTGTCAGTTTTTCCAACACACAAGATACATTTTTTTCTGTGACTACTAAATCGAGAGAGATTTATTAACATAAATTTACAGGAAAAGTAAATCTCACTTTTTTCTCGTGTGATGGTGTTATGAATGGTTATGGCCTGAAATCTCTAAGGATTTTCACAGAGAATAGAGTAATTTAGCTATTGTTAAATCTCCATATTCCATCTCGCTCAATCGCTATTATTACAAAAGGAGGAAAATATTATTTTGTCGGAGCAATTATAAATGGCCCAGGCTCCGTCCTCTCATATAGAATCTGTTTGGCTCATTTCTATCCTCTGAAAAACATGCAGATTGTATTTTAAAGGACAACATTTCTAACGGAAAAAAAATCTCTTTAGGTAACTAGACCGCCCAAAAATACAGTAACAAGCACTCTGTACATTTTAAAACACCTAAAGATTTCTTATTGTAAGACATGAAACATTGAGCTCATTATTAAGCTCATTGAGAGGGCCCTCAACCCCTCTGTTCCTGTACGTCCATTTGTCTGGTTAAAAATACGTGTCTGGAGCATCTGCTCCTGTGCACCGAGCAAAAAACTGTGAATAACGCAAGCTGCACTGCGCTCACCCTTCTACAAGTGGGCCCACTGGACTTGGGAAACCGACCCGAACCCAGGGACATCACACTCGATGCCCGGGGTCAACGGGCACCGCATCGGCAGACTGGGGCCTACAGAGGGAGGTGGCGGAGAAAGGCGGACGCTTTCCCGCCAGACGCACATGGCTCACAGTAAGCTGGTAGCACAACCCCCCCCCCCCCCCCCTATGGACCGGTGGGGGTCATCCCGGTCCCCCCTGGATAACGGGGACAACACAGCACAGACTCACAGGAATAAGCCTGTAAAGCAAAGGAGAAACTCGGCGGAAGAAGCTCATAAAATGGCGGAGGTAGCGTGCTCCTTCAACATCCTAAATGAGAAGCCAGAGGGGGAGAGCCGAATAAACAGGGCCTTCCAAATATTCTGGGAGAAGCTGGAACTGACCCCAGTGATGGTGCCCAACACCCGAAAGCACACTCAGTTAAGCAGAACCACACGGAAGGCGGCACAGTCGCCACAGGCACCGAATCGCCCAGCGGGACAGAGACTGCAAGTACCTAACAGTCAAAAGGTAACCAGACGCTCTCCTCACCAAAGCGCTGCCCCCCCCCCCAGGACCAGCGGGGGTTATCCCGGTCCAACACGGAAAGGCAACTTAAGTGTGAGAGCCCCAGAGACAAAATTATGGGAGCAGCCGAAAAACATGCAGCTAAACAACATGGCCGCCGCCACAGGCTGGGGCTTTGATGCTAAACTTAACAACCTGCTTACGGCTTTTTGGGACAAACTAGAAATGAGGCACCAACAGGCTCAGACGCAAGGCAAGCCGAAACACTCACCTCAAAAGACACCCTCCCGATCCAGTGGCAAACCCAAGCTGACCAAGGTGCAGAGAACCCGAAAATGGCAGACCACACGTCGCTCACATGCGGCCCACCGGAAAGCAGCCAGGCAGCCCTGCGCAAGAAAAGAGACCCGGAGACCACACAGAAGAGGCCTCAGCGATACCATTGCAGGGCGAGATGGCGGAGAGCCCCTAACGGGTCAGAGAAGGGACTACCTGCTCGAGCACATAAAAGGCATCGGGTGACGATTAGCAGCTACAGGGACTCATTACACCGCAGTTTAACACAGTCCCCAATTTTTACACTTGTTTCACATAACCTGAATTATTGCTTCCTAATGCTTTGCCTTTCCCTAACTACTCCAGCAGTCTCAAGACACAAGCACAGCCAATATTTAACCCTATAATTAACAGTCAAGCTATGATGTGCAAATGTTATACTCTCTTCTTGTTCTCACTGCTCTGGTTTACAGCATGTACTCTACATACTATGACTTAAGCTAAAGTATAACTAAAGTGGATTTATATATTTAGTTTGTTTATGCTTAGAATAATATATCAGCCTGTACTGACGCTGACCTAACACGTATGACCCTCCTTTAAATCAAGCTTAGTTCCATACAAAATATGAGACATCTAGCATGTTGTGAAGCATCCTATTCATATAACCTTATGCATTCCTTAATGCCTATCTAATGCGATACCATACTATAATAACTACCTACCCAAGCAATGTTAGCACTCTAAGCAGGACGACCAATGCTTTAACCTCTAGACCTACTCTTATGTTATTTCAGTTAACGTCGTTATATCTATTATTGTTACCTCGTCAGATCAATGCCTGATTACTAATAATATATAAAAAATGTGCAGATTATCTAATGCCATGTTTGACACTGTAAGAATTTATTTCGCCTGCGACTGCTGTTGCGGCAACACAGGCTCGTTTGTATCGCTTGCACAACAAAAATAAAGAATAAAAAATAAAAAAATACGTGTCTGTTATTCCACCCATTGTACAGCGCAACGAAATTTGCTAATGCTATATAAATAATAAAATAATTATTATTATTACAATATCCTTTATTTAATTTCTTATAATATATTAAAAGTGTTTCCTTTTACCCATGTGTGTTTTAGAAAATTGCCAACACAAACCATTCAATAAAATATTTCTTTGAAAAAGTAGCTTTTGTGTGTAAGGCGAAAATATTACATTAATTGAAGAATGCTTATGTCAAAGGCTAACACAGTAAATGAATTAAAGAATGCTCAGGATGTGAGTGTGTGTATATATATATATATATATATATATATACTAATTATGTTTAATCGTAGACAAGTAGTACCATGTTAATAATATTTGACTATATTCATAGATCTAATGAATAAATCTCATATTATGAAAAACTAATATTCTCTGAATGTGTCTAAAAGACATGCATATATCATATGTTGTCACATATTACTAATACAGACACATTAGTTTCATACAATACTACAGTGTAACTGAGAAAACCAGACACAGGATTATCAAGAAGAGATATTCCCTAAGTAATTAATTTTACTTTTCAAATTCAATTGGATCTTTACAAGAACCCATTACAAGAGAGAGTTGAACCAAAGTCCAGATGTGTCAAAAAGATAACAGAATGAGGTACCCATAGCGATAAGACATTTGAGACGTCATCACAAAATTAAATAAACCACTTAGACAAAGTGGTAGTTGAAATTCTTAATGATAAATTATTGTGATGCTATAACCCCATCTACTGTTTAATTAATGTCTATAAGACAATCAGTAGAAGAAGGTACACCCACCTAATCCCATTGGTCACTTTCAAATTAGTGATGTACAGAAATTTAAGATAAGTAATTCTTTAAAATGTGGATCAATGGAGGAAAGAAAAATCACAAGATTATTTTTCCAAGCCTAAAGACATTTTCTACCAAGAAAGCTGGTAAATATGCTGGTTTAATTAAATTTAAATTAATTATTTTTACTAAAAGCAGAAATTTACCTGGATTATACTGATCAGATTTCAAAACTTTTGAAATCATATTTAGCTGAAAAATACATAATTCCATATTCCATATCTGCAGATGGAATAATATAGTTACTGGTAATTTGCCAAGATTAGCATATCAAGCTATTATCCAGAGATATTGACCTATCTGAATTTAGAGATAGTTTATCTCTAGTCAAATGTATCTGCAGTGTAAAACTTATTTAAAAATATTATTTTTGGTTACTGGATGGAAGAAAATAGTTAAATTGGCTATTTGAGTGAGAAACATTGTATCTTTTGAGTTGCAATATTCAAGTGTTTAGCCTGTGAGAATTGTAGCCAGCAGTGAGTGAATTCTCTGTGTGACTCTAGAAAACTGTTAGCATCTAAGGTTTTTTAACTTGAAGCTACAAAGCTCTGTGTTACATTCTGTGTGAAGTAATTCTAAAAATCTGATTCCTGTAGCCTTGTTGAAGGGCATCTATGTTGAAATAACTGTTGATTAAATTCTAGAGGAATTATTTGTAGTTTTGCATGTAATTCTTTTAGAAATTAATATACTCATGTTACTAGATTTGTTGCAATAAAGCTATCGTTAATTGTGGTTATGGTGTTATAACTGTAGCCATATTCTTAAACTATTGTTATACCTAAATATTCACTGATATTATCATTCATGTTACTTATTATTATTTTATTATTAATAATAATTACTTGTCACAATAAATTATATTTTTATAGTCGATTGTGATTAATGTGCGAAATACAAATACTTTAATAAACGTACTCCAGGATCTATAAGAGTTAAAATAGTGGGTAACTTTTTGCTTTAAATTAATCAAGAGGAAACAGTGCCAAAATATACATTTTGATATTAAGAAAAATTGTTACATTCCTTTTTGATAATTTTTATAAAATATATATATTTTTTAATTCTTTATTTTTGTTGTGCATGTGAGTACAAATCGATATAATAATGCCACAACAGCGTAAACATTGACATTTTAGTGAAACAATGGCATGAAAAACGTTGCACATTTTTATATTATAAACAGGCTTAAACTTCCCAACACGTCACATAGTTGAAGAGTCGGGTGACAAGATGTAGAGGGCATGCATGCGTGTAGGTTTGTGTAACTAAGCTCAATTTGCAGATTATAAACAGGCGTAAACTTTCGAACATGTCGCAGAATTAAAGAGTTGGGTGACAAGATGAATCGGACATGTGTGTGTTCAGGTTTTAGTGTGTAAGCTTAATTTGCATATTATAAACAGGCTTAAAGGGAAACTCCAGTGCCAGAAAAACGATCCGTTTTTCTGGCACTGGAGGGTCCCTCTCCCTCCCACCCACCAATCCCCGGTTACTGAAGGGGTGAAAACCCCTTCAGTGACTTACCTGGGACAGCGGCGATGTCCCTCGCCGCTGTCTCCGCCTCCGCGACGCTCTTCCTAGTGATTACGTCGGCCGGTGGGTGAGACTGATCTCGCTCACCGGCCGAGGAGACCTAATGCGCATGCGCGGAAATTCCGCGCATGCGCATTACGTCTCCCCATAGGAAAGCATTGAAAAATCATTTCAATGCTTTCCTATGGGGTTTTGAGCGACGCTGGAGGTCCTCACACAGCGTGAGGACGTCCAGCGACGCTCTAGCACAGGAAACCTGTGCTAGAACCCAGGAAGTGACCTCTAGTGGCTGTCTAATAGACAGCCACTAGAGGTGGAGTTAACCCTGCAATGTAAATATTGCAGTTTATGAAAAACTGCAATAATTACACTTGCAGGGTTAAGGGTAGTGGGAGTTGGCACCCAGACCACTCCAATGAGCAGAAGTGGTCTGGGTGCCTACAGTGTCCCTTTAAGCTTTCTAACATGTCACATAAGTAAAGAGTGGGGTGATAACATTAAATATTATTTTTTATATTTATTACACCATAAATATCCTCACAACAGTGAAGGAATTGAAGAATGCTCAGGATGTGTATAAGGATAACACAGTAAAGGAATTGAAGAATGCTCGGGATGTGTATAAGGCTAACACAGTAAAAGAATTGAAGAATGCTCGGGATGTGTATAAGGCTAACACTGTAAAGGAATGAAGAATGCTCGGAATGTGTATAAGGCTAACACAGTAAAGGAATTGAAGAATGCTCGGGATGTGTATAAGGCTAACACAGTAAAGGAATTGAAGAATGCTCGGGATGTGTATAAGGCTAACACAGTAAAGGAATTGAAGAATGCTCGGGATGTGTATAAGGCTAACACAGTAAAGGAATTGAAGAATGCTCGGGATGTGTATAAGGCTAACACAGTAAAGGAATTGAAGAATGCTCAGGATGTGTATAAGGATAACAGTAAAGGAATTAAAGAATGCTCAGGATGTGTATAAGGCTAACACAGTAAAGGAATTGAAGAATGCTCAGGATGTGTATAAGGGTAACGCAGTAAAGGAATTGAAGAATGCTCGGGATGTGTATAAGGCTAACACAGTAAAGGAATTGAAGAATGCTCGGGATGTGTATAAAGCTAACACAGTAAAGGAATTGAAGAATGCTCGGGATGTGTATAAGGTAACACAGTAAAGGAATTGAAGAATGCTCGGGATGTGTATAAAGCTAACACAGTAAAGGAATTGAAGAATGCTCAGGATGTGTATAAGGCTAACACAGTAAAGGAATTGAAGAATGCTCGGGATGTGTATAAGGCTAACACAGTAAAGGAATTGAAGAATGCTCAGGATGTGTATAAGGATAACAGTAAAGGAATTGAAGAATGCTCAGGATGTGTATAAGGGTAACGCAGTAAAGGAATTGAAGAATGTTCGGGATGTGTATAAGGCTAACACAGTAAAGGAATTGAAGAATGCTCAGGATGTGTATAAGGATAACGCAGTCCCTAGAGTGTGTAAGACGTCACTACAACCAGGGCTGTTTGCTGTGAGTGCATCCCTAGGGCAGCACTTTCAGGGGGGGTGGCAATAAACGCCCAGGCGCTGTCAGTGAGTATGTCTGTGAGTTAGTGTGTATGTGTCTTTCAGTGAATATGTCTGTGTCTGCCACTGTGTCTGTCTGTCCGTGAGTTTGTGTCTGTCAGTGAAAGTGTGGGTTGTTTAAACAGTGTGTGTGCCAATGGCTGTATCTTTCAGTGAGTGTAGGTCAGTGCATGTGTCAATGAGGGTGTGTGTCTGTCAGTCAAAAAAGTGGCTTTGACACGAAGTGGTGGTGCAAATTTAGACCAGGGGGGTGCCTGAATTTAGTCTTGCCCAGGGCAGCACAAATCCAAGATACACCACTGACTACAACTAGAAACATACAGGGCTTATGCACTAAAGTACAAATCCAGAAGTGAATTTCCAATTTAAGGTGCAGGTAACGGAATTAGAAACATTTATTTTCTAAGTGCTATAAGTAGAGCTTCCTCGTAATTTTAAATTCACCATCAGGAATATTTACTAAAGTGAGAATACAAAGTGAATTCAAAGAACATTTCAACTTAAAGGCCAAAGTAGCTGAACAGAAGTATATTTGAATTGGAGAATTTTTCCATTTCATCTATTCTGGCCTTAAATTGTAAATAACCCAGTGAGAAAATAGTACTGCAGTAGTTCTTTTCTTTGCCTGAAGGGGGCAGTGGTAAGCAGCTAGTATTAACATACAGTAATTGTAAAATCCATTGTTTGTTTCACCAAATACTTAATTATTTGTTTAATAAAAGCTCTATGGGGCCATGTAAGTTATTCAGCACTATGTCAGTCCTACTCCCATCACTCTCTCAGCCAAGGCATCCCTGGAGCACGGTTTATGTAAGTTAGGTTAAGACGAGCTGGCAGATACATTTGTATGATGGGTGCTCTTTAAACCCCCATAGCTTCCCAGCATGTCAGCGTGCAGAGCACATTATATGTGCAAATAAAACAAGTTTGATGTTTTACAGAACCAAAACCTCCCAATCCATATTAAATAATATTAATATTGATTGATGGATACAAAGTGTCACCAGTCTGTCCCTGTGTCTCATCATTTATCTTATGTCATTACAAGACACACACAATGACTGCATTATAAATCATAAACTCTTCTCCAATATTAGCAGGGGAGGGGGGGTTGTTTTTAATCTTTTGGGGACAGAGGTCTGTGCTGTTTTAAACTTTTTCTTTTTTTTTTTTTATAACTAAGTCTAATAAGATTCCAGATATTGTTTGCCTTATAAAAAGGTTATAAATAAAAATGTCTTATTCAGGCAAACGGTTATTTTTGTAGGATTCAAACACAAAATCAATCTTTCTGGTGTTCGTACTGTCTAACATAGGGATATTTAACACATTAAACATGTCACTGCCATTAGGTCACTTTGCTCCTACATGGGACTGTCCCTTTAACCCATTAAACATGTCACTGTCATTAGGTCACTTTGCTCCTACATGGGACTGTCCCTTTAACCCATTAAACATGTCACTGTCATTAGGTCACTTTGCTCCTACATGGGACTGTCCCTTTAACCCATTAAACATGTCACTGTCATTAGGTCACTTTGCTCCTACATGGGACTGTCCCTTTAACCCATTAAACATGTCACTGTCATTAGGTCACTTTGCTCCTACATGGGACTGTCCCTTTAACCCATTAAACATGTCACTGTCATTAGGTCACTTTGCTCCTACATGGGACTGTCGCTTTAACCCATTAAACATGTCACTGTCATTAGGTCACTTTGCTCCTACATGGGACTGTCCCTTTAACCCATTAAACATGTCACTGTCATTAGGTCACTATGCTCCTACATGGGACTGTCCCTTTAACCATTAAACATGTCGCTGTCATTAGGTCACTTTGCTCCTACATGGGACTGTCCGTTTAACACATTAAACATGTCACTGTCATTAGGTCACTTTGTTCCTACATGGGACTGTCCCTTTAACCCATTAAACATGTCACTGTCATTAGGTCACTTTGCTCCTACATGGGACTGTTCCTTTAACCCATTAAACATGTCGCTGTCATTAGGTCACTTTGCTCCTACATGGGACTGTCCCTTTAACCCATTAAACATGTCGCTGTCATTAGGTCACTTTGCTCCTACATGGGACTGTCCCTTTAACCCATTAAACATGTCGCTGTCATTAGGTCACTTTGTTCCTACATGGGACTGTCCCTTTAACCCATTAAACATGTCGCTGTCATTAGGTCACTTTGCTCCTACATGGGACTGTCCCTTTAACCCATTAAACATGTCACTGTCATTAGGCCACTTTGCTCCTACATGGGACTGTCCCTTTATCCCATTAAACATGTCACTGTCATTAGGTCACTTTGCTCCTACATGGGACTGTCCCTTTAACCCATTAAACATGTCACTGTCATTAGGTCACTTTGCTCCTACATGGGACTGTCCCTGTAACCCATTAAACATGTCACTGTCATTAGGTCACTTTGCTCCTACATGGGACTGTCCCTTTAACCCATTAAACATGTCACTGTCATTAGGTCACTTTGCTCCTACATGGGACTGTCTCTTTAACCCATTAAACATGTCACTGTCATTAGGTCACTTTGCTCCTACATGGGACTGTCCCTTTAACCCATTAAACATGTCACTGTCATTAGGTCACTTTGCTCGTACATGGGACTGTCCCTGTAACCCATTAAACATGTCACTGTCATTAGGTCACTTTGCTCCTACATGGGACTGTCCCTTTAACCCATTAAACATGTCACTGTCATTAGGTCACTTTGCTCCTACATGGGACTGTCCCTTTAACCCATTAAACATGTCACTGTCATTAGGTCACTTTGCTCCTACATGGGACTGTCCCTGTAACCCATTAAACATGTCACTGTCATTAGGTCACTTTGCTCCTACATGGGACTGTCCCTTTAACCCATTAAACATGTCACTGTCATTAGGTCACTTTGCTCCTACATGGGACTGTCCCTTTAACCCATTAAACATGTCACTGCCATTAGGTCACTTTGCTCCTACATGGGACTGTCCCTGTAACCCATTAAACATGTCACTGTCATTAGGTCACTTTGTTCCTACATGGGACTGTCCCTTTAACCCATTAAACATGTCACTGTCATTAGGTCACTTTGCTCCTACATGGGACTGTCCCTGTAACCCATTAAACATGTCACTGTCATTAGGTCACTTTGCTCCTACATGGGACTGTCCCTTTAACCCATTAAACATGTCACTGTCATTAGGTCACTTTGCTCCTACATGGGACTGTCCCTTTAACCCATTAAACATGTCACTGTCATTAGGTCACGTTGCTCCTACTTGGGACTGTCCCTTTAACCCATTAAACATGTCACTGTCATTAGGTCACTTTGCTCCTACATGGGACTGTCCCTGTAACCCATTAAACATGTCACTGTCATTAGGTCACTTTGCTCCTACATGGGACTGTCCCTTTAACCCATTAAACATGTCACTGTCATTAGGTCACTTTGCTCCTACATGGGACTGTCCCTGTAACCCATTAAACATGTCACTGTCATTAGGTCACTTTGCTCCTACATGGGACTGTCCCTTTAACCCATTAAACATGTCGCTGTCATTAGGTCACTTTGCTCCTACATGGGACTGTCCCTTTAACCCATTAAACATGTCACTGTCATTAGGTCACTTTGCTCCTACATGGGACTGTCCCTTTAACCCATTAAACATGTCACTGCCATTAGGTCACTTTGCTCCTACATGGGACTGTCCCTTTAACCCATTAAACATATCACTGTCATTAGGTCACTTTGCTCCTACATGGGACTGTCCCTTTAACCCATTAAACATGTCACTGTCATTAGGTCACTTTGCTCCTACATGGGACTGTCCCTTTAACCCATTAAACATGTCACTGTCATTAGGTCACTTTGCTCCTACATGGGACTGTCCCTTTAACCCATTAAACATGTCACTGTCATTAGGTCACTTTGCTCCTACATGGGACTGTCCCTCTAGCCCATTAAACATGTCACTGTCATTAGGTCACTTTGCTCCTACATGGGACTGTCCCTTTAACCCATTAAGCATGTCGCTGTCATTAGGTCACTTTGCTCCTACATGGGACTATCCCTTTAACCCATTAAACATGTCACTGTCATTAGGTCACTTTGCTCCTACACGGGACTGTCCCTTTAACCCATTAAACATGTCACTGTCATTAGGTCACTTTGCTCCTACATGGGACTGTCCCTGTAACCCATTAAACATGTCACTGTCATTAGGTCACTTTGCTCCTACATGGGACTGCCCCTTTAACCCATTAAACATGTCGCTGTCATTAGGTCACTTTGCTCCTACATGGGACTGTCCCTTTAACCCATTAAACATGTCACTGTCATTGGGTCACTTTGCTCCTACATGGGACTGTCCCTGTAACCCATTAAACATGTCACTGTCATTAGGTCACTTTGCTCCTACATGGGACTGCCCCTTTAACCCATTAAACATGTCGCTGTCATTAGGTCACTTTGCTCCTACATGGGACTGTCCCTTTAACCCATTAAACATGTCACTGTCATTAGGTCACTTTGCTCCTACATGGGACTGTCCCTTTAACCCATTAAACATGTCACTGCCATTAGGTCACTTTGCTCCTACATGGGACTGTCCCTTTAACCCATTAAACATATCACTGTCATTAGGTCACTTTGCTCCTACATGGGACTGTCCCTTTAACCCATTAAACATGTCACTGTCATTAGGTCACTTTGCTCCTACATGGGACTGTCCCTGTAACCCATTAAACATGTCACTGTCATTAGGTCACTTTGCTCCTACATGGGACTGTCCCTTTAACCCATTAAACATGTCACTGTCATTAGGTCACTTTGCTCCTACATGGGACTTTCCCTTTAACCCATTAAACATGTCACTGTCATTAGGTCACTTTGCTCCTACATGGGACTGTCCCTCTAACCCATTAAACATGTCACTGTCATTAGGTCACTTTGCTCCTACATGGGACTGTCCCTTTAACCCATTAAGCATGTCGCTGTCATTAGGTCACTTTGCTCCTACATGGGACTATCCCTTTAACCCATTAAACATGTCACTGTCATTAGGTCACTTTGCTCCTACACGGGACTGTCCCTTTAACCCATTAAACATGTCACTGTCATTAGGTCACTTTGCTCCTACACGGGACTATCCCTTTAACCCATTAAACATGTCACTGTCATTAGGACACTTTGCTCCTACATGGGACTGTCCCTTTAACCCATTAAACATGTCACTGTCATTAGGTCACTTTGCTCCTACATGGGACTGTCCCTTTAACCCATTAAGCATGTCGCTGTCATTAGGTCACTTTGCTCCTACATGGGACTGTCCCTTTAACCCATTAAACATGTCACTGTCATTAGGTCACTTTGCTCCTACATGGGACTGTCCCTTTAACCCATTAAACATGTCGCTGTCATTAGGTCACTTTGCTCCTACATGGGACTGTCCCTTTAACCCATTAAACATGTCACTGTCATTAGGTCACTTTGCTCCTACATGAGACTGTCCCATTATCCCATTAAACATGTCCCTGTCATTAGGTCACTGTGCTCCTACATGGGACTGTCCCTTTAACCCATTAATCATGTCACTGTCGTTAGGTCATTTTGTTCCTACATGGGACTGTCCCTTTAACCCATTAAACATGTCACTGTCATTAGGTCACTTTGCTCCTACATGGGACTGTCCCTTTATCCCATTGAACATGTCGCTGTCATTAGGTCACTGTGCTCCTACATGGGACTGTCCCTTTAACCCATTAATCATGTCACTGTCGTTAGGTCATTTTGTTCCTACATGGGACTGTCCCTTTAACCCATTAAACATGTCACTGTCATTAGGTCACTTTGCTCCTACACGGGACTATCCCTTTAACCCATTAAACATGTCACTGTCATTAGGTCACTTTGCTCCTACATGGGACTGTCCCTTTAACCCATTAAACATGTCGCTGTCATTAGGTCACTTTGCTCCTACATGGGACTGTCCCTTTAACCCATTAAACATGTCACTGTCATTAGGTCACTTTGCTCCTACATGAGACTGTCCCATTATCCCATTAAACATGTCGCTGTCATTAGGTCACTGTGCTCCTACATGGGACTGTCCCTTTAACCCATTAATCATGTCACTGTCGTTAGGTCATTTTGTTCCTACATGGGACTGTCCCTTTAACCCATTAAACATGTCACTAGCGTCATTAGGTCACTTTGCTCCTACATGGGACTGTCCCTTTAACCCATTAAATATATCGCTGTCATTAGGTCACTTTGCTCCTACATGGGACTGTCCCTTTAACCCATTAAACATGTCGCTGCCATTAGGTCACTTTGCTCCTACATGGGACTGTCCCTTTAACCCATTAAACATGTCACTGTCAGGTCACTTTGTTCCTACATGGGACTGTCCCTTTAACCCATTAAACATGTCACTGTCATTAGGTCACTTTGCTCCTACATGGGACTGTCCCTTTAACCCATTAAACATGTCGCTGTCATTAGGTCACTTTGTTCCTACATGGGACTGTCCCTTTAACCCATTAAACATGTCACTGTCATTAGGTCACTTTGCTCCTACATGGGACTGTCCCTTTAACCCATTAAACATGTCGCTGTCATTAGGTCACTTTGCTCCTACATGGGACTGTCCCTTTAACCCATTAAACATGTCACTGTCATTAGGTCACTTTGCTCCTACATGGGACTGTCCCTTTAACCCATTAAACATGTCGCTGTCATTAGGTCACTTTGCTCCTACATGGGACTGTCCCTTTAACCCATTAAACATGTCACTGTCATTAGGTCACTTTGTTCCTACATGGGACTGTCTCTTTAACCCATTAAACATGTCACTGCCATTAGGTCACTTTGCTCCTACATGGGACTGTCCCTTTAACCCATTAAACATGTCACTGTCATTAGGTCACTTTGCTCCTACATGGGACTGTCCCTTTAACCCATTAAACATGTCACTGTCATTAGGTCACTTTGCTCCTACATGGGACTGTCCCTTTAACCCATTAAACATGTCACTGTCATTAGGTCACTTTGTTCCTACATGGGACTGTCCCTTTAACCCATTAAACATGTCACTGTCATTAGGTCACTTTGTTCCTATATGGGACTGTCCCTTTAACCCATTAAACATGTCACTGTCATTAGGTCACTTTGTTCCTACATGGGACTGACCCTTTAACCCATTAAACATGTCACTGTCATTAGGACACTTTGCTACTACATGGGACTGTCCCTTTAACCCATTAAACATGTCACTGTCATTAGGTCACTTTGTTCCTACATGGGACTGACCCTTTAACCCCTTAAACATGTCACTGTCATTAGGTCACTTTGTTCCTACATGGGACTGTCCCTTTAACCCATTAAACATGTCACTGTCATTAGGTCACTTTGCTCCTACATGGGACTGTCCCTTTAACCCATTAAACATGTCACTGCCATTAGGTCACTTTGTTCCTACATGGGACTGTCCCTTTAACCCATTAAACATGTCACTGTCATTAGGTCACTTTGCTCCTACATGGGACTGTCCCTTTAACCCATTAAACATGTCACTGTCATTAGGTCACTTTGTTCCTACATGGGACTGTCCCTTTAACCCATTAAACATGTCACTGTCATTAGGTCACTTTGCTCCTACAAGGGACTGTCTCTTTAACCCATTAAACATGTCACTGTCATTAGGTCACTTTGTTACTACATGGGACTGTCCCTTTAACCCATTAAACATGTCACTGTCATTAGGTCACTTTGCTCCTACATGGGACTGTCCCTTTAACCCATTAAACATGTCACTGTCATTAGGTCACTGTGCTCCTACATGGGACTGTCCCTTTAACCCATTAAACATGTCACTGTCATTAGGTCACTGTGCTCCTACACGGGACTGTCCCTTTAACCCATTAAACATGTCACTGTCATTAGGTCACTTTGTTCCTACATGGGACTGTCCCTTTAACCCATCAAACATGTCACTGCCATTAGGTCACTTTGCTCCTACATGGGACTGTCCCTTTAACCCATTAAACATGTCGCTGTCATTAGGTCACTTTGCTCCTACATGGGACTGTCCCTTTAACCCATTAAACATGTCACTGTCATTAGGTCACTTTGCTCCTACATGGGACTGTCCCTTTAACCCATTAAACATGTCACTGTCATTAGGTCACTTTGCTCCTACATGGGACTGTCCCTTTAACCCATTAAACATGTCGCTGCCATTAGGTCACTTTGCTCCTACATGGGAATGTCCCTTTAACCCATTAAACATGTCACTGTCATTAGGTCACTTTGCTCCTACATGGGACTGTCCCTTTAACCCATTAAACATGTCACTGTCATTAGGTCACTGTGCTCCTACATGGGACTGTCCCTTTAACACATTAAACATGTCACTGTCATTAGGTCACTTTGCTCCTACATGGGACTGTCCCTTTAACCCATTAAATATATCGCTGTCATTAGGTCACTTTGCTCCTACATGGGACTGTCCCTTTAACCCATTAAACATGTCGCTGCCATTAGGTCACTTTGCTCCTACATGGGACTGTCCCTTTAACCCATTAAACATGTCACTGTCAGGTCACTTTGTTCCTACATGGGACTGTCCCTTTAACCCATTAAACATGTCACTGTCATTAGGTCACTTTGCTCCTACATGGGACTGTCCCTTTAACCCATTAAACATGTCGCTGTCATTAGGTCACTTTGTTCCTACATGGGACTGTCCCTTTAACCCATTAAACATGTCACTGTCATTAGGTCACTTTGCTCCTACATGGGACTGTCCCTTTAACCCATTAAACATGTCGCTGTCATTAGGTCACTTTGCTCCTACATGGGACTGTCCCTTTAACCCATTAAACATGTCACTGTCATTAGGTCACTTTGCTCCTACATGGGACTGTCCCTTTAACCCATTAAACATGTCGCTGTCATTAGGTCACTTTGCTCCTACATGGGACTGTCCCTTTAACCCATTAAACATGTCACTGTCATTAGGTCACTTTGTTCCTACATGGGACTGTCTCTTTAACCCATTAAACATGTCACTGCCATTAGGTCACTTTGCTCCTACATGGGACTGTCCCTTTAACCCATTAAACATGTCACTGTCATTAGGTCACTTTGCTCCTACATGGGACTGTCCCTTTAACCCATTAAACATGTCACTGTCATTAGGTCACTTTGCTCCTACATGGGACTGTCCCTTTAACCCATTAAACATGTCACTGTCATTAGGTCACTTTGTTCCTACATGGGACTGTCCCTTTAACCCATTAAACATGTCACTGTCATTAGGTCACTTTGTTCCTACATGGGACTGTCCCTTTAACCCATTAAACATGTCACTGTCATTAGGTCACTTTGTTCCTACATGGGACTGACCCTTTAACCCATTAAACATGTCACTGTCATTAGGACACTTTGCTACTACATGGGACTGTCCCTTTAACCCATTAAACATGTCACTGTCATTAGGTCACTTTGTTCCTACATGGGACTGACCCTTTAACCCATTAAACATGTCACTGTCATTAGGTCACTTTGTTCCTACATGGGACTGTCCCTTTAACCCATTAAACATGTCACTGTCATTAGGACACTTTGCTACTACATGGGACTGTCCCTTTAACCCATTAAACATGTCACTGTCATTAGGTCACTTTGCTCCTACACGGGACTGTCCCTTTAACCCATTAAACATGTCGCTGTCATTAGGTCACTTTGCTCCTACATGGGACTGTCCCTTTATCCCATTAAACATGTCACTGTCATTAGGACACTTTGCTCCTACATGGGACTGTCCCTTTAACCCATTAAACAATTCACTGTCATTAGGTCACTTTGCTCCTACATGGGACTGTCCCTTTAACCCATTAAACATGTCACTGTCATTAGGTCACTTTGCTCCTACATGGGACTGTCTCTTTAACCCCTTTAAACATGTCACTGTCATTAGGTCACTTTGCTCCTACATGGGACTGTCCCTTTAACCCATTAAACATGTCACTGTCATTAGGTCACTGTGCTCCTACATGGGACTGTCTCTTTAACCCATTAAACATGTCACTGTCATTAGGTCACTTTGCTCCTACATGGGACTGTCTCTTTAACCCATTAAACATGTCACTGTCATTAGGTCACTTTGCTCCTACATGGGACTGTCTCTTTAACCCATTAAACATGTCACTGTCATTAGGTCACTTTGCTCCTACATGGGACTGTCCCTTTAACCCATTAAACATGTCACTGTCATTAGGTTACTTTGCTCCTACATGGGACTGTCCCTTTAACCCAGTACTGTCACCATTATTATTAATTCTGTAATGGTGTCCCAGCGTTGGATGGGCATTAATTTGCTGATTATATTATTCTCCTGCGCAGTGTTCAGTAGGGTTTTACCTTTAATGAGATAACTTCATCTTGTATTTGTTTGCCAGGAGCTTGCTCATATTTCTGTCCCTTCGGGGTCTGTTACTTTGAAAGTCAGCTAATCCTATTATTTGATGCTTTGAAATGTCATCTCTGCCTCCGCCTTAATCAGTTTACACACCCGGTATCTGGTGTGCAGGAGTTACTTGAGCTATATTGAAGTCATTTTGGTAGTCACCACTGTGATTAATCATACACAGCGATTCCGTCATATTCCCACCCACTTCCAAGGTGAGAATAGGTGGAATCATTCCGATATTAAAGTGATCACAACGCTCAGTACATTTAGTTAATACGTAAAGTGCAGCGAGTGAGCTCATAGGTCGCCAGGATTACACAGTGTGAAGCTTAATCCCAGTAATGCTCGAGATATCCTTTAATCTGTGATTATGTCTGACTATTTATCTTTCTATAAAATTATGTAGCGCACAAACAGAGCGCACGTTGCTTTTAAACACTGGGGTCCTGTAAGAATATAGCATAAAGGCAAACTAATAGGGAGATAAACTGATTAAACAGAGAGGACTACAAGACAAGGTTAGTGCTGCCGAGGGCGTCTCAGTGTCACGTCTTCAAATCCTTTCAAAATATGTGATGGTTCACACATTTTTCATATTCCTGAAGGAACGTTTTTTGGAGTGGTGCACCCTGTACCAATGAGAAGCTCTCACTGGCTTCTTGAATGTAGATAAATCCCACAATGAGGGGTCACAATGGTATTAAAATCCACTGTATAGGAAACACAAGTCAGGAACGTGCCAAGGGCACTGTCTCTATAGGAGCCTGTCTCATCCAGAGCCAGGGTTTGCAGGGCTCTGAGAAATGTGAGTGATCCCTCTATACATGTATCAGATGGTCGACATGTTTTTTATGTATTTTTTTTTACAGATTGCTTTGTGATATTTCTTGTTATTTATGGTTAAATACTACCATTAATTATTTGTTTGTAGTATTTATGTTTTTCAGGTTTTGAACTGTAAATTAGTGATTTAAACTGTAAATTAGTGATTTAACGTTGGTGTAATGGCTGCTTGCAGTAGGCATCACAATCCGAAATCTAAATCTGCCCAACTGGCTCGTCTATCGTGCTTCTTCAGTTGATGATTTGGAAAATCGGGCAAATACTAGATCGCCCTAAATTCGGCCGATTGCAGTTCAGACCATATCTAATCTCCAAGTCTATAATAACTGGAAAACTGTTTCAATTTAAAAATAAATAAATTTAATTTTAACTGTTTGAAACAAGCTTGCAAAGATGGATATTTTTCTCAATCACAATCAGCCAATTCTCTGAATTACGAAAATAGCTAAACAAGATTAAAACTGTTTAAAATGACTCCTTAGAAACCTAGTAGAAATAAAGACAGCTGTTTAATATAATGAAATGATTCTTAGCCATGTCGGTCATACTGACAAATAGGATTTTGCCAGTAATTAGAATATGAGATTAGCACCAAATGATATCTCCGTCAGCTGTGCTGCGTGTCAGCCAAGGAGACCAAATTACTCCGAAACAAACTGTCATATTAATAGGTTTAGAAGCATTTGTTCCCTTTCACAACGCATTCAATGTGTGTGATTAAACCTTATCTGGATTAGAACACTGTAAGGCACATCTTAACGGGATATTAGTTCAGTTTTTGTGTTTTGGGAAAAGATTACTTTTTGTAGCCCAGAACAAGGTTAGCGCACGTTCAGAGAATATCACGGATTTCAATCAATCTTATGGGATAACAGTTTATAAATCCACAGTTCCCTTAAAGGCACTGTGACCATTTTATCTCATTTAGGCATCAGTTTCATCATTTTGAAAAAGCTACTCAAACTATTCCATATTTTTGACTAAATGTTTAGAAATTGATATTTAATATATTTTAATATTTTGAATACTATATTAATATTTTGATATATTTTTAATTATATATATTTTTATATCATATATTTTTACTTATTGTAATATTTTGAAACAAATAATGAATTTTGAAAATGTAACCAAAAATATTAAATCATTTAAAAAGATAGCTGTCCCACGTCATGCCGGGCAATCACAGAAATGATGTTTCTTCTGTGTCCTAATGCACACTCACTCATCCCAAGCTTCCTGGTGCCTTGTTATGACATCATATTTGAAATAGAACCCCTGCATTGATCTCATTTTATAATGTCAGTCTATATGGCACTATTTGATGATGTATGCACAATGGTGACCAATCACAACCCAGTATGGGGTATATGTATTTGATGAAAGTAACCTCGTCACTGGCTTTTAGAGGGGCTTGTTTGCCAGCCTCCTACCCTGTGATTATGGCCCTGTGACAAACTGAACCTCGTCAAGGGTTCTTGGAGGGGCCTGCTGGCCAGCCTATTGCCTCTGGACTATGGGCCCTGCAATATACCTTGCCCAATGCACTTTAAAAGTACTTTTATACTCCAGACAGAGAGACCGACCGTTAGCCCTAATTCTCTGAAACATTTTTGGGCATGGGACCATGTGCACGATGGGTCAAAAATAAGACTTCCAGGAAATTCCTGAACCCCTGAACTGATCTAGGTGATTTTTGGATATGTTGGTCACCCAGATCAGGGCTATCAGGTTTTATGTATTTTTAGGGTACTTTGGGGGTGTTTTTAAAAGTATGATTTTTCTGTGCTTGGAGATAATTGGATTAGATTAGTATAGTTCCTGATTCAATTATCTCCCAAGCAGAAGGGAGGGATTCTGTGTTTGTATATGGGAGTGTCATGCATTTAACCATTGCTGTTATTGGTCTGTGACTTGGTGCTGCAGTTCCCCACAAGGTCCAGGTGGGAGTGCCCCTTGCATGGGGACTTGCATATAAGGCCAGTGGTGGCTGCCATTAAACAGAATGTTTTACCCCTGCATGAAGTCTTGGCTCATGTTTGGGGGATTGGAGAACTACATTAATTCTGGGGATTGCTATATCACAATACTCCACTGAGTATAATCACTAGCTCTTCCTGCTACGTTCTCTGGACTAGGAGAGGTCTATCCACTGGAAGCTGGATCCTGGACTTGGGCCCAGGGTGGGTGGAGGATGGCGAGACCTCAATGAAGCTGCGGCGGTTAGTGGGGTTTACGGTGGTTATGGTGTTCCAGTGCAGTTCTTATGGTACTTGCAAGTACTAGGAAGCAGCGATTGACGGAGGTACCCGGTCAGGGTGCAAGGCGGTCCGTCACAATGTACTTTCTGGTTGGCCTTGTTTCCTTGCCCTGACATGTTTCTAGTTACCTTAGAGTGATCTACACTGTGTATTGGATATACTGCTTTCTGACCTCAGCTTTTTTAACCATTCTGGCTCTTTGTTTTCCTGACCTTGGCCTGACTATCAATCCTGTGTATCTCTGTAATCCTAGACCTCAGCATGCCTCTCGTTTATTCTCTCTCTGCTTAGAGACCTCTCATTCACTTATCTTAGGTACTGGTCTAGCCACTCTAATTACCGCTATGTGTTCCTTTACTGTTTCCTTCAGGTTTGCATGTTAGTGTATCTCCATTCTTGACAAAAGCTTAGAGTAACTCACTAGCTTGCCCTTCGGTTAGTCCCCATTAAGGTCTCCACATTTTTTTCTCATTATAAAAGGGAACCTTTAAGAATTTCAGTGCTCTTTTAACCATTTCAGTAGTTGTCCATACCTTTTTATACCAAGTGGATAGAGATTTATTCTCTTGATCTAGTGGCTATTGATTAAAGTGAATCTAGTGGTTGGCATCAAAGAAGGATAATCTAATCTACTTCTAGATAAAACCGCCCAAGATTGTACAGTTTTCCAATGGATGGAAACACATCATACACCGCCATTGCACATCAGAGGCTGTAGGTAAAGTCCTTTCTCACAGATAAAATCTCATGAAGATCGATGTTGACAAAAATTGATCTGGTCACATTGTTTCCGAAGATGAGACCCATGGAAGCTTCTACTGTTAAATCATCTCTTGGGTGATGAGTATATTTCTGGTGGACAAGTCCAAGCAAACAAATTATTTCATTGATTTTCCACCAATTCACATGTCCATCGCACTCTGTAAAACCCCCTCTAGTTTATAGGTTGCTCATCCTTAAGCCCTATTTCATGTCTTTGTTGAAGTCATAATGGCTGTTCTTCTGATTGAGTGTTCCAAAACCTTCCCTTGACTCCACAAACCTTGGAGTTTTCTAACCAATGTCCATGGCTAGTGGAAGCATTTCCCAGTGATCAATGGACATGATATTGAGTGGTTGATTAAACTCTTCTGCTCCCTCCCATTATAAGCTCATGATTGACTTCCTTTCTCTTGCACTTAATCCTCCTTGCCTGACAGATGCTGTCCTCTCCATGACTTATACCGTCTGGATTGAGAAGAGCCTACCCTTTTCTTCAGAGATTAATCATTCCGCAGGGTTATTTGCGTTGCAGGTAATGTTAACACTGCAGTTCTCGGTTCTTAGCACATTATAGATAAAAATAGGTCCCTCTAAAAGGACATGCAGAGCAACAAATTTCCAAAAGGCTTTATAACAACTATAAATTCAGGATTTCTTGGTGGCTGTAGAAAGTCCATGTTCCACCTCAAATTGCTATCATACTGTGGCCTCAATTTAATATTGTTGATTAAGCTTTTCAAATAATTTCATATTTCTGGATACATTTTTACAATGATTTAATATTATGAAAAACATTTTAATTTTTTTTTTATTTAGCAAATATAATTTTACACGTTTATCTAAAAATATTAAATCACTTAAAAGACTTGAAGAAAACTATAGGGTTAGGAATTCAAACACATATTCCTAATACTATAGTGTTGGACTATCTTTTAGGTCTCTTTGGATAAATATGGTGATTAAACTAATCTTTTCTCCCCCACTGTGCCGGTCTCACGCAGCTGGCTTCGCTTCAATGACTGAGATCATCAATCTTGATTAACTCAGCCAATCCAGTGCTTTCCCACAGGAAAGCATTGGGAGGCTATTGCACTTGTGCAGCAAAATGCCACACTACACCAATCAGCATGTCCATGCAGAGCGTGGAAAAGCTGAATGTTATTGCAGCACTGGGCACCTCTAGTGGCCGTCTGGGTAAATGCCACTGGAAGTGTTAGTTGCCAGCAATATAAACACTGCCTTTATCTAAAAAGGTAGAGTTTGACACTGCAGGGACAGGCTATAGACACCAGAACCCCTACATTAAGCTTTTTAACCAACAATATAAAATCGATGTCCATGTTATATAATATCTTGTAACATTAAATGCAATTTTTTCCTGCTATATTTTCAAATTTGCTCAAAGAAGGAATCAGATGCTTAGCCTTTGAAGATTGCAAGAACACAGAAGAATACAGTGTATTAATGTGTACAATGAAGAGTCAGATTAACTTCACATGTTGACAGCATTCAAACACAAATTTCTGCATTCACACACGCTTACACCACAACTTAACGTCTTTCAAAGATGCACATTCGTCCACTGACACTCCACATAAATACACCCTCTACACCCTGCACATCAAAATGTTTGATAATCAAGTTAAAGTCATTTACTAGCCAGTTGCATTAAAATGTGTCTGCAGGGGAAGTTACAATGCAATTGTATTTACCAGTGGGCATATATTTCAGCCGCAGGAACTGGTGAATCCACTAAATACTAACATAGCAGGTGGTAGACCTACATTACAGTGAAACGTCTGTCTTAATGCATTTAACATGTAAATCACCCTTAAAACACCTATTTAAATCCAGTTAAAATATATGTGGAGCTTGTTCACTAAACATCATTTTGGATGAAATTGACTAGACTATAGCTGAATTTGAGTTTTGTTTTTTTAAACATTAGCTATGTTGGCCGACAGTTGTCAACTGGTTTTCCATTCACTCGAAATCTGAGTGTAGCAGACAAACCCCATGTGATTAACACAGTTTAGTGGAACACACCTCACCGACCTCAAATAAAGAATATCTTATATCAATACAAAAAGATTAATGTGAGCTGCAGCAAATTAGTGTCTAATTACACGTAGGACACTGTATAAACCCAATATTTATGTATATGCTATATAAATGTAATTATCCATTTTTAATTGGAAGTTTATCTTAAAAACAGCTTACAAAAAGCTGCAGATCTCTTTTCTGAAGCCTTTACAATCCCTCCCCTTCTAAACTCACCCAGACTTTCTGTGGCTGTCCAATCACAGACTTCCCAATGCAGCTCAATGAAAAGTGTTTGCAAGGCAGGTGCTTTGGGCAATCGCTGCCTCTCGAGTGTAACTCTATTGAGCTAAACAACCAGGAAGTGACAGGATTGGCTGTCTGATTGACAGCCAGGGGGGTGTAACCAGGTTAATTCATAAGATTGACAGTTTATACTGAAGTCTACACTTTTTGTAAAATGAAAAAAGGGGACACACTGTTCACACATAAAGTAATTCAGCAATCTAAAATGATTTAAGTGGTCAGGAGTGTCCATTTAACTTATATAGTAGAGGTAGATTTAGGTATTATTTACACACCTGTAGTTCTGCAAATATGCTACATGGTTACCAACTGTCAAAATCCAGATTAAAGTCCAAGGACTTAGTGCAGAACATCAGTGGAGAAGGTAAGAAGGAATTATGATTTAGAAGAAAGCAAGGCTATGCTAAAACTATGACCTGAATCAGGTAACACACGTAGTATAAATATCTGTGGAATTCTACAGGACAAGAAAGAAATGGAGATCCAAGTGTTGAATACATGAGAGAGATCCAGGAGGATTTGTGTAGATTAGAGCCCTTTGAATTCAGCAGAAATCGGGTCCTCGGTTATTATTATTATTATTATTATTATTACCATTTATATAGCACCAACAGATTCAGTAGCGCTTGGTTGTTAAGACTATAAATATATTTAAAGTACCAGTCATGAAATAAACATAAAAATCCTAGAACCAAGATTCTGAAAGTAATCATTTTATATGAATCCAACAGCTGCATCCTCAATTCACTTATCAATGTAAAAAAAAAGATCACAAATAGTGCAGTCTGTATGAAGAAAACCAGAATCAGACAGGAGTAGTTCTCACATATTGCAAGAGGCGTTATGGCGTTTTGATATGGCCTTCTAATGCTTCTAATGCTATAATTCTGAGCCCCAATTATTGTTTCTCCAGAATTTCCACCTTTGTTATATATATTTACTCTATGTTGTCATAGGGAAATGCACTGCTTCCAATGAGTTAATTAGCAGAGTATTATATCCTGTTACATGTTGCTAAGATCGTTCTCATTTCACGTTTATTATAATTCTGCACACAATCTAGGTGCAATAAGAACTTGCTTCCATTTCAATGAAAATAAAAATACATAATGTACTTAAAAAAAAACCCACAAAAAGCAAGCACTGCTCGTTTATCCCAGATGCAGTCTGTGTGAGTCCGCGCACAGCGTCGGTGATGACAAATCGTGTCTGTCCCAGTGTGCAGACAATGGGCTGCCCTGCATTTACTGCTACATTTGTTTTCTCCTGTTACCTGTGCATCGCAGATAATATTTATCATCCAAAACAATGCTGTCCTCTCACCTGGGAGTTTCGAAAATCCGCTAGCCTGCGTTTTTTTTTTTTTACATTTTTGTTATTTATATATCTTTTTGGGGATTTTTACTTTTACTGTGAATAAACGTCTTAATTTTTCTCACCTCCAGCTCCCACCACTGATATTACAGTACATTCATATCCAGCAGAGCTAGGGTTAATTAAAAAGCAGTAACAATAAGCCATCCAATACCCATGCCGAGATTTGCAATGTCCCCTTGTTTTAATAAAGAATTGGCCAGGGTGTTTGTCTGGTCTCTTCTGTCCTACAGTGTGCATTGCATTAAAAGACTCTCCAATCAAGACGTCTTTAGAAGAAGATTAATTAATTAATTGGGAACTTGATTTGGATTTAACGAGTGAAGTGTAATTCCAACTTGAATGGTGTTTTGATAGTTAACACTTTCATTCTGAATCAAACAGGCCCGTAGTCTGAGAGGAGCTTTTCGAACAGTTTTAAGGGGTAAATGCGGATATCCCAGGGAATGAAGACAGCCGGAATCCAAAAGAAGAAACCAGAGATAAACCGTAACATTTACTGAATTTTATCTGTAATCTTTCATTTTTATCAATTGTATTATTTCTCAAACAGGATTATAAAACTCCTCAAAGGAATAATGACTTCTACAAAGAAAACAAACAGGCTGGTCCCCAAAAAGATATATTATAATGAGGCAGAACTTTCCCCCAAAGCTCCCTAATGAAGGGAACTATGAGAGGTCCTTACAGTCTTCCAGTAGCGCAAGAATACTGACAGTCTCTATGGTCCTCCTTGTTTCTGTGCAGGAAGTGAAGCTGGAAAGACCATAGAGACTGTCGGTTTTCAAACCTTGTCTGTAGGTGCATTTATATAGCGGATGGCTCCTGTCATCCACCATCTTCAATGTGTAGTTTAAGCTGTATACCCCCAGCAGATATAGGGGTTCTTCGAAGGGTCACTCAATTCACTCCACTCAGGGCCAGCGCGTCCATAAGGTAGCACAAGCGGCCGCCTTAGGGCACACCGGCCCGGGGGGCACTAGATCAGAGTAACTGGCAGGAGGTGGGCACACTCTCTCACTGAGAGAGCACTTCCTGTCAGTCCAGCCGGGCACAGGAAACAGGAGTCCTGTACCGCGGTCTGCTCCGCTACAATAAAGGTTGGAGACTTACCGGGGGGCCAAGGGAGTTAGAAAAAGGGGCACTAAGGGGCTGGGAGGGGGTGGTAAGGAACAATATGGGATGGGTGGTGGGTGGAAGAACACTATAGGATGGGGGAGGGGGGAAAGAACACTATGGAGGAGGGGGTGGTAAGGAACACTATGGAACAGAAGAGGGGGTTGGTAAGGAACACTATGGGACAGGGGAGGGGGGGGGTTTGAACACTATGGGACAAGGGAGGGGGAGAACACTATGGGATAGAGAAGGGGGGAAAGAACACTGTGGCAAAAGTAACCTCGCCACTGGTTCATGCAAAAAGGCTCATAAAAGACTTTGTTCATGCCTTTTTGCTATGCTGTGCAGACGCACGAACCAGGGACCACCCTTGAGCTTGTTAATCCCTAGCATCACCTCTTAACGATTCTGCAGCGTTCTAATTGTTCGTGTGGGTGGCCGCAGTTCGCTTGGTCAACCACGAGGTGGCGGCCATCTTGTTCCTGCGAACGCAGGCAGTGGTGTTTGGCTGTCAAGTTCATAGAACTGTTTTCAGACACTGAAACTCCTGAACACCGCTGGACTTCCATCATAGCTCTACGTTCGGTACTTTACATCCTAGAAGAGCGCTGTTTGGTGGAATCGTTCGTCTGAATGAGGTGAACAAGCTCCACGGTATGAATATTGTCTACGTTCGGTATTTTGTTAGTTTGGAAACTACCGAACTACACTGACTGAGTTCCACTGACTGGAACTGTTTTGCGCATGGGACCATGCGTGCAGTTGGTCAAAATATGACTTCCATGGAAATCCTGAACCCCTGGACCGATCTGGGAGATTTTTGGATATGTTGGTCACCCAGACTGGGGCTATCGGGGGATATTTATGGGGTTTCCATGGGTTTTAGGGGTACTTTCAGGGTATTGCTGATATGTGTGTTTTTCTGCCTGGAGATAATTGAGTTAGTACAATCCATGACGCAATTATGTCCCAGGCACAGGGGAGGGATTGTCTCATTATGTATGGGAGTGTCCTGGATCTGAGAGCCAATGTAATTGTGTATTTGTTTACTCTCAGGTCCAGGGGGGGAGTGCCCCTTGCATGGGACTTGCATATAAGGCCAGTTGTGGCTACCAATAAACGAGTTCCTGTCTAGAGTCTCATCTCATGTGTGGGGGGAACAGATGTGTCTGTTCTGGGGATTGCTATATCACGATACTCCCTTGGGCTATAATCACTAGCTCTTGTAAGAGCTACGCTGCTATACCTGCTATACTCTCTTGGGAGCTGGATCCAGGAGTTTGGTCGAGGGTGAGAAGGGACGGCAAGACCCCAGACAAGTTGCGGCACCTACGGGGCTATGATGCATATGGTGTCTTATGGTACTCGGCGACAGCTAGGAAGCAGTGATTGGCAAAGGGGAAAGAACACTATGGGATGGGGGAGGGGGAGAACACTATGGGATGTGGGAGGGGGAGAACACTATGGCACAGCAGAGGGGGGAAAGAACACTGTGGGACAGAGACGGGTGGGAAAGAACACTATGGGACGGGGGAAGAACACTATGGGGGAGAGAGAGGAACATTAAGGGGGGCATTAAGGTACAGGGGATGGAAGGGAAAAGGAACACTGGGGTAGGGGGCAACCACTTAAAGAGAAGGGAGAGGTGCATTAAGGAGAATGGGAGGGCACTAAGAGACAGGTAAGGGAGAGAGAAGAACACTAATAGAGGGGAGAGTGGCACATGAGGGGGGGGGGAAGATGCACAGGTGGGCCTGGGGGGTGAGAAAGTTCACAGAGGGACTGGGGATGAAAGCAACACATAGAAGGGCCTGTGTGTGGAAATACAAAGGGGCTGGGGGTTAAAGAGATACAGAGGGGCAGGAGAAGAGGAAAAAGAGACACAGAGGATCTGGGGAAAGATATACGGGCTGGTGGTTCAAGGGAAACACACAAAGGAGCTGGTAAGAGTAAAAGACATAAAGTGGTTGAGAGAGAAAGAGACACACAAAGGGGCTGTGGGGGAGTAAGACACAGTAAGGGCGGTTGTAAGAGAGACACAAGGGAGGTGTAAGACACACAATTGGGAAACATAGGGAATAAGATTCACTAAAGGGGGTACGAAATTTAAAAAATGGGATAAGAAACAAAAGGTGGGTTAAGGGGCACACAGGTGAAGATGCTTTTGGGTGGGTGGGTGGGGGGGGGGAGCACCAAAATAATCTTCGCCTGTGTACCAAAAAAACCTTGCACCGGCTCTGAGTCCACTTTAAAATTAATCTATCACCTGTGACCTTCTGAGGGAGATTTTTAAAACAGTCAAGATCTGAAAAGTGAAAAAATTAGAGTTATCACAGACTTTGTACTAGTAACAACCTCAACCTTAGAACGTTTTACTTGTTCGAACCTCCTCCAGACTTTCCTTTAGTACATAGTGTTCCCAATGGTTCTTTACTCTTCCACCTGCCTTATTAATATATTATGTTCTACTTGTCATTGACTAAAGGCTCCTCCATTCTGTGAATGCCCACTGATACTAAGAACGTTTCTTAAAGTCTCAGATCCCTTTCCACCTGTACAATAAACAACCCAAGCACTATATCATCAAACTGGGGGCAACTGTAAGGGATCTATCAGACTCTTAGGAGGCAGTAGATATTGTGTTACATTCTTAAAGGATCACTACAGGGTCAGGAACACAAACATGTATTCCTGACCCTATAGTGTTAAAACCACCATCTAGCCCCCCTGGGCCCCTCATGCCTCCATAAATATAGTAAAAAGCTTACTGTATTCAAGCCTGAAGCTGTAGCTCTGCATGCTGTTTGTCTCAGAAAACAAGCAGTCTGCTGACATCATCAGAAGTGGTAGCCTGATCCAATCACAGTGCTTTCCTTAGGATTGGCTGGGACTGACAAGGAGGCAGAGCCAGCACAATTGAATCAATGAATCTCTATGAGGAAAGTTCAGTGTCTGCATGCAGAGGGAGGAGATACTGAATGTTTGGATGCATTTTAGGCAGCCATGACCCAGGAAGGATCTCTAACAGCAATCTGAGGAGTGGCCAGTGAAGTTATCACTAGGCTGTACTGTAAACACTGCATTTTCTCTGAAAAGACAGTGTTTACAGCAAAAAGCCTGAAGGTAATGATTCTACTCACCAGAACAAATTCAATAAGCCGTAGCTGTTCTGGTGACTATAGTGTCCCTTTAACTGTCTATTAACCACATGGCAATGTTTACCATCACACCATTATTTTTAAAAAACCTCTAAAAAAAAGTCAAAAGGAACTACAAGAGCAAAAAACATTAAAAAGTAGGACAATGGAAGGGATACAACTGCTCAAATCCCCATCCACCTAAATGTGATTGTAACAGCTTGATAGCCAAAAGGTCTGTACTATTATTCGTGTAACACACCGTGAAGGCAAAGTTTAAAGTGAAGCTAAAAGGCAGCTGAGTCCCTTGGAGAGAGCCTCGGCTGTAACATTCAGCTCCGAGCATTTCGAAATGTCAACACTCTCCAAGAAATGAATAGATCGCAGTCAGGGGAACCAAACATCTCATTCGTGAACGGTAGGATAGTCGTCAGAATGCCAATAGCATCTTTTAAATAGTTTTCATTAGTTGCATATGGGACAGGGATGGGTGAGAGAAAACCCGTCTAATGCTACGTCTATGTTGAAATTCTCTGAATTTGCTGGATCCTGTGTATTCCACAGTGTGACATCCTCTGCTATTTATTGTCACCAGTGTAGGACCCAACTTTGAATATCAGGATAATATTTAAAGAAATACAAATAACACATCATGTCAGTACATGGCAACATGGAAACAAGCCAAAATAGAGTGCAAAAGAGTACTGAGTACAATCACTCAAATATCTGGCCTGTCAACGTTTCGTGCACAGGTTAGAGTACATTGAATACACCCCAATGTCCTAGTGCCCTGACCGCAGCGGTACACTAGGGAGCACCCTGAAACAGGCACTGTCCCATCTAAATCGTGACTGTTAGGAGGTCTGACATTGCAAAGGCAACTTGTACTTCATTTATCTAGTTACAAAACGGTGCAATCAAATAACGGTATCAAGCACTTTAAAGGCTTTCTTTATACAGATTAAACAAGGTACGAATATTCATACGGTAATTATGCATGTATTTGCAAAATCCTCCTATTTATACTCTGTTTTACACAACATACTTAAATGAACAGATAAACATCGCCACACTGAAATCTACATTAGGGGGGGGGAGTGGGGGGGGGGGGGGGGCTGAGCGCAGATTGTAATTACTGCATCTTAATAAGGCAATTAGTATATAAATAGATGGAATGCATATCAGCCAGATATGGGAATATTGATTCCTTTCCACATGTCCCTGGAGACTTGGAATTAAAAACTGTTTTTTGTTTTTTCAGTTTGTCTTCACTCTCTTTAAAAATGAGTTTTACAAATAACAGTAGTAAGTGTCAATGACAAACGTGAAAATCTGAAGTAACACATGGACCCGTCTGTGGGTGGGGGAAGGAAGTTCCAGACTAAGACTCAGTAAAAGCAATGTTCATAAATGGCAATTCAATGAACACAATTAGAATTGGAGAGTCATCAATTATTCTGTTCAGGTAATGACTGTCCAATGGACCACTGAAACAATTCTGTGGCAGACCAATAGGTGGCTGAATAACTACCCCTCGTTTGACTTAAATGTATAAAATGCAGGTTCGCTACCCCATGGATCCTCAGTTAGTAAGTACACACCCGGATATTAGCCAAAAATAACGCAGGCACGCGAGAGCTGGAGGGATATGTGGAATGAGGGCAGCCTTGCAATACACAGTGAGATTGTCTCATCAGGTTCAAGGAAATAATAGACACTTTCAAGAGAATGGTTGGTGTTTTAGAAAATTACCAGGATTTTCAAGAGGTTTTTTTTTTGTTTTTTTCAGGAAGAGAGAAAGTAAGATCTCTGAATTACTGTTATCTAACGGGAGGCTATGCTTAACCCAGAGAGGGCAATGTAGAAAATACAATCATCAAAAATAAGAACAGAACGAGTCTGACAGGTGATTAATATTGCACGTGTAACTACAAACTGCGCAGCAAGCAAACATTGTCTGCAACAGCAGACTAAACTCGCCGAGTTATGTTAGCAAAAGGGCAGGAGGCTTGGGACAAAAGATTTGCTCATGACCTATGCAAACGATTCGCAGTAAAACTCCTGGAGAGATTAGAATTGAACTCTCATTTACAAGCGGTACGGCAGCAGAAAGGGTAAGTGGATGTCTGTAACCCAGCTCCTGGCTAATGGCTGTGCGGGATATAACGTGACCGGAGATTGCCCACTCTTTTAGAGAGACTTCTGGGTGAGTTCTAGAATTTGAATACTGTCGGTCAGAATGCTGCATTCCTATCATTCTGCATGTTAACCCCTTAAGGACCAAACTTCTGGAATAAAAGGGAATCATGACATGTCACACATGTCATGGGTCCTTAAGGGGTTAATGGTCCTACTTTGTTTATATCAAAGTATCAGCCCAATCCCTTTGCTATTACATTGAGCTCCCAATGGTTGAACCTGCACATCATAGGTATCAACGCTCATTGAAGCCCTTGTTTTCTGCAGGTAGCTCTCTACAACGAAGACCCTTTATATTGAGAAGAGAGTAATTTGCAGAATTTATATTATTATATACCATATTCCAATGAAAGAATGGGTCGCTGAGCTCATTTTCCGTTTAAAGAAAGCCTAACTCCGCTATTGATGGGTACTTTATTGGGGGCTAGACAGACACCTGTAGTTGGTTAAGCATGTTTACGGGAGATTTTTTTTCTGCTCTTTTATGGTCAATATAATCCATTTAATGAAATCTAGATTAATCTCAATGTAATTACCATGTTGTATACCCTACAGGCCATGCCAGCGCCTCCACGGCCTGGGTGAATGTCTGCTAAGCTGCCAGCCGGTGGCGCTCTGTCAGGTGTCTGCCAAACTGCTGAATTTTTTTTTATTTCTCCCCTTTTTTGATGCTGATTGTTTCAGTCTTTTTTCTAATCAGTTCCTCTTTTTTGTGTCTCCTCATTTAGATGTAATTTTCAACAAACTAATTGCTGATGACTTGAAGTTAAAGACAACGAAGTCTTTAATTACATTTATTCAAATAGATTACATTTTCATTTGCGATTCCTCTGGGTACAATTCATGTCCATTTCCTGTTCGGACGTCATTAACCGCTTCATTGCCTCTTGAAGAATTCATTACGCCGTGCAGACTGTGCCATTTCACATACTAATGGTGCCAGCTACCAGCGTTCTAAACCAGGCATTGGCCGTCTGAGAGTTCTGTGCAGACTGGAAATCGCTGTTTAGTGAATGAGCGAGTGCGCTGGATTTTGTAGGTTGTATAAATTGGCCCCGGCAGCACCCTATAATGTATGCATTTCCAGGGGAGGGCAGCCCTCTTGGTTTCTTTTATTTATATTATGGGAGTCAGGCCAACCCCTTGGTTTTGCATCCCTCCCTGTTACAGGTGCCTCATCCCAGGGCCCTATTTAGCCTTGACTTGCAGAGAGTCCCAGTAAGTGGATTAATCTCATAAGGGCAGACATTGACGTTGTGGCAGGCTGATGCAATATATGGTCATATACTGTAACTAAACCCCCATTATTCTTACCTAAGTGAGGTGTTTTTACATAAAACTATTCCATTCTGTGAGACTGGAAATCGCTGTTTAGTGAATGAGTGAATGGATTTTATATGTTGTTTTGAGCGTTCTGAGATTGACAGCTCGCAACAGCTGGGATTCTAAGTCAAAGCAGACACGGTGTTCATTCCTTCCAAAAGACTGCGTAGATAAATGGTATATTGTGGGGTGATAGTACAAACTGCCCTCTGTTTACCCAAGAAATATCGCCAGGCTCCTCACTGATTTGAATGTCATAGCGTTAACAAATCAATAAAGGACATAATGTGAAAAAACAAGCCATCTGCAGTAATGTGCGCAGGTTTCCATAAAGGACTTTGAAATCCTCACCAGCTTTAGTGGTGTCAATGTTTGGCGTTATAATGGGCCTTTGTGTATTTGAGCAGGATTGGAAATGGTTAAAGGGAAGGGTTTTCTAAACTACATTTCCCATGATGCTGTGCCAGCTGATGTTCAGTCTCGGGGGAGGCAGGCTGGGGGTCACACATAGCTTTGAATTCGTATTGTGTCTGGGCTGGCCATTGCTGGATCCTTGGAAATCAAAGTGTATCTCTCATATTCCTCTTGTAACAACACATTCCACACACAGCAAATAATCTGTGAGATGTGTAACTTTGTTTCATCAATTCTCATGTCTCTACATGTATTTATCAATACGAAACGGTGTCACAATCCTCTCCTGATATTTCACGGAGTTACTTGGATGTGGATTTATAGTGTCCATTACGTTAGGATTAGATTGGAGCACAATTCATCCTGGAAATGGTAACAAAGGGGTAATTAATAAATTGATTAATCCACAAATGGGGGCATTTTAGCAACACTGAAATGCGAATGGCAACATTTAGCCTAAACTGGGACTAGAACCCAGTGGAGTCATTTTTACAAATCAGCACGTTTTTGGTGAAATAATATAATTGGACATTTTTAATTTCTGCAGTTTGTGGCTGAATAAACTCCTCAGCTGAGAATTGCACATTTCAAGTCAAAATAAAGCTGATTTGGGAAGTTTCCCTCCATGGACGCTGACTTAAAATTCCTTTATCCGTGAAGAAACACTACTGTGGCGGCCACCCCGATGGGAAGAGGGGTTCCGCCGCCAGAGATGTTCTTTTCCCCCTAGTGGGAGGGATGCTGTAATGCAGAGCTAATGATTAAGCACTCCAAGCAGAAGGGAGGCAGCTGTTATAGCTTTCTCCCACAAACATAAGACAAGGCTCTTTGCTGTGGGACAACTGGTTTTAATGGAGCCACACACGGCCTTTTATGACAATCTCCATGCAAGGGGCACTCCCCCCTGGACCTGAGAGTAGACTACAGTAAAAACATACATGCGATTACATTCAGGTCCAGGACACCCACACAAAATGAGACAATCCCTCCTCTGTGCCTGGGAGAAATTGGATCAGGAACTGTACTAACAGTACAGCAGTACCCCAAAAGTACCCTAAATCCCGTGGAAAACCCACAAAAGTTACATCCTCTGATAGCCCCGATCTGGGTGACCAACATATTTAAAAATCACCGAGATCGGTTCAGGGGTTCGGGATTTCCATGGAAGTCATATTTTGCTCCCAAAAGAGTTCCATGAAATCAGGTTTTTGCGGTTGGTCTATTTCAGGAGTTGACAATATAACAGAAATACAAATGCAACCAGTTTGTATGTATAATTTGTTTGTTTCTCTTGTTTGGGAGAGTTTTTCCACCGAACGCCACTCTTCTCAAGTGAATCCAGCCGAAAGTATGAAGAGATGGAAGTCCCAGCGGTGTTTGCGCTGTCGAGTGTCTGATTTGGGTTCCATGCACTCAACGACCAAACACCGATCTTTCTGTTTGTGGCTCAAGATGGCCACCGCCACGTGTTGAACGGCGACCACCCAGCCGACCGCTTAGAACGCTTGCGGTTTAGGAGTATTAATGAGGTGACAGAGGTTAATGAGTGGCACACTTCCCATATGGGTGGTCTGGTTGTTCGATAGTTTATTCAGTAGGGGGATGGAATAAAATACAAAACAAAGGTCAATGAAATGTCCCGAATACATAGGCAAATGAAATAACAGGATTGTAATTCCAGGCACAGGGTGAACAGTCACAACTACAGTGTCATATCTCCCAACATCTCACCTGGACAAAGAGGAACACTTTCATTTTTGGGGTGTGAGTGGAGGTATGGCCAGGGGTGGGGCTGTTCTGGGCGTGAGTGAGGTTGTGACCATGGGGCGGGCCTGTTATGGGTGTTAGTGTGTGTGGCCAGGGGCATGGCTGCTCTCAGAAGTGTTCTGTGACTTACTAATAACAATATCTACAACTAAAATTTAATTTATAACAAGAACAATTTATCTTCTTTACACAGGCTGATTTCTAAACACAGTTATTGTAGTTTAAAGACACATTATTGGGAGTATTATTGGTGTGGAGCTCTGTTATACACTCAGACACATTACTGGGAGTATTATTGCTGCGGAGCTATGTTATACACTCAGACACATTACTGGGAGTATTATTACTGTGGAGCTCTGTTATACACCGAGACACATTACTGGCAGTATTATTGCTGTGGGGCTCTGTTATACACTCAGAAGCATTACTGGGAGTATTATTGCTGTGGAGCTCTTTTATACACTCAGACACATTACTGGGAGTATTATTGCTGTGGAGCTCTGTTATACACTCAGACACATTACTGGGAGTATTATTGCTGTGGAGCTCTGCTATACACTCAGACACATTACTGGGAGTATTATTGCTGTGGAGCTCTGTTATACACTCAGACACATTACTGGGAGTATTATTGCTGTGGAGCTCTGCTATACACTCAGACACATTACTGGGAGTATTATTGCTGTGGAGCTCTGTTATACACTCAGACACATTACTGGGAGTATTATTGCTGTGGAGCTCTGTTATACACTCAGGCACATTACTGGGAGTATTATTGCTGTGGAGCTCTGTTATACACTCAGACACATTACTGGGATTATTATTGCTGTGGAGCTCTGTTATACACTCAGATACATTACTGGGAGTATGATTGCTGTGGAGCACTGTTATACACTCAGACACATTACTGGGAGTATGATTGCTGTGGAGCTCTGTTATACACTCTGACACACCAACAATATAGAGCTCCTTGAAATGAGGGACATTAGAAGAGAGTGTCCCTTCTAAATAGGGACATTTGGGGGGGGGGGGGAGCAATATTATACTCCCAATTTAGTTATTGATATGCCACAATTTGCCCTAGGGGGTGCCACAATGAGTTCAGTATATGAGTTACCGCTTTGTGGTCTTTACTGTCAGCTTCCCCTTATAACCTCTAGTAGAAAACACACACACATACACACACACACATATAATGTATCCCCAGTGACCCAATGTCTGTCAGCAGATGACAGATTCACTAAGTTCCGTATCTCTCACTATAGATGTTCAGACGATAGTCTGATGGGATATGTTAATGGAGAGGAAGGATTGCCATCCTCCTGCCACTTGATATACTTCATCCTACAAACAATCAGCACACGTCTAAACTCTATAACACCGAACGGCGTTTCCAAACTAACACTGCGAGGCCAACGCATATACATAATCAGATATCAGAACAATTTCTCCCGGCAAAGCACGGCTGAATATTCTGATTCCTGAGGCCCAGCGGAGAGAAGAAATATCAGTGCCCACGTTTAATAAAGATTGACTGCGGAGAGACACTGATCAATCAAAGCTGGAAATGGGGATTTGTTAAATGAAACAGAACGAACCGATGTGAAGGAAACATCCCCAGAATACATTTTCCTGCAGACGTTCATGAAAAGCGAAGGGTTTATTTACTAAACGCCAAGTTGATGTGAATTTAAAACTGAACAGCGACACTCAGGCAAAAATAGATCATTTTGAAAAATGTTACTACAACTCGTCCTACTTGAAGTATATCAGGTCAGGTATTACCATCTAAAATGGACGAGCAGTTCTCGTTTCTCCACAATTCAAATGTTAATTAACTGCAATTTAATGAATTATTTCAATCAGCATTCATCTCTGCATAATTCAGAAAGCAAGGTAACAAGTAAGGCCGTTCTAGAACTGCGTGGCCCCCCTCGCCTTTACCCCTTCGAATCGCCTCAATTCTTTGTGGGCTGGACATGTTCCATAGTGATTCTGGTCAGCGTCTGACAATGGTGGCAGATTTTCCACCCATTGCATCACAAAACCGAGGAGTTTGGGGAATTCGCTTCAGATGACGGACACTTTGTGACATGAAGCCATTACAAGACAGGCAGGCTGTAGTCATGAAATGATCCATATGGTCAGCAAGCTATCAGCCAGGATGGGACAATTAAAAGAAAACTCCACTGAAACAGGATTTTTTTCACAGGAATTTATGAAATACAATATCCCCCAAAGAAAGGATGCATTTATTGTCTGTTTTCTTTGATGTTATATAAATGGAAAAATGCTTCAAACGCTGCAGACTTGCTGTCTGCAGCCTTTGTAATCCCTCCCCTCTTTCCCAGACACAGACTTTCAGTATGTGCTGGGGGATGCTCCAATCAGAGGCTTCTCATTGAGAATGCTCTGTGCTGGAGTCTCGATCACGACTTTCCAGTGATAGTCATTAAATTGTAGACTCCCTCTCACCATCCTGGCTCACTTGGCCACTTCCAAAAGCCTTCATGGCTGTCTGAGAGACAGAGAGATGTTTCAGCCCCAGTTATAAAACTTTTATAAACTGTCACGAAATTGCCAGACTCCAGATAAAAAGGCTGAAGTACTTATCGTGTTCGTTACTAGCTAGTCTAATGCTCACAGCTTACATTGTGCAAAATGCACAGAACGTCAATACCTATTAATGTGGAGGAAACCCTATACAAGCTATTAATGTGATTATAAAACGTTTTATCGGACAATGCTCAGGTATGTCACAGTTATACGTATCAAAATCACAGATACAAGATACAGTCCATGATCTTACAATTTAAATTAATGGTAACAATATAAAAATAGCCATAGTATAGCGCAAGCGAACATTTATAGAATGCGTCGTAAAACATAACTTAAAGGGACACTATAGTCACCTGAACAACTTTAGCTTAATGAAGCAGTTTTGGTGTATAGAACATGCCCCTGCAGCCTCACTGCTCAATCCTCTGCCATTTAGGAGTTAAATCCCTTTGTTTATGAACCCTAGTCACACCTCCCTGCATGTGACTTGCACAGCCTTCCATAAACACTTCCTGTAAAGAAAGCCCTATTTAGGCTTTCTTTATTGCAAGTTCTGTTTAATTAAGATTTTCTTATCCCCTGCTATGTTAATAGCTTGCTAGACCCTGCAAGAGCCTCCTGTGTGTGATTAAAGTTCAATTTAGAGATTGAGATACAATGATTTAAGGTAAATTACATCTGTTTGAAAGTGAAACCAGTTTTTTTTTCATGCAGGCTCTGTCAATCATAGCCAGGGGAGGTGTGGCTAGGGCTGCATAAACAGAAACAAAGTGATTTAACCTCTAAATGACAGTGAATTGAGCAGTGAAATTGCAGGGGAATGATCTATGCACTAAAACTGCTTTATTTAGCTAAAGTAATTTAGGTGACTATAGTGTTCCTTAAAAAGGAAGCATTCACGGTCGCACTGTACGTCACAGTAATGTCAAGGTATTCTTCTGGCCATTGGCTTCTGCTTGTTATTCAAAATAGATACAGTAAGGATAGCACAATGATTCTGCAGAATTTATTCAAAATACACATTTGGGCTACTAACTTCATGAATTCTTATTAGTAGACGTTGCATTTATAAACAGCCAACATATTCTGCGGTGATGTACAATGACATAAGACAGCTGTGTTCTCTTATAATAAACTTTGATATGTGTGAGCCGAGCACCACAGCTCACAGAAACAATAATATCTTAATATGAAAACTAAACTCGGAAAAGGTGAACATTAATAAAGAAGTTATAGATCATACCCAATTCTCAGGATTTTTTATTGTTGCAGACAGGGTCTGTTATTATCTGCTCAATATCAACTATTTTAAATCGCATTAACATTCTAAGCACGGCTGCTCCTTCAAATATGCGAGTTTTGTGTCACTGGTATTTCCCCTACCAGCTTTTTGTTACAGAATCTCTCCATTGAAAATGCTGTGTGCTTTTTCCCAACAATTTACTAGCTATACCTCAAAAGAAAACATCCATGTATTTTTTCCTGCATGTATACTTTGGGGGGTTAACACAGCTTGTGCAAGCTGCAGATCTGCTGTCTGCAGCATTGGCAGCCCTCCCCTCTTTCTCAAGCATAGAATTTCAGCCTGTGCCTGGAAATGGACCAATCAGAGGATTCTCACTGAGAGGTGCTCGGGCCAGGAGTGTATGCACAGCTTTCCTCTGCTTGTCATTGAGTTGTGGGATAGTGAGAGACAGGCACTCCATCAATCAGTCAGTCTCCATCGCTAATCTGTGCATATTGCAAGCACTCCGTGTCTGCTTCCTATATTATATTATGTTATATTATATTCTATATTATATTGCATTATATTATGTATTATGATATATTACATTATGTTATATATTATTATATTATATTACGTTATATTATATTATGTTATATTATATTATATATTATGAGATTATATTAGATTATGTTATATATTATTAAATTATATTATTATATTACATTATATTATATTACATTACATTATATTGTATATATTATATTATATATTATGATATTATATTATTATATTATATTGCATTATATTATATATTATATTACATTATATATTATATTATATTGCATTATATTATATATTATTATATTACATTATATTATATTACATTACATTATATTGTATATATTATATATTATGATATTATATTATTATATTATATTATATTATTATATTACATTATATATTATATTATATTGCATTATATTATATATTATTATATTATATTACATTGACTCAGTGAGCAGTTACATTTTTTTTTTCTTTAACTAGTACAAAGCTATATAGCAGCCATTACCATTTTGTATCTTTGAATTGTAAAATAATCCTTCTTACATCTTCACAACATCCAATTATATTTAAATGTTTAATTAAAAATATTAATTTTCAATGATAGCGTCCCATTAATTAATTAATTAATTTATCTATTTTGTCCATTGAGAACCCTTTCAAGGTGACGTCTGTCATTCATAAAGAACATGAACGTGGCATTGGTCGGGAATGCGTTAAATAAAATCACTTAGAACTACTGATGAGTTCTGCTGGCACATGACACAGTAACATGCAAATCAGTCATGTTCCCAGCGAATGATGCTGAGCTCTGCTTAAAACTGCAGGACACTCGCACCATCTGGGTAATGTTCCCTTCCAGATGAGCAGCGTATAAATCTGATTAACGTTTATATTATGGGAGATGCCGGTGCCAGTTACAGATCTGCTGACTGTGCTGCTGGTTGTTCATTTAAAACTCCAAATACAATTAAAGAATTTAGATTAAAGTCTCAGCGGGGGAAGACCTCACTGGAAGAGGAACGGGGAGCTTCCCTTCCCGTCACTCCAGTAAACACTATTGCAATATTTAATAAAATGATATAACATCATATATGCATAAAAGCAAACAAGGCAAAAAGTCCAAAATAAAGTATAAAGGTAAAGGTAAGTCTTTAAGAGTGCGCCTTTATCTCCAGGTAAGTATGTATGGGATAGAGCTTAAAACCAGCTTGTGTGTGAAGCGCTTGCACACTCAGGGATATAGGCCAGTGGGTATCTTGTCAGCAGGATATGTAAAAATACAAACAAAGGTACAACGGATAGTGCTCCCTGTATAATATATATATATATATATATATATATATATATATATATATATATCTGTGGCGGAACCAACCTCGCCACTGGCCACTGGTGGAGCCTGGTCGCCCACTTCCTGCCGCTGGACTATGGCCCCATGTTTAACACTGTTCTTTTTCCCTGCAGAAAGGCTGGTTCGTGTCTCTTTGCGGACTGTTAAAGTCACGAACACCGCTGAGCCGCCGACCTCCCTTCTCCTACCTGCAGACAATTATCAGAAAAACGGTCCATTTGGTACTTTACTGTTTAAACCATGCTACCCCAGATAGCTATGCCATGGCCCCAGCCGTATACTGAAAGACTGTATGAAAGACTTTGGCGAATGAACTGTATGTATGTGATCTGAGCGCCATCCGGTAATAATGTGCGCTCAGATCTAAGCTATCTGGGGATAGGTAGAATGTGTATGTTCTATGTGATAAATGTAACAGTATGTAATTTTATGTCTTTTATTGTCCTTTGTCTGCCATGTGGTTAATGGAGTTTTGCCTCTGTCCTTGGAGATAATTGGATTACTTCCAATTATCTCCAAGGACAGAGGCAAAACTCTGGGATTGTAAGCTTGGGATTGGTCAATGCCCAATATGTTTCCCTGTCTTCCATCTGGTCCCCTAGGGGAGTGTCCACCAGGTGGGAGACCTGCATAAAAGCCGGGCAGGTAGCCCCAGTAAATCAGTTCTGCTTGACCCTCAAACTAAGTGGCGTCTCGTTCTTGGGGTGGAATTGGATTGTATGCTGTTACAGTGCGACTGCCAGGAGTGTAAGCTGTTCGTATGGTTTTTCCTGTTCGGCTGTTTACAGCATTCGTGTGTTTCCTGTTCGGGAGTTTGGAGCATTCCCCTGGTTCCAGTTCGAGAGATTGGTGAATTCATGTGTTTGCAGTTCGGGAGATTGGTGAATTCATGTGTTTGCAATTCGGGAGATTGGTGATTGCAGTAGCTGTGGTGCATCTGAAAAGGGGAATATTGCCTAAACGGTTTTTAACCTCTTGTGTGCAAAACGGTCCGTTACAATATCCAGGAGAAGAAATTAATGAATACTCACATTTACCTGAGCAGATAACCCGATCAGTGTAATCAGCATAGGTGGTATAATTCCCACCAGGGATACTTTGTGAGGTCCTCACTGGGAAGATAAAAACTTGATGCCAGGTGATAAAAGAAAAAAATAAAAGGTATATGGTACTAATATTGGTAGTAAAAGACACCAAAACCTTTATTAAGACAATAATAATGTTAAAATAAGTCCACAACGCGTTTCACCCACAATGTGCTTTTTAAAGTGGTAATCAAGCTTGATTACCACTTGAAAAAGCCCATTGTGGGTGAAACACGTAATCAGCTTTAAGCTCTATCCCATACATACTCACCTGGAGATAAAGGCAAACTCTTATAGACTTACCTATACCTTTATACTTTATTTTGGCTTGTTCGCTTTTATGCATATATGATTTTATATCATTTTATTAAGCACGTATTATCTGTTTTACTTCAGTTGTATTATTGAGTATTAAATCACCCCTAACCCCCTGGCGCACCCTACTGTCTTGTATTGTTGTTTGTCCTTATTGGGTTTTTAGGAGAGACTTACCCATTTAGGTGTGCTGCCTCCCCTTCCTCTGACTTAGCACTATTCCACTCTTTGTTTTTGTCTACTATTGCAGTATTTACCTAGGTGAATAACATTTCAGAGGTGAGTAATAAAACTTACCTCCGCTGCACTTTTAGGGAGACTGTCTCTTCGTGATGCAAAGAACTATTGAGATACGTATTTAGCCGCTTTACCTGATTACGCCTATCCTTGGGACTTTACCTGATTACGCCTATCCTTGCCGCTTTACCTGATTACACCTATCCTTGCCGCTTTACCTGATTGCACCTGTCCTTCCTGCTTTACCTGATTACACCTATCCTTGCCGCTTTACCTTATTACACCTATCCTTCCTGCTTTACCAGATTACACCTATCCTTGCCGCTTTACCTGATTACACCTATCCTTCCTGCTTTACCAGATTACACCTATCCTTCCTGCTTTACCAGATTACACCTATCCTTGCCGCTTTACCTGATTACGCCTGTCCTTCCCGCTTGTAAGGGACCGTTTTGCTCACCAGAGGTTAAAACCTATTTATTCCCCTTTCCAGATGCACAGGCAGCAACTGTAAGCACCAATCTCCCGAACTGCAAACTCTACGAATCCTGGAAACAGCCGAACAGGAAAACCATACCAAAAGGGTTACACTCCTGGCAGTCAGCATACAATCCAATTCCGCCAATAACGAGACGACACTTCGGTTTGAGGGTTAAGCAGAATCTGGCTGTACTGGCACATACAGTCTCTTTTATTCCCATTCCACAAACATAGTACAGCCCACAAAGTTTTACAGAACAACCAATAAATCCGTACAATACACACAGACACTCCCACACAAATTCCTCCCCTCTGCCTGTGATATGATTACTGAACACAATGGTTAATCTCATTATCACAGGCAGAGAAATACAGATTTTACACATTATTCATAACTTTGAAAGTATGCATCACATTCACTTACATTTTCCGAATCAGCATACTCCAAATACAAACATATGTCAAAATCATCCAAATTGGTCCATTGGTTCAAAAGATAGATCGAAGTCCTTTGTGACCAAATGAAGCATGGCTTTTCTGCCCAAAACCAGTTCCACAGAGTCTTCTATCCTGGAGATAATTGAGAAGTAATCCAATTATCTCCAAGGACAGAGGCAAAACTCCATTAAGCACATGGCTGTAAAAAGACAGTAAAATACACAAGGTTACATTTATTACGTAAAATACAGACATTCTACCTATCCCCAGATAGCTTAGATCTGAGCGCACATTATTACCAGATGGCGCTCAGATCACATACATACAGTTCAATCGCCATGGAGCCAAAGTCTTTCATACAGTCTTTCAGTATACGGCTGGGCTCCATGGCATAGCTATCTGGGGTAGCATGGCTTTAACAGTCCGCAGAAAGGTACAAACCAGCCTTTCTGCAGGGAAAAAGAACCGGGGCCATAGTCTAAAGGCAAGAGGCGGGCAAGCAGCCCCCTCCAAGGACACGTGGCGAGGTCGGTTTCGCCACACTTCTCCCCTTTACCCCCCAGACTAACAGGGTATCTGACCTCCTGCCGGTCAGTGCCCTGGTTAGTCCAGCAACCCACCCACAAAGCACAAACAGCAGTATAGCCCACCCACAATAAATGGTTACTTCACCTGGATAACGTGGGAACTTGTCCATGTCCAGGTGCCTCACCATGGATGTACGGGAAATTGATAGTCTGCCTTGGTGGGTTGCTGAGTGGGCAGAGACCAGCGGTACTCTGCCCTGGTGCCAGCGCTACTACGGAAGTAGCTTGGTTGGAGCCTGGTTGTGGGAGGGGGAGACCGATTGTCTCCCCTCTGGATACATCGCTCTGTGGCTGGAAAACAGGACCGACCATCCCTACCCCTTGTGCTGTAAGTGCAGAGACTACGGTCCCATCTGCACAGTTGTGGGTCTTAACATCTCCCCTTGGTGGGTTAGGCTGCCGCTGGGGAGAAGGGGTAACAATCTCCTTTCCCTGAACCGTAGACTGCCGCTGGAGAGAGGGGGTAACAAGCTCCTCTCCCTGATACTCTCTCTGCTGGTGGAGGGGGGACTAACTGTCTCCCCTTTCAATATTTTGTTCAGTGGCTGGGGTGCGAGACCAACGGTCTCTGCTTCCTGCAGGACACTCTGCCGATGGGGAGGAAGGACGGCACCTTCTGCTCCCTGCAGGACACTCTGCCGCTGGGGAGGAAGGACGACACCTTTAGCTCCCTGGGATACACACTGCCGCTGGGGAGGAAGGACGGCACCTTCAGCTCCCTGGGGTACACACTGCCGCTGGGGAGGAAGGACGGCACCTTCAGCTCCCTGTAACACACACTGCCGCTGGGGAGGAAGGACGACACCTTCAGCTCCCTGGGGTACACACTGCCGCTGGGGAGGAAGGACGACACCTTCAGCTCCCTGGGATACACACTGCCGCTGGGGAGGAAGGACGGCACCTTCAGCTCCCTGGGGTACACACTGCTGCTGGGGAGGAAGGACGGCACCTTCAGCTCCCTGGGGTACACACTGCCGCTGGGGAGGAAGGACTACACCTTCAGCTCCCTGGGACACACACTGCCGCTGGGGAGGAAGGACGGCACCTTCAGCTCCCTGGGGTACACACTGCCGCTGGGGAGGAAGGATTGCACCTTCAGCTCCCTGGGATACACACTGCCGCTGGGGAGGAAGGACGGCACCTTCTGCTCCCTGGGGTACACACTGCCGCTGGGGAGGAAGGACGGCACCTTCTGCTCCCTGTGATACACACTGCCGCTGGGGAGGAAGGACGGCACCTTCTGCTCCCTGGGGTACACACTGCCGCTGGGGAGGAAGGACTACACCTTCAGCTCCCTGGGACACACACTGCCGCTGGGGAGGAAGGATTGCACCTTCAGCTCCCTGGGATACACACTGCCGCTGGGGAGGAAGGACGGCACCTTCAAGTCCCTGGGGTACACACTGCCGCTGGGGAGGAAGGATTGCACCTTCAGCTCCCTGGGATACACACTGCCGCTGGGGAGGAAGGACGGCACCTTCTGCTCCCTGGGGTACACACTGCCGCTGGGGAGGAAGGACGGCACCTTCTGCTCCCTGGGATACACACTGCCGCTGGGGAGGAAGGACGGCACCTTCTGCTCCCTGGGACACACACTGCCGCTGGGGAGGAAGGACGGCACCTTCAGCTCCCTGGGGTACACACTGCCGCTGGGGAGGAAGGACGGCACCTTCAGCTCCCTGGGACACACACTGCCGCTGGGGAGGAAGGACGGCACCTTCAGCTCCCTGGGGTACACACTGCCGCTGGGGAGGAAGGATTGCACCTTCAGCTCCCTGGGATACACACTGCCGCTGGGGAGGAAGGACGGCACCTTCTGCTCCCTGTGATACACACTGCCGCTGGGGAGGAAGGACGGCACCTTCTGCTCCCTGGGGTACACACTGCCGCTGGGGAGGAAGGACTACACCTTCAGCTCCCTGGGACACACACTGCCGCTGGGGAGGAAGGATTGCACCTTCAGCTCCCTGGGATACACACTGCCGCTGGGGAGGAAGGACGGCACCTTCAGCTCCCTGGGGTACACACTGCCGCTGGGGAGGAAGGATTGCACCTTCAGCTCCCTGGGATACACACTGCCGCTGGGGAGGAAGGACGGCACCTTCTGCTCCCTGGGGTACACACTGCCGCTGGGGAGGAAGGACGGCACCTTCTGCTCCCTGGGATACACACTGCCGCTGGGGAGGAAGGACGGCACCTTCAGCTCCCTGGGATACACACTGCCGCTGGGGAGGAAGGACGGCACCTTCAGCTCCCTGGGGTACACACTGCCGCTGGGGAGGAAGGACGGCACCTTCAGCTCCCTGGGACACACACTGCCGCTGGGGAGGAAGGACGGCACCTTCAGCTCCCTGGGGTACACACTGCCGCTGGGGAGGAAGGATTGCACCTTCAGCTCCCTGGGATACACACTGCCGCTGGGGAGGAAGGACGGCACCTTCTGCTCCCTGGGGTACACACTGCCGCTGGGGAGGAAGGACGGCACCTTCTGCTCCCTGTGATACACACTGCCGCTGGGGAGGAAGGACGGCACCTTCTGCTCCCTGGGGTACACACTGCCGCTGGGGAGGAAGGACTACACCTTCAGCTCCCTGGGACACACACTGCCGCTGGGGAGGAAGGATTGCACCTTCAGCTCCCTGGGATACACACTGCCGCTGGGGAGGAAGGACGGCACCTTCAGCTCCCTGGGGTACACACTGCCGCTGGGGAGGAAGGACGGCACCTTCTGCTCCCTGGGATACACACTGCCGCTGGGGAGGAAGGACGGCACTTTCTGCTCCATGTGACACACACTGCCGCTGGGGAGGAAGGACAACACCTTCAGCTCCCTGGGATACACACTGCCGCTGGGGAGGAAGGACGGCACCTTCAGCTCCCTGGGGTACACACTGCCGCTGGGGAGGAAGGATTGCACCTTCAGCTCCCTGGGATACACACTGCCGCTGGGGAGGAAGGACGGCACCTTCTGCTCCCTGGGGTACACACTGCCGCTGGGGAGGAAGGACGGCACCTTCTGCTCCCTGTGATACACACTGCCGCTGGGGAGGAAGGACGGCACCTTCTGCTCCCTGGGGTACACACTGCCGCTGGGGAGGAAGGACTACACCTTCAGCTCCCTGGGACACACACTGCCGCTGGGGAGGAAGGATTGCACCTTCAGTTCCCTGGGATACACACTGCCGCTGGGGAGGAAGGACGGCACCTTCAAGTCCCTGGGGTACACACTGCCGCTGGGGAGGAAGGATTGCACCTTCAGCTCCCTGGGATACACACTGCCGCTGGGGAGGAAGGACGGCACCTTCTGCTCCCTGGGGTACACACTGCCGCTGGGGAGGAAGGACGGCACCTTCTGCTCCCTGGGATACACACTGCCGCTGGGGAGGAAGGACGGCACCTTCTGCTCCCTGGGACACACACTGCCACTGGGGAGGAAGGACGGCACCTTCAGCTCCCTGGGGTACACACTGCCGCTGGGGAGGAAGGACGGCACCTTCAGCTCCCTGGGACACACACTGCCGCTGGGGAGGAAGGACGGCACCTTCAGCTCCCTGGGGTACACACTGCCGCTGGGGAGGAAGGACGGCACCTTCTGCTCCCTGGGATACACACTGCCGCTGGGGAGGAAGGACGGCACCTTCTGCTCCATGTAACACACACTGCCGCTGGGGAGGAAGGACAACACCTTCAGCTCCCTGGGATACACACTGCCGCTGGGGAGGAAGGACGGCACCTTCAGCTCCCTGGGGTACACACTGCCGCTGGGGAGGAAGGATTGCACCTTCAGCTCCCTGGGATACACACTGCCGCTGGGGAGGAAGGACGGCACCTTCTGCTCCCTGGGGTACACACTGCCGCTGGGGAGGAAGGACGGCACCTTCTGCTCCCTGTGATACACACTGCCGCTGGGGAGGAAGGACGGCACCTTCTGCTCCCTGGGGTACACACTGCCGCTGGGGAGGAAGGACGGCACCTTCTGCTTCCTGTGATACACACTGCCGCTGGGGAGGAAGGACGGCACCTTCTGCTCCCTGGGGTACACACTGCCGCTGGGGAGGAAGGACTACACCTTCAGCTCCCTGGGACACACACTGCCGCTGGGGAGGAAGGATTGCACCTTCAGCTCCCTGGGATACACACTGCCGCTGGGGAGGAAGGACGGCACCTTCAGCTCCCTGGGGTACACACTGCCGCTGGGGAGGAAGGATTGCACCTTCAGCTCCCTGGGATACACACTGCCGCTGGGGAGGAAGGACGGCACCTTCTGCTCCCTGGGGTACACACTGCCGCTGGGGAGGAAGGACGGCACCTTCTGCTCCCTGGGATACACACTGCCGCTGGGGAGGAAGGACGGCACCTTCAGCTCCCTGGGATACACACTGCCGCTGGGGAGGAAGGACGGCACCTTCAGCTCCCTGGGGTACACACTGCCGCTGGGGAGGAAGGACGGCACCTTCAGCTCCCTGGGGTACACACTGCCGCTGGGGAGGAAGGACGGCACCTTCAGCTCCCTGGGATACACACTGCCGCTGGGGAGGAAGGACGGCACCTTCTGCTCCCTGGGGTACACACTGCCGCTGGGGAGGAAGGACGGCACCTTCTGCTCCCTGGGATACACACTGCCGCTGGGGAGGAAGGACGGCACCTTCTGCTCCATGTAACACACACTGCCGCTGGGGAGGAAGGACAACACCTTCAGCTCCCTGGGATACACACTGCCGCTGGGGAGGAAGGACGGCACCTTCTGCTCCCTGGGGTACACACTGCCGCTGGGGAGGAAGGACGGCACCTTCTGCTCCCTGGGATACACACTGCCGCTGGGGAGGAAGGATGGCACCTTCTGCTCCCTGGGATACACACTGCCGCTGGGGAGGAAGTTCAGTTTCTACAATTCTCAGAATAATTGATGTTAGATACTATCCCCCAATTTATCCAGATCCCTTGTAGTAACACGTAAAATTCTGTGAAATTTGCATGTTTTCCAATTTCTCGCTTTTAATGGGGTCACACAATCAGCTTCTGTTACAATAAAGGGAGCGTTTCTCCAGTTGTCTTATAACAAACTGATCATTTTGCTGCTTTATTAAAACATTAATCTTTATTACTGACAAGCCCTTTGACGATGCATCAGATGTTCTGCAACAGCTAAATTTGCCGCAGCCAAGACTCTGCTCTTGTTCCAAATTCATATTTATTTCTGCATAAAAACCCCACGAGATTTGCTTCATAAAACTGTCTTGATTTCCACTCACAATCTTGTTTTGCAGAATATAATCACGCACACGTGTTCAATATAATCAATTCGATCTATCGTTATTAATGGCCTACTGGACTGTAATTCTCTTTGGTAATTGCAGGACATGGCCCAACTTCCCTCCCATCCTGTAACATGGAGCCGGAGTCCTTAATGATTCGAATTTATTGAGCAAGCATTGGATTATGTCAGCTTCGCAGGTGATGTGCGAGGCAGCCATATTGGTTAATTGTCTCTAATTTTGGGATCACACGCCCAGTATTTTATTATATATTAGTCAATTCAAAATGCTTGAATTCAAACACAGGCAGTGCACATACACACACACACACCTGAATTCAAACACAGACAGTGCACATACATACACACACCTGAATTCAAACACAGACAGTGCACATAAATACACACACCTGAATTCAAACACAGACAGTGCACATACATACACACACCTGAATTCAAACACAGACAGTGCACATACATACACACACCTGAATTCAAGCACAGACAGTGCACATACATACACACACCTGAATTCAAACACAGACAGTGCACATACATACACACACCTGAATTCAAACACAGACAGTGCACATACATACACACACCTGAATTCAAACACAGACAGTGCACATAAATACACATACCTAAATTCAAACACAGACAGTGCACATACATACACACACACACACACGACACACCTGAATTCAAACACAGACAGTGCACATACATACACACACCTGAATTCAAACACAGACAGTGCACATAAATACACACACCTGAATTCAAACACAGACAGTGCACATACATACACACACCTGAATTCAAACACAGACAGTGCACATACATACACACACCTGAATTCAAGCACAGACAGTGCACATACATACACACACCTGAATTCAAACACAGACAGTGCACATACATACACACACCTGAATTCAAACACAGACAGTGCACATACATACACACACCTGAATTCAAGCACAGACAGTGCACATACATACACACACCTGAATTCAAACACAGACAGTGCGCATACATACACACACCTGAATTCAAACACAGACAGTGCACATACATACACACACCTGAATTCAAACACAGACAGTGCACATAAATACACATACCTAAATTCAAACACAGACAGTGCACATACATACACACACACACGACACACCTGAATTCAAACACAGACAGTGCACATACATACACACACCTGAATTCAAACACAGACAGTGCACATACATACACACACCTGAATTCAAACACAGACAGTGCACATACATACACACACCTGAATTACAACGCAAACAGTGCACATATATACACACACCTGAATTACAACGCAAACAGTGCACATATATACACACACACCTGAATTCAAACAAACTAAAAGGTCAGCTATTTTTACAGTTTGGCTATTCTGGCATAAATCATCCTTTAGAGCAGTGGTTCCCAATTATTTTTTCCCGTGAAACCCTTTGACATATCAACATCGTGGAACCCCCAACCACCTCCCTCCCAGTTTTTTTTATGTGTTGGTGTCTGACTGTGTGTCAAGGTGTGTGTATCTGTGTCTGTATGTGCCAGTGTGTGTATCTCTGTGTCAGTGTGTATCTGTGTGTGTGTGTATATGTAGCTGACACACAGATACACACACTGGCACATAGTGGCACACAAATACACACAGACACACACACACACCTTGACACAGATACACACACACAGATACACAGTGATATATACACACACTTGCACCCACAGATACACACACATGCACATACACAAACTCAGATACACACTTTGAAAGACACACATTCACTCTTACTGACAAAAACATACACACTCACTGACAAGCACACATACACTCTCACTGACAAACACACATATACTCTTTGACAGACACACACAAACACATACAATCTCCCTAACAGACACACATACAATTTATTATTATTTTTGGGTTTTACTCCAACCCGACCCCCTACCTTTGGGAATGCTGACATGGAATCTCTATGTCCCTGTGGTCCAGTTCGGCTGCTGGTCTGAGCGTGCGGTCCTTGGGGTCCAGTGGGGCTTCTGAGCAGCTGGCGTGGGAGCAGTGATCTCCCTGCTCAGCTCCCTCGTGCGCCTCTTAGTGATGCCAGAGCCAGAGTGATGTCATATTCTGTCTCGGGTTGGCGGAACCACATTTGTTTTCTCACAATTGGGAAACGCTTTAGAGAATAACCTTTCTATTTCTATAATTTAAATATTATTAACAAATCATAAACCAGGAATATTAGTGCGTCTCACACCAATGAGATCCGAACACAGACTAACTCAATGCACTTTATCTTACAGAGATATAAAGTAACATCATGAGTCTTTTAATTCCATGTCAGGATACTAAGTTTGCCATCAAGTCACGTCACGGAAGATGAACTTCAGGAAGCGTTAACAAAATACCAAATAACTTTGCGGTCAATAATTAGAATGATAAATGAGACGGCTAAAAATTTAAGAGATTTTGCTCCAGTCTCAAGGAGACACAGTAGCCAGATTCATTGTACTGGAAAAATGCAAGACGGGAGCTGAATTTATAATAAGCAACAACAGATTTGTAAACTAGAATTAGGGACAGTCCCATGTAGAAGCAAAGTGACCTAATGACAGTGACATGTTTAATGGGTTAAAGGGACAGTCCCATGTAGAAGCAAAGTGACCTAATGACAGTGACATGTTTAATGGGTTAAAGAGACAGTCCCATGTAGGAACAAAGTGACCTAATGACAGTGACATGTTTAATGGGTTAAAGGGACAGTCCCATGTAGGAGCAAAGTGACCTAATGACAGTGACATGTTTAATGGGTTAAAGGGACAGTCCCATGTAGAAGCAAAGTGACCTAATGACAGCGACATGTTTAATGGGTTAAAGGGACAGTCCCATGTAGGAGCAAAGTGACCTAATGACAGTGACATGTTTAATGGGTTAAAGGGACAGTCCCATGTAGGAGCAAAGTGACCTAATATCAGCGACATGTTAAATGGGTTAAAGGGACAGTCCCATGTAGGAGCAAAGTGACCTAATGACAGTGACATGTTTAATGGGTTAAAGGGACAGTCCCATGTAGGAGCAAAGTGCCCTAATGACAGTGAAATGTTTAATGGGTTAAAGGGACAGTCCCATGTAGGAGCAAAGTGACCTAATGACAGTGACATGTTTAATGGGTTAAAGGGCCAGCCCCATGTAGGAGCAAAGTGACCTAATGACAGTGACATGTTTAATGGGTTAAAGAGACAGTCCCATGTAGGAACAAAGTGACCTAATGACAGTGACATGTTTAATGGGTTAAAGGGACAGTCCCATGTAGGAGCAAAGTGACCTAATGACAGTGACATGTTTAATGGGTTAAAGGGACAGTCCCATGTAGGAACAAAGTGACCTAATGACAGTGACATGTTTAATGAGTTAAAGGGACAGTCCCATGTAGGAGCAAAGTGACCTAATGACAGTGACATGTTTAATGGGTTAAAGGGACAGTCCCATGTAGGAGCAAAGTGACCTAATGACAGCGACATGTTTAATGGGTTAAAGGGACAGTCCCATGTAGGAGCAAAGTGACCTAATGACAGCGACATGTTTAATGGGTTAAAGGGACAGTCCCATGTAGGAGCAAAGTGACCTAATGACAGCGACATGTTTAATGGGTTAAAGGGAATGTCCCATGTAGGAGCAAAGTGACCTAATGACAGCGACATGTTTAATGGGTTAAAGGGAATGTCCCATGTAGGAGCAAAGTGACCTAATGACAGCGACATGTCTAATGGGTTAAAGGGACAGTCCCGTGTAGGAGCAAAGTGACCTGACAGTCACATGTTTAATGTGTTAAAGGGACAGTCCCATGTAGGAGCAAAGTGACCTAATGACAGTGACATGTTTAATGGGTTAAAGGGACATCCCATGTAGGAGCAAAGTGACCTTAATGACAGCGACATGTTTAATGGGTTAAAGGGACAGTCCCATGTAGGAGCAAAGTGACCTGACAGTCACATGTTTAATGTGTTAAAGGGACAGTCCCATGTAGGAGCAAAGTGACCTTAATGACAGCGACATGTTTAATGGGTTAAAGGGACAGTCCCATGTAGGAGCAAAGTGACCTAATGACAGTGACATGTTTAATGGGTTAAAGGGACAATCCCGTGTAGGAGCAAAGTGACCTAATGACAGTGACATGTTTAATGGGTTAAAGGGACAGTCCCATGTAGGAGCAAAGTGACCTAATGACAGTGACATGTTTAATGGGTTAAAGGGACAGTCCCATGTAGGAGCAAAGTGACCTAATGACAGTGACATGTTTAATGGGTTAAAGGGACAGTCCCATGTAGGAGCAAAGTGACCTAATGACAGTGACATGTTTAATGGGTTAAAGGGACAGTCCCATGTAGGAGCAAAGTGACCTAATGACAGTGACATGTTTAATGGGTTAAAGGGACAGTCCCATGTAGGAGCAAAGTGACCTAATGGCAGTGACATGTTTAATGGGTTAAAGGGACAGTCCCATGTAGGAACAAAGTGACCTAATGGCAGTGACATGTTTAATGGGTTAAAGGGACAGTCCCATGTAGGAACAAAGTGACCTAATGACAGTGACATGTTTAATGGGTTAAAGGGACAGTCCCATGTAGGAGCAAAGTGACCTAATGACAGTGACATGTTTAATGGGTTAAAGGGACAGTCCCATGTAGGAGCAAAGTGACCTAATGACAGTGACATGTTTAATGGGTTAAAGGGACAGTCCCATGTAGGAGCAAAGTGACCTAATGGCAGTGACATGTTTAATGGGTTAAAGGGACAGTCCCATGTAGGAGCAAAGTGACCTAATGACAGTGACATGTTTAATGGGTTAAAGGGACAGTCCCATGTAGGAGCAAAGTGACCTAATGACAGTGACATGTTTAATGGGTTAAAGGGACAGTCCCATGTAGGAGCAAAGTGACCTAATGACAGTGACATGTTTAATGGGTTAAAGGGACAGTCCCATGTAGGAGCAAAGTGACCTAATGACAGCGACATGTTTAATGGGTTAAAGGGAATGTCCCATGTAGGAGCAAAGTGACCTAATGACAGCGACATGTTTAATGGGTTAAAGGGAATGTCCCATGTAGGAGCAAAGTGACCTAATGACAGCGACATGTCTAATGGGTTAAAGGGACAGTCCCGTGTAGGAGCAAAGTGACCTGACTGTCACATGTTTAATGTGTTAAAGGGACAGTCCCATGTAGGAGCAAAGTGACCTGACAGTCACATGTTTAATGTGTTAAAGGGACAGTCCCATGTAGGAGCAAAGTGACCTAATGACAGTGACATGTTTAATGGGTTAAAGGGACAGTCCCATGTAGGAGCAAAGTGACCTAATGACAGTGACATGTTTAATGGGTTAAAGGGACATCCCATGTAGGAGCAAAGTGACCTAATGACAGTGACATGTTTAATGGGTTAAAGGGACATCCCATGTAGGAGCAAAGTGACCTTAATGACAGCGACATGTTTAATGGGTTAAAGGGACAGTCCCATGTAGGAGCAAAGTGACCTAATGACAGTGACATGTTTAATGGGTTAAAGGGGCAGTCCCATGTAGGAGCAAAGTGACCTAATGACAGTGACATGTTTAATGGGTTAAAGGGACAGTCCCATGTAGGAGCAAAGTGACCTAATGACAGTGACATGTTTAATGGGTTAAAGGGGCAGTCCCATGTAGGAGCAAAGTGACCTAATGACAGTGACATGTTTAATGGGTTAAAGGGAAAGTCCCATGTAGGGGCAAAGTGACCTATTGACAGTGACATGTTTAATGGGTTAAAGGGACAGTCCCATGTAGGAGCAAAGTGACCTGACAGTCACATGTTTAATGTGTTAAAGGGACAGTCCCATGTAGGAGCAAAGTGACCTTAATGACAGCGACATGTTTAATGGGTTAAAGGGACAGTCCCATGTAGGAGCAAAGTGACCTAATGACAGTGACATGTTTAATGGGTTAAAGGGACAATCCCGTGTAGGAGCAAAGTGACCTAATGACAGTGACATGTTTAATGGGTTAAAGGGACAGTCCCATGTAGGAGCAAAGTGACCTAATGACAGTGACATGTTTAATGGGTTAAAGGGACAGTCCCATGTAGGAGCAAAGTGACCTAATGACAGTGACATGTTTAATGGGTTAAAGGGACAGTCCCATGTAGGAACAAAGTGACCTAATGACAGTGACATGTTTAATGGGTTAAAGGGACAGTCCCATGTAGGAGCAAAGTGACCTAATGACAGTGACATGTTTAATGGGTTAAAGGGACAGTCCCATGTAGGAGCAAAGTGACCTAATGACAGTGACATGTTTAATGGGTTAAAGGGACAGTCCCATGTAGGAGCAAAGTGACCTAATGGCAGTGACATGTTTAATGGGTTAAAGGGACAGTCCCATGTAGGAGCAAAGTGACCTAATGACAGTGACATGTTTAATGGGTTAAAGGGACAGTCCCATGTAGGAGCAAAGTGACCTAATGACAGTGACATGTTTAATGGGTTAAAGGGACAGTCCCATGTAGGAGCAAAGTGACCTAATGACAGTGACATGTTTAATGGGTTAAAGGGACAGTCCCATGTAGGAGCAAAGTGACCTAATGACAGCGACATGTTTAATGGGTTAAAGGGAATGTCCCATGTAGGAGCAAAGTGACCTAATGACAGCGACATGTTTAATGGGTTAAAGGGAATGTCCCATGTAGGAGCAAAGTGACCTAATGACAGCGACATGTCTAATGGGTTAAAGGGACAGTCCCGTGTAGGAGCAAAGTGACCTGACTGTCACATGTTTAATGTGTTAAAGGGACAGTCCCATGTAGGAGCAAAGTGACCTGACAGTCACATGTTTAATGTGTTAAAGGGACAGTCCCATGTAGGAGCAAAGTGACCTAATGACAGTGACATGTTTAATGGGTTAAAGGGACAGTCCCATGTAGGAGCAAAGTGACCTAATGACAGTGACATGTTTAATGGGTTAAAGGGACATCCCATGTAGGAGCAAAGTGACCTAATGACAGTGACATGTTTAATGGGTTAAAGGGACATCCCATGTAGGAGCAAAGTGACCTTAATGACAGCGACATGTTTAATGGGTTAAAGGGACAGTCCCATGTAGGAGCAAAGTGACCTAATGACAGTGACATGTTTAATGGGTTAAAGGGGCAGTCCCATGTAGGAGCAAAGTGACCTAATGACAGTGACATGTTTAATGGGTTAAAGGGAAAGTCCCATGTAGGGGCAAAGTGACCTATTGACAGTGACATGTTTAATGGGTTAAAGGGGCAGTCCCATGTAGGAGCAAAGTGACCTAATGACAGTGACATGTTTAATGGGTTAAAGGGACAGTCCCATGTAGGAGCAAAGTGACCTAATGACAGTGACATGTTTAATGGGTTAAAGGTACAGTCCCATGAAGGAGCAAAGTGACCTAATGACAGTGACATGTTTAATGTGTTAAAGGGACAGTCCCATGTAGGAGCAAAGTGACCTAATGACAGTGACATGTTTAATTGGTTAAAGGGACAGTCCCATGTAGGAACAAAGTGACCTAATGACAGCGACATGTTTAATGGGTTAAAGGGACAGTCCCATGTAGGAGCAAAGTTATCTAATGACAGTGACATGTTTAATTGGTTAAAGGGACAGTCCCATGTAGGAGCAAAGTGACCTAATGACAGTGACATGTTTAATGGGTTAAAGGGACAGTCCCATATAGGAACAAAGTGACCTAATGACAGTGACATGTTTAATGGGTTAAAGGGACAGTCCCATGTAGGAGCAAAGTGACCTAATGACAGTGACATGTTTAATGGGTTAAAGGGACAGTCCCATGTAGGAGCAAAGTGACCTAATGACAGCGACATGTTTAATGGGTTAAAGGGACAGTCCCATGTAGGAGCAAAGTGACCTAATGACAGTGACATGTTTAACGGGTTAAAGGGACTGTCCAATGACGGACCCTCAGAGTGACAGTAAGTGAAAAAATTATTTGTTCCCCTGCTGATTTTGAACGTTTGTCCACTGACAAAGAAATGATCAGTCTATAATTTAATGGTAGGTGTATTTTAACAGTGAAATACAGAATAAAAAAAAAATCTTGAAAAACGCATGTCAAAAAAGTTTTAAATTGATTTGAATGTCAATGAGTGAAATAAGTATTTGACCCTCTAACAATCAGCAAGATTTCTGGCTCCCAAGTGTATTTTATACAGGTATGAAGCTGGGATTAGGAGCAGTCTCTTAAAGGGAGTGCTCCTAATCTCAGCTCGTTACCTGTATAAAAGACACCTGTCCACAGACGTAATCAATCAATCAAATTCCAAACTCACCACCATGGTCAAGACCAAAGCTGTTCAAGGATGTCAGGGACAAGACTGTAGACCTACACAAGGCTAGAATGGGCTACAAGACCATCACCAAGCAGCTTGGTGAGAAGGTGACGACAGTTGGTGAGATAACTGTCCGTATCCCTCGGTCTGGTTCCATGCTAGATCTCACGTCGTGGAGTTTCAATGATCATGAGAACGGTAAGGGAATCAGCCCAGAACTACACGGGAGGATCTTGTTAATGATCTCAAGGCAGCTAGGACCATAGTCACCAAGAAAACAATTCGTAACACACTATGACGTGAAGGACTGAAATCCTGAGGCGCCCGCAAGGTCCACCTGCTCATGAAAGCACATGTACAGGCCCGTCTGAAGTTTGCTAATGAACATCTGAATGATTCAGAGGAGAATTGAGTTAATCTGTTGTGATCAGATGAGATGGAAATCAAGCTCTTTGGCATCAACTCAACTCGCCGTGTTTGGAGGAGGAGGAATGCTGCCTATGACCCCAAGAACACTATCCCCACCGTCAAACATGGAGGTGGAAGCATTATGCTTTGGGGGTGTTTTTCTACTAATGGGACAGGACAACTGCACCGCATCAAAGGGACTATGGACGGGGCCATGTACTGTCAAATCTTGGGTGAGGACCTCCTTCCCTCAGCCAGGGCATTGAAAATGGGTTGTGGATGGGTATTCCAGCATGACAAAGACCCAAAACACACAGCCAAGGCAACAAAGGAGTGGCTCAAGAAGAAGCATATTAAGGTCCTGGAGTGGCTTAGTCAGCTCATGACCTTAATCCCATAAAAAAATCTGTGAAAGGAGCTGAAGGTTCGAGTTGCCAAACGTCAGCCTCGGATCCTTAATGACTTGGACAGGATCTGCAAATAGGAGTGGGACAAAATCCCTCCTGAGATGTGTGCAAACCTGGTGGCCAACTACAAGAAACGTCTGACCTCTGTGATTGCCAACAAGGGTTTTGCCACCAAGTACCAAGTCAAAGGGGTCAAATACTTATTTCACTCATTGACATGCAAATCAATTTATACGTTTTTTGTCAATCTTTCTTTTATTGAGGCATATGGTTATGGTGGTACAGAATAAAGAGAGGGAGACTTGCAGGGGTTATACAGGCTAATATCATCATAACAGTTTACAAAATCTCCTAGAGTTATCCGCCTCATTTTATATTATTTAAACAAGCTTAGAACATTGAGTTATTCAAACAGGTGGGTTATGATATATGTCTTGGTTATCCAGCTTAGTTAATGTAACGGTAAAACATCAATATACATTTTATGTAAAACATAGAGATATCAGGTTTTATAACAGTAATAGATTGAACATGCTAAGCGTGGCAGGTGTATAATTAGTCGAGTAGACTAGTAGATATGCGTCAGGTTAACTGTCGCTTAACAAGGAATTTATAAGTTTTTTGACATGCATTTTTCTGGATTTTATTTTGGTTATTCTGTCTCTCACTGTTAAAATACACTGTGACGAAGTGCCCTTCGCCACTTGTGCCTGGAGGGGACTACTGGCTAGCCTCCTGCCTTCTGACTATGGCCCCTGTGCTGATAGCTGTATTTTACCCTGCAGAAAGGTTTATTTGTGTATTTCTGCCGGGGCATTCAGGACTTTCAGTATGCGAGTAGTGCTACCCCAGATAGCTATGCCATGGAGCCTATTCGTGTAACGAAAGACTATGGAAAAGACTTTGGCTCCATGGCGATTGAACTGTATGTATGTGATCTGAGTGCCATTTGGTAATAATGTGGGCTCAGATCTAAGCTATCTGGGGATATGTTGCATGTATATGTTTTATGTAGTAATTGTAACATTGTGTAATTTTATGTCTTTTTGTAACCATGTGGTTAATGGAGTCTTGCCTCTGTCCTGAGAGGTAATTTGATTACTTCCCAATTATCTCCAGGATAGAGAGGAGGGATTGTGATGTCACTGTGGGAGTATTTTGTTTGTATTGTCTGTGATTGGCTAATTGTCCCATTGTTCGATCAGGTCTCCTAGGGGAGTGTCCACCTGGTGGACACTTGCATAAATACCGGGCAGGTAGCCCTCAATAAACCAGACCTACTTGCACCTCACTTGAAGCCTTGGCTCATGCTTGGGGGAAGGGATACCTACACTCTGGGGATTGCTATACTCACTTACTCCCCAGAGTAAGCTCTTGTAATAGCTTGATTTGTTCCTGCTACACTCTCTGGATTTAGGAGAGGTTCACCCACTGGGAGCTGGATCCTGGTCGTGGATCCAGGGTGGGTGAGACGGCGAGACCCCAGCGCAGCTGCCTCGTTGGAAGTGGGGTCCGCAGTGCTGATGGTGTCGGTTGGAGTGCTCGGAGTCCTCGGCAAGCGCTAGGAGCATCGATTGGCGGAGGTACTCGGTCGGAGTGCCAGCGGTCCATCACATACACCTACCATTAAAATTATAGACTGATCATTTCTTTGTCAGTGGGCAAACGTTCAAAATCAGCAGGGGATCAAGTACTTTTTTCTCTCACTGTAATTACATTGCAGTCAGTGTGTTCCTATATGAAATACGAGAAATATTGAAAAAAAAAAAAAATAAAGTAAAACATATATTCTTGTTTCTTTCTTTACTATTTTTCTGGTTGAGATGTCTACATGTTTTAGGGGAGATTTTCTTGATATTACTGAGTTAACACCATGACTTGTGCTTCCAAAATCTTGCTGATCTGAGGCAGGGGACCTTATGACATATTGTATCTGTCTAGTAATCCTTCCAACCTTTCGCAAGTCAGGATCCGACTCGGACTAATCCCTTGTTGAAGACGAAAAGTGGATTTATCAAGCCCCAGTAAATATCAAGTTTTTAATCCCGTAGCTTTATACTCTGCGACATCACCATATCAAATTCTATATTTTTTGATCATTCGCAAGGGAACTGAAGTGTAAGGAATACAACTTTGATATCCCTTTAATAAGCCATTTTTCTAAGCATCATATAATTTATGATTGAGTGTCTTTTGCTTCTTATTATTACATGGTTTGTATATTATATATCGTAAACAAACAAAATACTGAATATATGCTAAAAAACAAAGGACACCTTATTCTAAGTAATAAACGATCACTATATCTAAATGAAGTGGTCTAAGTGCAGTGTCCATGCCATTTTAACCCTGCGATGTAAAATACTGCAGGTTAAATCCTCCTCTAGTGGAGGTTATACTGACAGCCATTTGAGAGGCACTTCCACCGCACTGACCGGGTAAAACGCACCCACGTGGCATAGTCACGCACAGGAATGTAGCCTATGGATCCGTGCAGCGAGAGGAATGGGTCTTGACAAGGCCAGGAGGTAGGCATTGTGAGAGTTGCAGTTTTGCCCCAGTTGCACCGGGGCCCGCACGCTGATGGGGCCTATCGGGTGGCCCACGCACTTAGGGCCACCCGATGGGCCCTCTATCTTCAGGGACCCGGTCAACGCTGTGGCCGTGTAATAGCGCGACCGGGCCCCTTTAAAAAAAATTATAATAATACAAATCGGAGGTAGAAACTGAAGCATGCTGGGAGTTGTAGGAACAACTAGAGCCCGGAAATGATGTATCGGCAATACAAGCCGAACCGGAAGTGACGCAACGGCATCTAACCGGAAATGAAATCCAGCTGCAGAACGGCGAAAAAAGGCGCGAGTTGAAGATTTAAAACCGGATACCAGCACACTGACAAACACAGACTGAGGAAGCCGAGAAGGACGGCGAAACGCGTTTCTGGTAGAAGAGGAAAGTGGACACTTTACTATTACTATTTTTATGCATGCTATTTCGTATGGATTTTATTTTTTCGATATAATACATTTTAATTTTAAGTACTTACACTCCATCTCCTCCACATATTTGGTATCCGCTTGAGGGAAATGTCACCTCTAATTTGACACTGATGCCTGCAGTACTTAGAGCCAGTCCCCAAAAGGCTCTATAAAAGGTGAGCACTGACCTTTATATTTGGGTTCTGCATCATTTGATTTAAGATAAATCTGCACCAGGAACCTTCTTTGTGTTTTATTTTGGAGATACAACCCACAGACAGAGGGAAGGAAGGAGCATCCTCTATCCCTAGGTGTTACTGCCTACCTTAAAAGGCACGTTGGCTGATGTGTTTAGAGCCAATATCCTTATAAAAGGCTCTTTACAATGTGAGTTTCCCTTTTGTATCATATACTCTATATTAAGCTATCTGACAGTACTACTCTATATACCTCTTTTGTTTATTTTGCATGTACACCCCGTGCCTATTGTAAGGGGTAAGTGCATAAGGAATATTAATATTATACTTCTAGCGCTGCACCTATATCAAGTTTGGTTTGACGTTTTTTACACTCTAACTCACTGCTTGGTATTTTGTTTTCTTCCTGTAACCATTGTGTGATTGGTGTATTGTAAATCCCTCCCTTGCATGGGAGAATCCTTTATAAGACAGTGTGTGAATAAATCTAAGAGTTCCTGCTTAACCCTCAAAGTGAAGTGTCGTCTCATTATTGGGGGAGGATTTATTGTATGCTGTTCCAGTTTGACTGCTAGGAGTGTAAACCTATTCGTATGGTTTCCTATTAAACTGTCTACAGCATTCATATGCTTGAGATGATTTATACGCTTCTCTGATTCGGTGGTTGTGGTGTCTGCTGCAGTGCTTGGAGTCCTCAGGAAATGCTAGGAGCATCCATTAACCGAGGTACCCAGTCGGGGTGCCAGGCGATCCGTTACATACAAAATGCCCGGCAAAAATGCAATCCGTATGTAAAAAAATGCCCAAAATTATTTTTTACCACATAATTTGGCATATATTGGTGAAAAAAATGGGGGCATGCTAAGGCACAATATGCACCTTATGATATACCCTGGATTGTCTACTTTTACAAATGGTAGGCCTTTGTGGTTTTTTTTTTGAACAGTCAAACTGTTATAATGCCCCAAATGGAAGCATAGGCTCATTAAATCCGTCTCTCAAAATTCTACTGTGAATACTGAAAAGGACAGGTCTCCTGTATGGCACTGTAGCTTAACGAAATAGTGCCATAGACATACAATGGGGGTGTCCTTTTACTCAGAAGACTTAGCTGAGCATAATTTGGGGGGTTTGAACTTAGTGGCACATATGAAATATACAAAATGCCCAGCAAAAAATGTAATCTGTATGTAAAAAATGCACACAATTATTTTTTACCACATACTATGGCATTTATTGGTAAAAAAAAAAATGGGGGCATGTTAAGGCACAATATGCACCTTATGAGATACCCTGGAGTGTCTACTTTTATAAATGGTAGGCCTTTGTGTTTTTTTTTTTGAACATTCAAACTACTATAATACCCCAAATGGAAGCATAGGCTCATTAAATCCGTTTCTCAAAATTCGACTGTGAATACTGAAAAGGACAGGTCTCCTATATGGCACTGTAGCTTCACAAAATAGGGCCAAAGACATACAATTGGGGTGTCATTTTACTCAGCAGATGTAACTGAACACAAAATAAAACTTTGTACAGGAATAGCACACACCAACTTTACAAAATACACATGAGAAGTTCTTTGTTATAAGTTTGTGTGCCAAAACCCCCAAAAAACAAAAGTTTACTCCAATATTTAGCAGAGATTGGCGGTGAAATGGCTACGTAGAAAGTGTCAAAACAACCTTAGGTAAATAGCCTGTGGTGTCTACTTTATATAAATATATACTTTTGTGTGGCAATTTTGTTTTCTTTTATGGCTATTAAGCTTACAAGACAAACATACCAAATTCTAAAATCGCTCCACATAAAAAGTTTATTTTACTCCTTGTGCTTTGTGACCTGTAACTACCAAAAAAAAACTTAAAATCCCAGACACATTATATATTCTGTAAATCAGAACAACTAAATGAATTTATTTTAATTACTTTCCTTAACCTGCACTAATTATGTACACATTATTATTGCAAAAACTGTAAAAAAAAACACAAACGTTTTCATTTTTTTTGCATTTTTCTGTATTTTTTTATAATAAATAAGCATGTATATATATATATATATATATATATATATATGTTACATCAAATTAAAGCCCTTTCTGTCCTTTAAAAAACGGTATATAATATGCATTGGTGCAATAAATTAGTCAAATGCAGATTGCAGTTGAACGCAAACAGCAAAAAATGCCGTTGTCATTAAGTGGAAGACAAGCTTCCGAAGCTCTGTCCTTAAGGGGTTAAATATTTTGTTTTTCAGTTTAACTCATGGATGGCATTGTGTCTCAGGGCTCTTTTGATCACCGAAAACAATCTCGGACACCTGTGATAATTAGATTGCCAGGTGAGCCCAATTTAAGGAAAAACTACTAAAGGAGGGTGTTCCACATTATTAAGCAGAGCACCATTTTAATGCAATATGGGGAAGAAAAAGGATCTCTCTGCTGCTGAAAAGAGTGAAATAGTTCAATGCTTTGGATGAGGTATGAAAACATGAGATTTTTCACGAAAAGTTAAGCGTGATCATCGCACTATTAAGAGATTTGTGGCTGATTCAGAGCACAGACGGTTTAGTGCAGATAAAGGCACATTGAGGAAGATTTCTGCCAGATCCATGCATCGGATCAAGAGAGCAGCTGCTAAAATACCATTACATAGCAGCAAACAGATATTTGAAGCTGCTGGTGCCTCTGGAGTCCAACGGACATCAAAGTGTAGAGTCCTCCAGAGTCTTGCAACTGTGCATAAACCTTCTATTCGGCCACCACTAACCAATGCTCACAAGCAGAAACGGCTGCATTGGGCAGAAAAATACATGAAGACTAATTTTCAAACAGTCCTGTTCACTAATGAGTGCCGTGCAACCCTGGATGGTTCAGATGGATGGAGTAGTGAATGGTTGGTGGACGTCCACCCTGTTCCAACAAGGCTGCGACGTCAGCAATGCCGCGGTGGAGTCATGTTTTGGGCCTGAGTCATGGGAAAAGAGCTGGTCGGCCCCTTTAGGGTCCCCGAAGGTGTAAAGATGACCTCTGCAAAGTATGTGGAGTTTCTGACTGACCACTTTCTTCCCTGGTACAGAAGGAAGAACTATGCTTTCCGTAATAAAATCATCTTCATGCATGACAATGCACCATCTCATGCTGCAAAGAATACCTCTACATCAATGGCTGCTATGGGGATAAAAGGAGAGAAAGTCATGGTGTGGCCTCCATCCTCCCCTGACCTCAATCTTATTGAGAACCTTTGGAGCATCCTCAAGCAAAAGATCTATGAGGGTGGAAGGCAGATTACATCCAAACAGCAGCTCTGGGAGGTTATTCTGACATCTTGCAAACAAATTCAGAAACTGTCCAAAAACTCACAAGTTCAATGGATGCAAAACTTGTGAAGCTGCTATCAAATAAGGGGTCCTATGTTAAAATGTAACGTGACCTGTTAAAATGTTTAAAAAGTTAAAATGTTGTAAGAAGTTTGATTGAAATAGCTTTTGATTTCAGTAAATATGCTGCAAACACAACAAATGACAATGTTCAGTTCTTTACAACCTATAAAGTGTTTTTAAACTTACTGTGCGTAATAATTGGGAACAGTGCATTGTAAGGTTTTTATGTTTAAAAAAATACTGTTATCATTAGGAGGTTTGTTCAATAAAATTTGAATTGTACTCTTAATAGTTGATAACATGAGAATTATGCTGACTGTTATTTACATCAATTATTTAGGTAAATGAGAGAAATATAATTTGCATAATAATTTGGAACAGGGTATAGATTTTAAAATTGCGATAAAGCATTGGTTGTGTTTGTGGCACTGACTGCACATGTGCTCCTCGATGCTGGGAGAGTAAAAAGATGAATCCTATTACATTTATTGGAGATAGGTCGAGGGGTTCTATATGTAACTAGAGACATTGGCATTATACCACTAGGAATACAGGTTTGCAATACTAACGCTATAGCGTTCCTTTTAGTTACTCTGTTTTTATTTACTTATTATTGGTATTTATATAGCGCCAGCATATTTCATAGCACTTTACAATATTATAAGCGGGAGAGGTTTAACTATAAATAGGACAATTACAAGAAAACTTACAGGGACAATAGGTTGAAGAGGACCCAGCTCAAACGAGCTTACAGTCTATAGGAGGTGGGGTGTAAAACACATTAGGACAGGAAATATCAATCAAATAAGGTGGGAGTGAAGCAGAGCTGGAGGAGAGAGTAGAGAACTGCCCTTTGGGAGAGAGCGAGAAACAGGTATGTAAGATAGAGGTTAGTCTGGGAGGCCATAGGCTTTCCTAAAGAGATGGGTTTTAAGGCACTTCTTAAATGACTGAAGACTAGGGGAGAGTCTAATGGCGGTAGGCAGGCTATTCCATAGGAAAGCAGCCACCTGCGAGAGGTCCTGCAAGTGTGAGTTGGCCGTACAGGCACGACCAGCGGTCAGGAGGTGGTCACGGGCAGAGCGGAGAGACAGAGAAGGGGCATACCTATGGATCTGTGAAGAGATATATATGAGGGGCAAGAATTGGTCAATGCTTTATGGGTATGGATTAGTACTTTCAATTGACTTCTATAGGATACAGGAAGCCAATGTAAGGACTGACAGAGGGGTGAGGTGTCAGAGGACCAACTGGAGAGGAAAGTCCCATGTAGGAGCAAAGTGACCTAATGACAGTGACATGTTTAATGGGTTAGAGGGACAGTCCCATGTAGGAGCAAAGTGACCTAATGACAGTGACATGTTTAATGGGTTAGAGGGACAGTCCCATATAGGAGCAAAGTGACCTAATGACAGTGACATGTTTAATGGGTTAAAGGGACAGTCCCATGTAGGAGCAAAGTGACCTAATGACAGTGACATGTTTAATGGGTTAGAGGGACAGTCCCATATAGGAGCAAAGTGACCTAATGACAGTGACATGTTTAATGGGTTAAAGGGACAGTCCCATGTAGGAGCAAAGTGACCTAATGACAGCGACATGTTTAATGGGTTAAAGGGACAGTCCCATGTAGGAGCAAAGTGACCTAATGACAGCGACATGTTTAATGGGTTAAAGGGACAGTCCCATGTAGGAGCAAAGTGACCTAATGGCAGTGACATGTTTAATGGGTTAAAGGGACAGTCCCATGTAGGCACAAAGTGACCTAATGACAGTGACATGTTTAATGGGTTAAAGGGACAGTCCCATGTAGGAGCAAAGTGACCTAATGGCAGTGACATGTTTAATGGGTTAAAGGGACAGTCCCATGTAGGAGCAAAGTGACCTAATGACAGCGACATGTTTAATGGGTTAAAGGGACAGTCCCATGTAGGAGCAAAGTGACCTAATGAAAGGGACATGTTTAATGGGTTAAAGGGACAGTCCCATGTAGGAGCAAAGTGACCTAATGATTATCTTCTATATGCTGTAGATTATTCATTCATTCTGCATTACTGATAGAATTAGTGCATTAGTGGGCAGAATACTAAGGAGAATTCTTACAGATAGCCGACAAGAAAATTTAACCATTTCATTAGAAACTCTTTGCTTTTGAATGTATTTCATTTTACAAGGAGAACATTAATAACAGTAAACTGAGTAAAATATGCAGGGTTTGTTGCGAAGTCAAACTATTTGAGAAGATATATGTGAAATTTAGCGGTTTAATGCATATTTTGAATAGTTTCAGAAATTAGTATTTCGATAGGATATTCAATTATCTCTGGAGAAAGCGATGCCAGAAACCGCAGCTCGCAATACGGAGAAATGAAGCTGGAGCAGATCATATCAACTTCATGCACAATCTGTACTTTTTAAATCCCTTATTAAGCAAGTTCCCAAAATATCTAACCTCTGGATGGATCTTGCTGGTTTCTCATTTTAAAATGTCTTTACAAACATTATTAAAAGGAAATTTCACTTAAAGAGACATTATTGGAAAAAAGAGAGACTTGATTATTTTTCAGAATTGCTTCGCCTAGCAATCTCAATCTCTGGTAAAAGAATTAACAAATCAAAACAGAATATAACAGACTGAGAAAAGGCACCAGCTTAACAGATTTCCAATTTTTGGGTTTTAGTCATTAGCAAAGAATCGTCTACCACAAAGATATGAGACTGCCCCCACCCACCTGCCCCGTGCGGATATAAAAAACAGACAGCCCCAAAATAGAACTACTGTAACCCAGACTCACGTTTCGCCTCCCATTGGCTGCAACACTGGAATATGGTGGCTAGGCAAGCACTCTAGGGCTGGGTTAACCTCTAGATTTAGACAATACGGTTGCGCAATTTGTTTCAAATCAAATTGTCAGAATTTCAGGCAGCAATTCAGAAACCGGCACAGTATGGAAACGAATGGATCTGTAACAAATTGAATTAAATAGGTTTTGGTCCTTTTGTTTTGATAAGGATAGAGAATTAGTGAGTGATCTACTGAAACATCCACTGTGACCGCCACCTTCATTCATTCCTCGCAAGATTTTTTTTATTTGTCGAATCGATATATTCCGAATTTTGGACAAAACTAAATTGAAAATGAAAGATTTCAAACTAAACACATTTTCCCCTCTGCACATTTCTATTAGAGAGATACTATGAAGATATATATAAAATATAAATGCAAAACAAGCTATAATCGGGTAGTTCCCCTTTAAGGAGTACTCCCAATAAACTGGTATCGACGAACACACTGTTTAGACAAAAATCTTATACCTGTAAGCTAATATGGAGAGGATAGGAAGGAAGATCGTAAGTATCAAAAAAGAGCACATTAAATGGAGCTGTGCAACAATGTATCATAACGAAACTAATGTGACACTTTAACTTTATTGACTATATTGCCGAAAGGATACAGTTGTCTCAGTGCACTCTAAATAGCAGTGCTTGCAATCCCTGTATACATCTAGGACAGGGATAGGCAACCTTCGGCACTCCAGATGTTTTGGACTACATCCCCCACAATGCTCGTACACTCATAATGCTGGCAAAGCATCATGGGAGGTGTAGTCCAAAACATCTGGAATGCCGAAGGTTGCTTATGCCTGATCTAGGAGATCCTGTTAAGAACCCGACGAAGGAGTCTCGTACTCGGAAACGCGCGTCGGGTTTTAGCAGGATATCCTTACACCTCACTTATTTTTTGTTTGTTTTTTGTAGTTGAATATGTCATCTTCTTTATCTGGAGTAGGATTAGAGCAGGTATCATGTATATAGCGACATCACTCTAAGTGCTAGCCCTAGCATAGAACACCCACGAAGGTGTTTCAAGGAGATTGCAGGGAAGTAGAATAGTGGTGCCTTTACAGCATTGTCCTGTAGACTAGATTAACCACTGTTTATGGGCTATCACTCCCAGTGACTTACATATGCTAAGGGAGAATTTGATGTCTACTCCCCATTGTTCCCTCTATTTATTACCCATCATAGATGGATTGAAGGAATTTATTTAATCCAATTTTTCCCATATATCTTTGTCTCTAGGTTGATTGCATGGACAGGGCTTCATTGTCATTTTTGTATCGTTTGAATATTGAGAACGACCATGTATTGCCATCCAACTGTTATTGAAGCAGTCTCCTAGATGTATACAGGGATTGCAAGCACTGCTATTTACGGTGCACTGAGACAACTGTATCCATTCGGCAATAGTCAATAAAGTTAAAGTGTCACATTAGTTTCGTTATGATACATTGTTGCACAGCTGCATTTAATGTGCTCATTTTTTTATACAATCTTCCTTCCTATCCTCTCCATATTAGCTTCTTACAGGTATAAGATTTTTGTCTAAACGGTGTGTTCGTCGATACCAGTTTATTGGGAGTACTCCTTAAAGGGGAACTACCCGATAGCTTGTTTTGCATTTACAATATCCGGGTTCAAGCCCAGACTAGGTGGAACTGGTACCACCATCCTGACCTATTTCCCTAGACCTCTATCCAATCTGAGGGTTGGTTAAGGATCAAGGGAAATCTTCTTTTAATGTTTTTCATTATATATAAAATATAGTATGAAGATGTGATATATATATATATATATATATATATATATATATATGTAGGATAAACAGAGCCATAGAAGGATGAGGGTAAATAAAATGCAATGAGAATGGACATCGCTTTATTATAAAGACATTATTGTAAAAGACAGTTGTAGCATTTTTTTTTTTTTAAATGTTTCGTTTTGCAGCGGCCCTAAATGCACCATAATCTATGTAATCAACAAAGAGCTGTTACTGGAGTGTTCCTTTAAAAATGAAGGATCTTGATTTAAATAGGAAAAGGGGTATTTTTGGAACACTTGGAGCTGACTTTGCAAACCGATTTCTGCTTACCTTGCTAGATGGTGAGAGCGTGTGATTGGGAATTACCACTTGGGTGATAATTATGGGACAGTTGCTCACTAATATGGGTACAAAACAACAAATAATAAAATATTGTGAGTATTAACGATATGGACGATTCTATTTCACACAATGAATATAAAACTGGGACAATGTAACCGGATTGTTCTTTATTTGGTTTTATTTTTTTCAATGTTTTTTCTACTTTTTCTTTTTTTGCAGCAAAAAAAGCGAGCATCTTCGAGAAGGCGGGTAATACGGCAATAGGGATAGAGACGGAGAAAGAACTGGCTTGTTCAAATTCAGCAATTATTGATCTGAAAAATACCATTCACTGCCTTTTCATTTCAAGAGTATAATATTTATTTAGAGCGCGTGATGCATAGCTAGAACACAAATGGAGAGGAAACTGTAATTTTATGTGTAGATTGCTATTAGGAATGACCCACTAAACATTTAAATGTTATTTTATATAGTTTGTTTCATTTACTAATACTTCCTTTTTAGTTATGATAGACAGATTAATCGCCTTAAAAGGCCCCTATACCCACACAACACCACTTCATATTAATAAGGAGATCTGCCAAATGTAAAATATTGCCTTTTTAAAGACACAGCAATGATTACATTGCAGAGTTAAACATATTTCTATTAGCTGTCACCTGGACAGCCACTAGATGGTGCTACTGCACCCACAGCCCAATCAGACCGCTACTGCATCCATTACCTAATCAGACTGCTACTGCATCCACTACCGAATCAGATCGCTACTGCATCCACTACCGAATCAGATCGCTACTGCACCCACAACCCAATCAGACTGCTACTGCATCCACTACCGAATCAGACTGCTACTGCATCCACTACCGAATCAGACTGCTACTGCACCCACTAACGAATCAGACTGCTACTGCACCCACTAACGAATCAGACTGCTACTGCACCCACAACCCAGTCAGACCGCTACTGCATCCACTACCGAATCAGACTGCTACTGCACCCACAACCCAGTCAGACCGCTACTGCATCCACTACCAAATCAGACTGCTACTGCATCCACTAACGAATCAGACTGCTACTGCATCCACAGCCCAATCAGACCGCTACTGCATCCATTACCTAATCAGACTGCTACTGCATCCACTACCTAATACGACTGCTACTGCATCCACTACCGAATCAGACTGCTACTGCATCCACTACCGAATCAGACTGCTACTGCATCCACTACCGAATCAGACTGCTACTGCATCCACTACCGAATCAGACTGCTACTGCATCCACTACTGAATCAGACTGCTACTGCATCCACTACTGAATCAGACTGCTACTGCATCCACTACCGAATCAGACTGCTACTGCATCCACTACTGAATCAGACTGCTACTGCATCCACTACTGAATCAGACTGCTACTGCATCCACTACCTAATCAGACTGCTACTGCATCCACTACCTAATCAGACTGCTACTGCACCCACAACCAATTCAGACTGTTCCTACATGGGACTGTCCCTTTAACCCATTAAACATGTCGCTGTCATTAGGTCACTTTGCTCCTACATGGGACTGTCCTTTTAACCCATTAAACATGTCACTGTCATTAGGTCACTTTGCTCCTACATGGGACTGTCCCTTTAACCCATTAAACAGGTCACTGTCATTAGGTCACTTTGCTCCTACATGGGACTGTCTCCTTAACCCATTAAACATGGCACTGTCATTAGGTCACTTTGTTCCTACATGGGACTGTCCCTTTAACCCATTAAACATGTCGCTGTCATTAGGTCACTTTGCTCCTACATGGGACTGTCCTTTTAACCCATTAAACATGTCACTGTCATTAGGTCACTTTGTTCCTACATGGGACTGTCCCTTTAACCCATTAAACATGTCGCTGTCATTAGGTCACTTTGCTCCTACATGGGACTTTCTCTTTAACCCATTAGACATGTCGCTGTCATTAGTGAAGTTGTTCTATTAACCCTTCATACTCTCCTGTAATATATTTTATCAGTCATATCTCGGTGTATATTCATACATACACGCGTTACGTCTGTACAATGCAGGGGAGTAAATTACTGCAATTTAGATTTCAATAGCTCTTAAATCTACATTTAAATGACCAAATTAGTGCCATTCTCCTCTTTTATGAGGCTGTAAGCGGTTATAAGATAATAAAGTGCCATCCATGTTATAAAGAGTTATTGATTACCGCGCCATTAGATCACAGATGAAGGAGAGCATTTCGAGAGCGCTACATTTGTGAAATTAATGAATGGCCAGTTGTTTATTTAAAATAATTTCTGGCAATTCTAGTGTTAAACATTGAAATGCAGTCCACATGCCAAGCTGACAATACGGTCTCACATAGCGGTCTCACATATGTTTTCCAGACACCCAGGAATTCGGTGTTCTCTCACGCAAGGTGTGACAGTACTGTCTGCTGTCACTATGTGGAAATCATGTGCTTCGAGTAGAAAATCGAACAATCACAATGTGCAATCCTACAGGGGCCACAGGTTCTGTGTTACTATACAGTAACTTCTGTCAGTCATTTAATATTTATGGGAATCATTTCACCCACATTACAGTGTCTGCCTGTGACATGGACAATTTAATCTCAGGAAACGCATACATTTGAATGACTTTCACTGACATTAAAGGGTTTCTCAGAGGCACCATGACCGCTTCAGTGGTTTGAAGTGGTCCTGGTGTCTGCTCTGTATGTGCTGCGCTTCGCTATGAAACATTGCACCTACCGAGATTAACCTGTAACCTGTGTATCTTCGCCTCCGCCAGCGTCACTGGGGTTTCATAAGCCAGTCCAGAACACGATTTCTGGGCTGACTAATGTCAGTTCTGGGTATATTTCCACGCTCAGCATTGCAATAAATGGCGGAGCGCAGTGATAGTCACTTCAAAGTAGATTTTTGCAAAATACAGACCCATTCCGTCTATGAGTGCAATCGCTGCCCCCTGCTTTTGTGCAAAAATTGGTTTCCCTGTCCTGTCTGTATGTTCTCAACCTCCAAAATAACTGCTACTTGTAATGTGTTTTCTAATGTTTGGCAACAATTTCAAACATGCACGCAGCGAGGTTAAGAGCAATCAGGCGCTCGCTGCTCTGATGCGTGTTTAATTTATGCTAATTGCATACAATTAAAAAACATTTTTATTCCTGACTCACGTGATGAGTCGTCATTTTCTCCAGATAATATACGGGTTTGATGTGTAGAATATTTTTGTTTGTCATCAGCATTAGAAGCAAAACAAAAACTAAACTGAGACTCAGGGCAAAAAAAAAAAATGAGGGAAAAAACTAAAAACACATTAAAGGACCACTCTAGGCACCCAGACCACTTCAGCTTAATGAAGTGGTCTGGGTGCCAGGTCCAGCTAGGGTTAACTAATTTTTTTATAAACATAGCAGTTTCAGATAAACTGCTATGTTTATCAATTAGTTAAGCCTTCCCCTATTTCCTCTAGGTGCTGTCTCACTGACAGCCGCTAGAGGCGCTTGCGTGATTCTCACTGTGAAAATCACAGTGAGAGCACGCAAGCGTCCATAGGAAAGCATTATGAATGCTTTCCTATGTGACCGGCTGAATGCGCGCGCAGCTCTTGCCGCGCGTGCACATTCAGCCGACGGGGAGGAACGGAGGCGGAGAGGAGGAGGAGAGCTCCCCGCCCAGCGCTGGAAAAAGGTAAGTTTTAACCCTTTTCCCCTTTCCAGAGACGGGCGGGAGGGGGTCCCTGAGGGTGGGGGCACCCTCAGGGCACTCTAGTGCCAGGAAAACGAGTATGCTTTCCTGGCACTAGAGTGGTCCTTTAATAAATATCCTGCTATACTCTCTGGAGGAGGAGATGTCTACCCACTGGAAGCTGGATCCCTGACTTGGATCCACGCTGGGTGGAGGACGGTGAGACCCCAGTCAGGCTAAGGGTCTCTGGTGGTTATGATGTCTGGTGGAGTGCTTGGAAGTACTTGTGAGCACTAAGAAGCATCGATTGGCGGAGGCACCCAGTCAGGATGCCAGGCGGTCCGTCACAAACAGAATTTGCAATAAAGTATGTGTAATCATTAAATGACTCTTTACAGGAAGTGTTTAGGAAGGCTGGGCAAGTCACATGCCAGAAGGTGTGACTCCTAAATGGCAGTGAGACTGCAGGGGCAGGATCTATACACCAATACTGCTTCATTAAACTAAAGTTGTTTTGGTGACTATAGTGTCCCTTTAATTCTAAATGTAAAAAATGCACATTCCTCCACAGCCCTTATCCAACACCTCAAACTAACACAAACAAACACACTGCATCCACACTACACATAACATCCACTACACACACGGTACACCCACAACACATACTGCATCTACTTCACACAATCGGCATTCACTAAATCTACTATACACTACATCCACTAAACACACACACACACACTACATCCACTAAACACACACACACTACATCCACTAAACACACACACACTACATCCACTAAACACACACTACATCCACTAAACACACACACACACACTACATCCACAGGAAACACATTGTATCCACTTTATACACACACTGCACCCACTATACAGACACATTGTATCCACTTTATACACACACTGCATCCACTATACACACACATTGTATCCACTGCATCCACTATACACACTGCACCCACTATACACACACACTGTATCCACTTTATACACACACTGCACCCACTTTACAGACACATTGTATCCACTTTACAGACACATTGTATCCACTTTATACACACACTGCATCCACTATACACACACATTGTATTCACTTTATACACACACTGCATCCACTATACACACACACTGTATCCACTTTATACACACACTGCACCCACTATACACACCCTCTCTGCATCCACTATACACACACACTGTATTCACTTTATACACACACTGCACCCACTATACACACACTGCACCCACTATACACACATTAAATCCACTATACACACCCTCTCTGCATCCACAATACACACAGTCTCTGTATACACGATACACACTCTGCACCCACATTACTCATCCTTGTGGGAGGACTTGAGCTGCGTACGGGGCCCCAGAATGTATGGTTACAGCCAATGATTCAAAATCTTGTAAGCTTGTCCATTATCACTGAACAGCCCCTTATTTATTTATTTATTATTGCCATTTATATAGCGCCAACAGATTCCGTAGCGCTTTACAATATTATGAGAGGGGGATTTAACTATAAATAGGACAGTCACAAATAAACTTACAGGAACAATAGGTTGAAGAGGACCCTGCTCAAACGAGCTTACATTCTATAGGAGGTGGGGTGTAAAACACATTAGGACAGGAATTTACAATCAAATAAGGTGGGCTGCCCTTTTGGAGAGGGCAAGAGACAGGTATGTGAGGTAAGGGTTAGTCTTGGAGGCCATAAGCTTTCCTAAAGAGATGGGTTTTAAGGCACTTCTTAAAAGATGCAAGACTAGGGGAGAGTCTGATGGCGGTAGGCAGGCTATTCCATAGGAAGGGAGCCGCCCGCGAGAAGTCCTGCAAGCGCGAGTTGGCCGTACGAGTGCGGACAACGGACAGGAGGTGGTCACGGGCAGAACGGAGAGACCGAGAAGGGACATACCTATGGATCTGTGAGGAGATATAAGAGGGGCTAGAGTTGTTCAGTGCTTTATAGGTGTGAGTTAGTACCTTGAATTGACTCCTATAGCATACAGGAAGCCAATGTAAGGACTGGCAGAGGGGTGAGGTGTGAGAGAAACGACTAGAGAGGAAAATCAATCTAGCAGCAGCATTCATTACGGACTGTAAGGGTGCAGTACGGCTATTGGGGAGACCAATCAGGAGAGGGTTACAATAATCCATGCGGGAAATTACTAGAGCATGGACAAGCTCCTTGGTAGTATCTGGTGCAAGAAAGGGGCGGATGCGGGCTATGTTTTTAAGATGGAATCTACAGGATTTGGCAACATGCTGGATGTGAGGCTCAAAGGTGAGACCAGAGTCAAGTATGACGCCAAGACAGCGCGCTTGCAAGGATGGACTGATGTTGGTACCACAAACTTGGAGGGAGAGCGAAAGAGGAGGATCAGTATTAGGAGGAGGAAAGACAAGGAGCTCAGTTTTTGAGAGATTGAGTTTCAGAAAGCGGGAGGACATCCAGTCAGAGATGGAAGAAAGGCAAGCAGTGACACGTTGCAGGACGGCAGGGGAGAGGTCCGGGGAGGAGAGATATAGCTGGGTGTCATCAGCGTACAGGTGGTAGTGAAATCCAAAAGAGGTAATAAGTTTGCCAAGAGAGGCAGTATAAAGAGAAAATAGAAGGGGACCAAGGACGGAGCCTTGGGGAACTCCAACTGAGACAGGGCAAGGGGAGGAGGTATCATTAGAAAAGGAGACACTGAATGAGCGTTGGGAGAGATAAGAGGAAAACCATGAGAGGACAGAGTCACAGAGACCAAGCGATTGAAGAGTTTGAAGAAGGAGAGCATGATCAACGGTGTCAAAGGCCGCTGAGAGGTCAAGAAGAATTAGTATGGAGTAGTGGCCTTTGGATTTAGCTGCGATTAGGTCGTTAGTAACTTTGATAAGGGCAGTCTCTGTAGAGTGGAGAGGGCGGAAGCCAGATTGAAGAGGGTCAAGGAGAGAGTTGGAATTGAGGAAATGAGACACACGGGTGAAGACAAGTCTTTCCAGAAGCTTTGAGGAAAAAGGGAGCAGGGATATGGGACGGTAGTTAGAGGGGGTGGATGGGTCGAGGGATGGTTTTTTTAGTATAGGTACTACAGTGGCATGTTTAAGGTCAGCAGGGACGATGCCAGAGGAGAGCGAGCAGTTGAAGATGTGTGTTAGAGAAGGCACGAGACAAGTGGAGAGAGATCTAATAAGGTGAGATGGGACAGGATCGAGCGGGCAAGTGGTGGGGCGAGAGGAGCAAAGAAGAGCAGCCACCTCTTGGTCAGTAGCTGGGGAGAATGTCTGAAGGGTAGGAAAGGCATGATCTATGTGTGATTGAGAAACAGAAAGGCAAGGAGGGGAGAATTCTTTCCTTAGCTGTTCAATCTTGTCAGTGAAGTAACATGCGAAGTTATCAGCAGTAAGGTTAGTTTTGGGGGTGGCCACAGCAGGGCGAAGAAGAGAATTAAAGGTGTGAAAGAGACGCCTGGGGTTGCGGGAACATGAACTAATGAGAGTGGAAAAATAGGACTGTTTGGCAAGGGCAAGGGCTGCACTGTATGAACACAATATGAATCTATAATGGAGAAAGTCTGATTGTGTACGAGACTTCCTCCAGGAGCGTTCAGCACAACGGGAGCATCTTTGCAGGTAGCGCGTTGATTTAGTATGCCATGGTTGGGGGCGGGTCCTCCTCGAGGTGCTTGTTTGGAGTGGCGCTGCAGTGTTCAAGGCAGATGTAAGAGTAGAGTTATATATGGAGATGGCCTGTGAAGGACAGGAGAGGGAAGGGATGGACAGCAGTTGTGAATCAATGTCAGCTGACAACTGTTGGAGATCAAGAGAATTAAGGTCCCTCCTGAGTTGAGGGGGGTTAGGCTGAGGTTTTTGGGTGAGGGGGTATGTGAGAGCAAATGATAAGAGGTGGTGATCAGAGAGTGGATATGGAGTGTTGCAGATATTAGATACTGTACATGCATAAGTGAAGATTAGGTCAAGGGTATTGCCAGCTACATGGGTGGGAGAATCTGCCCACTGCGATAGCCTGAGGGAGGAAGTCATGGAAAGTAGTTTGGTGGCTGCAGAGGTCAAAGGTGGGTTTATAGGAATATTGAAGTCCCCGAGAATTAGGGATGGAATGTTAGAAGAGAGGAAATAGGGTAGCCAGGCAGCAAAGTGGTCAAGGAAGAGAAGAGGGGAACCAGGGGGGCGGTAAATAACAGCAATGTTAGCAGAGAAGGGTTTGAAAAGGCGAATTGAGTGTATTTCAAATGATGGGAAAGAGAGAGAAGGGGGGGTGGGAAGAGGTTTAAAAGAGCAGTGAGGGGAGAGGAGAAACCCAACACCACCACCTTTACATTCAGAGTTTCTTGGGTTGTGGGTAAGTTGGAGACCACCGAAGGACAAAGATGCAGGGGTGGCAGTGTCAGAGGGGGAGAGCCAGGTTTCTGTTATGGCTAGTAAATCTATAGAACGAGAGATGAAGAAGTCATGGACAGCAGTGGATTTAGTTATATTGCAAACAGAGCGTGCGTTCCAGAGGGCAGTATTGAAGGAGGATTTAGAGGAACATGAGATGGGTATGAGATTAGTGTGGATCCTTGGGTTAGTATGTGCTGAGTTTGTTGCGAGGGGGCCGGGGTTAGGAGAGACATCACCAGCAGCTAGGAGCAGAAGGATAGGAAGGAAGTGAAGGTGGGAGTAGGATTTGAAAGTTTTGTAGGAGGGTATGTATGTAGACAGGGCCGGTGCAAGGATTTTTGGCTACACAGGCGAAGATGAATTTTGCCGCCCCCCCCCCCCCACACAAATAAGATGTATCTTTAGCGGTGTCTCATATCCAGCCTTTTGAAATCCCCATGTAGTGTATTGTACCCCCCTTTAGTGTGTCTTACACCCCCTTGTATGTCTCTTACAACCCCCATGTGTATCTCCTTTCCCCCCCCCAGCCCCTTTGTGTGTCTTTCTTTCCCACAGCCCTTTTCTGTGGGTCTCTCCCCTCAGCCTGTTTTTTGTGTGTCCCTCTTCCCCTCAGGCTCCTTTGTGTAACTTTTCCCTCCCAAGCCATATAGACATAGATATATAGCTACACACACACACATACAGGCACATAGTCACAGAAATATGCAGGCACACAATCAAACAAACACAGCCATACAGGCACACAGTCATACAATCAACACATACAGGTACACAGACATACAGTCATACAGACACACACACACAGACATGCAGACACTGGCATATAGATAAATAAAAACACAGTTATACAAACACAGACATACAGAGACATGAAGATGCAGGCATACAGAGACATAACGAACAATGCATACAGAGACATATATACACAGACAGTCACACAAAGATATACAGAACAAGGCATACAGAGACATATGGATACAGTCATACAGCGACATACAGGCATACAGGGACATTCAGAAACACACGGACACAGTCATATAGAGACATACAGACACAGACAGACAGTCATACAGAGACATGCAGACAGGTATACAGAGCAGGGGCAGATCCAGAACCTAATCTTGGGTGGGGGGGGGGGGAGGTGGTAGTGAGTTTTAGTGGGGTAATAGGGGCTCTAAATAAGGAGTTAAGGGCTGTAGTAGGGGGACAGGGGCTGTAGTTGAGAGTTAGGGGCTGTAATTGGGGGCTTAGGAAATGTAGTGGGGAATTGGGGCTGTAGTAGGGGGTTAGGGACTGAAGTAGGTTGATGGCTGCAAGTGGGAACAGGGGCTGTAGTGTGGGGGATATGGGCAGCAATTTGGGGGAGAGGGGCTGTAGTGGGGGTAAGGACTGTAGTAAGGGAATAGGGGCTGTACTGGAGCTATGGGGTAAAAGGGAGTGGAAGGGATGTGAAGTAAGGGAATTAGAGGCTGTAGAAGGGAGTATAGGGGCTGTGGTGGGAGCAAAGGGGCAATGTGGTTGGAAATGGGCAGTAGAGGGGGGACACAGGGGCAGTATGGTGTGGGCACAGGCTGTAACGAGGGACACTGAGGCAATAAAGTGGTGTCACAGGGACAGTATGGTAGGGGGTAAATGGGAAGTAGAGGGGGGGACAGGGGCTGTTGAGGCGGGTAGAGGAAGTAGAGGGGGGAGACAGGGGCAGTAGAGGCGTGTGAAAGGGGGGCAGAGGCAGGGGGCAGGGGCTGTAGAGGGAAATAGAAGTGCTGTAGAGGGGCACATGGGGCAGTAGAGGGGGCAGGGGCTATTGAGGGGCTGTAAAGGGGGCAGGGGTAGTATGATGGGGCAGGGGCTATAGAGGTGGCAGGGGTAGTATGGTGGGGGCAGGGGCTATAGAGGTGGCAGGGGGGAGTATGGTGGGGGCAGGGGGGAGTATGGTGGGGGCAGGGGGGAGTATGGTGGGGCAGGGGGAGTATAGTGGGGGCAGGGGGAGTATAGTGGGGGCAGGGGCTGTAAAGGGGGCAGTATGGTGGGGGCAGGGTCTATAGAGGGAAATAGAAGTGCTGTAGAGGGGCACATGGGGCAGTAGAGGGGGCAGAGGCACTATGGTGGGGCAGGGGCTATAGAGGGGCTGTAAAGGGGGCAGGGGTAGTATGGTGGAGCAGTTTGGAGGGGTAGGGGCTGTAGAGGGGGCAGGGACTATAGAGGTGTCAGGGGTAGTATGGTGGGGCAGGGGCTATAGAGGTGGCAGGGGAGTATAGTGGGGGCAGGGGCTATAGAGGTGGCAGGGGAGTATAGTGGGGGCAGGGGAGTATAGTGGGGGCAGGGGGAGTATAGTGGGGCAGGGGGAGTATAGTGGGGGCAGGGGGAGTATAGTGGGGGCAGGGGGTGTATGGTGGGGGCAGGGGGTGTATGGTGGGGGCAGGGATAGTATGGTGGGGGCAGGGGGAGTATGGTGGGGGAAGGGGGAGTATAGTGGGGGCAGGGGGAGTATAGTGGGGGCCGGGGGAGTATAGTGGGGGCCGGGGGAGCAGGGGGAGTATAGTGGGGGCAGGGGCAGTATAGTGGGGGCAGGGATAGTATAGTGGGGGCAGGGATAGTATAGTGGGGGCAGGGATAGTATAGTGGGGGCAGGGAGAGTATGGTGGGGGGCAGGGGGAGTATGGTGGGGGGCAGGGGGGAGTATGGTGGGGGGCAGGGGCTGAAGAAAGGGGCTGGAAAAAAAAAACGTTTTGATTAAAAAAAAAAAAAAAATGCTACAAGTTCTTCCCCCACCCCCTCCCAGAGACTTACCTTGGTCCTGGAGGGAGAACCTTACCCCTGGTGGTCGGATGGGATGGGATGGGCTGCACTGGAGGCTGGAGCTGCAATCAGGACCGCTGGGGAGTCTGGGAGCAGTAGAAGTCCCGCCCCCTTCTGACATCATCAGAGGAGGACGGCTGACTTCACTGCCAGGCTCCTGCTGTGTGCTGGCTGCAGGGATAGAGGGGAGATTAAAAATCCGAGTCTCCAGCCAGAGGCAGGGGATTCGGATTTTTGCGCCCCCCTTCTCTGGCGCCCTAAGGCGGCCGCCTGTGCCGCCTTATGGACGCGCCGGCCCTGTATGTAGAGGATTTGGGAGGAGTTGGTGGAGATAGGCTGGAAAGGTATGTGTAGAGTGCATGGGATGAATAGAGAGGGGAGGGGAGTAAGGTGGAAGTAATAATTATGGTGTTGCTAGGGACAGGTGAGTGAAAGGATAGGGATATTTTAGTGATGAGAGAAGTTAGTGTTAAAGTGAAAAATAGAAGGGAGAACATTAGAAAAAGTGTATTATATAGATATGTAGATCATATATACAAACACACAAATATCAATGAGTGATTAAACCAATGTAAGGATGCAGTGTGTTAAATAAATTCAGGTGAGGAGAGGTTTAGTGATTTGATTGGTGTGTTAAGGAAACCAGCTGATGTGCACTATCTATAAGTAAGTTGTCGACCATGGGGTGGGTGGGCAATCTTCCAGAGATGATACCTCTGCTCTGAAGATTCAGCAGGACTTGGTTGCTTGGGAGTGCTGGGTGTTAATGCTGTTTTAAGGGGCCCAGTCTCTGCTCTGAAGATTCAGCAGGACTTGGTTGCTTGGGAGTGCTGGGTGTTAATGCTGTTTTAAGGGGCCCAGTCTCTGCTCTGAAGATTCAGCAGGACTTGGTTGCTTGGGAGTGCTGGGTGTTAATGCTGTTTTAAGGGGCCCAGTCTCTGCTCTGAAGATTCAGCAGGACTTGGTTGCTTGGGAGTGCTGGGTGTTAATGCTGTTTTAAGGGGCCCAGTCTCTGCTCTGAAGATTCAGCAGGACTTGGTTGCTTGGGAGTGCTGGGTGTTAATGCTGTTTTAAGGGGCCCAGTCTCTGCTCTGAAGATTCAGCAGGACTTGGTTGCTTGGGAGTGCTGGGTGTTAATGCTGTTTTAAGGGGCCCAGTCTCTGCTCTGAAGATTCAGCAGGACTTGGTTGCTTGGGAGTGCTGGGTGTTAATGCTGTTTTAAGGGGCCCAGTCTCTGCTCTGAAGATTCAGCAGGACTTGGTTGCTTGGGAGTGCTGGGTGTTAATGCTGTTTTAAGGGGCCCAGTCTCTGCTCTGAAGATTCAGCAGGACTTGGTTGCTTGGGAGTGCTGGGTGTTAATGCTGTTTTAAGGGGCCCAGTCTCTGCTCTGAAGATTCAGCAGGACTTGGTTGCTTGGGAGTGCTGGGTGTTAATGCTGTTTTAAGGGGCCCAGTCTCTGCTCTGAAGATTCAGCAGGACTTGGTTGCTTGGGAGTGCTGGGTGTTAATGCTGTTTTAAGGGGCCCAGTCTCTGCTCTGAAGATTCAGCAGGACTTGGTTGCTTGGGAGTGCTGGGTGTTAATGCTGTTTTAAGGGGCCCAGTCTCTGCTCTGAAGATTCAGCAGGACTTGGTTGCTTGGGAGTGCTGGGTGTTAATGCTGTTTTAAGGGGCCCAGTCTCTGCTCTGAAGATTCAGCAGGACTTGGTTGCTTGGGAGTGCTGGGTGTTAATGCTGTTTTAAGGGGCCCAGTCTCTGCTCTGAAGATTCAGCAGGACTTGGTTGCTTGGGAGTGCTGGGTGTTAATGCTGTTTTAAGGGGCCCAGTCTCTGCTCTGAAGATTCAGCAGGACTTGGTTGCTTGGGAGTGCTGGGTGTTAATGCTGTTTTAAGGGGCCCAGTCTCTGCTCTGAAGATTCAGCAGGACTTGGTTGCTTGGGAGTGCTGGGTGTTAATGCTGTTTTAAGGGGCCCAGTCTCTGCTCTGAAGATTCAGCAGGACTTGGTTGCTTGGGAGTGCTGGGTGTTAATGCTGTTTTAAGGGGCCCAGTCTCTGCTCTGAAGATTCAGCAGGACTTGGTTGCTTGGGAGTGCTGGGTGTTAATGCTGTTTTAAGGGGCCCAGTCTCTGCTCTGAAGATTCAGCAGGACTTGGTTGCTTGGGAGTGCTGGGTGTTAATGCTGTTTTAAGGGGCCCAGTCTCTGCTCTGAAGATTCAGCAGGACTTGGTTGCTTGGGAGTGCTGGGTGTTAATGCTGTTTTAAGGGGCCCAGTCTCTGCTCTGAAGATTCAGCAGGACTTGGTTGCTTGGGAGTGCTGGGTGTTAATGCTGTTTTAAGGGGCCCAGTCTCTGCTCTGAAGATTCAGCAGGACTTGGTTGCTTGGGAGTGCTGGGTGTTAATGCTGTTTTAAGGGGCCCAGTCTCTGCTCTGAAGATTCAGCAGGACTTGGTTGCTTGGGAGTGCTGGGTGTTAATGCTGTTTTAAGGGGCCCAGTCTCTGCTCTGAAGATTCAGCAGGACTTGGTTGCTTGGGAGTGCTGGGTGTTAATGCCGTTTTAAGGGGCCCAGTCTCTGCTCTGAAGATTCAGCAGGACTTGGTTGCTTACTAGATTATTATTATTAGTTATAAAGCGCCAACACATTCTGCAGCATTGTACTCTAGCTGGACTAACAAAGACAAGTTGGACGTACAGTGACAGAATGTGCCGAATGATGTTAGACTAAAATATCGAATGAATGAACAAATGGCAGCTCTGTTGGTCCCACAATTAGAAATTCACAAACTTTAATAATCCTGAGAGTTACTTTCTTATGAATAAACGCAGATAATGATTCTTAGGTATGATTTATGGAACATTCATTTTGTATAGCTCCTAATTAATATATTAAGGCTAAAGTTGGGTGTAGCGGAGCGCTAGTCCTAGCAGGGACTCTCCTCCGCTGGTTACTTCACGATGTACTCAGGAACAAGTAAATTACTCCAAGGGAACAGCCAAATACAGTAAAGTAATCCAAGATTCTCCCAACACCTCCCCAGCAACTGGACGACACACAGCTCTGGGGGTAAACTAATTTTAATGGAGGCAAAGTTGGCCTTTTATGAGAATTCCCCTGCAAGGGGTTTCCAAATACATATTCCAGGAGTTTTCCCCATTGGACCTGTGAGTAGACTGAAGCAAAGTACACAAAGTACATATTACCTCTCAGGTCCAGGACATGTAAAATATTTAGCACCCCAAATATGCATTTCCCCATAAGGTCCTCAAGTCCTATATTGCCAGATAGGCTGGGTCTGAGCGCCCCAGATCCCACGAACGCAGCCGAAACACCACCGGGGTATAGTGTAGACTAACCGCACACGAGACGCCTGCCCAAAACAGTTCCATGAAAATCGGTTGTGCGGTCGGTCTCTTTCGGAAGTACAAAAAACATAAAATAACATAGCAATCTGTTGCATCTGTTCGTATGAATCCCTGGATCGGGAGGTTGCTCCCCCTGAATGCCGCTCTGTTCGTATGCTTTCTCACGAAAGGTGGAAGTCCCAGCGGTGTTCGCACCGTCGAGTGTCCGATTTTAGTTCCATGCATTTGACGACCAAACACCGTCTTTGTTCGTGTTCCAAGATGGCCGCTGCCACGTGTTCGCCTATACGAACGGCGACCACCCAGCCGACCGCTTAGAATGTTCGTGTAGTTGCGGTTTATGGAGGTGTGAACGGTGTTAATGAGCTGCACACTCCACGTGTGGGTGGTCTACCGTTCGGTAGTTTATTTGATTGTCGAACAAAACCGCGGGAACCACTTAGAGGAATGGAATGGAACAAATGGCCAGGCGAAACATTAAGTTTCAATGATAGGGGGATATGTCTCACACATGTACTGCAAGTCCCAAACATAGGGGACAACGGGGAGGGGGGGAAATAGGCACGGAAAATCCGGAGCCAGTATAAGAGTACAGTAGCAAGGTCCATTCCGCTACATTGGGAATATATTTCTTTGATTAGAAGTGACACAACAAATTGGCCCTCTACCCAGAATCCTTTTCTGCACCTTAAAGCCATACAGTCCTCATAAGAACTGGTCAGGTTTCTTGTCTGCAGTTTGGTCTGTGAGAGCAGCTGGTTGCTTTACAATCCTCGCATGTGAAGAAAACAAAGTGGTCAGTTTACTATTCAGGCAAACTGTATGAAAAGATTAATGATTTATCTGAAGGTTGGATCTGATAATAGGAGCCCAGGGATACTGCCTTCAACATTGTAGGGAGCTGGAAAAGCTCAGAAAGGATTTAAATGCACAATAAAATTAGTTCTTTACTTCATAACTGGATTCAGATCAAGATAAACAGTAGCTTTTAAAAAGCAGTGCCACGCTAACTGGACATTTTATTCAATGCAGTAGTATAGCCTTTGACTAAAGTATAATCCTATCACAGCTAAACACGAATGGATTGTGGCAATTCCTGGACATTAAATGCATGTTTATTATTTATGGAGAAACACGTCACACAGTATTTCTTTCCTTTGCGTAAAAGGAATCTCAGCTGTTCATATCACGTATTTCTGTAAATAAAATATAGCCTTTGTATCTGCAGACTGGCATTGAGAGCCAACATGGGGGGCAGCAAGGGATTCTGGGTAGGCTGCTTTAGGAAGTGATGGATAATTAGTAACAACGTTGCAGTGATCGGAGGTCAGAATGATCGGCACGGAGATTTATGTCAACGGATAAATGTTTCTGGGCTTTGAGTAAACGCGCTGTGATGATTGAACACGTCATTAGGGGTAATGTGTGAGTAATTACTTCTATTACGTGACATTTCTGCATCATACCCAAGTTAATTTCATTATTTAGAATCGGAGACATGTCCTGCTGAACTTCTAACTAATACAGCAGTGTGTTCATCACGTCTACTACAAGCAGAACCCAGTGACTAATAGGAGACACCGAGGTAATTAACAAAATATATAATTCCAATATCCAGACTCCCCAGTCACTATATTATTATCATCAAAATAAATCAAACAACACCTAAAACTGTTTAATGGGTTAAAGTGACCTAATGACGGCGACATGTTTAATGTGTTAAAGGGACAGTCCCATGTAGGAGCAAAGTGACCTAATGGCAGCGACATGTTTAATGGGTTAAAGGGACAGTCCCATGTAGGAGCAAAGTGATCTAATGACAGCGACATGTTTAATGTGTTAAAGGGACAGTCCCATGTAGGAGCAAAGTGACCTAATGGCAGCGACATGTTTAATGGGTTAAAGGGACAGTCCCATGTAGGAGCAAAGTGACCTAACGACAGTGACATGTTTAATGGGTTAAAGGGACAGTCCCATGTAGGAGCAAAGTGACCTAATGACTGACATGTTTAATGGGTTAAAGGGACAGTCCGATGTAGGAACAAAGTGACCTAATGACAGTGACATGTTTAATGGGTTAAAGGGACAGTCCCATGTAGGAGCAAAGTGACCTAATGACAGCGACATGTTTAATGGGTTAAAGGGACAGTCCCATGTAGGAGCAAAGTGACCTAATGACAGGGACATGTTTAATGGGTTAAAGGGACAGTCCCATGTAGGAACAAAGTGATCTAATGACAGTGACATGTTTAATGGGTTAAAGGGACAGTCCGATGTAGGAACAAAGTGACCTAATGACAGTGACATGTTTAATGGGTTAAAGGGACAGTCCCATGTAGGAGCAAAGTGACCTAATGACAGTGACATGTTTAATGGGTTAAAGGGACAGTCCCATGTAGGAGCAAAGTGACCTAATGACAGTGACATGTTTAATGGGTTAAAGGGACAGTCCCATGTAGGAGCAAAGTGACCTAATGACAGTGACATGTTTAATGGGTTAAAGGGACAGTCCCATGTAGGAGCAAAGTGATCTAATGACAGTGACATGTTTAATGGGATAAAGGGACAGTCCCATGTAGGAGCAAAGTGACCTAATGACAGCGACATGTTTAATGGGTTAAAGGGACAGTCCCATGTAGGAACAGTGACATGTTTAATGGGTTAAAGTGACCTAATGACAGTGACATGTTTAATGGGTTAAAGGGACAGTCCCACGTAGGAGCAAAGTGATCTAATGGCAGTGACATGTTTAATGGACAGTCCCATGTAGGAGCAAAGTGACCTAATGACAGCGACATGTTTAATGGGTTAAAGGGACAGTCCCATGTAGGAGCAAAGTGACCTAATGACAGTGACATGTTTAATGGGTTAAAGGGACATTCCCATGTAGGAACAGTGACCTAATGACAGTGACATGTTTAATGGGTTAAAGGGACAGTCCTATGTAGGAACAAAGTGACCTAATGACAGTGACATGTTTAATGGGTTAAATGGACAGTCCCATGTAGGAACAAAGTGACCTAATGACAGTGACATGTTTAATGGGTTAAAGGGACAGTCCCGTGTAGGAGCAAAGTGACCTAATGACAGTGACATGTTTAATGGGTTAAAGGGACAGTCCCATGTAGGAGCAAAGTGACCTAATGACAGTGACATGTTTAATGGGTTAAAGGGACAGTCCCATGTAGGAGCAAAGTGACCTAATGACAGCGACATGTTTAATGGGTTAAAGAGACAGTCCCATGTAGGAGCAAAGTGACCTAATGACAGTGACATGTTTAATGGGTTAAAGGGACAGTCCCATGTAGGAGCAAAGTGATCTAATGACAGTGACATGTTTAATGGGTTAAAGGGACAGTCCCATGTCGGAGCAAAGTGACCTAATGACAGTGACATGTTTAATGGGTTAAAGGGACAGTCCCATGTAGGAACAAAGTGACCTAATGACAGTGACATGTTTAATGGGTTAAAGGGACAGTCCCATGTAGGAGCAAAGTGACCTAATGACAGTGACATGTTTAATGGGTTAAAGGGACAGTCCTAAGTAAGAATAACAATGTAAATATATAAATATGCTAATGGTAACTTAACACATGGAAAACATGTTAAATGGTTAAATGGACAGTCCCATGTAGGAACAAAGTGACCTAATGACAGTGACATGTTTAATGGGTTAAAGGGACAGTCCCGTGTAGGAGCAAAGTGACCTAATGACAGTGACATGTTTAATGGGTTAAAGGGACAGTCCCATGTAGGAGCAAAGTGACCTAATGACAGCGACATGTTTAATGGGTTAAAGAGACAGTCCCATGTAGGAGCAAAGTGACCTAATGACAGTGACATGTTTAATGGGTTAAAGGGACAGTCCCATGTCGGAGCAAAGTGACCTAATGACAGAGACATGTTTAATGGGTTAAAGGGACAATCCCATGTAGGAGCAAAGTGTCCTAATGACAGTGACATGTTTAATGGGTTAAAGGGACAGTCCCGTGTAGGAACAAAGTGCCCTAATGACAGTGACATGTTTAATGGGTTAAAGGGACAGTCCCATGTAGGAGCAAAGTGACCTAATGACAGTGACATGTTTGATGGGTTAAAGGGACAGTCCCATGTAGGAACAAAGTGACCTAATGACAGTGACATGTTTAATGGGTTAAAGGGACAGTCCCATGTAGGAGCAAAGTGACCTAATGACAGTGACATGTTTAATGGGTTAAAGGGACAGTCCTAAGTAAGAATAACAATGTAAATATATAAATATGCTAATGGTAACTTAACACATGGAAAACAACTACATTTACAGATATATATTATATTAAGCTGTGCCTCTGAATATACAATTACAGGCAGTTTAAGAGCAGCTAATTCTATATTGTATGTTTGAACACTAAAGTACTTATAACATTGAAAGCCTTACTTGTCTGTAATAAGCAACGACGACTCAAAAAGCTCCCATTTTAGCCGTTTTCAGTTTAGCAGTTTTTCTTATTGTGTTAAAACTAAAAGGTATTTAAATTGTGTTTAAAGGATCCTGAGTCTGAACATATTTGAATGTCTAAAGCTTCAATCTAACCTTAATCTCCTTACTACACCTTATAAGCGGTGCGAGGGGAACCTTCCAAGTGTTAACTTGATAACATAATGTCTGCAAAGTGATTGTTACTGTAGGAAAGCTATTTAGAAACACTCAAAAATGGGAATCATTATTTTATAGAAATAGAAGCTTTTCACTCAACGTGTGTGGGAGATTGTCTGGACCTGAATACAATCGAATTTTACCAGATATTTGCGAATTATTGTATTCTGTGGCTCTATTAGTTAGGTAAGGGATCACAGGGAAAGTCCTCTGATAAAACAGAGAATTAGAGTGTGATGTAAAGAGATGGATGGAGGAGTGGGAGACAGGTGGGGAGAGAAAAAGTAAAAGTGAGAAGAGAAGAGTGGGATTAGGAAGAATGGGGGGGGAGAAGAGAAGTGGGAGAATGGGGTGTAAGGGAGGAGAGCAGGATATACCATAAGACGACCCTTGGTAGCTGCCTAAGGCCCAGGGGTCCTGACTGGGGCCCCAGAAATATGAATTTGTTTGCTTCTAATAATAGAAGCAAACAAATTCATATTTCTGGGGGCCCAGTCAGGACCCCTGGGCCTTAAGCTGCTCTTACCAGTACCTTCGAGATGGCTGCTCTCACCCATTGTCTCAAGGTGGAGATGGAGGCCACTTCGCCCTTTCTGTGGCCAAATGGGAGGATAAAAATCTAGATGATTTATGGAAAGAGCTGGTCCTTTCAAGATAGAGGGAGACAGCTCTAACCACATCTATATTATGCCTGGTCTGTGCTTGTGGAGAGGAAATAAAAGAAGGTAACACAATCTCCCGGTAAAAGTGGAATTTGGAGATATCCTTAGGCAGGATCTCTGGTGCTAAATGCATGACAACCATATACTGTTTAAATTTAGTGAATGGGGGTTCACAGGACCACACATTCTCCTTGCGGAGTGTGACGGAGCTCCCTGTACCCCGGCTGGGTACATCCGCCAAGGGTCCGAGACTAGCTGTGGCTGGATAGGGGAACTAGCTCTGTTCGCTCCCAGGGGCTGGATGGCACACGGTCATGGGACCTACTCCATCCTTACAATGACTTTCCCTGCTGCATCTTCCACACGCTAGAACAGCAGGCACCGTGATTAACCCTTTCTTCCCCTCCAGGAGCTGGACGAGGACACAGTTCTGGAGGTACAACTCTGACTGACTGTTTATTTCGTCACACAAGATTTTCCATGCACAGACCCCTACAACTCAATCCACCAGTGGTTTCAATCCTAAAAAGCTGATGGGTGGATGGAAGAGGGACAAAGCAGCCCCTGCAAACTGAGCTGGCAGTGTGCCTGTGACCAAGTCCTGCTATGACAGGAAAAGGGAGGGGGGGGGGAGAGGTACAGGCAAACAATACCTTCACAAAAGGTAGGGGGAGGGGGAGAGGCACAGAGCAATACATTTCACTTTACTGTACTACTGTACTTTACTGAGCTATATTCTCTCATCCCAGTTACGAGGTAAGGTGTAGCTCCACAGATGGTGACATCGTCAGTGGCTGACTCTAATTAATTTTTCTCTTGTTGGACTGAGATAGGAAGGACCTTTGAGGAATCCTGAGATGCCATTGGGCCCATCTGACAAGTCTGAATGTGGAAGCCAGGATTTCTAGTAGTTGCATCTACTTTCTTGCTGTTACCAAGCGAAAATGAAGAACCTGGGAGAGAAAACTTCCACAATCTGTGGAACTGTTCCTGAGATAGGGAAAATGCAGAGTATATAATTCTCCACCCAGAAATGTCAACCTCTGAGCTGGTGTGAGACTGCTTTTCTTGATATTCATCAAGCAGCCAAACTTCAGGAGTTCTGATAGAACTATATACCTCTGTGTGTGTGCCTGCCTTCTGTGGGGCTGAGGCTACCAGAAGTAGATCATCCAGATAATGGAACCAGGTGGTGCTCTGGACTCTCAATATCACTATAAGCACAACCATTACCTTTAAAAAGGTTCTTGGGGCTGCAGTGAAGCCAAAGGGTAGGACACTAAATTGGAAGCTCTCTTCTCCTCTAATACATATGAGATAATGGTGATAATCTAGTGCTATTGGAATGTGGTGGTAAGCATCCTTGAGATCTATAGAGATAAGGAAATTGTTCTTCCAAATTGATGGGGATATGGATCTGATTGACTCCATCCCAAAGACTCTGACATTCAGCCTTTTGTTGGCCCTTCTTAGGTCCAGTATAGGCTTCCATGTGCCTTTGCTTTTTGCACCAGAAGAGAGGTGAATATTGTCCCTGAAACCGCTCTTGTTTTAGAACCTGAGAAATCACCTCTTCGTCTAGAAGGTTTCTTACATATTCCTTCAGTGCTATACCTTTTGATTCATCTGTCTGAATTCTCTTGGTATAGAGACTATCGTGTCTGAAGAACACTCCAGTCTATATCAATCTGGACTACCACCCAAGTCTCCAGAATGTGATGAACCCAGGCATGTCTGATCAGAATAGTAAGGCTGCTAGTACTGGAGGACAGACACAAGTTCATTGCTGAATAGCGAAATGACTGCTTCATAACTCTATTAGAACCTCGAAAGGCAGGTTTACCAACTGCCATGAGTTACCCCGGGAGTATTCCCTGCAGGGTCAGTAACTCCATGATTCTCAGAAATGCTGGTCACTGGAGGTGCTCCTGTCTGACCATGATGATCTGGGATTCTTGGGTCTTATGTCCTGAGGTACAAATACCTTGCAGCCCTCAGCCGCCTTCCTAATGGATTCATCCAAAGCTTTCCCAAACAGCAGCTCCCCTTCAAATATAATAGTGTAGGGGGCAGACTTGGAGGGTGAGTCATCATCCCATAAACAACCATACACCCATTTGTTCGAGAGAATATCCTTCATACATCTAGGGAAGCTTCTGTGAATTAGTCAGTTGTCACCTGAAGACTCCAGACTGCATCTTCAATATTGGCTCTTTATATCTCTCTCCACAGCAGTATTTCGATCTTTAATCACACTTTTCATGGCTCTAGAAACAGCAGCGAAAGCTACTGCTGGGTGACATGATACATCGGCAGGCGTATAAATTTGGATAGGTTTTCATCCACTTTTGATCCATAGTCAAGCGGTAGCATCGTCCCACAGACTACCCTGGAAAAAGGTGCATCCACCTAGGTGGTGTTGTTCAGGGGGTGGAAGTACCTTCTTCCGTAGGATAAAGTTTGGCCTGTTTTTCTTAGTTCTAAAGCCTCTGGACTTCCTTTGTACGCCATGCCAGCATGTTGCGCAGGTATAGGTGATGCTGAAGCGGCAACCTTCTGAAGACAGGCAATGCATAACAGTTTTCCTTCCACTGCATTTCCATCACAACCAGAAAATGGTGTAGATTCAGACAATACCCTGCAACTTCCTATGTAAGCTATGCCAGCATGTCCTGTGACTGCGCAGGTATAGGTGAAGCTGAAGAGGTTACCTTCTGAAGACAGTCAAAGCATAACCTTCCACTGCATTCCCATCACAATCAGTACATGGTGTAGATTCAGACAAACAAACAATAAAAAAATAAATATTACATGCGGCAAAGTACTAAAGTACAAAAGGGCACTGTCAAATTCTATTACCAAGAAGCCAGTCTAACATATTTAAAACTGGCTGAAAACAGCACTTACCCATGTCTGGAGAATCTGCAAATAATTTCCAAATAAGTTTGGGATGTTTACTGTAATTTTCCCTCCATTTTAGGAACTTTCTGGCTTTTGCCCTTACCCAATATGGCTGCAACAACTTGTATTCCCATAATGCATGTCATCGATATTGGGCCCTTTAAGGCACAAACTGCACATGCGCGGGCGTCTTCCGAGTGCATTTGCTGTTTAGAGACCAGGGAGAGAGCTTGGTCTGCAGCATACATGCATGGCCCCTGAACACCCAGGGAACCAGGAATAAATCTCCGGAACCGAGTGGAAGCATAAGAGATAAAGTAAAAGTGCCTGCAAGGTTATTAAAAGCCACAACAGTTTAAAGCCACCGCTGTATAAAGGCATCACAATATAAAGGCACCCTAATATAAAAGGCACCCTAAAATAGCAAAAACAAATAAGTAATGAAGGGAAAAAACTTACATGTCCATAAGTAAAGGGAGCAAATTGCTCACATCCTAAGGGCTGTAGGACAGGAAAAAGACCTTAGGGATGGAGCCTCCTTTTAAAGCCTTTGGTGTTTTTCCTGTCCTATCGGCTGTAAGGGGCGGAGCTAACCATGTGTATATGCTGCCATGATTAGCCAGGAAAGCAGTTATTCTTATCTATTGGTGATTGTAAATTTTTAAACAGGTGTTTTTGTGCATTAACTATATAAACTAGATACCAGTATTTTTAATCACCCCTTTTTTTCCTTCCTTTGTTGTATATAGTATCACCTTTCTAAGCCGAGATAAGGGGGGATGACTACGTAAACAGTGATTTTAGAATTATAGTCACTATAGTGCCCTTAAGGTAATTAAAGCTTTGGAAGGGGAGGTGTGGACACCTACGTATGTAGGGTGTAGCGGCACCCCGGAGCAGTAGGGGTTTACGCCGCCAAGAAGGTGTCCTTTCCCCCAAGATGAAGTCAGCTGCAACAAAACACGTTCCCAGAGAATACAAATCAGCGTAATAAATATCCCCTCCAAGCACGAGACGAGACTCTGTGTTGAGGGTCAAAATAGGAATAATCTTTATTCTGCAGCTCGGGCTTTTATGCCGTACAACAACTCCTCCCCGTATCCGGAGGAGATAATACATTTACAGTGGGAATCCCTCCCACTGTACCGGGCAGAATATTTCACAATTATTATAAGTTTAATAACACACACAATATGCAACGAAAATACAATGTGCTACGTGTATTAGAGAACGGAGATCTAGGGGAACAATATACGTGAAAATCTCCTAGATCGGTTGGGCCGTTCGCTAGATACACGTTTGCACCATTTACTCTGGAACCACATAATATAAACAAAAACTCTCTCGTGGATCTGGTGTCTCTAGTTCGGTACTCTGGACCTGTTGAACGGCATGGACGTAAGTTACCGGTAAGGTGGAAATTCGTCGTGTGGAAAGTTCTTGAGTGTTCGGTCATTAGTTCGTGCGGTCAAAATAGCCGCGACCCATTGTTCTCCCCACGTGGCTGCGTATACCGTACAGATCCAGAAGTACCCGAAGTCCACAATAATCCAGGTAAAAAGGCAATTCTCCGAGATGGTATCTGTTACTCCAAAAGGGGTCTGTCACACGGCTCCCTCCTAGTGGTACACTCCGGCAGACCTGGCTTGATCCTTTCGGATTAACTTAGGGGTGACCGGAATTCACTTGTCCGGAGAATTGTCAAGCTGCCGAGATAGCCCATCGGCGTTGCCATTTAGTTTACCGGGTCGGTAACTGATGGTGAAATTGTACGTTTGCAGGGCCAAGCTCCATCTTAACAACCGGCCATTGTCTCCTGCGACCCGGTTAAGCCATACCAATGGATTGTGATCGGTTACCAGAGAGAATTCTTGTCCATAGAGATAAGGGGTTAGTTTTTTCAATGCCCATACCAGGGCCAGACACTCCTTCTCTACGGCCGCATAACTCACTTCCCGTGGTAACAATTTTCTGCTGAGGTATGCGACCGGATGCTCTCTTCCATCTTCCCCGACTTGGCTCAGCACAGCCCCCAGTCCATACATGGAAGCGTCTGTATGGACAAGGAAACATTTGTTAGGTACTGGGGCAGCCAAGACAGGGGCATTAACAAGTGCATGTTTGAGGGATTGAAATGCGGCTTCGCAAGCGGGAGACCACAGGACCTGCCTAGGTAAATTCTTCTTGGTCAGGTCAGTCAGTGGCTTGGCTATCGTACTATAATCAGGGACAAAACGTCTATAATATCCTGCCGTCCCTAGGAAAGCCAATACCTGGGTCTTAGTATTGGGTGTGGGCCAGTTAGCCACTGCTTCGACCTTGGCGGGCTCCGGCCTCTGGTTCCCACACCCTACTCGGTGACCCAAGTATTGTACCTCGGCCATTCCTAAATGGCACTTTTCCGGTTTTAGTGTCAGGCCCGCGGCCCGAATCTTATCTAGGACTACCCCTACGTGCACTAGATGTTCTTCCCAAGACTCACTGTAGATCGCAATGTCATCCAGGTATGCACACGCAAATTCCTGGAATCCATCGAGGAGCCTATCCACCATACGCTGGAACGTAGCCGGGGCATTTTTCATCCCGAATGGCATGACCTTGAATTGGTATAAGCCAAACGGGGTGACAAAGGCCGACTTGGGGACGGCATCCTCGGCCAGGGGGATCTGCCAATAACCTTTGCAGAGGTCTATGGTAGAGAGATAGTTTCCCCTGGCTATGCGATCTAATAGTTCGTCTACCCGGGGCATCGGGTAAGCGTCAGTGGTAGTCTTTTCATTAAGTCGCCTGTAGTCCACACAGAATCTGGTGGTTCCGTCCTTTTTGGGTACCAGGACTACAGGGGAGGCCCAGGGACTGTCCGATGGCTCAATGACCCCCAGCTGGGTCATTTCTCGTATTTCCTTCAGCATCCCTTCCCGGACCGCTTCAGGAATACGGTAAGGGGGCTGTTGGAGGGGGGCCTGCCCTGGGGTTTCTACCTTATGCACGGCCAGGGTAGTGTATCCTGGTTCCTGTAAGAAGGTATTCTGTTTCTCCCATAGGAGCTGCCTAGCTTGTTCTAGTTCAGTGGGGTTCAATCGGTCCCCCAACTTCACTAGACTAATAGGGTCGGTGTGGGTTTCTCTCTCTAGCAGATCGGGTAAGGGTAAACTTTCGGGGTCATCCGTGGCTGGGGCACAAACAGCGTGAATATCTTCCTGCCTTTCCTGGTATCCCTTTAGTATGTTTACATGAAAGGATCGTCGGATCCTTTCATCTGCACAGCTGGCAATAAGGTAGGTGGTGTCGCAGAGTTGGGCTAGAACCTTGTAAGGAGCCTGCCACGCAGCCTGCAGTTTGTTGTCCTTTACAGGTTGTAGCACCAATATTTTCTGCCCTATTTGGAAAAGTCGTTGCCGGGCACCCCTATCGTACCATCTCTTCTGTCGCCCCTGGGCCGCCTGGAGGTTCTCCCTTACCAATAGAGAGAGTTGCTCCATGCGGTCCCGGAGTTCCAGGACGTATGGCACAATAGGTGTCCCCTCCTGTTCGGTTTCCCCCTCCCAGTGGTCCTGAATGAGATCAAGGGGGCCTCGCACCCTTCTCCCATACAACAACTCAAAGGGGGAAAAACCCGTAGAATCTTGGGGCACCTCCCGATAAGCAAATAATAGGTGGGGTAAGAATCTCTCCCAGTCTCTGCAACCGTCCGTAAAGGTCCTCACCATTTGTTTGAGGGTCCCATTAAAGCGCTCACAGAGACCGTTAGTCTGGGGGTGGTACGGGGAGCTGAGCAGGGGTTTAATGTGGCATACTTTCCATAACTGTTGCGTAAGTAAGGCAGTAAACTGGGTTCCCTGATCGGATAGGATCTCCTTAGGGAACCCCACTCTGGTGAATATTTTAACGCGTCGGCTACCGTCTCAGCTTCAATATTCGTCAGAGCTACTGCCTCCGGGTACCTGGTCCCATAGTCCACCACAGTAAGAATGTATTTCTTACCGGACGGACTAGGTCGAGCTAGGGGGCCTACAATGTCGACGGCGACCCTATAGAAAGGTTCCCCAATGATCGGCATCGACATTAATTTAGCCTTAGGGTGATCCCCCCTCTTACCCACCCGTTGGCAGGTGTCGCAGGTTCTGCAGTACTGTCGCACGTCCGGTTAAACCCTGGCCAGAAGAAGTTCTGGGTAATCCGATGGGCCGTGCGACGTACTCCTAAGTGGCCAGCTAGGGGTACATCATGGGCAATCCTCATGATTTCTTGCCTATACTTTTTGGGTAGCACTAGTTGCTTCTGAGGGACGGGGTTTTTACTCGCTGCGGATTCCTGAGGGATCCTGTACAGTCTATCCCCCACCCACTCGTAGCTTTCCCCATCTACCCCCGTTTCCTTTTTATCAGCCTTATCCCTGTACTTTCGTAGGGTGACGTCTTCCTGGGTTTCCCTCCCAAAGGTCTCAGGGGTATCCCAGTCTAAGGAGGTCTGTCCTAACGTCACAGTCAGAGGGTTAGTTCTTACCTGGGTCTCCGCGACCGGCTGACCGATTCCAATGGCACGGGTCTGAGCACGGGTGGTGACGGGACAAGCTCCAGCAGGGCCTTGAGGGGCAAAAGCAGATAACAGAGGGGCCAAATCATTTCCCAAGAGGACTTCAGCTGGTAACCCCTTCATCAGGCCCACATTTACTTGGCCGGCCCCCACCCCCCAATCCAAATGCACTCGGGCCGTGGGGAGACGATGTACAGCACCCCCGGCCACTCTAACGGCCACAGTTTGTCCAGTGTGTTCTTTTTCTGGGACCAGGTCGTGTTGGATCAATGTTAGTGTGGCCCCAGTGTCTCTTAACCCACTGACAACTTGTCCATTTACTCGGACTGTTTGTCGATGATGTTGGCGGTTGTCTACGGCCGCTGCATATAGGGGGTTGGCTTCGTGCAAGATTTCCCATTGCTCTTTCCCCAGGGGCCGGGCTTCAATGCAATGGGCCCCTGAGGTAAAGGGCCGGGTGTTCCCCTCGGCGGGCTTCCTCCAGGAAGTTTGTCGAGCTGGATCTAGGGGGCATTTGTCTCTCAAATGGCCCACCTGCTGGCACCTCTGGCACCGCCGGCGGTCCGGGGTACTTGACTGGGTGAAGCGGGAGGAACTGTTGTAGGTAGGTTGGTTAGCGGGGGTGGTTGGAGTAGTGCTGACGGGCGGCTTTCTACTCGGGGAGCTGTCTTTTGGACCGAGGGATCGGGTTTGCGGGCGTCCGCATACTCGTCGGCCAAACGGGCGGCTTCGGGTAGGGTAAGCGGTCTCCTATCCCGAATCCACTCTCGGATCTCTTTGTCCACCTTTTCAAAAAAATGCTCCAACAAAAACAGTTGTAATACCTCCTCTGCGGTGGTAGCTTGGCACCCATCCATCCAGTGGGCAGCCGTGCGTTGTAATCGGCAGGCCCACTCGGTGTAGGAGTCACCGGTTTGCTTTCGAGATTCCCGGAAGCGTCTCCGATATGCTTCGGGAATTACAGCATACCGGGACAACAGGGCTTCTTTGACCAAACGATAATTTCCCACTTCATGGTCAGGAATCGCCCGGAAAGCCTCACTGGCTCGCCCGGATAATTTGCCAGACAAAATTTTAACCCTTTCCTCGGAAGGTACTTTATGTAGGGCACATTGACGCTCAAAATCAGCTAAGTACTGGTCAATCTCCCCCTCAGTTTCCACAAAACTTTTAAAAGCGGCAAAGTGTACTTTTCTCCTTTCCTCTGGAGAAAGTCCCAGCAATTGGACTGGCGCTGGCTGGAGTCTGGCGCCGGTTGGCATCGATCGCTGCGATCACTTGTGTAACGATCCTAGGTGAGGCATTTGGTCCGTAGTGAGCCAGTCTTACCCTCACCTCATGGTCGAATCGTTCGTCTTCCGGGGTTCGGACCAATGCGATCTCCGGTTCTGGGTTTAGTTCGACACCAAGTTCGCCATTTTGTTCGGCTAAATCTAATGCGACCAACTCTGCCAAAATGTCTCTTTTCTTTTTGTTGCTAGCCGAACGACCACGGCTCTCCAACAAGTCTTTCAGTGTAGATCGTTTCAGCCTTCCGTAGTAGGCTTCCATCCTGATCGCTCTCGGTAGCTGTCCTTCTGGGGTGAAAGGACGATCCCACCGCTGCCACCAATTGTAGCGGCACCCCGGAGCAGTAGGGGGCGTTACGCCGCCAAGAAGGTGTCCTTTCCCCCAAGATGAAGTCAGCTGCAACAAAACACGTTCCCAGAGAATACAAATCAGCGTAATAAAATATCCCCTCCAAGCACGAGACGAGACTCTGTGTTGAGGGTCAAAATAGGAATAATCTTTATTCTGCAGCTCGGGCTTTTATGCCGTACAACAACTCCTCCCCGTATCCGGAGGAGATAATACATTTACAGTGGGAATCCCTCCCACTGTACCGGGCAGAATATTTCACAATTATTATAAGTTTAATAACACACACAATATGCAACGAAAATACAATGTGCTACGTGTATTAGAGAACGGAGATCTAGGGGAACAATATACGTGAAAATCTCCTAGATCGGTTGGGCCGTTCGCTAGATACACGTTTGCACCATTTACTCTGGAACCACATAATATAAACGAAAACTCTCTCGCGGATCTGGTGTCTCTAGTTCGGTACTCTGGACCTGTCGAACGGCATGGACGTAAGTTACCGGTAAGGTGGAAATTCGTCGTGTGGAAAGTTCTTGAGTGTTCGGTCATTAGTTTGTGCGGTCAAAATGGCCGCGACCCATTGTTCTCCCCACGTGGCTGCGTATACCGTACAGATCCAGAAGTACCCGAAGTCCACAATAATCCAGGTAAAAAGGCAATTCCCCGAGATGGTATCTGTTACTCCAAACGGGGTCTGTCACATAGGGGAACACTTCAAGTATTCCAAAGGCTATAGTGTCCCTTTAATGGTAATCCTGCATTACAAACAGAAAGAAATGTGGTATTTTTTCAATAAGTAGTGGGGTGGCAATAAAACTATTAGATTTAGACTGAAATATTGGAGTTGAAAAAATGATGCAATGTGATTGTCAGCTCTGCGGTTAACCTTGTGTTTAACCCTATCAGTGATATGCATTACAGAATTATCAATGTTTTATTCAATGTATTAGTTTTACATAAAACTTGCTCATTAATACGTGCAAAGCAATTGAATCCGGTGTAGTGGGTTATATCTCCCCGGGGTTTTATAAACCTGAACATTTTACTCTCGAAGAATCTGTCAGCTCTAAATATAAATGTAGCACTTACGGCTTCCAGAAGAAACCTAAATAGACTTTTTGCTAGCGGACATATTTCTGTTTCCCTTTTTTTTTTTTAAATAGAAGAGGTTAAATGAGGACTAACGAGCCCCAGGGACGGGATCGCAGCAGATTGATAATTAAAGTTGTGTTTGCTTGTGGATTGTGGTATTTTAGAAGAGGTGTTTAATCATGCCGAGGCATTACTGTGCCTTCATTACGGCCCCGTTAACATTGAGTGTACCATACAGCTGTATGGTATATGTATCTGTATATCTCATATAATGTCTGTTTATCATATACCCTCTGTGACGGTACAATCCGTTACTCCGTCAAGCATTCCCTTCTTCCCATAAAATAAAACCCACAGAGTAATAAATCGCTGTTATCGCCGAATAATCCACACGTGAGCCAAAGCTTAATGCTGGAACAAGACTCATTTACTGAGAAACAGGGCACACAATTTATACAGTACAGAACTCCTCCTCTGGGCCAGGCTAGATAATAACTCAATTATCTAGTGGCCAGAAAAGTTTAATTTTTTAACAATTATTAGAAACATACTAATGTTACATAACATATCAATATAAAAACCTATCCCTGGGTAGCGGAGGGTAATGTGAGCAATATATCCAAATTTATATCCAAATTTCTTTAGAATCCGTGCGGAAGTTTGACCGGCTCGCCACGAGGTTGTAGCCGACTCAGAGTTCCATGAAATCAGTGGTGCGAGCCGGTCTCCGTTCAGATGAAAATTGCATGAAAACCCCCATAGATATAATGTAGCTGGTTACATGAGAGTGCCCCCCTCGTTCGGTAGATTGAAACTCCCGAACGCCATTCGTGTGCAATTCGTGTAAATGGGTCAGACGGGACTTCCATGGGGGACCGGGGGTTGCTGGAGAGCCATGCCGAAATTAGTTCCAGGCGCTCGACACCTAAGTCCCGCTGGCCGGCCGTTCGGTAGTTTAAGATGGCCGCCATCCATTGTTCTCGCCACGTGTTCGTGTCCCGAAATGGCGGCCACCCAGGAGCACTCAATTAGCTTGTGGTTTCGTGCAATAACACAGGATTCTACGTTCTAATTGCTACCCAGGGGTTCCTCGTTCGGTAAAATAGCTATTTTACCGAACAAGGGATTTTGACTAATAGAAAGTAACGAATGAACTAGTAATAAAGGTAATAAATCCAACGAATACAGTAGCAGGGAGGTAAAGTACCGAATGCATGGAGGGTGATTCTTCACACCCTCCATATGTCATATATCTGTATATCATATAGTCTCTATATATCATATAATGTTTGTATATCATATACCCTCCATAAATCATATAATGTTTGTATATCATATATTCTCCATATATCAAATAATGTCTTTATATCATATACCCTCCATAAATCAAATAATGTCTGTATTTCATATACCCTCCATAAATCAAATAATGTCTGTATTTCATATACCCTCCATAAATCAAATAATGTCTGTATTTCATATACCCTCCATATATCAAATAATGTCTGTATATCATATACCTTCCATATATCAAATAATGTCTGTATTTCATATAGCGTCTGTATTTCATATAGCGTCTCTTTATCATATAGCTTGTATATATCATATAGCATCTGTATATCATATAGCTTGTATATATCATATAGCTTGTGTAGAATATTGCATATTCTGTATATTCCTATTCAAATACATATTAAGGTGTGGCTGTCTAATGGGTAAACAGAACAGATGGTGTTTCCTATTCTGTACCATGAGGTCTCTGGAATTTGCTGTATAAGAGATTTGGGGTGCTCTTTATATGGAGAATTTCCTTATATGGCAAGAGTATGCTCTTACGTCAGTATGGGCACTTCTATATAGTAAGAGAGGGACACGAGGTCTCTTCTCTCTCTGCTCTCTGCGCTCTTCGCTCTTGGCTCTCTGAGCTCTCTCTGGTTCTCTCTCGATGTAAAGATGTAAGGACTTCAGGAGTCCAGCAATTACCATCTGCTGTTGAACATCCATTATCCTGTAACATCCTTTGTTGTTTTATTATGTATCCGTAACTAAGAATAAACCTGAAGAAACCGTAAGTCAGATTGCGTATTAGTACTTTTCAATAATATAGACATATATTATTGTGGCGAGCATTTGGCCCAAGACTATATATACAAAAGACGTGTATATATATATATATCAATCAACTGAAGACAAGAAGTAATTAAGAAGATTTAACTGTGACGATTCCAAACCAGTTTTTACATTGGCTAGGCAGCCAGTCTTCTATTCAAGTTTTGTTCCCACTTCAAGGGGGGAGAGGAAAGAAGAATCGAGTTACAAAGCTGTTTTGGAACTGGGAAAACAAACTTGAAGAGAAAAAAAGAATCTAGACTGTCACAGAAGAACTGTGTTTGTAAGACAAAGAAAGTTTTCAAATCACAAAGACTGTTCCAAGATTATATTCTACAACAGACAAAAGCAGCACAAGATACAACGTGAATTCTAGAAGCAAGCACGTGGCAGAGATTGGCAATATTCCAGATCCCAGATTAAAACTGCGCAGCTGTGTGGATGAAGCAACGAAATAGACAGAAATAACTGATCTGGTGAGTAACATGGAATTCATAAATGATATTGCAGAGAAAAGTAAATTGCAGTTAGCATTTAATAGCAGCTATTCAGATGCTGTTTTGTGGCAATCATTATACACACAATGTGAAATTGCCAATAGTGAAATTGACAAGAAATTGTTTGTTAATAAGAAAAAACAAAAGATCAGAAATGTTATGAAACTAGTCTGTACTTACAATGCATTGATTTGTAAACGAGATGCAGGTCAAGACAATTTAGAATCAGCAGAAAAAGAAGTAGATTTGAATATGTTAACAGAAGACAAATCAGATTTAAATGAACAGTGTAACAATGTAACAGAGAGTACATGCGGTAACTGTGAGAGATTGTCAGAAACAGTCTGTGAACTACAGGAGAGAGTTGAACTAAGAAATGATCTTATTTGCCAGCTTAGAAATGAAGTAAAGCTAGTGTGTGTTAATACAAGAAAAATACAGGCACAAAATCTAATACCAGAACCAATAGATACTGAAAATGTATCCTCACAGAGTGATTTGCAGAAATTTAAATTTCAAGACAGTGCTGCAAAACGTAATTTGAAAATCCATGAACAATTAATGAAAATTGTGAAATGTATTCCAGTTTATGACACGTCAGTGGATGCATTTACTAATGCTGAGATTTTTGAGTCAAATTTGGACAAATACAGCCTTAATGACGAACTAAAGAATAGACTATTTCAATTATGGCTGCCGACTCAAATGGCATGTAGACTGACCGCGCCTGTAAACTGTGAGGACAATGATAAAATAATATATGGAAATAAGCGAGACAGATTAACACAATTAATAAAATTAACAACAGGGAATGATTTTGCAGACATTGAAATGTTGGAAAAACTAAAACCACACAAGGATGAGGATATTTTTAGTTTTCTTGTAAAATTTGAAAATGCATATAGACTTGTTGCTAATTTTCCTGAAGATCAGTTAATTCATGAATTTGTGAAAAAATTTCAATATCTAGATCCAACTGCAATTGTAATTGCTAGAGAAAAAAGCACTTTGACAGAAGTTGCTTTATTCTTAGATAACTTAAACAGAGTAACCAATAATGAAGGGGTTAAAATGACTTGTGGAATTAGGCAGAGAAAGAAATTTAGACCTGACACCCCTCATACCCCTCCTCCTTTTTCTAGGACAGAGTGTAAAAGAGTTATACAGACAGCTGAGCCACTCCCTATTTGCTCAACTAAAAACTGTTTACAAAAAACTGTTAACAATCAAAGGCAGGATATAACTCCTAAAGTTATTTGTTTTTGGTGCAATAAACAACATTATTTAAGATCTTGCAGATATTTTATCCGAGATATCAAATCAAAAGCAAATGAGAAATTAAATTTGTTGATTGAAAATTTTGACAGACAAAATAAATATGGAGATAAATCAATAAAAGCCTTTCCTTGTAAACTGATAATCAGACAAATAAGAGCAATTTTAGCTAAATCGAAATTAGGAGACAAACAAGCAATGCAGTGTAACACAGAAAGTTATAAGAATCAGATAACTTCAAGAGATATGATCAGTTTAGGGAATGAGCATGGATATGTGTGCCAACAGATGTACACAGGCTGATTTCAGAATTAAGAACAGCACAAGAATAGAGATCTATGTTAGTTTGTTGTTTTAATGTATTGTTAGTCTGAACTGTTTTTTCATTGTTTTTATGTGTGTTATAAAAAAGTATTAGGTTAATTAATTAAAATAAAAATTGACATCAAGTATGCAAATATGGCAGGATGAAATACAATAATGTAGCAGTTAGTTATATTGGGTTTATGCGATTATACAGTAACTCCAATTGTTTTACAGAAGTAAAAAACAATAGATTTATTCTTTGTTACTTCTGAGGTTGATTTAAAATCTTTGATTTAATTCATGAGAATGAGATTTTAATATCATGACTGATTATGGATTACTATATTTTGCAAAGCCTCGCCATACATATGTTTTGACTATATATAAGACAAAAGTTTTGATAGAATAAAACCTAGATTTACAAATACATTTGATGTAGGAAACAATATATGTTTTTTGTAGTTTGTTTCATGTGACAAAATGGTGCCAGTGTTAAGACAAAATGGCGCTATTGCTAAAGTATAGTGGGAAACAAAATTTTTTTTTGCAACATCTGATATGTGATTAGGTTATACCTCCAGATTATTAAACAGTTTAAAAGGAGGGTATGATTAGTAAAATGTTTGGAAAATTAAAATGTTCAGAAAGATCTTGATATAAAGGAAATTTAAAGATCATACATCACATGGCATAAATGTAATGACCACAAGATGGTAGATCTCATGAGAAGAAATTAGTATGTTTTGTGTAGTCAATATAATTCAATGTTAAACTGTATAATAATAATGAGATATAAACATTGTAAGCCATTGTATTGATGCTGCACATGTTTTTTGTTTTAATGTAGCTAAAGCGTGACAGATCCTTGTGGCAATAAATCAGGAAAGCATTCCTTCAGACAACTGGACATCGACTGTTGGAAAGAGACTTTTCATCTGATCTGCAAACTGTGATGGAAGATTCTACAGAGTTAATTTGATACAGAAGATTAACAGACTTACAAAGAAATAAAAGATTGACACTAACATACATATATATTCCTAAATATTAACGGAAAAGAAAACAGACAATGAAAAGTTATATAACAGTTATGAGTATTAATACCAAAAGAGAGTACTTATAAATGTGTATGAAAGGATAGTATTATGAAGAGAACTATTACATTATTACCTATACATAGGATGAGAAGTATCAGAAGTAGATAAAATATGAAGTTGTTAAAATAAGGATCATGGTTACTTAATACTACAAAGATTGAGTTCAATAGTATTTCATAGATTAACTATAATGAGTAATTTGATTATAATCGAGGTGGAGTAAAACAAACTATGGTAACATAAGGAAGAAAACTAAGGAAGGATAATTTATATTGATTAATATTAAGTAATGGTATACATTAAGAATGCCTTGGATATAAGAGTTCAAGAGATCCAAGAGGAATTGAATTGAAGTTTAGTTAAGAGTATAGTACACAATGATATTTGACCTAAGTCTATAAAGGTATGGACTAGGGAGAATAGGTTTCTGGATATGGTGATATCCAATGAATGAAGAAGTTTATCCTGAGTTTGTAAGACACAGACTAGGAATAAGAGTTTCTGGGCAGTATGACCCCAAGTTTATTTTATTTTATTTTAATTTAGTCAGTTGAAGTGTACTAAGGAATACGGATTGGTCAGAAGAAATGTTTGAGTAACATTAGGACAATCCTACTTTTATTTTAAGATGTATTACATTAATAAGTCATCACAACGCTAATGAAGAGAGTGATGCTAATGAATTTAAATTATTCTTTCCAAGTTCTTTTAAAGTAAACTATGTTTCTGTTGAATAAAAGTTTGTTACTACAAGGTGGAATTTAGTGAAAATTATAATTATGTAAACAAAAACAAATCTATGATAGAAAGATTTCCGGGTGGAGAATTTCTAGGACAATAAGTATTGTCAACACCATGAACATTATTTGAAGAATTATTAGAGAACTTCATGGTTGATAACAACACAACCTTTAAAGGTTTGCAAACTATTATGAGATTTATAAGTAGCGTTGATATATTTCAGGTAGTTAGAACCTACTGAATATACAAATTAAATACTATGATTGTAAAGTACTGATACAATCATCACTAGGTGGTATTAATGGTATAGGAATGTAATTCATGAATACAAATGACCTAAAGATTTTAAGGTTGCTAGAAACCATACGATTCATGAAAGTATAATTGGACGGGATATACAAGCAATACATGTATTAGTACTTAAGTAATATCAGGTATTGAGAATGAAAATACGTGTCTGTAGGAATATGATAGTGATACACAGTTATTATTTAGAAAGTTATGATCTTGATTTTGTTGTCTACAAAGACATGACTGTAGCTGAGCAGGTTGATCTTTCTCATTGCTTTACATTGTTTATCGGATCAACATTTGTAAATATTTTATTTCATCCATTTATTATTGTTATATGTGTATCTATAATATGTATGGTTTTACAAGTAATTAGGCAATGTAGAATTAGAAAAATGTATATACTCGTAAATGAAAAGGTTAAACAGAAGGAGGATACACTAAAGGAAACTGTAAACAGGGTAATACACAATACTTCCAAGGAATCTCAGATACTGGGTAGCTATGAACACATCTCTTCTTATACCCAATGAATGTGATATGAAATGTGATACGAATGATGTATGAATGGACAGGTAAATAACATTTTGTTATGGTTTATAAATAAACCATAAACAGAGGGAAATGTAGAATATTGCATATTCTGTATATTCCTATTCAAATACATATTAAGGTGTGGCTGTCTAATGGGTAAACAGAACAGATGGTGTTTCCTATTCTGTACCATGAGGTCTCTGGAATTTGCTGTATAAGAGATTTGGGGTGCTCTTTATATGGAGAATTTCCTTATATGGCAAGAGTATGCTCTTACGTCAGTATGGGCACTTCTATATAGTAAGAGAGGGACACGAGGTCTCTTCTCTCTCTGCTCTCTGCGCTCTTCGCTCTTGGCTCTCTGAGCTCTCTCTGGTTCTCTCTCGATGTAAAGATGTAAGGACTTCAGGAGTCCAGCAATTACCATCTGCTGTTGAACATCCATTATCCTGTAACATCCTTTGTTGTTTTATTATGTATCCGTAACTAAGAATAAACCTGAAGAAACCGTAAGTCAGATTGCGTATTAGTACTTTTCAATAATATAGACATATATTATTGTGGCGAGCATTTGGCCCAAGACTATATATACAAAAGACGTATATATATATATATCAATCAACTGAAGACAAGAAGTAATTAAGAAGATTTAACTGTGACGATTCCAAACCAGTTTTTACAGCTTGTATATATATCATATATACCATATAATATGTGTATGTCATTGTGGCGGCACCCCGAGTAGGAGAAGGGGTTAATGCCACCAAAGGGTGTTCTTTCCCCCAAGCACAAAGTCTGCTACAAAATAATCCCAAATGCTAAGCAGTAACCTGAAGAAATAAAGCTGAAGATCCCCCCAAGCACGAGACGAGGCTCTGTGTTGAGGGTCAAGCATGAACTGGCTTTAATGGGTGCCACAGGCTGGCTTTTATGTAAGTCCCCATGCAAGGGGTTTCCAGGGGCATTCCCCACCGGACCTGAAGGGACCCTTCAGGTCCAGGACATACAAACTTAAAAACACCTCAAAATACATTTTAATAGTGGGGTACCCTCTCGAGTCCTATATCACGGGTAGCTGGGATCTGAGCGCCCAACATAGAAACATAGAAACATAGAATGTGACGGCAGATAAGAACCATTCGGCCCATCTAGTCTGCCCAGTTTTCTAAATACTTTCATTAGTCCCTGGCCTTATCTTATAGCTAGGATAGCCTTATGCCTATCCCATGCATGCTTAAACTCCTTTACTGTGTTAACCTCTACCACTTCAGCTGGAAGGCTATTCCATGCATCCACTACCCTCTCAGTAAAGTAATACTTCCTGATATTATTTTTAAACCTTTGTCTCTCTAATTTAAGACGATGTCCTCTTGTTGTGGTAGTTTTTCTTCTTTTAAATATAGTCTCCTCCTTTACTGTGTTGATTCCCTTTATGTATTTAAATGTTTCTATCATATCCCCCCTGTCTCGTCTTTCCTCCAAGCTATACATGTTAAGATCCTTTAACCTTTCCTGGTAAGTTTTATCCTGCAATCCATGAACCAGTTTAGTAGCTCTTCTTTGAACTCTCTCTAAGGTATCAATATCCTTCTGAAGATACGGTCTCCAGTACTGCGTACAATACTCCAAGTGAGGTCTCACCAGTGTTCTGTACAATCGTAATCGTAACATATGTCAAATGCACTCAGATCCCACTAAAGAAGCCTAAACGCCACCAGGGTATATGATTGACCAACCGCACACGAGGCGCCTGCCTTGAATAATTTTTGGGGGAGGGGATGACTATGGGATTGGGGACCCCTTTTACGGATGTCTCTTGCTTGAGTACATTACAGTACATGGCAGTAAATTAGAGTACATGGCAAGGCATGGCAGTAAATGAGAGTACATGGCAGTAAATGAGAGTACATGGCAGTAAATGAGAGTACATAGCAGTAAATGGCAGTACATGGCAGTAAATGACAGTACATGGCAGTAAATGACAGTACATGGCAGTAAATGACAGTACATGGCAGTAAATGACAGTACATGGCAGTAAATGAGAGTACATGGCAGTAAATGAGAGTACATAGCAGTAAATAACAGTACATGGCAGTAAATGAGAGTACATGGCAGTAAATGAGAGTACATAGCAGTAAATAACAGTACATGGCAGTAAATGAGAGTACATGGCAGTAAATGAGAGTACATAACTCAATTGGCACGTACTAAGTTTAGCATTAGCTGGCAACGATCCCCAACTGGAAAAAACATCCTATGACTGGGGCATCCTAGAGGCGGTTATTGCTGGACTGCAATTAAAATGGCCACCATATCCTGTGCGTTAGCCATCATTACCTGAATTATTGATGGTGACTTACAGGGTACTGTGCCAACAAGGAAGGGGTTAAAGTGCATGTACCATTGTAAACACAACTTGGTGTTAAATTAACCCCTTAAGGACACATGACGTGTGTGACACGTCATGGTTCCCTTTTATTCCAGAAGTTTGGTCCTTAAGGGGTTAAAGAGCATTAAATTATATCTCTACATTGTGCTGACAGAAAAGCGAATACATTAATATATTTTAATTTAATGCCCTTTAATGTTCAGGCCCTCCCCACTTATTACTCAAAGCCTCATTACTAAAGTCTGTTTAGCAAATTTCCAAACTTGGCTGCAGGCGGGTACAATTATGAATAATGTTATCCAACAAGGTGAAAAGATAGGACGTAAAAGATAGAGCAGGTTTAGCGTTAATCAGCCAGATAAGGCAGGGCGGCAAACCAAAAAAAGGGGATCCCTCTTGCCCGTTTCAGAATCAACAGAAATAAACAAAAACAAAGAGGTTGCACCACAAGAATACAATAAAATACTGTAGTCAGTAATAAAATGAAATAGTCCCGAATAACAAGGAATAACCCTTTAAATGCAATATGAGCTCTGGTAGATTCTTCTACTGGGAAGTAGGTTCCTTGGTAAGATCCGTATAGATATATAAAACAGAAAGAACAGGAAATCCAATAGTGCCATAAATCAATATAAGCGTGGTATATATCGTAAAACTGCAGTATCTTACTCACATGTAATGGAGCTATGACCAGCTCCAAATGTAGTAGCATACAGTGGTATAATCCCCACTTACGGGATATGTGGATAAGTGTCCGAAGGAGTTTTGTTGAACCCAAAATGACAAGAATATAAAAAGGCAAAAAATAGTGCTCTCTGTTGGAATAAAAATGCTGAAATAATAATTGTAGTGAATACTCACAAATATAGAGCAGGCAAACTGCTCTATGGATAAGGCACCGGCGGTCACAGATTGACACAGAAGGGACACAGTGAGAGATGCACACAGAGACTGTGATACCTTTAGTGGGAATTTCTTATGGATACCTTTTACACTTCTCGTGTTATATTTTATTATTTCACTTTCACTACTCCCTGGTGTGGGTGTGCAGAATATCCCAACACCCCACCATAATGTGATCTGATTACAGCTTCCCGCAAAACAACAAAATGGAAATCAGCAAACAGTGAGAAAATTCGATTTCATAGATAAAAACCATTGATAGAAAATCTCTAAACACATTTAAATTACTGGAGATTTCTTTAGTGGCCAGTCAAGTGTGAGCTCACCTGCCAAGTCCATTTCATGGATACTTTTCAATTATTTTTTAATTATGAGATTTTTGAAAATTCACACTTTTCACCTCAAATGCAAAATTCTGCAAAATGGCAAAAAAGGTTACTGAGAAAAAAAAATAGTTACTTTCTCAGTACTTTCTGGGCAAGTAAAAAATGGAGGAATCAGCTGCATAAATGGGAATTGTTTGCAGCTAAAAAGGTAAAGATGTCCACTAAATAAGAATGAGATTTCCTATCTGTTTGCCATGAGTTTTTGGAGAGGCCTGCTTTATTCTGGTTAAATAAGGAGTACGGGGTATTTTCTAATATCTAACATTGCCCCTAAGAACCACACAGTCATTGATTGGTGATCAATAAAACTTCTTAGAATAAAATGAACTCGTTAACGCTGAAACCGATGGACAATAATCTGTTGGGTTTTTAGTATAGATTCCCTTTAATGAAGCTGTCTCTGTTACAGTGTGGGTGGTGAAACACGTGTCTGCTATCCTACGGCAGGGGAATCGCTAGTATCCTCTCAGGCCAAGCTCGGGGCTTCCAATCCATTAATGGGCCCGTTCCATAAAAGCACGTCATTGGCACTCGTGTTACTCGATATTAACACGTCTCCATCGATTTTAACTGAATTCTCAGCTTTCAGCAAAACGTAGCCCTCCGGAGATACGAGCCTGGTTTCTATCTATCTCTCTGTTTGGTGAAAAGTATTATTGATTGTTTATTGATTGCGAGTACATTGTGAATAATAATCTCATCACCTCTCCATTAGCTGTGATGTATGGGAAGGAATCTGATTGGCTAATAGATACGTCATTAATCTGACCAAGTAGCCATGTGAATAGAATGTTATCCATCTGTTATGGAAGACTTTGTTCATGCACTTTCTGAAATAATTTGGTGGCTACGTTGCAGAACTGTGATCGGCGAAAGTCCCTGTTTCAACCTCACTGTTTAACCTCTAGATTGGTGCAGTTTGGTGTTCAGTCTGTAGAGAACTGCAAGATTCAGTGTTCTCACAGAGGCACAGAGTGTTCAGTCTATGGAGAGCTACAGGGCTCAGTATTCAGTCTATGGAGAGCTGCAGGGCTCAGTGCTCAGTCTATGGAGAGCTGCAGGGTTCAGTATTCAGTCTATGGAGAGCTGCAGGGTTCAGTATTCAGTCTATGGAGAGCTGCAGGGTTCAGTATTCAGTCTATGGAGAGCTGCAGGGTTCAGTATTCAGTCTATGGAGAGCTGCAGGGTTCAGTGCTCAGTCTATGGAGAGTTGCAGGGTTCAGTATTCAGTCTATGGAGAGCTGCAGGGTTTAGTATTCAGTCTATGGAGAGCTGCAGGGTTCAGTATTCAGTCTATGGAGAGCTGCAGTATTCAGTCTATGGAGAGCTGCAGGGTTCAGTATTCAGTCTATGGAGAGCTGCAGGGCTCAGTGTTCAGTCTATGGAGAGCTGCAGTATTCAGTCTATGGAGAGCTGCAGGGTTCAGTGTTCAGTCTATGGAGAGCTGCAGGGCTCAGTGTTCAGTCTATGGAGAGCTGCGGGGTTCAGTATTCAGTCTATGGAGAGCTGCAGGGTTCAGTATTCAGTCTATGGAGAGCTGCAGTATTCAGTCTATGGAGAGCTGCAGGGCTAAGTATTCAGTCTATGGAGAGCTGCAGGGTTCAGTATTCAGTCTATGGAGAGCTGCAGGGTTCAGTATTCAGTCTATGGAGAGCTGCAGGGTTCAGTATTCAGTCTATGGAGAGCTGCAGTATTCAGTCTATGGAGAGCTGCAGGGTTCAGTATTCAGTCTATGGAGAGCTGCAGGGTTCAGTATTCAGCCTAATGAGAGCTGCAGGGTTCAGTATTCAGTCTATGGAGAGCTGCAGGGTTCAGTGCTCAGTCTATTGAGAGCTGCAGGGTTCAGTCTATGGAGAGCTGCAGGGTTCAGTATTCAGTGTATGGAGAGCTGCAGGGTTCAATGTTCAGTCTATGGAGAGCTACAGGGTTCAGTATTCAGTCTTTGGAGAGCTGCAGTATTCAGTCTATGGAGAGCTGCAGGGTTCAGTATTCAGTCTATGGAGAGCTGCAGGGTTCAGTCTATGGAGAGCTGCAGGGTTCAGTGTTCAGTCTATGGAGAGCTGCCGGGTTCAGTATTCAGTCTATGGAGAGCTGCAGGGTTCAGTATTCAGTCTATGGAGAGCTGCAGGGTTCAGTATTCAGTCTATGGAGAGCTGCAGGGTTTAGTGCTCAGTCTATGGAGAGCTGCTGGGTTCAGTATTCGGTCTATGGAGAGCTGCAGGGTTCAGTGCTCAGTCTATGGAGAGCTTCAGGGTTCAGTGTTCAGTCTATGGAGAGCTGCTGGGTTCCGTATTCAGTCTATGGAGAGCTGCAGGGTTCCGTATTCAGTCTATGGAGAGCTGCAGGCTTCAGTGTTCAGTCTATGGAGAGCTGCAGGGCTCAGTGTTCAGTCTATGGAGAGCTGCAGGGTTCAGTATTCAGTCTATGGAGAGCTGCAGGGTTCAGTGCTCAGTCTATTGAGAGCTGCAGGGTTCAGTCTATGGAGAGCTGCAGGGTTCAGTATTCAGTGTATGGAGAGCTGCAGGGTTCAATGTTCAGTCTATGGAGAGCTACAGGGTTCAGTATTCAGTCTTTGGAGAGCTGCAGTATTCAGTCTATGGAGAGCTGCAGGGTTCAGTATTCAGTCTATGGAGAGCTGCAGGGTTCAGTCTATGGAGAGCTGCAGGGTTCAGTGTTCAGTCTATGGAGAGCTGCCGGGTTCAGTATTCAGTCTATGGAGAGCTGCAGGGTTCAGTATTCAGTCTATGGAGAGCTGCAGGGTTCAGTATTCAGTCTATGGAGAGCTGCAGGGTTTAGTGCTCAGTCTATGGAGAGCTGCTGGGTTCAGTATTCGGTCTATGGAGAGCTGCAGGGTTCAGTGCTCAGTCTATGGAGAGCTTCAGGGTTCAGTGTTCAGTCTATGGAGAGCTGCTGGGTTCCGTATTCAGTCTATGGAGAGCTGCAGGGTTCCGTATTCAGTCTATGGAGAGCTGCAGGCTTCAGTGTTCAGTCTATGGAGAGCTGCAGGGCTCAGTGTTCAGTCTATGGAGATCTGCAGGGTTCAGTCTATGGAGAGCTGCTGGGTTCAGTCTATGGAGAGCTGCTGGGTTCAGTCTATGGAGAGCTGCAGGGTTTAGTGCTCTGTCTATGGGGAGCTTCAGGGTTCAGTCTACGGAGAGCTGCAGGGTTCAGTATTCAGTCTATGGAAAGCTGCTAAGTTCAGTCTATGGAGAGCTGCTGGGTTCAGTCTATGGAGAGCTGCAGGGTTCAGTGTTCAGTCTATGGCGAGCTGCAGGGTTCAGTCTATGGAGAGCTTCAGGGCTCAGTGTTCAGTCTATGGAGAGCTGCAGGATTCAGTCTATGGAGAGCTGCCAGGTTCAGTATTCAGTCTGTGGAGGGCTGCAGGGTTCAGTGTGCAGTCTATGGACGGCTGCAGGGTTCAGTCTATGGAGAGCTGCAGGGTTCAGTATTCAGTCTATGGAGAGCTGCTGGGTTCAGTGTTCAGTCTATGGAGAGCTGCAGGGTTCAGTATTCAGTCTATGGAGAGCTGCAGGGTTCAGTATTCAGTCTATGGAGAGCTTCAGGGTTCAGCATTCAGTCTATGGAGAGCTGCAGGGTTCAGTGTTCAGTCTATGGAGAGCTGCAGGGTTCAGTGTTCAGTCTATGGAGAGCTGCAGGGTTCAGTATTCACTCTATGGAGAGCTGCAGGGTTCAGTATTCAGTCTATGGAGAGCTGCAGGGTTCAGTATTCAGTCTATGGAGATTTGCAGGGTTCAGTGTTCAGTCTATGGAGAGCTGCAGGGTTCAGTCTATAGAGAGCTGCAGGGTTCAGTGTTCAGTCTATGGAGAGCTGCAGGGTTCAGTATTCAGTCTATGGAGAGCTGCAGGGTTCAGTATTCAGCCTATGGAGAGCTGCAGGGTTCAGTATTCAGCCTATGGAGAGCTGCAGGGTTCAGTATTCAGTGTATGGAGAGCTGCAGGGTTCAGTATTCAGTCTATGGAGAGCTGCCGGGTTCAGTATTCAGTCTATGGAGAGCTGCAGGGTTCAGTATTCAGTCTATGGAGAGCTGCAGGGTTCAGTATTCAGTCTATGGAGAGCTGCAGGGTTCAGTGCTCAGTCTATGGAGAGTTGCAGGGTTCAGTATTCAGTCTATGGAGAGCTGCAGGGTTTAGTATTCAGTCTATGGAGAGCTGCAGGCTTCAGTATTCAGTCTATGGAGAGCTGCAGTATTCAGTCTATGGAGAGCTGCAGGGTTCAGTATTCAGTCTATGGAGAGCTGCAGGGCTCAGTGTTCAGTCTATGGAGAGCTGCAGTATTCAGTCTATGGAGAGCTGCAGGGTTCAGTGTTCAGTCTATGGAGAGCTGCAGGGCTCAGTGTTCAGTCTATGGAGAGCTGCGGGGTTCAGTATTCAGTCTATGGAGAGCTGCAGGGTTCAGTATTCAGTCTATGGAGAGCTGCAGTATTCAGTCTATGGAGAGCTGCAGGGCTAAGTATTCAGTCTATGGAGAGCTGCAGGGTTCAGTATTCAGTCTATGGAGAGCTGCAGGGTTCAGTATTCAGTCTATGGAGAGCTGCAGGGTTCAGTATTCAGTCTATGGAGAGCTGCAGTATTCAGTCTATGGAGAGCTGCAGGGTTCAGTATTCAGTCTATGGAGAGCTGCAGGGTTCAGTATTCAGCCTAATGAGAGCTGCAGGGTTCAGTATTCAGTCTATGGAGAGCTGCAGGGTTCAGTGCTCAGTCTATTGAGAGCTGCAGGGTTCAGTCTATGGAGAGCTGCAGGGTTCAGTATTCAGTGTATGGAGAGCTGCAGGGTTCAATGTTCAGTCTATGGAGAGCTACAGGGTTCAGTATTCAGTCTTTGGAGAGCTGCAGTATTCAGTCTATGGAGAGCTGCAGGGTTCAGTATTCAGTCTATGGAGAGCTGCAGGGTTCAGTCTATGGAGAGCTGCAGGGTTCAGTGTTCAGTCTATGGAGAGCTGCCGGGTTCAGTATTCAGTCTATGGAGAGCTGCAGGGTTCAGTATTCAGTCTATGGAGAGCTGCAGGGTTCAGTATTCAGTCTATGGAGAGCTGCAGGGTTTAGTGCTCAGTCTATGGAGAGCTGCTGGGTTCAGTATTCGGTCTATGGAGAGCTGCAGGGTTCAGTGCTCAGTCTATGGAGAGCTTCAGGGTTCAGTGTTCAGTCTATGGAGAGCTGCTGGGTTCCGTATTCAGTCTATGGAGAGCTGCAGGGTTCCGTATTCAGTCTATGGAGAGCTGCAGGCTTCAGTGTTCAGTCTATGGAGAGCTGCAGGGCTCAGTGTTCAGTCTATGGAGATCTGCAGGGTTCAGTCTATGGAGAGCTGCTGGGTTCAGTCTATGGAGAGCTGCTGGGTTCAGTCTATGGAGAGCTGCAGGGTTTAGTGCTCTGTCTATGGGGAGCTTCAGGGTTCAGTCTACGGAGAGCTGCAGGGTTCAGTATTCAGTCTATGGAAAGCTGCTAAGTTCAGTCTATGGAGAGCTGCTGGGTTCAGTCTATGGAGAGCTGCAGGGTTCAGTGTTCAGTCTATGGCGAGCTGCAGGGTTCAGTCTATGGAGAGCTTCAGGGCTCAGTGTTCAGTCTATGGAGAGCTGCAGGATTCAGTCTATGGAGAGCTGCCAGGTTCAGTATTCAGTCTGTGGAGGGCTGCAGGGTTCAGTGTGCAGTCTATGGACGGCTGCAGGGTTCAGTCTATGGAGAGCTGCAGGGTTCAGTATTCAGTCTATGGAGAGCTGCTGGGTTCAGTGTTCAGTCTATGGAGAGCTGCAGGGTTCAGTATTCAGTCTATGGAGAGCTGCAGGGTTCAGTATTCAGTCTATGGAGAGCTTCAGGGTTCAGCATTCAGTCTATGGAGAGCTGCAGGGTTTAGTATTCAGTCTATGGAGAGCTGCAGGGTTTAGTGCTCAGTCTATGGAGAGCTACAGGGTTCAGTATTCAGTCTTTGGAGAACTGCAGTATTCAGTCTATGGAGAGCTGCAGGGTTCAGTCTATGGAGAGCTGCAGGGTTCAGTCTATGGAGAGCTGCAGGGTTCAGTGTTCAGTCTATGGAGAGCTGCAGGGTTCAGTCTATGGAGAGCTGCAGGGTTCAGTCTATGGAGAGCTGCAGGGTTCAGTGTTCAGTCTATGGAGAGCTGCAGGGTTCAGTCTTCAGCCTATGGAGAGCTGCAGGGTTCAGTATTCAGCCTATGGAGAGCTGCAGGGTTCAGTATTCAGTCTATGGAGAGCGTCAGGGTTTAGTGCTCAGTCTATGGAGAGCTGCAGGGTTCAGTATTCAGTCTATGGAGAGCTACAGGGTTCAGTGTTCAGTCTATGGAGAGCTGCAGGGTTCAGTCTATGGGGAGCTGCTGGGTTCAGTCTATGGAGAGCTGCAGGGTTCAGTGTTCAGTCTATGGCGAGCTGCAGGGTTCAGTCTATGGAGAGCTTCAGGGCTCAGTGTTCAGTCTATGGAGAGCTGCAGGATTCAGTCTATGGAGAGCTGCCAGGTTCAGTATTCAGTCTGTGGAGGGCTGCAGGGTTCAGTGTGCAGTCTATGGACGGCTGCAGGGTTCAGTCTATGGAGAGCTGCAGGGTTCAGTATTCAGTCTATGGAGAGCTGCTGGGTTCAGTGTTCAGTCTATGGAGAGCTGCAGGGTTCAGTATTCAGTCTATGGAGAGCTGCAGGGTTCAGTATTCAGTCTATGGAGAGCTTCAGGGTTCAGCATTCAGTCTATGGAGAGCTGCAGGGTTTAGTATTCAGTCTATGGAGAGCTGCAGGGTTTAGTGCTCAGTCTATGGAGAGCTACAGGGTTCAGTATTCAGTCTTTGGAGAACTGCAGTATTCAGTCTATGGAGAGCTGCAGGGTTCAGTCTATGGAGAGCTGCAGGGTTCAGTCTATGGAGAGCTGCAGGGTTCAGTGTTCAGTCTATGGAGAGCTGCAGGGTTCAGTCTATGGAGAGCTGCAGGGTTCAGTGTTCAGTCTATGGAGAGCTGCAGGGTTCAGTCTTCAGCCTATGGAGAGCTGCAGGGTTCAGTATTCAGCCTATGGAGAGCTGCAGGGTTCAGTATTCAGTCTATGGAGAGCGTCAGGGTTTAGTGCTCAGTCTATGGAGAGCTGCAGGGTTCAGTATTCAGTCTATGGAGAGCTACAGGGTTCAGTGTTCAGTCTATGGAGAGCTGCAGGGTTCAGTCTATGGGGAGCTGCAGGGTTCAGTGCTCAGTATATAGGGTTGCAGGGTTCAGTGTTCAGTCTATGGAGAGCTGCAGGGTTCAGTATTCAGTCTATGGAGAGCTGCTGGGTTCAGTGTTCAGTCTATGGAGAGCTGCAGGGTTCAGTATTCAGTCTATGGAGAGCTGCAGGGCTCAGTATTCAGTCTATGGAGAGCTGCAGGGTTCAGTATTCAGTCTATGGAGAGCTGCAGGGTTCAGTATTCAGTCTATGGAGAGCTTCAGGGTTCAGTATTCAGTCTATGGAGAGCTGCAGGGCTCATTCTATAGAAAGTTGCTGGGTTCAGTCTGTAGAGAGCGGCCGAGTTCAGACAGATTAGAATATCAGGAGATCATGAACTGCTACATCTCTCTGAATAGAAATCTGTTTCATTTCGTTGACATCAGACTGACTTGGGTTGTTATTAGAATTCTCTGGACCCCCATAAAACCCAGGAAACTGAAGTCGGTGAATAATAAACGAATCTAGTTTATTATGTTATAGTCAGGGGATACACATCCAAAATGTAGCAAGCACCCAACAGATATGGATTACTATGTTAACATGCAGCAATTAAAGTGCTGAGTGCCTAATGAGACAACCTGTGCCCCCCCAGGTCCTTAGATCAAATCAAATCAATAAACTCAAAGCACAGCTTGAAGTATTGCAACGACAAGATCTTTATTTAAACGACAAGATAAAGAAACACAGAATATAAAGATACACAATATAAAAAGCCACTTAAATCCCGGCACAAAGTGCTCACTATATCAATCCAACCAATCAGAAAACAAACGGTGTATGCCTGGGAGTGAATGAGTGAATGGGGCCGAGATGAACCCCCACTCAGAAGCCCTCTACGTTCATCCAGAAACAAGAAGATTCTAAGTGCTTCAGAGTCTCTATATTCACTGCTTTAACATTAGAGACTGATTTACACCTTTGTACACATTTAACAGGATTAACATTGTAACACTGGTTGCTTGGAAACTGCACGTTCCGATCTGAGCGCAGTTAACTCACGGTGTGCCAAATCCACCGCCATTTATCACGCACTGAATTACACGATAAATGGCCTTTAATCACAGGGTTGGGGGCTTTCCCCGAACTCTAGACCTTGAATTACCCAATGACCCAAATACAAAGTAAATAAAGTAATGCACGAGGGTGGGATGACTTACACAAACTCATTAAATGATTCGGGTAAAAAAAGTTCTGGGCCGCAAAAAGCCATTTGGAAACTATTGCTGGCACCAGAAATCATGGACAAATTACATGTGCAACCAAGCTCTAATAAGGTGTGTCCGTATCATGTCCCCCCACACCCAGATCCTGACTCTTTTAACTTCTCAAAACCCTTAGTGTCCGTTACTGCTCCAATATATGTCTTAAACCCCCTCCCGTACCCCTCTGACACCTTGTTTGGTACTTTACAACCTTTTATTTTATTTACCATCTAGAACCCTTTCTCCTACTCCCCAATCTTGTATCTACTCAATCTTATTGCCTCCCATGTTCGAAAAGCCCCATCTTCGGGCCCTAGCTATACTCCCCTGCCTTCTTGTCTCTTCAGTCCTGTTCTGCTCTGCATTTATCATTTTAGCCCCTCTTTTAATTCTGTAAAAAGAAAAAAATAATAACTTTTTACCTAATTTAAATCTTTTAGGTATACCTAAAAAAAAAAGTTACATTAATTTCTCCTGGCAGTGAAGGCGTTAAGAGCTGGTATCACCAGTGATTGGAAAGATGAGTGAATTATCTCACTGATTGGAGATTTGAACTTAGAAGACAGAGCTGTTTTACGCAACTGATTTGAGATGCATCCGTTCAGATAACACAAATCAGAGCGTGATCAAAACTGTTTTTCTACAATTTTACTAAAAACCTATATAGCCCTGAAAGCAGAGTTCATGGAGTCTGCCTTGAAATTCTGCCAGTTTATCTAGAATCCAGTATTGCACTCAAGAAAATTGGGGATTTAGTCTGTCATTCTTACACGCCTGGTCCTGATTGCATTTCTATCTAGTGGTATAAAAAAAGCTTAGGGTGTCTAACCGTAAAAAACAAAAAACGCAATCAAGCAATGACGTAGGGCTGAGACTCAATGGGGCTTGTTCACTTAAAGTACATTTTATAATTTCTGGCCATTTCTCCAGGTAGCACCCCTGCTCTACCCAATCTCTTTATCCAATTCATTCCACAATTCTCCCAGCCCGGGTATGACGCCTCCTTCCTTATAACAAACAAATGACAACCAAATGTCAGCCCACCATATTCAGTTAACTCACACAGGGATAATTACTAAAGTGAGAATTTATTAAAAATTAATTTACATTTTAAGGTCAATATAGCTGAAATGGAAACATTCTCTAAGTCAGCTGTGCTTTCAATTTAGCTACTCGGGTCTTGAATGTGAAATTCCCTTTGAATTCTATTTAAATTCTATTTTTTAGTAAATAACCCTGATAATGTCACCCACTCCCACCAAAGACAGTTATTGGTCTACAATTTCTCTTGTAGTTAAAGAACCACTACTGTATAGTGTTCGGAATATGTAGTGGACCACAGGTAACCCGACTGGTTACCTCCGCTAATTCCTTCACTCAGCCACTCTGGAACCATTAGAATACACAGACATCCATTCCCCGAGTAACCAGACGAAACATAGTTCTGGGAGTCAACTGATTTATTTCTGACCACACACGGCTTTTATGCACAGATCCCTACATGCGGTCTCTAATACTACAACATATGGGTTTCAATCCCAAGATCCTCTGTGCCTGACAGATAATTGCGTGAGAAAAACATGTAATTACAATTATCTCTCCGGTACAGAAAATCCATACAAAATATACAGTACCCCAAAAATGCCCCCACCATAACTAGGAACCCGACAAAAGTCATATCCCTGGATAGCCCTGATCTGAGTGTATAATATATTCAAATATCACTCAGATTGGTTCTGTAAAACTGCCACCAGGGTAAAGTTTTGACCGGCTGCCCAAAACAGTTCCAGGGAAACAGGTGTCCTGGCCGTTCTCTGTTCGGAGGTTCATGCGCGAACACCATGCAAGGGATTCTCTTAGTTTCAGGGTATGAATGCTCCCCCTGTTAGGTAGTTCATATCTCCTGAACGTTGTTCGCAAAGCTGGTCAGGAAGTAGAACAGGCAACCGTCCAAGCTTTATCGGGGTATGTGCAAGTGCCTAGCCGAAAAGAGTTCCAGGCACTGGACGACCAAGTGTCGCTGCCCACGTTCGGGAGACAAGAAGGCCTCCATTCTTTTGTTGATCACTTGCGTTCGGTTATCCGAAATGGTGGCGACCCATGGGAAGCATTCATTAATTACTTCCCTTGCTGGTGTGAACGTTCTAATGGGGTACAGGGGTGGTCTTCGTTCGGGAGATGAATGGAAATCATTCGTATATAACAACTCAGGAACGGAAAAGGGAAAAAACACACAAAGGGGGCAAAATATATGAAATTGGTGGTAGATTCCGCCACAAAATACGACTGTGTTCCTAAATCTATAGTGTCCTTTCACCCCCTCCCTCATGCTCACACCCACCCCCCAGTGGCAAATAACGTGTTAATCACATTTTTACACTTACCTTATCCCAGAGTCGGGGGACCTAGGTGCTGGGTCAGGCTCCTCCTCCTTCAACCTCAATTGGGGAACCTAACGTGCATGCATCACTTGATTCAATGCTTTCCTAAGGAGATTTAGAAGATGCCGGTCATCCTCATTGTCAGGGTTCTTACCTGAGTTGGGAGTCTGTAACCCAGATATGTTTGCTCACCCTTGCAGATAGTTCAAGGTGACCAGATAAGAAGCCACCTGGACTGTGAATCTGTACACGGGGGCTGTGCAGGAAAGGTGATTCCAATGCACTACCGACAACGACACAAACAGCAGGACAGTCAAGGGATAGCCAAAGTCAAAGGATGCCAGAGGTCAGGATTACCGAAGAGTAGCCAAAGTCAAGGGTTGCCAGTGGTCAGTATTAACGAAGTCAGAAGCCGGGTCAATATGGAGTTGAAGATCAAGAGACTGGAACACAAGAACTAAACACATACAACAGGATCAAAGACTTGATAGAGTTCCCAGGGCGAGGCTGTGTTTATATACCCTGCTGATGACTGATCTATCTCAGGTGATGCATAGCAATAGACAAAGTCCAGCCCCCAGTGCTGCAGACAAGCCAGGATGAACAGGACTAGAATTATTCCACGAACTAGGAACTGCTGTGGCTCAAAGGTAGATAGCAGGCCCAAAGTACCCAGGTTCAAATCGCCTGTTTGGCACTTCTTTGGTGACCATGTCTGGCTGTCTGGATGTCATGGTGAAAACCGTGACACTCATGCACAATGTGAGGACATCCAGTGTCATTTCACAGAGTCAAAATGCACAAAATGCACAAAACACATCTAGTGGCTGCCTGGTAGACCGCCACTAGAGGCAGTCTTCTCAAAGACTGCAGTGTTTTACATTGTAGGGTTAAGGGAACAAGGACACTGCATGCAAAAAAATGGCAGATACAGGTAAATCCAGGGAGGTTACTGGGAAAGAAGGAAGTGGGCCAGAGTGGGAGGTTTCAGAGAGCATATGGCATCACTTATGACATAATAGACAAAATATGTGCATTAGTTTGGCAATCATGCTTGGCCGGCTAACTGGTAGCCCAGCTGGCCAGTCTGCTCCAGGGCAGCTCATGCACATAGCTCGGCTTACACCATGTCACATGGGAAAAGGGAAAGAAAACATGTTGGAATTTTGTATTTTGATCTCCCAGAAGCAGAACATCCAGGTACCAACCCATCATAGTAAGAGTGAGGCCCATAATCAGGACTATTCCATGGACTTTGGGCAGGGGTCAAGTCCTGGGGAAAAAAGTGTGGGAACTCACCCAAGATTCCGCCTCCCCCCCCCCCCCCCCCTTAAAAAAAAATTACACTCCTATGCATATAGTGCAGTGCAGGGTGTGTATAATAAATTTAGTGTGTTTGTAGTGAGTGCAGTGTGTATAATGAATGTAGTGTGTTTGTAGTGAGTGCAGAGTGTGTATAATGAATGTAGTGTGTTTGTAGTGAGTGCAGAATGTGTATAATGAATGTAGTGTGTTTGTAGTGAGTGCAGTGTGTATAATGAATGTAGTGTGTTTGTAGTGAGTGCAGAGTGTGTATAATGAATGTAGTGTTTGTAGTGAGTGCAGAGTGTGTATAATGAATGTAGTGTGTTTGTAGTGAGTGCAGAGTGTGTATAATGAATGCAGTGTGTTTGTAGTGAGTGCAGAGTGTGTATAATGAATGTAGTGTGTTTGTAGTGAGTGCAGTGTGTATAATGAATGCAGTGTGTTTGTAGTGAGTGCAGAGTGTGTATAATGAATGTAGTGTGTTTGTAGTGCGTGCAGAGTATGGATAATGAATGCAGTGTGTTTGTAGTGAGTGCAGAATGTGTATAATGAATGTAGTGTGTTTGTAGTGAGTGCAGTGTGTATAATGAATGTAGTGTGTTTGTAGTGAGTGCAGAGTGTGTATAATGAATGTAGTGTGTTTGTAGTGAGTGCAGTGTGTATAATGAATGTAGTGTGTTTGTAGTGAGTGCAAAGTGTGTATAATGAATGTAGTGTGTTTGTAGTGAGTGCAAAGTGTGTATAATGAATGTAGTGTGTTTGTAGTGAGTGCAGAGTGTGTATAATGAATGTAGTGTGTTTGTAGTGAGTGCAAAGTGTGTATAATGAATGTAGTGTGTTTGTAGTGAGTGCAGAGTGTGTATAATGAATGTAGTGTGTTTGTAGTGCGTGCAGAGTATGGATAATGAATGCAGTGTGTTTGTAGTGAGTGCAGAATGTGTATAATGAATGTAGTGTGTTTGTAGTGAGTGCAGTGTGTATAATGAATGTAGTGTGTTTCTAGTGAGTGCAGTGTGTATAATGAATGTAGTGTGTTTGTAGTAAGTGTAGAGTGTGTATAATGAATGCAGTGTGTTTGTAGTGAGTGCGGATTGTGTATAATAAATGTAGTGTGTTTGTGGTGAGAGCAGAGTGTGTATAATGAAGTGTTTGTAGTGAGTGCAGTGTGTATAATAAATTTAGTGTGTTTGTAGTGAGTGCAGAGTGTGTATAGTGAATGTAGTGTGTTTGTAGTGAGTGCAGAGTGTGTATAATGAATGTAGTGTGTTTGTAGTGAGTGCAGAGTGTGTAGAATGAATGTAGTGTGTTTGTAGTGAGTGCAGAGTGTGTATAATGAATGTAGTGTGTTTGTAGTGAGTGCAGAGTGTGTATAATGAATGCAGTGTGTTTGTAGTGAGTGCAGAGTGTGTATAATGAATGTAATGTGTTTGTAGTGAGTGCAGAGTGTGTATAATGAATGTAGTGTGTGTAGTGAATGCAGTGTGTATAATGAATGTAGTGTGTAGTGAGTGCAAAGTGTGTATAGTGAATGTAGTGTGTTTGTAGTGAGTGCAAAGTGTGTATAGTGAATGTAGTGTGTTTGTAGTGAGTGCAGAGTGTGTATAATGAATGTAGTGTGTGTAGTGAATTCAGTGTGTATAATTAATGTAGTGTGTAGTGAGTGCAAAGTGTGTATAGTGAATGTAGTGTGTTTGTAGTGAGTGCATAGTGTGTTTAATGAATGCAGTGTGTTTCTAGTGAGTACAGAGTGTGTATAATGAATGCAGTGTGTTTGTAGTGAGTGTAGTGTTTTTTTAGTGAATGCAGTGTGAATAATAAATGTAGTGTGTTTGTAGTGAGTGCAGAGTGTGTATTATGAATGCAGTGTATTTGTAGTGAGTGCAAAGTGTGTATAATGAATGCAGTGTGTTTGTAGTGAGTGCAGAGTGTGTATAATGAATGCAGTGTATGTAGTGTGTTTGTAGTGAATGCAGAGTGTGTTTAGTGAATGTAGTGTGTAGTGAATGCAGAGTGTGTATAATGAATGCAGAGTGTGTATAGTGAATGTAGTGTGTTTGTAGTGAGTTTTGAGTGTGTATAATGAATACAGTGTGTATAATGAATGCAGTGTATGTAGTGTGTGTGTAGTGAATGCAGAGTGTGTATAATGAATGCAAAGTGTGTATAGTGTGTGTAGTGAGTGCAGTGTGTACAGTGAATTTAGTGTGTTTGTAGTGAGTGCAGAGTGTGTATAATGAATGCAGTGTGTGTAGTGAATGTAGTATGTTTGTAGTGAGTGCAGAGTGTGTATAATGAATGCAGAGTGTGTGTAGTGAATGTAGTGTGTTTGTAATGAGTGCAGAATGTGTATAATGAATGTAGTGTGTTTGTAGTAAGTGCAGATTGTGTATAATGAATGCAGTGTGTGTGTGCTGGATTGTGTGTGTGTGTGTGTGTGTGTGTGTGTGTGTGTGTGCTGGATGAAGTGTGTGTGTGCTTAATGAATTGTGTGTGTGTGTGTGTGTGTGTGTGTGTGTGTGTGTGTGTGTGTGTGTGTGTGTGAGCTGGATGATGTGTGTGTGTGTGCGCTGGATGATGTGTGTGTGCTGGATGAAGTATGTGTGTGTGTGCTGGATGATGTGTGTGTGTGTGCTGGATGATGTGTGTGTGTGTGCTATGATGTGTGTGTGTGTGTGCTGGATGATGTGTGTGTGTGTTCTGGATGATGTGTGTGTGCTGAATGATGTGTGTGTGTGCTGGATGATGTGTGTGTGTGCTGGATGATGTGTGTGTGTGTGCTGGATTATGTGTGTGTGTGTGTGTGTGCTGGATGATGTGTGTGTGCTGGATTATGTGTGTGTGTGTGCTGGATTATGTGTGTGTGTGTGCTGGATGATGTGTGTGTGTGTGTGCTGGATGATGTGTGTGTGTGCTGGATTATGTGTGTGTGTGTGTGTGTGTGCTGGATTATGTGTGTGTGTGTGTGTGTGTGCTGGATTATGTGTGTGTTCGTGTGTGTGTGCTGGATGATGTGTGTGTGCTGGATTATGTGTGTGTGTGCTGGATGATGTGTGTGTGTGTGCTGGATTATGTGTGTGTGTGTGCTGGATGATGTGTGTGTGTGTGCTGGATTATGTGTGTGTGTGTGTGCTGGATGATGTGTGTGTGTGTGCTGGATTATGTGTGTGTGTGTGTGCTGGATGATGTGTGTGTGCTGGATTATGTGTGTGTGTGTGCTGGATGATGTGTGTGTGTGCTGGATTATGTGTGTGTGTGTGTGTGTGCTGGATTATGTGTGTGTTCGTGTGTGTGTGCTGGATGATGTGTGTGTGCTGGATTATGTGTGTGTGTGCTGGATTATGTGTGTGTGCAGGATTATGTGTGTGTGTGTGCTGGATGATGTGTGTGTGCTGGATTATGTGTGTGTGCGCGCTGGATTGTGTGTGTGTGTGTGTGCTGGATTATGTGTGTGTGTGTGCTGGATTATGTGTGTGTGTGTGCTGGATGATGTGTGTGTGCTGGATTATGTGTGTGTGTGTGCTGGATGATGTGTGTGTGTGTGCTGGATGATGTGTGTGTGTGTGCTGGATGATGTGTGTGTGTGCTGGATGATGTGTGTGTGCTGGATTATGTGTGTGTGTGTGTGCTGGATGATGTGTGTGTGCTGGATTATGTGTGTGTGCGCGCTGGATTGTGTGTGTGTGTGCTGGATTATGTGTGTGTGTGTGCTGGATGATGTGTGTGTGCTGGATTATGTGTGTGTGTGTGCTGGATGATGTGTGTGTGCTGGATGATGTGTGTGTGCTGGATTATGTGTGTGTGTGTGCTGGATTATGTGTGTGTGTGCTGGATGATGCGTGTGCTGGATTATGCGTGTGTGCTGGATTATGTGTGTGTGTGTGTGCTGGATTATGTGTGTGTGTGTGCTGGATTATGTGTGTGTGTGTGTGTGTGCTGGATGATGTGTGTGTGTGTGCTGGATGATGTGTGTGTGTGCTGGATTGTGTGTGTGTGTGTGCTGGATTATGTGTGTGTGTGTGTGCTGGATTATGTGTGTGTGTGTGCGCTGGATTATGTGTGTGTGTGCTGGATGATGTGTGTGTGTGTGCTGGATGGTGTGTGTGTGTGCTGGATGATGTGTGTGTGCTGGATTATGTGTGTGTGCTGGATTATGTGTGTGTGCTGGATTATGTGTGTGTGCTGGATTATGTGTGTGTGTGTGCTGGATTATGTGTGTGTGTGTGTTGGATTATGTGTGTGCTGGATTATGTGTGTGTGTGCTGGATTATGTGTGTGTGTGTGCTGGATGATGTGTGTGTGTGTGCTGGATGATGTGTGTGTGTGTGCTGGATGATGTGTGTGTGTGTGTGTGCTGGATGATGTGTGTGTGTGTGTGTGCTGGATTATGTGTGTGTGTGTGCGCTGGATTATGTGTGTGTGTGTGCTGGATTATGTGTGTGTGTGCTGGATTATGTGTGTGTGTGCTGGATTATGTGTGTGTGTGTGTGTGTGTGCTGGATTATGTGTGTGTGTGTGTGTGCTGGATTATGTGTGTGTGTGTGTGTGCTGGATTATGTGTGTGTGTGTGTGTGCTGGATTATGTGTGTGTGTGCTGGATTATGTGTGTGTGTGTGCGCTGGATTATGTGTGTGTGTGTGCTGGATTATGTGTGTGTGTGTGTGCTGGATTATGTGTGTGTGTGTGTGTGCTGGATTATGTGTGTGTGTGTGTGCTGGATTATGTGTGTGTGTGTGTGTGCTGGATTATGTGTGTGTGCTGGATGATGTGTGTGTGTGTGCTGGATGATGTGTGTGTGTGTGTGCTGGATTATGTGTGTGTGCTGGATTATGTGTGTGTTGTGCAGGATTATGTGTGTGTGCTGGATTATGTGTGTGTGTGTGTGTGTGTGTGTGTGTGTGTGTGTGTGTGTGTGTGCTGGATTATGTGTGTGTGTGTGTGTGTGTGCTGGATTATGTGTGTGTGTGTGTGTGTGTGTGTGTGCTGGATTATGTGTGTGTGTGTGCTGGATTATGTGTGTGTGTGTGTGCTGGATTATGTGTGTGTGCTGGATGATGGGGGGGTGCATTTGCTTTTTACCTTTATGTGTTTATGTTTTTTTTACTTTATTCCCCCCTCCCTGCTTCTTACCTTGTCAGGGAGGGGGGAGATCGCCTGGTGGTCCGGTGGAGGGAGGCAGCCGCTGCACACAGGTACCCATCACACGCGGTGTTCTTCTCCAGCTCTAACTCTCGCGAGACTCGCCTGTGCGGAGCGTTGCCATGGTAACCCGTGGCAACGCTCTTACAGCTGCGGGTCTCGCGAGTGTTAGAGCTGGAGAAGAACACCGCGTGTGATGGGTCCCTGTGTGCAGTTAGCAGGGCAGGTCCTACAGGACTGGGAACGGGAACGGCGTTCCTGCTTTGGAAAAAGTGCAGGAACGCCGTTCCCATGCGTTCCTGCAGGACTCGAGCCCTGACTTTGGGACAGCTGGGAGGTACAGGCAAATAGACTTGATCAAAGTAAACAGCGATCAATTTATTAAAGAAAACTAAAGTCATTTATATTATTTTTAGAAGTGAATCAAAATAACTACTTTGCCGACTAAGAGCTCTGATCGGAAATGGCTGACCCAGAGAAGATTGCTTTTAGGTTAAATCTGCTCTAAAAACACCAGGATTATTCTTTACTTCGTAGCGAGGAAGCCTATTTTCTGCTATTAGAATGGGATGTTACATTTTTTATGAGTTAGTAGCCAAAGGTCCCTGACCTGAATGGCTGTCGTCCAATGTCAGACCTTTGTATTCAAACCCGTATTGTCACATCCAACATGTTCTTTTCCAGACTCAGAATTCCTTCATCATGCGAGGCACGAAAAGTGCTGAGCTATTGCCCATTCGTTTTTAAAAGCATGTGTTTTCTGCCAAGTGATATAGAAATAAAAAAAGATCATTTGCAAAATAGTGAGTATTGGGTCAGATAACTGACCATCATAATATAAACGAATACCACATGGAGAGACAAATTAATAGTCACAAAAAGTCAGGTGCAAACCATATAAGCACTCCCTCAAGTGCTTCAATGCAAAGATCCATATATAATACAGAATGCACACTATAACAAACACAGATATCAAGTACAACACTTTAATAAGTAGGCAAATAACAATAAATAACAAAAATAGACAAAGTAACAAATTAGGCAAATAAATCAAGAGTAATTTACCCAAATCTTTCAAGCCTCAAGGCTGAAACACGAGTCACCAACTCCCCCAGAGTTTCGGCACCAACTGGTTGCCTTTATCAGGGGTACCAGTATCCATGGTCTCGCTGTGTCTCTTTATTTTTGTTATTTATTACATCTGTTCAAAATTATTATGCAAATTCTATTTAAGTGTCACAAAGATTAAATATTTTGTTTTTCAGTTTAACTCATGGATGTGTGTCTCAGGGCTCTTTTGATCACTGAAAACAATCTCGGATACCTGTGATAATTAGATTGCCAGGTGAGCCCAATTTAAGGAAAAGCTACTAAAGGAGGGTGTTCCACATTATTAAGCAGAGCACCATTTTCATGCAATATAGGGAAGAAAAAGGATCTCTCTGCTGCCGAAAAGAGTGATATAGTTCAAAGCTTTGGACAAGGTATGAAACCATTAGATATTTCACGAAAACTTTAGCGTGATCATCGCACTATTAAGAGATTTGTGGCTGATTCCGAACACAGACGGGTTCGTGCAGATAAAGGCACATTGAGGAAGATTTCTGCCAGATCCATGCATCGGATCAAGAGAGCAGCTGCTGAAATACCATTACATAGCAGCAAACAGATATTTGAAGCTGCTGGTGTCTCTGGAGTCCCACGGACATCAAGGTGTAGAGTCCTCCAGAGTCTTGCAACTGTGCATAAACATTCTATTCGGCCACCACTAACCAATGCTCACAAGCAGAAACGACTGCATTGGGCAGAAAAATACATGAAGACTAAGTGAATGGTATTCTAACTGGCTTCAAAAATTTTCCAATATTTAATTGTAATATACTTCTGGTTTAGTTTTTTTTTTTTTTTTTTTAAATGGACTTTAGTCATTGCCAATCCCATTTGTTTCTAAACACATAAAAATATGTATAATAACAATAATTGGTTTCAATCTGGGCGATTTCTGTATCGTTATATGGTAATAAGCTTTGTATCTATTAGGTTTTGATACAGTATTAGGAATTCCTTTCTGCTCTGTATAGGTGGTGGCCTATCTTTATTGTCCTGTTCTAGTTTCTCTTTGTGTATTCGATTTATTTTGTACAATAAAGAAGACTCTATAGCAAATGATTGATATCAAATGTTTGTCTTTATTATATTAATTGAATACATTTTGTATTGTTATATGTCTATGAATTCTTTTGATAAAATGGAAAAATCTCTAATAAAAATTTATTATAAAAAAAAAGACTAATTTTCAAACAGTCCTGTTCACTGATGAGTGCCGTGCAACCCTGGATGGTCCAGATGGATGGAGTAGTGGATGGTTGGTGGACGGCCACCCTGTTCCAACAAGGCTGCCACGTCAGCAAGGCGGTGGTGGAGTCATGTTTTGGTCCGGAATCATGGGAAGAGAGCTGGTCGGCCCGAAGGTGTAAAGATGACCTCTGCAAAGTATGTGGAGTTTCTGACTGACCACTTTCTTCCCTGGTACAGAAGGAAGAACTATGCTTTCCGTAATAAAATCATCTTCATGCATGACAATGCACCATCTCATGCTGCAAAGAATACCTCTGCATCAATGGCTGCTATGGGGATAAAAGGAGAGAAAGTCATGGTGTGGCCTCCATCCTCCCCTGACCTCAATCCTATTGAGAACCTTTGGAGTATCCTCAAGCAAAAGATCTATGAGGGTGGAAGGCAGATTACATCCAAACAGCAGCTCTGGGAGGCTATTCTGACATCTTGCAAACAAATTCAGAAACTGTCCAAAAACTCACAAGTTCAATGGGTGCAAGACTTGTGAAGCTGCTATCAAATAAGGGGTCCTATGTTAAAATGTAACGTGACCTGTTAAAATGTTTAAAAAGTTAAAATGTTGTAAGAAGTTTGATTGAAATAGCTTTTGATTTCAGTAAATATGCTGCAAACACAACAAATGACAATGTTCAGTTCTTTACAACCTATAAAGTGTTTTGAAACTTACTGTGCGTAATAATTTGGAACAGTGCATTGTAAGGTTTTTATGTTTAAAAAAATACTGTTATCATTAGGAGGTTTGTTCAATAAAATTTGAATTGTACTCTTAATAGTTGATAACATGAGAATTATGATGACTTTTATTTACATCAATTATTTAGGTAAATGAGAAAAATATAATTTGGAACAGGGTGTATTATAGTGTGCATTCTGTATTATATATGGATCAACATTACCCATAATGGACATCCAGCTATTACACGGAGAGAAAGAGCAAACAAAAACCATTTGGGGTAGCTATACCCTTTCTATAAACTAGAGAGTTACTTTGGAACTTCCCATTGTGTGGCCCCCGTTGATTCTTTATTTGTGTATGTATTTTGCAAACTGTAACAGAATTTGTTAAATTAATCTGGAAGAACAGGAAGTGACCCCGTATTGCTGGATAAACGCCTGCCTATTTCGTTCCCGACTTCTAGTTAAGTTTTCCTTGATAATTACATTGAATAAAATCTTCGCTTAGTGATTACATTGAAATGTTGGCTCATTTATGTTAAACGTTTTATGTATGTTAGAACATTTATCGTTGCTGCAAATGATTGCAAGCGATCTGTAAACATTCTCCTGTGTGCAATCGTGCCCATACTGTTGGAAGGAAATCTTTGATATGCAATACGCTGAAACATAGATTATTCTGAAACCACAATACAGAGATATACAATATAGGCATGTACAATACAAAGAGACCCACAATGCACTGAGACACACCATCCAGGCAGATATCAGAAACCACGGGGCCACTAACAAAACTGCAGGGCTCTGAGGCACACATTTCCAGACATGAACACAGATACACACATATAGGCACAGACACATTCCCAGACATAAACACAGATACAAACATACAGGTACAGACACATTCCCAGACATAAAAACAGATACACACATATAGGCACAGACACATTCCCAGACATAAACACAGATACAAACATACAGGTACAGACACATTCCCATACATAAAAACAGATACAAACATACAGCCACAGACACATTCCCATACATAAAAACAGATACAAACATACAGCCACAGACACATTCCCAGACATAAACACAGATACAAACATACAGGCACAGACACATTCCCAGACATAAACACAGATACAAACATACAGGTACAGACACATTCCCAGACATAAACACAGATACAAACATACAGCCACAGACACATTCCCAGACATAAACACAGATACAAACATACAGCCACAGACACATTCCCAGACATAAACACAGATACAAACAGATACACAGATACAGGATTCTTTAAATCCTTCATGGATTCCAAGGATTTGTTGTATATGGGTTTCCTGAGACTACTAAACATGAAAAATTGGAATTTGAAGCAATCATTGCGTAATAATTGTTGTTTCTTTCAAATTCTCAATGATCTCCCCACTTCTCTCCTATGGCCCCCCACGTCTGTTACATGATCTCCCCTTTACTCTTTACATTGGGACGGTGAATGGAGCCGAGGCAACTGCCCAATACCCCCTTCACCATGGAACAAATCAATCCAGGATATCTTTATTAATCTTCTGATTCATTTTTGAATACTTTTATCTACACAAACTGATTTTCTTAAAATAAACACACAGCTCCCTACTATAACACATTAACACACAACCAACATGCTAGAAAACTGGGTCAGCAGAGCAAGAAAGTGGGACAAATAGGTGGACATAATAAAGATGGAACATGCCTCAAACAAGTGATCGCTTGGACTTTCTCAAATGTTCCTACATGGGACTGTCCCTTTATCCCATTAAACATGTCACTGTGATTAGATCACTTTGCTCCTACATGGGACTGTCCCTTTAACCCATTAAACATGTCACTGTGATTAGATCACTTTGCTCCTACATGGGACTGTCTCTTTAACCCATTAAACATGTCACTGTCATTAGGTCACTTTGCTCCTACATGGGACTGTCCCTTTAACCCATTAAACATGTCACTGTGATTAGATCACTTTGCTCCTACATGGGACTGTCTCTTTAACCCATTAAACATGTCACTGTCATTAGGTCACTTTGCTCCTACATGGGACTGTCCCTTTAACCCATTAAACATGTCGCTGTCATTAGGTCACTTTGCTCCTACATGGGACTGTCCCTTTAACCCATTAAACATGTCACTGTGATTAGATCACTTTGCTCCTACATGGGACTGTCTCTTTAACCCATTAAACATGTCACTGTCATTAGGTCACTTTGCTCCTACATGGGACTGTCCCTTTAACCCATTAAACATGTCGCTGTCATTAGGTCACTTTGCTCCTACATGGGACTGTCCCTTTAACCCATTAAACATGTCACCTTCATTAGGTCACTTTGCTCCTACATGGGACTGTCCCTTTAACCCATTAAACATGTCACTGTGATTAGATCACTTTGCTCCTACATGGGACTGTCCCTTTAACCCATTAAACATGTCACTGTCATTAGGTCACTTTGCTCCTACATGGGACTGTCCCTTTAACCCATTAAACATGTCACTGTGATTAGATCACTTTGCTCCTACATGGGACTGTCTCTTTAACCCATTAAACATGTCACTGTCATTAGGTCACTTTGCTCCTACATGGGACTGTCCCTTTAACCCATTAAACATGTCACTGTGATTAGATCACTTTGCTCCTACATGGGACTGTCTCTTTAACCCATTAAACATGTCACTGTCATTAGGTCACTTTGCTCCTACATGGGACTGTCCCTTTAACCCATTAAACATGTCGCTGTCATTAGGTCACTTTGCTCCTACATGGGACTGTCCCTTTAACCCATTAAACATGTCACTGTGATTAGATCACTTTGCTCCTACATGGGACTGTCTCTTTAACCCATTAAACATGTCACTGTCATTAGGTCACTTTGCTCCTACATGGGACTGTCCCTTTAACCCATTAAACATGTCGCTGTCATTAGGTCACTTTGCTCCTACATGGGACTGTCCCTTTAACCCATTAAACATGTCACCTTCATTAGGTCACTTTGCTCCTACATGGGACTGTCCCTTTAACCCATTAAACATGTCACTGTGATTAGATCACTTTGCTCCTACATGGGACTGTCCCTTTAACCCATTAAACATGTCACTGTCATTAGGTCACTTTGCTCCTACATGGGACTGTCCCTTTAACCCATTAAACATGTCGCTGTCATTAGGTCACTTTGCTCCTACATGGGACTGTCCCTTTAACCCATTAAACATGTCACCTTCATTAGGTCACTTTGCTCCTACATGGGACTGTCCCTTTAACCCATTAAACATGTCACTGTGATTAGATCACTTTGCTCCTACATGGGACTGTCCCTTTAACCCATTAAACATGTCACCTTCATTAGGTCACTTTGCTCCTACATGGGACTGTCCCTTTAACCCATTAAACATGTCACTGTGATTAGATCACTTTGCTCCTACATGGGACTGTCCCTTTAACCCATTAAACATGTCGCTGTCATTAGGTCACTTTGCTCCTACATGGGACTGTCCCTTTAACCCATTAAACATGTCACCTTCATTAGGTCACTTTGCTCCTACATGGGACGGTCCCTTTAACCCATTAAACATGTCGCTGTCATTAGGTCACTTTGCTCCTACATGGGACTGTCCCTTTAACCCATTAAACATGTCACCTTCATTAGGTCACTTTGCTCCTACATGGGACTGTCCCTTTAACCCATTAAACATGTCCCTGTCATTAGGTCACTTTGCTCCTACATGGGACTGTCCCTTTAACCCATTAAACATGTCGCTGTCATTAGGTCACTTTGCTCCTACATGGGACTGTCCCTTTAACCCATTAAACATGTCACCTTCATTAGGTCACTTTGCTCCTACATGGGACTGTCCCTTTAACCCATTAAACATGTCACTGTCATTAGGTCACTTTGCTCCTACATGGGACGGTCCCTTTAACCCATTAAACATGTCCCTGTCATTAGGTCACTTTGCTCCTACATGGGACGGTCCCTTTAACCCATTAAACATGTCGCTGCCATTAGGTCACTTTGCTCCTACATGGGACTGTCCCTTTAACCCATTAAACATGTCGCTGTCATTAGGTCACTTTGCTCCTACATGGGACTGTCCCTTTAACCCATTAAACATGTCACTGTCATTAGGTCACTTTGCTCCTACATGGGACTGTCCCTTTAACCCATTAAACATGTCGCTGTCATTAGGTCACTTTGCTCCTACATGGGACTGTCCCTTTAACCCATTAAACATGTCCCTGTCATTAGGTCACTTTGCTCCTACATGGGACGGTCCCTTTAACCCATTAAACATGTCACTGCCATTAGGTCACTTTGCTCCTACATGGGACTGTCTCTTTAACCCATTAAACATGTCACTGTCATTAGGTCACTTTGCTCCTACATGGGACTGTCTCTTTAACCCATTAAACATGTCACTGTCATTAGGTCACTTTGCTCCTACATGGGACTGTCCCTTTAACCCATTAAACATGTCACTGTCATTAGATCACTTTGCTCCTACATGGGACTGTCCCTTTAACCCATTAAACATGTCGCTGTCATTAGGTCACTTTGCTCCTACATGGGACGGTCCCTTTAACCCATTAAACATGTCACTGCCATTAGGTCACTTTGCTCCTACATGGGACTGTCTCTTTAACCCATTAAACATGTCACTGTCATTAGGTCACTTTGCTCCTACATGGGACTGTCTCTTTAACCCATTAAACATGTCACTGTCATTAGGTCACTTTGCTCCTACATGGGACTGTCCCTTTAACCCATTAAACATGTCACTGTCATTAGATCACTTTGCTCCTACATGGGACTGTCCCTTTAACCCATTAAACATGTCGCTGTCATTAGGTCACTTTGCTCCTACATGGGACGGTCCCTTTAACCCATTAAACATGTCACTGCCATTAGGTCACTTTGCTCCTACATGGGACTGTCTCTTTAACCCATTAAACATGTCACTGTCATTAGGTCACTTTGCTCCTACATGGGACTGTCTCTTTAACCCATTAAACATGTCACTGTCATTAGGTCACTTTGCTCCTACATGGGACTGTCCCTTTAACCCATTAAACATGTCACTGTCATTAGATCACTTTGCTCCTACATGGGACTGTCCCTTTAACCCATTAAACATGTCGCTGTCATTAGGTCACTTTGCTCCTACATGGGACTGTCCCTTTAACCCATTAAACATGTCCCTGTCATTAGGTCACTTTGCTCCTACATGGGACTGTCCCTTTAACCCATTAAACATGTCACTGTCATTAGATCACTTTGCTCCTACATGGGACTGTCCCTTTAACCCATTAAACATGTCGCTGTCATTAGGTCACTTTGCTCCTACATGGGACTGTCCCTTTAACCCATTTAACATGTCACTGTCATTAGGTCACTTTGCTCCTACATGGGACTGTCCCTTTAACCCATTAAACGTGTCACTGTCATTAGATCACTTTGCTCCTACATGGGACTGTCCCTTTAACCCATTAAACATGTCACTATCATTAGGTCACTTTGCTCCTACATGGGACTGTCCCTTTAACCCATTAAACGTGTCACTGTCATTAGGTCACTTTTTTTCTACATGGGACTGTCCCTTTAACCATGTCACTGTCATTAGGTCACTTTGCTCCTACATGGGACTGTCCCTTTAACCCATTAAATATGTCGCTGTCATTAGGTCACTTTGTTCCTACATGGGACTGTCCCTTTAACCCATTAAACATGTCGCTGTCATTAGGTCACTTTGCTCCTACATGGGACTGTCCCTTTAACCCATTAAACGTGTCACTGTCATTAGGTCACTTTGTTTATACATGGGACTGTCCCTTTAACCCATTAAACATGTCACTGTCATTAGGTCACTTTGCTCCTACATGGGACTGTCCCTTTAACCCATTAAACATGTCACTGTCATTAGGACACTTTGCTCCTACATGGGACTGTCCCTTTAACCCATTAAACATGTCACTGTCAGGTCACTTTGTTCCTACATGGGACTGTCCCTTTAACCCATTAAACATGTCACTGTCATTAGGTCACTTTGTTCCTACATGGGACTGTCCCTTTAACCCATTAAACATGTCACTGTCATTAGGTCACTTTGTTCCTACATGGGGCTGTCCCTTTAACCCATTAAACATGTCACTGTCGTTAGGCCACTTTGTTCCTACATGGGACTGTCCCTGTCATTAGGTCACTTTGCTCCTACATGGGACTGTCCCTTTAACCCATTAAACATGTCGCTGTCATTAGGTCACTTTGTTCCGACATGGGACTGTCCCTTTAACCCATTAAACATGTCACTGTCATTAGGTCACTTTGCTCCTACATGGGACTGTCCCTTTAACCCATTAAACGTGTCACTGTCATTAGGTCACTTTGCTCCTACATGGGACTGTCCCTTTAACCCATTAAACATGTCACTGTCATTAGGTCACTTTGCTCCTACATGGGACTGTCCCTTTAACCCAGTAAACGTGTCACTGCCATTAGGTCACTTTGTTCCTACATGGGACTGTCCCTTTAACCCATTAAACATGTCGCTGTCATTAGGTCACTTTGATCCTACATGGGACTGTCCCTTTAACCCATTAAACGTGTCACTGTCATTAGGTCACTTTTTTTCTACATGGGACTGTCCCTTTAACCATGTCACTGTCATTAGGTCACTTTGCTCCTACATGGGACTGTCCCTTTAACCCATTAAATATGTCGCTGTCATTAGGTCACTTTGCTCCTACATGGGACTGTCCCTTTAACCCAGTAAACGTGTCACTGCCATTAGGTCACTTTGTTCCTACATGGGACTGTCCCTTTAACCCATTAAACATGTCGCTGTCATTAGGTCACTTTGATCCTACATGGGACTGTCCCTTTAACCCATTAAACATGTCGCTGTCATTAGGTCACTTCTTTCCTACATGGGTCTGTCCTTTTAACCCATTAAACATGTCACTGTCAGGTCACTTTGTTCCTACATGGGGCTGTCCCTTTAACCCATTAAACATGTCCCTGTCATTAGGTCACTTTGCTCCTACATGGGACTGTCCCTTTAACCCATTAAACATGTCGCTGTCATTAGGGCACTTTGTTCCGACATGGGACTGTCCCTTTAACCCATTAAACATGTCGCTGTCATTAGGTCACTTTGTTCCTACATGGGACTGTCCCTTTAACCCATTAAACATGTCACTGTCATTAGGTCACTTTGCTCCTACATGGGACTGTCCCTTTAACCCATTAAACATGTCGCTGTCATTAGGTCACTTTGTTCCTACATGGGACTGTCCCTTTAACCCATTAAACATGTCACTGTCATTAGGTCACTTTGCTCCTACATGGGACTGTCTCTTTAACCCATTAAATATGTCACTGTCATTAGGTCACTTTGCTCCTACATGGGACTGTTCCTTTAACCCATTAAACATGTCGCTGTCATTAGGCCACTTTGTTCCTACATGGGACTGTCCCTTTAACCCATTAAACATGTCACTGTCATTAGGTCACTTTGCTCCTACATGGGACTGTCCCTTTAACCCATTCAACATGTCGCTGTCATTAGGTCACTTTGCTCCTACATGGGACTGTCCCTTTAACCCATTAAACATGTCACTGTCATTAGGTCACTTTGCTCCTACATGGGACTGTTCCTTTAACCCATTAAACATGTCGCTGTCATTAGGTCACTTTGCTCCTACATGGGACTGTCCCTTTAACCCATTTAACATGTCACTGTCATTAGGTCACTTTGCTCCTACATGGGACTGTCCCTTTAACCCATTAAACATGTCGCTGTCATTAGGTCACTTTGCTCCTACATGGGACTGTCCCTTTAACCCATTTAACATGTCACTGTCATTAGGTCACTTTGCTCCTACATGGGACTGTCCCTTTAACCCATTAAACATGTCACTGTCATTAGGTCACTTTGCTCCTACATGGGACTGTCCCTTTAACCCATTAAACATGTCACTGCCATTAGGTCTCTTTGCTCCTACATGGGACTGTCCCTTTAACCCATTAAACATGTCCCTGTCATTAGGTCACTTTGCTCCTACATGGGACGGTCCCTTTAACCCATTAAACATGTCACTGCCATTAGGTCACTTTGCTCCTACATGGGACTGTCTCTTTAACCCATTAAACATGTCACTGTCATTAGGTCACTTTGCTCCTACATGGGACTGTCTCTTTAACCCATTAAACATGTCACTGTCATTAGGTCACTTTGCTCCTACATGGGACTGTCCCTTTAACCCATTAAACATGTCGCTGTCATTAGGTCACTTTGCTCCTACATGGGACTGTCCCTTTAACCCATTAAACATGTCACTGTCATTAGGTCACTTTGCTCCTACATGGGACTGTCCCTTTAACCCATTAAACATGTCACTGTCATTAGGTCACTTTACTCCTACATGGGACTGTCCCTTTAACCCATTAAACATGTCGCTGTCATTAGGTCACTTTGTTCCTACATGGGACTGTCCCTTTAACCCATTAAACATGTCGCTGTCATTAGGTCACTTTGTTCCGACATGGGACTGTCCCTTTAACCCATTAAACATGTCGCTGTCATTAGGTCACTTTTTTTCTACATGGGACTGTCCCTTTAACCATGTCACTGTCATTAGGTCACTTTGCTCCTACATGGGACTGTCCCTTTAACCCATTAAATATGTCGCTGTCATTAGGTCACTTCTTTCCTACATGGGTCTGTCCTTTTAACCCATTAAACATGTCACTGTCAGGTCACTTTGTTCCTACATGGGGCTGTCCCTTTAACCCATTAAACATGTCCCTGTCATTAGGTCACTTTGCTCCTACATGGGACTGTCCCTTTAACCCATTAAACATGTCGCTGTCATTAGGGCACTTTGTTCCGACATGGGACTGTCCCTTTAACCCATTAAACATGTCGCTGTCATTAGGTCACTTTGCTCCTACATGGGACTGTCCCTTTAACCCATTAAACATGTCGCTGTCATTAGGTCACTTTGTTCCTACATGGGACTGTACCTTTAACCCATTAAACATGTCACTGTCATTAGGTCACTTTGCTCCTACATGGGACTGTCTCTTTAACCCATTAAATATGTCACTGTCATTAGGTCACTTTGCTCCTACATGGGACTGTTCCTTTAACCCATTAAACATGTCGCTGTCATTAGGCCACTTTGTTCCTACATGGGACTGTCCCTTTAACCCATTAAACATGTCACTGTCATTAGGTCACTTTGCTCCTACATGGGACTGTCCCTTTAACCCATTCAACATGTCGCTGTCATTAGGTCACTTTGCTCCTACATGGGACTGTCCCTTTAACCCATTAAACATGTCACTGTCATTAGGTCACTTTGCTCCTACATGGGACTGTTCCTTTAACCCATTAAACATGTCGCTGTCATTAGGTCACTTTGTTCCTACATGGGACTGTCCCTTTAACCCATTAAACATGTCACTGTCATTAGGTCACTTTGCTCCTACATGGGACTGTCTCTTTAACCCATTAAATATGTCACTGTCATTAGGTCACTTTGCTCCTACATGGGACTGTTCCTTTAACCCATTAAACATGTCGCTGTCATTAGGCCACTTTGTTCCTACATGGGACTGTCCCTTTAACCCATTAAACATGTCACTGTCATTAGGTCACTTTGCTCCTACATGGGACTGTCCCTTTAACCCATTCAACATGTCGCTGTCATTAGGTCACTTTGCTCCTACATGGGACTGTCCCTTTAACCCATTAAACATGTCACTGTCATTAGGTCACTTTGCTCCTACATGGGACTGTTCCTTTAACCCATTAAACATGTCGCTGTCATTAGGTCACTTTGCTCCTACATGGGACTGTCCCTTTAACCCATTTAACATGTCACTGTCATTAGGTCACTTTGCTCCTACATGGGACTGTCCCTTTAACCCATTAAACATGTCGCTGTCATTAGGTCACTTTGCTCCTACATGGGACTGTCCCTTTAACCCATTTAACATGTCACTGTCATTAGGTCACTTTGCTCCTACATGGGACTGTCCCTTTAACCCATTAAACATGTCACTCTCATTAGGTCACTTTGCTCCTACATGGGACTGTCCCTTTAACCCATTAAACATGTCACTGCCATTAGGTCTCTTTGCTCCTACATGGGACTGTCCCTTTAACCCATTAAACATGTCCCTGTCATTAGGTCACTTTGCTCCTACATGGGACGGTCCCTTTAACCCATTAAACATGTCACTGCCATTAGGTCACTTTGCTCCTACATGGGACTGTCTCTTTAACCCATTAAACATGTCACTGTCATTAGGTCACTTTGCTCCTACATGGGACTGTCTCTTTAACCCATTAAACATGTCACTGTCATTAGGTCACTTTGCTCCTACATGGGACTGTCCCTTTAACCCATTAAACATGTCGCTGTCATTAGGTCACTTTGCTCCTACATGGGACTGTCCCTTTAACCCATTAAACATGTCACTGTCATTAGGTCACTTTGCTCCTACATGGGACTGTCCCTTTAACCCATTAAACATGTCACTGTCATTAGGTCACTTTACTCCTACATGGGACTGTCCCTTTAACCCATTAAACATGTCGCTGTCATTAGGTCACTTTGTTCCTACATGGGACTGTCCCTTTAACCCATTAAACATGTCGCTGTCATTAGGTCACTTTGTTCCGACATGGGACTGTCCCTTTAACCCATTAAACATGTCGCTGTCATTAGGTCACTTTTTTTCTACATGGGACTGTCCCTTTAACCATGTCACTGTCATTAGGTCACTTTGCTCCTACATGGGACTGTCCCTTTAACCCATTAAATATGTCGCTGTCATTAGGTCACTTCTTTCCTACATGGGTCTGTCCTTTTAACCCATTAAACATGTCACTGTCAGGTCACTTTGTTCCTACATGGGGCTGTCCCTTTAACCCATTAAACATGTCCCTGTCATTAGGTCACTTTGCTCCTACATGGGACTGTCCCTTTAACCCATTAAACATGTCGCTGTCATTAGGGCACTTTGTTCCGACATGGGACTGTCCCTTTAACCCATTAAACATGTCGCTGTCATTAGGTCACTTTGCTCCTACATGGGACTGTCCCTTTAACCCATTAAACATGTCGCTGTCATTAGGTCACTTTGTTCCTACATGGGACTGTACCTTTAACCCATTAAACATGTCACTGTCATTAGGTCACTTTGCTCCTACATGGGACTGTCTCTTTAACCCATTAAATATGTCACTGTCATTAGGTCACTTTGCTCCTACATGGGACTGTTCCTTTAACCCATTAAACATGTCGCTGTCATTAGGCCACTTTGTTCCTACATGGGACTGTCCCTTTAACCCATTAAACATGTCACTGTCATTAGGTCACTTTGCTCCTACATGGGACTGTCCCTTTAACCCATTCAACATGTCGCTGTCATTAGGTCACTTTGCTCCTACATGGGACTGTCCCTTTAACCCATTAAACATGTCACTGTCATTAGGTCACTTTGCTCCTACATGGGACTGTTCCTTTAACCCATTAAACATGTCGCTGTCATTAGGTCACTTTGCTCCTACATGGGACTGTCCCTTTAACCCATTTAACATGTCACTGTCATTAGGTCACTTTGCTCCTACATGGGACTGTCCCTTTAACCCATTAAACATGTCGCTGTCATTAGGTCACTTTGCTCCTACATGGGACTGTCCCTTTAACCCATTTAACATGTCACTGTCATTAGGTCACTTTGCTCCTACATGGGACTGTCCCTTTAACCCATTAAACATGTCACTGTCATTAGGTCACTTTGCTCCTACATGGGACTGTCCCTTTAACCCATTAAACATGTCACTGCCATTAGGTCTCTTTGCTCCTACATGGGACTGTCCCTTTAACCCATTAAACATGTCCCTGTCATTAGGTCACTTTGCTCCTACATGGGACGGTCCCTTTAACCCATTAAACATGTCACTGCCATTAGGTCACTTTGCTCCTACATGGGACTGTCTCTTTAACCCATTAAACATGTCACTGTCATTAGGTCACTTTGCTCCTACATGGGACTGTCTCTTTAACCCATTAAACATGTCACTGTCATTAGGTCACTTTGCTCCTACATGGGACTGTCCCTTTAACCCATTAAACATGTCACTGTCATTAGATCACTTTGCTCCTAGATGGGACTGTCCCTTTAACCCATTAAACATGTCGCTGTCATTAGGTCACTTTGCTCCTACATGGGACTGTCCCTTTAACCCATTAAACATGTCGCTGTCATTAGGTCACTTTGCTCCTACATGGGACTGTCCCTTTAACCCATTAAACATGTCACTGTCATTAGGTCACTTTGCTCCTACATGGGACTGTCCCTTTAACCCATTAAACATGTCACTGTCATTAGGTCACTTTACTCCTACATGGGACTGTCCCTTTAACCCATTAAACATGTCGCTGTCATTAGGTCACTTTGTTCCTACATGGGACTGTCCCTTTAACCCATTAAACATGTCGCTGTCATTAGGTCACTTTGTTCCGACATGGGACTGTCCCTTTAACCCATTAAACATGTCGCTGTCATTAGGTCACTTTGTTCCTACATGGGACTGTCCCTTTAACCCATTAAACATGTCACTGCCATTAGGTCTCTTTGCTCCTACATGGGACTGTCCCTTTAACCCATTAGGTCACTTTGCTCCTACATGGGACTGTCCCTTTAACCCATTAAACATGTCACTGTCATTAGGTCACTTTGCTCCTACATGGGACTGTCCCTTTAACCCATTAGGTCACTTTGCTCCTACATGGGACTGTCCCTTTAACCCATTAAACAAGTCGCTGTCATTAGGTCACTTTGTTCCTACATGGGACTGTCCCTTTAACCCATTAAACATGTCACTGCCATTAGGTCTCTTTGCTCCTACATGGGACTGTCCCTTTAACCCATTAGGTCACTTTGCTCCTACATGGGACTGTCCCTTTAACCAATTAAACATGTCACTGTCATTATGTCCCTTTGCTCCTACATGGGACTGTCCCTTTAACCCATTAAACATGTCACTGCCATTAGGTCTCTTTGCTCCTATATGGGACTGTCCCTTTAACCCATTAAACATGTCACTGTCATTAGGTCACTTTGCTCCTACATGGGACGGTCCCTTTAACCCATTAAACATGTCACTGCCATTAGGTCACTTTGCTCCTACATGGGACTGTCTCTTTAACCCATTAAACATGTCACTGTCATTAGGTCACTTTGCTCCTACATGGGACTGTCTCTTTAACCCATTAAACATGTCACTGTCATTAGGTCACTTTGCTCCTACATGGGACTGTCCCTTTAACCCATTAAACATGTCACTGTCATTAGATCACTTTGCTCCTACATGGGACTGTCCCTTTAACCCATTAAACATGTCGCTGTCATTAGGTCACTTTGCTCCTACATGGGACTGTCCCTTTAACCCATTAAACATGTCGCTGTCATTAGGTCACTTTGCTCCTACATGGGACTGTCCCTTTAACCCATTAAACATGTCACTGTCATTAGGTCACTTTGCTCCTACATGGGACTGTCCCTTTAACCCATTAAACATGTCACTGTCATTAGGTCACTTTGCTCCTACATGGGACTGTCCCTTTAACCCATTAAACATGTCGCTGTCATTAGGTCACTTTGTTCCTACATGGGACTGTCCCTTTAACCCATTAAACATGTCGCTATCATTAGGTCACTTTGTTCCGACATGGGACTGTCCCTTTAACCCATTAAACATGTCGCTGTCATTAGGTCACTTTGTTCCTACATGGGACTGACCCTTTAACCCATTAAACATGTCACTGCCATTAGGTATCTTTGCTCCTACATGGGACTGTCCCTTTAACCCATTAGGTCACTTTGCTCCTACATGGGACTGTCCCTTTAACCCATTAAACATGTCACTGTCATTAGGTCACTTTGCTCCTACATGGGACTGTCCCTTTAACCCATTAGGTCACTTTGCTCCTACATGGGACTGTCCCTTTAACCCATTAAACATGTCGCTGTCATTAGGTCACTTTGTTCCTACATGGGACTGTCCCTTTAACCCATTAAACATGTCACTGCCATTAGGTCTCTTTGCTCCTACATGGGACTGTCCCTTTAACCCATTAGGTCACTTTGCTCCTACATGGGACTGTCCCTTTAACCCATTAAACATGTCACTGCCATTAGGTCTCTTTGCTCCTACATGGGACTGTCCCTTTAACCCATTAGGTCACTTTGCTCCTACATGGGACTGTCCCTTTAACCCATTAAACATGTCGCTGTCATTGGGTCACTTTGTTCCTACATGGGACTGTCCCTTTAACCCATTAAACATGTCGCTGTCATTAGGTCACTTTGCTCCTACATGGGACTGTCCCTTTAACCCATTAAACATGTCGCTGTCATTAGGTCACTTTGTTCCTACATGGGACTGTCCCTTTAACCCATTAAACATGTCGCTGTCATTAGGTCACTTTGCTCTTACATGGGACTGTCTCTTTAACCCATTAAACATGTCACTGTCATTAGGTCACTTTGCTCCTACATGGGACTGTCCCTTTAACCCATTAAACATGTCACTGTCATTAGATCACTTTGCTCCTACATGGGACTGTCCCTTTAACCCATTAAACATGTCGCTGTCATTAGGTCACTTTGCTCCTACATGGGACTGTCCCTTTAACCCATTAAACATGTCGCTGTCATTAGGTCACTTTGCTCCTACATGGGACTGTCCCTTTAACCCATTAAACATGTCACTGTCATTAGGTCACTTTGCTCCTACATGGGACTGTCCCTTTAACCCATTAAACATGTCACTGTCATTAGGTCACTTTGCTCCTACATGGGACTGTCCCTTTAACCCATTAAACATGTCGCTGTCATTAGGTCACTTTGTTCCTACATGGGACTGTCCCTTTAACCCATTAAACATGTCGCTATCATTAGGTCACTTTGTTCCGACATGGGACTGTCCCTTTAACCCATTAAACATGTCGCTGTCATTAGGTCACTTTGTTCCTACATGGGACTGTCCCTTTAACCCATTAAACATGTCACTGCCATTAGGTATCTTTGCTCCTACATGGGACTGTCCCTTTAACCCATTAGGTCACTTTGCTCCTACATGGGACTGTCCCTTTAACCCATTAAACATTTCACTGTCATTAGGTCACTTTGCTCCTACATGGGACTGTCCCTTTAACCCATTAGGTCACTTTGCTCCTACATGGGACTGTCCCTTTAACCCATTAAACATGTCGCTGTCATTAGGTCACTTTGTTCCTACATGGGACTGTCCCTTTAACCCATTAAACATGTCACTGCCATTAGGTCTCTTTGCTCCTACATGGGACTGTCCCTTTAACCCATTAGGTCACTTTGCTCCTACATGGGACTGTCCCTTTAACCCATTAAACATGTCACTGCCATTAGGTCTCTTTGCTCCTACATGGGACTGTCCCTTTAACCCATTAGGTCACTTTGCTCCTACATGGGACTGTCCCTTTAACCCATTAAACATGTCGCTGTCATTGGGTCACTTTGTTCCTACATGGGACTGTCCCTTTAACCCATTAAACATGTCGCTGTCATTAGGTCACTTTGTTCCTACATGGGACTGTCCCTTTAACCCATTAAACATGTCGCTATCATTAGGTCACTTTGTTCCGACATGGGACTGTCCCTTTAACCCATTAAACATGTCGCTGTCATTAGGTCACTTTGTTCCTACATGGGACTGTCCCTTTAACCCATTAAACATGTCACTGCCATTAGGTATCTTTGCTCCTACATGGGACTGTCCCTTTAACCCATTAGGTCACTTTGCTCCTACATGGGACTGTCCCTTTAACCCATTAAACATGTCACTGTCATTAGGTCACTTTGCTCCTACATGGGACTGTCCCTTTAACCCATTAGGTCACTTTGCTCCTACATGGGACTGTCCCTTTAACCCATTAAACATGTCGCTGTCATTAGGTCACTTTGTTCCTACATGGGACTGTCCCTTTAACCCATTAAACATGTCACTGCCATTAGGTCTCTTTGCTCCTACATGGGACTGTCCCTTTAACCCATTAGGTCACTTTGCTCCTACATGGGACTGTCCCTTTAACCCATTAAACATGTCACTGCCATTAGGTCTCTTTGCTCCTACATGGGACTGTCCCTTTAACCCATTAGGTCACTTTGCTCCTACATGGGACTGTCCCTTTAACCCATTAAACATGTCGCTGTCATTGGGTCACTTTGTTCCTACATGGGACTGTCCCTTTAACCCATTAAACATGTCGCTGTCATTAGGTCACTTTGCTCCTACATGGGACTGTCCCTTTAACCCAATAAACATGTCGCTGTCATTAGGTCACTTTGTTCCTACATGGGACTGTCCCTTTAACCCATTAAACATGTCGCTGTCATTAGGTCACTTTGCTCCTACATGGGACTGTCTCTTTAACCCATTAAACATGTCACTGTCATTAGGTCACTTTGCTCCTACATGGGACTGTCCCTTTAACCCATTAAACATGTCACTGTCATTAGATCACTTTGCTCCTACATGGGACTGTCCCTTTAACCCATTAAACATGTCGCTGTCATTAGGTCACTTTGCTCCTACATGGGACTGTCCCTTTAACCCATTAAACATGTCGCTGTCATTAGGTCACTTTGCTCCTACATGGGACTGTCCCTTTAACCCATTAAACATGTCACTGTCATTAGGTCACTTTGCTCCTACATGGGACTGTCCCTTTAACCCATTAAACATGTCACTGTCATTAGGTCACTTTGCTCCTACATGGGACTGTCCCTTTAACCCATTAAACATGTCGCTGTCATTAGGTCACTTTGTTCCTACATGGGACTGTCCCTTTAACCCATTAAACATGTCGCTATCATTAGGTCACTTTGTTCCGACATGGGACTGTCCCTTTAACCCATTAAACATGTCGCTGTCATTAGGTCACTTTGTTCCTACATGGGTCTGTCCCTTTAACCCATTAAACATGTCACTGCCATTAGGTATCTTTGCTCCTACATGGGACTGTCCCTTTAACCCATTAGGTCACTTTGCTCCTACATGGGACTGTCCCTTTAACCCATTAAACATTTCACTGTCATTAGGTCACTTTGCTCCTACATGGGACTGTCCCTTTAACCCATTAGGTCACTTTGCTCCTACATGGGACTGTCCCTTTAACCCATTAAACATGTCGCTGTCATTAGGTCACTTTGTTCCTACATGGGACTGTCCCTTTAACCCATTAAACATGTCACTGCCATTAGGTCTCTTTGCTCCTACATGGGACTGTCCCTTTAACCCATTAGGTCACTTTGCTCCTACATGGGACTGTCCCTTTAACCCATTAAACATGTCACTGCCATTAGGTCTCTTTGCTCCTACATGGGACTGTCCCTTTAACCCATTAGGTCACTTTGCTCCTACATGGGACTGTCCCTTTAACCCATTAAACATGTCGCTGTCATTGGGTCACTTTGTTCCTACATGGGACTGTCCCTTTAACCCATTAAACATGTCGCTGTCATTAGGTCACTTTGCTCCTACATGGGACTGTCCCTTTAACCCATTAAACATGTCGCTGTCATTAGGTCACTTTGTTCCTACATGGGACTGTCCCTTTAACCCATTAAACATGTCGCTGTCATTAGGTCACTTTGTTCCGACATGGGACTGTCCCTTTAACCCATTAAACATGTCGCTGTCATTAGGTCACTTTGTTCCTACATGGGACTGTCCCTTTAACCCATTAAACATGTCACTGCCATTAGGTCTCTTTGCTCCTACATGGGACTGTCCCTTTAACCCATTAGGTCACTTTGCTCCTACATGGGACTGTCCCTTTAACCCATTAAACATGTCGCTGTCATTAGGTCCCTTTAACCCATTAAACATGTCCGTGTTATTAGCCCGTGCTAGAATCACATGTCACAGCCGGTGCACTGCTGATCAGTATATACAGACATAACAGCTTTTTTCTTGGATTGACTGCAAAATCCATTAGTCGACTCCAGAGTTTATTTATCATCCTGACACGGTTTCTATCTTTTCGTCTCTCGCTCACACAAGTAATTTCCCTGTCCCAGTATATATATCTAAAGCTAAAACCTGCCGCGTGTTTGCTATCATTTGTGAAATCTGTTCAGATCTCCAGCCATAATGTGATTTTACTCTGATGGATAAAGCGGCTGGATGGAACCATTACTCTTCAGACTACGGGGTCAGGAAAACACTGGGGTGAAATGTAACCTGCCTTGATGGGTCAGTGGATAAATGGCGTTGACGCTTGGAACACGATAGGAAATGGCGAATTCTTTTTTTGAACCAGTGAGCCGTGGGCTGGGTCGCAGCTGGTAAATGCAGAATTAAGGTCCAATGTTACCGCGGATGTTTATCTTAGCTGATACCCTGAAAAAATAATTTATCAATGTCTCATGTGTGCCGGTCAGTGTACTATTATACAATGTTTAAAACAGAAAGCGAAACAAAGAAAACATTTTTAAAAACATTTTAGATAAGGATAAAAAAAAATAATTATTTGTTTATTTATCTCCATTTTAAACATTTACCTTCTTCTAAATCCGCACCTCCTGCTGCAGTTGTACTTTTTCTATTTGGTCTGTGTCGTATTGCTTCCATAACGAAAGGCAGACAGATAGACTCAGTTTGCTCGGTATAAAGACATTGCGGTGCTCTGCATTTAATGGTGGCTGTCATTGCTCAATAAAGGAATTTTACATTTACCTTTTTCAATCCAACGTCCAACCATCATGTGATGAGAACCTTTTGACTATGTCCTTCCCCGCTTCGGAAAGAGCCTAAATGTGGATTGGTACCCAATACTGCCGCTGCACTCCTAGGACTTTCTAGTCGATAATCACGCAGCTTTATACCAACATTTACATGAATATATTTATATATATATATATATATAGAGAGAGAGAGAGAGAGAGAGAGAGAGAGAGAGACCTGAACAGACCTATAAAGCGATACGTGGATATATAGACCTGAACAGACCTATAAAGCGATACGTGGATATACAGACCTGAACAGACCTATAAAGCGATACGTGGATATATAGACCTGAACAGACCTATAAAGCGATACGTGGATATACAGACCTGAACAGACCTATAAAGCGATACGTGGATATATAGACCTGAACAGACCTATAAAGCGATACGTGGATATACAGACCTGAACAGACCTATAAAGCGATACGTGGATATATAGACCTGAACAGACCTATAAAGCGATACGTGGATATACAGACCTGAACAGACCTATAAAGCGATACGTGGATATATAGACCTGAACAGACCTATAAAGCGATACGTGGATATACAGACCTGAACAGACCTATAAAGCGATACGTGGATATATAGACCTGAACAGACCTATAAAGCGATACGTGGATATACAGACCTGAACAGACCTATAAAGCGATACGTGGATATATAGACCTGAACAGACCTATAAAGCGATACGTGGATATACAGACCTGAACAGACCTATAAAGCGATACGTGGATATATAGACCTGAACAGACCTATAAAGCGGTACGTGGATATATAGACCTGAACAGACCTATAAAGCGATACGTGGATATACAGACCTGAACAGACCTATAAAGCGATACGTGGATATATAGACCTGAACAGACCTATAAAGCGATACGTGGATATATAGACCTGAACAGACCTATAAAGCGGTACGTGGATATATAGACCTGAACAGACCTATAAAGCGATACGTGGACATATAGACCTGAACAGACCTATAAAGCGACACGTGGATATATAGACCTGAACAGACCTATAAAGCGATACGTGGATATATAGACCTGAACAGACCTATAAAGCGATACGTGGATATATAGACCTGAACAGACCTATAAAGCGATACGTGGATATATAGACCTGAACAGACCTATAAAGCGATACGTGGATATACAGACCTGAACAGACCTATAAAGCGATACGTGGATATATAGACCTGAACAGACCTATAAAGCGATACGTGGATATATAGACCTGAACAGACCTATAAAGCGACACGTGGATATATAGACCTGAACAGACCCATAAAGCGATACGTGGATATATAGACCTGAACAGACCTATAAAGCGATACGTGGATATATAGACCTGAACAGACCTATAAAGCGATACGTGGATATATAGACCTGAACAGACCTATAAAGCGATACGTGGATATACAGACCTGAACAGACCTATAAAGCGATACGTGGATATATAGACCTGAACAGACCTATAAAGCGATACGTGGATATATAGACCTGAACAGACCTATAAAGCGATACGTGGATATATAGACCTGAACAGACCTATAAAGCGATACATGGACATATAGACCTGAACAGACCTATAAAGCGATACGTGGACATATAGACCTGAACAGACCTATAAAGCGATACGTGGATATATAGACCTGAACAGACCTATAAAGCGATACGTGGATATATAGACCTGAACAGACCTATAAAGCGATACGTGGATATATAGACCTGAACAGACCTATAAAGCGATACGTGGACATATAGACCTGAACAGACCTATAAAGCGATACGTGGACATATAGACCTGAACAGACCTATAAAGCGATACGTGGATATATAGACCTGAACAGACCTATAAAGCGATACGTGGATATATAGACCTGAACAGACCTATAAAGCGATACGTGGATATATAGACCTGAACAGACCTATAAAGCGATACGTGGATATATAGACCTGAACAGACCTATAAAGCGATACGTGGATATATAGACCTGAACAGACCTATAAAGCGATACGTGGATATATAGACCTGAACAGACCTATAAAGCGATACGTGGATATACAGACCTGAACAGACCTATAAAGCGATACGTGGATATATAGACCTGAACAGACCTATAAAGCGATACGTGGATATATAGACCTGAACAGACCTATAAAGCGATACGTGGATATACAGACCTGAACAGACCTATAAAGCGATACGTGGATATATAGACCTGAACAGACCTATAAAGCGATACGTGGATATACAGACCTGAACAGACCTATAAAGCGATACGTGGATATATAGACCTGAACAGACCTATAAAGCGATACGTGGATATATAGACCTGAACAGACCTATAAAGCGATACGTGGATATACAGACCTGAACAGACCTATAAAGCGATACGTGGATATACAGACCTGAACAGACCTATAAAGCGATACGTGGATATACAGACCTGAACAGACCTATAAAGCGATACGTGGATATATAGACCTGAACAGACCTATAAAGCGATACGTGGATATACAGACCTGAACAGACCTATAAAGCGATACGTGGATATACAGACCTGAACAGACCTATAAAGCGATACGTTGATATATAGACCTGAACAGACCTATAAAGCGATACGTGGATATACAGACCTGAACAGACCTATAAAGCGATACGTGGATATATAGACCTGAACAGACCTATAAAGCGATACGTGGATATATAGACCTGAACAGACCTATAAAGCGATACGTGGATATATAGACCTGAACAGACCTTTAAAGCGATACGTGGATAGCCTCAGACCTACACTCATCACTGTACACCTAAGCATACCTGCATGTATATAGCCATTGGCCAAATGGAGTGTCGAAGACCTGATTAGATCTATATAGACCAGCATATATTCTTCAAAGTAGTTACATATTTAGATATATATGGCCCAACAGAGGTATACATAAACCTACAAAGAATGGTGCAGAGCGACACAAATCTGTATTTTAATTATCCTCTTGTCAACAGCGAGGCTCATCCACAAAATACAGGTAACATAACAACATCTCAAAAGTTTTATTCGGAGACTTCAAGTATCTCTCTAATGTCTCCATGGCACCTACCCACAATGCAATGCAAGCAATTAACCGTGGCTCCAAAACTCACCCACCCCCGCTGTTATTGTTTAATATAATTCTGCAATGGGCTCATTGTGTATTTCTTTTTTCCCTAAGACAAAAATAAATTCTATTAGCCAAGTTAATTACACGCTTTCACAGACTATTTCAATCTTATTCTCTTGCTCAAAAAACAGCTAAAACATAGAGAGTCACTGGAGAGAGTCAACAAAACACTCAATTAAATCTTTTATTTTGTCTCGGATATTAATGTATGTGCTGAATAAAACATTTCCCAGAATTCCATCTAAGCGTTAATGTAACGGAATGTCATCTCCCCCCCCCCCAAAAAAAAACCGAATGTGCTCCATTTGCACCTTGGTTGGATGCTGAATCAGATGAGGAGAATGGCAGCAGGACATTGGGCCGGGGCCTACCGAGTCAGTAAATGGGCGAGAGGATAGTTCGTGTGGAAAGTGCCGTGCGCCAACAGGCTGATGCACAGTTTAATCCAAGCTTTGATAATAAGCCTTGAGGGTCGGATAATAGCCTTCACTGGTACAATGGAATCCATGGACAACCCTCTGCTGGTGATAGATGGAGACAGAACTACATTATTATTACTATTATTATTTATAAAGCGTCAACGAATTCCGCATCGCTGTACAATAGATGGACTAACAGACAAGTATTTGTAACAGACGAGTTGGATGCACAGGAACAGAGGGATTGAGGGCCTACAATGAGCTTACATGCTAGAGGGAGTGGGGTAATGTGACACAAAACTTAAGGGTAGGGTAGAAAAGTAGGTTGTCAGGATTGAGGGGAGCATGTGTCCCCTGGTAATTGGAGGTTCGTGCTCCTTTTTCGTGCATTCGTGTGCATGCAGGTACGACCGGCTGGTACTTTTTACAGGTTGCGCTTGCGCTGATGGATCAGCGCTGGAATGGGCTTTACTTATGCATTCCAGAGAACAGGAAATGCTTCCTTGCGTTCCACCTAACCGGACATTCCACCTAACCGAAGGTAGTTCTTTTTGGTGCTCCGATAAGCATGTATTTTTACATTTTACATTATTATTATACTTTCTATTGTCTCTACCGCCTTTGACACACAGAGGTAAGCCACGGATTATTGTATTTATATATATTTTTGTTTATTTTGCACGATTTGTGTTAATTACTTATGTTAATGAGATTTGTGTAAGTGATCTATTGGTTGACTTTTTGCAATGTTTGATATATATATATACATACACTTATGTTTGCTGTGTGGTGTTAGCTTGAAAAAGACCTCAGGTCGAAACGTTGCTGCTCTTTTTTGTTCCATTAAAACTGCCTGCGGCTTTAACACCTCAAGTGCTTGGAGAATTTCTTGTGTTGCCTTATTGTTGTGGGACTGCTAGTCCAACCTGAAGCTTGTTAAGCCTAATTGCTACTTTGTAGCAATTTCCCCTGCAGTGTTCTAAGTGTTCGTCTGGGTTGCTGCAATTCCTATGGACGACCACGCGGTGGCGGCCATCTTGTTCCCGCGAACGCAGGCAGCGGTGTTTGGTCCTCGAGTTCATGGAACTATTTTCGGACACTGAAACTCCCGAACACCGCTGGACTTCCATGATCGCCAATTTTATAACACTTAGGAAGACACTGTTCGGTGGAAACGTGCCCATGAACAAGGGGATCAAGCTCCAGGGTAAGACTATTGATTATGTTCGGTAGTTTGTTCGTTTTTAAACTACCGAACTATACCAACCGCAAGCCCTGATTCTCTGGAACTGTTTTGGGCATGGGATCATGCGGGCGGTCAGTCAAATTATGACTTCCAGGAAATTCCTGAACCCCTTAACTGATCTGGGTGATTTTAGGATATGTTGGTCACCCAGATCAGGACTATCAGGGGACTTTTGTGGGGATTTTGGGTGTTTAAAGGTATTTTTGGGGTTTTGTAAAAATGTATGTTTTCTGTGCCTGGCGATAATTGAGTTTAATACAGTGCTTGACTCAATTATATCCCCGGCATAGGGGGGGGACCTATTTTGTATGTGAGTATCCTGGACCTGAGAGCCAATGTAATCGTGTATATGTTTTTACTATAGTCTACTCTCAGGTCCAGGGGGGACTGCATATAAGGCCAGTTGTGGCTGCCATTAAAGAGATTCATTTTACCCTTCATGAAGTCTAGGCTCATGTTTGGGGGATTGGAGAGCTATATTCACTCTGGGGATTGCTATAATCACTATACTCCCTTGGCTTACAATGATTTCTCTTGTAAGAACAGCCTGCCTTGCTCTCTAGACTAGGAGAGTTCTACCCACTGGAAGCTGGATTCTGGACTTGGGTACTCAAGGATTTCTAGAGATCAGGGTGCCAGGCAGTCCGTCACAAAGTACACTAACAATACCGGAGTCCTTCTAGTCTACACCCATAGAATGCAATTATGTGAACACGTATATCATACTGGAAGAATACCCACAGATGGAGAGGATTTATGGCTCTGGGGGCCTTAGGCTAAGCTTGCAAACATTGGCCACACTCAACTACAGATCTCCCCTCTCCCCTCCCCTCAATCTTTCCTTCTCTAGGTCCCCAACCTCACTAGATCTACAAGACACCATTAAAATATCTTACTTTTTGGCCCTGTACACCAAATAAAACCGAATTATAGCTATACTAACCCTCTGACTGTCAGGAAGGTGGACATGTTATCCATTTTGTTTGTCACTAGTAACTGATGACGTCCTATGGTCATGACTCTGGCTATTTGATACAATCACAGGTCTATGAGCTGCTAATGTTTCTCTCTGTTCTCAGTTTGGACCCACCTTAACCCTTGGCAGGTTTGTGTTTCTATGTTTTGTTCCTGTGTCTTTCAGTCTGTGTCTCGTTGACCATCCCTGTCAGTGAATAAAAAATTTCAAATACAGCTTCACTTGCGGCCATGTCATTAAGGTGTCATTAGCCAGCCTGGAATGAGAGTTCTGGGCAGGCTAATGTGAGCCTGGTAAAATGTGGTGTCTGATACCAGCACACACAGCATGCTGACGCCAGACAGCCAATGGTGGCACAACCCCCCACAGCGGCCAAAGTCCTAATCTCAGCCTGACCTCTCTCTCTCCAATGAGGAGCTTACAGAAAAGTGGTAAGTTTCTCTTTTTCCCCTTTAATAACCCAAGTCATTGTCAGACTTTGATCAGGAAGACCAATAAACACTGAGCTTCATCGGGTATCGGACAAACCAGCTTGCTCGTCTGTGTACATCTGTCTATATTAGATGCTGCTTTATTAAGCTTATTAACCTATTGTCAGTTATGGTTTATATAGTGCACATGGTGATACTTTGTAGCTCCTTTAACACACAAAGTGAAATGAGGAAAACAATAGAATTGCACATTTGTAACTAAAAGCCAGTCCAGTCATTTCTGCCCAATATTGAGCTCAGCGAATAAATCCAGGAGATTGTTCTCTGCTGTCAATGTAAGGGAGCAGCAACGTCATCAACCATGGGGGCTGATCCTTTCACACCACCATGGGGTTCACCCTTAGCCCACATTATACCATGAATTGTGCAGAACAGGGAGACGCAATTTCATGGGTGAAGAGAACTGATGGCCAAACCAAACACAAGTCTTTGCTATTTGTTATTTTCCCAGAATCCTGAGCTGATACAAGGTACCTAAGTCAAGATTCCATTCCGTTCCATTTCCCACTTCAACAGTTCATAACGGAATGAACAGGTATCTGCTGACTGTACTGTCTACATAGCGGTTACCCCCTCCCTTCCCTCGTGCATTCTTTCTCTTACCTTTCAGACATTGAGGGGGTTCCTTTTTAAATTGTAAATTGTGATGAATTGAAATTTCACTTGCAAAATGTTAGACAAAAGAGGCGATTAGAACTAAACTGGTGAATTTGTCCAGGATGGCAATTTTATCCGGAGTTTTTACCTGTGATGTTCCGATCATTCGGTGAATAATGCTCCTTGAGTGTCCAAAACCGGGTCAATGTATGGGTCAAAATCAGATGATTGCATGGCAATAACCACCACTGGTCATAAAAACTATCACGAGAAAGATGGATAGGTCAGTAAACTGGATCTTATTAAACAGCTGATCTAATATATATATGGGGGTCTGAGACTACAATCCATAGAATAAATCTTGTTATGACATCTGGTCATGGACCTTCACTTGGAGAGGCCTGGCTTCGGTTATGTACGGCTGATGGACTATAATCAGACAGTTTTGCTTTAATTCAAAAAACTTTTTAGGTTAAATTGGAATGTTCTGCGACTTCCTGTACTAAGAACGCATTATTATTATTATTATTATTATTATTATTATTATTATTATTATTATTTTGTTATTTATATAACGCCAGCAAATTCCGTAGCGCTGTACAATTACTTGTTACATTTCTTCTAATTCCTTCTACAGAGACCATCTAAGCCCCATTCCTCACTATCTGGGGATATTTACAGAGGGAATTTCTCACATCGTTACCTAGTAATGGCTCTGGAAAAGTTGCAAGACCATAAGTTTTAAAGATCGGCATTTATATTATAAGAATGCCTGGTGTTTGGGAGCTTGAAGTCAGTGCAGGTATATAGAATCTTTATAAATATAGTATTTTACACTCGACTAGTCTTCATACTCGGACAGCTGTTGGATCACTCGCTGTCCCTAGAGCAGAAACCATTACTAGATACGTTTTGTTTGCTCGAAGTATTTCGCAGCCTGGCAAACAAAACGTATAGATCTTTGTTGGGTTATAATATTTTCAAAAGAGAAATTGTCCCATTATACTCTATCGATGTATATGTTTTCTCCCATAAAAAATAAATAATCATTTCTAGAAACCCACTTTCAGAACCACGTGAACTGTCTGTGTAATGAGAGCCGCCATTCCAAAAAATGACTTGGAAAATCTAAACGTAACGGCAGCTATTTCAGACTGGGGTTTGCAATGTGGGGTTTGATTTATTACTTAGTGAATACTCCAGTGTTGAGGTTATTTTCTAAACAGAGAATAGGAATTGAGATGTGATGTGAATAGCAAATTGTATGTACAATTCCTTGAGCTGGGAAGTTGAGTCACTTTTCAAATGTTTCTTGTTTGATCTAAATTGCAGTTTCTTGTTTTTTTATTTTTATTAGTGAATAAGCCACTAATGAGTTAATGAGAGTTAATATTAATGATACAAAGGGTCAATATGCCAAGTCTAATCGATTTATTGAGCAAGTATCTCCACCCTGCCTGGATTACACATTCGATACATTTTCTATAATTCTTTTTTCTCTTTAAGTTAATTTCTTTTTATGACAAATCTACTTGCAGTTAGTGACAATCTGGGTACATTATACAGTAAGCATTATTGTCCTCACAAGACCAAATCTCAGATTATTAGAATGAGATTTTTAATTTGCAGTAACAATTTGTGACCAAATTGTGTCCGAATTCAGAACATTCTGGGAACCCATTGAATGTCAATGAGGTAAAAATAAAAAGTCTGTTCACTTTGGGCTTGTATCTTTGATTGTAGGAAGAAAGCTAATACTAACAGCTGCTCGGTGTCTGTGGATAAAACTCACCAACAGGTTTTTATGGGCAAAGACAGCATTTAAGGTCTACATGCTACTGATGTCTGCCTCCATTGATACCGACCACCACGTTACTGTCTGCCGATAAGACAATAAACGTCAATACAAAAGGGCATTTTCCATGATATCTCCATAGGAGCTTCACCAGGACACCGTATAAGGCTGGCTCAGCACGTGTGCTCATTACCTGCCATCTTTGGGTAAGTGGCACTTAGTGTTTGCCCAAATATCACAGGTATTTATTAAAAACTGCACACACCATTTTCATAGATAGGCTTTAGTGAACTTAAATATAAAACTGTTTTAATGTCGGATGTGTTTGTAGTCATTGACTTGCCTTTTCCTCTCTACATGTAGATAAAGCCGGTGTGATTTTCTGCCGGACAGTCATTTTTACCATTTAGCATGGAGTCTCGGCTTTTCTTAGCAGTTACTGTCTCCTATTAACTTCTGTGAGAGAAATTAAAACGTTATGCACTCGCTAATTACCTGTCATTACGTAGCGTTACAGGCAATGTAATAAACTGCGTTATATACGAGACAATACGCAGAATCATGACATTAATGGTTAAAAGGAATTAACTAATGGTAGAGAAGAATGGAAAAAGCGTTGTACAGTGTGTTTAAAAAAACAGCAAAAATGAAGAATGTCATTCAAATTTATAATGTGAATAAATAGTTTGTGGAGATGGGCAGCACTGTGAGTGTCCAAAAACCAGACAGGTAATGTCCAAATAGACAAACTATTATGTCTTTAGCCAAGGACACATACAATTTAAAGGGCAATCGCCCTGTCCCAAACAATTGATGCTCATGAGACTGAGCATGGTATTCTATCTGTACATTGTGTTAGCGGTTTTTCCAGTAAATGTATAGATTAGGAGAAAACCCTTTTTAAAAGGCTGTCAGTCAACGTGTAGGTGTGCCAAGGCATTGATGGACAAGGGAGAGCAGAAAAGACTTCCCACAGGAGGTCCCTCTGCTCTCCACCCATAGCGACCACAGCACATGTGCTATGGTTGCTATGGAAACTCCTTAGTTTCTATATTCTAGTCAGTCAAGCCCGCTGGAGAAAATCAGTCCATGCCATATTTATTTCGGTGCACCATTATCCGGAGCCATTTTATCATCTTGCACAGGAGTTGAACCATGTCAGCCTATGACTCAGTGCTGCAGTCATCTGATGACTAACACTGGTAGGGCTTAGCCTTCGCTGCCTTTGACCTCAATGGAATGGAAACATATTAGAATGGACTCTCTGCCCTACCTGAATTTAGAACAAAAACAAGCCAGAAACTCGCTCACTCAAGATGTGATGGAAGATTCTTTAAATGAAATGGTTTATATTACCGTGAATTATGTGGTTCTTTTCAGCGTCAGCTCGATGACTGAGTGGCTTTTACTGTCTCCACTCCCAATTCAGACTGTCTCTGCTAATGAATACATAAGGCGTATTTCACAAGACGAATAGATTCTCCCTGGGACGACAAGTTGCAAATAGAAATACATATGGTATATTATTTTCCAGTTATTTGCGAGATTTTTCTTGCGCTGTGCTGCGTTGGAGTGACATTTTCATGAATCAGTAGTTATTGTTCATATTGAAAACGCTAACACGTGAAATAAATTGCAATGTTTTGTTTGCTGTGATTTGTAAAACCAACAAAAAAACACGACGAAACGCTGGTTGGCAGGTTTATCACATATCCAGATATCTAGGGTTTAAATCAGCATTTCTATTGGCTCTGCCGGGTCTAATCTTGGACGGCTTGGTCCTAAATCATTCCATGCTGTTTAGTAGTTATCCTCCTTCAGGTCCTGTAGGTTCCATGGTGTCACACCAGCTGTTACATGGGCGCAGAGATGACATCTCAAGGCAGTAGAATTGAAGTTTCGTTTTCTTACAAACTGCAGTTCATGGAATTTGGGACAATCGGTGATCATTCCGACTTCCCAAACTCTGAGCTGAAATGTATTCGAATCATAAACCCATTGTTTGTTTACAATTGATGGTAAGAAGATGGCATGGGGACAGTCACTAAATGCTGACTTTATTCACAGATCAAGTGAGACGTGACCAACAGAGAGATAAAAAGGGGGCAGTAAAACATCTATATTTCTATATTATACATTTAAAAGATATATAACATATAAATACAGATTTATTTTAACCAATATTGGCTACTTTCTCACTTAATCTGTGAAACTTGGCTGTAGAACATCGAGATATTGAGGATGAAAAGTCATAATCAAATTCATGTTTACAGGCAAAAGTTAACCTCACAGAAAGAACCCAAAATCAGAAGATTTTATGAAATATCTCAATGAGAGACTGTGGGCAGCTCTTCAATGTGTGACCTCTATGACATCTTCAATAACCGAGGAGTATTTTCTTTGTAAAAAATTAGAGCAGATTGCTGGTGAAAATTATAATTAAAAAAAAAAGAGGAAAATACCAAATCTTGGGGATTTTTATTTAATATTTTTATTAGTGATATTGCAGAAGGTCTTGATGGTAAGGTGTGTCTTTTTGCTGATGATACCAAGATATGTAACAGGGTTTATGTTCCAGGAGGGATAAGCCAAATGGCAAATGATTTAGGTAAACTAGATAAATGGTCAGAGTTTTGGCAACTGACATTTAATGTGGATAAGTGCAAGATAATGCATCTTGGACGTAAAAACCCAAGGGCAGAGTACAGAATATTTGATAGACTCCTAACCTCAACATTTGAGGAAAGGGATTTAGGGGTGATTATTTCTGATGACTTAAAGGTAGGCAGACAATGTAATAGAGCAGCAGGAAATGCTAGCAGAATGCTTGGTTGTATAGGGAGAGGTATTAGCAGTAGAAAGAGGGAGGTGCTCATGCCATTGTACAGAACACTGGTGAGACCTCACTTGGAGTATTGTACGCAGTACTGGAGACCTTATCTCCAGAAGGATATTGATACCTTAGAGAGAGTTCAAAGAAGGGCTACTAAACTGGTTCATGGATTGCAGGATAAAACTTACCAGGAAAGGTTAAAGGATCTTAACATGTATAGCTTGGAGGAAAGACGAGACAGGGGGGATATGATAGAAACATTTAAATACATAAAGGGAATCAACACAGTAAAGGAGGAGACTATTTTTAAAAGAAGAAAAACTACCACAACAAGAGGACATAGTCTTAAATTAGAGGGACAAAGGTGTAAAAATAATATCAGGAAGTATTACTTTACTGAGAGGGTAGTGGATGCATGGAATAGCCTTCCAGCTGAAGTGGTAGAGGTTAACACAGTAAAGGAGTTTAAGCATGCGTGGGATAGGCATAAGGCTATCCTAACTATAAGATAAGGCCAGGGACTAATGAAAGTATTTAGAAAATTGGGCAGACTAGATGGGCCGAATGGTCCTTATCTGCCGTCACATTCTATGTTTCCTTTCTAATGGCCTTTTTTTCCAACCGACAAATTTTGTTTTCCCAAATAGACCTCCAAAATGATTTCCAAATCATGGGACATTTTCTGACATCACCTGACCAGTGCTGGGTTAAAAATGATTTAGCAGAAAAATATATTTTGTACCACTTCCATTGTTATCTACCTGACTTTTTCAGGCATTTCTCACCTGGCAATCATACGGTTAAGCAAGGATATCTTTCCGATTTTTATTTTTCTTGACTTCATTTATGGTTTTCAATCCTTTTTAAATACAACCTTGTTTCTGAAATCATAAAGTACAGAAATCTGTCTGTACCTTTTGTCTGGAACGTAAGCCTGGCATTTACAGTAACATTTGTGTCGCTTAGAAAATTCCTCCCCAAGTCACTATATTTTCATACTTGTGACAATTCTCAAACTTAAAGGTCACATCTTCAGAATTTACTCTAGGAAAGACACCGTGATATTTCACACGTTATGCCATCTCATTACACTGAGATCTGCCAATGTGTCCCAGTTTATTCAATCTTCTCCTTAAAAATAGGCAAGCGGGGTATGGGAGGGGGCTGCCCAGGAAATTCTAAGTGTAGTCAGTAAACCCTGGGTAAGTGGGCACATGGTGCCTATTCTAAGTGGAAATCCATGGGTATCAACACAAAACAAAACCTTGGGGTAACTTAAGGTGAAACCTGTCGAGAGGCATTTGAGTGTCTTGCCCAAATCTCAATGCGTTTTAGGTGTAGAAGCATTACCATTGCAGGTTTGGTGATCAATGCCCTAAGCAGGGATACAGTGCGAAAGCTTTGTGTCTGATTAGTTTTGTATCATAAGAGAAGATGGGGGAGTAAATTCTTCATGTGCAGAGAATCTCGAGAAGCACCAGGATGGATAAATAAGGAGGTTAAGAATTATGGAAGAGAGCCATTTTATCCCGGATTTTTCTGCATTCGAATAAAATGGTCAGATTTTTCTCAGCAGAGATGGGAACTCTGGGTAAATAGCAGAATCCCGCAGCGGTGAGTCCCAGCCAGGACGTGACCGTAGTAGCAAACTGCCGGCCCTGTAGTGACCATAGAGGTTTATTCATTATTAGCAGTGACTATAGTGGTGCTCCCCAAGAAACTACGATCTCCTTACACCAAAATCTGCCATATTATGTCCAATCTGTCCATGATAGCCACATTTTCAAAATCCAAAGTTCACAGAAACAGTGGGATTTATTCATGAAATGGTTAATTAAAAATTAAATTATAAAAGAAAGACAGAAATAACTCAAATTAAAAATTCACTAAATTGGAGATTTTTTTCTCAGGTGCTTTAAACTGAATTCTGCAGTTTAGCTTTCAATTCCTCGCAATTCTTTCTTCATTGAATAAATCCAAAACACTGTGCATTTTTTTTTCTATATTTTATTTTTTTAAATCCTTAATCAAGATCATCTTAACCACTCCACGTTGCCGTGGCATCCTGCGTGCCCGCCTCGCAAACTCATTATGCGAATCAGCAAAGACTCGCTCATCATGCAGAACACCGCAGAGAAGCACGTCTCGTTACTGCGCTTCGGGGGCGCGATGAGTTATGACAAGACTATCTGTGAGGGACCCAGTATAAGACAGTCTATTAACATATCTGCCCCCAGGGCCAGTTTAACATAGGGGGGATTGGAGCAGCAGCTCCCGGCCCATGCTTTGAAAATCAGCCCAAAGCTGCCGCAATATAAATGATCAGTTCTTCCTATCCATACGGCATTGTTATGTATTGGAATTGTCTTTTTTATATATTCATTCCATCCCAGTCACGGCATAGTATTCAGACTGCAATTATTTATTTACCTCCAACATATTCCTGTTCCAGATATGTCCCGTTCAGAATCCACGTGGATCACGTTACGTTTGTTATATGCAATGCAGATAATCTGTGACAGCTGCTGTGACAATTGTAATGTAAATTCATTCTCTCACCAGACCCATTGGATTTTCAGCTCCAGGTCCGAAAAGCCCTGAATCCAGCTGGGTCTGCCCCTTAGGTGATGTATTACAATATGTGATTTATGATACTTAATGAAGCCTCGCCATCACTTTTATCAAGCCATTCGTCTGTGGGGAAATCAGATAATATCAGCTATGATAAATGCAGAATCACAGACCCACTCCTTCACCAACGCACTTGGAGAAATTCAATTACCCCGTCACACCGCAGCAATTATTACATCTCCTCATCAGCCACGGAACACGAAATAACAAAGTATTAACAATCCCCTACTCTGGGCTTATGTGTTATGAAACTACTACTCTCTAATTTAGTATTCAGTGTTTTGGATAACGTTTTTCTCTGTACTGTAGTAGGTTATGAGTCAGCTCCCGCTAAGTCCTTTCATATCCATCAGACACAATGCAGGTGGATAAACATGGTTTATTTTGCTGCAATCCTGTTATTTACACTGATGATTCGGGCCACCCAGCATTTGGCATTCTATGCACCAAGAGAAAAGTCACAGAGCCACAAAAAATGGCAGTTGGACCTTTTTCCTTCATGGATTCGGTATGGAGAACATATAACAGAGTTACCATAAACGCAGCACTTACTGGGGTGAGGACAACAGTGGGGATTCATTTCGTTTACATTTACCACTGCAGCCCTTCACATGCGTGAAATGTCCTGTGATAAGCATGATGGCCAGAACTGAAAACATTTAGAGTAAAATTCTCTAATAAAAGAAATGTGTCAGCTAACCACGGGAAAATGGAACTTGCTGAAGATCTGCTGCAATTCTCAGAGTTCTGAGCCAGATGTCTAAAAGCACAGCTAGTTATTCCGGAGAGAATCCTGGCGGGGAGATGAGCAGAGTTCAAACTGGTATCACTGACCGGGAAATACAGACCGCTATGATATTCAGCACAAAGCATGTATTCATTGTACACAAGGAGTGAAACTATATATTTGCATTTACAATATTAAAGGAACACTATAGTCACCTAAATTACATTAGCTAAATAAAGCGGTTTTAGTGTATAGACCATTCCCCTGCAATTTCACTGCTCAATTCACTGTCATTTAGGAGTTAAATCACTTTGTTTCTGTTTATGCAGCCCTAGCCACACCACCCCTGGCTATGATTGACAGAGCCTGCATGAAAAATAAAATTGGTTTCACTTTCAAACAGATGTAATTTACCTTAAATAATTGTATCTTAATCTCTAAATTGAACTTTAATCACATACAGGAGGCTCTTGCAGGGTCTAGCAAGCTATTAACATAGCAGGGGATAAGAAAATCTTAATTAAACAGAACTTGCAATAAAGAAAGCTCTCTTTACAGGAAGTGTTTATGGAAGGCTGTGCAAGTCACATGCAGGGAGGTGTGACTAGGGTTCATAAACAACGGGATTTAAAGGACCACTCTAGGCACCCAGACCACTTCAGCTTAATGAAGTGGTCTGGGTGCCAGGTCCAGCTAGGGTTAACCCATTTTTTTATAAACATAGCAGTTTCAGAGAAACTGCTATGTTTATAAATGGGTTAATCCAGCCCTCAAATCCTCTAGTGGCTGTCTCACTGACAGCCGCTAGAGGCGCTTGCGTGATTCTCACTGTGAAAATCATTGATAATGCTTTCCTATGAGACCGGCTGAATGCGCGCGCAGCTCTTGCCGCGCGTGCGCATTCAGCCGAATGGGAGTAGAGGAGGAGGATCGGAGGAGAAGAGCTCCCTGCCCAGCGCTGGAGAAAGGTAAGTTTTAACCCCTTTCCTCTCTCCAGAGCCCGGCGGGAGGGGGTCCCTGAGGGTGGGGGCACCCTCAGGGCACTATAGTGCCAGGAAAACGAGTATGTTTTCCTGGCACTATAGTGGTCCTTTAACTCCTAAATGGCAGAGGATTGAGCAGTGCAGCTGCAGGGGCATGTCCTATACACCAAAACTGCTTCATTAAGCTAAAGTTGTTCAGGTGACTATAGAGTCCATTTAAAGTAATGTTAGACCGCTGCAGGCCCAAGCAGTCGCTAATGTCCTTTTAAATTAGATTTCGAGGACACTACATTAATTAGCCCAGATTTTGCAAACTTTATTTTTGCAGTATACTCAGAAAAGCTTGCAATCTGTTATAGAACAAAAAATAAAAACAAGGAATAAATCAGTGTTTTATTCACTTTGTAAATAAATTATAGGGAGACAAAGCTTGCGAGAGACTCTTGTATTCCTAGAGTGAGTTTGGTGGGTGACCTTGACCGGGTGCTGGAGCAGGTGGGGCTCTGAAGGCAGAGGATGGGTGACATGTTTTAATCTCAGAGCACAGAGCATTTCACTGGCGATATCCATATTCAACGTGTCTCACAAGATGAATAACCAAAAACCTGAGAGGCTGACAGGCTAAATTAATGGTTAGATCTTAAAATTCACATGGCAAGCTGAAGGTCGCTCCTCAGAAAGTGGCATTGAGCGACTAGAAGCACAGAATTTACCAAAGATAGTAATAATGTGGGAATTAGCAGCGGCCGAGAGCAGGAGGTACAGAGCGTGCGAGTTCCATAACTAAAGGAAATACCAGCTGTAACGGACCGTTTCAGCATAAAAGGGGAAAAATGCGTTTAGGCGATAATCCCCTTTTCCATAGACCAGCAGCTACCATAAGCACCAACTTCCCGAACTCCCAAACTGCACGAATTCACCAACTCTCGAACAGCAGACACACGAACCCTGGAAGCAGCCGAACAGGAAAAGCAATATGGACAGCTTACACTCCTGGCAGTCGGCATACAGTCCCCTTCCCCCCAAGAAAGAGACACACTCCAGCTTCAGGGTTAAACAGCAACTCCTTTACTCAGGGCTACCTGCCCAGTATTTATGCAGGTCTCCCACCTGGTGGACACTCCCCTAGGGGAGCAAATGGAAGACTGTAACAAAGGACAGACATAAACCAATTACAGACACACAGCAGTAAACATTCCCACAATGCATCCTGGTTTCCTCCCTTCTGCCCTGGAGATAATTGTAGAGGTAATCCAATTATCTCTCAGGACAAAGACAAGACTCCATTACACATGTGGGGATCTAAATACAGTATTATGCTTTAAAATATATAAAGTCACTTTTATTCCACCCAACACAGACATGTTACATATCCCCAGATAGCTCAGGTCTGGGTGCACATTATTAGGTGAATGGCACCCAGATTACACGAATACAGTTTAATCGCCATGGAGCCAAAGTCTTTAATCACACAAATAGGCTCCATGGTATAGCTATCTGGGTTACTACAATTCCCATAGAAATACCGAATTCCAGTGTTCGGTTAACCTTGTACGATTAGGACCCAGGCGACAGACGGCTCAGCGGTGTTCGTGCAATTAAGTGTCCGTTTATAGTTCCATAGAATCCTCGCCGAACACCGCTGGTCTTTTGCACGATTAAAATGGCCGCTACCTCGTGGTCGGCAAACGAACAAAGGCCACCCAGCGTTCATCAATTAAGCTGCGGTTAACCGCAGCTTCTGGGCGGTTAATTGACGGCACACTCCATCTCCTAGGTGGTCCCTCATACGGTAGTTTGTTCGGTAGCTGGAATCTACCGAACACCCCGGCTGAAAGGCACGAATATGCCTTTCTGCAGGTAAAATAAAGCTTTTTAAAGTCTGGTCCATAGTCCAAAGGAAGCAGGCGAGCAACCAGGCTTCTCCAGCTCATAGTGGCGAGGTTGGTTTCGCCACACCAGCATTCCAATGACAGCGACATGTTTAACCCCTTAAGGACACATGACGTGTGTGACACGTCATTATTCCATTTTATTCCAGAAGTTTGGTCCTTAAGGGGTTAATGGGTTAAAGGGGCAGTCCCATGTAGGAGCAAAGTGACCTAATGACAGCGACATGTTTAATGGGTTAAAGGGATAGTCCCATGTAGGAGCAAAGTGACCTAATGACAGCGACATGTTTAATGGGTTAAAGGGATAGTCCCATGTAGGAGCAAAGTGACTTAATGACAGCGACATGTTTAGTGGGTTAAAGGGACAGTCCCATGTAGGAGCAAAGTGATCTGATGACAGTGACACGTTTAATGGGTTAAAGGGACAGTCCCATGTAGGAGCAAAGTGACCTAATGACAGCGACATGTTTAATGGGTTAAAGGGATAGTCCCATGTAGGAGCAAAGTGACTTAATGACAGCGACATGTTTAGTGGGTTAAAGGGACAGTCCCATGTAGGAGCAAAGTGATCTGATGACAGTGACACGTTTAATGGGTTAAAGGGACAGTCCCATGTAGGAGCAAAGTGACCTAATGACAACGACATGTTTAATGGGTTAAAGGGATAGTCCCATGTAGGAGCAAAGTGACCTAATGACAGCGACATGTTTAATGGGTTAAAGGGATAGTCCCATGTAGGAGCAAAGTGACTTAATGACAGCGACATGTTTAGTGGGTTAAAGGGACAGTCCCATGTAGGAGCAAAGTGATCTGATGACAGTGACACGTTTAATGGGTTAAAGGGACAGTCCCATGTAGGAGCAAAGTGACCTAATGACAGCGACATGTTTAGTGGGTTAGAGGGACAGTCCCATGTAGGAGCAAAGTGACCTAATGACAGTGACATGTTTAATGGGTTAAAGGGACAGTCCCAGGTAGGAGCAAAGTGACCTAATGACAGCGACATGTTTAATGGGTTAAAGGGACAGTCCCATGTAGGAGCAAAGTGATCTAATGACAGTGACATGTTTAATGGGTTAAAGGGACAGTCCCAGGTAGGAGCAAAGTGACCTAATGACAGTGACATGTTTAATGGGTTAAAGGGACAGTCCCATGTAGGAGCAAAGTGACCTAATGACAGTGACATGTTTAATGGGTTAAAGGGACAGTCCCATGTAGGAGCAAAGTGACCTAATGACAGTGACATGTTTAATGGGTTAAAGGGACAGTCCCATGTAGGAACAAAGTGACCTAATGACAGTGACATGTTTAATGGGATAAAGGGACAGTCCCATGTAGGAGCAAAGTGACCTAATGTCAGCGACATGTTTAATGGGTTAAAGGGACAGTCCCATGTAGGAGCAAAGTGACCTAATGACAGCGACATGTTTAATGGGTTAAAGGGACAGTCCCATGTAGGAGCAAAGTGACCTAATGACAGTGACATGTTTAATGGGTTAAAGGGACAGTCCCATGTAGGAACAAAGTGACCTAATGACAGTGACATGTTTAATGGGATAAAGGGACAGTCCCATGTAGGAGCAAAGTGACCTAATGACAGTGACATGTTTAATGGGTTAAAGGGACAGTCCCATGTAGGAGCAAGGTGACCTAATGACAGTGACATGTTTAATGGGTTAAAGGGACAGTCCCATGTAGGAGCAAAGTGACCTAATGACAGTGACATGTTTAATGGGTTAAAGGGACAGTCCCATGTAGGAACAAAGTGACCTAATGACAGTGACATGTTTAATGGGTTAAAGAGACAGTCCCATGTAGGAGCAAAGTGACCTAATGACAGTGACATGTTTAATGGGCTAAAGGGACAGTCCCATGTAGGAACAAAGTGACCTAATGACAGTGACATGTTTAATGGGTTAAAGAGACAGTCCCATGTAGGAGCAAAGTGACCTAATGGCAGTGACATGTTTAATGGGTTAAAGGGACAGTCCCATGTAGGAGCAAAGTGACCTAATGGCAGTGACATGTTTAATGGGTTAAAGGGACAGTCCCATGTAGGAGCAAAGTGACCTAATGACAGTGACATGTTTAATGGGTTAAAGGGACAGTCCCATGTAGGAGCAAAGTGACCTAATGACAGCGACATGTTTAATGGGTTAAAGAGACAGTCCCATGTAGGAGCAAAGTGACCTAATGACAGCGACATGTTTAATGGGTTAAAGGGACAGTCCCATGTAGGAGCAAAGTGACCTAATGACAGTGACATGTTTAATGGGTTAAAGGGACAGTCCCATGCAGGATCAAAGTGGCCTAATGGCAGTGACATGTTTAATGGGTTAACCCACTAACCCTAAGTTTCTGTCACTGACGGGGTTAAACTCAAGTTCCAACGGCTTATTCACTTTTTTCCAATTCATTACAGCCCGTCAAGCAGCTTTTGGTCTTTTCAATCCTCTGTCGTAACACGAGAAGGAAAGAAGGGTAATTTGAGCCATTTTGTGACAGGTCACAATTTGTGTTCTTGGTATTATGTGCGGTGACATTAAGAAGAAGAAATCGCAATCTGAATCCCAGAACACAATGACTAACCTTAGCAATGGGCGAGAGAAGCTTTCAGTAAAATGCAGGTTGTATGAATCACGGTGAGCGCGAGGTACGTCCATACACACAGAGAGAAGACAGTAATAGAAACCCTCCATCCGCTCTCTCCAAAGCTTTGATTAAAGTCACATTCTCTCTGTCATCGTTACTTTTCATTCTTTATCAGAATCCCAGAAGAGGAATGTCAGTAGATACATTTGTTGCGTAAACTCCTCAGTGTGTATTATTCTACAAATAATACACAGATATCCACCCCACAAATGTATATCCTGTAAATATATATATATATAGGCCTGCGGTATACTCTGTCAGATCACTCAGCGTCTCTACGGTAATATTCCTTTTATTATAACACATGTTTATATTTATCTATTATATCCTTTATTTATTGTATCCTGGTTTTATTTTTATTTTCTGGTACCTGTCTTTACATTTGTATTTTTATATCAATTCTATATATTTCGTCTGTCACTGAAAACTTCGTATTCCCTTTCTGATTTTTACCTCCAAATCTATCAAAGATTTGTCCTCATACAATGTTCTTTTTGGACTGAATTCAGACGCACCTTTTCCTGCTAACTCTGTTCCTCACACTGGTGAGACCTCACTTGGAGTTCTGTACACAGTACTGGAGACCGTATCTTCAGAAGGATATTGATACCTTAGAGAGAGTTCAAAGAAGGGCTACTAAACCGGTTCATGGATTGCAGGATAAAACTTACCAGGAAAGGTTAAAGGATCTTACCTTCCCATCAAGACCTTCTGCAATATCACTAATAAAAATATTAAAGAGAATGGGTCCAAGTACAGATCCCTGAGGTACCCCACTGGTGACAAGCCCAAGCTTCGAATATACTCCATTGACTACAACCCTCTGTTGCCTGTCACTCAGCCACTGCCTCACCCATTCAACAATATTGGAATCCAAACTCAAAGATTGCAGTTTATTGATAAGCCTTCTATGTGCAACAGTGTCAAAAGCCTTACTGAAATCTAGGTAAGCAATGTCTACTGCACCACCCTGATCTATTATTTTAGTTACCCAATCAAAAAAATCAATAAGATTAGTTTGGCATGATCTCCCTGAAGGAAACCCAGGGCCGGCCTTAGGGGTGTGCGAGTTGTGCGGCCGCACAGGGCGCCATGGAGCAGGGGGCGCCCTGCGGCCGCATAGCTCACACGGCAGGGGCGTATTAGCCGCGAGGCAAACAAGGCATTTTCCTTGGGCAGCATTTTCCAGGGGACGGCAAAAAAAACCCGCCCCAAATGCCCAAGGCAAATGTCTTGTTAGCCTTGCGGCTAACAGACATGCTGGGCGGTCGGGCGGCGCTGGTGGGCGGCTGGCGAGGGAGCACTTCCTTTGAGCTGTCTGCTCAGCTCCCTCGCGTGACTCAAATTGAGGCTGGGAGGCGGAGCTGGAATATGACGTCATTTTCCGGCTCCCAGCCTCACTCTGCGGAGCGCAAGGAAGCTGAGCAGACAGCTCAGAGGAAGTGCTCCCTCGCCAGCCGCCCGCCCGCTTGCCCGCCCGCCCGCCTGTGCCGCTCGCCCAGCAGCCACTGGACCACCAGGGAGGAAGAGACAACCCCCCCCCAGCATTCCCAAAGGTAAAATTTGTTAATGTGGGTGAGTGTGTGTGTGTCTGTTAGTGTGTTTCTGTGTCTGTTAGTGTGTGTCTGTTAGTGTGTTTCTGTTAGTGTGTCTGACTGTGTGTGTGTGGCTGTCTGCCTGTGTGTGTGTGTGTGACTGTTTGCCTATGTGTGTGTGTGTGTGTGACTGTCTGCGTGTGTGTGTGTGTGTGTGACTGTCTGCCAGTGTGTGTGTGTGTTTGTCTGTCTGTGTGTGTGTGACTTTCTGTGTGTGGCTGTCTGCCTGTGTGTGTGTGGCTGTCTGCCAGTGTGTGTTTGTGTGTGGCTGTCTGTGTGTGACTGCCAGCCTGTGTGTGTGGCTGTCTGCCTGTGTGTGTTTGTGTGTGTGTGGCTGTCTGCCTGTGTGTGTGTGTGTGTTTGTGTGTGTGACTGCCTATGTGTGACTGTCTGGGCAGACTAGATGGGCCGAATGGTTCTTATCTGCCGTCACATTCTATGTCTGTGTGTGTGTGTGTGTTTGTGTGTGGCTGTCTGTGTATGACTGCCTGAGTGTGTGTGTGTGTGTGTGTGTGTATGGCTGTCTGCCTGTGTGTGTGTGTGACAGGGTGTGAGGGAAGGGGGAAGGAGTGGGGGAGGGGGGACGGTAAGGGGGGGCGCTGTGAAGATTTTTCGCACAGGGCGCCCAAATGCCTAAGGCCGGCCCTGAGTAAACCCATGTTGTCTCTGATCTTGAAATCCATGTGTTTTTAGGTGTTCAACAATCCTATCCTTTAACATGGTTTCCATTATTTTCCACACTACTGAAGTAAGGCTTACTGGCCTATAGTTGCCCGACTCCTCCCTACTACCTTTCATATGAATGGGCACAACATTCGCTAACTTCCAATCTTCTGGGACTACTCCTGTTAACAATAATTGGTTAAATAAATCTGTTAATGGTTTTGCTAGTACACCACTAAGCTCTTTTAATAGCTTTGGGTGTATTCCATCAGGTCCCATTGACTTATTTGTCTTTACTTTTGACAGTTGAAATAGAACCTCTTCCTCTGTCAACTCACATGTAACAAATGACTAATTTGGCCATTTTCCTAACTGAGGTCCCTTTCCTTCATTTTCATCTGTAAATACTAAACAAAAATATTCATTGAGGCAGTCAGCTAGACCTTTATCCTCTTCTACATATCCTCCTTCTTTTGTTTTTAATCTAACTAATCCTTGTTTTACTTTCCTTTTCTCATTTTTACTGACTGTGCTATTTTCTCTTCTGTGTGTGATTTGGAAGCTCTTATAACTTGCTTAGCCTCTTTCTGCCTAATATTATAGATCATTTTGTCTTCCTCACCCATGTTTTTTTTTATAATTACTAAATGCTAACTGCTTGTTTTTTACTAGTTTGGCCACATCTGCGGAGTACCACAGTGGTTTCTTGATTTTTTTGCTTTTACTGACAAGCCTAATGCAATTTTCTGTTGCCTTCAGCAGTGCAACTTTTAAATAATCCCATTTCTCTTGGACTCCATTTAAATTGCTCCAGTCTGATAATGACTCCTTTACACGTATTCTAATTTTAGAAAAGTCAGTTTTTTTAAAGTCTAAAACATTTGTTTTTGTGTGGTGTGACTCAGTCACTGATCTTATATTAAACCACACTGACTGATGATCACTGGATCCTAAACATTCACCTACAGTAATATCGGATACCAAATCTCCATTTGTTAACACTAAATCTAGTATGGCCTCTTGACCAGTTGGCTCCTCAACGACTTGATTCAGAGACAATCCCAGTAGGGAGTTTAGAATATGTGTGCTCCTGGCACAAGCAGCTATTTTTGTTTTCCAATTCACATTAGGAAGATTAAAGTCACCCATGTGCCTATTATAGGTGCAGGGTGTGGCGAAAGTAACCTCGCCACTTGTACTTGGAGAAGCCTGCTTGCCAGCCACCTCCCCTGTGACTATGGGCCCTGCAGGGAAACCTGTATAAGACTACCGAACTTGACCGACTGTTAGCACTGATTTCCCTGGAACTGTTTTGGGCATAGGACCATGTTCACGTCCGCCCAAAACTATGACTTCCAGGAAATTCCTGAACACCTGATTTTTGGATATGTTGTTCACCCAGATCGGGGCTATTATTATTATTATTGCCATTTATATAGCGCCAACAGATTCCGTAGCGCTTTACAATATTATGAGAGGGTATTTAACTATAAATAGGACAATTACAAATTAACTTACGGGAACAATAGGTTGAAGAGGACCCTGCTCAATCGAACACTAGTGAACACTAGGAGCATCGATTGGCGGAGGCACTCGGTTGGAGTGCCAAGCGGTCCATCACAATTACCCCAAAATTCCTTTCCTCAGATGTTGAGGTTAGGACTCAAATATTCTGTACTCTGCCCTTGGGATTTTACGTCCAAGATGAATTATCTTGCACTTATCCACATTTAATGTCAGTTGCCACAACTCTGACCATTTTTCTAGTTTACCTAAATCATTTGCCATTTGGCTTATCCCTCCTGGAACATCAACCCTGTTACATATCTTAGTATCATCAGCAAAAAGACACACCTTACCATCAATACCTTCTGCAATATCACTAATAAAAATATTAAAGAGAATGGGTCCAAGTACAGATCCCTGAGGTACTCCACTGGTGACAAGCCCATGCTTCGAATATACTCCATTGACTACAACCCTCTGTTGCCTGTCACTCAGCCACTGCCTTACCCATTCAACAATATTGGAATCCAAACTCAAAGATTGCAGTTTATTGATAAGCATTCTATGTGCAACAGTGTCAAAAGCCTTACTGAAATCTAGGTAAGCAATGTCTACTGCACCACCCTGATCTATAATTTTAGTTAAAGATCATCAGTTGTCCAATGCTGGGAAGCATTTATGGTGCTTGTGCGTATGATTGGCATGATGCTCAGAGTTTCCCTTGAAATAAGGAAATGCTAGTAGGTATTTTATCTGCGTTTTGCAGTTATGGCTTCGCAGAATTTGCTGGATCTTTACTCAGATCCTGATCTTTTGAAGTCCTCCTTCCTTGTATGGACGCATCGCTTTGCCTTAGCATTCGATCCCATTCTCTGTCTCTGGATTCCATCTCTATCCCTGGATCTCCAGATCTAATCATTCCTCCTGATACTTTCTCTAGATGACCACCTGCCTCTATGGATAATCATTTATTGATCCCACAGCCATTCTGATGTTCTGGATGCCTCTTCTCTTCATTTTTCACAGTCAGATTAATAAGGAGAGAATTAAGACATGGCTTGTGCATGCATACCCTCAATGTTTATACGTTTACATTGCTTTCTTGGAGCTAATGTCAGGACCCCCATAATCTATAGGTGTCAACACCCGTGAGCCCCGATATTCCATATCAGTTTGTTAGACTGACCTAATGGTTAATCTAGCTCTTCTCTCACATATAGAATAATTCAGCCAGTCACTTTTTTAAGATTAAAATCTGCCCCTTCTCTGCGGCACAGTCTATTCCTCTACACCTTCTGTTTCCTTCCCTCTTTTTTCGTACTCCTACTTTGTCAAAATGAACTTTTTTTCCTCTCTCTCTATCTCTCCATTCCACGCCCCATCTGTCTGTGACTGACAAGCTATAAAGAATATCCCCTGTTCCCTCTTTTCGTTCCCTACCTTGAGAGTCCCCTCTCTCTCTCTCCATCAATCTCTCTTACCCTCTCACATTCCCTCTCTCCCGAAGCATCGTTATTAGAAAGATCAGTTCCTCACAGCACATAAGTCATTCTCAGCTCCCACGGTTTGCTTGTCAGACTAGTAAATTAAATTTTTGCACTCTGGCCCAGCATAAACACCGCAGTGAATCTCTCTATTATTTACAAGATGCAGTCTCTCATCTTCAGCTCTCTGATCTCCAAAGGGGGCAAAGCTGGGGGGATCATAGTGTCACCAAAATACATAGGGCAGAATTTTTTAAGGAACGTCCTTTTTAGCAGCAACAGCAACGGTTTTGTGCAAAGAAGTCCATTGGCATGCCTTAATGAAAGAGAGAACCTAACGACCACACATTAACACACAGGCATACACACACACAGATACACACACTGACACACACACTGACACACACACATACACAAGCACACACACACACATACAGATACATACACAAGCATACACACACACGCACAGATACACACACATACAGATACACACATTGACACACAAACATACACATACACATACACACACTGAAAAACACACATACAGATACACGCACAGGCACACACACATACAGATACACACACTGACACACACACATACCGATACACACACACTGACACACACACACATACAGATACATACACAGGCACATACACATACAGATACACACACAGGCACACACACATCAATATACACATACAGATACACACACACATACAGATACACACACTGACACACAAACATACACATACACATACACACACTGAAAACACACATACAGATACGCGCACAGGCACACACACATACAGATACACACACTGGCACACACACATACAGATACACATACACACACTGAAAAACACACATACAGATACACACACAGGCACACACCCATACAGATACACACACTGACACACACACATACCGATACACACACAGGCACATACACATACAGATACATACACAGGCACATACACATCAATATACACATACAGATACACACACACATACAGATACACACACTGACACACAAACATACACATACACATACACACACTGAAAAACACACATACAGATACACGCACAGGCACACACACATCAATATACACATACAGATACACACACAGGCACATACACATACAAGTGCACTCACTGAAAAACACACAGATACATATACAGGCACACACACATACAGATACACACACTGACACACACACATACAGATACACACACTGACACACACACATACAGATACACACATTGACAATATTGAATTATTTATCCATAGTTATATGCAAACATTAAAAGACAAGTGTCACCTCAAAACTATTCAAATCTTTTCTTAAATGAAGTATATGTAAACAAAATAGGAAAAACTCCTCCCTACCTCTAGTCTATGACAGGATCCCTCAGCCATATACATACACCTTGGGTCGGACAGTGTTTGAAGACAGATAGTTAGTCTCTATGGTCTTTCCTGTTTTGGGGCAGGGAGTGAAGCGGGGAAGACCATAGAGACCATAGAGTCGGTTTTAAAACACAATCTGACCCAAAGTGCGGCTGAAGGATCCCGTCATATACTAGATTTTACAATAAAATGAAGTATTGCATGTCTATTATATTCAAAAATAGTTTGGAGGGGACAGTTGTCCTTTAAAAACATGCAATGCGCAGGGCGCGGCCTGACGTCCAAGATGGCCAGACGTGTCTTCTACTAGCTCCTGCAAACTTCAGAATATGAGGCTTTATTCCTGGATGAACTAAGCTAGACACTCACAGCAAACCGATACTACAGCTGGTGGATCAATTATTGCTTAAACAAAATCGATCTGTCTGAAGGAGACCCCGTCCGGCACTGCGGCCTAGCGTGACCGGCAGCCTGGAGGTGGAGAGAGGCGGACGATCTCCCGCCCTGAAGTGCCCATCTCACTGCGGCCCCTGGGCTCTGAAGCCCCGCTACCCCCCACCCCCTCTGGACCGGTGGAAGTTATCCCGGTTCCCACAGGGAGCTCTTTCTTGTCTGCAGCACAGGCACTGCTTTTTGCTGAGCATGGGACCGCGTAGTGTGATTAAAATGGCCACCGCACAGCAGCAGCACCATGACCAAAAAAGCCCAGCAGTCCAGTCATGGAGGGAAATCTTCAATGCCAAATTTAAAATGATTTGCCAAGCATTCTGGCAAAGTATCAACAACAGACAGCCTGCCCAAGCTGCAGCCACTACACCACCAACCCTGCAAGTCACTGCGGTGTACGAGCCTACATCTGGACGAAGGGTCCATGTGGATCTATGTCTACCTCATCGACCACTTACCTACAGGGTTCCCCGCGCTCTGGAGTCCCTGCAGGTCTATTGTTAACCCACCCGGAATGGTGAAAACCCTGGACATGGGGGAACAGAGCCCATCCAGACCAAGCTGGAGCGATGGAACTGTGGATGGGACTCTGTACTCTTGCATAAAGCCAAGCTACATCCTCATCAGGGTGTGAGAGTGCGAAGCAGAGCAGTTACTGATACAGAGACTGCCTACCTGCTGTGCCCCATATGTGGGGTTGATTGACTTCTGCCTATCACTGATATCAGCTATTTTGGCAGACATTTCAGACCCATGATGACAAATAAGCTTTTATTTTATTTTATGTCATACTAGCACTTTTCTTTTCTGTTTAGCACCTTATAGCATCTTCTCTAGTACTCCAAATGACAGCTAATATAGCAAGTTACTTACCCAACCATTCTCACACACCATATCGTGTCCTCTCACTAGCATACTACGCTCTATACACAAGCAGTAAGGTATCCGTATAGTTGATTGCGACCTAGTGGTTCCCACAATATGGAACTCGTATGTCTATTCGCTATGCAATAATTATTTGTCTAGTTTCAGTTTATTGCTAAGACATGTTTGCCTTTCTGATTACTAATATTCCAAAAATGTGCCGATTTTCCAAATGCCACGGTGTTCTTATGGTGACAAAGGTATGCTTGCCACTGCTGTCGAGGCATTGCAGGCATAACTGTACTAATCTGCACAGCAAAAATAAAGAATAAAAAAAAATAAAAACATGCAAAGCAGGTCAGCAATACAAAAAGCATAATACAACTACATACGGAGGGGATGAGAAAGAAAACAATTCCACACGAGACACGCTTTACGAACAGTGGAGACAGTTACCGTCTTGCAGTCACCTTCACTGACGGAGCTGAGAGTTCGCACACGTCGGCCAAGATTTTATCAGATTCCTTGTTAGAAATGTTGATAAACCACGCCTCGACTAGGACTGAATGTCCTTATTGTCCTTTTTCGTTTTTAGCATGATCCTAGCGAGACCCGTTCTTGTAGGTCTGAGTCCATTTAAAGCAATAATGGTACATGTAACTCGTTTATGGACCACACCCCTCCATGCGGATAGTTCTCCTCTGTATTAATAATATTAATCGTGGTATTTCCCTTGCGCGCTATAATTTTCAACTATCAATTATGGCTTTTTTGTTTGGAGTTCCTGTGAATGACCTCTCTGTGTCTAATCCAACCTGATTAACCATTTCGTCTCCGTTACATTGTGAAATGACTGTATGTCTGTGTACCCTGTGTGTACCTTAATACACCATGAATATAGGTGCTGCGTCTTTAAAAGTATTTCCTTAATGAAAAACAAGTGAGATTTCCCCCCTCGCTGGTAATGAGAGGGTTACACGGAGAATATTAAGAATGGAATTCCTCAGTGTGATCTTGTTTCTATTTGTTTAGGAATTGAAGCGTTTGCAGAATTTTTGCCCGGTCTCTTATGAGACCTTAATACATAGCAGAATGTTGTGTTGTTTTCTGGAAGAAATCGGGCTTATTTACGAAAATCGAAATGTTAATGTTGTAAGTTCTCTACATTTGGTTTAGTGTATTCTATGATGGCAGAAATATAAATAATAGGTATATACCTCCATCTGGTGGACACTTTTAATATAAACCTATTATTTTAATATTATAAACCCACCCGGAATAACTAACTGTAATCTAACCTACACAGTGCATCTAACGTGTGTGGGAGCCTGGAGTGTCCCTTTAATAATATAAACCCACCCAGTATAACTAACTGTAACCTAACCTACATAGTGCATCTAACGTGTGTGGGAGCCTGGAGTGTCCCTTTAATAATATAAACCCACCCAGTATAACTAACTGTAACCTAACCTACACAGTGCACCTAACATGTGTGGGAGCCTGGAGTGTTCCTTTAATAATATAAACCCACCCAGTATAACTGTAACCTAACCTACACAGTGCATCTAACGTGTGTGGGAGCCTGGAGTGTCCCTTTAATAATATAAACCCACCCAGTATAACTAACTGTAACCTAACCTACACAGTGCATTTAAAGTGTGTGGGAGCCTGGAGTGTCCCTTTAATAATATAAACCCACCCAGTATAACTAACTGTAACCTAACCTACACAGTGCATCTAACGTGTGTGGGAGCCTGGAGTGTCCCTTTAATAATATAAACCCACCCAGTATAACTAACTGTAACCTAACCTACACAGTGCACCTAACGTGTGTGGGAGCCTGGAGAGTCCCTTTAATAATATAAACCCACCCAGTATAACTAACTGTAACCTAACCTACACAGTGCATCTAACGTGTGTGGGAGCCTGGAGTGTCCCTTTAATAAAATAAACCCACCCAGTATAACTAACTGTAACCTAACCTACACAGTGCACCTAACGTGTGTGGGAGCCTGGAGTGTCCCTTTAATAATATAAATCCACCCAGTATAACTGTAACCAAACCTACACAGTGCATCTAACGTGAGTGGGAGCCCGGAGTGTCCCTTTAATAATATAAACCCACCCAGTATAACTAACTGTAACCTAATCTACACAGTGCATCTAACGTGTGTGGGAGCCTGGAGTGTCCCTTTAATAATATAAACCCACACAGTATAACTAACTGTAACCTAACCTTCACAGTGCACCTAATGTGCGTGGGAGCCTGGAGTGTCTCTTTAATAATATAAACCCACCCAGTATAACTAACTGTAACCTAACCTACACAGTGCACCTAATGTGTGTGGGAGCCTGGAGTGTCCCTTTAATAATATAAACCCATCCAGTATAACTAACTGTAACCTAACCTACACAGTGCATCTAACGTGTGTGGGAGCCTGGAGTGTCCCTTTAATAATATAAACCCACCCAGTATAACTAACTGTAACCTAACCTACACAATGCACCTAACGTGTGTGGGAGCCTGGAGTGTCCCTTTAATAATATAAACCCACCCAGTATAACTAACTGTAACCTAACCTACACAGTGCATCTAACGTGTGTGGGAGCCTGGAGTGCCCCTTTAATAATATAAACCCACCCGGTATAACTAACTGTAACCTAACCTACACAGTGCATATAACGTGTGGGGGGAGCCTGGAGTGTCCCTTTAATAATATAAATCCACCCAGTATAACTAACTGTAACCAGGGCTGTCTTTAATATTGATTGGGCCCTGGTCAAGCATTTGATGGGGCCCCCTGACCCCCACTACCTGACATGCAATCACGATCTCCACTTCCCAACGCAGTAGCGGAACCATTTTCCCATTCTTGCAGAGTTGTATTTAGCACTGACTTGTGTTTGTGTGTTTGAATGGAAGCATGTTTTTGTATGGAGCATGTTTGTGTTAATGTAGGGGTGTGTTTGTATGTGGTGTTGGTGTTTGAATGCAAGCGTGCATCTATGTGTAGGTTTTTTTTAATGCTGTGGTGTGTTTATATATATTTTTGGAGTTTAACACAAAGGTGTGTTTGTATGTATTGTTGACGTTTCAATGCAGGACTGTGTTTGTATGTAGTGTTGAAGGTTGAATGCAGGGGTGTACTTGTGTGTTGTGTTGGCGATTTAAATGATGAGATGTATGCACATGTACACATACACTGCCACACACACACACACACACACACACACACACTGAAACACATGCAGATACACAGATATAAACACTGACACTCACACTAACACACATGCAGATACAGACTGACACAGATACATACACTAACACATACAGACACACAGATACACAACCTGACACACATACAGAGACATATATACAAACACTGACACATATGGATACTCAGACACACTGATGCATATACTGACATACATGCAGATACTCAGATAAAAACACTGACTATATACAAATGCACACACAGATATACACACGCATGTACACACTGATGCATATACTGACATACATGCAGATACACAGATAAAAACACTGACTATATACAAATGCACACACAGATATACACATGCATGTACACACTAATGCATATACTGACATACATGCAGATACACAAATAAAAACACTGACTATATACAGATGCACACACAGATATACACACGCAGGTACACACACTGACAACATACAGATGCACAAATACATACAATGATAACATACAGATACACACACTGACACACATACAGACACGCAGATACACAACCTGACACACATGCAGATACACACAGACCACATAGATATACTAAATACAGATACACAGATATACACACACACAAAAATACATACTGACAGACATACTGATACACACACAGACGCACACACACACAGACACCCAAACAGACATACTCACTGTTACAAATTGCTATTTGTAACTGGCCCTTTAAATGGAAAATTGCCCTGCTTCCCTGGATTGTGGAGAAGCCTGTTTGCCAGCCTCCTTCCTCATGACTATGGCCCCTGGAAGATTGTGCCCCTGGAAACGTATGGACTTTTATTTGGTGTGTATGGCCCTTTAAGAACCGTCTGGGGACATCTTGTAACTTTGGTGAACAATGTCCCTTTAAGACTATGTCCCCAGACCTGTAAAATAACTTGTCCCTGGCTTTCTCCCCACTTGGTTCAGTAAATAGGGCTTACTGAACCAAGTACCACACAGGCGGACCACCCAGAAGCTAAAGTGTGCAGGCAATTTACCTCCCAGGCTGTGAGGTTACTGCAGGTTAATTGCCGACCGCTGGGTGGCCGCCATTCGACAGTCGAACACGTGGCGGCGGCCATTTTAGTCATTCGAATGCGGTCAGCGGTGTATGCTAAAGCAGTGTTCCCCAACCCCCGGGCCGCGGACCGGTACCGGTCCGTGGATCAAACAGTACCGGGCCGCCCAGGGGTGTGCGAGTCTGCCGGCTAATGCAGGGCTGGCATTGCCCAAGTGCCAGCCCTGCAATGTGCCTGCGGACCGGAGGGGAGATCAGAGATCTCCCTCCCCGGTCCGCAGGCACTGTGCTGGCAGCCGGCAGGGGAGAGAGAGAGGACCCAGGAGCTCTTACCTGCAGCTCCTCCGGGTCCTCCTCTCGCGAGATTTGGAGCGTTGCCGCGGTAACCACGGCAACACTCCAAATCTCGCGAGAGTGAACTCTAGCCCTGTAACTGGGCTAGAGTTCATCTCACCACCACCGGACCACCAGGGATTCCCCACCGGACTAAGAAATGTCCCCCCTCCTCCCAGTAAAGGTAAGAAGGGAGGGGGGACATTAATATATTAATTTTAATTAAATAAATTTTTAAAAAGCCTCCTTACCCCCCATACACACACTGCCCCCACACACACTACAAACACTGCCCCATGCACACACTACACACTGCCCCATACACACACTACACACATTGCCCCACAAACACTGCCCCCATGCACACACTGCCCCACAAACACTGCCCCATGCACACACTGCCCCACAAACACTGCCCCCATGCACACACTACACACACTGCCCCATACACACACTACACACATTGCCCCACAAACACTGCCCCATACATACTACACACATTGCCCCCATACACACACTACACACACTGCCCCACAAACACTGCCCCCATGCACACACTGCCCTACAAACACTGCCCCACAAACATTGCCCCCATACACACACTGCACACACTGCCCCACAAACATTGCCCCCATACACACACTACCCCACAAACACTGCCCCCCACACACACACTGCAACTCTCACACACACTGCACCGCTCACACACACATACACACAATTTTGAGTCTATGTCTTTATGTGACTGTGTTTGTGATTTTCTGACTATGTATGTGTCTGCGTGTTTTTTTTTAATATATGTGACTGTTTGGTTTTTTTTTTTGTCTTATTAAATCAAAACAAGCGGGCCACGGAAAAATTATCAAACGTTTACCGGTCCGCGGCGATAAAAAGGTTGGGGAGCACTGTGCTAAAGATTCTGTGGAAATAAAATCGGATGCGCAAATACACGAACACCGCTGACCCTTACCTTCTTCCATACGGAACTTGCAGCTCCAGAGACTAAGTCCCGTTCGAAGATGGGACTTAGTCGTTTTTTCTGCATGAAATTGACCGACCGCACAGTCCAAATCTATGGAACTGTTTTGGGCAGGAAATTGTGCTTGCGGTCGGTCATAAAGGACTTCCACTTAACTTTTGATCCACTGGAGGGATTTGTGTGATTTTTGGAAGTGTTTATGTTTGATGTATGCTGAGTCTAAATATGTAATTTTTATGGAGATTGAATGTATGGTTTTAAAGTTACAGTGTATGTGTGAAAACTGTATTTTTACTGTATGTAATAATTATGTTAACTGCTTATCTGAGGGGAGGGGATGTGTGGGTTGTACTGTTATTTGATTGTTTTTTTTATGCCTCCCCCTGGGTGTGTTCTGTATGTGCACAACCGTAATAAAAACCAGGCTGGGTGTGCCAGCACCTCAGACCTCTTCTGACCCTCTAACTTGCAGCCTTGACTCATGTTTGTAGGGGACAGCTATAATCACTACAGGGATTGCTATGCTCTTCATACTCCCTTAGCTACTGAGCTCTTGTAAGAGCTCTTGTTCCTGATCCTGCTTCGCTCTACAGAAGGAAGAGGTTCACCTACTGGAGCCTGGTCGTAGGTCCAGGCCGCAGAGCAGACGGCGAGATACCAGCCCAGCAGCGGTGGTTCGTAGAGTCTGCAGTACTTATGGTGGCTACGCAGTAGTTATGGTGTCTACGGTGCTGATGATCCTTTGGTGAGCGCTAGGAGCATCCTTTCTATGGTCCAACTTCCAGGCAGCCTGGAGGCAACCGTAACATTTGGTGGCAGCGGTGGGATGGCGTCCTAGCGCAAGGAGCAGCACCCCAACAGCACTGGTATCGTGAGAAAGTTATTGAGGGCAACGCTAGCCACTGCGCAGCGTCCCTACCTACAGCAGCATGGAGCTGACAAGACACTGGTCAGAACCCTGTGAAGAACACCTCAACCTGATCCGTCGCTATGAGGGCGCTGATTTCGTTCCAGAGGTAAAGAGGCGGCTAGTCCGATATGGTCCAGACCCTGCGCAGGAGGTAGTCAGTCGAATCATCCGGGAATTGGATACTGAGAACGAAGCGGCACGAGCCTGTGAGCGCCAACTGTGGAGTTTGGGGGTATGGACACCCCTTCTCCAGCGAGGACGTGAGTTACAGGGAGCGGAGAGCAGCGACCTCCCTCCCCAGTGGCAGTATACCGTGCAGAAGGAAGAGACAACCGGTCTCTCTTCCCAGCCGCAGCATGTTCCACAGGGAGCGGAGAGCATCGACCTCCCTTCCCAACGGCCGCAGGAGTATCAGGAGGAGGAGGTAAGCCAATCCCCCCCTCCCCAGCTAACTACTAACTTGGGCCCAGGGTTAACAGTGGAGATGTTAACCCCCACTGACCCCCACGTTCCCTTTGCCACCGGGCAGGACTATGCCCCAATTCCCCCAGCAGAAGAGCTGGCATCAGGACAGAGCGCCGCTGGCCTCTGCCCTACAGACCCCCTTGTTACAGGACTGGCCTGCAAACCCCTCACCCCAGCAGAGGCGCTGGCACCAGGGCAGAGTGCCGCTGGCCTCTGCCCCCCAAGTACCACCAGCTATTTGCCCAGCTGCACCAGGAAGGCCGAGGATGCTACACTTTCATCCTACAACCTGGAACCTATGGAACCTACAGGCCAGTACTACTTATTGTGGGGGGGCTACTTTGCTGCTAATGTTTATTTGTGGGTGGGTTGCGAGACTAACTTAGGCACTGACCGACAGAAGGTCAGGTGCCTGGTTAGTCTCCCTCCAAAAGGGGAGATATGTTACAAATTGCTAATTGTAACTGGCCCTTTAAATGGAAAATTGCCCTGCTTCCCTGGATTGTGGAGAAGCCTATTTGCAAGCCTCCTTCCTCATGACTATGGCCCCTGGAAGATTGTGCCCCTGAAAACGTATGAACTTTTATTGGGTGTGTATGGCCCTTTAAGAACCGTCTGGGGACATATTGTGACTTTGTTGAACAATGCTAAGACTATGTCCCCAGACCTGCAAAATAACTTGTTCCTGGCTTTCCCCCACTTGGTTCAGTAAATAGGGCTTACTGAACCAAGTACCACACAGGCAGACCACCCAGAAGTTAAAGTGTGCAGGCAATTTACCTCCCAGGCTGTGAGGTTACTGCAGGTTAATTGCCGACCGCTGGGTGGCCGCCATTCGACAGTCGAACACGTGGCGGCGGCCATTTTAGTCATTCGAATGCGGTCAGCGGTGTATGCTAAAGATTCTGTGGAACTAAAATCGGATGCGCAAATACACGAACACCGCTGACCCTTACCTTCTCCTACACTTCGTTTTTCTACGGAACTGTTTTGGGCAGGAAATTGTGCTTGCGGTCGGTCATAAAGGACTTCCACTTAACTTTTGATCCACTGGAGGGATTTGTGTGATTTTTGGAAGTGTTTATGTTTGATGTATGCTGAGTTTAAATATGTAATTTTTATGGAGATTGAATGTATGGTTTTAAAGTTACAGTGTATGTGTGAAAACTGTATTTTTACTGTCTGTAATAATTATGTTAACTGCTTATCTGAGGGGAGGGGATGTGTGGGTTGTACTGTTATTTGATTGGTTTTTTTATGCCTCCCCCTGGGTGTGTTCTGTATGTGCACAACAGTAATAAAAACCAGGCTGGGTGTGCCAGCACCTCAGACCTCTTCTGTCCCTCTAACTTGCAGCCTTGACAGCTATAATCACTACAGGGATTGCTATGCTCTTCATACTCCCTTAGCTACTGAGCTCTTGTAAGAGCTCTTGTTCCTGATCCTGCTTCGCTCTACAGAAGGAAGAGGTTCACCTACTGGAACCTGGAGCCTGGTCGTAAGTCCAGGGCGCAGAGCAGACGGCGAGATACCAGCCCAGCAGCGATGGTTCGTGGAGTCTGCAGTACTTATGGTGGCTACACAGTAGTTATGGTGTCTACGGTGCTGATGATCCTTTGGTGAGCGCTAGGAGCATCCTTTCTACGGTCCAACTTCCAGCCAGCCTGGAGGCAACCGTAACACTACCCCATACACAAATACTGACACACATGCAAAGTTTACATTTTTACACACTGACAGACATATTGACAGACTGACACGCACAGACAGACATACTGACACACACACATACGCCCTGACAGACATACTGACACACAGAAATACTGACACACACAGAGTGACACACACAGAGACCAGACACCCTGACAGACATACTGACACACACAGACATACTAAGACACCCTGACACACACAGATTTACTGACACACACATACACACATACTAAGACACACACAGACATACTGGCTCACACAAATACTGACACACACACATGCAAAGTTTACATTTATAAGTCCACCCTCCAGCCCTACTTTATGGGTTCCCTGGGGTCCATGGCAGGCTGAGGAAGTTGGGAGGGTGAGGCTCCTGCACTCCAGCTCCCTCCTGACGGCCTCCTCCTCCTTCCTCCCGCGCAGCTTCATTTTATCTGGGAGGAAGTGACTCACGGCAGTCACTTCCTCCCAGCCTGCTGCGGTAAAACAAGGGGGTCCGGTCGTGCTGTTAAAGGGCCCCAGCGCCTGACCGGGCTCTCTCAGTGTGTGGGCTCCCGGTGCAGCCACAGCACCGGCGGGCCCATGGGGCAAATAACATTTTTTTTTGCGGACAGCGGGGCCCACGGGGTAGCTGCTTTGGTCCCCCCAGGAGTAAGTGGGCCCGGGGCAGCTGCCCGTTTGCCCCGCTTTAAAGACGGCCGTGACTGTAACCTAACATACACAGTGCACCTAATGTGTGTGGGAGCCTGGAGTGTCCCTCTAATAATATAAACCCATCCAGTATAACTAACTATAACCTAACCTACACAGTGCATCTAACGTGTGTGGGAGCCTGGAGTGTCCCTTTAATAATATAAACCCACCCAGTATAACGAACTATAACCTAACCTACACAGTGCATCTATTGTGTGTGGGAGCCTGGAGTGTCCCTTTAATAATATAAACCTACCAAGTATAACTATAACCTAAACTACACAGTGCATCTAACGTGTGTGGGAGCCTGGAGTGTCCCTTTAATAATATAAACCCACCCAGTATAACTAACTGTAACCTAACCTACACAGTGCATCTAACGTGTGTGGGAGCCTTGAGTGTCCCTTTAATAATATAAACCCACCCAGTATAACTAACTGTAACCTAACCTACACAGTGCATCTAACGTGTGTGGGAGCCTGGAGTGTCCCTTTAATAATATAAACCCACCCAGTATAACTAACTGTAACCTAACCTACACAGTGCATCTAACGTGTGTGGGAGCCTGGAGTGTCCCTTTAGTAATATAAACCCACCCAGTATAACTAACTGTAACCTAACCTACACAGTGCACCTAACGTGTGTGGGAGCCTGGAGTGTCCCTTTAATAATATAAACCCACCCAGTATAACTGTAACCTAACCTACACAGTGCATCTAACGTGTGTGGGAGCCTGGAGTGTCCCTTTAATAATATAAACCCACCCAGTATAACCAACTGTAATCTAACCTACACAGTGCATCTAACGTGTGTGGGAGCCTGGAGTGTCATCTTAAATTCTGCATTAAAATTCACATTTAAAGAACCCTATCAGGCCCTGTATATCTTACTGTTAATTCACAGACACAGGTACAGCACTAATTGTTTAATGACATGGAATGGTTAATTGTTCAACAAATCACCTTCCCCGGAGTCCTCTAAATGTTCTTTTTAACAGGTGCAATAATAGCCTTGGATTGCGTCATTCCAGTCCCCAAACAGGCCATTGGCATAGTCCTTCAGTTGGTAGACAATCCCAGCAGAGAAAGAACGGTTATTGCCAGTTTTGCCTGCTTTGCTCCACACTTTCAGGGTACAGCGGTTTCCAACAACCAGCGATGAAATCTTGTTTCCCCATCCCAGAGGCATGTAAGGGAAGTCATCACCATTCTTGACGTCGAGAAAATTACCACCGCACGACTGATCAAAGTACATGTTGCTGTGTTCAAACATGCGGGCACAGAGTTTCTCCCCGCTGTCATTCACCAGGTCAGCTGCTGAGGGGCACTGAGCCATTATGCCCCAAAACAAGAGAGGCAGGAGGAAGAGAAAGTTGAGGGTCATCATGGCTGCCAAGCAAATAGCTTGTATTCTGACAAATAACAGACCTATGCCTGGGTTTATATGGACGACACTACCTTGACTGCCCGATTAGAATGTTTAATGACCTTGAGATATTATTGACAGGGTAAGGCTAGCGATCAGGTCAGCATTAGGTTCTAAGAGAGCGTCCCTGAGAGAATGAACACGTGGCAGGTATATCTCTGTAAGGCAATAGCAGGTGAGGTGTTTCTCACAAGGTAACTCAATATAAACAGGAGGTAGTGTTCTGTTTACTAAGTATTTGTCACTAATCCTGCATTTGGTGAGAAAATCTTACTGCTGTTGAAGGCAGGGTACAATTCTCCATAGGCTCGGTTTACCTCTAACAATTAAAGGTGGGCAAATTCCAGGAACCATCTCCTATCAGATCACATTGATTTATATAAACCCTCACGTAAAATCTCGGTAAGATGTAACCCCATAGTGAGGCCATAAATAGATACCCCTTCTTTATTTCCTTAGTACGAAGCACTTTCCAACCAAAATGAATCTCGGTGACACTTTGCACGGTTCAGAAATTAAACAGTGATAAAGTGTACAGAGCAGCGGCGTAACTAGAAATCATGTGGCCGCGGTGCAAAAATTGCCCTGTGCCCCCCGCCCCCCATGCGCCTCACCTCCCCAACCCCTCCTGTGGCTACAGTAACCTTGCCATGGGTACTTGGAGGGGCCTGCTTGCCAGCCTCTTGCCCCAGCATTATGGGCCCTGCAAAAAGATATGTTAAAAAGTGACTTCCATGGGAAAAGGTGCCTCTCCCCCTCCCCCTTTTCCTGTCCTATTGTTCCCCAGCAGGGCGTTGTCCCAGGGAAACTGCCAGACCAGTTTAAACTGGCTGCTCTGTCCCTCCTCAATCTCCCATCCGCTCTTACTATTGTCTGACCCCACCCTTCCTTGTACTATAGTAATCTGTGTAACCTATTGTATGTAAATGAGGCTGTTGGGGGTTTAAATGTGTGTACAAATTGTGAGTGCTGGCATTAACCCCTTAAGGACCAAACTTCTGGAATAAAAGGGAATCATGACATGTCACACACGTCATGTGTCCTTAAGGGGTTAAACAGACCTGCTTTACCCCTTCATGAAGCCTTGGCTCATTTTTGGGGGATGGGATAACTACACTCTGGGGATTGCTATAATCACAATACTCCCCTGAGTATAATCACTAAGCTCTTCTAAAAGCTTGTTCCTGCTACGCTCTCTGGAGTAGGAGAGGTCTGCCTTGGCTATGCCTCGGCCCGGGCTCCTACTTCTCAACCGGGCCCGAGGAGTAGTGTCAGGTGAGAGCCTAGCCGGCAGGCGAGAACGCCGGCCGGTACTAGTGCGGCCCTCCACATACATCCCTCAAGCTGTGTAAACCTACATGCCCAAGACAAACAGGAGCAGGAGGACAGGAAGCTGTTTGCTGGCCCGAATCCCAAGTGGCACTGACACAGAACATAATCCCACCCACACATTAATTCACAACCAATCACACGCATCTGTGGCAAATCTAGCCACTTCTGGACTATATGCAGTATAGGTTGTCCGTAGGCTGACTGTATGATGTGTTCCGTTAAATGTGTATGTATTGTGCTATGGCCGTTCGCACGCTGGCAGCCGTACGCTGCCAGCGTACCAGCATTCGTACGACGAAAACACGGCTATCCTGGCCATTCGCCGTACGAATACGGGCTCCCCAGGTCGACCACACACTCCCAAGTCGTGTGGTACCAAGTAACCGATTGCAACATTGTTGCAATCGGTAATTAAGGGCTCTCCTAGGTGGCCGTCGATCCACTACCGACCATGCGGCGGTCGGCCATCTTGGATCCTTTGTCTCTGCAGCGGTGTTCGGTCGTCGAGAGCCTGGACTTGAAAACGGCTACTCGATGATCCGAGCCCCGCTGGAGTTCCAGAGCGTTCGGGAGTCCCGCGTTCGGTACATTATATGTCCCGTACTTATTCGGTACTTTTAAACCAACGTTCCTGTTTAAATGTATTATGTGCGGCGTTCGGTCAATTCAGCTGGGATCGGAGCGGTATTCTCACAAAGTGTGCGCTCCGACCCCAGCTATCTACCGAACGTTCGATTATTCCAAAGTACCGAATATTATGTGAATTATGGATTTTAGAGTCAATTGTCGGTTTTGCTACACGAGGGGATAATCCACTTAGTCGTCCATTTTAGTGGGAGTATCCCTCTCGTGTCGCAATGCCTGTTGGGAAAGTCACAATGCATGTTGGGAGAAATCCCCTGGATGATCTGTGTGGAAACCCCTTGCATGGGGAACTGTATAAATACGCTGCTTGTGAATAAACCGAGTTAGTTGACTCCCAAACTGTGTTTCGTCCGGTTATTGGGAGGATTGGGAATATTGCCTTGCTTCCTACTCTGACTGTGGATTTCCTGAAGATACCAACGGATGTCGTGGACGATTATACCGCATACCGTTACAATTGGTGGCAAGCGACGGGATCCGAACCTTACAGCCGAAAAAGCAGCGTTCGTGTAAACTGGAACTACCGAACAAGGAAAGCAAGGGCAATTCGTATGGAGATTGACTACACCATACTGAAACGACAGACTTTAAAAGAGCTACTGGAAGCCAGGGGCAAGATAGCCAGCAACAAATCTAAGGCTGTGCTGATCGCGGAACTAATGGAGGGAGACAGAGCCCGCAGCGCTACACCTCCACCAGTCAAGGAAGAGACCCCATTCCAAAAAGAGCTACGAACCAGGTTGGAGTTTCTGCCGCAACCAGTATCGTTGGAAATGCTGACCGTGATGATATCGGATGTACAAGACTATCTGCTGGCAACCAACCCACCAGCAACCCCACCTAGGGCAGAGTCTGTTACTGCCTCCACCTATGGACAAATAAAGCCCAAAGTCCCACATCACGCCTTTAAAGCGTTTTGTGAAGAAAAGGACGAAATCGATGGGTACTTACAGGATTTTGAGCGGCTGTGCGATTTGCACGATCTGGAACCCGCAGTATGGGTACCGCTGCTGGCCGGTAAATTATCGGGTAGGGCAGCTGAAGCCTACCGTGCTGTACCTCGAGAGGACAGCAAAGATTACCCTAAAGTAAAGAGGGCGATCTTGGAGAGGTATGCTATCACCCCAGAAGCATACCGGCGCAAGTTCAGGGGCTTGCGCAAACCGGAGAAAGATTCTCACGCAGAGTGGGCACACAAGCTGGATCAAGCATCGCAAGGATGGATACAGGCCAGCAACGCCACTAATATGGAGGAGTTACGACAGCTTATGCTACTGGAGCAGTTTTTTAATGGCTTGTCCCCAGACGCACAAGAATGGGTGAGAGACCGTAAACCCCTCACCCTACCCGAAGCCGCTAGATTGGCGGATCAGCATTTTGATGCCCGGAGGCATCACGGATCACAGAATAAGGCCCTCCCTCGGATTACCGGGCCACCCCATAATTTTACTCCTACCGGCCCCACTGTACCCCTGCACAGGCCAGCACTGAATACTCCACCACCCCCCTCCCGATACAACGGCCGGGCTAACATTCAGTGTCACACCTGCAAGCAGTGGGGACACATTTCTCGGGAGTGCACCCAAAACCGGAGCCGGCAGGCTTGGAATCAGGTGCGACAAAATTTGGCACCAAGGGCTGCTGCACACCATTACCAGGTAGCCCCCGTCACCCAAGAATTGCTGAGCGCTCAAGTTGAGGAGCCGCTAGGGGTGCTCCACGAAGTAATGTCGGTCCGAGCCACCGACAACCGACAACATCATCGGCAGCTAGTAACCCTAGAGGGCAAGGAGGTACAAGGGCTCAGGGATTCGGGAGCCACTTTGACTTTGGTTGCACCACATTTGGTCCCGGGCGCAACCCACACTGGCGGGTCAGTGGCAGTACGGGTGGCCGGGGGAGCAGTATACCGGCTACCGACTGCCAAAGTACACTTGGATTGGGGTGTGGGAGAGGGGACTGTGGAAGTAGGGCTTATGCAAAATTTACCTGCAGATGTGGTGCTGGGGAATGACTTAGGCCAAATGACTTCCGCTTTTATTCCCCAGACTCCCTATCAGGAGGCACACCCTGTAACCACCCGGCAACAGGCTCGCACCACGGCTACACCGATACACTCTGAGGCTCAGGTAAGAGACCATGCTCCCCAACCGACCCCCATGTCCTGGGATACCCCGACTACATTTGCGACCGAAGTCCAGACCGACCCCACCCTCCAAGTATATAGAGACCGGGCACAAACAGACCAAACCGGGCTAGAGGGGGAGCGGTACATCTGGGAGAAGGAGTTGTTATACCGTGTCACGACTAAAGATGTGGGGGGGTCTGTCACCCTGACTAACAAGCAGCTAGTGGTACCGCAAAAGTATAGACAGGAGCTGCTTAGAATTGCTCATGACATTCCCTTGTCAGGACACCTAGGGATGACCCGTACCCGGTACCGCTTAACGCATGCCTTCTTCTGGCCCGGCATCTCGCAGGATGTGCGCCAGTATTGCACCTCTTGCGACGTATGTCAGAGAGTAGGTAAACGAGGGGATCGCCACAAGGCCAAGCTATGTCCCCTACCCATTATCGCAGAGCCCTTCAGCCGCGTAGCGGTAGATATCGTAGGGCCCCTGCCAAAACCCAGTCCCTCTGGCAAAAGGTACATTCTGACTGTAGTGGATTACGCCACCAGGTACCCCGAAGCTGTGGCCCTCACTAATATACATGCCGAGACCGTAGCGGAGGCATTAATGAAAGTGTTTTCCCGGGTAGGGTTCCCCCAAGAGATAATCTCGGACCGAGGTACCCAGTTTACGGCCGAAGTTACTCAACATATGTGGAAGGTATGTGGCATTAAGCCAATAGTTAATTCCGCCTACCACCCCCAGTCCAATGGGTTATGTGAGAGGTTCAACGGGACACTGAAGCAGATGCTTCGGACGTTCGGGGAGACCCACAAAGACTGGGAGAGGTTTCTACCTCACCTACTCTTTGCTTATAGAGAGGTTCCCCAGGAGTCGACCGGATTCTCCCCGTTTGAATTACTATTTGGGAGGAGGGTGCGGGGACCCTTGAACTTAATTAGGGAACATTGGGAGGGAGAGAGTACTACCAACGAGACCCCTATCATATCATACGTCCTGGAATTCAGGGACCGTCTGGAGGCGCTCACTCAGGCTGTACACACCAACCTCCAGGCGGCCCAGCAACGACAGCGACGCTGGTACGATAGAGGAGCCCGAGACCGCAGCTTTCAGGTGGGACAGAAGGTTTTAATTTTAAAACCTGTCCGCACAGACAAGCTGCAGGCCATCTGGCAAGGCCCATACCAGGTAGTGGAGCAGCGATGCGACACTACCTATGTGATCGGCCCCTGCTCAGGGGTAGGGAAGAGACGCATGCTCCACGTGAACCTGCTCAAACCCTACCATGAGAGGATCGAGGATGTGACGGCCATCTGCGCCTCCTCCTTAGAGGATCAGGAGAACCTACCCTTACCTGACCTACTAGAACCCGAGGCACCGATAGAGCCCTCCCAGGGAGTTCAGCTGGGGGAGCGGCTAAGCGCCCATGAGCGTGCCCAGGTACAAGCGCTGATCGAAGCCAAAGGGGCTACCTTCTCCAATTTACCTGGTTACACTCCGCTAGCCACTCACCGAGTAGACACCCTGGGACAGCTACCTATGAGACAGGCTCCATATAGGGTTCCGGAATCCGTCCGTACCCATATGAAAGCCGAGCTAGATGAGATGTTACAGCTAGGGGTTATCGAACCCTCCGATAGCCCCTGGGCATCGCCGGTAGTCCTAGTACCGAAAAAGGATGGCACCACTCGGTTCTGTGTCGACTACCGGAGGCTAAATGACAAAACGGTGTCTGATGCCTACCCGATGCCCCGGATAGACGAGCTGTTAGATAAGATGGCACGGGGCCAGTATCTCACTACCATTGATTTGTGTAAGGGATACTGGCAAATTCCACTAGCCGATGACGCCGTCCCCAAGTCGGCGTTTGTCACTCCGTTTGGCCTGTACCATTTCAAGGTCATGCCCTTCGGAATGAAAAACGCTCCGAATGGTAGATCGGCTACTGGACGGGTTCCAAGAGTATGCCTGTGCCTATCTAGATGACATAGCCATCTTTAGCCAGACCTGGGAGGACCACCTACACCACATAGGGGCGATCCTAGATCGTATTGGGGAGGCTGGGTTAACGTTAAAGCCTAGCAAGTGCCACATAGGTATGGCTGAGGTGCAGTATCTGGGACACCGAGTAGGGTGTGGGCAGCAGAGACCCGAGCCAGCCAAGATTGAGGCCGTAGCAAAGTGGCCTACCCCCAGGACTAAGACTCAGGTGCTGGCGTTTTTAGGGACGGCCGGCTACTACCGGAAGTTTGTTCCAGACTATAGCACCCTGGCCAAACCCCTGACGGACTTGACTAAAAAGAACCTTCCCCGACAGGTTGTCTGGGCCCCAGAGTGTGAGCAGGCATTCCAGCAACTCAAAACGGCTCTAACTAATGCTCCTGTGTTGACGGCTCCTGATCCAACTAAAAGATTTCTTGTTCACACAGACGCTTCAATGTTTGGATTGGGAGCAGTACTGAGCCAAGTGGGAGCCGATGGCGGAGAACACCCCGTAGCTTACCTAAGCCGCAAGTTACTACCGCGTGAAGTGAGCTACGCTGCCATCGAGAAAGAATGCCTGGCCGTGGTGTGGGCCCTCAAAAAGTTACAGTATTTGTACGGACAACCTTTTTCCTTACTCACAGATCACAACCCGTTAGTGTGGCTGAACCGTGTATCTGGGGACAATGCCCGGCTGCTGCGCTGGAGTTTGGCGCTGCAGCCCTTTGACTTTACCATTCACTATCGGCCCGGAAAACAAAACGGTAACGCTGACGGGTTATCCAGACAGACTGAACTCGAGAAGTGATCTGTGAGTACTCTCCCGGACATCCCCAAGCCGATCCGTTGGGATCAGACTGTGTATGCCGGCTTGGTTCTGGGGGAGCATTGTGGCAAATCTAGCCACTTCTGGACTATATGCAGTATAGGTTGTCCGTAGGCTGACTGTATGATGTGTTCCGTTAAATGTGTATGTATTGTGCTATGGCCGTTCGCACGCTGGCAGCCGTACGCTGCCAGCGTACCAGCATTCGTACGACGAAAACACGGCTATCCTGGCCATTCGCCGTACGAATACGGGCTCCCCAGGTCGACCACACACTCCCAAGTCGTGTGGTACCAAGTAACCGATTGCAACATTGTTGCAATCGGTAATTAAGGGCTCTCCTAGGTGGCCGTCGATCCACTACCGACCATGCGGCGGTCGGCCATCTTGGATCCTTTGTCTCTGCAGCGGTGTTCGGTCGTCGAGAGCCTGGACTTGAAAACGGCTACTCGATGATCCGAGCCCCGCTGGAGTTCCAGAGCGTTCGGGAGTCCCGCGTTCGGTACATTATATGTCCCGTACTTATTCGGTACTTTTAAACCAACGTTCCTGTTTAAATGTATTATGTGCGGCGTTCGGTCAATTCAGCTGGGATCGGAGCGGTATTCTCACAAAGTGTGCGCTCCGACCCCAGCTATCTACCGAACGTTCGATTATTCCAAAGTACCGAATATTATGTGAATTATGGATTTTAGAGTCAATTGTCGGTTTTGCTACACGAGGGGATAATCCACTTAGTCGTCCATTTTAGTGGGAGTATCCCTCTCGTGTCGCAATGCCTGTTGGGAAAGTCACAATGCATGTTGGGAGAAATCCCCTGGATGATCTGTGTGGAAACCCCTTGCATGGGGAACTGTATAAATACGCTGCTTGTGAATAAACCGAGTTAGTTGACTCCCAAACTGTGTTTCGTCCGGTTATTGGGAGGATTGGGAATATTGCCTTGCTTCCTACTCTGACTGTGGATTTCCTGAAGATACCAACGGATGTCGTGGACGATTATACCGCATACCGTTACAGCATCTATCCCCACACTCATACAATGTGCACTTGTCCGCTTAGCTGCACTATCTCCCCAGGGCCTGGTCAAGAAGGTTCTAGGTCAGGGGTAGGCAACCTACGGCACTAGTGCCATGCACGGCACTCAAGGTGTCTTTCCACGGCACTCAAGGCTGCTAGAGCCAAACAGGGTCTGGCCTCTCAGGAGTCTCAGTGAAACTTCAGATATCTGCTAATACAAAGAGTTAGTAAAGGACAATCCTCAATTTATGTATTGCAGCACATAGAGTAAGTAATCTCAGATCACGTCCTCCCAGCACTTGTGAATGGGAATCCACACTGTAGTAGAGCAGCCTGCAGCTGATGTTGCAGCTCCTGTCCTTGAGCTATACCTGCCCAGGCTGGTCCCCACTGGAACCCAGGGAAGCCACCCACACTGCTAGATATACACAGACCTGCAGAATAACCCTCCCCTCATACAAATAATACGAACAGCCCACACACAAACATACACACAATCCCCACAAATGCAACACCACTAACAATCCACATACATGCACACAATCCCACATGCAGCCTCTCACATGCAATACCCCAAACAGCCCCCACACACTACCAAACACACAATGTGACATATCCACCCACACACAATTCCACAAGCAGCCCTCATACACAGCCCACATTCATATGTATCATACACGATACCATAAACTACTAATGCACATATACAATATAATAGCTCATACACGCACATGTTCTCCTCATCTCCCCTTCTCCTCACCTCCCCCTCCCTGTGTTCTCCTCATCTCCCCTTCTCCTCACCTCCCCCTCCCTGTGTTCTCCTCATCTCCCCTTTACTCACCTCCCCCTCCCTGTGTTCTCCTCATCTCCCCTTTACTCACCTCCCCCTCCCTGTGTTCTCCTCATCTCCCCTTTACTCACCTCCCCCTCCCTGTGTTCTCCTCATATCCCCTTTACTCACCTCCCCCTCCCTGTGTTCTCCTCACCCCCTCCCTGTGTTCTCCTCACCCCTCCCTGTGTTCTCCTCACCCACCTCTCTGTGTTCTCCTCACCCCCTCCCTGTGTTCTCATCTCCCCTTCTCCTCACCTCCCCTCCCTGTGTTCTCCTCATCTCCCCTTCTCCTCACCTCCCCTCCCTGTGTTCTCATCTCCCCTTCTCCTCACCTCCCCTCCCTGTGTTCTCCTCATCTCCCCTTTACTCACCTGCCCCTCCCTGTGTTCTCCTCACCCCCTCCCTGTGTTCTCCTCACCCCCTCCCTGTGTTCTCCTCACCCCCTCCCTGTGTTCTCCTCACCCCCTCCCTGTGTTCTCCTCACCCCCTCCCTGTGTTCTCCTCACCCCCTCCCTGTGTTCTCCTCACCCCCTCCCTGTGTTCTCCTCACCCACCTCCCTGTGTTCTCCTCACCCCCTCCCTGTGTTCTCCTCACCCACCTCCCTGTGTTCTCCTCACCCACCTCCCTGTGTTCTCCTCACCCCCTCCCTGTGTTCTCCTCACCCACCTCCCTGTGTTCTCCTCACCCACCTCCCTGTGTTCTCCTCACCCACCTCCCTGTGTTCTCCTCACCCCCCTCCCTGTGTTCTCCTCACCCCCCCTGTGTTCTCCTCACCCCCCCCCCGTGTTCTCATCTCCACTTCTCCTCACCTCCCCCTCCCTGTGTTCTCCTCACCCCCTCCCTGTGTTCTCCTCACCCACCTCCCTGTGTTCTCCTCACCCCCCTCCCTGTCTCCTCACTCCCTCCGTGTTCTCCTCACCTCCCCTTCTCCTCACCCCCTCCCTGTGTTCTCCTCACCTCCCCTTCTCCTCACCCCCTCCCTGTGTTCTCCTCACCTCCCCTTCTCCTCACCCCCTCCCTGTGTTCTCCTCACCTCCCCTTCTCCTCACCCCCTCCCCGTGTTCTCCTCACCTCCTCCCTGTGTTCTCCTCACCTCCCCTTCTCCACACCCCCTCCCCGTGTTCTCCTCACCTCCCCTTCTCCTCACCCCCTCCCCGTGTTCTCCTCATCTCCCCTTCTCCTCACCTCCCACTCCCTGTGTTCTCCTCATCTCCCCTTCTCCTCACCTCCCACTCCCTGTGTTCTCCTCATCTCCCCTTCTCCTCACCTCCCACTCCCTGTGTTCTCCTCATCTCCCCTTCTCCTCACCTCCCACTCCCTGTGTTCTCCTAATCTCCCCTTCTCCTCAACCCCCCACTCCCTGTGTTCTCCTAATCTCCCCTTCTCCTCAACCCCCCACGAGTTCTCCTCATCTCCCCTTCTCCTCAACCCCCCACGAGTTCTCCTCATCTCCCCTTCTCCTCACCCCCCTGTGTTCTCATCTCCCCTTCTCCTCACCTCCCACTCCCTGTGTTCTCCTAATCTCCCCTTCTCCTCACCCCCCCTCCACGTGTTCTCCTCATCTCCCCTTCTCCTCAGGCAGCTGCAGACTTATAGGAAGCGCCGGCCCTGCTTTGGGGCCCAGGCCAGCTCGGGTTCCCAAGCAATTGCTTGGTTTGCTTGCCTGGTAGCGACGGGCCTGAGGATCGGCACGCTACGGGACATCACAATCCTATATCGGCACAGTGCTGCTAAAAGGTTGCCTACCCCTGTTCTAGGTGCTACTTCCCCTCTCCTGTTCCTGGTGGCAGGGACCATATAAAGACTGGAAGCATGACACAGGACCGGTACCACACTGACTGTGCTGCTTCAAGTGCCCTCGTTTGCTGTGTCTGTGTGTGTGTGTATTAGGCAGTGTATGTCTCTACTGGACAGTTTGTGTATGTATTAAACACGCAGTTTGTATCAGGAATGTATATCGCCCAACGCCTGCCACATGCAGTTCTGGTCGTTGAACATGAATTTTTTTTTTTTTTTTTATTCTTTTATGGCTGCCTTGGGGGGGTGTTGGTGCCAAGCAGGGAGTGTATCTCTGACAGGCATACCGGGAGTCTGGCTGCAGCTCACAGGGAGTGTGCTTGTCTGAATCTGGTTATAAGAAACAATGTTGATCTTTTAGGAAGGTACCAATAAAGGGTTTTACCTTTCTATACCATTGTCTTAAGGGTTTTTGGAGAGAATTTCCCTTTTAGGAGTACCTTTGTTCCTCTGTTATATAGTGCTACCCCATCCTCTCCTCTTCCAATGTTGAGCTTTTGACCAACATTCAAGTAGGGGAGCATTTGGGAGATAGTGATCACAATATAGTGTCCTTTGAGATAAACTCAAAAAAGGAAAAGCAAGTAGGGTATAATAAAACGTATAATTTAAAAAAAGTCAATTTCAATAAGATTAGGGCAGCCCTACAACATATCGACTGGCATAAACGCCTTAGTGATAAAAACACTGAGGATAAATGGAAACTATTCAAACAAATATTAGAAAGGTACATTTCTCAGTATGTACCATTGGGTAATAAATATAAAAGAAACAAATTAAAACCAATGTGGCTTAGTAGAGAAGTAAAACAAGAGATTCAAAATAAGAAAAGGGCATTTAAATCGGACAAAACAGAGGCATCCTATATAAGATATAAGGAAGCCAATAATGCTTGCAAAAAGGCAATTAAAGTGGCTTAACTAGAAAACGAGAAACTGATAGCCAAAGAATGCAAAACCAACCCCAAAAATTGTTCAAGTACAACAATTCTAAAAATAAAGAAAAAATGAAAGTGTACGTACACTGGAAACAGAGATGGGTCTGTTAATTAAGCAAGACCAGGGAAAGGCAGACATTTGAAATAACAATTTTTCTTCAGTATATATTAATGAGGAACCTAGAGCAAGAGATATGCAAATGATTGCTGCAAAAAACCTGCAGATAACTTGTAATTGGATGACTCGAGAAAAGGTATTAAAATATAATGGTCTCTACATATAATATAAACCCACCCAGTATAACTGTAACCTAACCTACACAGTGCACCTAACGTGTGTGGGAGCCTGGAGTGTCCCTTTAATAATATAAACCCACCCAGTATAACTGTAACCTAACCTACACAGTGCATCTAACGTGTGTGGGGGAGCCTGGAGTGTCCCTTTAATAATATAAACCCACCCAGTATAACTGTAACCTAACCTACACAGTGCATCTAACGTGTGTGGGGGAGCCTGGAGTGTCCCTTTATTAATATAAACCCACCCAGTATAACTAACTGTAACCTAACCTACACAGTGCACCTAACGTGTGTGTGGGAGCCTGGAGTGTCCCTTTAATAATATAAACCCACCCAGTATAACTAACTGTAACCTAACCTACACAGTGCACCTAACGTGTGTGTGGGAGCCTGGAGTGTCCCTTTAATAATATAAACCCACCCAGTATAACTAACTGTAACCTAACCTACACAGTGCATCTAACGTGTGTGGGAGCCTGGAGTGTCCCTTTAATAATATAAACCCACCCAGTATAACTGTAACCTAACCTACACAGTGCATCTAACGTGTGTGGGGGAGCCTGGAGTGTCCCTTTAATAATATAAACCCACCCAGTATAACTGTAACCTAACCTACACAGTGCATCTAACGTGTGTGGGGGAGCCTGGAGTGTCCCTTTAATAATATAAACCCACCCAGTATAACTAACTGTAACCTAACCTACACAGTGCACCTAACGTGTGTGTGGGAGCCTGGAGTGTCCCTTTAATAATATAAACCCACCCAGTATAACTAACTGTAACCTAACCTACACAGTGCACCTAACGTGTGTGTGGGAGCCTGGAGTGTCCCTTTAATAATATAAACCCACCCAGTATAACTAACTGTAACCTAACCTACACAGTGCATCTAACGTGTGTGGGAGCCTGGAGTGTCCCTTTAATAATATAAACCCACCCAGTATAACTGTAACCTAACCTACACAGTGCATCTAACGTGTGTGGGGGAGCCTGGAGTGTCCCTTTAATAATATAAACCCACCCAGTATAACTGTAACCTAACCTACACAGTGCATCTAACGTGTGTGGGGGAGCCTGGAGTGTCCCTTTAATAATATAAACCCACCCAGTATAACTAACTGTAACCTAACCTACACAGTGCACCTAACGTGTGTGGGAGCCTGGAGTGTCCCTTTAATAATATAAACCCACCCAGTATAACTAACTGTAACCTAACCTACACAGTGCACCTAACGTGTGTGGGAGCCTGGAGTGTCCCTTTAATAATATAAACCCACCCAGTATAACTGTAACCTAACCTACACAGTGCATCTAACGTGTGTGGGGGAGCCTGGAGTGTCCCTTTAATAATATAAACCCACCCAGTATAACTGTAACCTAACCTACACAGTGCATCTAACGTGTGTGGGGGAGCCTGGAGTGTCCCTTTAATAATATAAACCCACCCAGTATAACTAACTGTAACCTAACCTACACAGTGCACCTAACGTGTGTGGGGGAGCCTGGAGTGTCCCTTTAATAATATAAACCCACCCAGTATAACTAACTGTAACCTAACCTACACATTGCACCTAATGTGTGTGGGAGCCTGGAGTGTCCCTTTAATAATATAAACCCACCCAGTATAACTAACTGTAACCTAACCTACATAGTGCACCTAACGTGTGTGGGAGCCTGGAGTGTCCCTTTAATAATATAAACCCACCCAGTATAACTAACTGTAACCTAACCTACACAATGCATCTAATGTGTGTGGGAGCCTGGAGTGTCCCTTTAATAATATAAACCCAGCCAGTATAACTAACTGTAACCTAACCTACACAGTGCATCTAACGTGTGTGGGAGCCTGGAGTGTCCCTTTAATAATATAAACCCACCCAGTATAACTGTAACCTAACCTACACAGTGCACCCAACGTGTGTGGGAGCATGGAGTGTCCCTTTAATAATATAAACCCACCCAGTATAACTAACTGTAACCTAACCTACACAGTGCATCTAACGTGTGTGGGAGCCTGGAGTGTCCCTTTAATAATATAAACCCACCCAGTATAACTAACTGTAACCTAACCTACACAGTGCACCTAACGTGTGTGTGGGAGCCTGGAGTGTCCCTTTAATAATATAAACCCACCCGGGTATAACTAACTGTAACCTAACCTACACAGTGCACCTAACGTGTGTGTGGGAGCCTGGAGTGTCCCTTTAATAATATAAACCCACCCAGTATAACTAACTGTAACCTAACCTACACAGTGCACCTAACGTGTGTGTGGGAGCCTGGAGTGTCCCTTTAATAATATAAACCCACCCAGTATAACTAACTGTAACCTAACCTACACAGTGCACCTAACGTGTGTGTGGGAGCCTGGAGTGTCCCTTTAATAATATAAACCCACCCAGTATAACTAACTGTAACCTAACCTACACAGTGCATCTAACGTGTGTGGGAGCCTGGAGTGTCCCTTTAATAATATAAACCCACCCAGTATAACTGTAACCTAACCTACACAGTGCATCTAACGTGTGTGGGGGAGCCTGGAGTGTCCCTTTAATAATATAAACCCACCCAGTATAACTGTAACCTAACCTACACAGTGCATCTAACGTGTGTGGGGGAGCCTGGAGTGTCCCTTTAATAATATAAACCCACCCAGTATAACTAACTGTAACCTAACCTACACAGTGCACCTAACGTGTGTGGGAGCCTGGAGTGTCCCTTTAATAATATAAACCCACCCAGTATAACTGTAACCTAACCTACACAGTGCATCTAACGTGTGTGGGGGAGCCTGGAGTGTCCCTTTAATAATATAAACCCACCCAGTATAACTGTAACCTAACCTACACAGTGCATCTAACGTGTGTGGGGGAGCCTGGAGTGTCCCTTTAATAATATAAACCCACCCAGTATAACTAACTGTAACCTAACCTACACAGTGCACCCAACGTGTGTGGGGGAGCCTGGAGTGTCCCTTTAATAATATAAACCCACCCAGTATAACTAACTGTAACCTAACCTACACATTGCACCTAATGTGTGTGGGAGCCTGGAGTGTCCCTTTAATAATATAAACCCACCCAGTATAACTAACTGTAACCTAACCTACATAGTGCACCTAACGTGTGTGGGAGCCTGGAGTGTCCCTTTAATAATATAAACCCACCCAGTATAACTAACTGTAACCTAACCTACACAATGCATCTAATGTGTGTGGGAGCCTGGAGTGTCCCTTTAATAATATAAACCCAGCCAGTATAACTAACTGTAACCTAACCTACACAGTGCATCTAACGTGTGTGGGAGCCTGGAGTGTCCCTTTAATAATATAAACCCACCCAGTATAACTGTAACCTAACCTACACAGTGCACCCAACGTGTGTGGGAGCATGGAGTGTCCCTTTAATAATATAAACCCACCCAGTATAACTAACTGTAACCTAACCTACACAGTGCATCTAACGTGTGTGGGAGCCTGGAGTGTCCCTTTATTAATATAAACCCACCCAGTATAACTAACTGTAACCTAACCTACACAGTGCATCTAACGTGTGTGGGAGCCTGGAGTGTCCCTTTAATAATATAAACCCACCCAGTATAACTAACTGTAACCTAACCTACACAGTGCACCTAACGTGTGTGGGAGCCTGGAGTGTCCCTTTAATAATATAAACCCACCCAGTATAACTAACTGTAACCTAACCTACACAGTGCATCTAACGTGTGTGGGAGCCTGGAGTGTCCCTTTATTAATATAAACCCACCCAGTATTACTAACTGTAACCTAACCTACACAGTGCACCTAACGTGTGTGGGAGCCTGGAGTGTCCCTTTAATAATATAAACCCACCCAGTATAACTAACTGTAACTTAACCTACACAGTGCATCTAACGTGTGTGGGAGCCGGGAGTGTCCCTTTAATAATATAAACCCACCCAGTATAACTAACTGTAACCTAACCTACACAGTGCACCTAACGTGTGTGGGAGCCTGGAGTGTCCCTTTAACAATATAAACCCACCCAGTATAACTAACTGTAACCTAACCTAACCTATACAGTGCATCTAATGTGTGTGGGAGCCTGGAGTGTCCCTTTAATAATATAAACCCACCCAGTATAACTAACTGTAACCTAACCTACACAGTGCATTTAACGTGTGTGGGAGCCTGGAGTGTCCATTTAATAATATAAACCCACCCAGTATAACTGTAACCTAACCTACACAGTGCACCTAACGTGTGTGGGAGCCTGGAGTGTCCCTTTAATAATATAAACCCACCCAGTATAACTAACTGTAACCTAACCTACACAGTGCATCTAACGTGTGTGGGAGCCTGGAGGGTTCCTTTAATAATATAAACCCACCCAGTATAACTGTAACCTAACCTACACAGTGCATCTAACGTGTGTGGGAGCCTGGAGTGTCCCTTTAATAATATAAACCCACCCGGGTATAACTAACTGTAACCTAACCTACACAGTGCACCTAACGTGTGTGGGCGCCTGGAGGGTCCCTTTAATAATGTAAACCCACCCAGTATAACTGTAAACCCACCCAGTATAACTGTAACCTAACCTACACATTTATCGTGTGTGGGAGCCTGGAGTGTCCCTTTAACAATATAAACCCACCCAGTATAACTGTAACCTAACCTACACAGTGCATCTAACGTGTGTGGGAGCCTGGAGTGTCCCTTTGATAACATAAACCCACCCAGTATAACTGTAACCTAACCTACACAGTGCATCCAACGTGTGTGGGAGCCTGGAGTATCCCTTTAATAATATAAACCCACCCAGTATAACTAACTGTAACCTAACCTACACAGTGCATCTAACTTGTGTGGGAGCCTGGATTGTCCCTTTAATAATATAAACCCACCCAGTATAACTGTAACCTAACCTACACAGTGCACCTAACGTGTGTGGGAGCCTGGAGTGTCCCTTTAATAATATAAACCCACCCAGTATAACTAACTGTAACCTAACCTACACAGTGCATCTAACTTGTGTGGGAGCCTGGATTGTCCCTTTAATAATATAAACCCACCCAGTATAACTGTAACCTAACCTACACAGTGCATCTAACGTGTGTGGGAACCTGGAGTGTCCCTTTAATAATATAAACCCACCCAGTATAACTGTAACCTAACCTACACAGTGCACCTAACGTGTGTGGGAGCCTGGAGTGTCCCTTTAATAATATAAACCCACCCAGTATAACTAACTGTAACCTAACCTACACAGTGCATCTAACGTGTGTGGGAGCCTGGAGTGTCCCTTTAACAATATAAACCCACCCAGTATAACTAACTGTAACCTAACCTACACAGTGCACCTAACGTGTGTGGGAGCCTGGAGTGTCCCTTTAATAATATAAACCCACCCAGTATAACTAACTGTAACCTAACCTACACAGTGCATCTAACGTGTGTGGGAGCCTGGAGTGTGCCTTTAACAATATAAACCCACCCAGTATAACTAACTGTAACCTAACCTACACAGTGCATCTAACATGTGTGGGAGCCTGGAGTGTCCCTTTAATAATATAAACCCACCCAGTATAACTAACTGTAACCTAACCTACACAGTGCACCTAACGTGTGTGGGAGCCTGGGAGCCTGGGAGCCTGGAGTGTCCCTTTAATAATATAAACCCACCCAGTATAACTCTAACCTAACCTACACAGTGCATCTAATGTGTGTGGGAGCCTGGAGTGTCCCTTTATTAATATAAACCCACCCAGTATAACTAACTGTAACCTAACCTACACAGTGCATCTAACGTGTGTGGGAGCCTGGAGTGTCCCTTTAATAATACAAACCCACCCAGTATAACTAACTGTAACCTAACCTACACAGTGCACCTAACATGTGTGGGAGCCTGGAGTGTCCCTTGAATTATGCCATTAAAATTCCCCTTTGAAACTTACTTACAAACTTTGCTTCACATACAAACAATTAAATAATCATACTAGGTGCCACGTAGTTTAGTATTAAATCACAGAGACATGTATATCAGTAAATGTTTAATGACCTGGAGTGGTTAATCGTGGAGGAAATCTCCTCTCCCCAGAGTCCTTTTTAGCAGGTGCAGTAAGAACCTTGAATGGCATCGTTCCAGTTCCCAGACAGGCCATTTTTAAGATCCTTCAGTTGGTAGACAATCCCAGCAGAGAAGGAACGGGTATTACCCCTTTTGCCCCCTCTACTCCACACTTTCAGGGTACAGCGGTTTCCAACAACCACCGATGAAGCCTTTTTCCGCCAGCCAGTTGGCATGTAAGGGAAGTCATCACCATTCTTGACGTCGAGAAAATTACCACCGCACGACTGATCAAAGTACATGTTGCTGTGTTCAAACATGCGGGCACAGAGTTTCTCCCCGCTGTCATTCACCAGGTCAGCTGCTGAGGGGCACTGAGCCATTACGCCCCAAAACAGGAGAGGCAGGAGGAGGAGAGAGTTGAGGGTCATCATGGCTGCCAAGCAAACAGCTTATGTTACATACACGTAACAGAACCCTGTATGTTATATATGCAACAGCTTCATGTTCAAAATGTTTGGCGACCTTGAGAGATTATTCACAGGTCCAGGTTAGAGATCAGGTCCGTTTACAGGGCACAGATTATTCCTGAGAGAATGAACAAATGGCATGTATAAGGCAAAGCAGGTGAGAGGATTCTTACAAAGTAACTTATAAGAGGAGGGAGTAACCTATCCTCACTTTGGTTAATAATTCTGGATGTGATTGTTCTGCATTTGATGAAAGAATGTTTTCGTCTAAGCACCATAACCACTACAAGCTTATCATAGTGACCTACACACCGAGAGCAATCTGTGGGCAGCATGTAGCTCTGTGTAAGATCAGAAAGTAAGATCAGTGACAGTAACAAGGGAACATTGTTGTGTTTGTAAATACCTTCAGAATTCTAGTTTATTGAGCACGTGTAACTGTATCAATGTATTAGACAGATTTAATGTCAGCAAATGTATTACCGGAGCAAGGTGCCAAACTCTGGCTCCTGCTGCATACTTACCGCTTAAGAATTTGTTTCACTCAAATGCTGTTTCTTGTGACGTAAGATTTCCGTGCTGGTCATCATCAGATCCTTCTGGCAGATGTCGCAGTGGAAGTTTCGGTGTAGAGCAGTCACAGCCGCCATTTCGTTGTTCTGCTCCTCATTTTCTGTGGGTGAAAAAAAGCAAATGTTTCATGGATATCGTGATCTCTGAACTCCCTACTTCCTAAGCCATCATATTAGCTAGCACTGAGTTCTGGATTTAGGAATGTCAAACGTTAAATGATCCTCTGCAAAGTAAGGGTATACACACGTTTTTACAATGATTTTCTATTTTGCAAGTTTGTATACAGAATTCATTAGAATTATTGGAACTTTACATGACACGTACAGAGAGCTGTAATACTGACTTTCCAGAGGTTCACTAGGGTGGACACATTTAGAAACGTTGATGTTTGTGTCTGTTAACGTACAGAGTTTGTTTTTCTCTAAGATTTCTACTACCAGACATGGTGCGCATGCACAGGGCACACCATAACTCAATATGAACGAGCAGCAGAAGGAAGCCAGACGCAGATTACTGAGAATGTCATCTTAATGGCTAGTGTGAGAAAATAAAAAAATCAATCAGGTGCGACACACATACCCGCTACGCTCTCCTCTTCAATGCAGGAGTTTTGGTGACTCATTCGCTCTACGGGCGTGAACGGCATGTAGAGGCCGCAGTTGGGACACGTCCAGAACGAACGCAGACAGTCGCTGTAAAAGTCAGTGTCGTTCTGTATAAAAAAAAGAAAAAGTTCTAGAATGACATATAGAGAAAGAAGGCCATCAAATCACACTGTACTGTTGGTGTGAAATTACCCATCAGCCCATGCTGCATGTGCCGGTAGGTGTGAAATTACCCATCAGGCCACCGGCAGGTGATATTACCCATCAGCCCACGCTGCATGTGCCGGTAGGTGTGAAATTACCCATCAGGCCACCGGCAGGTGATATTACCCAACAGGCCACGCTGCATGTACCGGTAGGTGTGATATTACCCATCAGCCCACGCTGCATGTACCGGTAGGTGTGATATTACCCATCAGCCCACGCTGCATGTACCGGTAGATGTGATATTACCCATCAGCCCACGCTGCATGTACCGGTAGATGTGATATTACCCATCAGCCCACGCTGCATGTACCAGTAGGTGTGATATTACCCATCAGCCCACGCTGCATGTACCGGTAGGTGTGATATTACCCATCAGCCCACGCTGCATGTACCGGTAGGTGTGATATTACCCATCAGCCCACGCTGCATGTACCAGTAGGTGTGATATTACCCATCAGCCCACGCTGCATGTACCGGTAGGTGTGATATTACCCATCAGCCCACGCTGCATGTACCGGTAGGTGTGATATTACCCATCAGCCCACGCTGCATGTACCGGTAGGTGTGATATTACCCATCAGCCCACGCTGCATGTACCGGTAGGTGTGATATTACCCATCAGCCCACGCTGCATGTACCGGTAGGTGTGATATTACCCATCAGGCCACGCTGCATGTACTGGTAGGTGAGATATTACCCAACAGCGCACACTGCATGTACCGGTAGGTGTGATATTACACATCAGCCCACGCTGCATGTACCGGTAGATGTGATATTACCCATCAGCCCACGCTGCATGTACCGGTAGATGTGATATTACCCATCAGCCCACGCTGCATGTACCAGTAGGTGTGATATTACCCATCAGCCCACGCTGCATGTACCGGTAGGTGTGATATTACCCATCAGCCCACGCTGCATGTACCGGTAGGTGTGATATTACCCATCAGCCCACGCTGCATGTACCAGTAGGTGTGATATTACCCATCAGCCCACGCTGCATGTACCGGTAGGTGTGATATTACCCATCAGCCCACGCTGCATGTACCGGTAGGTGTGATATTACCCATCAGCCCACGCTGCATGTACCGGTAGGTGTGATATTACCCATCAGCCCACGCTGCATGTACCGGTAGGTGTGATATTACCCATCAGCCCACGCTGCATGTACCGGTAGGTGTGATATTACCCATCAGGCCACGCTGCATGTACTGGTAGGTGAGATATTACCCAACAGCGCACACTGCATGTACCGGTAGGTGTGATATTACCCATCAGGCCACGCTGCATGTACCGGTAGGTGTGATATTACCCATCAGCCCACACTGCATGTACCGGTAGGTGTGATATTACCCATCAGCCCACACTGCATGTACCGGTAGGTGTGATATTACCCATCAGGCCACGCTGCATGTACCGGTAGGTGTGATATTACCCATCAGGCCACGCTGCATGTACCGGTAGGTGTGATATTACCCATCAGCCCACACTGCATGTACCGGTAGGTGTGATATTACCCATCAGCCCACGCTGCATGTACCGGTAGGTGTGATATTACCCATCAGCCCACGCTGCATGTACCGGTAGGTGTGATTTTACCCATCAGGCCACGCTGCATGTACCGGTAGGTGTGATATTACCCATCAGCCCACGCTGCATGTACCGGTAGGTGTGATATTACCCATCAGGCCACGCTGCATGTACCGGTAGATGTGATATTACCCATCAGCCCACGCTGCATGTACCGGTAGGTGTGATATTACACATCAGCCCACGCTGCATGTACCGGTAGGTGTGATATTACCCATCAGGCCACGCTGCATGTACCGGTAGGTGTGATATTACCCATCAGGCCACGCTGCATGTACCGGTAGGTGTGATCAGGGCCGGATTAACATAGGGGCTGATGGAGCTGCAGCTCCAGGTCCAGGCCCAGGCCCATGGAATATGCCCATTTCAAAAAAAAAAAAAATTTTTTTTTTTTTTTTTTTTTTTACACACTACTCTTAGGTTTTCCACCTGACTGGTATTTTATTTGAGGCTGCCTGGCCATGACGGTATTGCAGTAATACCGGCAATACAAATGCAAATATTTTTCGCAGTATAAATGAAGATTACTCTGCAATATCAGCACCGGCCAGTAGGGGTCACTGTGTATGGAGAGAGGCAGGGATTGGAAGTTACAGCATCTCCCTGCCTCTCTCTACTCACTGATCCACTGATGAGCAGCTACACAGCACAGAGAGTCCAGAACGCAGAGACAGACTACAGCTCAGGTATGTGAAGGAAGGGGGGAGAGGCAGCAGGGAGACATGGGGACACTGAGAAAAAGGCAGGCTGGTGTAGTGGTAAGGAAGAGGTTTAGCAGCATGTAAACCAGTGTTCGAAACCCAGCAGAGTCAGTTCCTCACATTACTCCCACCTCTACAGGCGCAGCCTCTGGATGCCCTATTTCCTGGTTTAGCAGGGTACTGTGCATGGAAAGACTGAAGAAGATCAGGAGCATGAATATTGTCCACTGGTTCCCATGATCTATCCTCTTCACCATAGCCTTTCCAAAGAACCAAATATTGAAGCTTGTTGCGGAATATCCTGGAGTCAAGAATTTTTTAGGGAGAGGTATTAGCAGTAGAAAGAGGGAAGTGCTCATGCCATTGTACAGAACACTGGTGAGACCTCACTTGGAGTACTGTACACAGTACTGGAGACCGTATCTTCAGAAGGATATTGATACCTTAGAGAGAGTTCAGAGAAGGGCTACTAAACTGGTTCATGGATTGCAGGATGAAACTTACCAGGAAAGGTTAAAGGATCTTAACATGTATAGCTTGGAGGAAAGACGAGACAGGGGGGATATGATAGAAACATTTAAATACATAAAGGGAATCAACACAGTAAAGGAGGAGACTATATTTAAAAGAAGAAAAACTACCACAACAAGAGGACATAGTCTTAAATTAGAGGGACAAAGGTTTAAAAATAATATCAGGAAGTATTACTTTACTGAGAGGGTAGTGGATGCATGGAATAGCCTTCCAGCTAAAGTGGTAGAGGTTAACACAGTAAAGGAGTTTAAGCATGCGTGGGATAGGCATAAGGCTATCCTAACTATAAGATAAGGCCAGGGACTAATGAAAGTATTTAGAAAACTGGGCAGACTAGATGGGCCGAATGGTTCTTATCTGCCGTCACATTCTATGTTTCTATGTTTCTATGAGACACTAGGGGACACTGGGAGATGTGTGGACACTGAGACACTTGGGGACAATGGGAAACATGGGGACACTGAGAGACATGGATACGCTGAGACACTTGGGGAGGCTGTGAGACATAGGGAGACACATTGGGACATGGAGACACTAGGGACACAGTGTCTTGATGTCTCCCAGAGTCTCCATGTCTCCCAGCCAGTGTCCCTAGTGTCCCCTAGTCTCCCAGTGTTTGTATCCCCATGTCTCTCAGTGTCCCCATATCTCCCAGTGTCCCCATATCTTCCAGTGTCCACATGTCTCCCAGCCAGTGTCCCTAGTGTCCCCATGTCTCTGTGTCCCTAGTGTCCCCATGTCTCCCAGTGTCCCCAAATGTCTGTGTCCCCATGTCTATGTCCATATTTCCCCCGATGTTTCCCAGTGTCTGTGTCCCCACATCTCCCAGTGTCCCCTAGTCTCCCAGTGTCTGTGTTCCCATGTCTTTCGGTGTCCCTAGTGTCTTAGTTTCCCCAAATGTCTGTGTCCCCATGTCTCCCAGTGTCTGTGTCCCCATGTCTCAGTATCCCTAGTGTCTGTGACCCCATTTCTCCCAGTGTTCCTAAATGTCTGTGTCCCCATGTCTCCCAGTGTCTCCATGTCTGTATCCACAAGTGCCCCATGTCTCCCAGTGTCCCTAAGTGTCTCAGGGCCCCCATGTCTCCCAGTGTCCCCAAGTGTCTCAGTGTCCCTTGGTCTCTCAGTGTCCCCATGTCTCTGAGTGTCCCCTAGTATCCTAGTGACACTGGACACACTGAGACATGGGGACACTGGGAGAAATAGGGACACAGAGAATGGGAGACTAGGGGGCTGGGCGACATGACGACACTGACACTGTGATACATAGGGACACTGATGCCAGGCTGGCCTTCCAATTCTATGGACAGACATGCCCCCTTTTTGGGCATTTTCGCCCCTTTTGGCAGTTCTGGTCACGTGATTTGCGTCAGTGGCCCACCCTTTTACCCCTCCCATTGACTTCCTGCTTCACTGGACACTGCTGTTAGGCAGTATGAATTTACTTGAAAGATGAAAGCATAAATTAGATAGAGATTAGCATAGAGTATGTGTTTTCTTATAGCTGCATCCTTTGAGTTTCCCTCCAACACCAACTCCATCAGATACATGACGCTTGAGAGGTATGACTGTTTTAGTGTTTTTGGTCGATAAGATTCTGTAATTAGGCCCCATCATAATTGTCAGCACCAGGCCCACTGGGATCTTAATCTGGCCATGGGTGTGATATTACCTATCAGCCCTTGCTGCATGCACTGGTAGGTGTGATATTACCCATCAGCCCACACTGCATGCACTGGTAGGTGTGAAATTACCCATCAGCCTGTGCAGTGTGCAATAATAACTGCCCTATTAACAATCAGTGATGCTACCTGAGATGTCACAGGAACCCTGGTTTCCCGTGCACTTACCAATAAACAGTTATAGGTCAGGAAGCTGGTGGCTCGATAGCCTCCTTTCACAGGGTCTAACTTCATATCCACATTACCAAACACCCCAGGCAAGGCGGGAGTGGAAACTACAGTCTGGGGTCCAACGTACAGGTTCTGTGTCTCCAATGCGGCCAGTCTTCTCATACTGTAAGCTACCTGCAGGGGGATTAAATCATCACATCACGTCAACGCACCTACCACATACCACATACCGAGACTAATATTTTCCATTTGGCAATTTACAGCATCAAAGGTTGCAGCTAATGCCCCATGGACGATATAGCCAGTCCAATAAATTTAATGTGGGCCTCCTTCAAGTCCTTGTCATGCCGTACAAGAAACAAAACAACCTCAAGGAGGTTAAAATGTTACAATCTGTTTGTGACATTAAGAATTAAAACATTTATGGACAGATCTGGAACTTTCTGTGTATGATGATTTTTTGTATCCAGATAGCAGTAATGCGGAATTACATAATTACAGTGATTTTTAGCCACATGATAACTTTCACCCTCAAACAAACCCTGATTGAGACGGAGACAGCAGGATGTTACAGATAGAAAATTGTGTGAGATCATTCCAGTGTCCAACACACCTCTGATCTCATGTAATCCACTAAATCGTAGCCCAAGCGATCAATCTCTTTCTTCTTCCTCCGATCATCTCCTCTCTGCAAATCCTCTACACTGGATGTCTTTTCTAGTCTCGATTTCAGCAGCTTCTCCCAGGCCAACCTGAGACGCACAGCTTCGGAGATTAGACGCAATGCCGCCTCAGGATCCATCATGTCTATCTCCATCCAACTATCGCACACAATGCGGCAGCAGTCAGCGCTCGTATCCAAAGATCGAGACAAGAGCAAGAAACCCTGGGACAAAGTAAAAAGTCGTTACCACCAAGATTTGAGTCTGCCGCAATTCAACAAAAGGTATACAGTTTACATTCTGTGAAGTTAAAGAAATGGGTGGATTTGGGATAATTCACTAGATCAGGTACTGTGTAAAAATAACACAAACAGGAAATCTCAGGGTAAAATAGACAGACTGGGGGGAGGGGGAGGGGGTTGATCCTGACCCCATTTTCTACATTTAATGGTTTAAAGAGAACTGGCTTGTGCGTAAAATGTTTAACTTCCTCGAAATCAGAGGTCTTCAATATAAAAACAAATAATAAGAAAGATAGAAAGTATTGGTCCTATTTAGCCGTGACCTGCAGAGAGTCCCAATAAGGAAGAATTTCCCAAGTAAGTGGTTTAATCTCATAAGAGCAGACATTAGGCTGCTAGAGTAGGACCTGCCAAGAATGGGTTACATTGACGTTGTGGCAGGCTTATGCAATGTTTGATCACTTACTGTAACTAAACCCCCCTTTTTCTAAAAAAAACAATTGCATTCTGTGAGCCTTGATGTTGGTGTTTGGCGAGTTTGCTGGATCTTGTATGTTTTAATATAATAATATATATCTAGATGAAGAGTATGCATATGACTACCATAAAGAGCATTTTGTGCAGTTGATGGGTGATGAACAATCACTTATTTCTAATTAGTGGCACACAGATACAAAACCTACATATCTAGCAATTTAAAGAAGTACTGACCTGCAGAGCTGGCAATCGCATGCAGTTTACTAGGTAAGGCTTATTAGTCTCCAGAAGGGACACAAACCCCACAATCTGATGCTTGGTGCTCTGTCCTTTCCTCCTGGAGTCTAAAGGATCTGAAATTGCAAACAGTACTAACCAATGTTAACAAGCGGTTACCAGAAAACTCAGAATACATATACAACGTTCATTTTCTCATCTCCGTATGTCCCCACCCCATGTCTGATCACATCTTCCATGGTCTCACCACGTCTCCCATGGTCTCACCACGTGTTCTCGTACTGTTCCAAACACTGTTTTTATTTTTTTCCCATCACTAATGTCATCATAACCATTAAATGACCTATTCCATTTATCCACCAGAACTATTGATCGAAGGTCACACTTTTTGCCTCTCAATAAACAATGTAAAGAAATGCCGAGATAAAATAAAAGTAAGTGGAGAAGCCAAACTCACTCAGTTTTTTGCCTTCTTTGTCTACAGAATTCTCTTCTGTAAAATACAAAAAAGAAAAATGTTTAAAGGAGCGTTCCAATCAGCAAGTCATGCCATGTTCTGGGCAGAATGGGTTATATTACCTGCTACGGCCATTTCTTCTTGGACGCTGTCAACATGAAGAATTTCAGGATTACTGGAGAAGACACTGGTGGGGTGGACAACTATTCCTTGTTTACTCTTTGTGTGGAAAACCTAATGGAAAAGTAAGGGATAGAATCATGAAGAGAACTGTAAACTAATTCTGTGATTTTTAAAAATAATGGAAGGAGATAAGAAAAAGTAATTTTACATTTTTATACAAATCCTGAAAATGTGCATAGTGTCCTAATGACAGCGACATGTTTAATGGGTTAAAGGGACAGTCCCATGTAGGAGCAAAGTGACCTAATGACAGTGACATGTTTAATGGGTTAAAGGGACAGTCCCATGTAGGAGCAAAGTGACCTAATGACAGCGACATGTTTAATGGGTTAAAGGGACAGTCCCATGTAGGAGCAAAGTGACCTAATGACAGTGACATGTTTAATGGGTTAAAGGGACAGTCCCATGTAGGAACAAAGTGACCTAATGACAGTGACATGTTTAATGGGTTAAAGGGACAGTCCCATGTAGGAACAAAGTGACCTAATGACAGGGACATGTTTAATGGGTTAAAGGGACAGTCCCATGTAGGAGCAAAGTGACCTAATGGCAGTGACATGTTTAATGGGTTAAAGGGACAGTCCCATGTAGGAGCAAAGTGACCTAATGACAGCGACATGTTTAATGGGTTAAAGGGAACAAAGTGACCTAATGATAGTGACGTTATTTTTTCAGAGCTCTCTGCAGGTATTGTAAGGTATGAATTCTAACCTGGTCGGAGTCTTTGCGGCAGCTGTTGAAACTGTCGGGCACTGCCAGTTGGGGGTACAGTCCATGACACACGATAAGCTTGAGCAGGGACAGCTGGGAACCTGAAAGCTCCTGGCCGGTACTAGACGCACAAAGTTCCTCCACATTGTGCCGCAGCTTAAACTTTACATCCTGCAAGGAAGCATTAGATATATAACGGAAGTTAGGCCCGCAGAGTAACCCCATGGTCTAATAAACATCAGCGTGCCGTCCTGGGAGTGGGGGTTCTAGCCTTCGGCTGACATATCACGACGTGCCTGAGAGATCGTGAATGGCATCACATGATTCAAGACAATTACCTGAATGTCCACGCTTTCTGTGCCATCAGCATGGGACCGCTCCTCTCCATCACTGGAAGATCCCCCATCCTGGTCCTGCAGTTTGAGCACTTTGCGTTTTTGTTTCTCCGAGCGATCGTGTTGCCTTTTCAGTTGGTGCAGCTCCTTGCGTTCTCTGTGCTGTCGCTGTCGGCTATGGCGATCCCTGGTGGGAACGCCGCTTTCTTCCAGCATCCAGTGGTCTTTCAGCAGCGCCTACAAAGATCCAATGAGGCACAAAAGACACGTCATACTGGACAATGCCACCTCATGGCAAACACAAAGCTGGGCAGGTACAGCTGGGTGTTTTAACAGAATCCTTCTACAGTTTCTATGCAATTGGCAGTGAAAATATTAGCGATACCAGCCCTTTCATAATCCTGATCAAATTTAAAGATGCTTTGTTTAAAGTAAATCAGAAGTGGTAAATTTCTTAAATTATTAGAGATCACAGATTTGTGGTTCTTAATGCACATGAGACTTCTTCCCACCTTTAAACAGTGTTACACTCAGTAAAACAATTAAATTAGAATCACAACCCTAAACAGGAAGAGTTTAATAATCTAATTGGGGTTTTGCTGAAACACTAGCCAAAAGTATTTACAGTTCAACATACGCAATATCAATTTCCACCATGTTCGTATGGCAAGGACAGGCTGGGAGTGTTAGCTAACACTTCGTACTACCACCAAAACAACTGCAAAGGGCTGTAATGGGGGTGGTACTTTTTAATCTATTTTAACAGAAATAGAGGTTTGTGCTTTATATGGAGTGAAAGTAAAATCAATTACCATTAAACACTTTGGTAGAAAACACTTTAAAGGAACACTGTGGGGTCAGGAAAACAAACATGTATTCCTGACCCTATAGTGTTAAAAACACCACCATCTAGCCCCTTTGTCCCCCTAAATATAGTAAAAACATACCTTTATTCCAGTCTGTTGATGCTGGCCTGCCTGCTTGGGTGGCATCATCAGAAGTGGTGGCCTGATCCAGTCACAATGCTTTCACATAGGATTGGCTGAGACATTCAAGGAGGCAGATCAGGGGCAGAGCCAGCATGATTCAAACACAGCCCTGGCCAATCAGCATCTCCTCATAGAGATGAATTGAATCAATGAATCTCTATGAGGAAAGTTCAGTGTCTGCATGCAGAGGGAGGAGACACTGAATGTTTGGATGCATTTTAGGCAGCCATGACCCAGGAAGGATCTCTAACAGCCATCTGAGGAGTGGCCAGTGAAGTTATCACTAGGCTGTAATGTAAACACTGCATTCTCTCTGAAAAAACAGTGTTTACAGCAAAAAGCCTGAAGGGAATGATTCTACTCACCAGAACAAATTTAACCCCTTAAGGACCAAACTTCTGGAATAAAAGGGAATCATGACATGTCACACATATCATGTGTCCTTAAGGGGTTAATAAGCTGTAGTTGCTCTGGTGACTATAGCATCTCTTTAATATATGACAAAACCAGGGGAATTTTTACATGACAAATGCACTTAAAACCTAGAAAAAATGGTGAAATATGATATACAGAAAGATGTTCATTCTGTGGATCCTTATGGAATTATTTTGGGGACCATAGAAACTGCAAAACACTGCTCAAATACCAACCTTAAACTGACGCCGCAGGTTGGCCATCTCGTACAAACGTTGCTCTTCCAGTCCCCGCCGACGACACCATTTCCTGGAGTTACTGCTTCGACTGGATTTTACCTAAATACACATAACACATAAACATGTTGGTCTATCCTGGAAGCAAAGTGGACTAATGACAGTGACATGTTTAATGGTCAGTCCCTCCCAGGGTCACAGTGTACTAATGACAGTGACATGTTTAATGGTCGGTCCCTCCCAGGGTCACAGTGTACTAATGACAGTGACATGTTTAATGGTCAGTTCCTCCCAGGGTCACAGTGTACTAATGACAGTGACATGTTTAATGGTCAGTTCCTCCCAGGGTCACAGTGTACTAATGACAGTGACATGTTTAATGGTCAGTCCCTCCCAGGGTCACAGTGTACTAATGACAGTGACATGTTTAATGGTTGGTCCCTCCCAGGGTCACAGTGTACTAATGACAGTGACATGTTTAATGGTCAGTCCCTCCCTGGGTCACAGTGTACTAATGACAGTGACATGTTTAATGGTCAGTCCCTCCCAGGGTCACAGCGTACTAATGACAGTGACATGTTTAATGGTCAGTCCCTCCCAGGGTCACAGTGTACTAATGACAGTGACATGTTTAATGGTCAGTCCCTCCCAGGGTCACAGTGTACTAATGACAGTGATATGTTTAATGGTCAGTCCCTCCCAGGGTCCCAGTGTACTAAGGACAGTGACATGTTTAATGGTCGGTCACTCCCAGGGTCACAGTGTACTAATGACAGTGACATGTTTAATGGTCAGTCCCTCCCAGGGTCACATTGTACTAATGACAGTGACATGTTTAATGGGCAGTCCCTCCCAGGGTCACAGTGTACTAATGACAGTGACATGTTTAATGGTCGGTCCCTCCCAGGGTCACAGTATACTAATGACAGTGACATGTTTAATGGTCAGTCCCTCCCAGGGTCACAGTGTACTAATGACAGTGACATGTTTAATGGTCAGTCCCTCCCAGGGTCACAGTGTACTAATGACTGTTACATGTTTAATGGCCGGTCCCTCCCAGGGTCACAGTGTACTAATGACAGTGACATGTTTAATGGTCACTCCCTCCCAGGGTCACAGCGTACTAATGACAGTGACATGTTTAATGGTCAGTCCCTCCCAGGGTCACAGTATACTAATGACAGTGACATGTTTAAGGGTCAGTCCCTCCCAGGGTCACAGTGTACTAATGACAGTGACATGTTTAATGGTTAGTCCCTCCCAGGGTCACAGTGTGCTAATTAATAAGTCTGCTCTAGGATCGAGGTTTAAAGGTATCAGGTTCCAAGCTCAGTCAAAACAATAAACCTTAGATTCTAACCTGAATCCACTCATTGAAGACATTAAGCAGAGTGAAGGGGTCTCCTTGGTCACTCTCCAGGGGTTTTCGGGCAGTGGCGCACTCTGGATTGTTTGTGGCGGAGCGGAGGAAGGGAGACTGCACACTAAGAGCTGAGGCAATAGTCAGCACTGGCTCCAAAAGGCTGAAAAGTGTCCCCAATATAAGCATCTTTCCTACAACACAGAAATTAGAATAATGGGTCACTTATTACTGAATAAGACATCAAAATCACAAATATCTTATGCTAATATTTTTCATATGATACTGAATATTCTTTTAATTTTATGTTAAAGGTCTAGCAAATTAAGTCAATTTCTGCCCTGGCACAGACAGGGCACACAATGCAAATGAAGAGGAGAAATAGAAACATTGTTTCATTTCTCCTACTCTGTGTATGCTCTCTCTACACAATGATTGACAAGGAGCCAAGATGGAGGCTTCCAGATGGAGGATAAAGGGGTATGGATTTCCTTTTACAACTCACAATATGTTAAATAAATATAGTGAAAAACCAAGAGAATATTAAAAATCCACTATCAAATGGGAAGTAATTATTTAATCAATGCACACCTGAGAAAGGATTTGGTGTTTTGGTTCTAACTCACTTGTTATAAATATAACAATAAATAAATAAATAGTCTAACGAAGTATGTCTGTCATATCAAAACACTTCGTTATATTGGTCAAGCAAAATAAGGACCTAAAATAATCTAGTCTATCTCTGGCTGAAATGGTTCCACACACAGACCACAGCAGAACCCATTCAAGAAGAGATGTGAGGAATGAGTTAAAATGAAAATGATGCCAGGTATGTATTGCTCCTAAACATGTTCCTTGCAGGTATTTTATTTTAGGGCAATTGAGATGCTCACCGATCACAACATCAACAGGGAGTTTGGCCAGCAGCTTCCCGATGGGCGTCAGCTCCTCGTTGGCATCTAGAGCTCCTTGATCTCGCAAATACAAAATGGCGGTTTCTATGCTTGACATGGGGGGTTGTTCAATAAATGGAAAGGAGCGGGGATCCCCAAGGTCCATACTCTTCATCTGATAAAACAATGGATCACCTTTTATTGATACTGGTATGAATGGAACCGGCTAGCCAAAATGGCAGCTCTCGAGTGTCAAAGCTTTAAATGAGGGTTGAGAGCTACCATTCATTAAAGAGACAAAGCCACAGCTGGACAGTCGTTTACGAAAAACAACATTATATTCATTTCAGAAGGTAATAAAAGATAAACTATAGGTTGACTCAATTAGAAGGGTAAGCGGCCTGTACACTAATCGATAATACAAACATTAACGGTTACCCATCCCTAATGCAGCGTAATACCTGGAGAACCAAAGCATCCAAGGCCACTCTCTGAATTTCTGGAACAGGATACGGGGCAAAAGCATCATAATCGGACTCGGCGTAGAGCCTGTAACACACGCCAGGGCCTGTCCGGCCAGCACGGCCCTTCCTTTGTTCTGCACTCGCCCGGCTGATCCAGAATTCTTGCAGACGCTGCATTTTCGCTTTCGGATCAAAACTCATTTCCTTAACTTTGCCTATAATCAGACTTTGGAGGTTATTACATTTTGGAGGGCGGAATTAAACACACAGAACGGTGAGCACGTTCAATGTGATCCCAGAGAAACGCAGAGCGAAAACATTTAAAGAGACATGATAGGCACCCAGACCATTTCGTCTCCGTGAAGCGTTCTGGGTGCAGTGCCACTGTGGTTTTAACCCACAGTTTACCTCTAATACAACCTCTTTTACCTCTAGTGTCTTTTTTTAATTATTTTATATATGGGGCCCTAAATAGGGAGGAGAACACTAAAGCCTTAGGAACACTTGTTTAAATTCCCAGGACAAACCATATTCCTGCATCACATTCCAAGTTTCACAAAGACTCTAGAAACCGTGGTTTCCAATCACAGGATTGGCAGTTTTATTAATGACACATCTCAGGAAAAGTGATTACTTTTCAGTCACAAGCACCTTCATCAGACTAATTGCCACTCAGAAAGCAGCAATATAAATACCTCTTAAATCTTGGGAAAATCAAAAGGGTGTATTCACTAAACAGTGAAAGGTTGAACTGAAAAACCAACTACAAAATTTAGGCTAAAATAATTAAGCTGAATCTGTGGCTGAGCTAGAAATATTTAGCAAATCAGCATAGTTTGTCTAATTTTGCATTTCAGTGTTGAGATCGCTATAATTCAGCATTTAGAGGAGGAGTTGGGCCACTCCTGGTATGCGCAGAATACTGTGCAAAAAAATACCCAAAATAAAAAAATAATCTTAAAGGATTATCCAAACATAGGCTTCGATTTAATATTTTTGATAACGATGTCAAAAGAGTTAATATTTTAGATAATCTTTTAAACAGATGTAACATTTTGATATATTGTTATATTGTGTAACATACAACAGGGCTTGACAAATTTGCTTTGAATCTAGGATACAGCTAAAAAAAAGTTAGAAGCCTAATTTTTTGAAACTTACATAGCTTTATATTCAACGACAAAAATACAATTCTTAAAGGGACACGATAGTCACCAGGAGCACTACAGCTTAATGTAGTGGTTCTGGTGTCTATAGCCTGTCCCTGCAGGCTTTTCAATGTAAACACTGCCTTTTTAGAGAACAGGCACTGTTTACATTGATATCTAGTAACATTTTCGCTGTTCTTAATATTCCTTTTTTTCCAGATTATTATGTTAGATTGTGCTAAATATAAAAATTTAGTTCACATTTCAGAAAATATAGGCGGAACATTTTGCAGTACTCACCTGAGTCAAGTACAAATCTCACCCCATCTATCGTGACAGAGGTTTCAGCGATATTGGTGGAAATTATACATTTTCTGACACCAGGTGGCGCTAAGTCAAACACCTACAACGACATACAGAACATATATATTTTATTACTTTATTAAAACATTTTATATCAATGGTTCTTAATATTTATTTTTTCTGAGAGTTATTCGCTTGGCTTTATATCGGTGGCTCATTGTTTAATAGTTAGTTAGTTAGTTATAGTTAGTAGTTATTAGTCCCGCGATCTGTAATATAACATAACAACATACATTCTAAAAAACACCTTTATTAAAATTAAACTCTACTTCCCATGCATTGGAGAAGGCAGCACCCGTACAGTATGTAATAAATAGTGCAGCCCGTACAGTATGTAATAAATAGTGCCGCCCGCACAGTATGTAATAAATAGTGCAGCCCGTACAGTATGTAATAAACAGTGCAGTCCGTATAGTATGCAATAGTGCAGCCCGTACAGTATGCAATAAATAGTGCAGTCCGTATAGTATGCAATAAATAGTGCAGCCCGTAAGGTATGCAATAAATAGTGCAGCCCGTAAGGTATGCAATAAATAGTGCCGCCCGTACAGTATGCAATAAATAGTGCATCCCATACAGTATGCAATAAACAGTGCAGTCCGCACAGTATGCAATAAATAGTGCAGCCCGTACAGTATGCAATAAATAGTGCAGCCCGTACAGTATGCAATAGTGCCGCCCGTACAGTATGCAATAAATAGTGCCGCCCGTACTGTATGCAATAAATAGTGCCGCCCGTACTGTATGCAATAAATAGTGCCGCCCGTACAGTATGCAATAAATAGTGCCGCCCGTACAGTATGCAATAAATAGTGCCGCCCGTACAGTATGCAATAAATAGTGCAGTCCGTACAGTATGCAATAAATAGTGCCACCCATACAGTATGCAATAAACAGTGCAGTCCGTACAGTATGCAATAAATAGTGCAGCCCATACAGTATGCAATAAACAGTGCAGTCCGTACAGTATGCAATAAACAGTGCAGTCCGTACAGTATGCAATAAATAGTGCAGCCCATACAGTATGCAATAAATAGTGCAGCCCATACAGTATGCAATAAATAGTGCAGTCCGTACAGTATGCAATAAATAGTGCCACCCATACAGTATGCAATAAATAGTGCCACCCATACAGTATGCAATAAATAGTGCCGCCCACACAGTATGCAATAAATAGTGCCGCCCGCACAGTATGCAATAAATAGTGCCGCCCGCACAGTATGCAATAAATAGTGCAGCCCACACAGTATGCAATAAATAGTGCAGCCCATACAGTATGCAATAAATAGTGCCGCCCGTACAGTATGCAATAAATAGTGCAGCCCGTACAGTATGCAATAAATAGTGCAGCCCATACAGTATGCAATAAATAGTGCAGCCCATACAGTATGCAATAAATAGCGCAGTCCGTACAGTATGCAATAAATAGTGCCGCCCATACAGTATGCAATAAATAGTGCCGCCCGCACAGTATGCAATAAATAGTGCCGCCCGTACAGTATGCAATAGTGCCGCCCGCACAGTATGCAAAAAATAGTGCAGCCCATACAGTATGCAATAAATAGTGCAGCACGTACAGTATTTAATAGTGCAGTCCGTAGAGTATGCAATAAATAGTGCAGCACGTACAGTATTTAATAGTGCCGCCCATACAGTATGCAATAAATAGTGCCGCCCGTACAGTATGCAATAAATAGTGCCACCCATACAGTATGCAATAAATAGTGCCACCCGCACAGTATGCAATAAATAGTGCAGCCCATACAGTATGCAATAAATAGTGCAGTCGGTACAGTATGCAATAAATAGTGCAGCCCATACAGTATGCAATAAATAGTGCCGCCCATACAGTATGCAATAAATAGTGCCGCCCATACAGTATGCAATAAATAGTGCCGCCCATACAGTATGCAATAAATAGTGCCGCCCGCACAGTATGCAATAAATAGTGCAGCCCATACAGTATGCAATAAATAGTGCAGCACGTACAGTATGCAATAAATAGTGCCGCCCATACAGTATGCAATAAATAGTGCAGCCCATACAGTATGCAATAAATAGTGCAGCACTACAGTATGCAATAAATAGTGCAGCACGTACAGTATGCAATAAATAGTGCAGTACGTACAGTATGCAATAAATAGTGCCGCCCATACAGTATGCAATAAATAGTGCCACCCATACAGTATGCAATAAATAGTGCCACCCATACAGTATGCAATAAATAGTGCCACCCGCACAGTATGCAATAAATAGTGCAGTCGGTACAGTATGCAATAAATAGTGCAGCCCATACAGTATGCAATAAATAGTGCCGCCCGTACAGTATGCAATAAATAGTGCCGCCCGTACAGTATGCAATAAATAGTGCCACCCATACAGTATGCAATAAATAGTGCCACCCGCACAGTATGCAATAAATAGTGCAGTCGGTACAGTATGCAATAAATAGTGCAGCCCATACAGTATGCAATAAATAGTGCCGCCCATACAGTATGCAATAAATAGTGCCGCCCATACAGTATGCAATAAATAGTGCAGTCCGTACAGTATGCAATAAATAGTGCCGCCCGTACAGTATGCAATAGTGCCGCCCGTACAGTATGCAATAAATAGTGCAGCCTGTACAGTATGCAATAAATAGTAACGCCCGTACAGTATACAATAAATAGTGCAGCCCGTACAGTATGCAATAAATAGTAACGCCCGTACAGTATGCAATAAATAGTGCCGCCCATACAGTATGCAATAAATAGTGCAGTCCGTACAGTATGCAATAAATAGTGCCGCCCATACAGTATGCAATAAATAGTGCCGCCCGCACAGTATGCAATAAATAGTGCAGCCCATACAGTATGCAATAAATAGTGCCGCCCGTACAGTATGTAATAGTGCAGTCCGTAGAGTATGCAATAAATAGTGCAGTCCGTACAGTATGCAATAAATAGTGCCGCCCATACAGTATGCAATAAATAGTGCCGCCCGTACAGTATGCAATAAATAGTGCCGCCCGTACAGTATGCAATAAATAGTGGAGCCCATACAGTATGCAATAAATAGTGCAGCCCGTACAGTATGCAATAAATAGTGCAGCCCGTACAGTATGCAATAAATAGTAACGCCCGTACAGTATGCAATAAATAGTGCCGCCCATACAGTATGCAATAAATAGTGCCGCCCATACAGTATGCAATAAATAGTGCCGCCCGTACAGTATGCAATAAATAGTGCAGCCCATACAGTATGCAATAAATAGTGCAGCCCATACAGTATGCAATAAATAGTGCAGCCCGTACAGTATGTAATAAATAGTGCAGCCCATACAGTATGCAATAAATAGTGCAGCCCATACAGTATGCAATAAATAGTGCAGCACGTACAGTATGTAATAGTGCAGTCCGTAGAGTATGCAATAAATAGTGCAGCCCATACAGTATGCAATAAATAGTGCAGCCCATACAGTATGCAATAAATAGTGCAGCCCATACAGTATGCAATAAATAGTGCCACCCATACAGTATGCAATAAATAGTGCCGCCCGTACAGTATGCAATAGTGCAGCCCATACAGTATGCAATAAATAGTGCAGCCCATACAGTATGCAATAAATAGTGCAGCCCATACAGTATGCAATAAATAGTGCCGCCCATATAGTATGCAATAAATAGTGCAGCCCATACAGTATGCAATAAATAGTGCAGCCCATACAGTATGCAATAAATAGTGCAGCCCGTACAGTATGCAATAAATAGTGCCGCCCGTACAGTATGCAATAAATAGTGCCGCCCGTACAGTATGCAATAAATAGTGCAGCCCATACAGTATGCAATAAATAGTGCAGCCCATACAGTATGCAATAAATAGTGCCGCCCGTACAGTATGCAATAAATAGTGCAGCCCATACAGTATGCAATAAATAGTGCCGCCCGTACAGTATGTAATAGTGCAGTCCGTAGAGTATGCAATAAATAGTGCAGTCCGTACAGTATGCAATAAATAGTGCCGCCCATACAGTATGCAATAAATAGTGCCGCCCGTACAGTATGCAATAAATAGTGCCGCCCGTACAGTATGCAATAAATAGTGGAGCCCATATAGTATGCAATAAATAGTGCAGCCCATACAGTATGCAATAAATAGTGCAGCCCGTACAGTATGCAATAAATAGTGCAGCCCGTACAGTATGCAATAAATAGTAACGCCCGTACAGTATGCAATAAATAGTGCCGCCCATACAGTATGTAATAAATAGTGCAGCCCATACAGTATGCAATAAATAGTGCAGCCCATACAGTATGCAATAAATAGTGCAGCACGTACAGTATGTAATAGTGCAGTCCGTAGAGTATGCAATAAATAGTGCAGCCCATACAGTATGCAATAAATAGTGCAGCCCATACAGTATGCAATAAATAGTGCCACCCATACAGTATGCAATAAATAGTGCCGCCCATACAGTATGCAATAGTGCAGCCCATACAGTATGCAATAAATAGTGCAGCCCATACAGTATGCAATAGTGCAGCCCATACAGTATGCAATAATTAGTGCCGCCCATATAGTATGCAATAAATAGTGCAGCCCATACAGTATGCAATAAATAGTGCAGCCCGTACAGTATGCAATAAATAGTGCCGCCCGTACAGTATGCAATAAATAGTGCCGCCCGTACAGTATGCAATAAATAGTGCCGCCCGTACAGTATGCAATAAATAGTGCAGCCCATACAGTATGCAATAAATAGTGCAGCCCATACAGTATGCAATAAATAGTGCCGCCCGTACAGTATGCAATAAATAGTGCAGCCCATACAGTATGCAAAAAATAGCGCAGTCCATACAGTATGCAATAAATAGTGCAGCACGTACAGTATGTAATAGTGCAGTCCGTAGAGTATGCAATAAATAGTGCAGTCCGTACAGTATGCAATAAATAGTGCCGCCCATACAGTATGCAATAAATAGTGCCGCCCATACAGTATGCAATTAATAGTGCCGCCCATACAGTATGCAATTAATAGTGCCGCCCATACAGTATGCAATTAATAGTGCCGCCCATACAGTATGCAATAAATAGTGCAGCCCATATAGTATGCAATAAATAGTGCAGCCCATACAGTATGCAATAAATAGTGCAGCCCATACAGTATGCAATAAATTGTGCAGCCCATACAGTATGCAATAAATTGTGCAGCCCATACAGTATGCAATAAATAGTGCCGCCCGCACAGTATGCAATAAATAGTGCAGCACGTACAGTATGTAATAGTGCAGTCCGTAGAGTATGCAATAAATAGTGCAGTCCGTAGAGTATGCAATAAATAGTGCCACCCATACAGTATGCAATAAATAGTGCAGCCCATACAGTATGCAATAAATAGTGCCACCCATACAGTATGCAATAAATAGTGCCACCCATACAGTATGCAATAAATAGTGCCACCCATACAGTATGCAATAAATAGTGCCGCCCGTACAGTATGCAATAAATAGTGCAGCCCATACAGTATGCAATAAATAGTGCAGCCCATACAGTATGCAATAAATAGTGCAGCCCATACAGTATGCAATAGTGCAGCCCATACAGTATGCAATAAATAGTGCAGCCCATACAGTATGCAATAAATAGTGCAGTCCGTACAGTATGCAATAAATAGTGCCGCCCGCACAGTATGCAATAAATAGTGCCGCCCGTACAGTATGCAATAAATAGTGCAGCCCGTACAGTATGCAATAAATAGTAACGCCTGTACAGTATGCAATAAATAGTGCCGCCCATACAGTATGCAATAAATAGTGCAGTCCGTACAGTATGCAATAAATAGTGCCGCCCATACAGTATGCAATAAATAGTGCAGTCCGTACAGTATGCAATAAATAGTGCAGTCCGTACAGTATGCAATAAATAGTGCCGCCCATACAGTATGCAATAAATAGTGCCGCCCATACAGTATGCAATAAATAGTGCAGTCCGTACAGTATGCAATAAATAGTGCCGCCCATACAGTATGCAATAAATAGTGCAGCCCGTACAGTATGCAATAAATAGTGCCGCCCGTACAGTATGTAATAGTGCAGTCCGTAGAGTATGCAATAAATAGTGCAGTCCGTACAGTATGCAATAAATAGTGCCGCCCATACAGTATGCAATAAATAGTGCCGCCCGTACAGTATGCAATAAATAGTGCCGCCCGTACAGTATGCAATAAATAGTGCCGCCCGTACAGTATGCAATAAATAGTGCAGCCCATACAGTATGCAATAAATAGTGCAGCCCGTACAGTATGCAATAAATAGTGCAGCCCGTACAGTATGCAATAAATAGTGCAGCCCATACAGTATGCAATAAATAGTGCAGCCCGTACAGTATGCAATAAATAGTGCCGCCCATACAGTATGCAATAAATAGTGCCGCCCGTACAGTATGCAATAAATAGTGCAGCCCGTACAGTATGTAATAAATAGTGCAGCCCATACAGTATGCAATAAATAGTGCCGCCCGCACAGTATGCAATAAATAGTGCAGCCCATACAGTATGCAATAAATAGTGCAGTCCGTAGAGTATGCAATAAATAGTGCAGCCCATACAGTATGCAATAAATAGTGCAGCCCATACAGTATGCAATAAATAGTGCAGCCCATACAGTATGCAATAAATAGTGCCACCCATACAGTATGCAATAAATAGTGCCGCCCGTACAGTATGCAATAGTGCAGCCCATACAGTATGCAATAAATAGTGCAGCCCATATAGTATGCAATAAATAGTGCAGCCCATACAGTATGCAATAAATAGTGCAGCCCATACAGTATGCAATAAATAGTGCAGCCCATACAGTATGCAATAAATAGTGCCGCCCATATAGTATGCAATAAATAGTGCAGCCCATACAGTATGCAATAAATAGTGCAGCCCGTACAGTATGCAATAGTGCAGCCCATACAGTATGCAATAAATAGTGCAGCCCATATAGTATGCAATAAATAGTGCAGCCCATACAGTATGCAATAAATAGTGCAGCCCATACAGTATGCAATAAATAGTGCCGCCCGTACAGTATGCAATAAATAGTGCCGCCCGTACAGTATGCAATAAATAGTGCCGCCCGTACAGTATGCAATAAATAGTGCAGCCCATACAGTATGCAATAAATAGTGCAGCCCATACAGTATGCAATAAATAGTGCAGCCCATACAGTATGCAATAAATAGTGCAGCACGTACAGTATGTAATAGTGCAGTCCGTAGAGTATGCAATAAATAGTGCAGCCCATACAGTATGCAATAAATAGTGCCACCCATACAGTATGCAATAAATAGTGCAGCCCATACAGTATGCAATAGTGCCACCCATACAGTATGCAATAAATAGTGCAGCCCATACAGTATGCAATAGTGCCACCCATACAGTATGCAATAAATAGTGCCACCCATACAGTATGCAATAAATAGTGCCGCCCGTACAGTATGCAATAAATAGTGCAGCCCATACAGTATGCAATAAATAGTGCAGCCCATACAGTATGCAATAAATAGTGCCGCCCGTACAGTATGCAATAAATAGTGCAGCCCATACAGTATGCAATAAATAGTGCAGCCCGTACAGTATGCAATAAATAGTGCAGCCCGTACAGTATGCAATAAATAGTGCCGCCCGTACAGTATGCAATAAATAGTGCCGCCCGTACAGTATGCAATAAATAGTGCCGCCCGTACAGTATGCAATAAATAGTGCAGCCCGTACAGTATGCAATAAATAGTGCAGCCCATACAGTATGCAATAAATAGTGCAGCCCATACAGTATGCAATAAATAGTGCCGCCCATACAGTATGCAATAAACAGTGCAGCCCGTACAGTATGCAATAAATAGTGCAGCCCATACAGTATGCAATAAATAGTGCCGCCCGTACAGTATGCAATAAATAGTGCAGCCCGTACAGTATGCAATAAATAGTGCAGCCCATACAGTATGCAATAAATAGTGCCGCCCATACAGTATGCAATAAATAGTGCCGCCCATACAGTATGCAATAAATAGTGCAGCCCATACAGTATGCAATAAATAGTGCCGCCCGTACAGTATGCAATAAATAGTGCAGCCCATACAGTATGCAATAAATAGTGCCGCCCGCACAGTATGCAATAAATAGTGCAGCCCATACAGTATGCAATAAATAGTGCAGCCCATACAGTATGCAATAAATAGTGCCGCCCGTACAGTATGCAATAAATAGTGCAGCCCATACAGTATGCAATAAATAGTGCCGCCCGCACAGTATGCAATAAATAGTGCAGCCCATACAGTATGCAATAAATAGTGCAGCCCGCACAGTATGCAATAAATAGTGCAGCCCATACAGTATGCAATAAATAGTGCAGCCCGTACAGTATGCAATAAATAGTGCAGTCCGTACAGTATGCAATAAATAGTGCAGCCCGTACAGTATGCAATAAATAGTGCAGCCCATACAGTATGCAATAAATAGTGCAGCCCGTACAGTATGCAATAAATAGTGCAGCCCGTACAGTATGCAATAAATAGTGCAGCCCATACAGTATGCAATAAATAGTGCAGCCCATACAGTATGCAATAAATAGTGCCGCCCATACAGTATGCAATAAATAGTGCAGCCCATACAGTATGCAATAAATAGTGCAGCCCATACAGTATGCAATAAATAGTGCAGCCCATACAGTATGCAATAAATAGTGCAGCCTTTGCTGTAAATAAGATTAACGTTTATTGCCATTGAAACCTGCATATGGAAAGCACTAACATGTTTAACGTATGACGGACACCAGTAACATTGCAGGGACCATATTGCATTTCACAGGGACAGTGACCTGAAAGGCGCTGGACTGGGAGAGCTCAGACAGAGTGCCATATTCTCAGCCAGGCTACAAGGCTCTTCACAGCAACACAAGACAGACACTTAATAATGAGACCCAGCGCTGACATTATTGAGATCCCTCCATGTGAAATCCTGGGGAGGAGAAATACAGTACTTGCAAAAAGTCCTATAACGCTGCCTAAACTTTCTATTTCATCAGGGTCTCACTCTGGGACATTAAAAATAAACATTTGTGGAACCCTTTGAGAGAGAAAAACCAAACACAGGGTAGGCCTGGAGAGGTGTGACAGTCACACACAGTAACTCGGACATCTTAATGCAGACGTCTTAATTAAAGGCAAATGATAGGAGCCAAGAAGTGACAGAGTATAGACAAACATAGAACGAAAATGACAATTTAACAGCAGACACCTTGTCTTGTTCAACGAGGGAAAGAGTGCTGTGAAGTGGGAGAACAATCCAGCGCTGAGTGTGAGTAGCGTAGACCTGCACAGCTTCTAACACGCTGCTAATCTCAGTCACCCCACTCAGAAAGATCAAAAGGTCTCCTCGCTCGTCAACTGGATACTTGTGATCGATGGCCTGCAACACTCGCAAAAACGGCCTTGGATCCAGCTTCTCGGTTTTCGATGCTGCCTCTTCCTGAGGGACTGGCTGGTAGATCACCTGGAACAGAGATACACATTAAGCAAGAAATACAGCAGCTTCCTTTAGAATGACGCATTCAATTCAGTAGTTACCTGTATAGGAAAAAGTCTCCCTGGAACTTGCAGGACGGGAGCCTGGTCAAAGTAACCAGAGAAGAGCTTAATGTTGATGGTAGCTGACATTAGGATGACCTTCAGATCAGGTCGCAGTGGCAGAATCCGGCGCAAGACGCCCAACAGAAAGTCACTGTGAAGATGTCGCTCGTGAACTTCATCTACAATAAGGACCTGGTAAGCCGGCACCTCTGAGTCCTTCTGAATCTGGCGAAGGAGGAGGCCCTCAGTCAAGAAAACAATCTTCGTAGCAGGAGACCGGCTACTTTCAAAACGGATTTGGTAGCCAACCTACAAAGTAAAGCACATACTTATCATCACAAAATATTTTAGTAAGGACACTTAATGTTCCATTACATCACTTTATTCCTACATGGCAATGTCCCTATAACCTATTAAACATGTCTCATTATAGGTCACATTTAGTGATGTCCCGAACGGTTCCTGGCGAACATCGCATGTTCGCGGTCGCCATGGACGGCGAACATTTGCGATGTTCGGTCCGCCCCCTATTCGTCATCATTGAGTAAACTTTGACCCTGTACCTCACAGTCAGCAGACACATTCCAGACAATCAGCAGCAGACCCCCCCCCCTCCCAGACCCTCCCACCTCCTAGACAGCATACAATTTAGATTAATTCTGAAGCTGCATTCTTTTTTTTTTTATTATTATACATTATCCTCCATAGCCAGTAACCTGTTTATTATACATTTTCCCCCAAAGCCAGTAACCTGTGTTTATTATACATTATCCTCCCATAGCCAGTAACCTGTATTTATTATACATTATCCCTCCCATAGCCAGTAACCTGTGTTTATTATACATTATCCTCCCATAGCCAGTAACCTGTGTTTATTATACATTATCCTCCCCATAGCCAGTAACCTGTGTTTATTATACATTATCCTCCCCATAGCCAGTAACCTGTGTTTATTATACATTATCCCCCATAGCCAGTAACCTGTGTTTATTATACATTATCCTCCCATAGCCAGTAACCTGTGTTTATTATACATTATCCCCCCCATAGCCAGTAACCTGTGTTTATTATACATTATCCTCCATAGCCAGTAACCTGTGTTTATTATACATTATCCTCCATAGCCAGTAACCTGTGTTTATTATACATTATCCTCCCATAGCCAGTAACCTGTGTTTATTATACATTATCCTCCCATAGCCAGTAACCTGTGTTTATTATACATTATCCTCCCCATAGCCAGTAACCTGTGTTTATTATACATTATCCTCCATAGCCAGTAACCTGTGTTTATTATACATTATCCTCCATAGCCAGTAACCTGTGTTTATTATACATTATCCTCCATAGCCAGTAACCTGTGTTTATTATACATTATCCTCCCATAGCCAGTAACCTGTGTTTATTATACATTATCCTCCCATAGCCAGTAACCTGTGTTTATTATACATTATCCTCCCCATAGCCAGTAACCTGTGTTTATTATACATTATCCTCCCCATAGCCAGTAACCTGTGTTTATTATACATTATCACTCCATAGCCAGTAACCTGTGTTTATTATACATTATCCTCCCCATAGCCAGTAACCTGTGTTTATTATACATTATCACTCCATAGCCAGTAACCTGTGTTTATTATACATTATCCTCCCCATAGCCAGTAACCTGTGTTTATTATACATTATCCTCCCATAGCCAGTAACCTGTGCTTATTATACATTATCCTCCCATAGCCAGTAACCTGTGTTTATTATACATTATCCTCCCCATAGCCAGTAACCTGTGTTTATTATACATTATCCCTCCCATAGCCAGTAACCTGTGTTTATTATACATTATCCCTCCCATAGCCAGTAACCTGTGTTTATTATACATTATCCCCCCATGGCCAGTAACCTGTGTTTATTATACATTATCCCTCCCATAACCAGTAACCTGTGTTTATTATACATTATCCCTCCCATAACCAGTAACCTGTGTTTATTATACATTATCCCCCCATAGCCAGTAACCTGTGTTTATTATACATTATCCTCCCATACCCAGTAACCTGTGTTTATTATACATTATCCCCCCATAGCCAGTAACCTGTGTTTATTATACATTATCCCTCCCATAGCCAGTAACCTGTGTTTATTATACATTATCCCTCCCATAGCCAGTAACCTGTGTTTATTATACATTATCCCTCCCATAGCCAGTAACCTGTGTTTATTATACATTATCCCCCCACAACCAGTAACCTGTGTTTATTATACATTATCCCCCCATGGCCAGTAACCTGTGTTTATTATACATTATCCCCCCATAGCCAGTAACCTGTGTTTATTATACATTATCCCCCCCCCCCATAGCCAGTAACCTGTGTTTATTATACATTATCCTCCCATAGCCAGTAACCTGTGTTTATTATACATTATCCCCCCATAGCCAGTAACCTGTGTTTATTATACATTATCCTCCCATAGCCAGTAACCTGTGCTTATTATACATTATCCCCCCCATAGCCAGTAACCTGTTTTTATTATACATTATCCCCCCCATAGCCAGTAACCTGTGTTTATTATACATTATCCCCCCATAGCCAGTAACCTGTGTTTATTATACATTATCCCCCCCCCCCATAACCAGTAACCTGTGTTTATTATACATTATCCTCCCATAGCCAGTAACCTGTGTTCATTATACATTATCCTCCCATAGCCAGCAACCTGTGTTTATTATACATTAGCCTCCCATAGCCAGTAACCTGTGTTTATTATACATTATCCTCCCCATAGCCAGTAACCTGTTTTTATTATACATTATCCCCCATAGCCAGTAACCTGTGTTTATTATACATTATCCCCCCCATAGCCAGTAACCTGTGTTTATTATACATTATCCCCCCCCCCCCACAACCAGTAACCTGTGTTTATTATACATTATCCTCCCATAGCCAGTAACCTGTGTTTATTATACATTATCCTCCCATAGCCAGTAACCTGTGTTCATTATACATTAGCCTCCCATAGCCAGCAACCTGTGTTTATTATACATTAGCCTCCCATAGCCAGTAACCTGTGTTTATTATACATTATCCTCCCCATAGCCAGTAACCTGTGTTTATTATACATTATCCCCCATAGCCAGTAACCTGTGTTTATTATACATTATCCCCCATAGCCAGTAACCTGTGTTTATTATACATTATCCCCCCATAGCCAGTAACCTGTGTTTATTATACATTATCCCTCCCATAGCCAGTAACCTGTGTTTATTATACATTATCCTCCCATAGCCAGTAACCTGTGTTTATTATACATTATCCTCCCATAGCCAGTAACCTGTGCTTATTATACATTATCCCCCCCCATAGCCAGTAACCTGTGTTTATTATACATTATCCTCCCATAGCCAGTAACCTGTGTTTATTATACATTATCCTCCCCCCCCCCCCCCCCCCCATAGCCAGTAACCTGTGTTTATTATACATTATCCCCCCATAGCCGGTAACCTGTGTTTATTTTACATTATCCCCCCCATAGCCAGTAACCTGTGCTTATTATACATTATCCTCCCATAGCCAGTAACCTGTGTTTATTATACATTATCCTCCCATAGCCAGTAACCTGTTTATTATACATTATCCCCCCCATAGCCAGTAACCTGTGTTTATTATACATTATCCCCCCCATAGCCAGTAACCTGTGTTTATTATACATTATCCTCCCCCCCCCATAGCCAGTAACCTGTGTTTATTATACATTATCCTCCCATAGCCAGTAACCTATGTTTATTATACATTATCCCCCCCATAGCCAGTAACCTATGTTTATTATACATTATCCCCCCCATAGCCAGTAACCTGTGCTTATTATACATTATCCTCCCATAGCCAGTAACCTGTGTTTATTATACATTATCCTCCCATAGCCAGTAACCTGTATTTATTATACATTATCCTCCCATAGCCAGTAACCTGTATTTATTATACATTATCCTCCCATAGCCAGTAACCTGTGTTTATTATACATTATCCCCCCCATAGCCAGTAACCTGTGTTTATTATACATTATCCCCCCCATAGCCAGTAACCTGTGTTTATTATACATTATCCCCCCATAGCCAGTAACCTGTGCTTATTATACATTATCCCCCCCATAGCCAGTAACCTGTGTTTATTATACATTATCCTCCCATAGCCAGTAACCTGTGTTTATTATACATTATCCTCCCATAGCCAGTAACCTGTGTTTATTATACATTATCCTCCAATAGCCAGTAACCTGTGTTTATTATACATTATCCCCCATAGCCAGTAACCTGTGTTTATTATACATTATCCTCCCATAGCCAGTAACCTGTGTTTATTATACATTATCCTCCCATAGCCAATAACCTGTATTTATTATACATTATCCCTCCCATAGCCAGTAACCTGTGCTTATTATACATTATCCCTCCCATAGCCAGTAACCTGTGTTTTTTATACATTATCCCTCCCATAGCCAGTAACCTGTGTTTATTATACATTATCCCTCCCATAGCCAGTAACCTGTGCTTATTATACATTATCCCTCCCATAGCCAGTAACCTGTGTTTATTATACATTATCCCTCCCATAGCCAGTAACCTGTGTTTATTATACATTATCCTCCCATAGCCAGTAACCTGTGTTTATTATACATTATCCCCCATAGCCAGTAACCTGTGTTTATTATACATTATCCCCCATAGCCAGTAACCTGTGTTTATTATACATTATCCCCCATAGCCAGTAACCTGTGTTTATTATACATTATCCCCCATAGTCATTTATCGTTGGACCTAGGCAGCATGATGTCTTAGGCCGGCCCAGAGAGTGAGTGAGTGAATAATATAATATATATGTTCAGAAACATATTAGTAATATATGTAAATCGGGTTCATGCAAAGAGCGTGAAAAGGTATTAAAGAAAAACACACTTATTGCATCAGATTTACAAAGCCAAACTTTTAAAAGCTTTCCTCATTTCTTTCTCGGGATGAGGAATATATCGGTTGTAGACTGAGGATTTCCATCTGCCCAATCTTTTAATAATATGCACTGGAGTGTCAGTGTTGAAGGAGACCGAAGCTGCCCCTATTCTAAACGAAAGACCCGAGACATGGATACAACCCAATCTTAGGAGTAGTGTTCTGATGTACAAGATGAATTTAGCCGTAGTCAGAGGGATTCAGTGAGAGTAGTGGTGAAATGCGTGTGGCATGACTGAGTGTGGGTAAGTAAGAGTCAAGTATTTTAACTGGGCACTAGTTCTAGGTGGGATAAAGTGGTATAGCGGATGGATGAGTAGGTTGGTTCGTTTTAGAGGTTTGTAGAGAAAGTATATAGTGATCATGATTTTTAGCGATATCCACTATTTTTAAGGTGGTCCCAGTGCCACCACTCATATCTGGTGTCACAATAGCTTGCATTTAACAAAAATTTTTTGACTGTAATATAATAGCAGTCAGTTTCCTTCACACGTGTGCGTTTCAGGGCCTGTCAGGGCACAGTGTCACACCAGTGCAACTCATATCTGGTGTAACAGTAGTGTACATTTAAAAAAAGAAATACAGGGGGCTTGTTGTCACCTTTCGGGGACCCTTGGTGTTGTACGTGGCTGGGTGGAGGAAGAGACCTTCAATGACATCAGTGAGGACAAGGAACGGGACATGGCTAGCTTGGTATCCAACCTTGTGCAAATGGGGAGTTTGCGGTTGTGCAAATGGACGGTTTGCGGTTGTTTGCGGTGCGTTAAACGGGGAGTTTGGTCTGTCACTGTGAAGCGGGCGTAACCCTAACACTACCTGATTGATACAACATCATACCTGATGTTTTAAAGCACGTTATTCCAAACAATTTAGGATTAAAACCAGACTCTGCATCAACTATGTAATTTTCCATGGGAGTTTTGCCATGGATCCCCCTCCGGCATGCCACAGTCCAGGTGTTAGTCCCCTTGAAACAACTTTTCCATCACTATTGTGGCCAGAAAGAGTCCCTGTGGGTTTTAAAATTCGCCTGCCTATTGAAGTCTATGGCGGTTCGCCAGTTCGCGAAAATTTGCGGAAGTTCGCGTTCGCCATTCGCGAACTGAAAATTTCATGTTCGCGACATCACTAGTCACATTATTTAAGATTATAACGTCCATTTAAAACAATTCACTCACCTTTGAACCATATTGATTGAGGCTTTCAAAACCAACTCTCTTAGCTAACGAAATACAAGCTATCCTACGGGGTTGAGTGCAAGCTATGTGCCCAAATCCAGCTGCTAACAGGTACTGTGGTACCTGAGTGGACTTTCCACATCCGGTGTCTCCTGCCACCACCACCACTTGGTGATCCCTCACCATATGAATAATCTTCTCCCTGTACTGGAAGATTGGCAAGTTTGACCTTTCTTTCCGAAGCTTGGCCAGCTTCCCAAAGCTCTGTTTCTGAGTAAAGTCCAGATAATGAAGGATTGATTTCTTAAACTCGGCCAGTTTCTCTGTAGGCAGATCTGCACAATCTCTTGACCTATGTCCTTTCTCTCTATGGTGTCCATGAACCGCTCTCTCCACATCCCTGCTGAGGACGATGGACACATTAATACGATACCTTGGGTCATATTCTTTGGGAAGGTCAATAACCTTCGACTTCTTTTCATCCTCGAATTCTCGGTCTTTATTTATTTTGCTTTTTTTCAATTGATTCTGGAACCTTTGGAATCGGTCAAAAAATAACCAGAATTCTTTGCTTTCTTGTGAGCCGGCCTTGATGTATCCACACTCACCAAAAAATAGGTCTTCAAGGTGTCTACGGGTATGAGGGCAGCTCCAATCCCACTCACGACTACCTCTTTCTCGTTCCATTTTATGTCTCAGCTTCTCAGGAAAAAAAGTCTAACCCATTCTATAAAAATATAAACAGGAAAAAAACATGAAAAATAAAATGGCAACAGCACTCCCCATCAAATAACGCAATATTCATACACAGGTACAACAATCCCCACCTAACACCCAGACACCAAACACATTCCTCCAGCTTCCTCCTAATACACAGACATCAAACACATTCCTCCAGCTTCCTCCTAATACACAGACATCATGACATCTACCTCTCACGTCCTCCTAATACACAGACATCAGGACACCTACCTCTCACCTCCTCCTAATACACAGACATCAGGACACCTACCTCTCACCTCCTCCTAATACACAGACATCAGGACACCTACCTCTCACCTCCTCCTAATACACAGACATCAGGACATCTACCTCCCGCCTCCTCCTAATACACAGACATCAGGACACGTAACTCTCACCTCCTCCTAATACACAGACATCAGGACACCTACCTCTCACTTCCTCCTAATACACAGACATCAGGACACCTACCTCTCACCTCCTCCTAATACACAGCCATCAGGACACCTACCTCTCACCTCCTCCTAATACACAGACATCAGGACACCTACCTCTCACCTCCTCCTAATACACAGACATCAGGACACCTACCTCTCACCTCCTCCTAATACACAGACATCAGGACATCTACCTCCCGCCTCCTCCTAATACACAGACATCAGGACACGTAACTCTCACCTCCTCCTAATACACAGACATCAGGACACCTACCTCTCACTTCCTCCTAATACACAGACATCAGGACACCTACCTCTCACCTCCTCCTAATACACAGCCATCAGGACACCTACCTCTCACCTCCTCCTAATACACAGCCATCAGGACACCTACCTCTCACCTCCTCCTAATACACAGACATCAGGACACCTACCTCTCACCTCCTCCTAATACACAGACAGCAGGACACCTACCTCTCACGTCCTCCTAATACACAGACATCAGGACACCTACCTCTCACGTCCTCCTAATACACAGACATCAGAACACCTACCTCCCACCTCCTCCTAATACACAAACATCAGGACACCTACCTCTCACCTCCTCCTAATACACAGACATCAGGACACCTACCTCTCACCCCCTCCTAATACACAGACATCAGGACACCTACCTCTCACCTCCTCCTAATACACAAACATCAGGACACCTACCTCTCACCCCCTCCTAATACACAAACATCAGGACACCTACCTCACACCCCCTCCTAATACACAGACATCAGGACACCTACCTCCCGCCTCCTCCTAATACACAGACATCAGAACACCTACCTCCCGCCTCCTCCTAATACACAAACATCAGGACACCTACCTCTCACCTCCTCCTAATACACAGACATCAGGACACCTACCTCTCACCCCCTCCTAATACACAGACATCAGGACACCTACCTCTCACCCCCTCCTAATACACAGACATCAGGACACCTACCTCTCACCCCCTCCTAATACACAGACATTAGGACACCTACCTCTCACCCCCTCCTAATACACAGACATCAGGACACCTACCTCTCCCCTCCTAATACACAGACATCAGGACACCTACCTCTCACCCCCTCCTAATCCACAGACATCAGGACACCTACCTCTCACCTCCTAATACACAGACATCAGGACACCTACCTCTTGCCTCCTCCTAATACACAGACATCAGGACACCTACCTCACCTCCTCCTAATACACAGACATCAGGACACCTACCTCACCTCCTCCTAATACACAGACATCAGGACACCTACCTCTCACCTCTCACCTCCTCCTAATACACAGACATCAGGACACCTACCTCACCTCCTCCTAATACACAGACATCAGGACACCTACCTCCTGCCTCCTCCTAATGCACAGACTATATCCCATGTAGATCTCATATTACACACAGAGGTAGACAATTATAAGATATATATCAGAATTCACTAACCTCACTCTGTCACCATATGGATAATGTGATCTAATTGTTATCTGCTCCTAATACACATGGTACATTGTTCAGGAAACACTTCCTGGTTTGCGTTCCACGTGTTCTCCAAATCGAGGCTTGGAATGCAGGCAGTCACTTCCTGTATGCAGCCCATGTGTTACATTGTGTTACATTGTGTTACATTGTGTTACATTGTGTTACATTGTGTTACATTGTGTCCATGTGATTGTGCTGTACCTGTTGCTCCTCCTTGGTTCTAGTGAGAGCTGCAGAAGCACACATTATATTCTGTTTGTTTTATCCTGTGTATAAACTAACAGAATGTGATCAGGTCATTTAGAGTGCATGCTGGAACCACATTGTCAATAAATTGGAAAGAAGGACAATTGACTATTTTGGGCCAAACTGGTACAGTCTTTAGCTCGGGTATTTTTGCCTAAAATTTGCTTTGCAGTTTTTTAATGTATTTATTTTTTAAATCAGACATTGGTTTCTATTCCTTATGGTATTAGAGGTAATCATCCGTTTGGAATCCGCTCCAATTCCCAATTTAATGATCGATTCTATAGAATTGCCATAATAATAATAATCAGATTGGTCACAGCAAGGACGCCAGATTGACCGTGTTTTATAGCCGCATTCTGCGTCCACATCGATGGGCGGTAAAAGTCCAAATATGCTGTAGTTGTAGGCAGAATTTCAGAGAAACTCCCAAACTCGTTTCCATTATTCCTCTCACAAAGCAAGATACCAGCTTAGCATCGCTTTAATCACAGCAACTACAGTACATGTAGCGCAAAATATGGCTAATAATATAATAATATCATCATTCTCTTCACAGCACTGAAATAGTCACATCCTCACCTTAAATTATGTCTTCCACAGTATTGATGAAAAACATCATATCTCCCAAGTGTCCCTATTTTCTATCCTAATGTCCCTCTTGGTGTGTCTGACTGTATCACAGAACTCCACAGCAATAATACTCCCAGTAATGTGTCTGAGTGTATAACAGAGCTCCACAGCAATACTACTCCCAGTAATGTGTCTCAGTGTATAACAGCTCCACAGCAATAATACTCCCAGTAATGTGTCTGAGTGTATAACAGAACCCCACAGCAATAATACTCCCAGTAATGTGTCTCAGTGTATAACAGCTCCACAGCAATAATACTCCCAGTAATGTGTCTGAGTGTATAACAGAGCCCCACAGCAATAATACTCACAGTAATGTGTCTGAGTGTATAACAGAGCTCCACAGCAATAATACTCCCAGTAATGTGTCTGAGTGTATAACAGAGCCCCACAGCAATAATACTCTCAGTAATGTGTCTGAGTGTATAACAGAGCTCCACAGCAATAATACTCACAGTAATGTGTCTGAGTGTATAACAGAGCTCCGCAGCAATAATACTCCCAGTAATGTGTCTGTGTATAACAGAGCTCCACATCAATAATACTCCCAGTAATGTGTCTGAGTGTATAACAGAGCTTCACAGCAATAATACTCCCAGTAATGTGTCTGAGTGTATAACAGAGCTCCACAGCCATAATATTCCCAGTAATGTGTCTGAGTGTATAACAGAGCTCCATAGGCCCCCCTCATGCTGCAGCCGCCCGAGCGCTCTGCAGAGAGCCTCAGGCGGCTGCAGCTTTGCCCGGGCTGGTGCGTCCATGAGGGCGCACTGCCCGGGCGCAGCCAGAGGAGAGGGTCTGACAGGAGGGAAGCGCTCATCGCTCCCTCCTGTCACTCCCTCACTGAAGCGTGGCCGAGCCCTGTATGGTCCGCGGGTACAGGGAGCTTTTGTCTCCTGTACCCGGCCGGACTAACAGGAAGTGCACTTCCTGTTAGTCCAGCCGGGTACAGGAAACAAAAGCTCCCTGTACCCGCGGACCATATAGGGCTCGGCCACGCTACAACAGAGGTAGGGGAGTGTGGGGGAGAAAGAAGCAGGGAGGGAGGGGGAAGAAAGAAACAGGGAGGGAGGGAGGGGGAAGAAAGAAACTGACAGGGGGGTTGAAAGAAACTAACAGGGAGGTGTGAGAAAGAAACTAACAGGGAGGTGGGGGGAAAGTAACTAACAGGGAGGTGGGGGGAAAGAAACTAACAGGGAGGTGGGAGAAAGAAACTAACAGGGAGGTGGGGGGTAAGAAACTAATAGGGAGGTGGGGGAAAGAAACTAACAGGGAGAGGGGGAAGAAACTAACAGGGAGGGGGGAAAGAAACTAACAGGGAGGGGGGGAAGAAACTAACAGGAAGGGGGGGATAAACTAACAGGGAGGGGGGGAAGAAACTAACGGGGGGAAGAAACTAACGGGGGTGAAGAAACTAACAGGGGGGAAGAAACTAACAGGGAGGGGGGAAAGAAACTAACAGGGAGGTGGGGGAAAGAAACTAACAGGGAGGTGGGGGAAAGAAACTAACAGGGAGGGGGGAAAGAAACTAACAGGAAGGGGGGATAAACTAACAGGGAGGGGGGGAAGAAACTAACGGGGGGAAGAAACTAACGGGGGTGAAGAAACTAACAGGGGGGAAGAAACTAACAGGGAGGGGGGAAAGAAACTAACAGGGAGGTGGGGGAAAGAAACTAACAGGGAGGTGGGGGAAAGAAACTAACAGGGAGGGGGGAAAGAAACTAACAGGGAGGGGGGGGAAGAAACTAACAGGAAGGGGGGAGAAACTAACAGGGAGGGGGGGAAGAAACTAACGGGGGAAGAAACTAACGGGGGTGAAGAAACTAACAGGGGGAAGAAACTAACAGGGAGGGGGGAAAGAAACTAACAGGGAGGTGGGGGAAAGAAACTAACAGGGAGGTGGGGGAAAGAAACTAACAGGGAGGTGGGGGGAAGAAACTAACGGGGGGGACTAACAGGGAGGGGGGGAGAAAGAAATTGACAGGGAGGGGTGAAGACATTGACAGGGAGGGGAATTGACGGGGAGAGAGAAATTGACAGGGAGGGAGGGGGGAGTGACAGGGGAGGGAGGGGGAATGAGAGTAACAAGGGAGGTGGGGAGAAGAGAGTGACAAGGGAGGCGGGAGAGATTGACATCCATCACACACACACACACAATCACACACAATGCACCCCTTACACACAAAGACAATGAACCCCTTGCACACAGAAAAACACACAATGCATTACACACACAATGCATTGCACACACACACGCAATGCAACCCTTACACACAATGCATCCCTTACACACACAGAAACACACAACGCATTCCTTACACACACTCAATGCACCCCTTACACACACTCAAAGCACCCCTTACAGACTCACACACTTCATCCTTTACATACACAGAAACACACCTTGCAGCCCTTACACAAACAAAAACAAATTCACACAATGCATTCCTTACACACAAATCAGGACATCCCCTACACACTCCACCCCCTGTGAACAAACTCATTGGTGGAACATAAAGGTGGACCCTGGGACCCAGACCTTGAGCTGTGTAAAGGGCCCCCCAAAAAATGGAGCTGCTTCCCGTTCTCCCAGAACATTGATTTTTGTGACTACAGTTACAAACAGCCTCCAGAGAGCCTGTTCTACACCAGACCAGTGGAGCCAGACTGCAGCTAGAGCCCATCATCATCCTCATCTGCTTGTAATTAGGTAATCTAGTATATTATTCGTGGCACTAACTCTAATTTACCTCACATTAAAGAAACACTATAGTCCCCAGAACCACTGCAGCTTAATAAAGTGGTTCTGGTGTCTATAGCCTGTCCCTGCAGGCCTTTTAATGTAAACACGGCGGCACTGCAGCACTAGCGTTAGTTAACATGGCAGGTCATATGGGTGGGGCATTGTGAGGTCACGGGGGGGGGGCGGCAAACTTTACTTTTGCCTGGGGCGGCAAAAATCCTTGCACCGGCCCTGCCCCAGCCCATGGTCTGGTAAGATTGGCCTTTTCGTTCCTTGCCTGCGATGTTTGTGGCTGGTTCTACTGCGTGTTGTAACAAGACCCACAGCAAGCAATGCAGACATCTATTCTGAGAGGTATATTCACTAATCAGCAAATTATAATGAACAGAGAGATGAATGGAAAACTGTCACACAAAAATGTATCACACTCTGCTGTATTCAGAGTTTGGCCAATTTCGCCTAAATCTTGCAATTCTGTTTAGAAGTCTGATTGTCTGAGGTTGTCCACCAACGCTCCTGGTTACTGGCCAGAGCTGGTCAAACTCAGGAGAAGGACCTTAGCAATATATTCCTATGTTAGATTTGTATTTGTTTTCACTGTGATGAAACGTGCGTGTCAGAGGAAATAGAGTGATGCTGAGTACCCGCACAGAGCCTCTGAATGTCTGTAAAAGGTAATATTTTGCAACATCCTAATTTTGGGCTTCCAACACAACAGTGGGGCATCCAGCATCATTTGTAGCATTTCGTAACTTTCAGGAGTTTCTCATTTGCTGTCACGCAACCAATGTCCAGGAAACTATTTCAGAAGACTGGACACGTTCTTTCAGAGAGGCAGTTTGGTAACCCTGGGTGATGTATGGGTAACACTGATTGGTTTTATTCGGCCCAGAGCCGGGCTGTCCATCTCATATAGCTTGGTTGCTTCATCTAAGTGTTGCTTCTAAGTGTGTGTGGTTGGAGATATTCTGGAGAGTTTTACAGAAGCTTCAACTGTCTAAGAGTTTTCTTTTTTACTGTTACAGGTAAGATTCATCTGTAGGAAAAGGTTACTGATTGCACAAGGTTTGATTTCCTGTTGGTAATTATAAGGCATTTCATTTGATTAGCTAGGTGCTTGCTATTGATTGCTAGTTGTGACGAAGTGCCCTTCGCCACTTGGGCCTGGAGAGGACTGCTTGCCAGCCTCTTGCCATGTGATTATGGTCCCTGGGAGATTGGGCCCTTTAAAAAAACGTATTCGGCCCTAACAGAGTGCATGTCACTCATTCTGGCCCTTTAAACACAGTGGGGCCATTCGGTACTTGCCCTGTGTGAGCGGTGATACCCCCAGATAGCTATGCCATGGAGCCTATTCATATAATGAAAGACTATGGGAAAGACTTTAGCTCCATGGCAATTGAACTGTGTGAATAGGATCTGCGCGCTATTCGGTAGTTTTGTGCGTTCAGATCCCAGCTATCTGGGGATATGTTACATGTCTGTGTGTTATGTATAAAAAGTAACTTTATGTATTTTAAAGTGTTTTACTGTCTTTGTGTAACCATGTGCTCAATGGAGTCTGCCTCTATCCCTGGATAATTGGATTACTTCCCCCCATTGTCTCCAGGATAGAGGCCTCTGTAAAACCTGTGTGAGCCAGATTTTGCCATGCTGCCAGCCAGGGCCCAAAAGATACTTTTACTAACTTTTGAACCCCTGGTCTGATTCATGCCAATTTTTAATATGTTGTTCCCCTGAATGGATTGATTGTGGATATGTATTTTTATGTGAATGTGATGTATGGTTTTAAAGTTACAGAGTATGTGTGGAAACTGTATTTTTACTGTATGTAATAATTATGTTAACTGTTTATCTGAGGGGAGGGGATGTGTGGGTTGTACTGTTACTTGATTGGTTATTTTATGCCTCCCCCTGGGTGTGTCCTGTATGTGCACAACCGTAATAAAAACCAGGCTGGGTGTGCCAGCACCTCAGACCACTGCTTGACCCTCAACACGGAGCCTTGTCTCGTTCTTGGGGGGTTCACTGTATGCTGTTGGAGATTGATTGCTAGGAGTGTGAGCTGATGTATGCTTTTCCTGTTCGTCTGCTAGCAGCTATTCGTGAGGTTCCAGTTTGAAGTGCTATTTTGTATCCAGTTCGGGAGTTTGGTGTTCTGCAGTAGCTGTGCCTGTCTCTCAGAAAGGGGCATATCGCCTAAACGGATTTTAACCCCTTGTCAGCTGAAACGGTCCGTTACACTAGTTAATTAGCTATTGTTTGCAAATAAGCAGAGGCCTACCCAGGTGTTAAACATTCCTAGTGGGTGGTGATTTTAGGAGTATATAAGGGTTGTTGTCATTAGCTTGGCTAATATAGCTTGGTTGCTTCATCTAAGTGTTGCTTCTAAGTGTGTGTGGTTGGAGATATTCTGGAGAGTGTTGCTTCTAAGTGTGTGTGATTGGAGATAATCTGGAGAGTGTTGCTTCTAAGTGTGTGTGGTTGGAGATATTCTGGAGAGTGTTGCTTCTAAGTGTGTGTGGTTGGAGATATTCTGGAGATAAACTGGAGGTAATCTGAGGTATTCAGGAGGATAAATAAAAAGTTAAGATTCATTTGATTTTAATTATTTACCTCATTGGAATGGCAGACTTAGTTCAGTGTAATAGTTGCTATGCATTTGTTTCACGTTCCACTTTTTGGAGGTTTAGTTGTTGTCTAATCTGTAGACAGTTCTCTATCTTGAGGCAGGAGATTGTATTTTTGAAGTCTGAGATTTGTAAATTATCTGGTGAACAAACTCAGGCTGGAACTGCTGCAAAGCCACTGCCACAGAGACATACTAGGAATGGCAGATGGATTACTGTAGGATCTGGTAGACTTGGAGTTGTGGATAAAAGGCATATTGCACAGTCTGTTGCTCTACATAATTCATTTTCTGCACTTTCAGAGTGTAATGGTGTCATGGAGACAGGCACTGAGGCTAGTGTTGTTGTGCAGAGAGGCACTGAGGCTAGTGGTGTTGTGCAGAGAGGCACTGATGCTAGTGGTGTTGTGCAGAGAGGCACTGAGGCTAGTGGTGTTGTGCAGAGAGGCACTGAGGCTAGTGGTGTTGTGGAGAGAGGCACTGAGGCTACTGGTGTTGTGGAGAGAGGCACTGAGGCTAGTGGTGTTGTGCAGAGAGGCACTAAGGCTAGTGGTGTTGTGCAGAGAGGTACTGAGGCTAGTGGTGTTGTGCAGAGAGGCACTGAGGCTAGTGGTGTTGTGCAGAGAGGCACTGAGGCTAGTGGTGTTGTGCAGAGAGGCACTGAGGCTAGTGGTGTTGTGCAGAGAGGCTTGAAGACTATGGTGAGGCCTAATAGAAAGCAGTTGTTGTTGGGGGATTCCATCATAAGAGGTGTGGAGATGGACAATGGTGGTCTTGTGAGTTGTCTTCCCGGAGCTACTGCTCACAGAGACAGGAGACGTATCTGTAATATTGTTAAGCAAGCAAAGCAGGAAGGGGAATTGGATGTACTTGTCCATTTAGGGACAAATGACTTGGCTTGCAATGAGGTTTCAGAGATTAAGGAAGTTTTTAGTGTTTTTGCCAATGATATACGGCAGGTTGCTTCCACACTGTCATTCTCTGAAGTTCTGCCTGTGCATAACACTCAGAATGACAGGCGGATGCGTATTAGGGACTTTAACTTGTGGCTTGGTGAATGGTGTCGGGAGCAAGGATTTGGCTTTATTGCTCATGGTAGCTCTGTTTGGAATGGAAATAAACTGTACAAAAAAGATGGTTTGCATCTTTCTCAAGAGGGAACAAATGTTCTCAGTGAGCAGTTCAGAGGTTTTGCTAGGATGTATTTAAACTAGGAGGGGGGGGCAAAAGGGTGATAAAACATCAATCCAATTGTCCCCCAAAACAAGGACAGAAGGTGCCTGATATGGAATAATGAGCACCTTTCCCCTTATCCTGTGTCACACCACACAATTGATTAAGTAATGTCAGGATGCTCTATTATAACAGCTGGCCTTTGATCATGATTTCTTGTTTCCCCCCCCTGCACTGGATATCCTGTTAACACCTTGTCTTTGTGACTATTGGGAAGTGTTTGTGTAATCAAGTAACGCCTTTTGACCAGCTAATGCCAAATGTGCTTTAAGTTCTTTGAATATGCAATTGACAGGACATGACTGTATTATGTAAAGACAACCCCTTTTGGATGTGTGGATAATGCTGTTATAAGATCTGTGTTTTTCCCCATTAAAATTAGGAGCAGTATTTTGTCATACACTTGTGTGATGGAGTACTGCCCTCCAAGCTTGTATTTCTGCTGTGTCCATTCCTTGTCTTCATACCTGAGAGAAAACATTGCTGTCTGCTGAATTTAAACCACAACAGTGCCTGTAGCAAGTGTGTTAAAAAATGATAAGCTTAGAGTCATGTCTACAAATGCTCGCAGTTTAGGGAATAAGATCCATGAACTTGTGGCAATAATGGCAACTGATAGTGTAGATTTAGTCGCTGTTACTGAGACATGGTATAATGAGAAAAATGACTGGGACATAGCAATACCAGAGTACTCCTTATATAGAAAAGACAGGGAAGGCAGGAAAGGGGGAGGGTGGCCCTGTATGTGAAGGATAGCATAAAATCTAGCCTAATAAAGGTTAGTGAGGCGAACATAGAGTCTGTTTGGGTTACGTTAGAATTTGGTAATCACACAGTAACTCGTGTAGGCGTGATTTATAGGCCCCTAGGACAAATTGAAGAGTTAGATAATCTACTAGTTGAATAAATAGCTAAAATGACAATGAAGGGGGAAGTTATCATCATGGGTGACTTTAATCTTCCTGATGTGAATTGGAAAACAAAAATAGCTACTTGTGCCAGGAGCACACATATTCTAAACTCCCTACTGGGATTGTCTCTAAAACAAGTCGTTGAGGAGCCAACTCGTAAAGAGGCCATACTAGATTTAGTGTTAACAAATGGAAATTTGGTATCAAATATTACTGTAGGTGAAAGTTTAGGATCCAGTGATCATCAGTCAGTGTGGTTTAATATAAGAACAGTGACTGAGTCTCACCACACAAAAACAAAAGTTTTAGACTTTAGAAAAACAGAATTTTCTAAAATTAGAATATGTGTAAAGGAGTCATTATCAGACTGGAACAACTTAAATGGAGTCCAAAAGAAATGGGATTATTTAAAAGTTTCACTACTGAAGGCAACAGAAAATGGCATTAGGCTTGTCAGTAAAAGCAAAAAATTAAAAAAACCACTGTGGTACTCCGCAGATGTGGCCAAAATAGTAAAAAACAAAAAGTTAGCATTTAGTAATTATAAAAAAAACCCAGAGTGAGGAAGACAGAATGACCTATAAGATTAGGCAGAAAGAGGCTAAGTAAGTTATAAGAGCTTCCAAATCCCACACAGAAGAGAAAATAGCACAGTCAGTAAAAAAGGGGGACAAAACTTTTTTTAGATACATAAATGAGAAAAGAAAAGTAAAACAAGGATTAGATTAAAAACAAAAGAAGGAAGGTATGTAGATGAGGATAAAGGTCTAGCCGACTGCCTCAATAAATATTTTTGTTTGGTATTTACAGATGAACATGAAGGAAAGGGACCTCAGTTAAGAAAAAGGATAAATGAGTAATTTATTACACGTGAGTTTACAGAGGAAGAGGTTCTATTTCAACTGTCAAAAGTAAAGACAAATAAGTCAATGGGACCTGATGGAATACACCCAAAGCTATTAAAAGAGCTTAGTGGTGTACTAGCAAAACCATTAACAGATTTATTTAACCAATCATTGTTAACAGGAGTAGTCCCAGAAGATTGGAAGTTAGCGAATGTTGTGCCCATTCACAAGAAAGGTAATAGGGAGGAGTCGGGCAACTATAGGCCAGTAAGCCTTACTTCAGTAGTGGGGAAAGTGATGGAAACCATGTTAAAGGATAGGATTGTTGAACATCTAAAAACACATGGATTTCAAGATCAGAGACAACATGGGTTTAATTCAGGGATATCATGCCAAACTAATCTTATTGATTTTTTTGATTGGGTAACTAAAATTATAGATCAGGGTGGTGCAGTAGACATTGCTTACCTAGATTTCAGTAAGGCTTTTGACACTGTTGCACATAGAAGGCTTATCAATAAACTGCAATCTTTAAGTTTGGATTCCAATATTTTTGAATGGGTAAGGCAGTGGCTGAGTGACAGGCAACAGAGGGTTGTAGTCAATGGAGTATATTCGAAGCTTGGGCTTGTCACCAGTGGGGTACTTCAGGGATCTGTACTTGGACCCATTCTCTTTAATATTTTTATTAGTGATATTGCAGAAGGTCTTGATGGTAAGGTGTGTCTTTTTGCGGATGATACTAAGATATGTAACAGGGTTGATGTTCCAGGAGGGATAAGCCAAATGGCAAATGATTTAGGTAAACTAGAAAAATGGTCAGAGTTGTGGCAACTGACATTTAATGTGGATAAGTGCAAGATAATGCATCTTGGACGTAAAAACCCAAGGGCAGAGTACAGAATATTTGATATTTTGAGTCCTAACCTCAACATCTGAGGAAAGGGATTTAGGGGTGATTATTTCGGATGACTTAAAGGTAGGCAGACAATGTAATAGAGCAGCAGGAAATGCTAGCAGAATGCTTGGTTGTATAGGGAGAGGTATTAGCAGTAGAAAGAGGGACGTGCTCATGCCATTGTACAGAACACTGGTGAGATCTCACCTGGAGTATTGTACGCAGTACTGGAGACTGTATCTTCAGAAGGATATTGATACCTTAGAGAGAGTTCAGAGAAGGGCATGAACTGGTTCATGGATTGCAGGATAAAACTTACCAGGAAAGGTTAAAGGATCTTAACATGTATAGCTTGGTGGAAAGACGAGACAGGGGGGATATGATAGAAACATTTAAATACATAAAGGGAATCAACACAGTAAAGGAGGAGAATATATTTAAAATAAGAAAAACTACCACAACAAGAGGACATAGTCTTAAATAAGAGGGACAAAGGTTTAAAAATAATTTCAGGAAGTATTACTTTACTGAGAGGGTAGTGGATGCATGGAATAGCCTTCCAGCTGAAGTGGTAGAGGTTAACACAGTAAAGGAGTTTAAGCATGCGTGGGATAGGCATAAGGCTATCCTAACTATAAGATAAGGCCAGGGACTAATGAAAGTATTTAGAAAACTGGGCAGACTAGATGGGCCGACTGGTTCTTATCTGCCGTCACTTTCTATGTTTCTATGTTTCTTTGTTTCTATGTTTCTATGTTTCTATGTTTCTTTGTTTCTATGTTTCTTTGTTTCTATGTTTCTATGTTTCTATGTTTCTATGTTTCTATGTTTCTATGTTTCTTTGTTTCTATGTTTCTATGTTTCTATGTTTCTATGTTTCAATGTTTCTTTGTTTCTATGTGTCTATGTGTCTATGTTTCTTTGTTTCTATGTTTCTATGTTTCTATGTTTCTATGTTTCTATGTTTCTATGTTTCTATGTTTCTATGTCTCTATGTTTCTTTGTTTCTATGTTTCTATGTTTCTATGTTTCTATGTTTCTATGTTTCTATGTTTCTATGTTACTATGTTTCTATGTTTCTATGTTTCAATGTTTCTTTGTTTCTATGTTTCTATGTTTCTATGTTTCTATGTTTCTATGTTTCTATGTTTCTATGTCTCTATGTCTCTTTGTTTCTATGTTTCTATGTTTCTATGTTTCTTTGTTTCTATGTTTCTATGTTTCTATGTTTCTATGTCTCTATGTTTCTTTGTTTCTATGTTTCTATGTTTCTATGTTTCTATGTTTCTATGTTACTATGTTACTATGTTTCTTTGTTTCTATGTTTCTATGTTTCTATGTTTCTATGTTTCTATGTTTCTATGTCTCTATGTTTCTTTGTTTCTATGTTTCTATGTTTCTATGTTTCTATGTTACTATGTTTCTTTGTTTCTATGTTTCTATGTTTCTTTGTTTCTTTGTTTCTATGTTTCTATGTTTCTATGTTTCTATGTTTCTATGTTTCTTTGTTTCTATGTTTCTATGTTTCTATGTTTCTATGTTTCAATGTTTCTTTGTTTCTATGTGTCTATGTGTCTATGTTTCTATGTTTCTATGTTACTATGTTTCTATGTTTCTATGTTTCAATGTTTCTATGTTTCTATGTTTCTATGTTTCTATGTTACTATGTTTCTATGTTTCTATGTTTCAATGTTTCTTTGTTTCTATGTTTCTATGTTTCTATGTTTCTATGTTTCTATGTTTCTATGTTTCTATGTCTCTATGTCTCTTTGTTTCTATGTTTCTATGTTTCTATGTTTCTTTGTTTCTATGTTTCTATGTTTCTATGTTTCTATGTCTCTATGTTTCTTTGTTTCTATGTTTCTATGTTTCTATGTTTCTATGTTTCTATGTTACTATGTTTCTTTGTTTCTATGTTTCTATGTTTCTATGTTTCTATGTTTCTATGTTTCTATGTTTCTATGTCTCTATGTTTCTTTGTTTCTATGTTTCTATGTTTCTATGTTTCTATGTTTCTATGTTACTATTTTTCTTTGTTTCTATGTTTCTATGTTTCTTTGTTTCTTTGTTTCTATGTTTCTATGTTTCTATGTTTCTATGTTTCTATGTTTCTTTGTTTCTATGTTTCTATGTTTCTATGTTTCTATGTTTCTATGTTTCTTTGTTTCTATGTTTCTATGTTTCTATGTTTCTTTGTTTCTATGTTTCTATGTTTCTTTGTTTCTATGTTTCTTTGTTTCTATGTTTCTATGTTTCTATGTTTCTTTGTTTCTATGTTTCTTTGTTTCTATGTTTCTATGTTTCTTTGTTTCTATGTTTCTATGTTTCTTTGTTTCTTTGTTTCTATGTTTCTATGTGTCTTTGTTTCTTTGTTTCTATGTTTCTATGTTTCTTTGTTTCTATGTTTCTATGTTTCTATGTTTCTATGTTTCTATGTTTCTTTGTTTCTTTGTTTCTATGTTTCTATGTTTCTATGTTTCTATGTTTCTTTGTTTCTATGTTTCTATGTTTCTATGTTTCTATATTTCTTTGTTTCTATGTTTCTTTGTTTCTTTGTTTCTTTGTTTCTATGTTTCTTTGTTTCTATGTTTCTTTGTTTCTATGTTTCTATGTTTCTTTGTTTCTTTGTTTCTATGTTTCTTTGTTTCTATGTTTCTATGTTTCTTTGTTTCTATGTTTCTATGTGTCTTTGTTTCTTTGTTTCTATGTTTCTATGTTTCTTTGTTTCTATGTTTCTATGTTTCTATGTTTCTTTGTTTCTATGTTTCTATGTTTCTTTGTTTCTATGTTTCTATGTTTCTATGTTTCTATGTTACTATGTTTCTTTGTTTCTATGTTTCTATGTTTCTTTGTTTCTTTGTTTCTATGTTTCTATGTTTCTATGTTTCTATGTTTCTTTGTTTCTATGTTTCTATGTTTCTATGTTTCTATGTTTCAATGTTTCTTTGTTTCTATGTGTCTATGTGTCTATGTTTCTATGTTTCTATGTTACTATGTTTCTATGTTTCTATGTTTCAATGTTTCTATGTTTCTATGTTTCTATGTTTCTATGTTACTATGTTTCTATGTTTCTATGTTTCTTTGTTTCTATGTTTCTTTGTTTCTATGTTTCTATGTTTCTATGTTTCTTTGTTTCTATGTTTCTTTGTTTCTATGTTTCTATGTTTCTTTGTTTCTATGTTTCTATGTTTCTTTGTTTCTTTGTTTCTATGTTTCTATGTGTCTTTGTTTCTTTGTTTCTATGTTTCTATGTTTCTTTGTTTCTATGTTTCTATGTTTCTATGTTTCTATGTTTCTATGTTTCTTTGTTTCTTTGTTTCTATGTTTCTATGTTTCTATGTTTCTATGTTTCTTTGTTTCTATGTTTCTATGTTTCTATGTTTCTATGTTTCTATGTTTCTTTGTTTCTATGTTTCTTTGTTTCTTTGTTTCTTTGTTTCTATGTTTCTTTGTTTCTATGTTTCTTTGTTTCTATGTTTCTATGTTTCTTTGTTTCTTTGTTTCTATGTTTCTTTGTTTCTATGTTTCTATGTTTCTTTGTTTCTATGTTTCTATGTGTCTTTGTTTCTATGTTTCTATGTTTCTTTGTTTCTATGTTTCTATGTTTCTATGTTTCTTTGTTTCTATGTTTCTATGTTTCTTTGTTTCTATGTTTCTTTGTTTCTATGTTTCTATGTTTCTATGTTTCTATGTTTCTTTGTTTCTATGTTTCTTTGTTTCTTTGTTTCTATGTTTCTATGTTTCTATGTTTCTATGTTTCTATGTTTCTTTGTTTCTATGTTTCTTTGTTTCTATGTTTCTTTGTTTCTATGTTTCTTTGTTTCTATGTTTCTATGTTTCTTTGTTTCTTTGTTTCTATGTGTCTATGTGTCTTTGTTTCTTTGTTTCTATGTTTCTATGTTTCTTTGTTTCTATGTTTCTATGTTTCTATGTTTCTTTGTTTCTATGTTTCTATGTTTCTATGTTTCTATGTTTCTTTGTTTCTATGTTTCTATGTTTCTTTGTTTCTTTGTTTCTATGTTTCTTTGTTTCTATGTTTCTTTGTTTCTATGTTTCTATGTTTCTTTGTTTCTTTGTTTCTATGTTTCTATGTGTCTTTGTTTCTTTGTTTCTATGTTTCTATGTTTCTTTGTTTCTATGTTTCTATGTTTCTATGTTTCTTTGTTTCTATGTTTCTATGTTTCTATGTTTCTATGTTTCTATGTTTCTTTGTTTCTATGTTTCTTTGTTTCTTTGTATCTTTGTTTCTATGTTTCTATGTTTCTTTGTTTCTTTGTTTCTTTGTTTCTTTGTTTCTATGTTTCTATGTTTCTTTGTTTCTATGTTTCTATGTTTCTATGTTTCTATGTTTCTATGTTTCTATGTTTCTATGTTTCTATGTTTCTTTGTTTCTTTGTTTCTATGTTTCTATGTTTCTTTGTTTCTATGTTTCTATGTTTCTTTGTTTCTATGTTTCTATGTTTCTATGTTTCTATGTTTCTATGTTTCTTTGTTTCTATGTTTCTTTGTTTCTTTGTTTCTTTGTTTCTATGTTTCTATGTTTCTATGTTTCTTTGTTTCTTTGTTTCTATGTTTCTATGTTTCTATGTTTCTTTGTTTCTATGTTTCTTTGTTTCTATGTTTCTTTGTTTCTTTGTTTCTTTGTTTCTATGTTTCTATGTGTCTTTGTTTCTATGTTTCTTTGTTTCTATGTTTCTATGTTTCTTTGTTTCTTTGTTTCTATGTTTCTTTGTTTCTATGTTTCTTTGTTTCTATGTTTCTATGTTTCTATGTTTCTATGTTTCTATGTTTCTTTGTTTCTTTGTTTCTTTGTTTCTATGTTTCATGGTGGTGACAAGATTGATTTTAAAGTGCCATTCCAGGCAGCAAAACCGCTTTGTGTCAATGAAGTGGTTACGGTGCTCATAGTCCCCCCGGCTCCTTCTCACCTTTCAATGTTAAATTAGAAAGATACTGATATTTCTGACATATTACTCGCTGTGGGAGGCTGATGCTCTCCCGTATTTGTGATCAGACGGAGCAGCGTAATCTATAACCGGTGCCTGGGGGACACTTCATTGCTCAGCAATGCGGGCACCATAACTACTTAATCAATATAAAGTGGTGTTGGTGCTTGTAATGTTCCTTTTAAATGTCTGGCAATTATTCACTAATGATCACATTGCAGCGAACTGAATCTGAGTTCTGCTCAACTGTGAGGCAGGAAACCTTTAACACAGGCTGTGGGAGACATACCATCTCTCTCTCTCCCCCCTCCCCTCCCTGTATCCCATACCCTCTCTCTCACCCCCCGTATCCCATACCCTCTCTCTCTCCCCCCTCCCCTCCCTGTATCACATACCCTCTCTCTCTCCCCCCTCCCCTCCCTGTATCCCATACCCTCTCTCTCACCCCCCGTATCCCATACCCTCTCTCTCTCCCCCCTCCCCTCCCTGTATCACATACCCTCTCTCTCTCCCCCCTCCCCTCCCTGTGTCCCATGCCCTCTCTCTCCCCATTCCCCTCCCTGTGTCCCATACCCTCTCTCTCCCCATTCCCCTCCCTGTGTCCCATACCCTCTCGCTCCCCATTCCCCTCCCGGTGTCCCATACCCTCTCTCTCCCCATTCCCCTCCCTGTGTCCCATACCCTCTCTCTCCCCCCTCCCCTCCCTGTATCCCATACCCTCTCTCTCTCCCCCCTCCCCTCCCTGTATCACATACCCTCTCTCTCCCCCCTCCCCTCCCTGTATCACATACTCTCTCTCCCCCCCCTCCCCTCCCTGTATCACATACTCTCTCTCTCCCCCCTCCACTCCCCTCCCTGTATCCCATACCCTCTCTCTCCCCTCCCCTCCCTGTATCCCATACCCTCTCACTCTCCCCTCCCCTCCCTGTGCCCCATACCCTCTTTCCCCCCTCCCCTCCCTGTATCCCATATTCTCCATCTCTCTCTCTCCCCTCCCCTCCCCTCCCTGTATCCCATACCCTCTCTCTCTCCCCTCCCCTCCCTGTGTCCCATACCCTCTCTCTCTCCCCTCCCTGTATCCCATATCCTCCATCTCTCTCTCCCCAGTCCCCACCCTGTATCCCATACCCTCTCTCCCCCCATTCCCCTCCCTGTGTCCCATACCCTCTCTCTCCCCATTCCCCATCCCTGTGTCCCATACCCTCTCTCTCCCCAGTCCCCACCCTGTATCCCATACCCTCTCTCTCCCTATTCCCCTCCCTGTGTCCCGTGCCTTCTCTCTCTCTCACACACCCCCGTATCCCATACCCTCTCTCTCTCCCCTCCCCTCCCTGTGTCCCATACCCTCTTTCCCCCCTCCCCTCCCTGTATCCCATATCCTCCATCTCTCTCTCCCGAGTCCCCACCCTGTATCCCATACAATCTCTCTCTCCATTCCCCTCCCTGTGTCCCATACCCTCTCTCTCCCCCCATTCCCCTCCCTGTGTCCCATACCCTCTCTCTCCCCATTCCCCTCCCTGTGTCCCATACCCTCTCTCTCCCCAGTCCCCACCCTGTATCCCATACCCTCTCTCTCCCTATTCCCCTCCCTGTGTCCCGTGCCTTCTCTCTCTCTCACACACCCCCGTATCCCATACCCTCTCTCTCCCCTCCCCTCCCTGTGTCCCATACCCTCTTTCCCCCCTCCCCTCCCTGTATCCCATATCCTCCATCTCTCTCTCCCCAGTCCCCACCCTGTATCCCATACCCTCTCTCTCTCCATTCCCATCCCTGTGTCCCATACCCTCTCTCTCCCCCATTCCCCTCCCTGTGTCCCATACCCTCTCTCTCCCCACTCCCCTCCCTGTGTCCCATACCCTCTCTCTCCCCATTCCCCTCCCTGTGTCCCATACCCTCTCTCTCCCCACTCCCCTCCCTGTGTCCCATACCCTCTCTCTCTCTATTCCCCTCCCTGTGTCCCATACCCTCTCTCTCCCCCCATTCCCCTCCCTGTGTCCCATACCCTCTCTCTCCCCATTCCCCTCCCTGTGTCCCATACCCTCTCTCTCCCCATTCCCCTCCCTGTGTCCCATACCCTCTCTCTCCCCATTCCCCTCCCTGTGTCCCATACCCTCTCTCTCTCCATTCCCCTCCCTGTGTCCCATACCCTCTCTCTCCCCATTCCCCTCCCTGTGTCCCATACCCTCTCTCTCCCCATTCCCCTCCCCGTGTCCCATACCCTCTCTCTCCCCATTCCCCTCCCTGTGTCCCATACCCTCTCTCTCTCCCCCTCCCCTCCCTGTATCACATACCCTCTCTCTCCCCATTCCCCTCCCTGTGTCCCATACCCTCTCTCTCCCCATTCCCCTCCCTGTGTCCCATACCCTCTCTCTCCCCATTCCCCTCCCTGTGTCCCATACCCTCTCTCTCCCCATTCCCCTCCCTGTGTCCCATACCCTCTCTCTCCCCATTCCCCTCCCTGTGTCCCATACCCTCTCTCTCCCCATTCCCCTCCCTGTATCCCATGCCCTCTCTCTCTCCCCTCCCCTCCCTGTGTCCCATACCCTCTCTCTCTCCATTCCCCTCCCTGTATCCCATACCCTCTCTCTCTCTCCCCATTCCCCTCCCTGTGTCCCATACCCTCTCTCTCTCCATTCCCCTCCCTGTGTCCCATACCCTCTCTCTCCCCATTCCCCTCCCTGAGTCCCATACCCTCTCTCTCCCCATTCCCCTCCCCCCGTGTCCCATACCCTCTCTCTCCCCATTCCCCTCCCTGTGTCCCATACCCTCTCTCTCTCCATTCCCCTCCCTGTGTCCCATACCCTCTCTCTCTCCCCCTCCCCTCCCTGTATCCCATACCCTCTCTCTCCCCATTCCCCTCCCTGTGTCCCATACCCTCTCTCTCCCCATTCCCCTCCCTGTGTCCCATACCCTCTCTCTCCCCATTCCCCTCCCTGTGTCCCATACCCTCTCTCTCCCCGTTCCCCTCCCTGTGTCCCATACCCTCTCTCTCCCCATTCCCCTCCCTGTGTCCCATACCCTCTCTCTCCCCATTCCCCTCCCTGTGTCCCATACCCTCTCTCTCCCCATTCCCCTCCCTGTGTCCCATACCCTCTCTCTCCCCATTCCCCTCCCTGTGTCCCATACCCTCTCTCTCCCCATTCCCCTCCCTGTATCCCATGCCCTCTCTCTCTCCCCTCCCCTCCCTGTGTCCCATACCCTCTCTCTCTCCTTTCCCCTCCCTGTATCCCATACCCTCTCTCTCTCTCCCCATTCCCCTCCCTGTGTCCCATACCCTCTCTCTCTCCATTCCCCTCCCTGTGTCCCATACCCTCTCTCTCCCCATTCCCCTCCCTGAGTCCCATACCCTCTCTCTCCCCATTCCCCTCCCCCCGTGTCCCATACCCTCTCTCTCCCCATTCCCCTCCCTGTGTCCCATACCCTCTCTCTCTCCATTCCCCTCCCTGTGTCCCATACCCTCTCTCTCTCCCCCTCCCCTCCCTGTATCCCATACCCTCTCTCTCCCCATTCCCCTCCCTGTGTCCCATACCCTCTCTCTCCCCATTCCCCTCCCTGTGTCCCATACCCTCTCTCTCCCCATTCCCCTCCCTGTGTCCCATACCCTCTCTCTCCCCGTTCCCCTCCCTGTGTCCCATACCCTCTCTCTCCCCATTCCCCTCCCTGTGTCCCATACCCTCTCTCTCCCCATTCCCCTCCCTGTGTCCCATACCCTCTCTCTCCCCATTCCCCTCCCTGTGTCCCATACCCTCTCTCTCCCCATTCTCCTCCCTGTGTCCCATACCCTCTCTCTCCCCCCTACCTCCTGTACCTTACTGGCTGCGGTTCCCGGTCTGACAGGTGCTCTAACAGTGAGCACAACCTGCCAGACCGCTCGGCCACGCTACACACAGGCAGGAGGGGAGCAGCACAGCCAGCATCGGCAACCGCGGACCCGGCCCAGTGCGGCTGGGCATGAGGGTTCAGATAGTCCGCCCCAATATATTGTATATTGTATGAACTGCGCCACCCTACTTCTCAATAAATGGAGAGCTGCTCATTATTGAAATAAAGAAATCTCTGTCCGTTTAAGGCGATCATCGAACTCAACTCACAAAATGTTACGAGAAAGTAAATTTTTGGATGTGAAAATTACATGATTTCTTGCGCTGTCAGGATTGGAATAAAATACACATTTTCTCAATTATCTGTACACAGTATGTGTGGCCTGCAGAGCTTGCACTCTAATAAATGAGATTTAATTTATCATTTGAAATGATATTGATTCCTGTGATTTATTCTGTGAAAATCAGGCTGTTTCTGTCTCTGTAACAGAACAAGAAGTGAAAACAGCATCCAGACATTTCCTCCATACAACCTAATAACCTATATCTCACGCTGTGTTCAATACATAGAGAAATATACAGCAACATGTAATACAGAGTCTGATCTCCCCACACTGTACAATACAGGGTCTGATCTCCCCATACTGTACAATACAGGGTCTGATCTCCCCACACTGTACAATACAGGGTCTGATCTCCCCCACACTGTACAATACAGAGTCTGATCTCCCCCATACTGTACAATACAGGGTCTGATCTCCCTCATACTGTACAATACAGAGTCTGATCCCCCCCATACTGTACAATACATGGTCTGATCTCCCTCATACTGTACAATACAGAGTCTGATCTCCCCACACTGTACAATACAGAGTTTGACCTCCCCCCATACTGTACAATACAGGGTCTGATCTCCCCCACACTGTACAATACAGGGTCTGATCCCCCCATACTGTACAATACAGAGTCTGATCCCCCCCATACTGTACAATACAGAGTTTGACCTCCCCCATACTGTACAATACAGGGTCTGATCTCCCTCATACTGTACAATACAGAGTCTGATCCCCCCCATACTGTACAATACAGGGTCTGATCTCCCTCATACTGTACAATACAGAGTCTGATCTCCCCACACTGTACAATACAGAGTTTGACCTCCCCCATACTGTACAATACAGGGTCTGATCTCCCTCATACTGTACAATACAGAGTCTGATCCCCCCCATACTGTACAATACAGGGTCTGATCTCCCTCATACTGTACAATACAGAGTTGGTCTCCCCACACTGTACAATACAGAGTTTGACCTCCCCCCCATACTGTACAATACAGGGTCTGATCTCCCTCATACTGTACAATACAGAGTCTGATCTCCCCACACTGTACAATACAGAGTTTGACCTCCCCCCATACTGTACAATACAGAGTCTGATTCCCCCCCCCCCCCCCATACTGTACAATACAGGGTCTGATCCCCCCATACTGTACAATACAGAGTCTGATCCCCCCCATACTGTACAATACAGAGTCTGATCTCCCCACACTGTACAATACAGAGTTTGACCTCCCCCCATACTGTACAATACAGGGTCTGATCTCCTTCATACTGTACAATACAGAGTCTGATCCCCCCATACTGTACAATACAGGGTCTGATCCCCCCCATACTGTACAATACAGAGTCTGATCCCCCCCCCATACTGTACAATACAGAGTTTGACCTCCCCCATGCTGTACAATACAGGGTCTGATCTCCCTCATACTGTAAAATACAGAGTCTGATCCCCCCCATACTTTACAATACAGGGTCTGATCTCCCTCATACTGTACAATACAGAGTTTGACCTCCCCCCATACTGTACAATACAGGGTCTGATCTCCCTCATACTGTACAATACAGAGTCTGATCCCCCCATACTGTACAATACAGGGTCTGATCTCCCTCATACTGTACAATACAGAGTTGGTCTCCCCACACTGTACAATACAGAGTTTGACCTCCCCCCCATACTGTACAATACAGGGTCTGATCTCCCTCATACTGTACAATACAGAGTCTGATCCCCCCACACTGTACAATACAGAGTTTGTCCTCCCCCCATACTGTACAATACAGAGTCTGACCTCCCCCCAAACTGCACAATACAGAGTCTGATCTCCCCCATACTGTACAATACAGGGTCTGTTCTCCCCCATACTGTACAATACAGAGTTTGACCTCCCCCATACTGTACAATACAGAGTCTGATCTCCCCCATACTGTACAATACAGAGTTTGACCTCCCCCATACTGTACAATACAGAGTCTGATCTCCCCCATACTGTACAATACATAGTCTGACCTCCCCCATACTGTACAATACAGGGTCTGTTCTCCCCCATACTGTACAATACAGAGTTTGACCTCCCCCATACTGTACAATACAGAGTCTGATCTCCCCCATACTGTACAATACAGAGTCTGACCTCCCCCCATACTGTACAATACAGAGTCTGATCTCCCTCATGCTGTACAGTACAGAGTCTGATAACCCCCACACTGTACAATACAGAGTCTGATCCCCACACTGTACAATACATAGTCTGATCTCCCCCATACTGTACAATACAGAGTCTGATCTCCCCCACACTGTACAATACAGAGTCTGATCTCCCCATATTGTACAATACAGGGTCTGATCTCCCCCACACTGTACAATACAGGGTCTGATCTCCCCCACACTGTACAATACAGGGTCTGATCTTCCACCATACTGCAAAATACAGGGTCTGATCTCCCCCACACTGTGCAATACAGGGTCAGATCTCCCCCATACTGTACAATACAGAGTCTGATCTCCCCCACACTGTGCAATACAGAGTCTGATCTCCCCCATACTGTGCAATACAGGGTCTGATCTCCCCCACACTTTACAATACAGAGTCTGATCTCCCCCCACACTGTACAATACAGAGTCTGATCTCCCCATACTGTACAATACAGAGTCTGATCTCCCCCACACTGTACAATACAGGGTCTGATCTCCCCCATACTGTACAATACAGAGTCTGATCTCCCCCACACTGTGCAATACAGAGTCTGATCTCCCCCATACTGTGCAATACAGGGTCTGATCTCCCCCACACTTTACAATACAGAGTCTGATCTCCCCCCACACTGTACAATACAGAGTCTGATCTCCCCATACTGTACAATACAGAGTCTGATCCCCCTCACACTGTACAATACAGGGTCTGATCTCCCCATATTGTACAATACAGAGTCTGATCTCCCCCACACTGTACAATACAGAGTCTGATCCCCCACACTGTACAATACAGGGTCTGATCTCCCCCACACTGTGCAATACAGGGTCTGATCTCCCCCATACTGTACAATACAGAGTCTGATCTCCCCCACACTGTGCAATACAGAGTCTAATCTCCCCCATACTGTGCAATACAGGGTCTGATCTCCCCCACACTTTACAATACAGAGTCTGATCTCCCCCCACACTGTACAATACAGAGTCTGATCTCCCCCCACACTGTACAATACAGAGTCTGATCTCCCCATACTGTACAATACAGAGTCTGATCTCCCCCACACTGTACAATACAGGGTCTGATCTCCCCATACTGTACAATACATGAGCAATTGCCCTGTCCACTTGACACTTGGACATAAAAGTAGTTGTGAAGGATTTTCCTGCATGGGAATGCTAGTAATGCATTAAATGCATAAACCTTGTATTTTAAGCCAGTTCGCAGTGTAACGGAGCTCTGTACTCTGATTATCTTTATTAATATCCCTCCTTTTCGGGCAGGACAACTTAATTGATTATAGCAGTTCACCTAAACATCAGCAGAGACTTGATGAAGGGTGAAAACAAACACACTTTATTTGGTTCAAATGTACATATTTATACACAGACGCTGGCAGGAGGTAACTAACTGAAACTATGGGGGTCCCACCCATACCCCTCTGTGTCTGGGAGATAATTAGATCCAGGACCGCTAATTTAATCAACTTCCAGACTACATGGCGTCTTTACAAAATATCCCCAAAAACTACTTAGAAACATCACAAAACCCCACTTTGTACAATACTTAAATCTCTCACTATAAATAAATTATATAGGAGTTTCACTATTCTTGGTGTCTGTAGTAAACTTTGTATTTTTGGAATCGAAGGTCCGACTTGTTTCTTCGGCCAAGACATTCCTTAGAACTGTTTTGATGGACTTCCTGAATTTGCTCTTGAAGTCTTGTCCCATCAGAACATAAATGATTGGGTTTACACAACTGTTAATAAAAGCTATGGCAATTAAAAGAGGGTCCACGACTAGAACAGACGCATATAAAGCTGATTTAATGTTATGTGCCGCTAAAATAAGCCCTGCCACGTGATATGGAAACCAGCAGATAAAAAATGCAGTTATCACCACGAGGACCACTTTCAAGGTCTTACTCGACTCGGTAAATCGTCCTCTGACCTTTGACACTAGCACACTATAAGTGATTGTAATGACAAAAAATGGAATTACAAATCCCACGAGAAAACGGAAAATGGCTATGAAGTTTTCAACCTTCTGTTGGTGTTCACCAAGATATGTGTAATCCATAATACATTTTGTTATACTGTTTCGCAGAATTGTTTGCCTGAATATAAAGGATGGACTGGTCAGAACAAAGGCAAATATCCAAACCACCCCACATGCCACATAGGCTTTGTGCACGGTCCTTTTGTTTTGACACCATACTGGCCTGACGACCAAGGCACAGCGGTCTATACTAATTAAGGTGAGGAGGAGAACGCTGGCATACATATTCACCAACAGAACGGAAGGAAGAGTCTTACAAGCGAAGAGGCCGAGCAGCCATTTTTTCTGTAGAATTAGTTCCATAATCGAAAATGGGACAACGAAGCAGCATAAGAGGTCCGCCACGGCCAGATTCAGAAACCACACTGTGTTCACTGTTCTCTTCATTTCGAAGGCTGTCATCCACACTACCAAGCCATTACCAGGCACGCCAATGACAAACACTAGACTGAAGATGCCCAAGGCTGCCCATTCATACGGCGTTGTCAGAGTTTCTTGTAATGGAGTCCTTGTAGGCAGTAAGGAATTAATATCAAATGTGTAATTGTCAGTGTCATAATCACCAGTAAAACCGTAATAGTCTGTCATTGCAGATCAGGAGATTCAATCTTTTGGAACCTTTAAAAACAAAAATAATAATGATATTGTAGAGTTAGTGCTGGTATGGGCACCATAAACACGGTCAGAGTTATTTACAAAACACAGAAATGCAAACTTGACACTGAAATCACCAAACTCGCTAAAGATGAGTTGGAGAATTTTTACAAATCCGGTATTTTAGGCTACATTTTGCCACTTAGTTTGTAATTCACTAAAACCCTTGATAACTAGGAAACATTTGAATACGTTGTCCTAGCAGAAAAAAGATCACATGATTAACTATTAAACAATTACCAAACTATTGTAGCGGGGTATGTGGTGTCTGATAAAACGAAAAGGAAGGAGCTTACTCAGATTCATATCAAAATGTTTTCTGATTGTATTGTATAGCTACTGTCTAACATCCAAACAGTTATCAAACGTCTTTTTTTTATCAACTGATTTTTGGTTTTGTCTGCAAGCCTGCTGCCTGCTATCAGCCAACTTCTCATCCAAATTAATAGAGAAGCATTGTGGACAAGCACCTTCCTCCTACAATCGATGCTTTCTATGAGACGCATTAGACAAGGTTACATGAAAGAACTGAGTCTAACTTGGGTCTCAAGCAGCCTCTAATGACTGCCAGGAAGGCACTAAAGCTGTGCTTACCCCGCAATTTAAACATTGCTGTACCTAGTGTTTAACATTGCATGCCTAGACTGTCAGGGCACTGCACCCAGACCACATTATTCAGATGAAATGATCTGGGTGTCTATAGTGATTCCATACACAGGTAGGTAGACAGGTAACAACAGTTTCATTCATTGGAAAAAAAGCCGTATTCATTTTATAAAACAGTCTTCCCATTGTAAATCAAAAGAGAGAGAAAAAAACAATTCTTCCTCAATGTATTTAGCATAATCTTTGATGTTGTAACACTGTATGCTTGTAATCAATAGCAAAGGAGTCAGCTTCTTTTTTGGGAACTGAAAGGGGAATTTAACATTTTAAGCCAAAATAAGGTTAAAAAAGGATAAAAAAAAAACCTACTCCAACCCCCCCTAGACATTGGAAACCCTTGACAGACAACCAACGAGACTCCACACTTCCCGCAAACATAATATGTGCAACAATTTAACCAACTTTTTATTCTGTATTCATACACTGTGAAAATGTACAATAAAGACAATGCGTCATGTGACGGCTTTTGCACAAGCCTTGTTTTTGTTTATAATGATGCCTTCTGTCATCACAAAATAAAGAATTTTTAAAAAAAAAGGAGAAAAAAAAAACACAGTTATAGCATTTTTTGTAAATTGAGCTATTGAGAAAAATGTGTCTTCAAATAAACTTTATTTCTTTAATCATAGTTCATAGCAGCCCAGAGAACACGATTACTGTGATCTGTATTTAAGTTTTTTTATATGTTTTATCAAATTGTTGTATGTTCAAGTACAGAGAGGGCATAAGAAGGTGCTAAACATTTAAAAAATAAAATGCATGTCAGGATAATTGTAATTTAATCCATGCTATATATAATTCTTTTATTGCAGTCATTATGGTTGTAGGAGTACCCTGGCAGCGTTCCCCAGAAATGCGTAAAACCAAATGTAGGATATAAGAAAGCTCCCTAAATTCCTGTATCTATTTCGCACGATAGCTCTGCCTGTCCTGGTTCCATGTTTGAAGGAAATTCAGAGGTTTCTCAACTCCTTCATAAATGTATTTAAAAGATCTAGTGTAGCGGGGACAGAGTTATATAGACATAAATTGAGAGTAGGTTTGGGTGTCCGGGAACTAATGACATGCTATCAGTGATATCTCAAACCACACTACTCTGCTCAGCCCAAAGAACCGAGCTGGATAGATGTAGAATATGCAGTAATGTCCGAAGTCCCCCCAAAGAATAGCACATTGTGGGCCCCTGAAACGTTGTCATTGTAAGTTGTACTATATATTTTATCTTTATGGTTCTTAATTAAATATTGTGAAACCGGTTTAATAAGTCTTTTCACTCAAAATATATACCTTGTGTCAATATACTAATATTCTATTGTATACGTTTTCTGTATCGAATCCTTATTGAAGGTAAATAAAAAATAAAGACACAAAAAATGAGTGAGTCCGTTTTACCATAGTTTGAACTCTTACTTTGGACCGCACCAGACGCAGAGGTATCTTCTCCTGTTGGCTTACAACATCCAGCTCCTGCAGCGGAGCCAGGCGTCAATCCCGCAAGCCTTTCCCTGGCTGAGAGCATGAGATAATCACTCTCAGCCAATGAATGGCACTCTGCTCATATAAATGTCCTAAAAACTGACTCTTGTTGTAGGCTTGCCCGGACCTCTTGTTGTAGGCTTGCCAATGACAGCAAAGGAGTTAAACTCAGAATGTGCAGCATTTCATACCGAAACACAGAACAAACAGGCTCCAGGCACCATGACCACTTGAAAACACTGACGTGGTTAAAGTGCTTGAAGTAACGCTTTAAAATATTAAACAAGTTTGACGATTACCTAGTGACATAAATGATGAATCTTAATGATTGAACGAGACAGGTTATTAATGAGTAAATATATCAAATGTGCAGATTTGGAAAGATTGGGAATCCAGCTGCTGTGATACTCACGGTGATCAGATTCTGCTCCCACGACAGAGAGATGCTGTATGATCTGTTCCAGATTGGGATCTGCTCAGCAACGAGGACAGTTCTTCTTTTATTGCCGCTCTGTATGATCGTCACTGACTTACATCACATTCTGAATTAAGAAATAGTAAGATGGTCATCATGGCAGGAAATCTCTTAAAGGGGTCCTGTCCCTTTCTTACTTACAGTAACTTTTAACTGCAGCTATTTACAAACATCAGTGCAGCTACATGGCCACCCATGTCTACACTTCCATTCATTGATATTTCAATGGAGCACAATTTCATTCATGTTTTCTACTGCCAAGGACTAAATAGCTGAGAGAGGTGGGTTGGCTGAGAGGTGGGATTGGCTGAGAGGTGGGATGGCTGGGATTGGCTGAGAGGTGGGATGGTTAGGATTGGCTGAGAGGTGGGATGGTTAGGATTGGCTGAGAGGTGGGATGGTTAGGATTGACTGAGACGTGGGATGGTTTTGATTGGCTGAGAGGTGGGATGGTTAGGATTGTCTGAGAAGTGGGATTGGCTGGGATTGGCTGAGAGGTGTGATGGCTGGGATTGACTGAGAGGTGGGATGGTTAGGATTGGCTGAGAGGTGGGATGGTTAGGATTGACTGAGACGTGGGATGGTTTTGATTGGCTGAGAGGTGGGATGGTTAGGATTGTCTGAGAAGTGGGATTGGCTGGGATTGGCTGAGAGGTGTGATGGCTGGGATTGACTGAGAGGTGGGATGGTTAGGATTGGCTGAGAGGTGGGATGGTTAGGATTGACTGAGACGTGGGATGGTTTTGATTGGCTGAGAGGTGGGATGGTTAGGATTGTCTGAGAAGTGGGATTGGCTGGGATTGGCTCAGAGGTGTGATGGCTGGGATTGACTGAGAGGTGGGATGGTTAGGATTGGCTGAGAGGTGGGATGGTTAGGATTGACTGAGACGTGGGATGGTTTTGATTGGCTGAGAGGTGGGATGGTTAGGATTGTCTGAGAAGTGGGATTGGCTGGGATTGGCTGAGAGGTGTGATGGCTGGGATTGACTGAGAGGTGGGATGGTTAGGATTGGCTGAGAGGTGGGATGGTTAGGATTGACTGAGACGTGGGATGGTTTTGATTGGCTGAGAGGTGGGATGGTTAGGATTGTCTGAGAAGTGGGATTGGCTGGGATTGGCTCAGAGGTGTGATGGCTGGGATTGACTGAGAGGTGGGATGGTTAGGATTGGCTGAGAGGTGGGATGGTTAGGATTGGCTGAGACATGGGATGGTTTTGATTGGCTGAGAGGTGGGATGGTTAGGATTGTCTGAGAAGTGGGATTGGCTGGGATTGGCTGAGAGGTGGGATGGCTGGGATTGACTGAGAGGTGGGATGTTTAGGATTGGCTGAGAGGTGGGATGGTTAGGATTGGCTGAGAGGTGGGATGGTTAGGATTGACTGAGACGTGGGATGGTTTTGATTGGCTGAGAGGTGGGATGGTTAGGATTGTCTGAGAAGTGGGATTGGCTGGGATTGGCTGAGAGGTGTGATGGCTGGGATTGACTGAGAGGTGGGATGGTTAGGATTGGCTGAGAGGTGGGATGGTTAGGATTGACTGAGACGTGGGATGGTTTTGATTGGCTGAGAGGTGGGATGGTTAGGATTGTCTGAGAAGTGGGATTGGCTGGGATTGGCTGAGAGGTGGGATGGCTGGGATTGACTGAGAGGTGGGATGGTTAGGATTGGCTGAGAGGTGGGATGGTTAGGATTGGCTGAGAGGTGGGATTGACTGAGACGTGGGATGGTTTTGATTGGCTGAGAGGTGGGATGGTTAGGATTGTCTGAGAAGTGGGATTGGCTGGGATTGGCTGAGAGGTGTGATGGCTGGGATTGACTGAGAGGTGGGATGGTTAGTATTGGCTGAGAAGTGGGATTGACTGAGACGTGGGATGGTTTTGATTGGCTGAGAGGTGGGATGGCTAAGATTGACTGAGAGGTTGGATTGGCTGAGAGGTGGGATGGCTGGGATTGACTGAGAGGTGGGATTGGCTGAGAGGTGGGATTGCTGGGATTGACTGAGAGGTGGGATTGGCTGAGAGGTGGGATTGCTGGGATTGACTGAGAGGTGGGATTGGCTGAGAGGTGAGATGGCTGGGATTGACTGAGAGGTGGGATTGGCTGAGAGGTGGGATGGCTGGGATTGACTGAGAGGTGGGATTGGCTGAGAGGTGAGATGGCTGGGATTGACTGAGAGGTGGGATTGGCTGAGAGGTGGGATGGCTGGGACTGGCTGAGAGGTGGGATGGCTGGGATTGGCCAACAAACTAGAAATCCACTGTTGGAAAATGTTTTTACTTTAGATATAAACACCTTGTTGCAGTCATTCATACAGCCATGGAGCTTTCTTCCACTTCCATTTGCTCCACAGAGGCGCGTTGGGCCAGACCGCTCCTTTCCTCTCCCCCCTTCTCAATGAGCTTTACTACAATTGCATGGGCTCCAGCACTGAGGCTTTTCATGAGGATAAGGGGGGGGGGAGGGGGGGCTTTCACAAGCTGTTTTTTGTGTGATTATATAGCCCCAAAGAAGACACACATAGAAAAAATACATGCATGTTTTCTTTGGGACTATCTACTAAATATTTAAAAGGAGGGAAAGAAAGCTCTAAAAACCATTAGAATGTTATTTTAATCTTCATGTTTTACCAATTTACCTGATTCTGATTTGAAAGAATCCACATTATCCCTTTTTTATTTTCCAGTCTGTGTGTGTGTGTCTTGTCTGTTTTTCTTTGCTTTAAATTTTTCTTTATTTATTGTATGTCTCTCTGTTTTTTTTCTGGGAAAATGCATTAGTTTTCGATTCCTCGTGTTGTTTCCCCTGGGGATATATTTGTGTACAATTTGTTTAAATGTATTCCATTGGTTTCCTGAGTTTTTCCTCTCAAGCACAATAATCAACGTTAATGAACAGACAACCCACAATGTGTCCTTTCTTCATTGTTTAACAGTCTCTCTAGTCATTAGTAGTTTCCTGATTCAAGTTGGTGCATCTACTAACTGAGATATCATATAGCGATTCCCACACTTGTTTCCCTTCATCCACATGCCTGAAATGTAAATGAATGATTTTGTAGTTAAAATATCCAGTCTTAAAGGGACAATATAGTCACTTTGTTTAAACTGTCCTATTCACACCTCCCTGCAAGTAACGTGCACAGCCGTCCTAAACACTTCATGTAAAGCGACATGTTTACATTTCCTTTATTACAAATTGTGTTTAATTTAGAATTTCTTATCTCCTGCTCTGTTAATAGTTTGCTAGACAATGCATCATCCTGTGTGAGATTAAATTCATAGAGCAGGAGATAAAAACTTCTGAATTGAGGCTGTGCATTTTACTTCTAAATGGCAGAGAATTGAGCAGCATGATCTATACACCAATACGGCTTTACTAAGCTAAAGTTGTTTTGGTGATTAGAGTATCCCTTTAAAACCTAACCTAAGTGCCACAAAAAAGAATCTATGTATATTAAGATAGGATTAAACTTACCTCCCAACATTACAAATTGAAAAAGAGGGACGCATTCATTTTAGGGGTGTGGATGGAGGTGTGATCAGGGACGAGGCTGTTCTGCAATATTTTAGGTGACTTACTTATAACAATTTATAGAACTAAAATGTAATTTATAACAAGAACAATGTATCTTATTTACACAGACTGGTTTCTAAACACATTCAAGCAACCAATCACAGTGTTACAAGTCAAATACACAGCGTGGGAAAATTCCAAATAACTCTCATTTCAAGCCAACCAATCAGAGTACTGTGACAGGTAAATGTAGAGACTTACCTGTCAGTCTCTTCGTTTAACTGTCAAATCACTCTGATTGGATGGCTTAAACCAACCAATCAGAGCGCTCTGAGCCTAATTGCAGGGCAGGGCAAGGCTTTATAAGCCTTCCCCCACCCTGCATAGCTCAGTCTGCGCGGAGCCCTCCATGGGTGAAGATGGATTACTTTTTCAGCGTCTCGGTTTTTTTTTTCGTCTGATTTTTTTTGCGCTCTGATTTTTTCTTTTTGTTTTCAAAGTGTGACAGGTATTATGTTTTTTTATTTGGCCTTTTGGGGGGCTGAAAAAAGAAGATTTTAGAAAAAAGAAGACATCAAATGGTAAGTTGTATTTCTTTTTTTTAAAGGTACTTAGTTATTCTCCCCTCACAATTTTTTGGGTGAGGGTGGTAGGTTGATTATTTTTTTTTGGGAGGGGGGGGTACCATTTTTATTTAGGGTCAACCACCCGCTGCTTAGGGGTGGGGGCAGGGGGGAGGGCAATAGGTCCCCCCACCTTATTCTGATTTAGGGCGCCCACCCGCCGCTCAGGGGTGGGGGCCGGAGGGGTGGGGGAGACAATAGGTCCCCCCACCCTTTGAAGTAATTTAAGGCCCCCACCCGCCACTCAGGGGTAGGGGCCGGTGGGGAGGACAATAGACTCCCCCTTATTCTACTTTACGGCCCCAACCCGCGCTCGGGGATGGGGGCTGGGGGGTCAGGACAATAGGTCCCCCCCCTTTGAAGTAATTTAGGACCCCCACCCGCCGCTCAGGGGTGAGGGCCGGAGGGGGAGGACAATAGGTCCCCCCACCCTTTGAAGTAATTTAGGGCCCCCACCCGCCGCTCAGGAGTGGGGGCTGGGGGGAGGACAATAGGAGTCACCCCCATTATTCTACTTTAGGGCCCCAACACGCCTCTCAGGGATGGGGGTTGGGGGGGCAGGACAATAGGTCCCCCCTCTATTCTGATTTAGGGCCCCCACCTGCCACTCAGGGGTGGGGGTCGGGGGGAGGACAATGGGTCCCCCCCTTTGAAGTAGTTTAGGGCCCCCACCCGCCGCTCAGGGGTGGGGGCCGGCAGGAAGGACAATAGGTCCCCCCTACCTTATTCTACTTTAGGAAGAAGTAGAAGAGGACACGATAGGTTCCCCCCATTGTCATCCAGGGCCCCCACCCCCATCAGGGGTGGGGGCCGGAGGGGGCAATAGGTCCCCCCTTCAGTTTAAAGCCCCCACTCGCACGGCACGGGTGGGGGCTCGGGAGAGAGGTCACTTGGTTTTTTTTGGGGGGGGGGGGTTTAACAGTGAGCAGCCACAGGCTGCTCACTGCTTACTAGTCATGCCCCTATTCGCGTTATAGCGAGTAGAGGCAAAATGTACTAATACTAAGTAATTTTTAGGTCTTTCAGCCTTTTGGTAGATAGCTCCCTCATACCTTTCCCATTACTCATTCCCATCCATTGACTGGCTAAGTAACTTACATTTTATATAAACATGTTACTTGATTGTTGTAAGTGTTGCAAATGCTTACAGCTGAATCCTGGCTATGTTTGTATACTTTTTATTTAAACTGGTATACTGGGGGCTGGGCCGGACCGCCGAGCTGGATGGACGCAAGCAGGAAAGGCTCCTGCAACAAGCCTACTAAACCATGCACTGACCACCTTAATTAAACCGACAACGATGGTGCCCGGAGCAAGGGGACCAATGGATCCAGGGAGAGGCTGGCTTGCTAAGCTGCAGTCCCCTGGGGGAGAAACTCTTGTGGTCGACACTGGGGCCTTCACCTGTGATGAGCGGGGCGGATGGCCGCTGCCCCGCTATCCTACTCCATGGACCCCAACCCGAGGCGCAATCCCGAGCGGGTCCGGCCCTGCTTCCCCCCCTCTGGGCCGGGGGGGTGATCCCGGTCCCCACCTGGAGACCCCAACCGAGACATCGCAGCTGGAGCTGAGGGGAACCTAGTGCGGCACCTAAAATGGCGGGCGCCATGTGCCCAGGAGGCGGGAGAGAGATCTGCTACCTCCCCGCGATCACGACCCACAAAGCAGCTCCTGACATACGAGCATACAATAAAGTGAGGCCGGGAAACACTATACAGGAGATCCAGTCTCCCATACAAGGTGCTGCACCCTACGCCTGGAGGACCGCGCTTCTCATCACAGCCAGCATAAACGACGCACAGCACGACATCAGCCGGTCTGCAGCATGGCCTCACAAAGCCCTCTACATGCGGAGGAAAGACGAGTGGTGAGAGGAGCAGAAGCTGGATCCCCAGCTGATGCCTCAGGCCTGCAACTCACTGCTAAGTGGGACGGTATTATTGCCATCACAGTGTGCCATATCCCATTATAACATGCCCGTAATGTTTATCAGTCTGATTGCTTCTAGTCCCTTTGATCTTTCCTTTAAATATTTCATATTGGCAAGCCTCAGATTGCTGTATCTTATGGCTTCAACCTAACATGGATGTCCACAATATGTGGTCTTAGGAGGTGGTACACACTTTTGTATAGGCAAGTTAATCGTCAGATAAAACTGACATGCTAACTCATATACACTATTTGTAAGCAATGTGTCTACTGGCAAGTTGAATAAACTACACTACCTTTAAGCAATATGTCATTTAACATTTTAACCAGTATACACTACTTATAAGCAATACGTCAATTAGCATGTCGACTAGTATACACTACTTGTGAGCAATATGTCAATATGTTTAGATTACACTCTAATGTTTAATGCTCTTCTTTCTACTACAGACCACTAGAAATATACATATGTACTGATATATCACTGCGCCTCTTACCTCATTAACTCATGGTTCATAATAGTGCAGTATCATACTCGTTGAACGCATAATCGATTGTACTACAAACGCTAAAGACAACGCTTGTTTCTTATATGTTATGTTTCTCCACTGTCTAATCCTCATACCATTATAACCAAAAAAGTGTGCTGTCTATTCAATGCCATATCAAGCTTATTCTACCTGTTATCATTTTGCCTGCGACGGCTGTTGTGGCTGAGTAGGATTACTGTTATTGCATGCACAACAAAAATAAAGAATTAAAAAACAAACAAACTGGTATACAGTGTAACATTCTTCATTCTTCCACTGGGTATACCTCACATACCTGTCTCTTGCCCTCTCCTAAAGGGCAGCCCACCTTATTTGATTGCAAATTCCTGTCCTAATGTGTTTTACACCCCACCTCCTATAGAATGTAAGCTCAATCAAGCAGGGTCCTCTTCAACCTATTGTTCCTGTAAGTTTATTTGTAATTGTCCTATTTATAGTTAAATCCCCTCTCATAATATTGTAAAGCGCTACGGAATCTGTACTTTGGCTGATCGGCTATTCGGCAAATCCGAAATTTGGCACTTCGGCTATTCGGTGCTTCGGGACTTTGGCAGTTTGGTTTGGAACTTCAGGACTTTGGCGGTTCGCAATTGACATTCGGAACGAAACAAATTGCACATATCTATCAGAAACAGATTCTTCTGACAAGTCTGACAGCTCAATAGAGTGTAAAGACAAGGGTCAAAAGAAACTATTGAAATGAATGTGTGTGCTCGTAGCAAAAAATAGAAGTACACAAAAACAGAGTAAAGGGGAAGTTCATATGAAAAAAGGTCAAAATAAAATTGCTGTTACATATGATTCATACCCATGCACAGTACACTCCCTTTATGCACATCTAAAGATTAACTCGGGCAAATGTGTAAAAATATTTGAGATGTCGAGAGAGATACAGGGCCAGGGAAATGGCAGAGGACGGCACAGGGGACAAGACACCAAAAATACCAGAAACATATAAGGAATGGGTGAGATGTTTTACGGTATACGCCTCCTGTTACATAGAGGGACCTTTACAAGAGGCCATTAATATTTTAAAATACACGGATACCATCGATGAAATACACAATAGGTATAAGGGTATGGCATGGAGAACGTATGATTCTGAATTAAGGAGGAGATTAGAGGCTAATTCCCTACTAAATTTCGGAATGCAAGAGATGGACCTATAAACTAGACAAGGAACATGGGAAGCCCCACAACTACAATTTGGGGGAAGGAACTGGCAAAGAAGACCCAACTTGTACTTTCGGAGAAGAGGGGGTAGAGAGTGCTGGAATTTTCAAGAAAAGCAATGCGATAAAGGTTAGAAGTGTCTATTATAACACGCATGCATACATTGCGGGGAGGACCACCCAGGGTGCGAATGTACTAGGAAACAGGACAAGGGTTATGGGAGGCAAGGATACAGACATCCAATGGCTCCGAAGACCACCAAGGCCGATGAAACTAGAACCCCTATTTGAGTCATTAAATAATTTCCCAGCTAAAACAGGAAAGTTCTTGCAGGAAGGTTTCAAATTTGGTTTTAAAATATCAGTTAAGGGAACAGTAACGGGAAATAAAATTACAAGGAACTTAAAACAAGCATATGACTTCCCAAACATTTTAAAAGAAAAAATGCAAAAAGAATTAGACCTGGGAAGACCGACAGGCCCGTTTAAAAAACAGCCTATTAATAATCTCATTCAATCACCATAATTCCTAAAAAAGAAAAAGGAAAGTTTAGAATGGCACGACACACCTGTCACATCCAAAAGGGAAGTCAGTAAACGACACACTGGACCCCACAGAAACATCAGTAATTTATCAAATCATTTGAGACAGCACTAAAATTAGAACAGGAAGTTGGCCCAGGGGCATTATTGGCAAAGGTAGATATCGAATCAGCATTTCGATTACTACCAATCCATCCAGAAAGCTTTTATTTAATGGGATGCCAAATTAACGGTCATTATTACATTGACCGGTGTTTACCCATGGGTTGTGCCATATGGATAATTTAGATCACCATTTGTAAGCCTATGAACAAGCAGCCATTACCGAAATTTGTAGATAGTATTGGATACTATTGGATTTAAAGACTTTAACTTTATGAGCTCGTTCCAAATCTAAAAATGGCTACAGCAACTGTATGGTGAATGCGGTTGTGGGGAATATCAAGACGGCATTATGTCACTGGTGTCGCGATGCACGCGATGACGCCGCACAGAAGACCGCCAATTTGGAGGAGGTAAACGGCGCTGGAATCGACGAGAACATTTTTTTTGTTTGCCCAGATAAAAAGAGGCACATGGAGACAGGATTGTATGCACCTGGAAGAAGCGTTGTGCCTGTATTTTATGCAAAATATTTGTATTATTTTATTTGTTTTAATTGTAATTTGCAAATAAAATCTTTTAAAACTCTATTACTGTGGAGATTTCTTTCCATCAAAAAATAGGATTGGACCAGGAGTGGGGCAGATTGCCTAAGGAGTATATCAAACCCCCACCTTTACAGCCAGAGCCTGCTATATGTGGCTCTGAGTATTGTGAGTGACCCATTACCTCTGATCTTAAATCTGATATTTTAAAACAATATTATGCTATGTGCTTTTATGTTTTTTTTTTTTTTTTATTCTTTATTTTTGCAGTGCATGCTCATATAACATTCGCACATGAAGGTTCCCCAACGGCATTCCTTCAATGCATTTCAGTCAAGTGTAACATATAGGTACATGGTGAAACTTGCACAATTTTATATTTATGTATACTGGAACAAGTTATATCTCAAGAACCGGTGAATAACAACAAGTTACATTAATAACAGATTAAAGCTCTAACGGTTATTGCTGTGGAGGGTGTATAGGTTTGAGCTAAAATATCGATTAGAGTATATTTAGGACAGGTACACCCTTATGTGGTCAAGTAGCTAGGCTCTAGATGGTTATAAGCGTTCTAAAAACAGCGAGCGCAGCTGTGTTTCAAGCTAGGTACACACTCATTTGTTATGAGGCACAGTAAAAAGATAACCACCGGCTTGTTAAAGTTCCATTTTAAGGTATGCTAGGCGTACTAGTGATATCTTTGCTGTATGCATGCCAGCTAAAACAAATAGTATTATAAAGTCGCCAGGCTCTTATATATAGTATGACTGGCAATAGTGCCGCACATGTTTTAAGCGATAGGCATGTCTTGTGAACCAAAAGATTAATAGGTAGAATCTAGTAGGCATTTAATTATTAATCATTAAGGAGAGGAGCACTGGTGGTATATCATGACCAGCAACAAAAACATTAAGGTTGGTAGCGAAAGGGAGCTGGATCAGCCGCACACATCTCCTGCACTAAAATATAATGCCGTCAGCCTATCCCCTCAACAGGTATTTCACAGTCCCACATAGCTTGATTGTGCAGGCTTGCTGCTATGGACCGGAGCTTGTCGTGCCCTCTGCCCCATGCTTGAGTCGGGGTCTGGGCGGTTCGGCTGCGTGCATCTTCTCTACCAGTGTCCCGGTGTGGTGCAGCGCCGGCTTGATCTTGGGGCTTCTTCCTCCGGAGCTGCGAGGTGTACGCTGGGGGGCTCCCCCTTGTGGTTCTCTGTCCGGAGTTGCGGCTCTGAGTTTTGGTATTCTTGGGCCTCCGGTAAGTGCCAGTGGGTCGAGTTTGTTGCCTCCGCTGGTGTGAGTTGCTGGGTGTGGAGGTTGCATGCTTAGTGGGTCGATGAGTGTTAGGGGGTGAGCCGTGTGATGAGCTGTCTCTCTGTCCCCTCACCTCGCGTACCCTGTGTCTGTCAGCGAGTTTGAGCGGGAGATGGGAGCAGATCTTCTCTTTGTCGTCGGTACACATGGCGTCCGCCATTTTAAGTGTGGCGGGCGGGCTCCCCGGCCTCAGTCGCCGCGTCGCGGTCAGTGCCACAGGGTGAGGACCGGGATCACCCCCCCGGTCCAGAGGGGGGGGAAAACGGAGCCGGACCCGCTTCAATCTGCACCCGTGGCTGGTTTCCTTGGCGCAGGATAGTGGGGCAGCGGCCGTCTGCCCCACTCACCGCAGGAGAAGGCCCTGGTTGGGGCAACATGTTTTTCTCCCCCCGGGGGACTGAAGCACGGTAAGCCAGCCTCTCCCCGGGTCCAGCAGTCTCTCAGCTCCGGGTGGCTGCTCTGGCGGTCTGAATTTTCTTGGTTTTAGAGGGTAAATATCGCAGGTTTGCAGGAGCTGCTCAGGCATGCGACCGTCCAGCTCGGCGGTCCGGCCCCGCCCCCCGCTTTTATGTTTTTTACAGATTTATTTACAGAAAATGTGTAATGTATAAAAAACGTTTACTCACTATTCATACTTGTAGATTTGCGCCCTCTATTTGTTTCAATGTATCTACTGTTTTATCTTTGTGTCCTGTTTGTGGGTAAGGCCACTAGGGGTTGTTGCAATTTACTAATATCACTGCCAATTGTGGTAATATTACACTATTACTGCACTTGGATTTTTTAAGTAAAAGCTGAAACCCCATCCAGTTGTGTATATATTAATTCTAGTAGGTAACTCTATAGGATTTGGAATTGTCTTTATATCAGTATATGTAGCTAGAGTGAGGTTTTACCTTTGCAGATCCCTAGTGACAGAACCCACCCAAAACTCCAGAAATGAACTAAGGAAGTTAGTTTGATATGAATCACCCATTGTGAGAAATAGTGACCTACATAATTACCAGATCACATTCCAAGTGGGGAAGTTTTAAGTATTTTAATGGTTCGATGCCCTTTTAGGATGTATTCGGTCTATCTGTCTGTCTGTCTGTCTATCTATCTATCGATCAATCTATCTGTCTATCCATTATCTATCTATCTATCTATCTGTCTATCTATCTATCCATTATCTATCTATCTATCTATCGATCAATCTATCTATCTATCCATTATCTATCTATCTATCTATCTATCTGTCTATCTATCTATCAAATATCTATCTATCTATCTATCCATCCAATATCTATCTATCGATCAATCTATCTATCTATCCATTATCTATCTATCTATCTATCTATCTGTCTATCTATCTATCAAATATCTATCTATCTATCTATCCATCCAATATCTATCTATCTATCTATCTATCTATCTATCCATTATCTACGCTATCTATCTATCTATCTATCCATATATCCGTCCGTCTATCTATCTATCTATCTATCTATCCATATATCCGTCCGTCTATCTATCTATCTATCTATCTATCTATCTATCTATCTATCTATCTATCTATCTATCTATCTATCTCTCTATCTGTCTATCTATCTATTTATCCAATATCTATCTATCTATCTATCTATCTATCTATCTCTTTATCTATCTGTCTATCTATCTATCTGTCTATCCAATATCTATCCATCTATCTATTTATCCAATATCTTCTGTCTGTCTGTCTGTCTGTCTATGACACTGTTTGATGGAGATTCCTGATTCTGGCTAATTTAATTTTCCCTTAATGCTCATGAGTGGCCAAATAGTGGCAGAACAATCTTGAAATACCAATATGTTCTGCAGTGGGTTTATACTTCGAGGTAGAAATTAAATTCTCTCCGTTGACCGAGCCGGAAAAGTGAAAAATAAATCCACTGGAGCCTACTTACTAATCGCTATGGTCCTCAGGCGCTAGTGAGATTTTCCTGAAGAGGTACATATACAAATTTGACCTATTATAATGGGTTATAATTACAGCTGATATCCATGGCATTGCTTCAAAAACTGTCTTCATGATGTGATATCTAAAATACTCTGTTTTGTTCTGTAACCTGGATTTGAATATAAATTCCTATTTTTATTACCAGACATTTTGTTATTTAGATTTGCAATGATATCTTTCATGTCTTCTATACTTATTTTTTAATTTTTCAATGAATCCCAGTTAATTTCACCGTGAGTTATTGTATTGCTAATTGTGTCTGTGTGTATTGATCACCACTTTCTAAAGTTATTTAGTTTTTTTTTTTAAAACATTATCCTATGATTTTGCAATATTCTTGGCACCCAGCCAAAAGTTGCCCAAAGTTCCAGAATTGTCCAGATAAAATGCAGGTGTCTTATCACATGACTCAGGACACGCTGGGTGTCTGGCCAGCACTCGGGGTGGGCTAATGTCTTGTAAACTGCACTCTCACATGTATGAAATGTGCATGTCTCTGTTATGGTTTTGATGGGTGGTGCCCAGGAGGCAGCAGTAAGCCAAATGCGAGGTACCAAGTAGGGATGAGACAATCTTGTAGTCAGGGAAAGCCGAGGTCAGGGGCAGGCAGCGCTGGTTCAGAAACGGTGTAACAGGCAGGTAGGTCAAGGATCAGATAACAGCAGGATTCACAGAAGCGTACACACCGAGGAACACAGTATAACTGAGCATTGAGATACGGGTAGACTGTGATTATATATGGGAGATGTAACGGATCGACGGGCACCCCGACTGGGTACCTCCGTTGAAGGATGCTCTAGCGCTTCCTGAGGGTTTTCAGCACTCCAGCCAACACCATAAGCACCGTAGACTCCTTCAGAGAGCAAAACAGGAACAAGCTCTTAGTAGTGATTATAGCAAGGGAATATGACAAGCATAGCAATCCCTTGTAGCAGATTCCCCCAATAAGAGACAGGACTCCAAAGGGTGAGGGTGAAGTAGAACTGAAGCTTTTAATCAAACACTCTGCTTTTATGCCCATTTTACAAACATAGTACCGCCCACAGGGTTTTGAAGAACAAACAAATCAATACATTACAACACAGCTAAACACTCCCATTCATACCAGCAGAAATCCTCCCCTCTGCCTGTGATACAATTACTGAACACAATGGGCTAACGTAATTATCACAGGCAGGAAAATACACAGTTTTACACAACATTCATAACTTTAAAAGTATACATCACATTCACTTACATTTTCAGAATCAGCATACTCCATATACAAACATGTGTCAAAATCATACAAATTGGTCCAGTGATTCAAAAGATAGACGGAAGACCTATTTGACTGACTGCAAGCATGGCTTGGGTGTGGTAAGCCAATTATCTCCAGAATACAGAAAATATCTCCATTTACAGCTACAGCAAAAACACACAAAAATACATAACTCCTATCATACTGAACAGAACCCCCACATTCAACCTATTCCCAGATAGCTTGGATCTGAGCGCTCACTATATCCGAACAGCGCTCAGATCCCACAAACACAGTCAAATCGCCATAGGGTTAAAGTTTAGCAACAAATTCCAACTGGTCTGGCAGTGTCCCTTGGACAACGCCCTGCTGGAGAACAATAGACAGGAAACGGGGGAGGGGCACACCTTCCCATGTATTCAAAGGGGCAGAAAAAGTGTTTCAAAATCCAATAAGCCCAAATAATGCTTACACAGGGCAAAGTCTCCCAGGGGCCATAGTCAGAAGGCAGGAGGTGGGCAGTGGAGAGGTTGGTTCCGCCACAGGAGAAGTATCCATCTTTTACATATTATTGGGTAAACACAGTAGTCCCTATTGCTCTGCCCCTTTAAGAGACTGTTTTCCGGCGTGCAAGTTTTCCCCCTCTACACATGGGTCCGGCGGAAGAGAGGAGCTTTCTGTGGGGCGCCGCGTGAGGGTCCTTGTGCTGCAGGAACGTTGCTTACATGTCCCTGTGGATAAGCACGCCGGAGTAAGAGGGAGTTACATCAGCCACGTCAGAGACACAGCGTGGGACCCACAGGTAAGTGCACTCCTGACCAGTTAAACATAAGTCAATTTTTATACAATTATACAAAGCTGGGCTTACGGGTTTCTTTTTGGTCAGCAGTTACATCCTGTGAGTGAACGTGCTGTGCAAGAAATTGCCCGAATATTTTATTCCTTCCCAAAAGCTGACCGGAGCTTCCCAGTCTAAAGTGTGGACCTTGATGTTGTATATTAATTGGTGATTAATTCTTCCTTAACTTTTGCAAATATTCGTTAATGATACTATTGATCTATGTTATAAAATCGATTATATTCATATAAGTATGATTCTTGGCATCCCAGAACAGTCCAGAAACTGCCAGTCAAAATAGCCACGTCTGTGAGGCTCACAAGGTACCGGTATGTTGTTTGATAAGCTTTAGATACTTTGTATTAATTCCTGTGTAATAATGTTATTATTTCAACAAGCTGCAGTATATGTAGCTAAATCTAATGAGTCTCACTGATCAGTCACAGATACATATTTTATGGGTAATTTTAAAAAAATGACTTTTTTGACTAAAATACATAACAAATTTCAGACATTCATAGAATGTCAATGATACACTTGTTTTTATTTGATAAAATAAAGTTTCATTCAAACGTCAGTACTCTCTGTGTGTGCTGATTGCCATTGTTTCTTCTTATTTCCCTTTTTTATATATAATTATCGAGGAGAAACAAGGAAATGTAACAAGACACACAGACTGAGGAACTCCAAGACTCACCCAAAACTACAAGTACCGGTACATTTTAAGTTTGCGAACATTTTATTGCTTTGGTTTTTAAAACGTACAGAGATTTGAACTGGTCGAGTCTGATCCTAATACTTGGATTATTTGAATTTTAGGTTTTGTGTAATTTAAGCGTAGCCTCTATGTTTGCAATAATGGTACATTTGTTTTTTTGATAGCTTAGCGAGTTGGCCACTGCGGCCGTCCTACCTGTATATGTTTGTTACTGTTACCTTTGCCTATTGTGATTTTGTCTATAGTCTTTGTGATTGGTATTCACTTTATATTCTGTGGGTAACGCTCCCTGTGACAGTGGAAATAAAAGCTGGTCTGATGATCCCGTCAGGGGAGGGACTGTCTAAAGAGTGACTTTGTGCCATTTCAGTGTTAGAGTTTACAATGAGCACTATTCTCTGTAACGATGGAGTTTGTTAGGCTCGCTAAGCATCGTGGGAAATGTAGTCTAATGCCAGCATTCCCTGCAGGTTTAGGGATGCTGTGAGAGATTTCGGTGGTTTAATCTTCGCAGTTTGTTACTTGATTTCTCTTATCTTTCGGTTATATCATTTCGAGACTGGAGATGTCATAATAAGTTGCATTTTCAGTTGAATTTGGGGAAACCACTTGAAGCGTTTGTTGTGTTGAGATATTACAATTGCTTTTGTTTGATTTGTTCATTGCAAACTGCTGAAAGTCTGTACATTTTGGCAATAAACCTGATTTTCAATGGGGGTTGAATCATTTTAATATGATAAAAAGAAAACAGAGCCTCATGTGGAGACGAGGTTAGTACAGGATCGAGGTGATTTCCAGGATTTTGGTCAATGGTATAGTTTCCGGAGAGGTCAGAATTTATATCCAGAAAGCTGTACATTTCCTCTGAACCCTGGTTCGCCATAGGTCAGTGTGTGTTCAACACGTCAGCATTTACTGGCATTAAGAAAAGCATGAACTACCAGTCAAGGCATTATAATGGATGCTATACGACATGTGATGTCATAACCTCCTGTCTGATCATTATTCCATCTATTCAGATAAACGAGAGACCAGGGATTTTATTTTATTTTTACATTTCTACAAATGAAGATCTATTTAATACATTATATATCCCACCACGTATAGTATTAAACATGCCTGTTTATGTGCAGTATTGTGGGTTATTATTTACGCTATTTGCTCTCTTGCCTCTTGGTCCCTGATCCAGGACACCAGAGATCTGCTTATTGTCATCATGACCCCAGCCTTTGTCATCGATGCTGCATCTATTGTGGTAAAAGTGTGAATGCAGTTTATTGCGAACTCACACAATTACTTGTCATCTCATTTTCGGTGAATATTAAATTTCTTATCGTTCTATAGCAGGTATGATTGCCATGAGCTATATTGGGCTAGTTGAGCATTGAGTGGAAGTGCCATGAGCTATATTGGGCTAGTTGAGCATTGGGTGGAAGTGCCATGAGCTATATTGGGCTAGTTGAGCAGAGTGGAAGTGCCATGAGCTATATTGGGCTAGTTGAGCATTGAGTGGAAGTGCCAAGAGCTATATTGGGCTAGTTGAGCATTGGGTGGAAGTGCCATGAGCTATATTGGGCTAGTTGAGCATTGAGTGGAAGTGCCATGAGCTATATTGGGCTAGTTGAGCAGAGTGGAAGTGCCATGAGCTATATTGGGCTAGTTGAGCATTGAGTGGAAGTGCCAAGAGCTATATTGGGCTAGTTGAGCAGAGTGGAAGTGCCATGAGCTATATTGGGCTAGTTGAGCATTGAGTGGAAGTGCCAAGAGCTATATTGGGCTAGTTGAGCAGAGTGGAAGTGCCATGAGCTATATTGGGCTAGTTGAGCATTGAGTGGAAGTGCCATGAGCTATATTGGGCTAGTTGAGCAGAGTGGAAGTGCCATGAGCTATATTGGGCTAGTTGAGCATTGAGTGGAACTGCCATGAGCTATATTGGGCTAGTTGAGCATTGGGTGGAAGTGCCATGAGCTATATTGGGCTAGTTGAGCATTGAGTGGAAGTGCCATGAGCTATATTGGGCTAGTTGAGCAGAGTGGAAGTGCCATGAGCTATATTGGGCTAGTTGAGCATTGAGTGGAAGTGCCAAGAGCTATATTGGGCTAGTTGAGCAGAGTGGAAGTGCCATGAGCTATATTGGGCTAGTTGAGCATTGAGTGGAAGTGCCAAGAGCTATATTGGGCTAGTTGAGCAGAGTGGAAGTGCCATGAGCTATATTGGGCTAGTTGAGCATTGAGTGGAAGTGCCATGAGCTATATTGGGCTAGTTGAGCAGAGTGGAAGTGCCATGAGCTATATTGGGCTAGTTGAGCATTGAGTGGAACTGCCATGAGCTATATTGGGCTAGTTGAGCATTGGGTGGAAGTGCCATGAGCTATATTGGGCTAGTTGAGCATTGAGTGGAAGTGCCATGAGCTATATTGGGCTAGTTGAGCATTGGGTGGAAGTGCCATGAGCTATATTGGGCTAGTTGAGCAGAGTGGAAGTGCCATGAGCTATATTGGGCTAGTTGAGCATTGAGTGGAAGTGCCAAGAGCTATATTGGGCTAGTTGAGCATTGGGTGGAAGTGCCATGAGCTATATTGGGCTAGTTGAGCATTGAGTGGAAGTGCCATGAGCTATATTGGGCTAGTTGAGCAGAGTGGAAGTGCCATGAGCTATATTGGGCTAGTTGAGCATTGAGTGGAAGTGCCAAGAGCTATATTGGGCTAGTTGAGCAGAGTGGAAGTGCCATGAGCTATATTGTGCTAGTTGAGCATTGAGTGGAAGTGCCATGAGCTATATTGGGCTAGTTGAGCATTGGGTGAAAGTGCCATGAGCTATATTGGGCTAGTTGAGCAGAGTGGAAGTGCCATGAGCTATATTGGGCTAGTTGAGCATTGAGTGGAAGTGCCAAGAGCTCTATTGGGCTAGTTGAGCATTGGGTGGAAGTGCCATGAGCTATATTGGGCTAGTTGAGCATTGAGTGGAAGTGTCATGAGCTATATTGGGCTAGTTGAGCAGAGTGGAAGTGCCATGAGCTATATTGGGCTAGTTGAGCATTGAGTGGAAGTGCCAAGAGCTATATTGGGCTAGTTGAGCAGAGTGGAAGTGCCATGAGCTATATTGGGCTAGTTGAGCATTGAGTGGAAGTGCCATGAGCTATATTGGGCTAGTTGAGCATTGGGTGGAAGTGCCATGAGCTATATTGGGCTAGTTGAGCAGAGTGGAAGTGCCATGAGCTATATTGGGCTAGTTGAGCATTGAGTGGAAGTGCCAAGAGCTATATTGGGCTAGTTGAGCATTGGGTGGAAGTGCCATGAGCTATATTGGGCTAGTTGAGCATTGAGTGGAAGTGCCATGAGCTATATTGGGCTAGTTGAGCAGAGTGGGAGTGCCATGAGCTATATTGGGCTAGTTGAGCATTGAGTGGAAGTGCCAAGAGCTATATTGGGCTAGTTGAGCAGAGTGGAAGTGCCATGAGCTATATTGGGCTAGTTGAGCATTGAGTGGAAGTGCCATGAGCTATATTGGGCTAGTTGAGCATTGAGTGGAAGTGCCATGAGCTATATTGGGATAGTTGAGCATTGAGTGTAAGTGTAGTTCACACACATTTGGGGTGCTACTGTTAGCCGTCACTGATCTAGGTGTGATTTATCATTCTAGCTCTTAGAACAGGGCTAGGCAAACTTCTCATTCCAAATGTTGTGGACATCTCTCCTGATGCTTTGTCAGCATTATGGCTGTAAGGGCATTGATCAAAATGTATTGAAACATCTCCCTCACCTCCCGGCCCAGTCTCCTGCCGGTGATCTGAAGAACCAACATAGAGGGAGCTCTATGGCCAGTGAGGAGATCAAAGATCCCCAAATCGGCCAAGCAGCCCTGATACATATACTATAGCAGATTGTTGTCACAGGTAACCATGGAAATGCTCTAATACATTCTCCCTGTACCAGCCAGAAGGAGTTGTCTACACCGACTGGGTACCCGGACCACCAGGGATCCGAATTTCTACTCATTGGCACAAGACAAGCTTCAGGGAGGGGGAATAAACTGTAGTTTGTTTGTTTTTTTATTTAAAATGTTTTGTTTTTTATACAGCACATAAACCAATTTAATATAGACATAGTGTAATAGTCGCCATGGTGATAGCGATGCTAGCACATCCTGGTTTCTCTGGGGATGTGACTTGACACATGCATGCGCATGGACTGCACGGGCACGCTGGCAATGGTAAGTCTCTCTCTTTATCTTAACTTATAAATGTAGAAAAAGGGGGCGGAGCCTGGCTGTGGAGCTGAACAGACGCGTGCAGCACGTGCTCCCGCCTGGAACTCTACTTACCTCAAAATAATCGTTGCTCCCCAGCTACAAAATCGACTAAAAACACAGTATTCACGAAGGGGATGCAAGAGGGAAGAAAAAGCGACTACTCTTGAAAAGCTGAGCCACCGTGAACGCTGACTGCAAAGATGGGGCCTACCGCAAAAACGACTGGCCTGAATGGAGCTATGGGAAAGGGTGAGGCGGCCGATCACCCAGCCCTGAATACCGACATGAACTCTGCGGGGAACCATCCACTAGCCTTCCTCCCTCCCCCCCCGCCGGTGGGGGTTATCCCGGCACCAACAGCATACTCACCGTGGACACTCACGTCCCAGAGACTGCACACATCAGGAGTCCCTGACTCCAAAATGGCGGATGCCATGCGCCAGTCGGCAAGCACAGATGCTGGTGGCGAACTAACAAGCAACACGTTGACTAAACTGGACGAAATCCTTGCTGCCTTCTGGGCTCGGATTTCGGAGTGGGCACAGGACACGGCTAACACTATATGGCCTAAACCTGCGTGCACACCCCCGGCAACTGCGGGCTCTGAACACAAGAAGGGTAAAACAAGCCCGGATAGGGCGGCGTCCCTACCTTGGACCAGACAACGAAACCCAGTTCACAAGCACCTAGCCGGATCCAGAGGCCTACCTAAGGGCCCAAAGCTGCACGCACAGCAGCAGAGATGCGGTACTAAACTGCCAAGACGGATCACCCAACGCTTCCGTCATTTACCGGAGGCCACTACCGTGGGCCGCCCACAATGTCTTCCCAGGTTGAAGGCCGCAGGGAGTCAAACTCCGAAGCACCGACCACACCACCGGAGGCTTGCCCGCCGCTGGCGGCGGCTGAACACCCAGGCCTCACACGGCGCCCGACGACGAGTCGACCCGGCCTCTATGAGCAACCGAGTCGGTGGAACACAGGTGCAGGCCTTTGTGAAGACCTGGGGCCGGAAGGCGGCCGTCATCAATCCGCACCACGCTGCAGCCTTGAGAATTTCCCAAGACGAGGGGGCTGTATATTTCACCCTACTGGCCCTACACAGCAGCGGCATAGGCTAAACCAACCTCTGGGACTGGCAGCCCGGTTTATACCGCGCACTACCATTGACTCTCGGGGACCTGACCCTAATGGCAGGCACGAACTCCCCTTACTGGACTTCCACCCGCAGACACACATACCACATGGCTTAATGGTATTGTCTAGTGGTCGCATTTAGTCAATATATGACATATTTATGTTTAACGCTCTGTATTTAGCTATTACCCTCACAATGTTGAAAACATATTGTGTCTTTATGCCTTACCATTTATATTACGATCTAGAGATGCATATATGGGACCTGACCACTTACAGTCGACTTAGCCTGCATAATTGTCAATAAGCAAGTCGACCATTTTGTACTGGGTTCACTTTGTTCATGGCAAAAACACAATAATAGGTCGCGCTAACTACAAATAGATGAGTAATAACAATGTAAAATAAATAAATAAAAAGATAAAATAGAGCAAAATCTAAAGGACAAAAAGGAGAGGAATAAAAATATTAATATTAATATAAATCCACTTGCACACACTCTGACGGTGAGGAATGGAACAGTTATAACGAATAGTTCCAATACTTTATAGTCTGCTGGTATATTCCAATAAATTAGTGGAAGGCTTGATATGTAGGGATTTCCAATGAAGAAAAATGGATCTTCTAATTCATGGGGTGTCTTGACTCCGTGATATACATGGAAAGACAAAGCAGAGAAACTCCAATAGTGCAAAACTGAGGACCAATAGGAGCAGGATAAATATAGGGGAGGTAAATTACTCACCTATTATTGAGCATAAACTAGCTCAAGTATAGTAAGCATTCAGTGGCGTCTGCCCCCCACTGGCGGGATAAGGTGAAGATAATTCCTCGGTATAAAAGAAGGGGGAGAAAAAACAACCAAATATAGTGCTCACTGTAGATATGATAAAAATAAGTTTAAACAGTAAAAATGCAGGTACTCACATATGGATGAGCAGGATATACTGCTCAATCTATTCGTTTGGGTGGTATAGTCCCCACCTAGGATTCTTTAGCAGGTATCAGCTTCACAGTAGTATAGGACCAGGTAAAATAAATAAATAAATAAAAAGAAAGGATATATGGCAAAATAATTCTAGGTTAAGCCAATATGCCTTTAATAAGATAATAAATATATAAAAAATAGCCAAAACGCGTTTCGCCACACAGGGCTTTATCAACTGGCAATAGTAAAAATCAGCCTGGTACATAGATGCTTAAATAAGCTAAGAAAAACACATGCTTATTCAAATTTTAGCGCCAAAATGACGTCATCAATACACAGTATAAAATACAATTACATATTAAAACAGAAGAAATACAAGTCCATAATGGTAATAATAAAAAAACGTATAAAACCTTTAATTCTAACTTTAAAACGAGTGTTTTCAAGTAGGAAGAATAAAAATGAAAGGGGAGTATTCTATCACGTGATCGCGGATAGCCGCGATCACATGGGGTTCCCCAATGCCTATTGGGAAATGTAGTGTACTGCACAAGGCATTGGAGGACCGGATATGTGAACAGGACAGATAGACACGTGATCGCGATCGTCCGATTTTTGGTAAGCATTGTTTTGAAATTCGGCGCTCCTCTAAATACAACATTAGGTCTATCTGGGATGTAGTCTTTTAAAAGGTCGTCTTGTTTCAGAATGTGCCAGTGTTTGTTTATGATTTTCTTTAAGGTTTTATTCTTATTGTTAAAATCTAAGATAATAGGCAATTGTGGGGGATCTGCTTTTTTCACTTTATATGTTAGGAGCTCTTTTCTTTCTTTCTCTTTTACCAACTCCAGAGCTACATCTAATTTATTTACTTCATAGTTTTTTTCTAAAAACATATTTTTCAATGAGGTAGATTGGGCAATAAAATCAGCTGTAGATGAACAATTACGGTGGAGGCGAAGAAATTGGCTTTTTGGGATGCCATCCAACCAGGGTTTATGATGGCAACTCGTCTGATCTATTATTGTGTTTGTACAAACTTCTTTAAAAAAAGTTTTTGTTTGGATGCATCCGTCTTGGATAAAAATATTTAAATCTAAAAAATTTACTGACGTATTACTGAATTCTGAAGTTAAAACAATACCTCTATCATTCACATTTAAATGGTCTAAAAACAGTTTAAGAGACATTTCTGAGCCTTGCCAAATAAAAAATAAGTCATCAATATAACGGAAATAGGAGACCAGGTTTGCCCGCCAGCAATGATCACCCCAAAAAGCTTCGGATTCCCAATCCGCCATGAAGAGGTTAGCATAGCTGGGGGCAAACCTGGTTCCCATAGCAGTACCCTTCTTTTGAATATAAAATGTATCTAAAAACCAAAAGTAATTGTTGGTAAGAATTATGTTGATACCTTGTATAATAAAATTGATTTGAGAATCTGGGATGGAGCTGTGTTGTTTTAAAATCCTTTCTACTGCCTGGCATCCAATATCGTGTGGGATTATAGTGTATAATGATTGTACATCGCAGGTTACCAGTATGTAATTATGACACCATTTAAAATCACTTAAAAAAGATAAAAGAGTCAGAGAGTCTTTCAGATAAGATCTCGTTTGTTTAACCAGGGGTTGTAATAAATATCTATATATTCTGAAAGATTGGATAGGACTGATCCAATACCCGACACTATGGGTCTTCCAGGGGGTTCTTCAGCATTTTTGTGTATTTTTGGAAGAAAATAAATAACTGGAATTTTAGGGTAAAGGATATTAAGATAATCTAATTCATGTTTATTTAAAATTCCCATCTCTACTCCATCTTTTAAAAATTCACTTAAAATTCCTTTGATATTGGGGGTAGGGTCATAAGATAATTTGTTATATACCTCAACATCATTAAGCTGACGGTTGGCTTCTTTTATGTACATGGACTTAGATAAAATAACTAAACCCCCACCTTTATCAGCGGGTTTTATGACGATTTCGTCATCTTTTTGAAGATCTTTTAACGCTTTCCATTCTTTCTGAGTGAGGTTTTGATGATCATACTTATTATGTTTAATTTTATCGAAATCTTTAAGAACCAATTTTTCGAAAACTTCAATAGGGCCTGATTTAAAATTAGCAGGAAAAATTTAGAAGGATTTTTTAAAACAGTATGTGTAGTAGAGCTTTCATTAGATGTGTCTGAATTAGAATATTGTGAGGCTGAATTAGATTCTGTAGAGATGTGACTGTTATGGTTAAAAAATCCAAAACCAAGACCCCAGAGACCTAGATTTGGCCATAAATATCCAGATGTTCCCAAGTCACCACCTAATTACTCCCACAATAACAGGTACCAATTACTGTCGATTGACTCAGAGATTGAGGATAATTTTTTAGACATCCGCACACACAATCTACCTCACACACAGACCCCATACCGTCCCAGAACAAGGAAAAGAAGCTTAAGTATAGAGGAGGGAGAGGTGGCAGAAGACTACAAAAGAGAAAGGAAAGAGAGACAATAATAAATAATATAGATGAGAAAAAACTTGGAATTTTCAATCTCTCCCAAAAAGTTTTAACAGCCACTCAAATTTTGGTTTTAAGTAAAGGTCTTAAATACGCTCCTACTAACGCTTTTAAACCTTTCCAAGCCTTTCTCGACATTAACAAATTTGTAAGAAAAGCTACAATAAAAAGATTTTTTAACCATAACAGTCGCATCTCTACAGAATCTAATTCAGCCTCACAATATTCTAATTCAGACACATCTAATGAAAGCTCTACTACACATACTGTTTTAAAAAATCCTTCTAAATTTTATCCTGCTAATTTTAAATCAGGCCCTATTGAAGTTTTCGAAAAATTGGTTCTTAAAGATTTCGATAAAATTAAACATAATAAGTATGATCATCAAAACCTCACTCAGAAAGAATGGAAAGCGTTAAAAGATCTTCAAAAAGATGACGAAATCGTCATAAAACCCGCTGATAAAGGTGGGGGTTTAGTTATTTTATCTAAGTCCATGTACATAAAAGAAGCCAACCGTCAGCTTAATGATGTTGAGGTATATAACAAATTATCTTATGACCCTACCCCCAATATCAAAGGAATTTTAAGTGAATTTTTAAAAGATGGAGTAGAGATGGGAATTTTAAATAAACATGAATTAGATTATCTTAATATCCTTTACCCTAAAATTCCAGTTATTTATTTTCTTCCAAAAATACACAAAAATGCTGAAGAACCCCCTGGAAGACCCATAGTGTCGGGTATTGGATCAGTCCTATCCAATCTTTCAGAATATATAGATATTTTATTACAACCCCTGGTTAAACAAACGAGATCTTATCTGAAAGACTCTCTGACTCTTTTATCTTTTTTAAGTGATTTTAAATGGTGTCATAATTACATACTGGTAACCTGCGATGTACAATCATTATACACTATAATCCCACACGATATTGGATGCCAGGCAGTAGAAAGGATTTTAAAACAACACAGCTCCATCCCAGATTCTCAAATCAATTTTATTATACAAGGTATCAACATAATTCTTACCAACAATTACTTTTGGTTTTTAGATACATTTTATATTCAAAAGAAGGGTACTGCTATGGGAACCAGGTTTGCCCCCAGCTATGCTAACCTCTTCATGGCGGATTGGGAATCCGAAGCTATTTGGGGTGATCATTGCTGGCGGGCAAACCTGGTCTCCTATTTCCGTTATATTGATGACTTATTTTTTATTTGGCAAGGCTCAGAAATGTCTCTTAAACTGTTTTTAGACCATTTAAATGAGAATGATAGAGGTATTGTTTTAACTTCAGAATTCAGTAATACGTCAGTAAATTTTTTAGATTTAAATATTTTTATCCAAGACGGATGCATCCAAACAAAAACTTTTTTTAAAGAAGTTTGTACAAACACAATAATAGATCAGACGAGTTGCCATCATAAACCCTGGTTGGATGGCATCCCAAAAAGCCAATTTCTTCGCCTCCACCGTAATTGTTCATCTACAGCTGATTTTATTGCCCAATCTACCTCATTGAAAAATATGTTTTTAGAAAAAAACTATGAAGTAAATAAATTAGATGTAGCTCTGGAGTTGGTAAAAGAGAAAGAAAGAAAAGAGCTCCTAACATATAAAGTGAAAAAAGCAGATCCCCCACAATTGCCTATTATCTTAGATTTTAACAATAAGAATAAAACCTTAAAGAAAATCATAAACAAACACTGGCACATTCTGAAACAAGACGACCTTTTAAAAGACTACATCCCAAATAGACCTAATGTTGTATTTAGAGGAGCGCCGAATTTCAAAACAATGCTTGCCAAAAATTATACAAAAAAAAGTGTACAACAAAAAAAGAATTTTTTATCTAAACCTAAAGGTTGTTTTAAATGTAACAATTGTATTGTATGCAGAACTACAAAAGGTACCATAAATTCTAAAACTACTCACTTTTCTTCTAATATTACAAAAACCTCTTATCCTATCAAAGACTTCATTGGTTGTAACACTAAAGGTGTTATATACCTGTTGGAATGCCCATGTGGACTACAGTACGTGGGCATGACTAAGAGATGCCTCAAAGTAAGACTGGCAGAACACTGCCGTAACATCAAAAGGGGCTATGACAACCATTCAGTTTCTAAGCACTTCACGATACACAATAAAGACCCGACACTTCTGAAAGTTATTGGGATAGAACATGTTACCCTCCCATGGAGAGGAGGTAACATTACTAATATCCTGGGTAAAAGAGAAATGTATTGGGTCTTTCAACTCAGAACCCTTGCCCCACAAGGACTCAATGCAGAATTTGATCTTTTTAACTTTTTATAAACTATATTATTATTTCTCTTTTCTCTGCTCTCTATATCCATATCCCTTCATTCACATCCATATATATGCTTCCATATCTTATTACATTTTTTTATTTATTCACCTATTTATTATTTTTTTTATTATTATTATCTCTATATTCTTATTCTATTTTTATCCATTTTTTATATTTATTTATATTTATTTTTATTATTTTCACCTACATATAATTTTTTTATCATATTATTATCTAATATTCAGATGCTACATTAGAAGTTATTATTTTTCTTATTTTTACTTTATACTTATTTCCTACTACTTACTCAGTAGTTGTCTCTGTCTGTTTATAAAGCCCCTATCTAGTTTATAGATATTCCTGACATTCCTGTATATCCATTACACTCACATACATTTTCACCTTGCATATTTACATATTCATACCCTATTTACATATACACATTTCCCCTTCTTCACTTCTCTCACTATTCCAGTACTTGTCTTTTCCCCCCTTTTTCTTTTTCATTCTCATTATGCTCGTTTTTATTTTTCCCTGTATATTCTGTACCATGTTCTTCGGCTTAAATAATTTTTACTTCATGCAGCTTGCTCGTTTACTAGACGGAGGTGTGCTTTGTAGTGCCGACCTCCGTCTAGACTACATTGCCCAAAGCACATTGCGGTATGCCACGTGATCGCGGACGATCGCGATCACGTGTCTATCTGTCTTGTTCACATATCCGGTCCTCCAATGCCTTGTGCAGTACACTACATTTCCCAATAGGCATTGGGGAACCCCATGTGATCGCGGCTATCCGCGATCACGTGATAGAATACTCCCCTTTCATTTTTATTCTTCCTACTTGAAAACACTCGTTTTAAAGTTAGAATTAAGGGTTTTATACGTTTTTTTATTATTACCATTATGGACTTGTATTTCTTCTGTTTTAATATGTAATTGTATTTTATACTGTGTATTGATGACGTCATTTTGGCGCTAAAATTTGAATAAGCATGTGTTTTTCTTAGCTTATTTAAGCATCTATGTACCAGGCTGATTTTTACTATTGCCAGTTGATAAAGCCCTGTGTGGCGAAACGCGTTTTGGCTATTTTTTATATATTTATTATCTTATTAAAGGCATATTGGCTTAACCTAGAATTATTTTGCCATATATCCTTTCTTTTTATTTATTTATTTATTTTACCTGGTCCTATACTACTGTGAAGCTGATACCTGCTAAAGAATCCTAGGTGGGGACTATACCACCCAAACGAATAGATTGAGCAGTATATCCTGCTCATCCATATGTGAGTACCTGCATTTTTACTGTTTAAACTTATTTTTATCATATCTACAGTGAGCACTATATTTGGTTGTTTTTTCTCCCCCTTCTTTTATACCGAGGAATTATCTTCACCTTATCCCGCCAGTGGGGGGCAGACGCCACTGAATGCTTACTATACTTGAGCTAGTTTATGCTCAATAATAGGTGAGTAATTTACCTCCCCTATATTTATCCTGCTCCTATTGGTCCTCAGTTTTGCACTATTGGAGTTTCTCTGCTTTGTCTTTCCATGTATATCACGGAGTCAAGACACCCCATGAATTAGAAGATCCATTTTTCTTCATTGGAAATCCCTACATATCAAGCCTTCCACTAATTTATTGGAATATACCAGCAGACTATAAAGTATTGGAACTATTCGTTATAACTGTTCCATTCCTCACCGTCAGAGTGTGTGCAAGTGGATTTATATTAATATTAATATTTTTATTCCTCTCCTTTTTGTCCTTTAGATTTTGTTCTATTTTATCTTTTTATTTATTTATTTTACATTGTTATTACTCATCTATTTGTAGTTAGCGCGACCTATTATTGTGTTTTTTTTTTTTTTTTTTTTTTAATTCTTTATTTTTGTTATGCAAAGAGGTTAACATATTGGCCTGTAGTGCCACAACAGCAGCAGCAGGCATAACAAGGTATTTAGTGTAACAACATATGATTGAATTGCACATTTTGTTAGGTAAACATGGTCATACTAGTCCTGTTATCAGGTATTAAGGTAAGTAGTGAGTCATAGATAGAAATTGTGCCGTGACTGGCTATTACTGGTTGTAAAGTTCAAACAAATAAAAGACCTCTGGCTAACCATAAATTAAGACCTAAAATATAATATAATAAAATCAAGTAATATAGTAATGTAGTACCCCTATGGCGCTTTGGTTAGGTAACATCATTTTCTGGTACGCCTGTAAAATGACTGGTTGTGGGTGGCCTGGTTGACCATCCTGCGTCAAGCTTATGTGTCGTGTGGCGTGTGTGCTGTACAGTGGGCTGACCCACTGTTATTATAGTCGTGCGAGGGTTGAGTGTGTGTGGCTGTCGGGTTCGGTTGGTCCTCAACCTGTTTGCACATAACAGATGTCAGTGAGGGACAGCTACGCGGGTGAATTGGGCTATGCAAACAGTTTAGGTGGCCAATGAACAACTGGCACTCGCTGTCTTGTTAATCACATCCCTAGACTGGGAATAAACAGTGTTCCCAATGCTGAGGTTAGACGCGTTTTGGGCTTAGTCGGTATGTCCCCCATGCGTCCGTGTATGGGGTTGGGGCGTTATCATGTTGGGGTCTGTTGCCTGCTAGTATGTGGGGAGGGAAGAGTGTCACCCGCTCTCTTCCACCCAGGTTGGTGGGTCTGTTCCCATTCCCGTGAGCTTACTTGTCCGGGGTAGGACAGGAGGCCCTGTGTCTGGTGTATTCTCTCCTCTCTTAGTGTGTGCTCTCCCCCTCCACCCTCCGATCTTCTGTCTGCTATGTCAAATTGTGAGTTCCCTTCCCTCTGTGCCTTTACATCTTGCAGCTGAGCTAACACATACAGTCATCTCCCATAGTCTTAACAAAGTTCAGTAACGACCAACTGTTGGCAGGTTAGGACGTGTATATCTCCTTTTCTGATCGGCGTTATAGAGGGTGCTGCCGCCTGGTAGTGCCTCCGCCATCTCTCATCTCAGTGTCTCCGTCTTCTAGTAGCTTGGTTGCTGTGTGTCTCTGGGCGCTGACTCGCTGCTGTGTCAAGGGTTGAGTGGGCCCAGGGGGCAGCTGGAGTTGCTGCAGAAAGTCTGCTGGGTCTTCGGTGGCCGATAGGACATGGATCTCCTCCCCTCTTGGCACCACCAGGGTGCCCAGGACTCCCCATCGGTACCTGACGTTGTGTTCCCTCAGGAGCTTGGTGATGGGCAGGAACTTGCGTCTGGCTAAGAGCACTGAGAATGGTAAGTCCGCATATACCGTTATCTTGTTGGCATCTACCAATATGCTGGGGCACTTCCTGGAGCAGGCCATGATGGCCGATTTTACTGATGCGTCTCGGGTTACCGCAATTATGTCCCGAGGAGCGTCCGCTGGGGCGGTTGGAGCCTTCCTGATCCTGAAGGCCGACACAAATAGCGGTGCATCTCCCGCTCGTTTGACCCCCATTGCCTGTGTCACCTTGTGGGCGAAGTCCAGCAGGGAGTCCGGGGTCACCGTTTCTGGTGCTCCCCGGATCCGGACATTCCTCCTACGGTGTCTCGCCTCCAGCGATGCCACCGTACGTGACAGGTTGTCAATCTGTTGTGTGAGGGCGTCCACCTGTGCTTGGGTATCTGCCTGTCGCTGTTCCCGGGATGTCTCTCTGGATTCCACTGCTGTAATCCGCTGCCGCAGCCCGCCAACCTCCGTCTGTACCCCTGCCAGGTCTGCCTTCCATACAGCTCTTAGGTCTTGGAGGAGTTTTTTTATGTCTCCTTTTGTGGAGGGAGAGGCATCAGAGTCCGAGTCTGCCTGCAGGTGTACTCCGCTGGTAGGTCGGGGCAAATCCTCTTCGTCTATTGACTCGCTGGAGTCGCTGGAGCCGCATGGTCTGCTCGGCGCCATTTTGTTGCGGGCCTGTGACCGGTCAAAGGAGAGTCTGATATCAGGGTGATTTGCGCTCTCCGGACGGGCGTTTTTTTTGTGTTTTCTCCCCATTATATTCTAGAGGGTAGTGAGGCGTGTTTGGGGCTCGTTTCGGAGGTAATTCACTTGTAAAACAGCCGTTCTTTAGGGATTTGGAGCAGGAGCTATCCGCCAGCACGTCTGCTCTGTATCTCAGCTAGCCACGCCCCCTATTATTGTGTTTTTGCCATTTCTCTTTGAGGTTATTAGAGGGAACCTCATACCCATAGGTTGCAGCTTTTCATTTGTTCCCAGTCCTATTAGATCACTCAGCGCTGATCCAATACCTATCCTTTCACTTTGTTCATGGTCACAATATGTTAGCCTGTCCATAACGCCACTTATGCACCCAGGCCCTAAGGTTAGAATCTCACTTAAAACATGATTGTCCAATCGACCACTCCCGTAGCCTCGCTACATAAGCACACGCCACAACATACTTATCGACACTATACTGTGCCCTAACCCGCATGCCACGCTAGCCTTTCTGACGCAAGATAAACTTCTCTTCCAGCCTAGATGTGTGCTATTAGCTAGTTCCCACTCGTTATTAATCTTTAGTTTATTTTACTCACCTAGAGTGGCACACTTATAAACCTCTGCATACAACCCATGACTTCAAATCTCTAATTAGAGGGACGACAGTTGCATGCTAGCTCATTGCTTCATTAATATTGTTAAGCTCAATTATTCTCTTTATTTTACTTTAACTCACTACAGTAACCAAGCTTGTATCTTTATGATGTTTACATGATGTTTTAAAACACAAAAAATATGGCAATCTTTCTTCAGAGGGCACTGAGTACCTTCTTGTTATTATTAATCTGTGTTACCCCACAATGCCTCCTTTTACTATTCTGTACCCCATAACGCATATGTCATAATAAAAGAAAGATTTACAAAAAAAAAAAAAAAAATGTAGAAAAAGTTCCATTCTATAGCAGCATATGAAAAAACATAAAGCAGAGAAACCAATAGTGCAATATGATAATAAAATATAGTGAGCACCACAGAAGTTTAAAAATGCCAACTCACATGTTATAGAGCTATAACCAGCTCTAGGTAAAACCACATGCAGTGTTATTGTATCCCCACTTGCTGGATTTCCAAGTAGTACCAAACGGCTGATCCAGTCAGTGACTGCCAGTCATGGTAACACAACCTAAGCAACAGGAGGTGATCGCTTCCGGATTGAGGTCAATCTCACTTTTAATCAGGCAGCATGCCGGATCAGCTGTTTGGCAATAATTGAATATCCTGAACGTAGGGATACAATATCACTGCACTATTGGTTTCTCTGTTTTATGTTTTTATATATGCTGCAATTGAATGGAACTGTCCCTTAAGCATTTTATGAATATTTGAAGACGGATTTTACGAATATTTGAAGACGGATTGCCTTGAGTCTTAAGACTGTCTCGTACCATCTGGTATTATTTTTTGGACTTTACTATAGACTACATGTCATTGTGCTTTTCGAGATTTTATTTTTTTACCTCTGTATTTACTTTGGCGCTACCTGTCCTCCTGTTTAACTGCTCTATATCTATACATATGGGTGTTGGGTGGTGAATTGGGGAATTGAGGAAACTGGCTTTGGGGGAGTAAGGATGGTGAATGCCGCCCTGAGCAATAATGCCCGTTTTGTGCTAGTTATAATATCATGTTGTTGTTTTACCATCACAGTTTTTATTACTCATTCTATGATCCACATTCTAGTTTATTTTATTTTGCAAGTTTTGCAGAATGTGGAAGATACTCTAGAAATACCCATATCACCCACAACACATGAAGCCTTCATTTATTTTTAGACAATAAGTAGTTACTTCCTCAAAAAAAACAAAAAAACATCCTTAATGCTGATAACAGCCGAGTACGTGCTGAGTGGACATTTAATAACGACTTACCTGACAATATCCAGGAATGTCCACAGAAATGACTTGATTTTTGGAATTTGTCCATCAGGCGTTTTCAACTGTCACAAACTCAACGGGAATTAAATTCAGCTCTGTTAACAGTTCGAAAATGTTGGTCTAAAATGTGAATTTCTATTTGAATTAACTTGGATTTTAACATTTGTGAATTGTGAACTCACATCTTATTGAATAACTACTAATCTGCACCAACCACTACACACACTGCATCCACTACACACACTGCATCCATTACACGCATGGCATCCACTACACGCACTGCATCCACTACACGCACTGCATCCACTACACGCATGCCATCCACTACACACACTGCATCCACTACACGCACGGCATCCATTACACGCATGGCATCCACTACACACACTGCATCCACTACACACACTGCATCCATTACACGCATGGCATCCACTACACACACTGCATCCATTACACGCATGGCATCCACTACACACACTGCATCCACTACACGCATGGCATCCACTACACGCACGGCATCCATTACACGCACTGCATCCATTACACGCATGGCATCCACTACACGCACGGCATCCACTACACGCACTGCATCCATTACACGCATGGCATCCATTACACGCACTGCATCCACTACACGCACTGCATCCACTACACGCACTGCATCCATTACACGCATGGCATCCACTACACGCATGGCATCCACTACACACACTGCATCCACTACACGCACGGCATCCACTACACGCACGGCATCCACTCCACATTACACGCACGGCATCCACTACACGCACTGCATCCACTACATGCACGGCATCCACTACACGCACGGCATCCACTACACGCACTGCATCCATTACACGCATGGCATCCACTACACGCACGGCATCCACGCACGGCATCCACTACACGCACGACATCCACTACACACACTGCATCCACTACACGCACTGCATCCACTACACGCACGGCATCCACTACACGCACGGCATCCACTACACGCATGGCATCCACTACACGCACAGCATCCATTACACGCACGGCATCCATTACACGCACAGCATCCACTACACGCACTGCATCCACTACACGCACGGCATCCACTACACGCACGGCATCCACTACACGCACGGCATCCACTACACGCACGGCATCCATTACACGCACGGCATCCACTACACGCACGGCATCCACTACACGCACGGCATCCACTACACGCACTGCATCCATTACACGCATGGCATCCACTACACGCACGGCATCCACTACACGCATGGCATCCACTACACGCACTGCATCCATTACACGCATGGCATCCACAACACGCACGGCATCTACTACACGCATGGCATCCACTACACGCACGGCATCCATTACACGCACGGCATCCATTACACGCATGGCATCCACAACACGCACGGCCAGGCCCGGACTGGCCATCGGGCACACCGGGCAAATGCCCGGTGGGCCGCGATGGCCGTGGGGCCGAGGCCGGCAGGGGAGATCACAGGATCTCCCCTGCCAGCCCCAGCAGGGCCAGCGCGCTACCGGAGCGCCGGCCCTGCTCTGAGCCTCCATGGGCCGGTGGGGAGATCAAAGATCTCCCTCACCGGCCCAGAGACACTGACAGGCGGCCGCCGGCTGTGGGGTGTGAGGGAGGCAGCAGAGAGGACCGGCGGAGCTGAATCCAGCAGCTCCGCCGGGTCCTCTCGCGAGGTCTGAGCATTGCCGCGGTTACCGCGGCAACGCTCAGATCTCGCGAGAGTGAACTCTAGCCGGCAGGTTAGAGTTCACTCTCACCACTGGACCACCAGGGAAGGATGGCAGCATGGCACCCCTCCTCCACCCAGGCAGAACGGATCTCCCCCCTCCCAGGATAAAGGTAAGAAGGGAGGGGGGGGATATAACTTTTTTTTTTTTTAATTATTAATAATATATTTAAATTAAAAAAAATAATAATTAATTATTAATATATTTAAATTAAAATATTTAAATTAAAAAAAATCACACCAACAGCCCCCACACACACACACATCACCCCCAGACACACACAGCCCCCCCCAAACACACACAGCCCCCCCAGACACACACAGCCCCCCAGACACACACAGCACCCAAACACATACAGCCCCCACAGACACATACAGCCCCCACAGACACATACAGCCCCCACAGACACACACAGCCCCCCCAGACACATACAGCCCCCCCAGACACACACAGCCCCCCCAGACACACACAGCCCCCCCAGACACACACAGCCCCCCCAGACACACACAGCACCCCCAGACACACACAGCACCCAAACACATACAGCACCCCCAGACACACACAGCACCCCAGACACACACAGCACCCCCAGACACATGCAGCACCCAAACACATACAGCCCCCCCAGACACACACAGCCCCCCCAGACCCACACAGCCCCCCCAGACACACACAGCCCCCCCAGACACACACAGCCCCCCCAGACACACACAGCCCCCCCAGACACACACAGCCCCCCCAGACACACACAGCCCCCCCCAGACACACACAGCCCCCCCAGACACACACAGCACCCCCAGACACACACAGCACCCCCAGACACACACAGCACCCCCAGACACTCACAGCACCCAAACACTCACAGCGCACCCAGACACACAGCGCACCCAGACACACAGCGCACCCAGACACACAGCGCACCCAGACACACAGCGCACCCAGACACACAGCGCACCCAGACACACAGCGCACCCAGACACACACCGCACCCAGACACACAGCACCCTCAGACACTC